>NC_084802.1:200284328-201507185 GCF_963169125.1 Humulus lupulus
TATTTAGCCATCTCTCTTAACAAATCTTTCTTTTGACAACCTTACCACTGACAGTGTAGGATAGAGGTGATCTGGGGACTATGGATCTATAAAACGAAGCTCCAATAAACTAGAATATTAATTAAACTCTTTAATCTAATAATCTTATTTATTAATTCCATGATTACTCCACTATAAATATGGAATTGCACCTAAGTGTTTATAGAATTATATTTACATAGTTTTCTCTAGTAGTTCATTGATATAATCAATATATGCAGTTCTGTCCTCCATTATTGGTTCGTTAATTAGAGCTGGTCAAAATTATCGTTTTACCCTTCTAATTACTTCTTGATCCTTAAGTACCATTAATTCACTAGTGAATAATTAATCTATAATCTAATTATAGATTTGAGCTCAATAACTATTCAGTTCCAGAATCAACCCTTAAGGGAACCATTATTCGATCCGTTAGGAAAGCATGAATTCCATTATTGTAATTCATGTTCCTCGCCATCCATGATATTGAATCTCCAAAACAAAAGTCATTAGCCTCCTTATTCTAAGAGACGTTAACGAGTGAATCAAAAGATCCAATAAACATAAATAGGAGTTTATGAATACTCAGGATTTAGACTGATCTACAAATAATCATCTATTATGAAAAGAATTAAATCTTTATGGAAAACGGCAAGTTTATAAAGATAATTAATTCTTATCGGTCATGTCATATATAATCTCTATTATATACAACACATTTACTAAGATGTATATCCACATCAGTAATCTGAATCTAGATTACTTGCATCTTGTATGCTTAGCAAACCGTACTAGTAATCATTTATTAAAGATTCCTTACTTTAATATGTTACTGACTATTTTATTCATTATATATGATCTTAATTCTCTCGTACTAATACAAGATCATATTCTCATGAATGAATAGGGAATTTTCTTGATATTGTTATATAATTAAGTCAAACAATAATTATAACATTCAAATATAATAAAATTGTACTTTTATTTAAAAACAATAAAATGTCTTTACATGATTTTAGGGCATTAATCCTAACAATCTCCCACTTGCCCTCAAAGCAAGAGAGGCATTTCCTTTAATCCTATATTGCGCACGTGACCCATGAATGACTTTGCAGGAAGTGTCTTGGTTAACGGGTCAGCCAGGTTATTATTCTGACGCTATCTACATAACAGTCACATCACCTCGATGTACAATCTCTCTTACAATATGGTATTTCCTTTCTATATGCTTCCATCCCTTGTGGCTTCTAGGTTCTTTGAAATTAGCTACTGCTCCACTATTGTCACAGTACAGTATTAGTGGCTTATTCATATCTGAAATAACTTCTAGATCAGTGTAGAACTTCCTCAACCAATCCTGTAACGTCCAAAATTTATTGTTAAGGCTTAGTGTCTGGACTACAGTGCCTGGAGGGCATAATAGGATATACATGTTGAATTAATTGAATAAATGTGTGACTATGTGGCATACATGATTTATATGATAATATGGATTTAAATGCATGTTTATCTATATTAAATATGCATTTGGGCCCATTCTTGATAATAAGGGCATATTTGTAATATTGGCCTGTTGCGGGCATAAATGTTATTTTATGTGTTAAATGACTTAGACCAAATTATTATGTGGATATATTTGCAGTATATGGCTAGAGGCGATCCTAGTGAGTGGATTAGCGGAATAGTCATAGTGAGGTTTAATACCTGGCTCAGGGTGAGCCTAGAGGTATTTTAGGAAGTTTAATGTATATTTGGGATTTATCGAGTAATGGGTAAGTGTATCTGGTAGTTAGTTAGTCATGTCGGGATTAATTGGGAATTTATAAGACAAATCAAGGATTAGTGGGAGTTGAGGCTAAGGACGATTTTTCCCTTAGGGCCAATAAAGGATAAGGTTGTGACTAAGGGACAGTTTGGTATTTTTTTCAACGGATAAACTTCACTCTTGGACTGCTTAAGCTGCCTAAAGGCCTTAGGAAGCCTAGATGAAACCAGAAGTTGAAAGATGAATACCCTCAGCTCTTTCCTCATCTCTCTCACGATTCTCTCTCTCTCTCTCTCTCTCTCTCTCTCTCTCTCTTGGAGTTTTTCACAACCTTAAGACTTTGAGAAGGAGGGCTTGCTAATTGAGGTTGGGAATTAAGGATTTGAAGCTACATCTTGGAGTGGAATTAGGAGGTAACTAGGAAAGGGGTCAATAAGAGGTAAGATCAAGTTTTTAATGTTCTAGGTTTTAGTGTTCTTTGAATTTTAAGTTTAGCTTTTGGGATGTTGAGTTGTTCAAACTCAAGGTTTGAATTTTGAGATGTGATGGAGTTTTGGCTTTGCTTTTAGTGTGGCTCTGTTGTTTATGTTGTTTGGGAATGTTTGAGAGGCTTAATTCTGGTTTTAGGTTAGGTTTAGGATGAATTTTGGAGGGTTTAGCTTTGAGAAAACACAGAAAGAAGCTTGGTTTTCTGGGTTTGTGGGGGTGCCGCGACCTTGTTCATGGGCGTCGCGGCCCACGTGGCCCAAGCAGCCTGGGGGGCTTTCTGTCTCTTAGGCACCCTGTGACCCTCAAGGCCAGGTCGCGGCCCGCATGCCTGTAGGAGTTGGGGCTAGCGACTCTGATCAGGGGGAGCGCTGCGACCCTTGGGGCCAGGTCGCGACTCGCCTAGGCAGCCATAACCAAGTTTGGTCTTTAGGCTCGGGGAGGTTCAGGGACTTAAACCTAAGCGTTCAGGATGAATTCTACCACCCGGTTTAGTAGAATTCGAGGTCCCAGAAGCTAGTATTTGACTCCAAAACTTTTAATTGGTTTAGGATTTTAATGGTTATCCAGTATCGCACTGTGACTAGGTTATACCGCAAGGGATCAGGATTAGGGATCGTGCTCGGGACATCCATACGCTAGCTATTCGAGACGACGGGTAAGAAAATTGCACCTGCATTATGAATGGGGCTTAAACCCCTTATATGATTATATTGTGAATATGAACATATTTATAGCTGAGAATATCTGGAAGAGCATGCTTGTATATGCTGCCATTGATTATTTGCTATGCATTGTGCATTTGTGATTATATCGGTTTGCAAGCCGGCCTAAGGGTGCCGGGGGACGATAGTAAGCGTGCGGAACACAGCCCGGCCTAAGGGTGCTAAGGTTGGCTAAAAGACCAGGGGACTTGGCCTAAGGGCGCTGGGCCTGGGTATTATACCATAAATAGAAGTGTGGTTCACAGTTAATCATTTCTATTGATTAATGAGTCTAGTTTACATATTTGATTGAGTTGAATACTACTGTTGTTTGGTTACTTATATTCTATTATTAATTGAATCTGATGATTTATGTTTACTACTTTTATACTATTGCCTAGCTGTGCATGCTGGTTTAAGTTTTCTTGCTGAGCCTTGGCTCATGGGTGCTTCGTGGTGCAGGTAAGGAAAAGGGATAGCGGGACCAACCATGAGTTGGAGAGCTTCAAGGGCGATGTGTACATATGCAGCCTACTCGATCACCACGGTCGAGATAGGTTGGAAGGAACTAAGGTTAAACCTTGTTTTGTTGCTTAGGACGGATAAGTTATAATCTATTTGTCTTTTACAAGTCTGTAAACTAATTTTCGAATCCCATGTGTAAACTTAATATTTTAATGAAAAATAACCATTTTGTTGACCAAATCTTTTAATACTCGACCTTGACTTAGTCTTTAATTACACATTTAAGTTAAAATGACTTGCTTAGGGAGTTAAGCATTATTTTAAACACACAGTGTAACGGTCTTGGTTATCTAGGTCGTTACAAAACCACTTCCTTTGTTGCTTCACAAGTCGTTGTGTATTCGGCTTCCATGGTTGAATCAGCTATGCTAGATTTCTTAATGCTTCTCCAGACCACAGCTCCTCCACCAAGAGTGGACACTAACCCAGATGTCGATTTTCGACTGTCTTTTTCTGATTGGAAATCATAATCAATGTATTAAGTAAGGTTTAGCTCACCCCCGAATATACCAGCATATAGTCTCTCATTCTCCTAAGATACTTAAGAATGTGCTTTACTGCAATCCAATGTTCCAAACCAGGATTTGATTGATAATGACTTACAATCCCAACTGCATAACATATGTCGGGCCTAGTACACAACATAACATACATCAGACTTCCAACTGCTGAAGGGATACTTTCTCATATCCTCTTCTTCCTAAGGCGTCTTGGGACATTGTTCCTTGGAGAGAGTGATTCCATGTATGGTCAGTAATTTACCTTTCTTGGAATTCTCTATAGAGAATCTTTCAAGCACCTTATCTATATAATTAGCCAGAGAAAGTGCCAAGAGCTTGTTCTTCCTTTCCCTTAGGATTTGGATTCCCATAACGTAGCTCGCCTCGCCCAAATCTTTTATTTGTACTTTTTCAGCTAACCATTTCTTTACGTTTGACAATGTCTCTACATTGTTCCCAATGAGAAAAATGTCATCAACATAAAGAACTAAGAAAACCACCACTTTTCCTTTTATGTATTTCTACACACATGCTTCGTCGACATTCTGTTCGAAGCCATATGTTTTAATTGTTTCATCAAAAGTGATATTCCAAGATCTAGATGCTTGCTTTAATCCATAAATGGATTTCAGCAACTTGCACACCTTTTGATCTTCCCCTTTCTTTATGAACCCTTTTGGTTGTACCATATAGATACTTTCATCAAGATATCCATTCAGAAATGTTGTCTTGACGTCCATTTTCCATATCTCATAATCATTGGCAGCCGCTATGGATAAGTTGATACGAATGGATTTGAGCATGGCCGCAGGAGAAAATGTTTCTTCATAATCAACACATTCTCTCTAAGTGTAACCTTTGGCTCAAGCCTCACTTTGAAAATGTTTCTTCATAATCAACACATTCTCTCCAATACTACCTTGCTCCGAGGTTTATAGTTATTCATATAGTCATGTTCAAGGAATGTCGCATTTGTGGAAACAAATACCTTTTGATCCTTGGGACTGTAGAAATAACTTCTTCTTGTTTCTGAAGCGTAGCCAAAAAAAATGCACACTTCCAACCTTGATTCAAGTTTCCCTGATTTAGGTCTAAGAACATGAGTAGGATAGCCTCAAATGAAAAAATGGTGCAAACTAGGTCTGTTTCCATTCCACAGTTCCAGTGGAGTTTCGCTAATGGTCTTAGATGGGACTACATTCAAAATGTACATGGCTGTTTGAAGTGCATATCCCCAGAATGAGAGAGGAAGTGAAGAGTAGCTTAACATAGATCTGACCATGTCCAACAAGGTGCTATTTCTTCTTTCAGAAACACCATTTTGTTGTGGAATTCCTGGTGTTGTGAGTTGGGATAGAATACCATGCTCCAGCAATAAATCTTTGAATTCTAAATCCAAATATTCTCCACCTCAATCAGATCAAAGTGTCTTTAGAGTCTTACCTAACTGCTTCTCAGCCTCAACTTTGAATTCTAGAAACTTACTAAAGGTTTCAGATTTCCTAAGCATTAGGTAAGTATGATCATATCTTGAGTAACGTCAATAAAAGTGACGAAATACTCATACCCACTTCTTTCTTGTACATTTATTGGACCACATACATCGTTGTGGACAAGCTCCAAAGGTTCTTTGGATCTATTGCCTTTCGCTGAGAAAGGATGTTTGGTCATTTTTCCTTCCAGACAAGAATCACAAACCGAAAGAGTTCCAACTCTTAGTTCTCTCAAAGGCCCATGTTTTGTTAACTGGTTTATCCTATCTAGACCTATATGACCAAGTCTAAGATGCCAAAGATATGTGTCATCTTCGTTTGAAATTTTTTGTCTTTTGTTACCTTGCAGTTTTGCTACTTTAAATAATTCTGAATTGTTGAGCGTTCGTTCTTTTGGTTTGAGCATATACAGTCCGTTATTATGTTCTGCTTGACATATTTTGAAACCATTCTTTGAAATAACAATCGCATTATTACTAAAAGAAATATCAAAAAATTATTCATGCAACATAGATAAAGAAACTAAGTTTCTAGAAAATCCAGGAAGAAAATAAACATTGTTTAAAACTAAATAATTGTTCCCAAAATTTAAACGGATTGTTCCCTTTGCTCTTGCTAAAATGAGCGCTCCACTTCCAACTCGCATGGTCACCTCACCATTTGCCAGCTCCCTTGATGACTCAAGTATCTGCATGGAAGAACAAACATGGTTAGTGTCTCCTGAGTCCAAAACCCAGGATGACATATCGTCTTCCACTACACAAGCTTCAAGTACAAGTAAATCACATTTAACTTTATTTTTTAGCTCAGAGAGATACTTCTTGCAGTTTCTCTTCCAGTGACCTTCAACTCCACAATAGAAACATTTTCCTTTTGGTTCTTTCTTCTTGGAGTTGTTGTCAATTTTGCTCTCCTTGGCTTTTGGTGCCTTCTTTCCTTTATTGGACTCTTTGGCCTTTCCTTTGTCCTTATTATTGTTCTTATTTCTCTTCTTGGATTTCTCCTCAGAGTTTGAAGATTTCTCCTCTACCACATTTGCGTTAGTCACTTTTGTAATGGATTTATTAAGAGACTCAAATGTCCGCAGTTCATTTAACAACTGGGTCATGTTGAATTCAAACTTATTCATAATATAGTTGGTGGTGAACGCAGAAAAGGCAGGAGTGAGCAATTCCAATATGATGCTTACTTGTGTACGCTCATCAATTATGGCCCCATGTATTTCTACTTCATGCATCACATTAATCATGTGTAAAACATGTTCATGTATAGAAACACCTTTCTTCATCTTAGTAGTCATTTAGGTTCTAGTAACCTCATGTCTACTTTGATCAGATTGCTGCCCAAACATGGCCTCCAGAGAATCCATTATCTCAAATGTAGTTTCCATGGTTTCAAGCTTTGTTCTCAGAACATCATTCATGCTCACAAGTATGTAACACTTTGCCTTGTTATTGGATTAAATCCCTACATCATACTTGTCCCGAACATTCTTCGGGGTAGTGGCAGCAGACTCTTCAGGACATTCCTCAGTCAGGACAAATGTGTGGTTCTAACAGACTAACATAGGATTTAGATTTGATTTCCATCTTATAAAATTATTTCCATTAAGTTTTTCAAGTGATAGTAAAGCGGTTATTGGATTGCCATCGTTTGACATTACTGGAATAAATAAAAAACAGTAATATTTTCATTTTGAAAAAATATCAATGTTTTGGAAAGTAAACATGTGCATGAATGCGACAATTAAAACACATAAATTAACATTTATTTTTCCACGATAAAACTACCCAACAAATAAAGTGTCGCCTTAGGGTCGGTTAAGTTAAATTCAGATAGCTTATAAGGCAATCTTATCTTTATAATTTAAAACTTAAAATAACTCTTTATTTTCTCTTTCAAATATAAAGTACCGCTGGTTTGGTCAAGGTGTAATTATCCACCGCAAAAGCTTAATTACATCTTTGTAAGTGTAACCCATAATTTCAGATTTCATGACTTAACTTAGAGAGTGCCGCCTTAGGGTCGGTCAAGCCTAAAATACATCACTTCCTCCTATCTTCACAAGAAGCCAACCTTGGTATTGATATGTCTAGAAACCTTCCTTAGGGGGACGGAAACAAAGCTGTCTCGAGGCCCTATTCATATCTCACGGTGTTGTACTAATAATGGAGACTATAGGTCACATTGAGATGTTCACCTTCTTCCACTTACTATTTTAGATTAAATGTGTTTTATTAAACTAATCAATTAATTCCAAATTAATTACTAGCTTATAAATAACCCTATGAATGTAATTAATTACAAAAAAAATAATTATAAAAGAGATTGTTTCTATAATTAATGTGATCTAAATAATTACCCATTACATTCATCTAACTTTACTAAAACGCTTTTTACATAAAGTTGGTTATCTTAAAGGCCTATAAAAAAAAACTATTGCCTTTATTATGGTGTGAGTTACCAAGTTTTAACTAATTTAATACTTAGTATTTTACATGCAATTGATTTCACCAAAAACAATTCATATAAACAAATAGGACAATCCTAGATAATCATGTTTCTAAAAGATGCATGATTAATGAGAAACTATGTGGGGTTTCAGGAATGGCGTGTAATTGAATGAACATCAATGAACATTTATTTAAATAAATATAATAAATAAATAAACAATAAATGATGAACCGAGTACTAATGGGTATTTCTAAGATTTACAACCCTTTGAAAAAATTAGAAATAAAATTGCAATCTAAGCCTATGTAGCTTTCAAGACTCTTTCAGAATGCTCCTCCTCTCCTTTAGGCTTTCTTGCTAATCTTTAAGAACTTTGTTTTGCCCAACTTATTAATTAGAAACAAATTTTTAAATTAATGTATTTAATTAAAACTAACTTTTAATTAAATAACTATTTTTTCATCTTTTTAATTTAGTTGAATTTAAAAAATTATAGAATCAAATTCAAGTAATTATTTAAACTTAAGACATTAAAATATCTTAACCAACTAAAAGATATTTTATTTTCTAATAAAATAAAATAAGATAATTAAACTTTTAAATTCAAATAATTTAAAAATTAATTAAATAAAAGATATTTTATAACAACTTAGGAATTATGGTTTTGGGCACCAAAATGGTGCCCATGGGCCGACGGCACAAGGAGCCAAGGGCCTGGGTGGGTGGCAAGCTGGCGTGCAAGGGCTCGGCCAGGAGCCTGGTGCACGAGCCTTGCAGACGGACCTGACGCACACAGAGGTAGGCGGGTGCGTGCACGCATGGGTGCTGGGTGCATACTGGGAGCCATAAGGCTACACGCAAGGAGCCATGGGGCTGCACGTTGGGAGCCGCAGGGCTGGGGTACATCTGGAGCGCGCAGCAGCAGGTGGAGGCTCGAGCCTAGGCGTGTGTGAGGGTGAGCAGGGGCTCGGGCCGTGTGCCTCTTAGGTGCATGGCTCGGGATCCTCCTCATCTTTGTGTATAGATTTTTTTAAAATAAATTTACAAAAAACCTATGCCCTTTATGGCTTACACAAGATCTAGAAAAAACAATAAAATTCTAACTCAATAGCACCATATAATTAACGATCAATCATTCAACCATACATTCAAAAAACATATCCATCCATTCAATATACATATCAACATACTTATAACAAATGCAAGAAACCCACACAGTATTTAATATATTTATATATATGTGTAGACTGCTCTGGTGCCAATTGTTGGTATTAAATGATCACATCAAAGGTACACAACGGAATATATGGACCCATTTTAATAAATATTAAGACCAGCCAGGATCATATACATGTATAAATATTAAATCACATACAAATAGATCAGGGATTACCTCTTGTAGCCTATCAAGTGTCATTGAGTCTTTTTGTATAAATCAACGATCTTCCTATCCAGTGTTCTGAGATCTCACACCCTGATCTTCCAGCCCAATCCTTAAACACACAAGGACGTGTGTGGGCACGTAAGATTCAAAAGGTTGATTTATATGACTCCTTAGATGTACTCAACACATGAGATCTAGAGAGTTTTGACAAATAGAAGATTTAGAATAGTTTTCACGTTTTGAGAAAACTATCGCTTTAGGGAGAGAGTCTGATTATCCATCATCCTTCTGAATATCACGTATATTAGATTTATAAAGATATTTAATTTAATTAAATTATCTTTATTTAATTAAAATATAATTCTAATTAAAATTGGTTAGATATTTTTATTTAATTATCTATTTAAATCATATTTAAAAAGAATAATTAAATAATTGATTAAACAAATTTATTTGAAATTCAAAATTCAAATACCAGGGATAAAATCCTTGATGATAGGTGTAGAGTCCAAAGAACTTTACTTAGCTAAGTTAGATAGTAGTATAATAGTAATAATAGTATTATCTTTATGATTGTGGATTTTTGGTTCAGACCGGGATTTATTTGGACACTCATAGTAGTACTTGTAGATTTTCTAAGTTTAACCTATAGTTTAGGAATATTAATTTTAACCTAAGGTTTGATTAATATGACTGATATTGAGGATAATATTTATTATACTATAAGGTTTAGATAAGAACCAATTAGATAATAGCACATGTTATGAATAGGTTTATTAATGATTAAGTATTTTGAGGATTTAATTTATTAAGGTTAAAATTTGAATACTCTAAGGTCAGTCAGCAGCTTTGAAAACGTTAGAGGGCTTAGTCAAGGCTGTTTACTCAATTTAAATTAAGCTAAAAATGTGTAATTTCGTGTTTAAATATTCAGCGTATGCCGATATATCGCGGCTATAGGGGGCGATATATCGCAGTACGAAGATACGAAAAACACGAAACGTTGCACGATTGCCTTGGGCATACTGGCCCAGGCGATATCGCCTCTCTCAGCATATTTTGAAAATTTTCAAAAACGTTCTCCATTCAAACCTTCAACCTCTTGATAAGTCCACCACCTTTTTGAACGAGTCTTCAGCCTCTGCTGAATGATAATTCAAATTATTTTCACTTAAAAAGCCATTATTTTTATTCAAGTTAAATGAAGATCTTTTCATTCCTAAACTCTATAAATAGGACCTAGTACCCAGCCATTTATTCATCTATTACTCTAAGTTCAGAGGCTGCAAGTTGCTAGGTGAGTGTGAGAGTGTAAACACTTGGGTTGGGAATTATAAGCTTGATCATTATAAGCTTATCAAACACTTGGGGAAGTAAGGTTTATTCACATTTCGGTTCAAGGTTTAGATTGGTCATATGAGTCTTCAAGGTATTTCCAAACTCTAGTCCATTTCTGTATTATGTTGTTTAAAAATTCTCATAGTCTTCTACTCATATTCTAACCTTATTCCTATTCTTGGTTAGGAAATCTAGGTTCTTGAGCACAAGGTTTTTGGTAAGTATATTTTGATAGTATAGTTCCCTCATCACTTTCATCCCTTTTTCTTCAATATACTCACCCTATTATAAATGGTTTTTAGGAGTGTTCCAAGGTCCCAAATCAGTTCTCATATCCCGGTTATTTTGGTAAGGAAAATAGGATAGGATTTATGTGCTATATGATTTTATATGTTATCTTATGAATATGTGTTATGAAAAATGCTATGTTAAGTATGTTTGTAGACATGGGCATATGACCCATACGACTAACAAGCCCCAAATAGATTATGGGCATATGACTTGCTTAGCTAACAAGACCCCACTAATCTAATGGGCATATGACTTGTTTAGTTTATGGGACCCCAAGTAATAATGGCCATTATAGTATGTATGTGACATAAGTGTTACAATATGTTTTTATGTTGCATTTTGAATTTTTATGTATATGGCTATATGTTAGATTTTCCTTGCTGGGCATTAGGCTCATTCCTTTTATGTTTATATGTGCAGGAAAATAGCTATAGTGGCGGGAAAGGTTCGTGGATGCTTGGGGAATGTGTATTGAGGCGAAATGGATTCAAGGAGTCGAGAGTTTCGATTTCGAGGATGTAGTCTTTATTTATGATTTATGTGTATTTTTCTGCACCTATTTATGTAATCTCTTTTTATTACAATTAAGTTATGTTTTTTTTTTCTTTTAAAACAATGGGATCTCATATCCTGCTTTGAGTTTATGTAAGTTTAACATTTGTTTTTACAAGTTTTTTAATAAAGTATGATTATTTCACTTGTAAGTATTATTAGGGATTAGTGTCTATGCTTAAGTTTTCATTAATGGTCCATAGTCTAGAGTAGTTGGGTCATTACACTAGGCGCCACACACTGTACTATACAGAGTGTGTCACCCAGCCCTATTAGGGTTGCCCTAATTTTCTTATTTGTTTATTTAATCAACTTTTAAGACAAGATATTTATTCCAACATAAATATCAATTAATTGAAAATTAAATTTATCTTAAAATATCAGTTCTTAATTAAATAGATAAATATCATATTATAAATAAGATATTTATTATTTTCTCTCTTTATATTAATCCAAACAAGATTAATATTAATTTTAACCTATAGTTTTTCAAAATAAAAACTATATAGTTAAATAATTAATTAATTCACAACTAATCAATTACCCATAATTATCAAGTAATTATATCCTTGCCTTGGAAAATTAATTCATTTGCAATTTAGTCATCTCTCTTAACAAATCTTTCTTTTGACAACCTTATCACTAACGGTGTAGGACAGAGGTGATTTAGGGACCATGGATCTATAAGACAAAGCTCCAATAAACTAGAATATTAATTAAACTCTTTAATCTAATAATCTTATTTATTAATTCCATGATTACTCCACTATAAATATGGAATTGCACCTAGGTGTTTATAGAATTATATTTACATAGTTTTCTCTAGTAGTCCATTGATATAATCAATATATGTAGTTCTGTCCTCCATTATTGGTTCGTTAATTAGAGCTGGTCAAAATTACCGTTTTACCCTTCTAATTACTTCTTGATTCTTAAGTACCATTAATTCACTAGTGAATAATTAATCTATAATCTAATTATAGATTTGAGCTCAATAACTATTCAGTTCCAGAATCAACCCTTAAGGGAACCAATATTCGATTCGTTAGGAAAGCATGGATTCCATTATTGTAATTCATGTTCTCCGCCATCAATGATATTGAATCTCCAAAACAAAAGTCATTAGCCTCCTTATTCTAAGAGACCTTAACGAGTGAATCAAAAGATCTAATAAACATAAATAGGAGTTCATGAATACTCAGGATTTAGACTGATCTACAAATGATCATCTATTCTGACAAGAATTAAATCTTTATGGCAAACGGCAAGTTTATAAAGATAATTAATTCTTATCAGCCATGTCATATATAATCTCTATTATATACAGCACCTTTACTAAGATGTCTGTCAACATCAATAATCTAAATCTAGATGTAACGCCTTGGATAGCCAAGACCATTACACTGTGTATTTATAAAGGTGCAAGACTTGCTAATTAAGCCATTTTGTTAAAAACGTGTTACTGAAACTATAATTGAGCTTGGGTTAAAAGATTTTGGTCACAAAATTTTCTTTCCATATATTTAAACATTTTAGTACATGGGATCCCAAAAGTAATAACATTTAAAAGACAGTTTACAAAATCTCATAACAAAAGTACAACGACTTGCCACTCTAAGGGAAAAACTGGCATTCAGGCTTTTCCCGTCCTATATCACTCCTCGGCCGTGGCGGCCAATTGACTGACTATGTACATTCAACCCCAAAGCTCTCCTACTCAGGACTGGCCCACCTTGCCCTTGCCTTTACCTGCACCACATAGCACCTGTGAGCCAAGGCCCAGCAAGAAACCAGATAACAGAGCATAACCATTAAGCAGTCAATTTACAAATCAACAATCAAACTACTCATAAGCATAACAACATGCTCAACAATCCACAACAGTTATATAATCAAGCATTCAGCATACCAAGTTCATCAATTAACATTAATAATCTATTCACATATTAATCAGGGTCGACACCCTTAGGTCGCAACGCCTATTCATCCCACTGACTCCGGCCCGCTTAAACCGAGCTCAGTGAATATTAAGCTATCCTCAGCTACCAGTGGCCGAGCCGCGCCCTGTGTGCAAATATTGATTTCAGCACTCTTAGGCCGTTTATCACATGTCTCATGGCATAATACCACCTATGACACTATACAGATATAGGGAGCTCTTAGTCCCATCATTAACACATAACCGGGTGCAGTTTTTTACCTTTGATTCCGCTAGCTTTGTTTAATGAAATCAACCCTTATGCACGATCCCTTCCGAGCCCTAGCGTACACCTAGTCACAGCCACAAATTAGAATCATCACCAAACCTCAATTTCAAAACCTAATCTCGGGACCCATCCCGAGCCCTCGGGAACCACCAAACGGGGTGGTGGAATCAAACCCCGAGCCCCCGGGCAAAAACCCTAAGAAATAACCCAAAAACCCTCTTCTGGAAATAGGGTAGAGCTACATTGATTCAAAGAGGGCGTTGTAGCGCTACAAGCAGAGCCAAAGGTGCCAGGAAACCCAAGCCTAGCGCTGTAGCACCCAAAGCTAGAGCTACAGTGCTAGTCACAGACCAGCAACACCCTGTTTTTTCCTCCTTCGATTTTCCTCGAACCAAAATCCCTTGGAACCCTTCCAAACCTCAACTACACACCAAATTGAGTCTACCATCACCTTTATCTCACCCCACACAACCCAATAACACACGACTTAACCACATGCATCATCAAACTAAGAAAACAAACATTGAATTCAAGAACTCAAGGATTCAACCAGAAACTCAGAAACTTAGAACTTCAAAGCCAGAATTTGTTACCTTCTATGGAGAATTTCGATCTTAGGTTATCTCTAGTATCCTTCCAGCCTCAATCCCTTCAACTCCTCAAGCTTATTTCCCTTAATTCAATCCAAAACTCAAGCTTAGAAATCACCTCAATAAAAACTCATCAGAAATCTTGAAACTTACCTCAATTGAGTAGCTAATCCCTGCTAACTCTTTTAGCTTCGCCAAGGTCTTTAGCCCTAAGTGCCAGCCTGAGCTTACTCTGAGATTCCAACTCCAAAACTCACAAAGAATGGTGAGGAATAGTGCAAACCGAATGGAGAAGAAAGAGTCCCTGTTTTTCTTCTTTCTTTCCTTCTCTTTTCTTTCCTTTAACTTCTGAAACTTTCTACAGCCTCCACTAAAACTAATAAGCAATATAACACTTATCTCTTTTCAGTCAAATGACCATTTTGCCCTCCCATTAAATCCTAAGCCTTAAAGCATACCAAGGGCATTTTAGTCATTTGCTCCCAATTCCCGCTAATTCCTCGAGTGTCCCTAATAATTACCACTTACATCCCAACACCTAACAAATCACCAATTATTTTCCTCAGTACCAAATAATCTCCAATATACTTCTGAAATTCCCATAAATACCCCCGGACTCCCACGAGCCGATTATAAATCCCTGCCGTGGATTTTCCGCTAAACCGCTCACTAGGATCGCCTCGAGTTACAAGCTACAAATATATCCACATAATAATGTGGTCTCAACATTTTATCACCAATATTTACATTTATGCCCTCAACGGGCCAAAATTACAAACATACCCTTATAACCTAATCAGGGCCTACATGCATACTAATACACATAGTCATGCATCACATTTATCCAAATAATCATATAAGCATGTTTTTCACATATTCATGCATCCAATTGTGCCCTCCCGGCACACTAATCAAGGCCCTTAAGCCTTATTAGTAATTTTGGGTCGTTACACTAGATTACTTGCATCTCGTATGTTTAGCAAACTGTACTAGTAACCATTCATTAAAGATTCCTTACTTTAATATGTTACTGACTACTTTATTCATTATATATGATCTTAATTCTCTGGTACTAATACAAGATCATATTCTCATGAATGAATAAGGAATTTTCTTGATATTATTACATAAATAATTTAAACAATAATTATAACATTAAAATATAATAAAATTGTACTTTTATTTAAAACCAATAAAATGTCTTTATATGCTTTTAGGGCATTAATCCTAACAGAAGACCACTCTTATTGTGGAAGCTTTGATAACTGGACTAAATGTGTTAGTGAAATCCAGACCCGATGTTTGTTGTAATCCCTTGGCCACCAAACAAGCTTTATATTTATCTAAGGATCCATCAGCTCTTAACTTTGTACGAAAGATCCACTTGCATGTAACAACATTCATGTTGACAGTAGGAGGCACTAGAGTCCATGTTTTTTTCTTCAATAAGACTGCATATTCAGTATCCATAGCAGTTTTCCAGTCTGAGATTTTTAAGGCTTCTTTAACACAAGTTGGAGCACACAAATTTTCATTTGAAGCAGCAGCAACATAGACTTTTGGTTTGTATATGCCAGATTTGGATCTTGTTTGCATGGGATGCCCACTTGGTAAGGTAGGTGGCTCATGAGAAACAACATCAGGAAAGTTAGTTGGTACTTCTAATAATAAAGAATCAGTAGAAGAAGCACTTACCTCAGTTATGTCAAAAACATTGTGAGAAGGAGGTACTACTTCAGATGATGATGAAGGACTATCAGCTAGATTTTTTGACTCATGTTGGCAAGAAATTGAGGGAGTGGAGACAAAGGAAGGAAGAGGTTGGGAACTTGGTGGAGTTGGCAGTGAAGATGAAGAAGAGGGTATTATGAATGCTGGGGCATTGATGTTTTGCCGATAGGTGGAGGTGGTATTTGACTATGAGAATAAGTGAGTGTAGGTAAATTCAAGTTCATTGAAGTTTACACTCCAAGCAATGTATATACGGTTAGTGGGATGTAGACAGTGAAACCCTTTGTGAAAGGTACTATAACCAAGGAAGACACGCTTTGTGGTTTTGAACATAAATTTATGGTTATTATAAGGGCGTAGAAATGGAAAACAAGCACAACCAAAAACTTTTAAGAATTTATAGTCAGGTGTGATGTTGTACAAGCATTCAAATGGACATTTATATTGACAAGTGAGTTTGGGTAGTCGATTGATCAAAAAGGCAGCAAAAACACAAGCATCTCGCCAAAAATTTAAGGGAAGAATGGCTTTGGCTAAGAGTGTAAGAGCTACTTCTGCGATGTGCCTATGTTTTCGTTCTACACAACCTTGTTGTTGTTGAGTATGTGGGCAAGGGTGTCTAAACAAGATACCAAGTTTTGAAGGGGAATTTGAAATTGGCGAAACTCTCTTCCCCAATCTGTTTGTAGGCATTTTATAGGCAGATCAAATTGTTTTTCCACCATTGTTTTAAACAGTAAAAAAAATTTATATGCTTCTGATTTTAGGTGTATAGGATAGATCCAGGAATACTTGGTAAAATCATCAACAAATAGAATTTAATATTTGTATTTTTTAGGTGAAGGATTTGGCGAGGGTCCCCATAAATCAGAATGCACTAATTGCAATGGGGCAGTGGTTTTTAGTGTAGAACTTGGAAAATTCACGAGATGGTTTTTACCATATTGGCATGCATCACATAAATCAACATTAGTTTTTGAACAAGAAACTTGAATTTTATTAAGAACTTTTGTTAGAACAACATGAGAGCGATGTCCAAGTCGGTTGTGCCATAGAGCAGCAACTCGAGAGAACTGGGTACAATGGAGAATTTCATAAACATTACATGAAGTAGTATTACTTGTATTATTTGAATCAAAAGGAAAATCACTGATATAGGCAGCATGTATTGGATTGAAGGGAGTTGAAATCTGAGTTGTTGTTGGAAGCACCAGCTGATATAATCCTTCATTTAGGTGTCCCTGAAGTAGTACCTGTTTCGTAGAAATGTCCTTAACAAAACACAAGTTAGGTGTAAATTCTAAAGACACATTATTATCTGATGTAAACTTAGAGATGCTGATGAGATTTTTCTTGATGTCAGGAACATGTAAAACATTCATAAGATGTAAGGGTCTACTAGATTGAATGTAAGCATCACCAAGGTGATGAATAGTAAGTTAGGAGCAATTACCTACAACCAATTTTTGCTTGCCTTTGTAGCTAGTGGGAGAGGTGAGAGGATCAGTGTGAGTGAAGACATGATGAGAAGCTCCACTATCCATATACCATGTGTGGTCAGCCAAAGTTGCAGGAGTGGCAAGAAGTGCTTGAGGAGTATGATCATTAGACAGTCCATCAGAGGTAGAGTTGTTGTTGTTGACAGCACCACCTTGATAACTCAGATCAAAGTGGAGATAGCACTTCAAAGCCGGATGTCCCATTTTGCCACAAATCTAACAGATTGGTTTGTTGGATGCATTGTAGCTGCCTCGTGGTGTATTGTAGCGGCCACCATGTCCTCTTGGTGGATAGCCACGACTACGAGAGCCTTGAGTTGGAGGAGGGTGTTGAATGCCACTCCTCTTTGTTGATGTAGCATAGTTTGCTGATGGATTTTGAAGATCCACAGTAGCGATAACTTGTTGATTCTCAAGCCTCATCTCATGATTCTAGAGAATGAACTGAAGTTCAAGCAAAGTGATTGTCTCTTGAACAGTGAGATTAACCACAACTGACTCATATTTTGGACCTAATCCTCCCAGAATGTACATAACAAGTTCATCATCTGTAATGACTTGTCTTGCAGCCATTAAGGCGTCAACCATACATCACATCTTAAGAATGTATTCATCAACAGGTGTAGATCCTTTCTTAGTCATCTGAAGATGATTCCGTATCTGAAGAATGAGAGCCTTAGATTTTTTGGAGAATAGTTGAGTAAGTTCATACCAGATCTGAGCAAACGAGATGCATTGAACCACATGACCTATCATATTCTCAGAGATGGAGTTGAAAAGCCAGCTTATGAGAAATTGATCAAGCCGTAACCAGTAGGCAAACTCTGGATTTGGAATCTGACGAGAGTGGTCCATCGGATCAGAAATGGAAGCCGGAGGTCGAAGTCACTCGCTAATGAGAAAACCTTCAAGTTCGTGAGCTCGAACGGTCAGAAGAACTTGAGATCGCTAGTACATATAGTTGGTTGTTCAGAGATTCAGCGGCACCATGTTTGTTGGAAAAACCAAAGCTGAAATTGGATGAGCATTTTCCAGAGGAACAGGAGGTTGATTGGCAGGTGATGGAGTAGCATTGACCTATGAAGTTGCTGGTGGAGGAGCTTGTGTAGAATGATTTCCTTGAGGAAGATTGCTCGATGAAGACGCCATTACAGAGAGGAAATGAGCTCAGAAGAATCAAGAAGAGATGAGAGCAAAAAAAACCTAAGCACTGATATCAGTTGAGAAATTGAAAACTGAGATGAGAAATTTAGAGAGAATAAATTTCTTATTGAGGGAAATAGTATATATACTCAGTTACAGTCGATGCAAGGTGAGTGAATCTTGATTAATTACATTTGTTCTGTTATAAAAAAATAACAATTAGAACTAATTCTGAACTAATTGCTAACTAACAGTAGTGTCTAACACATGTTGTTACTCTAACGCGCTTTCGAGTCTGCTTCATGTTTCGAGTCATCGAAACATTAACACCACCTCTTTACCGTCACACTTTCGAGACTATCATTCGGAGGGAACCTCTGCCTTCGAGCTCACATTACATGCTCGGATGTCAATGACGAACCCTAGAGTGATTGATTATCTACATACGTAACCATGGTGACTATTCTCTGCATATTTGATCTCCACACTTGCAAGCCTACATTTCGATACTGCTATTTATATCTCAAAATATGGGGTGTAACAAATTACCATTATCATGAAGAAGGCATGCTCAAATGAGCTCACAGTTGATGTTCTCATGGTTTTGTGATGTCTTATGTTATGCTTCACTTAAAGAGGCCAATAACTTACTTGGAAACTAACTCAACAAAATTAGCCTTAATTTATACAGCCATAATTTTGTGACAACTAGATCCTACAATGATATTGTATCAAAGTAATGATAGTGTTCGAAATAAACTTGTTCATCACTCCTTTCACACCCATTATATGACATACCATGTTTTTTTTGCTTGTACGTTGTGTTTAGTGAAATGGAAACCTACTAAGTGTAACTCACTTTTATTAAAACACTTATTTTATGGTTAGTGTTGTTGGAGAATTTTGGTAACAACACCAAATATGCGAGCACTCGAATAGAATTTTGAGTCGAGTGCTCAAACAATAATATGTGAATACTTAAGAATAAATCAAATAATACTACGAATTATAGTGGTTCATCTATTTATAGGAAATAGTGTGTATATTACAAAATATGATCAATCATGCTGCTCGAGCATTTCTTTAACATTGGCCTAGACGTAAAAGTTGTTTGGGCATCGCAAAAAGTATGAGAGGTCTACTTATTGCATGAAATAGATCGCATATTTCGCAAGAAAAGTCTCATTGTACGAGTACATATAGTGTAAAAAAAAAAAGTTTGGGCGCATATACAAATCATAAAGAGAGAAAAATGTCCTAACGCTTCGCACACATCACAAAGTAGGATGGCGAGTTGTTTCCACATGTCTCTTTTGGAGAATTTCCCTTGAGTTGTATATCACACATGTCTTGCAGGTTTGATGGCATAATTAAGAAACCAACTTATTGTTATATTATTTTATAATATATTGTTTTAGATTAAATAAATGTGACAAAGAGTGTCACATATTGTAACATATAAAAGAGAGTTACAATATTTTGATGGTGTTACAAATTCAGTTACAAATTTGTAACTTCTAAATATTGTCCATTATTGTGTAGATTTTTTGCTACACAATTTTGAGTTGAATTTCTTAAATCCATAAGTGAAATGGTTGTTAGAGATATGATTTTAATCCCAATAATGTGTTTAGAGGTTACAAAATCAATTAGGAGTGGTTTGTAACTGTTTGGAAAAACAGCACAAAATTATGTGTTGAAAATGGCCAGTGGTCGCAGGCAGAGGTATTGGTGGCCGCAGCCTGGGGGACAGAGACCAGTGGCCGCGGCCATGATACTCCTGGCCGCGGCCAGTGTGGCTAACAACCAAAATAGTTTTTCAGCTTTTTCCAATTTGAACGGTTCTAACCTTCTAAGTAACTCTCAAATCTCCATTTTAATTCCATAAACATCCAATTAAACATTGGAAACAACCATAGGCGTTGGTGGAATTTAAAATTCAAAGGGTGTCCCTAAACTCTATAAATAGGAGCCTATTTCTCACTTGTAAGACACAATTTTTCTATCCATTAGAGCACTTGGCTAGAAAACACCTAGAGGCTTGATAATTCCATAAAGTTATTGTAACGCCCTGCTACTTAGGGTCCATTACCAAGTGTGTTTAAAATCAGCGCTGGACTTGCTAAACAAGTTATTTGGATTAACCGTGTGATTAAGCCACTAAAGGTTTAGGTATTAAAACTTTTGGTTAGGTCATAAACATTTCCATTAGATCAAAAGCATGTTCTTTACACGGGATCCCAAAAACATCAGTTTAAAAACTGGTTACAACACTCAAGTTACGTAATAAGCCGACCTAGGCGGCAAAAGTTGGGTTTAACCCTAGTTTTCTTGAGCATCTCGGCCATGGTGGTCGAGCGGACTACATATGTACATGTCACTACTATCGCCCTCCGACTCATGACTGGTTGAGCTTCTCCTTACCTTTACCTGCACCACAAAGCACCTGTGAGCCAAAAGGCTCAGCAAGAAAACATATTAAACAGTTCACAGAGTAATATATCTGTCAAACATTAATAACTGAATCTGGTGTATTCATTATACAAATCAGCAACCATAGGGTCACGCAAGTGCGTGTCGCACTTCCTTTCAATTTGTTGGCATCCGAGCCAGTCAAGTGCATGTTGCACTCCCATGGTGGCCCAGCCATGGTGGCCTACACTCCACGTGCACAATGCCAATCTCAGCTTATAAACTGAGTCCTTTAAGTCCTTGACTTATAAGTCAAGCCTCACATGCCCCCGACTTGTAAGTC
Source organism: Humulus lupulus (assembly GCF_963169125.1). Lineage (NCBI taxonomy): Eukaryota > Viridiplantae > Streptophyta > Magnoliopsida > Rosales > Cannabaceae > Humulus > Humulus lupulus. The sequence goes on from NC_084802.1 coordinate 200,305,764, forward strand.
GAAGCTTTAGGACCCACGACTTATAAGACGAGTCTTTCAAAGTCCAATATGCCCTCGACTAATAAGTCGATCCCCATTTAACATCCTAATAACCCTCTGGTTTATAAACTGAGCTTCCCAGTCACAATAGACAATCACATATCTCATATAACATACATATCAACAATTACAATGCATTATAATACATTCAAACAACAGTCATAGGCATAATCATAATTATATGCATTCCAGTGTAATTAACCAGATATTCATAAACATAATTATAATCATGTTCATTAACAGGACCAAGGCCTTAATCATGTTTATATTTGACCATTGAACTAAGCTCTAATCACACACTCACATACTGGGTGCTTTTTTCTTACCTTCGACCCGAATGCAAGTTACTAGCGACGTCCTTTGAGTATGATCCCTGATTCGAGCCCTTAGCGTAGACCTAGTCACAACCATAATAAGGAATTTCATTAATAACGGGAGAATAAAAGCTTCTAGACCAAATCCTAGCCTCCGGGACGTCGAGTTCCACTCAACAAGGAAGTAGAATCGACCCCGAGCCCAAAAGGTTAAGTTCCCAACCTAAAAACCTCATTAGGGCCAAAATTCCCCTTAAGGGCTACGACCCGCCTCTAAATCAGAGGCTCGGCCTCCCTGGAAAACCAACCATGCGCCGCGGCGCTCCCCTGAGGCGCCACGGCCCACCTCTGCCTCCAAGCCCACCTGGCTCCTTCTTGCTCCATAGGGCCCTGGCACACCAAGAACAGAGCTGCGGCCCAGCCCTTCGAACCCAGAATTTCTGGGTTTTTTTCCTTAGCCGAACCCAACAAGAAACCACCCAATTATATCCCAATCTTCCAGTTAAATCCCCATAATCAATATGCTTCCTTCCAGCAACCAAACCTAACTAATTAACAACTCAAAACTCATCAACACATCCTAAATTCACCCTCCCAACTCACATACATGCAAAACACCATAGCTCTCAATAATTCAACAAAACTAACATGAGGAATTCAAATTAAAACCCTTACCTCAACTGTGTGACTCAAGCTTCAATCTTCTCCCAACAATTCCCTGGTTTCAAGCCTCCCTTCCAAGCCAATTTCCTTCAAATTGACTAAAGCCACCCAAAGCTCCAAGAGATAAAGTATAGAACACAAAAGAGAGAAGTGAGCTGCTGAGAATCCTCTTTTCTTTTGTTCCTAAATCATCTAAAATGTTCCCAATAAACCAAATCCTATCCTTGGGCAGAAATGACCAAATTGCCCCTTGCCCTTAGCCTATTCTTCATGTGCTCTCAAGGGAAATTTTGTCCTTTGACTCATACCCCGCTATTCACAATTTATGTTATATAATTCCCGTTACTTCCAATATTCTCACATGATTACCAAATAATTTCCCATTACCCACTAATTCCCGATAATGTACTAAATTACTAAAATACCCCCAAGTTCACCCCGAGCCGGGTATAAAACCGCGTTGTGACTTTTCCACTAACTTGCTCATCAGGATCGCCTCACGTCGAGTAACCCAAATATATCCACATAATAATGTGGTCTCAATCACACAAACACATATTTGCATTTATACCCTGAACGGGTTAAATTACTAAAATACCCTTCTTATAAGAAACAGGCCACGTACACATATTTAATATTTCTAACATGCAAGCATAATTATATTATAATATAATTCACATAATAACACAGTTATTGCCTCCCGGCCCCCTAATCCAGGCACTAAGCCACATTAGGAAATTTGGGATGTTACAAGTGAGCAATAGGTTACACTGTGTATTTAAAATAGTGCAAGACTTGCTAACCAAGTCATTTAAGTAAAAATGTGAATCTAAAGACATGAACAAGTTAGGTTTAAAAGATTTTGGTTATAAACGAATAATTTTCATTAAAATAAATGTTTGGTATATGGGATCCCAAATCAGGGTTTAAATGACATATTTACAAGATTTCCAAATGTTATAAATAATCATACCACTCTAATGGAAAAATATACATTTTAGGTTTCCGTCCCTGTGCAATCCCTCGACTATGGCAGCCAAGCAGCTGACAATGTACACCTCGCCCCCAGAGCTCTCCAACCCATGGTCGATTCATCTTACCCTTGCATTTACCTACACCACGTAGCACTCGTGAGTCGAGGCCCAGCAAGAAAACTATAACATCATAGCACAATCAATATCGATAACCAAATAGTTCACAGAGCATAACCAAATGATTTACAAGACATTAATCAATTATCCAGCAAGCCATAGCATTCACTTAATCCTTAGTCCCAACATATTTACACAACTGGGTGCAGTTTTCTTACCTTTAATTCTGAGTGCTTTGACTAAGAAAGACGACCCTCAAGCACGATCCTGCCCTGAGCCCTAGGATACACCTAGTCGCAACCATGATAAAGGATTCCATCAATAATAAGTGAATAAGGGTTTCCGGACCAAGTTCTAGCCTTCGGGACATCAAATTCCACCAAGCACGGTAGTGGAATCGATCCCGAGCACCCTAGGTTAAGTCCCCACACCTTAAACCTCCTCAAGGCCAAAAATGCCTTTAAGAGCCACGGCCCTAGGCCCTCCATGCTGCGGCCCGCCCCCTACCAGAGGCCCAGCCTCCCTAGACAACACACACGGGTCGCAGCCCTAAGCTTCCCATGTCACGGCCTGCCCTTCTTTCTGACACACATCTGTTCTAGAGGGCCGCGACACACCAAGAACAGAGCCGCGGCCCGACCCCTTCGAACCCAGAAAAATATCCATTTTCATCCACCAAATCTCAACCAAACCAATCCATAATCACCCCCAACAACATAATTTAATTGTCCCAATAATTATAACATGTTCCCATAAATAAAACCTAACAAGAACTTAGCTTAAATCCTCACCCAAAGCTTCCATTCAATTCTCAACATCAAAGACCCAAAAACACTTAAAACTCATAACTTAAATGTTAAAACCTTAATTCAAATCTTACCTCAACTCTGCTTGAATCCACCAGCTAATACTAAACTAATCTCCAAGTCTAGAACTCCAATTCTTGTGAACCCAACCCAAAAATCCATTGGTTTCCACAAGTTAGCTTGAGAGACTTCTTGAGAGAGAAGAGAGAGTAACTGGAGAGGGAGAGTCGGTTCAGGCAGCCTTCTAAATAGTTCCTACCTTTTGTCTTATCTAACTTAAGCCTCTTAAGTTAATCCCAAGGCACGGGGTACCAAAAACGTCCCCGATGGCAAAATGGTAAATTTTCCCAGTATTTCCTCCTAAGCTTCCTAACCTCAAATATATATCCAATTATTTATTTTCATAACTCAATAACCCAAATAAATATCTATTACCCAAAATACCCCTTGACTTGCCCCGAGTCGAGTATCGGGTCCCGTTGTGACTTTCCTGCTAACTTACTCCCTAGGATCACCTTGTGTCGTATTCTACAAATATATATATCCACATAATAATGTAATCTCAACAGTTGATCACAAATAATCACATTTATGCCCTAACGGGCCAAAATTACAATTATGCCCTTACAAGCTAAGCAGGGCCCGCATGCTTATCTAATACTCATAAACATGCATTCCACATATCCATATATAATCATAGGATCATGCATTTTACCAGTAATTCACAAAACTTCCAATTATTCCCTCCCGGCACACTAATCAAGGCCCTTAATCCTTATTAGTAATTTTGGGTCATTACAACTATCCCCTCCTTATAAAAATTTCATCCTCGAAATTTACTCGAACACATCAGATAGTAAACCTCGTACCTCTGACGATAATTACAAGGTCCAATGCCTTTACTTTTTACTCTTCGATAACACTCTTATGAGAGTAACAATCTTGTTCCACAAGATCTTGTCTGATAACTATAATTTTGTTAACCTTTGCTTGCACATCAAATTTGCTGAAACTCCAGGGTCTGCTTATTTCATCAACGGTCACTTTAATGTCTTATCACTGATACCAGAAATACTCATGAGTCATCACCCCCTACTAGGGTGAGATTAGCTTATAGGCCCCCGACCTAACCCTTGGTACAACCTCAAAATTCATGTCGAATCGGGAGTTAGAACTCCCCTTTCTTTCCCAGAATACCATACTCTTCCTTGTCCGCACTACTTGGAGAAATACAAATCTCTCATCCTGGAACTTTGTATTCCAATATTAACAATTTGCAAGCTCTTATGCCTTTCAAATAGGCAGATACTCCTACCTTAAGAATTCTAACAACCTCTTTGATTTTCCCCCAAACCAATACTGAACCGTAGTATCCACTACCTTTCATTTCTTTACTTAAAACAGTACTCCTTATTTTTTATCTTACCATGTCCTATGCCGTGTCACCTTAGTTGTAGTCCAGCATTCATCACTGTGACTATTTCATCAAGGATTATACTTTCCTTAATATCTTAAATATCTGCACATTCAATGAATAATCCCTTTTCAGATTGCCATTCCATCTGCAATCAACCACTAACTCCAAGTTCCCACTCTATTCTCTTCGTTCTCTAGTTTCTTTCCAACACTTGGAAAACTATAGGGTTTCAACTCAGCATTATTAATGCTTTGCCCCATTACCAGTTTACATGAACAAAATTACATTAACTCATTCTGTTGAGTTATAACCTTCCCTGTCCAATCACCTTACTTATAGTCTAATGTGGTCCATTCCTATGATCCTCCACCATAACACTTTACCTTCCAATATCCAAGCATATTAAATTTTGTCACCCACTTAAACCTCTCGGTACAATATACCCTAGGAGGTGGAACGATATCCATTTAGAATTCTCATCTCCACGCCAAATTCCCATCAGACCACTCATTCGATCCTTGTACCTTAACTCGTATTACACTAATAAGGTTCTTCCCCGTCTCCACAAAATCATCACTCTGGATTCCATTGTCTAAAGGGATATGTATCTGTTCATCACCACTCACTGATGCTATACCAATCTCAATCGTTACATTGTTCGTTCCATTGTAGTACATGGTGTTCTATTTAAGTGACACACACCTCCCAAGTAAGAGATCTGCCTCCAACTAAATCTCCTCCTCGTACAGTCGAGGATTTCTAACATCAACCATCCATCCATTACGTTTCACGAAATTTTGGTCTCAAGGTTATCTTTCATACAAATGACCAAACTTTCAATTACCTTATGCTATGCATTCATTGCCAACTTAACGTTCCATGTATATCGGCCACGTTCCCATTCTTTCACCTCCCGCGAGGCTCGAACCATCCTCTCGTTAGTCTGTGCCTGGGCATGTCTCAGCCTGTGATGTACCACACATAGTTTCATGTCTTATCAAAATTAGGTCCTTCATGTTACCCCTCTGTATTCATCTGTAACACGCATATTCCTACATCACCAAGTGCTAATCAATCCTCACTCTGTCTTCTGAACATCTGATCTGACACTATCCATTTAGTCTAACTTCAAGTTTTACTGTCATTCTAATCTCTGGTGTAGCCGCCTTCGAAGATACTTACATAGTAGATGACGTGTTTACCAGCCTCGTTGTGCTCCCTATCCTTCAGATGTTCTTCAGTAGCTTCTCCGTGGCCTTAGATCAAATCTCTTCATACCTGACCCCTTCTCTTCTTGTAGAATTATCTTGAATACCCCTTGCGAGATCAAAACTGACACTTCCTAGAGCCTTACCTGTGACCCTGCTTCTTTAGTATTAACATCATCAGCGTAGTAGTCGTTCGCATTCCACTTCTAACTGGAGAGTAGTCCAACATATCGCCAATAAACCTGAAGGTGACTTGTTCACACTGTTCCTATATTTTATGCTTGTAGAACTTACTCGTGTTGTTGAAGCTTAAATCAGTTAAGAATCTTTGTTACAAATTCGTCACATCCTACTTGGTACAAGTAGTAGTTCCTGAAATGTCTCTTTCCTTGATCCTCAGCTGGTAATAACCAGTTCGAAGATCAATTTCTGAAGACATTGTCCTATCTTGTAGCCGAGCATTTAAACTCTTCATCCTTAACAGACGATGTCAACGATCCCCACGGTATGACGCTCCGTCTGATCCATCCCAAAGTCAAAACTTCTTCAACTGCTTTAGTAATTATTTCTGTCCAACCAGTACCATCCTTCATAATGTCCCTGATACCGAACCTGTCCGTAGCTCAGTCTTGAAGCGTACCCAATCACTCCTTGCATACCCATCTAAATCCCTACTAATCAGGTTAGTTTCCATTCAGTCCAATTAAAATACTCCAAGTGATATCCCCTACAATCCATGGTTATCTCTTAACAAATTAACTCTCACTCATGTCAAGGCTCCCATATGACAAGCTCTATTACTCTCACTACAAACCTCTTTATTACTTGTATTCCAATTTCTCTTCCAAAAGTTTCTAATTCCTCCTCAACAAGTACTAATATCTCCAGCCCCTCGTATATTACCCTTGAGGCATATTCTCTATGTCTGAACCTTTCCTGGGAAATTCTCAACACCGAACTCTTCTAGCTTGTTATATAACTAAAAACGTGAACTATCCAGTCAACTAATCAACTCCGAGGAATTAGCCCCGGGCTTCGAATGTAACAAGGCATTCTAGTCTTCCATTCCCTAATCATGGGCAATCCATCCTAACATACCGAATCATTCCATGTAGAAGTCGTGCCCTCACCTGACGTCTTTCCAAGTGGCGTCCCCTGCCTCTGGTGCATATTAAATAACCTCACTAGATCCCATCACTGTCCTGACGGCTATCTTGTAAATCATACCCCTTCCTGTCAAAACCAGGAGCCATAGAACTATCTGGAGTTCTTCTGCTTCGATTACCGAGAATCTGTCCTTACTAAATTCCACCAATGGAAATAATGTCATTTGCATCTCTTGCTCTACGACACTCACGCTCTATACCTCATTCCACAGATCTCAAATAACATGGCCCTCCTTGCTGCCTAAATATAGATGAAGATCTCATACACTGAAGCGGCCCTGATGCTCTGGACCATTCCAAAGTTTAATCCCCAAATGGGTCATCATTTCCAGCTACATCCGCATGTATCAATTTCCAAAATGAATTATCCAACTCACAAAACTCATTGACATACAATGTCGTTACCTTACCATTCCAAATCAAGCTTATAAACCTATTAGTCTCCGCAGTTCAAACTATGGCTTTATAACCTCTTTTATCAAATCACCATCTGAGTTCTTCCCAAACCATAATGCCAATATCTCGGTCTGAGTACCATTTTCGGGCATCCTTCTACCACAAATACTTAGCGCAACCCCTTAGTCATGACCTCTCATCTTCATATAACCAAGGATGGAATTAGCTTTGCCCATCCACTGACCAATTCTTAGGAAAACCCAAACTTTCCTCAAAACCAGAGGATAACGCCTTTTAAGCTTCCATATAGTACTCTTATCTGTTTATATCCTCATATTAAACCAACACCGGTAACCTCACTGTCAAAGTATATCCTCATCTAGTTTGTGCTTTTAGACCCCACAGCTTACTCACATACTAGCAAACATCTGCTGCGACTTTCAGGGGCAGATGGAGGTTTCCAACCCCGACTATCATCTGCAACCCCCTCTATAACAACACCAAATCCGCTTAACCATTCTGGGCGCAAACAATTTGAATTCATCCGCCTTTACTGACCAAACCCCTCAGCCCTGAGGTTCACACTCTGAACCTACCCACGACCAGGTCCAAATAACCACAATAATCATGCACACATAAAGCATAATAAACACTAATCCACAATACTATGCATTTAGCTACCAAATTTTGTTGCTACCAAGTACATTCACACTTTACCATACTTTCTACATACCAATAAACAGGTATAACATATAAGTTCGATTTAGGCAGTTCACCACATACAATCAGTATACAAACCATTGTTCAAATATTCATTCACATGCAATAGCAATGCTGATCAGCACGCCTCAATCTCATCACACAATAGTCAAGGGCCAAGCCCTATCAGTATCTCATGCTCCCTATAATCATACAACATAATACATTCATATTTCAATCAAGAACTTAAGCATATAATCTCATATACTCAATTACAAAACCCTGAGTCGAGCTTGTCTTTAGCGGCGGGTGTACACATCCAGCCTATCTTCAGGAACCCTTAAACCTAGACCGCTCTGATACCAAGTTGTAACGCCCTGGATAACCAAGACTGTTACACTGTGTTTAAAATAGTGCAAGACTTGCGAACCAAGTCATTTAAGTAAAAATGTGAATCTAAAGACATGAACGAGTTAGGTTTAAAAGATTTTGGTTATAAACGAATAATTTTCATTAAAATAAATGTTTGGAACATGGGATCCCAAATCAGGGTTTAAATGACATATTTACAAGATTTCCAAATGTTATAAATAATCAAAGCCACTCTAATGGAAAAATACACATTTTAGGTTTCCGTCCCTGTACAATCCCTCGACCGTGGCAGCCAAGCAGCTGACAATGTACACCTCGCCCCCAGAGCTCTCCAACCCATGGTCGATTCATCTTACCCTTGCATTTACCTGCACCACGTAGCACCCGTGAGTCGAGGCCCAGCAAGAAAACTATAACATCATAGCACAATCAATATCGATAACCAAATAGTTCACAGAGCATAACCAAATGATTTACAAGACATTAATCAATTATCCAGCAAGCCATAGCATTCACTTAATCAAGGACAATAGTTGATAAACCAATGATCTAACATTCAGATATTCAACATATCATGTACATCAAATTAACAATAGTACACATATCATGCAATAACTAGGGTCGACGCCCTTAGGCCGCACCCTCTGCTTAATCCACTGCCTTTGGCTCACTTAGGCCAAGCTCAGTGTTCAACCCACTGACTCCAGTCTGCTTAAACCAAGCTCAGTGATTATTAAGCTGTCCTCAGCTACCAGTGGCCGAGTGGCGTCATGTGCACCAATATTGATTCTGACACTCTTAGGATGTTTATTTCATGTTCACATGGCGTAATACCATCGTACAATAATGCATACAAGTATAGGGGACCCTTAGTCCCAACATATTTACCCAACCGGGTGCAGTTTTCTTACCTTTAATTCCGAGTGCTTTGACTAAGAAAGATGACCCTCGAGCACGCTCTTGCCCTGAACCCTAGCATACACCTAGTCACAACCATGATAAAGGATTCCATAAATAACAAGTGAATAAGCATTTCCGGACCAAGTTCTAGCCTTCGGGACATCAAATTCCACCAAGCACGGTAGTTGAATCGATCCCGAGCACCCTAGGTTAAGTCCCCGCACCTTAAACCTCCTCAAGGCCAAAAATGCCTTTAAGAGTCGCAGCCCTAGGCCCTCCATACCGCGGCCCGCCCCCTACCAGAGGCCCAGCCTCCCCAGACAACACACACGGGCCTTGGCCCTAAGCTTCCCATGCCGCGGCCCACCCTTCTTCCTGGCACACATCTGTTCTAGAGGGTCGCGGCACACCAAGAACAGAGCCGCGGCCCGACCCCTTCGAACCCAGAAAAATCTCCATTTTCATCCACCAAATCTCAACCAAATCAATTCAAAATCACCCCCAACAACATAATTTAACTATCCCAATAATTCTAACATGTTCCCATAAATAAAACCTAACAAGAACTTAGCTTAAATCCTCACCCAAAGCTTCCATTCAATTCTCAACGTCAAAGACCCAAAAACACTTAAAACTCATAACTTAAATATTAAAACCTTAATTCAAATCTTACCTCAAACTCTGCTTAAATCCACCAGCTAATACTGAACTAATCTTCAAGTCTTGAGCTCAAATTCTTGTGAACCCAGCCCAAAAATCCATTGGTTTCCACAAGTTAGCTTGAGAGACTTCTTGAGAGAGAAGAGAGAGTAACTGGAGAGGGAGAGTCGGTTCAGGTAGCCTTCTAAACACTTCCTACATTTTGTCTTATCTACCTTAAGCCTCTTAAGTTAATCCCAAGGCTCAGGGTACCAAAAACGTCCCCGATGGCAAAATGGTAAATTTCCCCAGTATTCCAACCTAAGCTTCCTAACCTCAAATATATCTCCAATTATTTATTTTCATAACTCAATAACCCAAATAAATATCTATTACCCAAAATACCCCTTGACTTTCCCCGAGTCGGGTATCGGGTCCCGTTGTGACTTTCCTGCTAACTTGCTCCCTAGGATCGCCTCGTGCCGTATGCTACAAATATATATATATATTCACATAATAATGTGATCTCAACAGTTTATCACAAATAATCACATTTATACCCTAACGGGCCAAAATTACAATTATGCCCTTACAAGCTAAACAGGGCCTGCATGCTTATCTAATACTCATAAACATGCATTCCACATATCCATATAATCATAGGATCATGCATATCACATAATCATGCAGTTTACCAATAATTCACATAACTTCCAATTATGCTCTCCCGGCACACTAATCAAGGCCCTTAAGCCTTTTTAGTAATTTTGGGTCGTTACAGGTTTGGTGGATCCAATTTCACTAGATGGCAAGACAAAGTGAGATTTCTCTTGACCACTCTCAAGATCGCCTACATCCTAGAGTCCACCCTTGAACCTCTCCCAATGCCATCTGACAAAGACACTCCTGAGGTGGTGGAGAAAAGAAGGAAGAGGGAGGAGGACAATCTCTAGGGGTCATATCCTCAACGCTCTTTCCGATAGGCTCTATGACCTCTACATTGAGACCAAGTCAGCAAAGGAGATATGGGACGCACTTGAGAAAAAATTCAAGGCGGAAGAGGAAGGTATCAAAAAGTTTTTAATTTCTCAATATATTGATTTCAAGTTTTTTGGTGATAAACCTATTCTTCCTCAAATTCATGAATTGCAAATAATTTTTAACAAGTTGAAAGTTTTGAAGATTGAGCTTCCCGAGGCCTTTCGAGTTGGTGCTATAGTGGCAAAATTGCCACCAACTTGGACGAGCTAAAGGAAAAGAATCCTTCATAAAAATGAAGATTATTCTTTGGAGGAAATCCAAAAGCATATTCGAATCGAGGAGGAATTGATATGTAGAGATAAACTTATGGAGGGGTCTAATGGAGAGACGTCCAAAGCAGATGCGGTGTCACAACCAAAACATCCCAAAAATAAAGGGAAAGGCAAGGGTAATGAGACATCCTTGGGCCCAAGAACCAACCCAAACAAGTTTAAGGGTGAGAAAGGTCCTTGCTTTGTGTGTGGAAAAAGGGTCACTATGCTAGAGAGTTAGGCATAGAAAAGACCAACAAGGACCTAAGGTAAATGCAACTCAAGAGGAGAATATAGTTGCTACCCTTGGTGAGGTAAATGTGGTCCAAGGCAAGGTGAAGGGGTGATGGTATGATACATGTGCCACCATCTATGCCACCTATGAAAAATCATTGTTCAAGACCTTTGAAGAGTCAAAGGGTAACCATGAGATTCAAATGGGAAATGAGGGCAAATCCAAGGTACTTGGCAAAGGTACCATTGAAGTCTTTTTCACCTCTGGCAAGAAAGTCACATTAGTGAATGTGCTTTATGTTCCCGAAATGAGTAGAAACTTGGTAAGTGGTGATTTGCTTGGCAAGCCCGGCATTAAAGCCGTTTTTTAGTCCGGTAAACTTATTCTTACCAAATCCAATGTCTTTTTAGGAAAGGGGTACTCTTGTGAGGGTATGGGTAAGTTGTGCACCAATGATTTAACTTTCAATGTTATCAATAAAATTGTTAATTCCGCCTATATTGTTGAATATGATTCTTTATTTTTATGGCATCTTAGACTATCTCACATAGGTTTTTCAACCACGAAAAGAGTAGTAAAATGTGGTATGATTGCATGCAATATTAAAAACTATGGTAAATGTGAAACATGTGTTAAGGAAAAAATGATTAAGAAACCATTTCCTAGTGTAGAAAGATCATCTAATTTACTAGATTTAATCCATAGTGATATTTGTGAATTAAATGGTGTTTTAACTAGAGGTGGTAAAAGGTATTTTCTTACTTTTATAGAAAATTATAGTAGATATAACTATGTGTTTCTTTTAAAACATAAAGATTAACCTTTTGATGATTTTAAAGTGTATAAATTAGAAGTTGAAAATCAACTCAATAAAAAGATTAAGGTGCTAATAAGTGACAGAGGATGAGAGTACTTCTCTAATGAATTCAATACATTTTGTGAAGAAAATTGTATAATTCATGAGTGCACCGCACCTTATACACCACAACATATTGTTAGAGAATCTATATTTTATACTCAATGGAAATATTGAAAAACCAAAATACAACTCTATGCAAAAATACAATACACAAGATAATATTGATTAAAGAAATATTACAACTCAATTGCTCAAAATACAAGTAAATAGTAATAATGGAAATAACAGAATTATAAGAACTAAAACTCTAAAAGAAAAGATACCAATAAATATGTAAATAGAAATAGAAGAAGGGAATTATAAACTCAATACAATAATAATACAAGAAGAACAACATAATGAAAAGATCAATGAAAAAACAAACTCTCACACAACCAAAGTGTAGAGTAGTGGGGATCACCAACTTGAACAAGGTTCAAAACCTTTGTCCAAAAGCTTATTTCCCCCTATTCTCTAAGCACTAAGGTATCTCTCTAGAAAATAGCTCTCTGGAATAATCAAGCCTCTATGGTGTATTTTCCAGCCAAGTGCTTTGTGGATGGAAAATGGTGGTTCTTACAAGTGAGCATTAGGCTCGTATTTATAGAGTTTTTGAGACACCCTTTGAATTTCAAATTCCACCAACCCTCATGGTTGTTACCAATGATTAATTGGATGTTTATGGAATTAAAATAGAGATTTGGGAGTTACTTGGTTGTTGGAAACGTTCAAAATTGGATAAAACTGAAGTTTGGAAAATGATGCCAGCCACTTGGGCCGCAGCCTGAAAAACACTGGCCGTGGCCCACGATGTTTTCTTCCTCTTGGGTCGCGGCCTGGAAAACACTGGCCGCGGCCCAAGACATTTTTTTAGCAACCAATTTTCCAAATTTGCCAAAACATTCCAAATTCATTCCCACTTGATTTTGTAACTTCCATACACATTATGGGAGTTAAAATCACATCTCTAACAGCCATATCTCTTATGGCGTTGAGAAATTCAAATCAAAATGTGTAATATCAAATCTACACATTATTGGGTAATATTTAGGAGTTACAAATTTGTAACTGTTTTTGTAACTCCAAAATATGTCACATTTGGGCACATACATGTGTCCAATTTTGTGACTCTCAATAATATGTCACAAGGTGTGACAAATCACATTATGTCACATTATTTAATCTAACATTATATTATTTAAAATAATATAACACACATTGATATTGCCAAAATGAAAAATAGGACTTATCTAAAGATTATAAATTATATGTTGGTGTTTTCTAAGTTGAACTTCAACTTATGGGGTGAAGCGTTGTTAACCGCTTGTCACATTCTTAATCGAATACCGATGAAGAAAAATGATATATCTCTATATGAGTTATGGAAAGGAAGAAAACTCAATATAGGGTACTTCAAAGTGTGGGGGTGTCTTGCATATTGTAAGAAAAATGAACCTAATAAAACAAAGTTAGGTTCAAGAGCCATACAGTGTGCTTTTGTTGGTTATGCCAACAATAGTAAATCTTATAGGCTATTAGACTTAGGATCTAATGTTGTGATTGAATATAGAGAAGTTGAATTCTTTGAGAACATGTTATGTGACAACAATTCTCAAGCTTCAACATCTCTAAAGGAGAATTTGTTATATGAGAACAATTCTCAAGCAGCTACATCCAAAAATGATTCTCAAGAGGAGAAATCTCAAAGGAAAGTAGAGCAACCCATTGAACTTAGAAGAATTCAAGGGGTTAGAAAGGAGAAAAGTCTAGGATTGGATGAGATAGATTCTCAACGAATTTCTTTCTACATGGTAGAAGGAAATAGAGAGGAAGACATTAGGAAATTCCTATTGTACTTCTTGTTGAGGATGATCCTAAGACTTATAGAGAAGCCATGCAATCAAGAGATAGTGAATTTTGGAAAGAAGCCATCAATGATGAGATGGATTCCATTCTTTCCAACAACACTTGGGAATTGGTAGACCTCCCACCGGGGTCTAAACCAATTGGGTGTAAGTGGGTATTTAAGAGAAAATACCACACTGACAGTGTAACGCCCTGGATAACCAAAGTCGTTACACTGTACATTTTTTATAGTGCAGGACTTGTTAACCAAGTCATATAGTTGAAAACGTGATCCCATAATCATAAACAAGTTTGGTTTAAAAGATTTTGGTCAAAACAGATAATCTTCATTAAAATAATTATTTAGTACATGGGATCCCAAAACAGGGTTTAAAAGTCATGTTTACAAAAATTCCAAAGGTTATAAACAACCATGGCCACTCTAATGGCAAAATATACAATTTTAGGTTTCTGCCCCTGAACAAACCCTCAACCGTGGCGGGCGAGCAGTTGACAATGTACACCTCACCCCCAGAGCTCTTCAACTCATGGCCAAACCACCAAATCCATGTCTTTACCTGCACTACGAAGCACCCATGAGCCGAGGCCCAGCAAGAAAACATAATATCATAGCATGATCAATATCAATAACTAAATATTCTACAAAGCATAACCAAGTATTCAGCAATTCATAACATTCACCTATCCAGTGATAACAATCAACAAGTTAACAACTTGTCATCCAGATAATCAACATATCATATTCATCAGATTAACAATGATAATCACATTCATAACCAACAGTTATTGCAACCATTACACAATATTCAGGGTTGGCACCCTCTGTTTAACCCACTGTCTTTGGCTCACTTAGGCCACCCCCAGTTTTATACCCACTGACTTCGGCCAGCTTAACCAAGCTCAGTGATAAATAAGCTGTCCTAAGCTACCAGTGGCTGAGCCGCGTCCTGTGCGCAAATATTGATTCCGACACTGTTAGGTCGTTTATCACATGTCCCCATGGCATAATACCATCTCATGACATTATACAAATATAGGGAGCTCTTAGTCCCAACATATTCACATGGTTCATCACAATCACATAACAATGCATACAAATACAGGGAACATTTAGTCCCAACCTAACCACATAATGGGGTGCAGTTTTCTTACCTTTGATTCCAATAGCTTTGACTAGTGAAATCAACCTTCAAGCACGATCATGTCCGAGTCCTAGCGTACACCTAGTCACAGCCATAAATTAGAACCAACGCTAAACTTAAATTACAAAATCTAACCTCGGGACCAATCCCGAGCCCCGGGAAGCCCTAATTCCACTAGACGGGGTGGTGGAATCAAACCCCGAGCCCCCGGGCAAAAACCCTAAGAAATAACTCAAAAACCCACTTCTGGAAACAAGGTGGCGCTACAGCGCCACAAAGGGGGCGCTATAGCGCTACAAACAGAGCCAAAAAGCTCCCAAATATTCAAGCCTAGCGCTGTAGCGCCCCAAGGCAAGCGCTACAGCGCTAGTCACAGCACACCAAAACTCTGGTTTTCTTCCTTCGATTTTTCCCGAGCCAAACCTCTCCAAAACTCTTCCAAACCTCAACCATACCCCAAATTGAGCCTACCATCATCTACATCTCACCCCATATGACCCAACCATATAAAACTTAGACACATGCACCCCAAAATAATGAAAAATCCATGATTGAGCTTGAAGCTCAAATACTCAACAGAACACCAGAAACTTAGAACTTCAAAACCTGAATTTATTACCATCAATGGAGAATTTCGACCCTAGGTTATCTTCCAAACCTTCCCATCTTCCAACTCCTCAGTTCTTCAAGCTTAGATCCCTCAATTTCCACTGAAAACCAAGTTTCAGTAAACCAGTCCAGCAAAACTCAAAAACTCATAAACAACCTTAAAACCTTACCTCAATTGGGTGAGAACTCCTGCTAAATCCTCAAGCTTTATCAAGGATCCAAATGTTAAGCCTTAGTCTAAACCTCCTCTGAATTTCAGCTTCAAACTCTAGAAGAAATGGTGAAGAAAATGGTAAACCGAGAGAGAGAAAGGGTAAGCTTGAGAGTTCTGTTTTTCTTTCTTTCTTTCCTCCTTCTTTTCTTTTCTTTTAGTTTCCCTTAGTTTCTAAACATTCCACTACTTCTGATAAGGCTAAAAATGACTTATCTATTTTAGACAAAATGACCCTATTGCCCTCCCATTAAAATCTAAACCTTAAAACATTCTAAGGGCATTTTGGTCATTTCTCTCAATTCCCGCTAATTCCTCGAGTGTCTCTAATAATTATCGCTTAAACCCCGACACCTAACCAATCACCAATTATTTTCCTCAATATCAAATAATCTCCAATATATATCCTAAATTGCCATAAATACCCCCAGGCTCACCCCGAACCGGGTATAAGTCCCCACTGTGACTTTTTCACTAAACCGCTCACTAGGATCGCCTCGAGCCACAAACTGCAAATATATCCACATAATAATGTGGTCTCAAAAATTTATCGCAATTATTTACATTTATGCCCTCAACGGGCCAAAATTACAATCATGCCCTTAAGAACAAAACAGGGCCCACATGCATATTCAATACTCATAAACATGCATCTAATTATATCCATATACTCATTTGATCGTGCATGCCATACAATCATGCATTTAATCATTCATTCACATAAATACCAATTATGCCCTCCTGGCACACTAATCAAAGCCCTTAAGCCTTATTAGCAAATTTTGGGTCGTTACAGACAGCACTATCCAAACCTTTAAATCTAGATTAGTAGCTAAAGGGTTTAGGCAAAAAGAGGGTATCAATTATTTCAATACCTATGTGCCTTGCAAGAATAACTTCTATAAGAATTTTGTTCGCTTTGGCTTCTATACACAACTT
Source organism: Humulus lupulus (assembly GCF_963169125.1). Lineage (NCBI taxonomy): Eukaryota > Viridiplantae > Streptophyta > Magnoliopsida > Rosales > Cannabaceae > Humulus > Humulus lupulus. The sequence continues at coordinate 200,322,666 of NC_084802.1, forward strand.
GTATGTTCATCAAATGGATGTCAAAATGACATTCCTTAATGGTGACCTCAATGAGGAGGTCTATATGGAACAACCCAAAGGGTTTGTTATACCAAGATATGAACATAAAGTATGTAGACTTGTAAAATCTTTGTATGGATTGAAACAAGCTCCTAAGCAATGGCATGAGAAATTTGATCAAGCCATCATGTCTAATGGGTTTAGGCATAACAATGGAGACAAGTGTTTGTATTCCAAAAATTGTAAGGGATATGTGATCATTGTTTGCTTATATGTGGATGACATGCTTATTCTAAGCGATAGCATGAAAGGGATAGAAGAAACGAAGAAGTTTCTATCATCAATCTTCAAGATGAAAGATCTTGGAGAAGTTGACACCATACTTGGTATCAAAGTGAAGAAACATAGTGGGGTTTTGCGTTAGGGCAAGCCCACTATGTTGAGAAAGTATTGAACAAATTTAACCATCTCAAGGTTAAAGATGCCAATACTTCATTCGATCAAAGTGTAAAACTAGAGAAGAATGAAGGAAGAGTGGTGGCTCAATTGGAGTACGTTGTAGAGTCCAAGAACTTTACTTAGCTAGTTAGATAGTAGTAGTAGTAATAGTAAGAGCTAGTAGTAGTTATAGTATATTTTTTACTGTGGATTTTGGTTTAAGCCGAGACTTAGTTTGACACTCATAGCAACACTTGTAGATTTTATAAGTTTAACCTATAGTTTAAGAATATTAATTATAACCAAAGGTTTGATTAATATGACTGATTATGAAGATGATATTTATTATACTATAAGGTTTAGATATACCCAATAAGATAATAACACTTGTCATGAATATGTTTAATGAGAAATTAAGTATTTTTTAGGAATAAGTTTATTAAGAGTAATATTTGAAAATCTTAGAGTCTGCCAGCAGCTTTGAAATCGTTAAAGGACTTAGTCAAGGCTGTTTACTCAATTCAAATTGGGCTGAAAAAGTGTAATTACGTGTATAATATTTCAGCGTATGCCGATATATCGCAGCTCTAGGGGGCGATATATTTCCATATGGGGATACGGAAAACATGTAACTTCGCACGACAACTTCGACGAGCCTCGGGTATATCATCCCAGGTGATATATCGCCTAGCTTAGGCGATATATCGGGTATGGTGCATGATTTTTGAACAATTTTGAAACCGAGCTCATTTTAATCCTTAACCTCTTGATAAGTCCAGAATCTTTTTGACCGAGTCTTCAGCCTCTGCTGAACGATTATTAAAAAGTTTTTCAATTAAAAAGCCATTATTCTATTCAAGCTAAATGAAGATCTTTTCATTCTTGAACTCTATAAATAGGACCTAGTACCCAGCCATTTCTTCATTCATCAAGCTGAGTTCAGAGCCTACAAGCTGCTAGGTTACTTTAGAGTGTTAAACACTTGGGTTGGGGTTATAAGCTTAATCATTATAAGCTTATTAAACACTTGGGAAGTAAGGTTTATCGTATATTTCAGTTTCGAGGTATAGTTCGGTCATAGAAGCATTCAAGGTATTCCTACTTCTAGTTCCTTTCGGTATTGTTCTTAATAATTTTTCTCTACTCAAATCCTAACTCAGTATTCTTTATTCTTGGTTAGGCATCTAAGATCTTGAACTTGAGGTTATTGTTGGTAAGTATCTTTTTGATAGTGTAGTTCACTCTTTTCATATCTTTTCTTTAGTATACTCACCTCTCTATTATGGTTTTTAGGAGTGTTCCAAAGTCCCAATCTTGTTCTCACATTCTGGTTTTTGGTAAGGAAAATAGGGTAGATTTGTATGCTTTTATGTTGTTGATATATGTCTATGTTATAAGTATGATATGTTTTTAGTTATTTTTGTATATGAATTGTTTAGATAACAAATCACATATTTTTTTTAGATAACAAATATATAACTTGTTTAGATAACAAGTCCAAATAGTAGATTCCTTGGGCATATGATTGTTTAGATAACGAGCCCCATAAATTTGTATGACTTGTTTAGATAACTAGCCCCGTAAATTTATGGGCATGTGATTGCTTAGCTAGCAAGTCCCAAGAAGTATGATGGCCATTGTAATAGATGTTGTATTTATATAGTCATATGATTATAGTTTATAGTTTATGTGTATGTATATGTTTCATGCTTGTAGTACATTTTCCTTGCTAGGCATTAAGCTCATTCCTTTATGTTTTATATGTGTAGGAAAATAGTTATAGCGGCGGGAAGGTTCTTGGCAGCTTGGGAATGTGTATTGAGGGAGAATGGAAATCGGTGGATTGTGCGAACGATTCAAGGATGAAGTTGTTTAAGTCTTTCAATCATATATTCTATGTATTTTTCCGCATCTGAGTTGTAATGAATTTTAAGATTTAAGTTATGTTCTATTTTATTTTCAAACAATGGGATCCCATACCTTAACCGCATTTTTATGTATTTAACCTTTAATTTACAGTTTTTAAATAAAGTTATGGTTATTTCATATGTATGTTTTCTTAAGATTAGTGTCTGTGTATAGTAGTTATTAATGGTCCAAAGTCTAGAATAGTTGGATAGTTACATACGCTAGTGCTATAGGGAGTCTTATGTACGCTACCCAATGTACTAGACCTGATATAGCATTTGCGGTAAGTAAACTTAGTAGGTTTACAAGTAATCCAGTGTGGATCACTGGAAGGCTATTGGGAGAGTCCTAGGTTATCTCAAGAAAACCAAAGGACTAAGCCCTCACTACTCCAAATTTCCTTCAATCTTAGAATGATATACAGATGCAAGCTGGATATCCAATCTTGGGGACAACTTGTCCACCACTAGTTGGATATTTACACTTGGTGGGGGTGCAATTTCTTGGGGTTCCAAGAAACAAACCAGTATATCTCATTCCACTATGAAAGTAGAGTTTATAGCTCTAGTTGCTACCAGCAAAGAGGCCAAATGGTTAAGGGATCTTTTGATGGAGATGCCCCTAATCAAAGAGAATGTAACCATTATATCGATACATTGTGATAGCCAAGCAACAGTGGCTAGAGCATACATCGGAGTGTATAATGGGAAATCTAGACACCTTAGTCTAAGACATGGATATGTAAGAGAATTGATTCAAAGAGGAGTCTTCTCAATATCCTATGTGAGAACAAGTGAAAACTTGGCGGATCCTTTCACTAAGCCACGAACGAGAGATTTAGTGGCTACATCATCTCGAGGGATGGGACTTAAACTCCCTAAAGAGATTCATAATTGATGGTAACTTATCTTAACACTAGTTATTTAACTAGTGTTAGGTTCAATATGTAATAACAAGTCAATCAAGTGGATATTAGATGTACTCAAAACAGTCCTATCTGAGATGTTGAGTACTTGTGAGTTACCAAATTGAGGGTTAAAATCGAGAGGTTTTTTTAATAAAATTCAGTCTTGTAAAGACAAGTATTTTTGGTAACAAAATATTGTAAGAGTTCTACCTATATGGACCTAGGGGTGGTGTCGCCTCTCATGAGAATTGGGAGTATTCTTAAGAATGTCCGTGAATAGAAAGTGCACATGGCCATTAACAGTGCAAAGTGAGACATAGAGGTCTCAAGTGAACATGGCAAAGGTGTGTGTGTTATCACCGATTTGTTATCATGGAAAGATGGTTGAATGCCTAGTGCAACCAAATTTTCAACAAATTTTGTGATAATTAAACTATAGTAAAGTTCAAGTTGAAAAACACTTTACTTTATGCATCAATGCAATGGCTTCTATAAGAGAGAGTTATTATTTAATCAAGTGGGGGATATGTTATACTTTAAAATATAATGTTGATTGATTAAATAAGTGTTACAATAGATAACTATTTAATCTAGTGGGGGAATGTTATATTATTTTATAATATAATGTTTTAGATTAAATAAATGTGACAAAGAGTGTCGCATATTGTAACATATAAAAGAGAGTTACAATATTTAGATATATGTGAATATCCAAATATGTAACATATTTGGTGTTACAAATTCAGTTACAAATTTGTAACTTCCAAATATTACTCATTATTGTGTAGAATTGTTGTTACATAATTTTGAGTTGAATTTCTTAAGGTCATAAGTGAAATAGATATTAGAGATATGATTTTAACCCCAATAATGTGTTTGGATGTTACAAAATCAATTGGGAGTGGTTTGGAACTGTTTGGAAAAATAGCACAAAATTATGTGCTGAAAATGGCCAGCGGCCAGAGTTATTGGTGGTTGCGGCCTAAGGGACAGAGACCAGTGGCTGCAGCCACTGATACTCCTGGCCGCGGCCAGTGTGGCTGACAGCCAAAATGATTTTTCAGTTTTTTCCAATTTGAACGGTTCTAACCTTCTAAGTAACTCCCAAATCTCCATTTTAATTCCATAAACATCCAATTAAACATTGGTAACAGCCTTGGGGTTGGTAGATTTTGAAATTCAAATGGTGTATCTAAACTCTATAAATAGGAGTCTATTGCTCACTTGTAAGACACAATTTTTCTATCCATTAGAGCACTTGGCTAGAAAACACCTAGAGGCTTGATAATTCCAAAAAGTTATTTCCAAAATAGAGAGAGATCTCGTAGTGCTTGAGTTAGAGGGAAATAAGCTTTTGTACAAAGGTCTCAAACCTTGTTCAAGTCGATGATCCCCAACATTCTTCACTTTGGTTGTGTGAGTGAGAGTTCTTTGTTTATTGTTATTATTCTTTTCTTTTATTCTATTGCTTTTCATCTTCTTATTCTTCTTTTATATTTACTTGTATTTCTTGTTTAAAGTTGTAATCCTTTCGTTTCTTTTGTTACAAACACTATTTCTTTATTTGTATCTTTTGCTTAGAGTTGTAATTTTATATTCTCTTCTTATTCTATTTGTATTTTTCAATCATAGAGTTGTAACATTATTTAATCAATCTTGTTTATTTGTATATCTTACTTAGAGTTGTAAAGTCTTTTTACCATTTCCATTGAGACAATCTAATTTTTCTTAACACTTATAACGAAAACGCATAATAAATTATGGCAAGATCATACTCATACATTGGGTAAAAATACCCTATAATAGTTGGCAATACAAAGGGATTGATTAACATGAATTTTAGTAAGCAAAGTTGGTGAATAAATTGTGAAATTCCGTTTTTAGTAATTACCAAATTAATTAGACCATGTGAATTAATTAATGTGCGAATGGTAATTAAATGTTGAAAGAATCTCCTAATAAAAGCAAGAATATTTGAAGATATTCTTGATTGATGAAGAATTGCCTTTTTTAGAAGATTCAGATCCGACAGATACAACGTTTGTGGGGACAACTAATACATGTGTCAGATCAAATTTCTTATGATAGAAATAATGATTAATTACATCAAAGATTCAGTTTCCTGAAGTTTATTATCTTGAGCTGCACGAAAAATTAAAGACAAATATTCTATAAATGATTTCGAGGAAGTACAGAATATTTGTTTTATATAACTAAGATACAACTTCCCTTTATAATCATATTGTGATAAAATTAAGCTAAATAAGGCATCTTAATATTCTGAAAATCACAATAATGGGAAAGTGTTATTCCGAAAATCACAATAAAGGGAAATTAAAAATTATCTTTTAAATAAAAAGATATTTCTATCAAATATGCCAATATTAGGATTTACAATCTCCCCATTTGGCAATTTTATAGATAAGGCATATCTATTTTTTTTATAAAAAAAAAAAAAAGATCCTGCATAAAACGAGTGCTTAAATTTACAAGAGTTGCAAGATGACTCACACGAGTCTCAAAATGACTCCCCCTGCCAAAAATAACCAAAGCACATTTAACAAAAACAATGAGCAACTGCAGGTCAAATAAAGCACCAAAAATAGAGTTACTCTCTCTCCCCCTCATTGTCTAAGAAAATGCCAAAGAACAAATGAAACGAAACCAAAACAAAGACACTTTTAGTGGTCTTTTACATTTATCAAAAGCAAATAAAAATAGATCTAAAGGAACGGTAACCTTCATGGAGCTAGAGTGGTAGATGCATTGATGATCGCCAAAGAAGCCATAATTTGGCGCTGAGTATCCTCCATGTTAGTGAACTGCTCGGAGAGACTTATAATTCCTGTCTGAACAGAAGCAAGAGCAGTTGGGACAGTAGGGGTGTCAGTCTCGACATCGCCAGTCCCAAAACCAGCCAAATTAATGCCTTTGACCTTTCGAGCTATGGTCGGAGCATGGTCATCTTTGACAGTGTATGTAGGTCCAACCAAAGGAGAATTCAAGGTCTCGTGGGACTTCTTCAAAGGACGCTGAGAGTCCAAAAGTTTGTAAATGACTTGCAAAAACATCAAGTGTTGACCCTTACATTTGGCACCACTCAAGGACATGATCTGATCAAAAATAGCAGCAGCAAGATCGATAGTGACACCAGTCCCAATTTTGAATAATAGAAAGGTCATATCTTAAGTAATGATCAAGGAATGAGTGGTAGGCATCCAATTGAACATTGGAAATTTTAAAAGTGCACCATAATAGTGAGTAAGGTCCGAGATCTGAAGAGATGTGCTTGGTTCCCACACCATATCTTGGCCAACTAATTCAGACAAAACTTGATCCTTTGAAAACTCAATAGAATCATCAATCTCAACAGGAACGAGATTGAGGGCCTTAGCAATTTTAGTAGGACTAAACCTATACCAATGACCCCTAACATAAACCTTATGAAACATAAAAGAAGTCTGATCTAACAACTCATTATTCAGATTTGCATAAAATTCCTTAACTACCCGAGGCATAAACCCATCATAGCCAGACAAAGATCGTAATCAATCCCTTTCCTCTAAAGTAAGTAAAACCCCAAAAACACGATGAGGAGAAAAAAAAAATTACGTTCAATAATAAAGTGACGATGCTCATAAAATTGCATATTGTTCTCATTACCATTAAAACAGAAAGTAAGAGAATGAGCTTTGAAAGAGGAACCTAAAGTACGGATAGGGGCACCTTTTTGTTTAGTGAGTTTGGTAGTCAATTCGGGAAATGCCAATGGTGTTGTGCCCTTTGGGTCAGATGCAACAGGAGTGGTTTCTGATGGGTCTTCTGCAGATTCAGTCTCCTCCTCCAAATTTTCATGAGGATCTTTAGGAATTGGCTCGGTCAAGGAAGGGTCCAACTTAGGCAGTGAGTCTTCCGTTTCAGGAGAGACATCCTCCGATGAGGTGCAAGGAGGTGGGTTGATTTTTTCCTTCAATTTGAATTTGGATAAAGGAGATGAATCAGAGATGGAGCTAGTACCTTTTGCTGGAGCCACTTTAGCCTTCTTGGTTCTCTTTGATCCAGCGACTTTGGATTTGCATTTTCCCTTTGCCTTGGGTGTCAACACATCAGGGGATAACGATGATTCAGAGTCATGTTCAGACGGATCAGACACAGCTTCACTGGAGACAGATTGTGTAGGACTTGAAGGCAAGGCGGGTTTGGATCTTACTTGACCTTCGGGTGAGGCGAGTGGAACCGTCGAGGTTTGGTTTTGCTGAGCATCAGGGTTGGGAAAGGTAACTCCTTTACTCATAGCCCCAATCAAAGTAGTTCCCTCAGGACCCAGAAGAGCAAGAACCTTCTTTCTTGCTGTGGTTTTGGGTCGACGACCTGTAGGAGGTGAGACAGCAGGAATTGACGCTGGAACAGGCAGAATAGCAAAGGGAACTGTCTCAGGAACTATCTCTGTCTAAGACTTCACAGGTCTGGAGGTAGAACCACGACCTCGAGTCTTCATGGCTGCTAGGAGAGAAACAAACGGAAACACACAAAGAACAAAACCCTAAACACTTTGGTTACAAGTGAGAGAGAAAAACAAAAAAAAACACTTAGAATTAAACAGCCAAAGTGAATCTGAATATAAAGAGAATTCGGTGCACAAATGAGGCAAGTTTGAAAATGGGTAACCGAATTTTAATGTGATAAATGCCAAAATATCTCTTTTTAAAAAAAAAAAATCTTTCACACATCAAAATTGGAAACTTTTTGCATGATTTTGAATATAATGAGATAAAACAAATAAATTGCATCAATTATTTTTAAAACTTGTGTTTTTTTTAGTACTCGGTCAGAAAAATATTTTATTTTTATATTATTTTTAAAAAAATTGTCGAAAATAAAAAAAATAAATTACCATACCATATGTGCCCATGTAAATGCCAAGTCATGTTCAAGATAAACAAGATAACCATTTTTTTTTACAAATTAGAATAATGAAGTATAATTAAAATACTAAGTGATAATGATAACCATAATTCGAAAAAAGAATATACCAATCACAAAAAATATTTTAATCAATTCATTATGTGTATGAGTCTTACAACATTCTTACACAGTCTAGTCAACAGGCATATATGTGTGCATGTGTAATCAATTTGGCGTTTCTTTTTAGCCTTTTAAAGTTAGGGTCATTGCCCATGTTTGGCAATTGTAGCCTTTTTCATATTGTAACCATATTGGAGGGTATAACTCTTATATTGATGGTAGCCCTTTACACTGGTAGAGTATCCTCCAATATAATTGTTAATTATCTGGTACCAACTTACTCAGTGTCGGCTTTCACACATCAGTATAGGTAGCTCTTTTCCAAAATGGAGCCTGAAAAATTAACTGGAATAAGGAATGTTCATACTAAAACAGAGACAATGATTTGATCAAATATAAATTGGATGGTCTATAATTTTTCAAATATGGTTTTTTTTTTTTATTTCTCACAAAGTATAAGAATTATAACGTTCATTTTCTAAAAATTGGAAAAAGAAATGGTCATCAAATTTCTTCCAAACAGGACAAGAGATTTACACAAACACATATGCATAGCACGATAATCAATTATTGGCAATTTTAAATAAAACAAACTCCCAAGGATTTCCTAAGGGAATCAAATATGATCGTGTCTAAAGCTTTAGTAAAAATATCTGCAATTTGTTTGTTAGTCTCAACATATTCTAAAATCAGAGTTTTGTTTTCAACAAGTTCCCTAATAAAATGATGACGAATGTCAATATGTTTTGGAGATATTAATAGCACTTGTATTATCACAAAAAATGGTTAAAGTTTTAATATCAAACCCATAGTCTACCAACATTTGTTTCATCCACAAAAGTTGAGTACAACAGCTTCCAACAGCTATGTACTCAGCTTTGGCTATTGACAAGGAGATGGAGTTTTGTTTTTTACTATGCCAGGAAACCAAATTGTTTCCAAAGTAAAAACAACCAACACTTGTACTTTTGCGGTCATCAGTGTTTCCTGCCCAATCTGCATCACTATAACACAAAGTTAGAGTTTATTTCTTTGGAGTACCAAATGCCCAAATCAAGAGTATTAATGATATAACGAATAATTCTTTTTACAGCAGTCACATGAGACTCCATGGGGTTTCCTTGGATACGTGCACACACTCCAACATTGTAACTGATGTCTGGGCGACTAGCAGTTAAGTATAGGAGACTCCCAATCATACTCTTGTAAAGAGTTGGATCAATTTTCTTCCCATTCTCATCTTTAGATAGTTTGACAATAGTTCCCATGGGTGTTTTCACAGGTTTAGATGCATCGAGTCCAAATCTCTTCACCAAATTTATGGCGCACTTGCTTTGTGAAATGAAAATTCCCTCGTCTGACTGCTTAACTTGGAGTCCTAAGAAAAAATTGAGTTCTCCCACCATGCTCATCTCAAACTCTTCCTGCATTTGTTTCACAAATTCCTGTACTAGAGAGTCATTAGTAGAACCAAACATTATATCATAAACATATATTTGTGCTATCATAATATTTGTATCAACATTTTTAATTAAAAAATGTTCTGTCTACTCCCCCTCTCTTGTACCCCTTTGAGACCAAAAAATAAGTTAGTCTCTCATACCAAGCCCATGGGGCTTGTTTCAACCCATACAAAGCTTTTTGCAATTTAAAAACATGATTAGGACAGTAAGGGTCCTCAAACCCTTTAGGTTGCTCCACGTAAGCTTCTTTATTCAAAAATCCATTTAAAAAGGAGGATTTGACATCCATTTGGAATAATTTAAAACCAAGAACACATGAAATAGCTAGCAATAATCTTATGGATTCAAGTCTTGCAACATGGGAAATGTCTCATCAAAATCAATTCCTTCAACTTGAGTGTACCCCTGTGCAACTAGTCTAGCTTTATTTCTTATTATGGTCCCAAATTCATCAGTTTTTTTTTTAAATATCCACTTTGTACCTATAACATTAATATGACTCGGTCTAGGGACAAGGATCTATACCTCATTCCTTGTGAATTGATCTAGCTCTTCTTTCATAGCATTAATCCATGATTCATCATTTAAGGCTTCCTTCACATTTTTTGGTTCCAATGTAGAAGTAAAACAAACAAATTGAACCAAGTTTACATACCTCTTTCAAGTGACCATACTCTCTTCAAGATTGCCCAAAATGAGATTAGAAGGGTGATTCCTTTTTACTCTGGTTGATGGTTCTTTTTTAGCGGGGTCAGAAGAAATAACTAGATTTTCCTTCTATGTTCGTTCAGTTGTTGTCGCGACAGAATCAGTTTCTGATACATCATCAGTAGCTGTTGTCGCCTCTGAAGGTTTTGTTGTCAGATCTGATATCCCTTTATGTTGTTGAACATCAATGAACCTGTTAATTTCCTCCTCATGGGAGTACTCAGAAAAATCTATTAGATCATCAACAACCACATTAGCAGATTCCATAACAGTTTGGGTTCTCATGTTATAAACACGATAGGCCCTACTATTGGTGAAATATCCAAGAAAAACTCCTAAATCTCTTTTGGCATCAAATTTGCCCAGATTTTCACGATCTCTAAGAATATAACACAAACACCCAAAGACATGAAAATAATTGACATTGGGTTTTTTTACCTTTCCAGATCTCATATGGAGTTTTATTTGTACCTGGACGCAGAAAAATACGATTAATTGTGTAACAAGCAGTGTTAATTGCTTCAACCCACAATTTCTTTATGAGTTTTTTGCTATTCAGCATAACTCTGCACATTTCCTGCAAGGTACGATTTTTTCGTTCCACTACCCCATTTTGTTCTGGGGTTTTGGGTGTAGAAAATTCATGCAGAATTCCAAAAGATTTACAATATTCATCATAAACATAACTTTCATACTCCTTACCATGATCACTTCGTATTCTTACAATTTTTCCAATGTTACAATTTTTTTCAACTCTTAGTCTTGTACAGAGAGTTTGAAAAGCTTCAAATGTATCTGATTTTTCTCTTAAGAAATCTACCCAAGTAAATCTAGAAAAATCATCCATACATACAAAAATGTATCTCTTACCATTAATACTTTCAACTTGTATAGGACCCATGAGATCCATATGCAATAATTCCAACACATTTGAAGTATTAATATCAGATAGTGCTTTATGGGAAATTTTCAACTGTTTTCCCAATTGACATGATTCACACTTACCAAGTGATTCTTTACCCAGCTTGGGTATCACTACAAGAAAAATCAGTTTTAGAGGCGACACCATATCGCCTCTAATATACACAATATTAGAGACGACACATGGAAAGTCGCCTCTAATATCCTGGAATAGTATTAGGGGCAACATGTCGCCCCTAATAAATGGATGAGTCGCCCCTATTATTGAGGGATTTTTCCAAATTCATAAAGGAAATTTAGACGGTGGGTCAAATTTTTGTGAAAATTATTAGGAGCGACATGTCGCCCCTAATATTAGATCCAGTCGTCCCTAATAGTGTTATAATTACAGGTTTTATGAAAATTTTGTGAAAATTATTAGGGGCGACGTGTCGCCCCTAATAGTTTTCAAATGCCCCTTATCACTTAAACAAAAAGGACTCTCCCTCACGATTCCCTCATCTAAAAAACCCAGCCCCTCTCTCTCCCTCCCTCATGCTTCCCTCTCTCTCCCTCACAGTTTCCTCTCTCTCTCTCTCCCCCTCACTCTTCCCCCCTCTCTCTCCCTCACTCTTCTCCCCTCTCTCTTTTCCGTCACACAGACCTGCCACCACCGCCGAACGGATCGACGCCCCGCCACTGCATCACCGGCACACGGAGCCGCCCCTGCCGCAAGTTCACCACCGCACGGAGCCGAGGACCTCCTGTAAGAGTAAGTATATATATACTATATATTATAAATCTGTTTATATGTATATATATATATATTAAGTTTTTTATTTATTTAAATTTATATATATAATATAATTTATTTAGTAACCGTGTGTATGTATAAATATATATATATTAATAGTTTATTTATTTATTTATAAATATATTTATATAATGTGTGTGTCTGTGTATGTATGTATGTTTATATATATATGATACGAACCACACCAACATTGTGATGAAACCCGACACCAAATATGGAACAGCCACCAAGAACATACAAGATTGGAATGGAACCGCGGCCCAATGCTTAGCCAAGCACGAACCTTGGTATGAGGAAGACGCCACAAACGGGGATGGAATCCGTTTGATAAGTCAGGATGAACGCCACAAGGAATCTCCTTGATAAGTTCAAAAGTTTCTTCAAGAACTCAAGAAGAAATAAACTCACAATTTCATTCAACATAATCTTCCTTTTCACATTGTTTTGGCAGTCCTTATAAGGACGAAAATTACATGAAAACAAGACCCTTGGTCTTCCTAATGAAACCGAAAAATTAAGGACAACCCCTTTGTCTTCCTAATGAAAACCGAAATTAAAGACAAGCCTTTTGTCTTCCTCATGAAAACCGAAATTAAAGACAAGCCTTTTGTCTTCCTCATGAAAACCGAAATTAAAGACAAGCCTTTTGTCTTCCTAATGAAAACCGAAAATTAAAGACAAAAGGACTATTGGACTCACACAAGTCAAATGTTTGACATATCACAAAATAAACAAAGACTAAAAAACGTGATTAAAAATAAAAAGACTCATTACAAGAAGCTAAATATTGATCAAGCTCCTAAACTGGTGTCCTCATCATTCCTCCCCTCTTGACTTGGATCAACTGGAACTTGACTTGGATTTTGAGTCTTGGTGTCCTCATGAATATATATATATATATATATATATATAATTTTAGTGTTTATTTATTTATATTGTTTTGTATAACTATGTATATTATGTTTGTGTAGAAATTGAAGGAATATCTCTTTGAAAATTTGTGATTAGGGTATCTCTAATTTTGTGGCAACAAAGTATTTATTTATTTTTATTATGTTGCTTAATTATTTTAATTAATATGTGAATTTGTGTAAAAAGTATTATGTGTTTAGTGTTATTAATATGTATGTAAGAAAATGTATGATGTGTTAGTGTTTAAATTTGATTAATAATATGTATACTGTGAATATTCTGGGATTTTCTGAGTGTCATTTGTAGGGTAAAATGTAGTTGTTATGCTGCCGAAATTTAAGTAGAATTATGATAAATTTTAGTAGGATTACGGTAAATAACTAAAATCCTTAGATAACAAATAATTTAAATTATATATTAACAAATTAAATCATTTTAAAATAAATTATAAAATTAGATAAATAATTTAATTTAATATTAATAATTTAAAAAATTAAATAAATAATTAATATTAGCAAGTTTAATAATTTAAAAATAAAGTAAAAAATTAGATAAATATATTCAAAATACATAAATAAACAAATAAATATTTAATTTAAAATTAACAAATTAGATAAATAATTTAATTTAATATTAACAAGTTTAATAATTTAAAAATAAATTAAAAAATTAGATAAAATATTTAATTTAATATTAAAAAATTAAATTTAGATAAATAATTTAATTTAATATTAACAAATTTAAAAATAAATTAAAAGTTAGGTAAATAATTTAAAAATAAAATAAATATATTTTTATTTAATATTAGCAAATTAAATAATTTTAAAATATAATAAAAATTAGATAAATAATTTTAAAATAAAATAAAATTTTAGATAAATAATATTAACAAATTTAATAATTTAAAAATAAATTAAATTCTTAGATAAATAATTTAAAAATAAGTTTGATAGTTAAAAAAATAACTAATTATGAAATAATTACCTATAATTAATTTCAATTATATTTAATTAAACAATAATTAAAATAGAAATTAATAATAAAATAAGACATTGTAAAACATCATATATAGGATTGATGGTTATTATCACATTGTGATAATTGTTATTATTTCTAATAACAAAAAATCATAGACATACATCTAGTGGATGTCTTGGGGATAGTAATCTGAGTCAATGTATTCATCTAGTATTCCTCATTTTTTCAAGATGTTTCTTCAAACATATTGAAAAAATAAACATCTTGAAAAAATGAGAAATAGTAGATGTCTGCTCACTATCTCCAAGGGATCCACTAGGTCGGAATAGGGTAAGGGAATAATAAATAATTAAATAATAAATAAACAATTTAATCATTTATATGCAAATTAAAAAATTAGAGGAATAATTTAAAAATAAATCATTAATTAATTGAGATGAAAAAATAAGTTTGATTATAAAAAAAACTAATCAATTAAATTTTTTATGGTATCATAAGATTTTATAAGACATCATAAAACAGCTAGTGTTAAAAAATATTTCATTTTTTGTTGCTTTTCTTTGGTGATAAAATTTGATCACCAAAGATAGGATAGAAGTTTTATATATTATCACTTAGTGATAATGTTTTCTTAATTATTTTTAATCACGAAAATCCTTAGACCCGTTTAGAGAGGATGATTCAGTAAGAACTCTTAAATATGTTTCTCCGAATTATCCAGGATGGTATGTGTTTGCATGGTTATTTTGTCAGTTATTTACATATCCGAAATTTATTCTGCGCTCTGTAAAGAATAAAGAAAATCGGAAGAAACAGAAGTATTCTACAACGCAGGGTACAAAATCGCTGGCAGCCATCCATTACGAAAAAGTAAGTGAAAGTTAAAATATTATCAAAATTATGTTCTTTTAAATTATATGTTCTCTAACATTTGGGTTATATTTTTTAGGCGAACCCAGACCTTATTGAGTCATGGAAGGAATATCACTAGAAGAAAACAACAAATTATTTCATGAACGACGATGCTCGCTGATAACTCTACAAAATAGAGTTATTTTACCACCTTTTATGTGCTAATTGTTGCTTAATTATTCAGTTTTTAATTGATTTATTAAATTTTAAAGTAATTTTGAATTTATTGGGTTTATTTTGATTTTATATATTTTTGTGTGTTTTTATAGTTATTTTGTTGTAAAATGTTGTATTTAATTATTTAAATTATTGTGTCTAGTTAGAAGTAAAAAAAATGTGTGTTTTATGGAAACTAAATGTTAAATTAAATTAAGTTTTAATTAATATTTTCAATGAATTAATACAATTTATTTTATACTTAAAAATATTTTATTATAACTTAATTTATGTTTATTTTGAAGGAAAATTATTGATTTTAAGATGGTTGAAGTAGAAAAATTAAAGTTGTGATGATATGAGAACTATGGCATTTTTGAAGAGATTAGCAAGGAATTGGGGCATTTTTCAAGCCCATGCCCCAGCCAGCTCCATCAGCCCACCACCTGGGCCCGCCTGAAGGCCCACGCCCCAGCCAGCTCCAACAGCAACCTCCTGGGCCGCCTGCCATGCTCCAGGCCCACACACCCACCTGGGCCTTCTTCAATTCCCAGCCAGCCGCCTCCTTCCTTCAATGCCCAGCATTTGCCAGTAAGCACCCCACACCATCACAACCAAGCAAGCCTTCAACCCCTGCCACCCAAGGCCCTGCTCCAGCCCAGCCGAAGGCACCCCTTTCCCTGCCCCCGTACACCACGCCTGCCTCCAGCCCAACACACCAGCCACCCACATGCATGCCTCCAACCTTCTTGAGCCCATTGCCCAATGTCCTTTTGTCCCCTTTGCCAAAAATACCATTTTTTTACCCAAACTTTTCTACAAATTTTACCCCAAAACACCATCATTACACCCTATAATTTACCCTTATTTGCCATATTATAAATAATTAAATTAATGTAATCAATTTTATTAATTTAAATTGATTATTTTAATACACTTTTTTTTTGCTATAAATAAGGGAGTAGAGTGCTTAATTTTTGGAATGGAGGTTACCATATCACAAGTTCTACACTTTTAAAACCTCTCAATTCTCTTCATCTTTTTCTTCTTTTTTGTCATTTTTCCTATGAGTTTTTAGAGGAAAATTTTGGGGGTTCATCCTCCAAATCTTCCTATTTATGTTAGTAATTTTTTTTTTTTTGTATTTTCTATTCTAGTTATGAGTTTCTAATATTTTTAAGATTATTAAGGTGATGATGAAACAATATGTAACTAGATAGTATTTATGTTGTGGGTTGATTTCCCATTTTGTGCATTAAAGTTTATGAATTTTCTTCTTCAAATATCTTCTTTCATCTTAAATATCTTGTATTTTGGATTGTTAGCACATATTTACACTTTGTTCTTCATTAGTGCAAAAACATAATATTCTTTGTGTAAGATGTGTCATTAAATTGTACACATCCATGCTTAGAACAAAAATATTATGTTTTGCCTTATAAATAATGTTCATTGATTTATTTGTTATTTCATTAGATTGATTTACACTAAATGCTTTGAAATTATAATTTTAAAAGTGAAGATAAATCATATATTTTAATAAAACTTGTGCTTAAATAGAATATATTTGAATAAGTGATGGTTTGATTAATTTCTACTATTAATGAAACTTGGAAATCAATGTACTTATAAATATTATTGAACTTATATTTTGTGGGTTATATTATCTTAATAATCTTTCTTTTACCATCTTGTTTAAAATTATTAATTTTAGTATATATATATTGACTTTAATATCTTTATTATTATCTTTTATTTTATTTTTATTATACAAAAATCTCATGAATCTTTGGAGCTAGGTTAGAATTTATTAATTTTGGTTTAAAATAGTTTTCTTTTCGATTTTAGACAACTCCTTTGGGTTCGACATTCTTGCTTACACGATCACTATTCTATATAAACGATTTGTGCGCTTGCGATTTATAAATATTTAAAACATACCCGTTTTTGGTCAATCACTCGCCAAGATTATGTAAGGTTGAATTATTTTTTTTAATATTAATAGAGTTATATTTAATGTTAGTGTCTAACATTTTCTGAAAACAAGAAAAACTGAAGGTTGATTTTAAGTTACAAACTCAGCAAACATTCATTGGTGCTTCCAATAATGATGGTTCAACAACAGTTGATCAGATGGAGGTACTACAAAAAGTATTGGGCTAAAGGCATGGACATGAGCAAGGAGTGGGCCGCAAATTGAAGGGGTCGGGGTCGGGGTCGGGGTCAGGGTTGGGGTCATCATCTACCCAACACTCTCACTTCAGCGAGTCTCAAGCTCCTCCTCAACATTCAAGAGAATATATAGAAAAATTGGAGAATAATCTACAGAAATTGACTAACCAAGTTAATTTCTTATCTCAATTTTTTCTACCTTCATTTCGTCCACCAAACGTTCAGATGCTGCCTATGCCTGATAGCGAAAACATTTATGGAGCTTCGTGTTCTCAACCTCCAGCTCCAACTCATCCTTCCATGTACGGAGCAGCGCCGTCTCAACATATGGTACCTCCATACATGTACAGAACAACACCTTGTCCGTGGCCGATTCAACCGTTGTCGTAGCCATCGTATCCCTACATGTATGGAGCTGGATCATCCACATCACCTCCCCAATATCCTTGGCCGATGCCGCCACCGCAGCAACTGCAGCAACCACAACCGCAACAAGAAGACAATAGGGAGGACGAGGCAACTAATTTAGGAGACTAGGTTTATTTTATTATTAATTATTGTTAAATTATACGAACAATATGAATATTTGCTATCTTAATGTATTAAGAATATGGATAATTGTTATCTTAATAAACTAATTTGAATATTTAATATAATATTTTTATTCTTAATATATATTTTTTTAATTATTTAAATTTTAATTAATAATTTAGATTAATAATTAATTAAAGTTTTATTTAATTATTTAATTTTATTATTTTTTATAAATAAAATAGTTTTAGGGGCGACTATTGGCATATAAGGGGCGACACATCGACAAAAGTTATGCAAAATGTTCAAATTTTTGGGGCGACTATTGGCATATTAGGAGTGACACATCGACAAAAGTTATGCAAAATGTTCAAATTTTTGGGGCGACATTCCAACTTTTAGGGGAGACCCATTAAGTCGTCCCTAATGTACCATATTAGGCGCATTTTATCAGGGGCGACACATCAATGGCGACTTTTAGGGTTATTAGGGGCAACATGCATCGCCCCTAAAACCCATTTTTGTTGTAGTGATATACCACGGATGAGACATGCATTAGCAATATTTTTCAAGTTTTTGAAATTTATATGTCCAAGTTTTTCATGCCACAAATCAGTATTATTAAAACTCGATGATGACGCGTGACATGCGAATTTTTGTGTGAGTGTGTAACAATTATCCAAAGAACGAGAACCTTTAAGAACAATGTCACTACTTTGATTTACAACATTACACTCATCATGCAAAAAATTAACAAGAAAACCTTGGTCACAAATTTAGCCTATGCTAATTGAGTTGGCTTTCAACCCATCAACAAGAAGCACATTTTTCAGTTTTGGTAACCCTTCAATGTTTAGAGTAACTTTACCTAAAATATTTCCTGTCATTCCATCCCTGAATGTTACTACTCCACACTTCAAGGATTTGAAGTTGATGAGTATGTTGCCATTACCTGTCACATGTCTTGAACAACTGCTATCAAAGTACTATGAACTAGATGCATGTATTTTATGACAAGTAAAGGTAGCCAAGCGGACAGAATTATTTGACTTGACCCATATTGTTTTTTATTTTGAATTTCTTTTGGTCAAGAATTGATTCATGCTACCAAAGTGTTTAACATAATTCTTTTTAAACAAATTTAATAGTGAAAAACACTTAGGTCTTATGTGTCATTTCATACCACAAAAATGACAAAATGGTACAAATTGTCCAATGTTTTTCTTGGGAGAAATTTTCTTTAGTTGTAGCTCTGTTGGAACAGATGACAACTGTGTGGTTTCCGAAGAGTTACTTGTTCGTGCAAAACAGTTAGTTGTCACAATAGACGGATAATTCATGGATTTTAAAAAAACTGTTTTCCTTGAGGATTCAGATCCATTAGTTCCTAATCCACTTTAATCACCAGCCTTTTTTCCTACAGAGAGAATATCATCCAAAATTCCAGATCTTGGATTAAGCATTTTGATACCTTTTTGCATAAGATCAATTTCTTTCCTCAAAGAATTAATTTCATCATTTTTGGAAGCAATAATCATCTCAAGTTCTTTAATTTTTTCAACAGATTTTTTATTATTGCTAACCATTAATCGATTCTCAGAGCAAACTTTCAGCCATTGATCATACATTATTTTATAAGACTCTTTCAATGACTCCTCATCTAAGTCAGAATCATCCAAGTCAATATCAGATTTCTCATTATTCTGAACATAATTATTAAGGCATAACAAATCCTTGGAATCAACTGAAGAAAAAACCATACATTTGTGAACAGAGGTTAAGGCAACATTATTTTCTTCATCATCACTCAGTTCAGAGTCTTGATCACTCCAAGTGGTTGCCATGACTTTCTTCTTCTTTAAGGTATTTGCACACTCAGATTGATTGTGTCCAAATCCTTCTCATTCCTTGCACTCAATACCCTTTTTATTAGTTTCAAAGGGTTTAGAAAAATTACATTTTGGGTTTTTGGATATGGCCTTTTTGTTTCCCAATTTCTTTATGTATTTTTGAAATTTTTTTGTTAATAAAGCCATCTCATCATCCGAACTTTGCTTTTTTTCTTTGGAAGATTTCAAGGCAATAGATTTCTCCTTGATTTCTTCTGTTTGACCTTTTTGTCTGATTTATTGGTTTAGTTCAAAAGTTCGGAGTTAACCCATCCATTCTTCTACTTTTATTTTGTCCAGATATTTTGCTTCTTCAATTGCAGCTAGCTTAGTCTGAAACCTATCAGGGAGAACTCTAACAATTTTTCGAACCAAAACATTCTTTTCAAGTTTCTCACCAAGAGCAAAATATTCGTTAGCAATATCTGACAATTTCTCATAAAATTCAGTGAGGGTTTCATTTTCATTCATTTTCAAATTTTCAAATTTTGTTGTGAGCATAACAAGCCTAGAACGCTTGACATCAGTAGTTCCTCCAAATTGTGTTTGAAGGATTTGCCAAGCATCTTTGGCCGAAACACATGAAGAAATCAATTTAATGTAACAGTCACCAACACCATTAAAAATAGCATGTAATGCTTTATTATTGTAACTGGACAGTTTATCTTCAGCATCAGTCCAATCAAGTTCAGATTTTACCTTAGTTACATCATTGTTTTCTGCTGGAGGAGTCCAACCACTCAAAACAACTCTCCAACCCTTTTCATCTTGAGATTTGATGAAGGCTCTCATTCTAACTTTCCAATATGGATAGTTAGAATCATTGAGTAAAGGGAGCCGAGTTATGGAGCCTCCTTCTGTGAAAAAAGACATTGCAAGAACAAGAACAACAAACGAAATAAACCAAGATCACACTCAAAAATGAATGACCCGCTCTGATACCAATTAAAATTTTGTTTTTATTAATTACCAAATTAATTAAACCATGTGAATTAATTAAGGTGCAGAATGGTAATTAAATGTTGAAACAGATTTTAGTTCTGTCGGGACAGAATCCGAACTTGTCACAATAGAAATTGAACACAATAAAAAGACAGTACAAAAACAATAAAGAACACAACGAATTTTTACAAGGTTCAAAAAACCCTTTCGGATAACCTACTCCTTGGGGCCATGCCCAGAGAATAAAACCAATTAATAAAGAATCACAAGTACAAAATATTGACTTAAATAAAACAAAACTCCCTCTTGAGATTTGCCGCAACTTTGTTGTATATCTCTTCACTAATCTGATTCTTATTGAAACGCTCAACCACTTGAACTCCCTTCAATGGCCAACGAGTGCTTGCATCCTCCCAACACAAGGCTTGTAAAAATCATCTCCCGAAGACTATAAAAGTTGTGTTCAAATTACAATGTGTATTCACTCACGAACGTGGTATAAACTCACCACAAAAGCTAAACACTCATTTTTCTACAAGATCACATGAATACTATGATCTTGAATACAAATAAGGAACTCTCACAATTATTACAATACACTCACAAATTATGCACCAATGAGTACACTTTTTCTTAATGTCTTAGAAGCCTATTTATAGAGTCAATTTTGTGCTTTGAAAAGTTGAGAAAGAATCTTCTAATAAAAGTAAGAATATTTGAAGATATTCTTGATTGATGAAGAATTGTGTTTTTAGAAGATTCAGATCCGACAGATACAACATTGGTGGGGACAGCTAATACATGTGTCAGATCAAATTTCTCAAGATAGAAATAATGATTAATTACATCAAAGATTCAGTTTCCTAAAGTTTATTGTCTTGAGCTGCACGAAAAATTAAAGACAAATATTCCATAAATGATTTCGAGTAAGTACAGAATATTTGCTATATAACTAAGATACAACTTTCATTTATAATCATATTGTGATCAAATTAAATTAAATAAGGAATCTTAATATTCTGAAAATCACAATAATGGAAAAGTAATATTCCGAAAATAACAATAAAGAAAAATTAAAAATTATCTTTTAAATAAAAGGATATTTCTATAAAATATGTCAAATTGGAATCCCTTAGCTTGTTATAAAACATTAGAAATTTATAAAATTTCTAGATAATAATTTGTTGCCAAATTGGGTAAAAAAATTCTAGAATTTCTTTAGATTATTTGAGCAAATTAATATTTATATTCAAATAAAAGGTTATATACATTTTATATATAAATATATACGTCATTCTGTTTCAATAAAAAAGCACAATAAAATATAACTTTAATCATCTTAATAATTTTGATGTCAACAGAATATGTACATAAGTTTACATATGTGCTGACTAATAAAAAATGTTAAGTTATTATTGAAAGCAACTACTAATTATTACTCTATCGACATAGCTTTTTATTTTATTTAAATTGTGTAACGACCTGGATTGATAGAAAGAAAGAAAAGGCAACTAACTAAAAACTCGGTTTGATTGGTCCCCATATCAGATCATTATTGACTTTCTTTTTTCCTTTCTTTTTTCTTTTTTGTGGCTTGGAACCACATCATCATTGAGCATTGAATTTTCAATCTTCAAATTTCTCATGTTTGACCTCATTTACAAGGATTTTTCTTCGCTGGATTCGCTCCCACGTACAAAATAAATAAGTAAAATAAAAATAGAGAGCTAGAAGTTGGCATAGTTGTATTGTATCGATTAGTATTTAGTAACCACTAATCACTTTTTATTTTGTTTGACAGGGGTAAGAGATAGGTTGTTGATAATGATTATTTCAAAGATATCATATCAGTAGAGGATGATTACACAACATGCCCACATCATTCCAGCAAACTTTTTTCATGTTCTGTTTTCTCATTCAAATTTGTAACTTTCACTAATTACGGAATTAAAGTCTTATCAATGTCTTAATAGAGCACTAAGGAGACATAATATTTTACAATATCCTAATCACAAAAAATTGTATAGTTGGCCCCTACTTCCCTACACACATTCATTGTGGTCTTTTAATTTCAAGAAAAAAAATAAAATAAAGGTAAGACTTCACAATAGTATCAGTAACCCTTTAAACAAAGAATTTACTAATATTATTTTATTTTATTTATTACTAATAAATTCTAGCATAGAAGCGACTGGTGTCTCTTTTTTAATAAAATAAAAAATAAGAGGGGGCAGGAATGCCGACCACGAAGTGATAAGTGATTGACTATATTAAACCTAATCAAAACAACTGCTTAACGTCCACAAGCTAGCTATGTGGGTTCAATATTAAAATCATTGTATGTAAATGTGGTGCACAATCAATAACTGCCTTTTTTTTCTTAGAAATGTTTGTTGTAATAATTAGAAACGACCCAAAAAGAATAGTTTAACTTGGTGCAAAGCAAACAATTACCCCATCCTGGTGGCTGTGAATATGTTTTGACGAATAAAAATTGACGAGAAAAGATGCTTGTTTTAGCTTAATTTTACCTCGTTATGCATGAACTACCTCGCTAGAAAAGATGAATATGTGAGCTCGCGTCGCAATATCAACCACGTCATTATATATAGAACATGTGAGAATGGCATCATTTATCTCGAAAATACGAGTTTACAGTATCGAGAACATTATCTATGGGAAAGATGTGATTTACTTGTACTCACAAGTAGATAACGCACAACCGGACGTACTGATGTTTTTATTGAGTAATTACTAACTCTAACACTCTTCTAAATGATCGAGCCCTTTGTAACATTCACCTATAAGCCAAGGTGAATAAGTTAATAACATTTGACTCACTCGAATTCGAGTTATTGTGTTTGTTATCCTTAAAATTTCAGTTCAATGACGTGGCAATCAGAAGTGACAAGTGGCAATCCATGGTCGTCAAGTGGCATATTAATGGTCAATAAATAGGTTGACCAAGGGAAATGCAAAGGTGAGAAAATGACCTACGGAGTTGTGATATCACTAGTCGGAAGAACATTGGTCGAGAAGATGGTTGTACCTGGTGAGGAAGTTATTTGCCCAACCAGGTAATAATTTAACTAGTCAGGGAGTGTTTCACCTGACCAGTTATACCATAAAGGAGTTTTACCCGACCAGTTATACCATAAAGGAGTTTCACCCGATCAGCTACATCAGAAAGAAGTTTCACCCGACTAGCTACATCAGAGCGAAAATTTAAACAACCAGCTATGTCAGATTGAGGAGTGTAGCTGACCGGATGTTTCAAAATCTCAGGTGTTAACTGCCCAGTGGCTTCTTTACAGAACCTCAGTAACGATTTCAGCCAGAATCACACGTAACTACCGCGCGAATCTCTCAGATATCTCGAAGAAATAGCCATATTGTTATATTTTAAATTTGTTTATTAGTCGAAGTTGGTTAAAACAACCGGATATTCCCTCAATTTGGGGGATCTTTCTTGTATGATCCATGAGCCTATAAATAAAGAACTCATGGCATCATTTAGGGGACTTTTGAATCCTTCTTTTAGGGATGACTTACTTGGGGATTCTTGGGGGTATTTTCTGAGAGAGCTTAGAGAGAGATAGTTTGTATTCTCTAGAGAGAGAAACTTTGTATTTTTCTACTTACACTTAAGAAACTCAGTTGGCTCAGGTTCATCTAATATTAAGTGTAGGCTACATATATCCAAGTGGATTAGGCTATTACCAACAAATTGGGGCTGAACCACTATAAAATTATTTGAGTCGTTATTTTCTATTTAAGGCTTACTGTCATTTTGACGTCTGCTTGTTGTTGGCCAAAATCTTGGTTAACATTTTTGGTGCTTTTATTGAGAGTCTGAATATAAGAAACACACTACTATCCTACCAATATGGTGCCCAGGAAGCCCAGTTCGTCAACTACAAAAGAAAATGTTAGACTAGAAGGTCTTACACCTGAGAACCCTGACACTGAGCCCAGGGTCTTTCTCGAGGAGACAACTCCAGAGGTCGAACAACTCCAAGAATCCATGGGGGCTTTTCAGGAGGAGATGATGCAATTCAATGCTCAGTAGGAGTCTTTCGCTGAGGAGATGGCCAGGCAAAAGGCTGCATTTGAACAGCAAAGACGGGATATGGATGCCAGAAGCGAAGAGATCAGGAAACAACAGGAGGAGGCCGACCGGCGACATCGCGAGGCAACACTCGCTTTAGAAGCAGCTACTCAATTGGCCCAGGGCAATGCCCAAGCTGCAGCACGAGCAGCTGCCCAGGGAGCAAGAAACAATAATGTTGGTCAGAAGTCCCCTGCTGGCAAGGCCGATTCTCGGGGGCTAGACAGAAGTAGAAGCAATCCCACTGGTCAGGCAGAGGATGGGGTCCGCTCTAGGACTGCATCGACACAAAGGGAGAATTCTAGAACCCCTTCCAGAAGCCACCGGTCAGAAACTTCTCGTTCAGGAAGTCACCGATCGGGTAGTAAGAAGACTCTGCCCAGGCATAACCAGACCAGAGCTCCTCGAGATAAGAAAACTCCACAGTATAAAGATGAATATGGTCAGGATGAGGCTGATAGTCATCAAACTGACTGGTCAAAAGGAAAAAAAGGCAACGACCAACAAGAAGGAGGAAAGGACCGCTCGAGCCGTGCCGAGAAGCCGCCACTACATCCTGGCCAGTAGCGTAGTGGGAGAGAGCATGTCTCGTGTAGTAAGCTCTCTGAAGAGTATGGTGTACGGTCGGTTAGGAGGACATGCTTCCCGAAAGGATCTAAGGGACGTTATCAGCAACAAGAGGAAGACCGTCCCGGTCGAAGGGCAAGATATGAACTGCCCTACCACTCAAGTATAAATACTTGACGACAGCGTACCAGATGGAAATGCCTGACTGGGAGGTCAAAATCTTGGAGCTTCGTCAATTGTACCAGCCATCCAAGCCTAGCTTGACGCGCTAACAGCTACGGTGCAAGGGTTATCTAAACGGCCTTCCAGGATCGATGCAGTAGACCATAGGAGTGGCAATCCATTTTGTGCCCGGATCAGAGCAGCCCATCCGCCGGCAAAATATAAAGCACCGGTGCTACCGATGTATACAGAAAAAGCAGATCCCATCAGACACTTTGGGAAATTTGAGGACCAGATGAAACTGCTTCGGGTAAGTAATGATTATCGGTGTAGAGTCTTCTCGACTACATTGTCAGATACTGCCCATGAATGTTATTGGAAGTTTAAGCCGAATTCCATTACCTCATGGGAAACATTCAGGAAGGATTTTTGTAGACAATTCAGTGTTGTCCGAACTCCACGAGTTTATGCCAACCACTTGGTAGATATCAAACAAGGAAAGGATGAATCTCTAAAGAATTATATACAGAGATTCATGAGAGAGGCTCACAGAGCAACTGTTGTAGGAGATTAGGGGAAGATGGTTGCCATATCCTTTGGAATCACTTATCGAAGCCCTTTGTGGAATAATATACATAGAAATCCAATTTCAACACTTCAAAAATTTCTTGACCGAGAGAACAAGTATATGAAATTGGATGATGCAATCAAGAAAGAGGAGAAAGGCATAAAAAATTTGGGCAGATCAACTGACCCTCCTAAGAATGGTGGAAACAATCAAAATGGTGGAAAAAAACGTGGGAATAACGGGTCTGACCGCCATGAAGAAAAGAAGGCTAAGTTGAATTCAAACGATAAGCCAACCAAGTATGAGCCTCAGTTCACTAATTACATCACTCTCTCGGCCATCCGGGCAGAAATATATCTCGCGAGTCATCAAGAGGTTCCCTACTGGAAGCCTCCACCCATCAGAAAAGAGATGAGTAAGAGAGACATGAATAAGTTTTGTTGTTTCCATGGAGATTATGGTCACGACACGAATGAATGCAATCACCTCAAGGACGAGATAGAATTTCTTCTCCGGTCGGGTAAGTTGAAAAAGTACTAGGAAAAGAAACCCCAAGGAAAAGGAAGCAACAACAATCCTGAGTTCAAACGACAGCGATCTCCACCCTTGCAACCCGAGCCTATGGACTTTACCTTAGACACTATATGTGGAGGTCCACACTTGGCTAGGGATAGTAACAAAGCAAGGGAGAGATATGCTCAGACACTTAGACATGAGTTGGATGCAACATCAGAAGTCATAACTGTTGAGGAGCAACCTCCAAAGAATCATCAGTACGAGAGTGAGTTTCCTACCTTTACAGAGGATGATGCTAGACACGTGAGGTATCCTCATAATTACCCGCTCGTCATTACAGTCCAAATTGCAAACATGAAGGTGAAGAGCTGCCTGATTGATACGGAAAGCTCGGTGGACATTATCTACAAGTCGTCTTTTGAAAAGATGAAGTTTTCTATTAATGACTTGAAGCCATGCTCCCAAGTTATTTACGGGTTCACTGGAGAAGGATTGTCACCGGCCGGAACAATCAAACTACCGGTCACAGTAGGGGATGCTCCTAGGCACGAGACATTCATGACAGAATTTTTTATAATAGATTGCTCATCGGCGTACAATGTGGTGATTGGTCAACCACTACTCATGGCTACATGCAATGGTGACTATATGGCACCTTACTATTAAATTTCCGACCAGTGCTGGCATGGGATGTATCCAAGGAAACCAAAGGGAAGCTAGGGAGTGTTACACTGCTTCGCTGGTCAAGGCACGGAGGGGAATCAACGAGAATAACATGATTGTGTTTGGAGAGAGAGAAGAAGAAGTAGAGGGGATGGATCTTGACCAGCACGACGTTGTGAACTTTACCGACCAAGGAGGTATTGCAGATTTTACTGACTAGTGAGGTAATGAAAAGTTGACCGACCAAACGAAGAACAATCAATTATTATCTTAATCTTTGGATTGTATTGAAGAAAAATGAGATAAGGCAAGCTTGAGAGTTGTTGCCCATCAACAGAAGGTGGCCCGCTATTTTAATTCCAGAGTTAAAGATCGAAAGTTCCAAGTCAGAGATTTGGTTCTCAGAAAGGTGTTCAACAAAGACCCAGCAGCTAGAGTGCTAGGACCAAATTGGGAAAGACTTTATCAAATCAAGAAAGTTTTGCCTCCCAACACTTACAAACTTTATTGGCTGAATGGAGCCTGATCAGGAACCACTGGAATGGCAAGCGTCTGAGGATATATTATCACTAAATACCGCTTTCAGAGTGGTAGCTTAATTTCAAGTTGTTTAACTTGTTAAATAAGTTTGGTTTATGAACTGGTTATTTTCTGAGTAGTCATTTATTTTTGAAAAAAAAATTGGTGTTTAAGACTCGTTATTAGACACGTTTTGTCCTTTTTAATTTACGAGTAATAAATGAGACTACACGCAGCGTAGTCGATTCTTGCTACAAATATGCATATGTGTTAATTATTCGAACAGTGTTCAACTGGTCGGTAAAATCGAACTGTGTTCAACTACTCGGTACGTTCAAGCAGTGTTCAACTTCTTGAATATTTTCCATATATTCTATGTGTTTCACGAGTAATAACTTCTCGAACAGATTCGGTCAAGTAGCAAGTGACCAAGGATCTTTCAACCCTCGATCACTTGGGGGGGCACATAGGGTATACTGGTATATAATTCAACACAGGAAATAAGAGCACGAGTTAAGATAT
This sequence comes from Humulus lupulus, assembly GCF_963169125.1. NCBI lineage: Eukaryota > Viridiplantae > Streptophyta > Magnoliopsida > Rosales > Cannabaceae > Humulus > Humulus lupulus. Next base: position 200,350,946 of record NC_084802.1, read on the forward strand.
TTGTTTTTAGGCTGACTTGTAAATTTTCGAAGTCAAAAAAGGTCATTAAGCTAACTTGTTTGACAAAGCTTAAGTAACTTGGAATTTTTCAAAATTTCAAGTTAGAAGCATATATTCGTGTAAAAATAAATATTATGCTCATAAAATGTTAGAGCAATAAGAGTGTGAGAAAGTATACTTAGTAGGGACTTATGAAATGTCTAGAATTTCTAAGTTAGAAAACTAAGTACTCATGCGAAAATATAAGGCATACATCAGAGTGACTTTACTATTCACAAAAAACTTATAATGTTTTAAGTCTAAAAAGACTTAGAATGTTTCAAGTTAGCAAAGAAAAGTAAAGTATAAATGCCAACAACTCAGCCGTACGAGAAAAATATCAAAGCTGCTAAGCAGCAATTGTCTTCACAAAAGTATAAGAAAAAAGAGTAAACTATTGGACAGGTACAAAGTTTTGCTAGTCAAGTGCAGATTTTCCCTGGTCGAGAGAGTAGATACAACTTCCCTAGTCGGTTGAGCATGCATCACTGGTCGAGTAGGAAACTCCGTGGTTGGATAGGAAGCTCTCTGGTCGGCTAAGAGTGTCTACTAGCCGGGTAAACTAGTCCCTAGCTGGTCAACACCGTCGTCAACATCCAAGACCTCCTATGGTCGAAATGATAGAGCAGGAGAGGCATGCACAGTGACAGCTGGAAGAGATGCCTCCTCAGCGACCTTGGCTTTGCATTTGGCGAGCACTTCGGCCTTTGCTTCTTCAGAGAGAAATTCGAGGTTGAGATGCTTGTTTAACTTCCAAATCTGATAGAAGCAGTTGAAGTAGATTTCTTCATAACAAGCCAAATCAGCTTCCTTTTCCTGTTTCAGCTCTTCATTCTCTTGAGTCTTTTTCTCTAGCTGATCGGCCAATGTCTTATTAGCCTGGATTTGCTTGCTGTTCTCATTAACTAACTCCTTCAACGATCTATCTTGGTCAGCAATTGTTTTCTCTGCCTGCTCAGTCTTTTCTTGGAGATCTTTCTCAGACTTTCAATCTTTGCCTGAGCTTCCACCAATTGATCATTCAAGACCTTGACCAGCTCCTTATAGTCAACTGCTCAGCGTTGACCATGACTGATAGTGATGAGTCCCTAGATTAAATAACCGGAAAAGTATTCAGAATAAGAACAATCAATAAGAGAGTAGTGTTTCTGATAAGATGCTTACACTCATAATTTGAGCAAGGCCTTTGTGAAGGACAACTTCAATGCTTTGTCAGGGTAGAGTCTCAAAGGTCGGAGTTTTCGTTGAGTGGTGAAGAGTATGGTCTAGTAACTCTTTGTCGTACTCACCAGCAATGCGAAGGGGCTCACTTAAGCAAGTTGACCGAGTAGTTTGTAGGCTGGCAGAAAAAGGAATTGACGGAGGAGTCAAGCGTGGGATGGTGACTAACTGATCGGATAATCTCCCCTGGTTAGGCGGTGTAGTCCTCATGGCCTTGCTTGGAGGATTCAGGCAGCCACCTTCACCAGTTTTCCTCTTTTGGGCAGAGGGAGTGTTTGAACATGTCTAGATCTGCAAAAAAGTAAAGCAAAAACCCGGTCAGTGAAAACGAGAAATAAATATAAGTGAATGAAAAGTTTTACTGTGACCACATGACTCTATAGACTTTCATCACAATCATTCTCAAAAATTTATCTAGAACAAAATAAACTTTGGTTATTGTTAGTAGAAAAACCTAAGTTTAGAATTTCATCCAAAATGTCGTCCTCGTCTCCCGACAATGAGTTGTCTTCTCTAAGGAGCTCGGTGATTTTTCCTTTCCCAGGCCTAATAGGGAAGGTAGGTCGGAGAATATTTTCAAGAAGAGGTTCTCTAATGATGAGATCACCTGGTCGGCGTGGATGGGGTGGTGGTTCAGGAGAGAACTGGTCAGTCACTACTTCGGTATATGCATTAAACTGATAAGTCGAATCTGCTTCATCAGTAGTGCTGCCCACAACAATGTCTTGGTTCTTCTGTAGCAGCCCTGCCAATTAAAGATTCTCCAAGGTGACCAACCGCTTAACATCCTTCTCCTCAATGGGCATGTTAGCGAGATCCTCTGTCCATGAATGTATTTCCCTGGTTGGGAGAGGTTGATTAAAAGGGCCTGCATGCGTAAAAGTCAAGTTGTTGGCTTTGATGTCTGGAGTTAGAAAGTATTTTGTATAATACTTTCCAGGATTCGATTTATGGGCAATGTCATGAAGATACTTAACCCCTTTTTGCCTATGAAAAATGTGGAAAAAACATGTATTCTTATGGCTGGGGTTGGTCCTAAGATCGAACAAATAGTGTACCTCATGAGGGGTAGGTGGGTTCCAACCCTGGAAGTAGTAGAGAATGTATAAGGCAAATAGGGCTTGTATCTTGTTTGGAGCAATCTATAAGGGAGAAACATTAACGTAATCCGCTACTGACCTAAAGAAACGATGCAAAGGGATAGTAGCTCATGCATAAATGTGATACCTAGACTAGGCACAATAAGCACCACCATGATTATTGGCTCTCTGGTATGGGTGAGGGCATACCACATTCACTCCTTCAAGTCCCAAAGTTTGAATGTGTCTATCGATCATTTTGGAGTTCAATTTAGAAGCCTTAGCTACGAACCATGAAGGCACGCGATCTTCTTCTTTCCTCGGTTTGAGTGTAGCAGTTTGTTGGATTTTTGTGGCAAAATTCTGGGTAGCCTTTCTCTTGGGTTTACTAGTTTTTTTAGCTTGGCGAGGAGTCTTTGAAGAGGCTTCAATCTTAACTTCTTCTAATAAATTTTCTCCCACAAAGAGCACTCATTCCACCACCTTTTTGTTGCTCTACGAGCTACTTAGGGATCTTGTTCCTGAGGGAGTCGATTGGACTTTTTCACCCTCATCGGTTGGTGCTAATGTTGCTACTTAAGGAACTGATCTTCGTGAAGGAAGTATAAAGCTGACCGCGGAAGGATTTTCTTGAGACAACGAAGACGGTCTTCCGGAGTTCATTTTCTTGGAGATTTGGAAGAGGAATCACTGCTCGGAAAGGTATCACTTGAAGCAGGAGATGAGGAATCAAAGTCTGTTTGGTTGTCGCCTCCCTTGTAGTCAAAACAGTTCATCTACAAAAAATTACAGGGAGGTGAGTAAACCAAAGAAAAAATGAATGCAAAATAAAAACATTTTACTGCCCAGATAAAAATGTATGAGAGCAGTGGTGACAATTTCAAACAGTTCACAAGAGAAAAGGAAAATGTTTGGTACCATGTTTTCAGGGGCATAAGATTTAAGTGTTTTTGTGCTTATTGGGCTAAGAATGCCCGAGTGGCTAATACTATCCGAGCATCCAAATTATCCAAATGGCTAAGGATGCATCCGGGCAGTTTAGAAGAATCTCAAGGGCCAGGAATTTCAAGGGGCAAACATATCCGATCGGCCAAAGTATGACCAAGTAAGAGCTACCTGATTGGCTAGGAATTTTCGAGGACCCAAGACACCGCAAGGTGATTTCTGATCGGCTAAGGTGATTTTCGAGGAGCTAGGAAATTTTCGAGCAACATAAGCTACATCCAATCGGGATAAACCCAACAATGTGCATACTAAGCTCCAGCAAATGAAAAGTCAACCAAGCAGCTTGGATGGTTCCGAGTGGCTAAGGAGGTATCCGAGCAGTTTGGAAAATTATCGAGCCAGTCCAAGTAGAATGCCTACCCGATCGGTCACATACACGAATCCAAGCAGTGCTTTTGTTTTAAAAAAATATATATCATCACTCGGCAAGCAAATTCACTCAAAAAATGTGGGGCATAAACACGTTTTCCTTTTCATGGAGTACAACAACAAGATCAAAGAGGGAATTTCAAGGGTTTCAAAAAGTTTCAAGAAAACTTCAAAGTTCATACAAACCCATGAACTCGAATGTGCAATGGAGGATGGGAAACTATTTTTTCTTCAAAATTTCATGAAATTGAAAGTGAAATTGGCTAACCCAAAGCCTAACCTACATCAGAATAACCACAAAAGCACTATCCTACAAATATTCATCACAAAACTCCAAGGAGAGCATATCAAAAGTGGGTTTTGGCATTCATCTATTCTAACCAATATTTGTGCAGAATTTTAAAGGACAAAATGCTTAAAAATGAAGCCAAGGGAAGAAGAACTTACCCAAATGGAAGGGAAAACACTTGATTTCTTGAACAAGCCTTTGATCTGCTTGAAGGAAGTGAAGCACATTGGAGTTTTGGAGGAGAACTGGCCAAGACAAAAGGAATTTCTTTTTGTGAAGTATTTTTTGCTTGTAAGGGATAGGCATGCGTGGGCCTATTTAAAGGGAAATGAGGAAATCTTCAATTACCCTAAAATCTCTTAGTATTCTCTTTCCCACAATTGGGAACTAATAAGTGCCATTCTCATGGCTTGAAAAGTTCAGTCATGGGTTTACTTGAAAAGGCGGGAGAATATAGAAAGTCATTTTTTAGAATTTTGGGACACAGAGAATATTAAAGTTACTGGTGAGTCACCACGTGGAGGGAACTACTAGGATATTCTCTGAAATTTTTATTGGCTATTCAATTTTTGGAGATTCTGCTAGTCGGACTTTTTATTTGTGAAAGTTACTGACCGAGTGGAAGCTTTTGGATGACCTCAATAACATTTAGCTGGAGAAAAAGTTTATCATTGTTGACGCGGTTCTTCGCCAACAGGTAATTAAGAGAAGAAGAGAAAGGGATTAGTGCTAATAATGAACCGAAACAGATATATTATCTTAGGAAATGGAAAGGTGACTCAAGACACGGTTTTTAAGTGGTTCAAAGGTTAAAATCATTCTACTCCACTAGTCAATATTATTGCTCTATTCTGGGTATATGATTACAGGATATTTCTTACAAGAGATCATCCAACCCCTATCAACTCCCAGGGTCTCCATATTTATAGGAGAAGTCTCCTGGGAGTTGGTAAGAAGGTCATCCCGTGACCTTCTTACCTATCATATCAACTCTGTGACATTCATGATTAATTCCTAAACCTGACACATAAGTGTGGTCAAATCACTAGGTAAGGAGATAATGGGCCGCATGGCCCAACCTAGTCGTGGGTGTCTGAATACGCACGTTCCTGCTGCGTGTCCGAGAAGTCAGGGGCATATCAGACACGTGATGTCTGATATATGCACGTTTATCTTGCGTGTGTTGACTTCACAAAGGGTCATAGCCTCCATACCCAGCTCGTACCACGAGCTGGATACTTAACTCGACCTTCGGCCTTTAGAGTCCGGACTCAGATCTTAGGCAATCTTGGCGAAACCTTGGGTTACCTCGAGCTAATGAGGTACGACCTTATGACGGAAGCTTCGGTCTTGGGGATGTCCACGAGATAATCATGATTAGGTCGCAACTCAGCCCGCTAATTAGCCTGTGGGAAAATCAGGGCGTACAATCATACAAGTAAATCATATGATAAACTTGAGGGCAAATGTTATCCCCAAAATTTCAGTTCAATGACATGGCAATCAGAAGTGACAATTGGCAATGCATGGTCGTCAAGTGGCATATTAATGGTCAATAAATAGGTTGACTAAGGGAAGTGCAAAGGTGAGAAAATGACCTACGGAGTTGTGATATCACTGGTCGAAAGAACATTGGCCGAGAAGATGGTTGTACCTGGTTAGGAAGTTATTTGCCCGACTAAGTAATAATTTAACTGGTTAGGGAGTGTTTCACCCAACCAGTTATACCATAAAGGAGTTTCACCCGACCAACTACATCAGAAAGGAGTTTCACCCGACCAGCTACATCAGAGTGAAAATTTAGCTTACCAGCTATGTCAGATTGAGGAGTGTAGCTGACCAGATGTTTCAGAATCTCAGGAGTTAACTTCCTAGTGACTTCTTTACAGAACTTCAGTAACAAGTTCAGCCAGAATCACCCATAAATACTGCGCGAATCTGTCAGATATCCCAAATAAATAGTCACATCGTTATATTTTAAATTTGTTTATTAGTCGAAGTTGGTTAAAACAACTGGATATTCCCTCATTTTGGGGGATCTTTCTTGTACGATCTATGAGCCTATAAATAAAGAACTCATGACATCATTTAGGGGACTTTTGAATCGTTCTTTTTGGGATGGATTACTTGGGAATTCTTGGGGGTATTTTCTGAGAGAGCTTAGAGAGAGAAAGCTTGTATTCTCTAAAGAGAGAAACTTTGTATTTTTCTACTTACACTTAAGAAACTCAGTTGGCTTAGATTCATCTGATCTTAAGTGTAGGCTGCATATATCACAACTCCAAGTGGATTAAGCCATTACCAACAAATTGGGGCTGAACCACTATAAAATTATTTGTATCGTTATTTTCTATTTAAGGCTTACTGTCATTTTGATGTCTACTCGTCGTTGGCCAAAATCATGGTCAACAGTGTTGTTACCAAAATCCTCCCACGACAATATATATATATTAGGTGAAAACAACCTATAATGCATATTTTCTTAATTTTATTTTAAAAAAATATAATAATTTATTTTTATGATATTTTTTTAATTGTCATGTAAATTTAAACAATGTCATGTATTATAAAAGAATTGTATGAACATATTTCTTTTGAAAAAAAAAGGTAAAACATTGTCTATAGTTTGTTTTAATATATCATAATTTTATTTTTAAAATAAAAAATCTTTAAACAAAAAATATGTTAGATACACATTTTTTATATATAAAGATGTAGTGCATTATAATTTTAAAATTATATTTTTTTTTTTAAATACTTATGAATTTTAATATAATAAAATATTAAAATATTCTAAATTAAAACTATGAATTTAAAAAAATTATTTAATCAAATTTTAATTATTTAATTTTAAAAAATTTAAAGCCAACAAAAAGTTATATAAATATATAAGGAAATACTACGATATTGGCATTGTTATGTCAACATCGTTATTAACAAAAATTAGTTTCGGCACGTGAATAGTTATAAATTCTAATTTTTTACTATAGAGTGTATATCGTACTCAAACAATTTTCAAATAGTTAAATTTTCTACCCGTGCCTATTTTTAAGTGCACGCGTGCAACAAATTATTTCTGAGTGCATTAATGGCTATAACAATTAAAATAAATAATTTCTCATTAAAATATAATTGATAGAGTAATTTAAATACTTTAATATAAAATTTATAATATGTAATGAAAAATTATGATAGCTAGTTTATTACATTTTCATTTTTTAGAATGTTAAATATATATAAATTCCACAAATGATGGTCTACTTGGTATTTGATAAAGAAAGTAGAACCCTCGAACAAACTTGAAGAAAGGAACAAATATTCTTCTACACAAAGTACAGGAATGAGCACACTATACAAACATGTCTTTCAGAAAGTAAAAAAGGCAACACAAAAAAAAAAGAAAGAAAGAAAGAAAGCGATGTTCCACAAATGATATTGGAATCGCTTCTTAAAACAATTTATTATACAAGGGCATTCAAGAAATGTGTAATTCACACTGAACAACTACAATAAAATACACAAATCAACAAGATGAAGAAAAAAAAAAGTGGTCTACCTATGAGTCGTTATTGGAATGCAAATTAAAACACATGCATTTATCTTTCATTACTTCGGTCTCACTTCCGTATTCTTTGAATTTGTACTCTTCTTGCTTGTAGGCAGAAGGCACCTTCCCCTCACTGTAGCATTGATTACACAAACTAAAATGAGCCTTCATCTCTTTGAAACGAGAACCAATAATAGGATAGCGGCAAACCGAGCAGATATGGTTGCCATGGCGGTTCCTGTCCCCAGCTTCAAGCTTCAATAATGTCGACATGATACCAAAACCCCAATCTGTATCATCAAACATGGAAAGGAACTCCGAGAAAGACACCATTGAAGCATCTGTATCTCCGTGGACTTCCATAATTTCACTTGATCCATAAGAAGGGATATAGATAGACCTTAGCAGTTTGATGTATCCAGTAGCATCTACTTTTCTGAGCTGAGAACCACCTTCATTCACAGGACGCCACAAAAGCGCATCGAAGGCAATTCGTTTACGCTTTTCTGGAGAGCCGCTGCAAATGGGAGCTAAAACAGCATAAAACATGCCTAAATCCACCCTACCTGTGCCCGAATCATCCAAGCCAGATAGTATTCTCTCGTTAATGGCTTTAACAGCCCCCTGAAAGGTCTCAGGCTTTAGAAAGCTTAATAACCTGCGAAGTATTTCTTCCAAGTTAGGTTTGCGTATGGATCTCTCAGGAACACCACCACCAGAATAGGACACGGGCACATCTTTACCACTCATTTCCTTCTTCAGTAGCTCTACATCACAGCGACTCAATCTGGTGATCCTTTGAAAAGCTCTAATCTCAAGGGCAGTGGATAACTCCTGCCTTAAGGTCGTCCTTTCCCCAACAGTCTTAAATTTTGAGGGTTCCACAATAATAAAATCCCCCTCTCCATTTGCAGCCCCGTTTGGCTTCACCTTTTTTTTCTGCAGCTGCTTCAAATGAGATATTGCATCATGCAACTCAACCCTGTTTGTCATTTTCAATGCTTCCTTCAAAGCTTTTTTAGCATCCTCAGTTTCCCCAGCTCCCAACAAGGACACAGCCTTGTTGAGCTGTGCCCGCCAATGGTTTGGCCATACAGCTAAAACCCTAGTATACATCTCGGAAGCTCTCGGAAACCTACCCATATCCATATACAGCCCACCCAAATTGTACAAAGCATCCACGTGACCGGGTTTCAAATCAATGGCCTTCTGAAACACTTCAATTGCCCTCTCATCCTCATTCATGGCATGCAAAGCAGAGGCCAAATCACAATGCGCATCGGCATAGTCAGGTTTCATAAATATTGCCTCTTCCAAGGCCTTCACGGCCGCCCTATACTCTCCAACCCCAAAAAGAGCACTACCCAAGAGTTTTAACGCTCTAAAATGAGTTGGACAAAGAATTGCAGCTTCTCTATAATACTCACAAGCACTTAAAACCATACCTTCACCTTCAAGCGCAATCCCAAGATTAACGTAAATCTGCGGAAGCAAATATGCCCACTGGTTCCCACCCGTCTCAGCTGCCTCGAGCGCCAACAAGAACTCCTCTTTTGCCTCCTTATACTTGCACAGAACATACAAGCAATTCCCAGCTCTAAAATGTGGCCTAACATCGATTGGTTGCAACTCACAAGCCCTCTTGAAACTCACCAGAGCCTCCTTAAACAGCTGATGCTCATATAAGACCCTCCCAATCGCCATGTGCCCATCGAAAGCTTCTTCCCTCGACCTGGCTCCATCAGCTCTGGTCCTCAAAACACCCAATTCCTTAACAAAGACAGCATAGTCATGCCCAGACTCTTCCCAAAACACTCTCTTCTCCGAAATCTCAGCAGAAGGTCCCAATTCCCTGGACCAGCCAGCATCCGAATATGCGTCGAAGTTGTCCGCTTTCAATTTCCCATCCTTGGCTTGCTTGGTCTTTAATCTCTTTATCAAAACCTCCAAATCGTCCACAATCTTCCACGTATCGTCGAACACGATGCCGTGATTTGGCGACACCGCCCAGGCCGCCGTCCTCTGCTTCTTCTGCGACTCCACCACCCGTTCGTCAATTATCGAAGACGACGAGGCCTCAGACGCAATCGAAACACCTTTGGATTCATCAAAATTGAGCTCAAGCCCAAGCGCGTCGAAGTCACGGTCAACATCACCAGCGCCATCGTCGTAGGTGCGCAAGAGTCCCTCATAAGTGAGACCCTTCTCTCCATCAATAAACTCACCATAGGTCCGAAACACCTCGTCAAGAATGGCATTGATCTGCTCGTCGCTGAACTTGACCCTAGGGTTTACAGCAACAACAAGCGCAGCCATTTCTTCCCTATTAAGCCCTCCATCATGGTTCGCATCAAATTGCTGAAAAATCCTCTTCACCTTCTCTGATCTACTACCTCTTGTCGCCATTTCCCCTCACCTTAATTCTCCTTCTAGGGATTCCCAAACAGAGTCACAGAGAATGAGAGACGAAATGGCTTGGCTTCAAATTCAAGGTACAAAATGGGAAAGGAGGGAGGGACCCAGAAAGACCAAAAAAAAATAAAAAGCTGATTTTTTTTTCTTTAAAGCAAAAGGGAAATAAAAATTAAAAAAAAAAGTAATAACATTGTTTTATAACACTAAATAAGCTCCATGGAAGGGTTTAAGTACACAATGATAAAGGGGTTCATAGCCTAGGGTTTGTATTTGAGTACATTGAGTTTGAGTTTGAGTTTTTTCATTTGGATCTGCACAAAAGAGGTAGAAGAGAGAGATATCATATATATTTTTGTTTTGTTTTGTTTTGTTTTGTTTTTCAAATTTATTAATTTTTATTCTGGCTCAGATAAAATAATGATGGATGCTTAGCTGGTATAGCAGTCCACCACTGTCTTTATTTTTATTTTTATTTTTCAATTTATTTCGGAGGGGATTGAGGAACGTCTCTTTCTCTATCTCTCTCTTCTATTTGGCTATAAAAGCCTATATTGTATAGACAAGGTTTGGTATGCTGCCAGCTGGGTTGATGATGTGTCAGAGTTTTGAGTGTGGATGCTTTACTGTCAATACTAGGACTTCGGTAAACGACAAAAGAGTAAGATTTTCCTTTTTAATAAAACAAAATTAAGTGTGTGAGTTTTTTCTTAATAAAAGGAAAAACAAACCAAATACAGTGTGTATTTTTTTTTTTTTTTTAAATTAGAGAGAATAAAATTAAAGAGATTTGATTTTTATAAATGACTCATGTAAAACTTTTTATTTTTTATATTTAATGACGTTGAATATTATTAGCTTACAGTTTTGCCAGTTTGTTAGCTTTGAATAAACAAATACGTGTACTTATTTCTTTCTTAATTATTATCTGTGTTAGTCTGTTAGATGGGCCTGATCGAGCTCGATGACATTAAAATCCAATCTTTCAAGATATAAAATTTTAATATGATTTGACAACTTATAAAACAGAACTACCCAATCAAATAAATAGATGTAGAAAAAAAATTTCTTTTGTTTTTAGGGTAGATTTATCATGATAATTTAGTTTTTTTTAATAATAATAAAGTAAAGATACTTCATACGTATTAAAAAACTTAATAAAAGTTAATATAATACAGTTTACTAACAACAACAAAATGATAGTTTTCTTTTTTTTCAGAATAACTTATCCGTTATTATAAAAAATTTTAAAAATATTTTTGTTTGATATAGAAATTAATTTACCACCCATACATCGAATCTACATAAATCGTGTCAACCTCATTCCCTTCACGTGACTAACCATGTCTTTTTTTCTTTTTCTTTTTTTTAAGAGGAAGATGAAAGTTTCATTCAAGTAAGAAATCAAGTACTAAATTCATTTTAAACACTCGTGAATAAGCTAAAATAGAAAATCATTCTCCAAATAGGCGAGGAAGCACCAACAAGGCCAATAGACAGACATATCAAGGCACACACATTATTTGTAGTCACAGTTATTAACAAATATCATAATATCATCCAAATACCATACCCATGGGAGTGGAGGAGCAAACCAACCACAAGCACCACCCCATCGGCGCCGGAAAAGCCACAAACCCAAACCATGGAGAAGACGACGGGTTACCCATGGATCCAAGACCCAAAGCTCCATATCCACATGGAAGAGCAAGCACAGGAAAGTCGTTGCACAATCCCAAGCCCTCACCACCACCATCGCATTGCTAAAACCTCATCGCCAAAACATTGTTATATTATTTTATATAATATAATGTTATATTAAATAATGTAACAAATGTTATTTGTCACACCTTGTAACATATTATTGAGAGTTACAAAATTGGACACATTTGTGTATCCAAATATAACATATTTTGGAGTTACAAAATATGTTACAAATTTGTAACTCTCAAATATTATTCAATAATGTGTAGATTGAGAATTACATATTTGTGTTCGAATTCATAGAGCCATTATGTAATAGGGCGTCAGCATTAGAATTCTGCTCCTGAGGAATTTGTCAAATGTTAAATCTCTTGAAGTTGCATAGCATCTCTGGGGTCTTGGCCAAATAAGCGGCCATCTTGGTTCCTCGAGTTTGGTACTCTTTGAGGACTTTGTTCACGACAAGCTAAGAATCATTGTATATCTCGAGGCCATCAACTTTAAGCTCTAGGGCAACCCGAAGTTCGGCGATCAAGGCTTCATATTCAACTTCATTATTTGAGGCGTTAAAACCAAATATCAAAGATCTGTGAACCCTATGTCCCTCAGGGGACACCAAGATAAGGCCTGCTCCAGCCCCATTATCATTGGAGGACCCTTCCACAAACAACTTCCATATGGGCCCGACAGCCTGGGCCTCCTCGGGCTTTTCATGTGTTCCAGTGCACTCCACAATAAAGTCCCCTAGTGCTTGCCCTTTAATGGTAGTCCTCGGGTGATAAGTGATGTCAAACTGACTAAGTTCAATTGCCCATTTGAGGAGTCTCCCGAAGGACTCTGGCTTGTAGAGGACTTGCCTTAAAGGCTGGTTGGTAAGGACTTTGATGGGATGCACGTGGAAGTAAGGTCGGAGCTTCCGAGAAGCCATAATCAGGCTAAATTTTAGTTTCTCCATGAGTGGGTATCTTGACTCTGCCCCAATGAGTCTTTTACTCACATAGTATACGGGGTGTTGGACGCGACCTTCCTCGCAAACCAGAACAACACTAATGGTGTTCTCGGAGACAGCCATGTAAAGGAGAAGGGGTTATCCGTCCACGGGCTTTGACAGAATTAGGGGATTCACCATGTGCGCCTTAAGCTGTTGGAATGCCTGCCCACATTCCTCAGTCCATTCAAACCTCTGACCTCCTCGGAGGGTGTTAAAGAATGGGATGCACTTGTCGATAGCCTTAGAAACAAAGTGGCTGAGAGTTGTTTTCCGACTAGTCAGGCTTTTTACGTCCTTATGTTTTCTAGGCGATGGCATATCGATCAGCGCTCTAATTTCCTCGGGATTAGCCTCAATGCCTCAGGCACTAACAATAAATCCCAGGAATTTCCCAGAGGCTACCCAAAATGTGCATTTTTTGGGATTCAACTTCATCCCAAATCTGTGGAGGACAGAGAATGCTTCCGCCAAATCTTCCACGTGGTCGGGGGCCGTTCTGGACTTCACCGGCTTTTCATCCACATACACTTCCATGTTTCGACCATGATTGTTTTTTAACATCTTGCTTACCATCCTTTGGTATGTGGCTCCAACGTTCTTCAAGTCAAAAGGCATCACTTTGTAGCAGTATACACCTTTGTCTGTTCAGAAGCTGGTGTGCTTCTGATCAGTGACATGCATGGAGATCTAGTTATAAGCTGAATAGGCAACCATTAAGGTAAGGAGCTCATACCCAGAGGTGGTACCACCATTTGATTAATCTTTGGCAAAGGAAAGCAATCCTTAGGGTAGGCCTTGTTGAGGTCGGAGAAGTCAATACATGTTCTCCATGTACCATTAGGTTTTGGGACCAACACCGAATTTGAAAACCACTTGGGGTATTGGGCCTCCCGAATGAAACCATTCCTGAGGAACTTGTCAACCTCTGACTTCAAGGCCTCTGCCCTTGTCGGGTCTATCATCCTCTTTTTCTGTTGCACTAGGGCAACATTTGGATCTATGTTCAAGGTGTGGCAGATGAAGTTGGGGTCAATCCCTATCATGTTTGTGTGGGACCAGGCAAAGGCGTCTTGGCACTACAACAAAAATGTCTTTTAACGTCGCTTTTTTCCGTCAGTTTTGTACACTCACTGTCGCAATTGATCAAATCAGCTCAATAGCGTTGGTTTTAAACTGACACTAATTTTTTTTTAATTACTACGGTACTCTAACCGACACTGTTATTGAAGACCATTAGTGTCGGTTTAGAACCGACACTTCTGATATCAATTGCGATGGTTTTGATATCAATAGCGTCGGTTATGAAGTAACGCTAATGGGCATATTATAATTTTTTTTAAAAAGCCCAAAATAAGAAAAGGCAATAGCGCCAGTTCTAAACTAACAATAATGAACACATTAAGAAAAAAATAGCCCAGAAAAAATCCCATTTCGTACACCCTTAACCCCAAATCCTACCTTAGTATCTTTCCCACGTTCCTCTAGCTCAACTGCAACATCCCCCTCTCTCACTCACTCTCTTTCTCTCAACCTTTCCTTTCCCTCTCTCTCAGCCCTTCCTCCCCTTCTCTCTATCTCACTCGCTCAACTCATCTCTTTCTCTCACTGATGGTGACAATGCAATCAGAGGTGGCCTACGTGCAACGACGGGCTCGGGGTCGACGTACGGTAAGTATTCTCTCCGTCTTTCTTTTTCATTTTCTTTTTCATTCTCTCTTTCTATTTTTTAAGCGCTCGGACAGGGGCTCGGGATCGCATCAAATGGTGGCTCTGGGCTCAGGATTGTTGGTCATGGGTTGGGGACGGTCGAAGTGGTGATGGTGGTTCTGGGTTGGGGACGGTCAAAGAGGTGATGGTGGTTATGGGTTGGGAACAATCGAAGTGGTGGTGGTGCCTTTCTTTTGTAATTTTTTGTTCTTGAGTTTGGATTTCAATTGGTTTTGTATTTGTGTTCTTGAGATTTTGAGATTGATTATGTATTGGATTTTTGTTTCTGAGATTGGATTTCTATTTTATTTATGGTGTTTGAGTTTGATTTGTTTGTATAGAATTGTATATGGATATTTTTGGTATTTTTTTAGAGAATTTGGGATGGGAATTATGAAATTGTTTTTTTTTTGTTAGTGACAGTGTAAAATCGACGCAATTGAGATCAATAGCGTCGACTTAGAACTGACACTTTTGATTATATCAATCGCGACACCCAAATAGGCATCAATTGCAAAATCGACGCAAATAGCAAAAAGCTTTGGTGCGCAACCGCCAAAACCTATTTTTTTTAGTAGTGTGGTTCTCACGGAGAAAGCTCACCAAAGCTTCTCAGACCTCCGCTTTGAGGTTCTTCCCGACCATGGTTTTCCTGTCTGGGTTTGAATCATTGAGGATGACTTCTTCAACCTCCCCTATGGGCTCAATATCCCTATCATTACCAACCCTGGGGTCCAAGTCATTGGACTCCCTCTCATTGAGAACAACCTTGACCTCCATCTCCACTAGAGGAGGCTGGTCGGGGACTTCTGCTGCAATCACCATCACCGGGTGCTTAAGTGACACATTGTAGCATTGGCGAGCCTCTTTTTTGTATCTGCGAACTGTGCCAATTCCCGCCTCTATGGGGAACTTCATGCACAAATGGTAGATAGAGGTGGTTGCTCCGAATTCCACCAAGGCGGAACGTCCTAAAATGGTGTTGTAAGCGGAGGAGCAGTCTACCACCACAAACGTACGGTGTTTGAAGGCCTAGCGAGGCACTTCTCCAAGTGTCATTGGCAGCTTAATCTACCCCATAGGAATCAAACCCTTACTCAAGAACCCGTAAAGTGTCGAGGTGCACGGGGAGAGGTAGCTTGTAGTCAGCCCGATCTTCTCGAAGGATGTTTTGAACAGGATGTTCACTGAACTCCTATTTTTCAGCACAATCTAAGCTACCATCTTGTTGGAAGTCTGAATCTTGATTACCAACAGATCGTGGTGGGGGAAGTGCACTCTCCAAGCATCGTCTTCGGAGAATGTTATGATTTGGTCTGTCATCTTAGGCATTTGCGTCAGGAGCTGAGACAGTGTCAGCACTTCATCATCATGGTTTAGGGCCTGCACATATCGATTCTGTGAGCCCCTTGGTGTGCCCCCAAGGTTGGGTCATCCAGAGATAGTCCTTACTCTTCCGTTCACTGGAGGAGGTCCATGGGCTATTTGCTATGGAGCAGCTGGTACTTGGCCTTGGGCCTGCAGAGGTGTCAGTTGTTGTGGAGAAGGTTAAGCTACAATCGGGACCTGGGCAGGGCGTGCTCCCGCCCTGGTATACTGGTGTAGGTCCTTAACTTGATGAGATTCTCAATCTCATATTGAAGTTGTTTGCACTCGTTGGTGTGGTGTCCAACGTCATTATGAAATTTGCAGAACTTTGAAGTGTCCCTTCGCTCCTTGTCCCTCCGGATGGGCTGGGGTCTCCATGGCGATAAAAATGTTCTCCCGAGTATCCACCAAGTTGGAGTACTCAGAGTATTGAGGAGTGTACTTCTCCTCAGGAGTGCCAGTTCTCTTGGGCTTCTTGTTCCTGCCCTTGCCCCTGCGCTTTCTTCCGCTGGGGCCCTCGTTGGGAGCTACAGTTCCAGCACTGAAAATAGGTTGATAAGCGGTGATTCCAGTGTAAGTTGCTCCATATCAGGTGGGAGTGACACTATAACTAGCTTGGGGGACAGCCAAACTTTACTGTAGGGCACTCATAACACTTGTCTGCGCTAGAGTGTATGGCGAGAACTAAGGACCCAGAGCTATCGTAGCTGGGACTATAGGAGCCGGGAAGGAAATTGGTCTTCCGAAGGCTCCAATCTGGGCATCTTCCCAATGTATGTATTCTTGGGCCCAACGATTAAAGTCATTGAGCCTATGGCATCCGCGCCTCTGTAGGTCATCCTAAAGTAGAGAATCTGGTTAGATGTAGGCTTGCAAGGTCATCAGCTGGTGGCCATCTTCGACCCTCGTCCTTGCAACCTCCTCCTTAAAATGCTTTATGTACGCTTTAAGGGTCTCCAAAGGCCCTTGCTTGATGTTTTCCAAAGCATTGACCTCGAAGTGCTCCTTCTGAGCAGCTATAAATTATCTTCAGAAGGCGGCAGAGAGTTGGTGCCAAGAATGGATTGATTTGATCCAATATGTTGCTTCTTGAACCATTCGTTTCCAGGTCCCATCAAGGTTAACGGCAAAACGTGGCATCTTGCATATTTGGAGATGCAGTGTACCGACATCATTCTATTGAACTTTGGTAGATGGTCGGAGGGGTCCATGGCTTCGCTGCAGAGAGTGATGTTTGGCATCTTGAAGCCTTGGGATAACGGGGCTTCGATAATGTGTGGGGCACACGACTTCCCCTCTTCATCCTCCGAGTAGGAGTCTTGCCGTTGCCTCCGAGCCACTTTAACATGATCTTTTTTAAACTTTCTAATTTTGCACGAAAAGGATCATGATTGGCACTTCGTGTGAGATATGCCCCTAGTCGGGCATAGCTTCTCGCCTCTGAGCATTAAGAATGTCTCGGAGGTCCGGTTGTGGTTGTGGTTATCTCCCGGGGAGGTCCCGGGAGCAGCTCTATTCCAACGAGCATTCAATTTATCTCCCAAGTCTGGCTGCGCTTCTCGGAGACAACCATCCTTGGGGAATCCCACTTCTGTTTCCCCTTCTGAGTTGACGTAGTCATTGTTTACTGAGACACTTATTCCTTGTCCTCAATTTACAGAGATTTCTCTTCTGTTGGCTCCACGCCTAGAATTTCCCCAGGGTTGGTGAGGCATTGAGGGGACTCCTCCTCTAGGCCTGACGCGATCTGTCACGGCGCGCCTAGGCGGAATGCCTTGGGCTCTACGGACGTTGTTGGCCTGGCGGTTCCCCCAGACCCCTTGAGCTTCAGGACAGTTGGCCCTCCTCGAGACGTCGATTGGCTCAGAAGCCAGACAAGTCCTCTTTCTCTTCTGGGAAGGCTCAACCTTCTCCCCCCACGAGCTTAAGGCGCGGGTGGTGCTCCAGCTAGGTGCACATGTGTCACGCCAGCTGGCTGCTCTTGTGCCACGTCAGTAGAGTGCTTAGGAGGCACACTCGTTGGTTGGACAGGTGGCACTCCAGCTGGGTGCGCAGGTGGCACACTAGCTGGCTGCCTAGGTGGTACTTCGCCATGAGGGTCCACATGCAGCCCTTGAGCCACCAAAGTAGTCTTCATTAAATTAACCACCTCATGTAAGGCGACGATACTACCCTCTTGAGCCTTTATTTTTTGTTGGAAGTTGACTTGGCTCTTAAGGGCCACCACTTCTGGTGGCTCCTCCGTGTGAAACGATTGAGAGTATTCACTCTCATAGTACTCATCTCCATCATAACCATCATTCTCGTCATAGCCATCGTCCTGGGCCACCTCCTGATCAGCTGGTGGAGGTGGTCAGCTTGGTTATCCTCCTACAACGTCAATGGAAAGATGAATTTCTTCTGCAACGTTTCTTCTGCTATATTTAAAAATAAACACACACACACACACATATATATATATACTAGATACAAGCAACGTGCATATTGCACGTTTGCTTAGTTTTATTTATAGAATTTATTAATTATTTTTATTAAATTTATGTTAATGTCATATAAATTTTTGAAATAAATATCCTATTTTAATTAAATAATTTATTTATTTTTGTTTAAGTTTATGTTTGTTCTAGTTTTTTAATTTAAGAGTTACAACAAGAGATTATATATTATATGTTTAATACAATATTAAATATTATATGTAAATTTTAAATTTAAGTTTATTGCTAGTTTTTAAAAAAAAAAAAGTAATTTGTTGCTAATTCACAGTAGATTATATTATATGTTTAATATGATATTATTCTAATAAGTGAGTTTAAGTTTAATTAAGTTTTATTTAAGTTATAAAATGTATGATTTTATTATTTTTAAATAATTATCATTGTAAAATATCTACAAAAATATCATATTTTAATTTGTTTAATTATTTATTATTTAAAAATAATTATCATTGTTGTTTATCCAAAAAATAACTGTGGATGACGTGGCAACAATTTTCGACACGTGGCAGAGATGTTGCTCGCCTATTGACCAGAGATACTTCCATATGCGAGGTTCAAGTTTTATATACGACCAGCCTGGTCGTATACTCTGTTTATTTATGTATAAATTTGTATAGTTGTAATGATAGCCAAGAATATCTCTTCATTATAACCTGAATATCCGTTTATTGAGGAAAATATGATTAATTGAATCATGTAACCCTCCTTGAGCCTATAAATATACAAGAAATAGCTCAAGGGGGGATCTTTTTTCGAATCCTCTTTTATGATCTGAGAAGAAGAGAATTATATTGTTATTATTCATCGTCTGTATTGTTTCTCCTTCCAAGGTTTGTGAAACTCAAGAACCCTAGTTCTTTGATCACGCCTTTGAAGCTCAACTTAATAATAGTATCAAGTGAACGTAGGTCATTACCAATCTTTGGGGCCGAACCACTATAATTCTTGGCGTCCTTTACTTTCCATTAGATTGTATTCTCAAGCATCGTACTATTTTCCTGTCGTATATTTGACTCCGTGTCGTTGGCTAATTTTAGGGTCAACATTCTGGTGCTTTCATTGAGAGCTTGTGAAAGAATCTAATGGCAAAAAAATCCAAGAAGACCGGACAGGCTGCTGCCGCTGCATCATCCCAGCCTCCTCCCCCAAATGTGGCTGAAGACGAACCGCATTTGGAGTTTGATGAGGAGGAGTTAGATTCTGAAACCTTGAAGGAAACACTAGGGATGTTGCAAGATGAGTTGGCCAATTTGAGGGCCAATCAAGAGAATGTTGCAGAGATAATGGCGTCGCAGCAAAGGGAAATAGAATGCCAGCATCAGGAGCTGAGCGAGCGGCAGGCTGAGATGGACCGTCGACAAAGGGATGCCATGGACGCCCTTGAAGCAGCCATCCAGCTGGCTAGGAATCAGGCTGCGCCAGCCTCCTAGCCAGATCAGCCACCAAATGGGCCACCTCAAAGGGGTCCCAATCCCAGTCCTTTGCTCCATCCAGTAAGCCCTCAGAGGCCAAAGCAGCCACCTATGGCTCAGGATGATGTCCCACCTAGGGATCCTGAGCAGCAGCCTTCGTCTCAGGCTGGTCGAGGCAATCCCCTGCGCCCGAGGCAGAATAGGGTCGAGCAATCGCCCCGCAGCCGTAGATGCCCAGAGGATGAAGAGCCGCATCCACCGAGCAGGGGCAGCGTCCTTCTGCCAACAGGAGAAACTCAGAGACAGGCTCTGTGGTCAGGGCCCCCCCATGGCATAACAATGCACGGGGACCCACCGACCAGCGCAGGCCTCCCCCTAACGCTCAGGAAATGCCAGCCCAAGGAGGCAACAGAGTGAATAGTCGGTCGCACCATAGTCAGCCACGATTCAAAGATGGCCACGGCTACAATGAAACCGACTCTGGCAGAGGAAATGCTGGTCGGAGGAATGAAGAGAGAGGTGGAGGCAGGAGCCCCCCACCTAGAGAAGACCGACCTGCAGGTCATAACGCTAGGGGGCAGCCCAGGCAGAATAACGTCTTTAGTCGACTCGGAGCCAGCGAGCAGCGACGAAGAGACGATGATTTGAGGGACGTACTTAACGACCGCCGAGAAAGGCACAATGAGTACATTCCCCTGGCACCAGATGCCCCAGCAATCCCAGAAGCTGTTCAGGCTCAAATCGGCCCTGAACCAGGCTGTGCAGCAGCTGGTCGAGGAGCGAACATCCCACATTGAGTACGATCGAAGGAGATGCACCCCATTCATACAGAGGATTGCTGTGGCTGAAACCCCCAGTAAGTTCAAGATGCCAACACTGCCAAATTTCGACGGGTATGGAGACCCGGTATCTCACGTGAAAAAGTTTGATATACAAATGGATATACAAAAGGTGTCAGAAGATGCCCGTTGCCGCATCTTCCCGGAAACACTGTCTGACACTGCCCAGGAGTGGTTCTTTAAGTTCCCTCATGCCAGTATAGTATCATGGGAAATGTTCGTAAAGGAGTTTTACGGACAGTTCTATACGGGTTGTGTGCACCCCACTGAAGCGAACCAACTGGTCGAGATACGCCAGAAAGAGGGGGAGCCCTTAAAGGAATATGTTCAACGCTTTATGCGAGCTGCAGTTGGAGCCAAGACTATGGGCGATGAAGGTAAGATGATGGCCCTAACTGCTGGGGTTAGACGCCATTCACCCCTCTGGAGCAGCCTCAGAAAGAATGGGGTAAGAAGCACCCAGGAATTCTTAGATCGAGCTGATCGGTACATCAAGCTCGAGGACGTGATTGCCAACGAAGGGAAATCGCCAACAAAAGACAAGGGCCCAAGGAAGAACCCGCCAAAGCCGCCAATGGGTCTGAAAAACCCAATGGCAACGGCAAAGGCAACGGGAATGGCAATGATAGAAATGGTGGGAAATGGGCAAACAACGAACCCTCGACCTCCGAGAGCAAGTGCCCCAAAGGTAATCAGTATGAACCAAGATTCACCAACTACACTGCCCTTGTTGAAAGCTACCAGGCGACCAGCTCAAGCATGCCCTACAAACGACCCGCACCTATAAGAAAAGATATCTCCAAGAGAGATGCAACAAAGTTCTGTCATTTTCACAACGATTACGGGCACAACACTAACGAGTGTAACCAGCTGAAGGACGAAATTGAGTTCCTAATAAGACAGGGATATTTAAGAAGATATGTACGAGTCGCGGGAGGTTCTCAGTGAGAGGCTCAAGGTGGCAACGAGTCGGCGCCTGCACGCCAACGCTCGCCACCTTTACAGCCAGCTCCTGTGGCAGGTACCCTACTCACCATCTGCGAAGGCCCACATCTTGCAGGAGATAGTGGGAAAGAAAGGGGACGATATGCTCGAACCCTGCACCACGACCAGGACATCGAGATGATGAGCGTTGAGGATCGAGCACCAAAAAAGGCTCGAACAGAGGAGGAACCGATCACCTTCTCTGACGACGACGCCTAACACGTGCGATTCCCACACTCCGATCTGCTGGTCGTGGACGTTCAGATCGCAAACATGATGGTGAAAAGGGTGTTGGTCGATACAGGACGTTCGGTCAACATCCTATACAAGTATTCGTTGGAAAGGATGAAGTTGTCCGTGAAAGACCTGGATCCATGCAACCAAACCATTTATGGTTTT
The DNA here is from genome assembly GCF_963169125.1 of Humulus lupulus. Taxonomy (NCBI): domain Eukaryota; kingdom Viridiplantae; phylum Streptophyta; class Magnoliopsida; order Rosales; family Cannabaceae; genus Humulus; species Humulus lupulus. Next base: position 200,372,806 of record NC_084802.1, read on the forward strand.
TCCGGAGAAGGGCTCGCCCCAACAGGGACGATTAGACTCCCAGTCACAGCAGGCACCGCACCTGCTAATAGGACATTACTCACTACTTTTATAGTAGTTGATTGTCCTTCGGCGTACAACGCTGTGATAGGGAGGCCAATTTTGGTCAACCTACGAGCCGTCACCTCTATATGGCACCTCGTTATGAAATTCCCAACGGACGCAGGGATAGGATGCGTGTTGGGAAACCAGAGGGAAGCAAGGGAGTGCTACAACACCTCGATCACCAAGCCGAAGAAAGGTGTATCGAGAGATGCCACCAGAAAGGAGTTGCAAATGGCGACTGATGTTCAGGTCCACTCAGGTGATAATCTCACCAAATAGGGCGTTGCCCAAAGCATATCGTTCACCCAGGCACTTATAAACTTGTACGCTTAAACGAAGATCTCGTTCCTCGCTATTGGAATGGAGAACACCTACGCAAGTATTACCAATAAACAATTCTTCTTAAAGAATTGGCTTGTATTAATTTTACTTGTTACAAGTTTTGAAAAAGGGTTGGTCATTTTATGTGACTGATCGCTTATAAGTGTAAGATCCTATTGATCACTTGTACAGACATGTTTAATTCATTTATTACGAGAAATAAAAGGGATTGTGTGCAGCCAGTCATTTCTTGCCAATTATTGTATTTATTACAAGTATTTGCTCATTACGTGTGTTGTTTTATTGTATTATAATTCTAATCATATTGCTACGAGCAGTAATGTTCGAACAGGTTCTGGTCAAGGCAAGTGACCAAGGACCTAAAACTCCTCGATCACTTGGGGGGCATATAAGGTACAAGTAAGCAAAGCATATCGATAAAAGGTATGTAAACACATGAGCAAAATAAGTGAAAACATGCTAGAGTACTTAGAGTATTTTTCAAAATTTTGTTAAATCAAACCAAAGTGCTATGCTAAGTTCGGTCATGCGAACATATGTTATAATAAGATGCAAATATATTATAATATCAAAATGTATCCTTTTACACTGCAAGCAGTCGCTGCTCGGATGTAATTGTTCAAATAAAACTAAAAGCTGCCCATGCAGCAATAGAAAATATATTGTCTTTACATCACGACCCGTACGTCGTGCATTTAAAAAGATAAAAATAAAAACAGAAAAAGACTAAGGGACTGGAGGATCTTGGGGAGCATCCTGGTTGACCACTTCTTCAGCATTAGCTTCTCCTCCATCCATCCCAGTGGCCAGCGAGATCTCAGGGGAAGCAAGAATCCTCGCTCTTTCTTCCTCTGCCAGTCGAGCAGCACAGCGAGCGAGCTTGGCGTTTCTTGCATTCTCAGGAAGGTAATTGAAGTTGGCACCCTGGTTGTGCTTCCAGAAATCGTAGAAGCATCGGAGAGTGACATTCTTGTACCTTTCCAAATTCCTGGCATTGGCTTTCTCAAGCTCCTTAATCTGGCCCTCCAAGGTTGTAATCTCTTGTCTACTCACAGCCAAGTCCTCCTCGAGCTATTTAGCCGCGCGGTAATTGACGCGGTTAGACTCCTTAAACTGGTCCCTTTGCTCGATGGCTTTGTCCAGAGATTTTTGCTTCTCCCTCAACTCCTCAACCAGTTTATTCTTCTCCTCGAGCACCGCTGCAAGCTGTTCGGCATATTTCGCTTCGGCAGCTTTGAGTTCATCAGCGTGCCTTTGCTCCAAAGATTTGGCCAGCTCGGTAACAGCACCCGAGCAGAGACGGCCGACAATAAGGGTCAACATTGCCTGTGGTCAGAGCAAAGGTTAGACTAACTTTAGAATATAGAAGGGCTGTCTCCACAGAAAAAGATGACTTACACTGGTAAACTCGTTCAAGGCGCGGTTTAAGACCGGTCGACGTCCATCGCCTCTGTCGCAGCCATCGCCTCTCGGTAGCGGTCGTGCTTTACAATTTTCGTGATCCTGTCCTTAACTAATCTGAAGGCGCGACTAGTTATGTCGCCCCCAGTCGAGGCAGGACCAGCCTGCTGAGTCTGGTTAGTTGGGGCCGTTGGAGATGGAGTCGACCCGGCTGGAGCAGGGGGAGTCTGCTGCTCATGATGAGAAGGTGGAGTTGCATTGGCTGAGGGCCCATCCTCCGGGAGGCTTGCATTGCGAGGCTTCTTAGCCTGAGGCACTTTGCTGCTTTCCCCAGGATGCCTCTTGCTTGTTTTCTTTTTGCTCGAGGGAGCCGCAGGAGCCTCAGGGGCGCTGTAAATGTCGAATACGCTCTCGGAGTCCATATCTGAAACGGAAGCAAACATTCAAGCAGTGACACAGTATAAATAATTAAATATGTCATGTCAAGAAAAGAAACAGAAAAAATTGTAAGTGAAATACCTGAGCTATTATTACTGGTCGCTATACTATAGACTCTACTAGTCTTATACTCACTCTCTGACATGAAGAAGTCTGGACCTAAATTTGGAGCATATTTAAAATTGTCGTCCCCGTCGAATAGGTGACAGGGAATTGGCAAGCTATCTAAAAGCGAAATAACTGTACCATTCTCGTCTGAAGACTCGTCCAAGTGTTCGATAGGCTTGGTGGCCTTCTTTTTCCCTTTCCCCAAGGGGGCAAAGGGCCTCTCTGCTGGAGGAGTGCCAACAGGTTCTCTGATCGTGACCCCGGTTTGTCTCCTCCGTGGAGGTGACACTGGTGGTTGCTGCTCGGGTTCCTCTCCGCCTGTGGCACTCCCTGCTGTTGACTCCCTCATGTCCTGATGAGGGGCCAAAAGGCCAACCAGCCTAAGGTTAGCCTCTGTGACTAGATGTTTGACGTTTTTTTCTACGTTAGTCATGCTGGCCAAGAGGGCTGATCTCAACTCCATGTCTGGAGTTGGGTCTGGTCGCAGCCATGGGCCTGGAAGGCATTAAAAGTTTAAGAGAATGTGGAGGAGAACACTAAATAAAGAGTAACAGCCAGTGATACAAAAGTTTTACCTCCTTGAGCAAAGGCTAGATTGCCTGCGATCATGTCAGTCGTGAGGAAGTACTCCTGGTAGTACCTCCCCACATTCGATATATGGGTGGTGTCAGTCAGGAAGGTGCGCCCAGTTTCCTGATGACAGAAATGAAAAAACTTCGTACCTTCTTGATTGGGGTTAGACTTGAGGTCAAACAAGTAGTTAACCTCATGAGGAGTTGGCACGGGCCATTTTTTGTGGCTGTACAGGATATAGAGTGCTGCAAGCATTCTATATCCATTTGGGGTTATTTGAAAAGGGGCAACTCTGAAATAGTTGGGCACCCCTTGGAAAAATGAATAAAGAGGCAAGGTAGCCCCTGCCTCAATGTGGAACCTCGACCAGGCGCTGAAGGCGCCTTCGGGCAGGTTCGCCCGTTGGTCTTGGTTAGGTCGGACTAAGGTCACCCCCATGAGACCATACTTCCTGATGTAGTTAGCGATCATCCTGATCGTCACTCGGCTCTCAGGTACTAAATACCACTCAACATCTGGCTTAATGGCGTGTCGGGGCTGAGCGTGTGTTTGGATATTGGGGTCAGGAATATTTTTAGCTCGACCACTGGTCGAGGGAATTTCAGCCCGAGGAGCAGGCTGATGTGAAGGATTGGGGGTTTTCTTTTTCTGGGTTTTGGTTTTAGCACGAGCCATATTTTGAGTAAGAACAGGTGGAGTGTTTGAAGTGACACGAGAAAATGGGATGTCAGGTATCAGTGACGATGGTTGCTCCTCGTCCTCAAGCAGTTGAGCCAATAAGTCGTCGTCGATAGGTCTTTCTCCTCCCCACAGATCTTGCATGAAAGCTGTGAACAGATAAAGGAGGAGATAAGACGCCATCTTAAAAACTTGTGTTGAAAGTTGGAATAACGTTGCTCGCGTATACGACCAGTAGCATTCTAACAGAAACACTAAGTTTTATGCGAGCAATTTGAAAAACAGATTGAAAAGAGGAAATAAAAAGTTTTTTGGAAAAAGAGCTTTTTCGACTCCGAAAGGGCGAGAAAAACCCAATTTTTCAACTAGCCTAAAAATCGAAGTAAAAATTCTTGACATCAATCAGTACAGAGCAAACTGGCTCCTAACTCCTACAGAGCAAAACTACGCTACACTATCAAGCATCAATTGGTATACACACAATCCTCATGCATTTCTACCCAAGAACACGAAAAATTTCAGAACTCAAAACAGGCATGTAACAGTATGCATGGCATGTCAAAGAGCAGGAAAGTTGAAGAAATTTACCTAGATGAAGATTGGAGCATCTGAAATGAAGCAACTTTGGGCGTGCGAACAGAGGATCTTTAGAACAAGCGACGGATGATCTTCAAAGTTTCTTAGCTCTGGGTTAAGTTCTTGAGGGTTCTTGGCAAGAAAAGGGCAAGTAAAAAGTGAAAAGGTAAATTTGGGGATTATTTATAATGGCTTAAATATGATAAAAATGGGTAATCATGAGTTACATTTTTCAAGGCATGGGGGAGTGTAATAGCCGTCAAAAGGGTTACTTGGAAACCGAAAAGACATGATTGGACGTGATTAGGTCACATTTTTCGAGGAAGCACGAGTGGCTCTGACAAATTTCGTGGGGTATATGAAAGGTTAGTTTCCTAATTTTACTTATTGCTGGTCACAATAAATAAACTTGGGGGGCAAATGTTTATCCAAAAAACAACTGTGGATGACGTGGCAACAATTTTCGACACGTGGCAGAGATGCTGCTTGCCTATCGACCAGAGATACTTCCATATGCGAGGTTCAAGTTTTATATACGACTAGCCTAGTCGTATACTCCGTTTATTTATGTATAAATTTGTATAGTTGTAATGATAGCCGAGAATATCTCTTTATTATAACCTGAATATTCGTTTATTAAGGAAAATATGATTAATTGAATCATGTAACCCTCCTTGAGCCTATAAATATACAAGAAATAGCTCAAGGGGGGATCTTTTTTCGAATCCTCTTTTCTGATCTGAGAATAAGAGAATTATATTGTTATTATCCATCGTCTGTATTGTTTCTCCTTCTAAGGTTTGTGAAACTCAAGAACCCTAGTTCTTTGATCACGCCTTTGAAGCTCAACTTAATAATAGTATCAAGTGGACATAGGTCATTACCAATCTTTGGGGCCGAACCACTATAATTCTTGGCGTCCTTTACTTTCGATTAGATTGTATTATCAAGCATCGTACTATTTTCCTGTCGTATATTTGACTCCGTGTCGTTGGCTAATTTGAGGGTAAACAATTGTAAAATATCTAAAAAATACCCTATTTTAATTATTTATTATTTTAAAATAATTATCATTGTAAAATATCTGAAAAATATCATATTTTAATTTGTTTAATTATTTATTATTTTTAAATAATTATCATGGTAAAATATCTCAAAAATATCCTATTTCAATTTTTTTAATTATTTATTTTATTTAAGTTTAAGTGTTTACAAACTACAGTTAAATATAAGAATATTATGTTAAATATAAGAATATTCTGTTAAAATTAATATTAAAAAAAATAAAAAATCGTTAAAACTAAGAATTTCTGTTATTTACACACTTATTTTATAGAAGAGATATATATTTACTTTTTATTTTATTTTATTTTTTGTTAAGTATTTAATTATTTTTTGTTGATTTCATTAATTTTTTGTTATTTTTTAAATTGTAAATGTATTTTAATTATTTTTTTCTATTTCAAAATCAATTTAAATTTATTTTTTTAAAAAAAATTCTAAGTAGACCAATCATAATGTACCACGTGTACACCAAATCAGATTTTAGCATTTATGTTGTCGTAACTTGATAATGGGTATTTTTGATTTTTTAAAATATTGAGTACTTACTACTAATTCCGTGTCAGATTATTTTAAAACAAACTTGTGTTAGAGAGCAGCGTGGAGGGCAAAATGGTAATACAATAAACGCCTGATTTAGTTAGTACTATTATTTCCTAGGTCGGTGCTAATGCAAATCCAAATCCAAATCCAAACGAGAAAAAGAGAGAGAAGAGAGGGGGAGACATAATAACGGCTTTGTCCGTTGTTTCCATTCTCTCTCCTTCTTCCTGTTATTTCCCGCCACCTTTTCTTTCTTTCTTTTTTTTTTCAACCTGAATCTTCAGACTTTTTCTGTAATTGAAGAATATATACAAGTAATTTACATATATTAAGGTTATATGGTAGCTTTTGATGGTGAAATTTTAACGTGAATGTTCTTTAATATATGCACATTGAGATGAGAATTGGAGGAGTTGGTGAATAATAAGGAAAAAGGAGACAGAAAAGCAATGACGGGGGAAACAAAAGGGGAAGTAGTAGAGAAGGGTGCAAATTCCGGTGAAGAAGAGAGCATTGTAGTTTCGGTGAGGCTGAGACCACTAAACGAGAAGGAATTGGCTAGAAACGATGGATGTGATTGGGACTGCATTAGTAATAATACTGTTGCAATCAAGAACAACCTTTCCGAACGTATCACGTTTCCCACTGCTTATACTTTTGGTAACATTCTTTCTCTCTCTCTCTCTGTTTAATGAATTTTGTATAGATGAACTTAAATTCTCAATACCCTTTTCGATTTTTAACCTATTTGTGATCATATATACATGCATTGCGGATAGACAGAGTATTTGGGTTCGACTGCACCACAAAGCAGGTATACGACGAAGGAGCCAAAGAAGTCATTCTTTCAGTTGTCAAGGGTATTAATTGTGAGTGATCTTTTTAACTTCTTTTTTTTTAAGAAAAAAAAAAAACATATGTATTTATATATATTGGTCTTAAATTTGAACGTGTTAGTGATTGTGTGGTTCGTATCCAGCAACCATTTTTGCCTATGGTCAAACAAGCAGTGGAAAGACATACACCATGAATGGAGTTACGGAATATGCAATAGCAGATATATATAATTACATTGAATTGGTAAATGACCAAGAAAAAAGACTTTAGTGTATTGTAATTTGACTGTGACTCTTATCATAATTTAGATTTTTTTTGGTGGTATGCAGCATAAAGAAAGGGAATTTGTTTTGAAGTTCTCTGCTATGGAGATCTATAATGAAGCTGTAAGAGACCTTCTTAGTGCAGATGGTACTCCACTCCGACTTTTAGACGATCCTGAGGTGAATTGCCCATATTTTTAATTACTCTTTTGGGTTTTTTCTATTTATTTAATTATTTTTTTCTCTTGGAACATATTTAATAACAATGTTCCTTTATTGCAGAAAGGTACTGTAGTTGAGAAACTTACAGAGGAGGTTTTAAGGGATCAAAGCCATTTGCTGGAGCTTCTTTCCATATGTGAAGGTAAAGGATAAAGGCCTTTATGTTAACATTGTTGTCTTCCTTTACTCAAAGCACAATACCATGTTAATCTCTTATATTGTCTCTTAGATGAGTGGAGCTGTATGCTTGATTCTGGTTTTGCATTCTTGCAGCTCAGAGGAAGATAGGAGAGACCCTTCAGAATGAAACTAGCTCCAGATCTCATCAAATTCTGAGATTGGTATTCCTTTATTTGCTGAATCAGTTTCTACTTTGATATCTGAGTACTTTGTTCTTACTTATGTTTTGGTCAAATGATTAAATAAACGGAAGACAATTGAAAGTTCAGCTCGTGAATTTCAACAAGCAAGACATTCAAGTGCCCTTGCAGCTACTGCGGTATGCGAGTATTCCTCCTCCCTGGAAATAAATTTTTGAAGAGTTCCGTTTTGTTATATGCAAAGTATCTAAACTATGTAAGTCTATGCAGAATTTTGTTGATCTAGCAGGGAGTGAGCGTGTTTCTCAAACATTATCAGTAGGAACAAGGTTAAAGGAAGGCAGCCATATCAACCGCAGTTTACTGGCCCTGGGAACTGTTATTCGGAAGCTAAGGTTTAATAATAGCGTTTTATTTTCCTTCTACATATGTTTTAAAGAGTTATATCAATAGATTACTTTGTCAAAAATCTGAATCCATTATTTATGAAGCATGGACAAAGTGTTTTCTTCAGTTTGGGGCCTGATGTTAGCCAGTCGAAGTAATTTATATAAATCATACAAGGTCACACATTGTTTGCTTACTGATGTGCCTTTGTTGAATGCAGCAAGGGAACAAATGGGCACGTACCTTACAGAGATTCTAAGTTAACACGTATACTGCAAAACTCTCTGGGAGGCAATGCAAGAACGGCCATCATTTGCACACTAAGCCCAGCACGTAGTCATATTGAGCAATCAAGAAACACCCTCTTTTTTGCAAGTTGTGCTAAAGAGGTGACTACTAATGCTAAGATCAATGTAGTAGTGTCAGATAAAGCATTGGTAAAGCAATTGCAAAGAGAATTAGCCAAAATGGAAAGCGAATTAAAGACCTTGACATCAAAGCCTGTTTCTCATGATTCTGCTGTTTTACTGAAAGAGAAAGAACTTCTGATTGAACAGGTGAGAATAACCTATGCTAATTTGTATGCGGGGACAATATGGTTTACAAGTACTGTGAGCGCTGTAAGTTTTCTTACCCCCCTTGTTTTTCTTTTTTGGTTGAAATGGAAATATGCAGATGGATGAAGAGATAAGAGAACTGAGAAAGCAACGTGATTTTGCAGAATCTCGGATTGAGAGTATGCTACAATCAGTTGTAGAAGACCAAGTTTCAAGGTCTAATGAGTGTTTAAAATTAAAAGGATCAGAATCAAAGGTTCGGATCAGAAATGGCAACCTTAATATATTTAATTCGAACAATCACCAACAACTTTCTCAGACTTTTGAGGAGAGCAATACTCCCAAGTCTTTTGCGTCTCCATCTCAGGGTTGGGAGGAGACTGCTATAGAAAATTATGCAAAAGCTGAAGATCGTATCTGCAAAGAAGTTCGTTGCATTAAAATGAAAGAATCAAGAATGGAGCAAAATAGATTGCATGTTCTTCTCCCTATTCCTGAAGATAAGAGTGCAGGAAACTCAGTCGTGAGTGAAGAGAATGAGTTGAGTGAGAAAGAAGGAAAGTCAGTCACGAATGAAGAGGAGTTGAGCTCTGTTGTGACAGATTGCAGTTATGATGCTTTGAAGCAAAAAGTTCAGGAGATGCAAAAGACAATTAACTCTCTTGTCAATTATTATCCTTCAGAGGTTTCCCCTTGTTCCTCTGAAGCGTGCATGTCTAACTCCAGAAGTTTGATGTTGACTAGAAGTAGGAGTTGCAAAGCTGTCCTCACAACGAGCCCATCTTTTGTTAGCTTGAATGAGAAAGATACTCCTAGAGCAGTGCAGAGCTTTTGGTGGAATTCTCACAGATCAGTTCGAGGTGCAAATTTTGGGAAGCTATCAAGAAAAGATTCCAACAATTCTAATCTGAGTGTTTCCTTTGACATGGATGACACTATTGAGTTCAATGCAGAGGAGACTTTGGAGAAGAAATCACATGGTAGAGGAAAAGGATTTAAGCAGAACCATTCTAGATCAAACAATGGTCGTCACACTAGAAGGTTAATTAGAAACGACTCTAGTGCTTCTATTTTGAGCGCTTCCCTTGAGCCAGAGGATACCAAAGAGTTTGATGCAGAAGAGACCAATGAGAAGGAATCTCTTGAAAGAAAAAATGGAATTAAGCAACACCCTTTTAGATCAAACCATGGTCATCACAATATAAAGTTAATTAGAAACGATTCTTGTGTTTCTAATTTGAGTTCCGCCTTGGAGACACATCAAACCAAAGAAATTCATCTACAAGGTGAGGACTTCTCTAGAAAAGAAAGGGGCCTGCGAGAAAAGCTTTTTAAATTAAAATATGGTGCTAAGACATCAAAAATATCCAAAAGACACTCTCGAGCTTCTGTGTTGAGTGCTCCTGCGGAGAGATATCATTCTAAGGAGTCAGATTCAGAGGAAAGCGTTCTCAACTTTGTGCCAGAGAAGAACAGAACCCAGTACAAAGAGGAGGTCAACCAGCATACTGACAATTTGGTTAGTACTCAATTTCTCTTCTCTTTACTATCTTGCAAACGAGTAAGAGAGCATATTGAGGTTGTGGTTGTGGAATCGTGACTGTACATACCTTTCTCTTATCTGTATATTGTCACTCGAAGTAAGTTATTCATTATGGATGTTTATGCAAACAGGAACAAGAAGAAGAAGCCAGAAACCATAGCAATGCAGAACATGCTCGTTTGGAAGGTATGCAGGATCGTAGGCACTCCAATTTGATTTGGCCATTGGAATTTGAGAAGAGACGGCAAGAAATAATTGAGCTGTGGGATTTATGTTATGTACCATTAGCACATAGATCCTATTTCTTCCTTATTTACAAAGGTGAGCGTTCGGATTCTGTTTACCTAGAGGTAGAGTTAAGAAGGTTACATTATCTCAAGGATGCATTTTCGATTGGGAGTAATGTAAAGAAAGACTGTCAAATTCTAACTCCAGCTTTAAGGTACAATATTTAACCCAACAAACAAGCACAATTATAACTTCTTTTTTCTTTCATATATATGCATACTAATGTATAGTTCTTCGGATAATGAAACAGTTTGAAGATGCTAAATCGAGAGAGAGAAATGTTAAGCAAGCAAGTGCACAAGAAGTTTCCTCTAAAGGAAAGAGAAAACCTTTACCAAAAGTGGGGTATTAAGCTCAAATCAAAACAGAGGAGTTTACAGTTAGCACGGTGGCTATGGACGAATACCAAAGATATTGAGCATTCGAAGGAAAGTGCCCTTCTTGTTGCTAAGTTGGCAGGGTTTGCAGAGCCAGGTCAAGTCCCCAAGGAGATATTTGGACTCAGCTTCTTACCTCAACCCATCAACCTGAATCCCTTCGGATGGAAATACATGTCTTCTAAAATTTAACGATTTGGAGGTTAACGAAATTCTTGGTATTTGCCCAACTCTGATCGTCTGCCTTCCACTTGTAATTTAAAAGATTCTAACAGTAAATCATAAGGTTCTGATTGTAAATCAAGTCACTAAAATGAGTATACAATACATATGTGTATATATATAAATTTATTTTACAAAACTTTCCATTTTTATGTTTTTGTTGGTGCACATAGTTTATAGCAAAAAGAATACTAAAAGCTGAGAAAATGACATCTTGGATAGAAAATCAAGAATGCATTAGAATAGAACATAATGCAATAAACAAGATCAGTAAGATAAGATTGCATATACACGCGTGGTGTGAAATTTTTACACAATGGAATTTGATTCAAGGACAGCTCCTTCAGTAATTTTCCAACCTGAACTGGAACAAGACATTTCGTATCTCGTTGTGTAAGTTCTGCTGTTTGAGTCATTGTGCTCCGGGTGGAGAATATCAGTCAACTGTGTGAACTCTTCAATGGTTGCTTCCACCACAGCGCGCTGTCCATCTAGTGACACTGTTACGCTATCAACACTCACGTTTTTCAAAGAGTAATCATAGAACCAGCCAAGTTGAGCAATCTCAACCGCACGATCTGTCCATATCTTCAACATCCCACCGTCCAAAACCTAATACAATTTGTTTTAATGTCAGACACAAATATTGGTTTCCCCTAATATAATAAGGAATTTATTTACCTCTGCCAATTTGTCTATACAATGATCAGGCCCAAAAGCTTGAGATTTAATATTCTGCCATTTGCGAACCAAACCTTCAGCAATTCTCGCATCCATTTTGGGTAATTCATCTACAGCTTCTTTATCTCCCGACATTCCTGCACAGTTAATGTTGCAATTAGATAATCTTATGTCATAAGCAGCATTTTAAGGCAATAAGTATAAGGAAATAATTGTGCAATTCAGACGAGCCTTGATATTTATAGATTCAAATGGTTCAGCAAAAGTGCCTCCGAGAAATAATTCAATTTGCTTTTTTTTTTTTGCTTTTGGAGGGGAGAATGTTTCCCACAGGCACAAGTAGCAAATGAATTTTTTTTTTTTGGAGAATGTTTCACGGAGCAAATGATCTTTTTTTTTAAAAAAAATTTTGGAGAGAACATAGGATTTTTTTTTCTTTTTTTGACGGGAGATGTTTCACACAAGCGCATGTAGCAAAATATTTTTTTTTTAAGAGGGGAGAATGTAACAAGATATGCATGGGCATGCACAAGCAGACGCACATCCAAACAAATTTTGTTATTTTTGTAGGGGAGAATGTCGCGCATTCACACAAGTAAACACAAATTTTTTATTTTGGGAGGGGAGAATGTTTCACATACATAGCAAATGATTTTTTTTTTTTTTTTTTGAGTAGGGATGGGAGAATGTTTCACAAACACACATAGTAAATGATTTTTTTTCAGTGGGGAGAATGTCATGCACAAGCACGCACACAAATGAATTTTTTTGTTTTTGGAAGGGAGAATATTTAGCACACGTACCAAATGAACGTTTTTGTTTTTGGAAAGGAAAATGTTGATTTTTTTTTTAAAGGGAGAATGTTTGACACGCACACGCACATGTTTTTTTTCAGGGGAGAATGTCATGCACACGCACAATCACACGCAAATGATTTTTTTTGTTTTTGGAGGGAAGAATGTTGAACTTTTATTGTTTTTGGATGGGAGAATGTTTCGCTGACACATGTAGCAAATATTTTTTTTGTTTTTCGTGGGGAGAATGTCACACATACGCACACGCAAATGAATTTATTTTTGTTTTTAGAAGAGAGAATGTTTTGCGCACAGCAAATGATTTCTTTTTTTGTTTTTGGAGAGAAGGTTGAACTTTTTTTTTTGTTTTTGGATGGGAGAATGTTTTGCATGTAGAAAATGGTTTTTTTTGGTGGGGAGAATGTTGCGCACACGCACAAGCACATGCAAATGATTTACTTTTTTAGGGGAGAATGTTTCGCATACGTTGCAAATGATTTTTTTTAAGGGTAGAATATTGAATTGTTTTGTTTTTGGAAGGAAAATGTTCCGCACACACATGAAGCAAATAATTTTTTTTGGTGGGGAGAATGTCACGCACATGCAAATAAATTTTTTGATTTTGGAGGGGAGAATGTTTCACGCACGCACACGCAGCAAATGTTTTGTTTTTTTTGGTGGGGAGAATGTCAAGCACAAACACACGCAAATGAACCTTTTTCATTTTGGAGGGGATACTGTTTTGCAAATGTAGCAAATGAATCTTTTTGATTTTGGAGGGAAGAGAATGTTGAATTTTTTTATTTTTGGATAGGAAATGTTTCGCACACGCAAACATAGGAATTGATTTTTTTTGTTTTTTGGTGGGGAGAATGTCACACGCACGCACATGCAAATGATTTTTTTTTTTTTGAATGGTTGAATATTGAATTTTTTTGTCTTTGGATGGGAGAATGTTTCGCGCGCACACTATAGGAAATGCTTTTTTGTTTTTGTTTTTGGAGAGACGCAGACATAGACATGCACACAAATGCAATAAGTTGTTAAATTAAATGCTTGCACATGCAACAAATTGTTAAAATTAATGCTTAATAAGATAAGTCAAGCGCTAAACTACGGTAAATCATACCTAAACTGATTGCATCAGATGCTGTCACCAAACCAAGTTCTTTCCGAATAGTACTGCTCCTAGAAGGTATGTACCTCAAGCCAACCAGAGTCATCACTCCAATCACCACACCAGCACACATGATCTTAATGCTTGTATCCTTGATGTTGTCAGTAATTACTACCACTTCCCGAGCTTCATCAGACCTTTCATGTCCATAAAGTTCAGGAACATTGGCAGAGTCATCTTCAAGAGGGTCTTCATTTTCTGCAGGGAGAAGAGAATGATTCATCTCACCATCATCCTCTTGATCTGTTAAGCTCTTGTCTTTGTGACCCAGGGGAAACACCTTCTGCAATGTGTGAAGCGCACTTGACTTCACATGATCAAGAACTGCAGTAGCCTCTGCCCCAATCCTAACTATCGCTGCTGCTGCAGCTAAAGGTGACCCATTAGCTCCATCTAGCCTTTCTAAATATCTAAGGACTGTAGGATCATCATAGTAATCTCCAAGCTTGAACTGTATATCTTTAGTGTCCCTAAATCTGGGGAACACTACCTCCATTAGCCATGTCTCCAGCAGCTTACAAAGCCCAGGGAGATCGCTGCCATCATCATCTTTTGAATTTTCCAAGACAAAGTCTACAATAGATGGATTTCTGTATGGTGAATTATTACTGTCTAAACCCAACCAAGAGCGACATTCATCAAGCTCTCCCACAAGCAGAGAGCAGAGGCCTCTCTCTAGAGCGAAGTCTATCTCACGGCTTTCTTTGGGTGCATAAACATTCAAAGAGTTTCCTAAAGTTGTTACCTTAGTCTGCTGTAGTTGTTGGAATAGGTTATTAGCATCTTGGATGAGGTGAGGTTTTTTAGCAACAAATGCTCTGGCAACAAGTGCAAGTGCCACTCCATAGACTTCAAAACTTTCAGCTGGGATATTACTGGGTGTAGCTGCGAATAGATCAACCTTTCAACCAGAAAATGAAACCAAAAAATGAGGAGGAAATTAATGATAAACTATCTAGAGAACAGAGCTACAAAAGTAAAAATAAAACCTGCTCATCTGCTGTCATATGTAAGAAGGCTTCATTCATGAAATTTTCTCGGGAGAATCCCCCTGCAATTGCAGCTGCTCCCCCTCCTCCAACTGCCCACAAAATGTTGCGCACACCACGGAGGCCCTCTTCCCTTCTGGATCGATTTTCATCATTCAGGGATAAGGCTAGAAGCTCTAAAACACAACGGGGGGTGATCTCTTCCAATGTTTCATCAATTTGTGCTTGTAGATCAGGTGCAAGGCTACTAGCCCCTTCCTCCTACAAATTGGATATTTATCAAGCATGTAAAAATAAAATTCAACGCGGTCAATTTCCAAAATAATCAATCATGGTAAAATTTGATGCTAAATCAACTTCCAAAGTGGCACATTCTCAGCCGTTTTTACTTTACATGTCTCAATATGAAATGATGTCGTTGAATTTTGCAAATAAATTAGAGAAATGTTAAAAACTTTATCAAACGCCAAAAGGTTAAAATACAATTCTTACCTGCAAGAGCTTCAAAGCCCTTTCCAGCACTTCGCAACCCCGAATGAAATCTGGAGGGGACAGTGCCATTGCGTCCCTAGACAAATCAACATACGCGAGGGCCATAGCCAAAACCACATCTTGTTTGAACGACTTTGGCAGCCTCTCTCTAAGCAAACTTTCGCCAATTTGAAGAACTAGCTCGATTTTTCCCGCTTCTTGCAAAACGCATAAAGCTCCGGGAACCTACAAAACCACTAACACACCATCAACAGAGCTGAATTCGACCAAAAAAAAACCCCCATTTTCAGACTCAACGAAAACAAAGTAGACCAAAAGTGTAAGTCTAAAAACAAAATGTTTCCCATGGTTTACCGAGAACCCAAGTCAAGATTAACAAAATTTAAGAGACAGACCTTGTCCCAAGGGACTTGGGTGAGCAATGTTCCCTCTTCATCTTCAACAAGGCTATCATTATACTCTCGCCGTAAGCTCGGGTCGACTAGGGTTTCACAGGCCGCCTGAAGAATCTGTCTTCGGCTAAGCAATGCATCTTCGCTGAATCCATATTGAGGTGGCTTCGAAACTTTAGCATCGTAAGCCCTCCTTATGCCATCGCCAAGAAAATGAGTCTCGGCGCCAAGAACCTGGTAGAATTCCAGTGGAACGGATACGTGGCGTTCTGGGGGAGTAAGTAGTGGCGATGGAGGAGCGAGAGTAGCGGTAGCAGAGGGAGAAGAATAGTAATGGTGGTGATTCTGATCCGAAGAATCGCCGACGAAATTGAAATCGGCAAGGAGGCGGTCCGCCCATCGGCTGGCAAAGCAGGTGGTCGGACGGGAAGAACCGGCGCCATTGCTAGATGGGTAGAGCTTCTGGAATTTTCTCGGGAGAGGGTGCGGGGCCAGCCGAGGACCCGGGAAGCCAATGGCCAATTGTCTTAAGGTGTCCATTGATGATTCTGTGTGAGCTTAAACCCTCTTCTTCTTCTTCTCTTCGGGTTTCACTTTTCAGTATTTTATTTCACCCCACAAATTAAAATAAATGATATAAAAAAAATACCTTATCAAACTCCATATTATATTATATTATATTATTAATGTTATAAAACAAACTACAACAATCCGTTGTAGTCTAGTTGGTCAGGATATTCGGCTCTCACCCGAAAGACCCGGGTTCAAGTCCTGGCAACGGAATTATTTTAATTTTTCTTTTAAAGAAGAAAAAATTTTGTAAAATAATTTTTTATAGGTGTGTGGATGTAGTCTGATTTTAGGTTGTTACTGATTTTCTGGTACCAGGCTTGAATATAAATTGTAGTGCAGGTGTTTTAGGGTCTGATTGGTTCGCGATTAGAAAACTGTATTTTTGAAAAGTGAGATTCTAAAATAAAAATCTGAATTTAGTGACTAAAATCATGTGTTCTGAAAATGTGATTGGTTCAATGTCAGTAAACTGTTTTTGAATTTTAAAAAAATGAATCTGTGATTGATATTAAATTTGAAAATATAACATAAACTGAATATGTGATTGGAACAACTGAATTTGAATATTATTTTAATTTTATATATTTTATATACATAGGTTGTATAATATTAAATTTTGATTTATCAATAGATTTAATTAAGTAAAATTTAATTATATTGATAAATTAAAATTTTTATTGATTAAATTTATAACAATATTGCATTGTCATCTATAAAAATACCAGCACAACTTATTTTTGAATTGTACATAAATGTCATAAAATGTTCCATAAACACCTTATTACTAGTGGGAACATACTCAAGTCATAAAAATTGGCAAAAAAAAAATAAAATAAATACAAGCAATGATACAAAGAATAGGAGTAGAGAGAACAAACAAATCCTGATTTTGATTTTAAATTTTTGGAGAAAAAATCACAAAACAGAGAAAACGCAAAATTGTTGTTTTCTAAATTACAACACAAAATTAGAATTCTGATTAGGATATAGTTTTAAAAAACAATCTACCAATCAAATATTTTGGTAGGTCCCACAAATTTTAAGTTTTCAAAATCATAAAATCATTTCCAAATCCCCTACCAATCACACCCTTAACTTTTCTTATTCCGGTTCAAATGAAATATGTGTTTTTCATATACACAAGAATGAAACATTTTAATAATATTATTATTTAAAAAAAATCTTAAACTAATAATTTTTTACTTAATATCTTATTTTATTTTTGAAACTTATAATATAAAAATAAATATACATGTATCCAACCTATAAAATGATAAATAATTTCATTAAAGAAATTGATATGTAAATCATTTATATCATTATTTTAGTTTAAAATAACAAATAAAATATTATTAAAAATAAAATAAAAGTATTTTTGTATTTTTAAAAATTATACTTGATTCTAGGTGTGTGGATATAGTATTACTTATCTGATTTTTGGTTGATAGTTGTTCAAAATTCTAAGGAGATGTTTGCTATGCAGGAATCTGAACAATTTCTCATATTTGGTACTGAGTTTGAATTTTTCTAACATGTGAAATTGTACTGCACGGATTTTAATTTTTTATAATTCTGAGTTCAAATGAAACACACTTAAAATGTGGTTTTCATATACTCAATAATGTGAAACACTTAATATTATTATTATTTTAAAAAAATCTTAAACTAATAATTTTTTAGTTAATGACTTATTTTATTTTTGAAGCTTATAATATAAAAACAAATAGGGAGATTAGCGACGAAAATACTTAAGTTGTTAGTTTTATAACACTTTAATACCTAACTCTTTGTTTTTTTTTTGTGCGGTGAAAATATCTTCCGTCAACAATCTTTGACATTCGTTGGTACATGGTCGTCAAGTGCCATGTAGAGGTACACGTGTCAATTTATAATTGGTCCACACAATTTTAAACAAGTCAGGTCACCTAATGAATGTCACATCACTATTATTTGAAAATATGATTTTCTCATGTTTGGTACTAGGCTTGAATATTTTTAATACGTGAAACTATAGTGCAGGGGTTTTAACTTTTCATGAGTTTGGCTTCAAATGAAACACACCTGAAAAGTGTTTTAACTTTTCATGATTCTGTGTTCAAATGAAACACACATGAAATGTGGTTTTCAGATACACAAAAATGTGAAACACTTCAATAATATTATTATTTAAAAAAAATCTTAAACTAATAATTTTTTAGTTAGTGACTTATTTTATTTTTGAAGCTTATAATATAAAAATAAATATACATGTATCCAACCTATAAAATGATAAATAATTTAGTTTATTTAAAGAAATTGATATGTAAAGCATTTATATCATTATTTTAGTTTAAAAAAACAAATGAAATATTATTAAAAATAGGTTTTATACCTTTTTGGACCCTGTGTTTTGTCACATTACCCATTTAGACCCTGTGTTTTGACAAATTACTTTTTGGACCCTATGTTTTGTAAAATTGTTCAAATAGAACCCTAAACTCGATTTTGATCAAAGTTTTCTCAACTGAAATCACAAATAATTTACCAAACTAACAATCCAGAACAAAAATAAAATCATTCTACTTAAAAACTGTATTGTTATATTCAATTTTTTTTTTCATCAAAATTGAGTTTAATGGTCTATTTGAACAATTTTACAAAATATAGGGTCCAAAAATGAATTTTTAAAAAAAGAGGGTTCAAACAGGTAATGGGAAAAAACACAGGGTCTAAAAAGGTATAAACCCTTAAAAATAAAATAAGAGTACTTTTGTATTTTAAAAATTATACTTGATTCTAGGTGTGTGGATGTAGTATTACTTATCTGATTTTTGGTTGTTAGTTGATCAGAATTCTAAGGGGTCGTTTGCTAAGCAGGAATCTGAACAATTTCTCATGTTTGGCACTGAGTTTGAATTTTTCTAACATGTGAAATTGTACTACAGGGGTTTTAACTTTTCATAATTCTGAGTTCAAATGAAACACACCTAAAATGTGGTTTT
Source organism: Humulus lupulus (assembly GCF_963169125.1). Lineage (NCBI taxonomy): Eukaryota > Viridiplantae > Streptophyta > Magnoliopsida > Rosales > Cannabaceae > Humulus > Humulus lupulus. Next base: position 200,391,706 of record NC_084802.1, read on the forward strand.
CATATACTCAAGAACGTGAAACACTTCTGTTGACGTGGTTCTTCGCCAACAGATAATTAAGAAAATAAGAGAAAGAGATTAGTGCTTAATAATGAACCGAAACAGATGAATGATCTTAAAATGGACTGATGACACAACTACGTTTTTAGGTGGTTCAAAGATTAAAATCACTCTACTCCACCAACCAATATTATTGCTATGCTTCTGGTATTCTCTTACAGGGTATTTCGTTACACCATATAATCCAACCCCTTGCAACTCCCAGGGTCTCCATATTTATAGGAGAGGGCACCTGGGAGTTGGTAAGGGGGGTTATCCCGTGACCTTCTTACCCATCATGTCACTTCTGTCACATTCATGATTAATTCCTAAAACCTGACAAATGAAGTGTGGTCTAATCAATAGGTAAGGGGGATAATGGGCCGCACGGCCCAACCCAGTCGTGGGTGCCTGAATACGCACGTTCATGCTGCGTGTCTGAGAATTCAGGGATATATCAAACACGTGATGTCTGATATATGCACGTTTACATTGCGTGGTTGACTTTATAAGGAGTCACGGCTTCCCACTCCAGCTCGTACCTCGAGCTGGATGCCTTCTTGGCTTGCGGTCTTCATATCCCTGTCTCGGCCCTTAAATAATCTTGGTCAACCTTTGGTTACCTCGAGCTAAAGAGGTAGGACCTTACAACAGCAGCTCCGGCCACATGGCGTCCACGTGGCTGATATAATTATGCCATGTCTCAGCTTGCTAATAGCCCGTGGAAAATCAGGGTGTACATTTGCCCCCCAAGCCTCTGCTCGTGGCACACGACATCATCTGGGGCCACAGTGGAGGCTTTTAGGCTTTTCCATGGACTCTCCATATTCCACCTATTACGCAGGCGTCGAATACATGGAGCATCGTGGTTGGTGACGGTACGTCTTCCCAGAACCGTGTTAATTGGCCTAGCCTATACTCAGCCGTCGTTTCATCTTTCGAGTGGAGAGCCTCGGATCCCACATCAGGGGAATCTAACGGCCCTCCTCACACAGCCTTTCACGTATATAAAAGGGGTGGGCGCCTTATGCATGGGCCACCCGTTTATTTGAAAATTTTCTAAATTTCCCATCTTCTTCTCTCTTCTCATCCTCAAAAAACCCTCTTTTTCTCCCGGTTACCATTCCCAGCATTCCAAAAGATCAGGTGCAAGGGCTCCTTTGAGGTTTTGGTACCAGTTACTCCGCCGAGGCCCCAACCCAGACGACCCCTTCATCCCCCTCACAGCAAAACACTTTGTAAGTTCTCTGACTGTGCATGTTTTGAATTTTCTTTTTACTGTAGCCTAGGTAAATAGTTACTGTAGCTGCATGCAATATTATGCTGGTTTTTTGTGGGTATGAAGGGTGTAGGTTTTTATTTTAGGGCATCGATTGTAGAAGAAAACCATTTAGGAGCATGGTTCATAGGGTGCGTTTTCTGGGGAAATTTTCTGGGTAGGATTTTTTTTGGTATGCTTGTTTAAAATATCCAGCATTTTGGGTGCAAAACTGGGTAGCTTAGGGGACATGCTTCACAGGCGGTTTTGCACTTCTTGCTTATTGAAACTTTCCTTCCAAGGCAAACTTTTATCCTGACCCCCTGACACACGAATTCCGAGTAATCAGGGATCTATTGGGAGCACAGGCACGTGTTCATAGAACTGCGTGGTCTCACTCTCCACGGGCTGAGCTTACCTTAGCCCGTGCAAAGGAAACACCTCTTCAGATCATTTCTTATGTTTAGGTCGCCTTTTCTAAAATTACTTCTTTTGTTCGCTAGGCGACCAGATGGGACCCAAGAAGAATGCTCCTAAGAAGAACGCAGGCAGCTCGTCCTCCCAACAATCCAAAGGAAAGGAGGTGATGAAAGACTCCCCAATCCCAGTCTTTGGGCCGGCCGTGGAGCAGGAGCTCGAGGTGGCGCCCGATGCTTTTTTCGAGGCCGAGAGGATCGTCTCGAAAATCACCGACCAGGGGAGAGTGAATAAAATATTCCTCTCCCACAACATCGAGCTGGGGAGGGGCGCCCTAATCGCCCGACCTCCCCTTGAAGGTGAGCGGAGCTGCGCGCCGCTCGACGAGGAATACACGTCTTGGAGTGACGAGCACTTCAAGGCTGGGGCCTTCCTCCCGCTGGACCAATACTTCACCGACTTCCTCAACTACGTGAAGTTGGCTCCTTTCCAGCTCCCCCCTAACTCTTACCATTTGTTGGCGGGGTTGAGATATCTGTTCCTGAAACAAGAATGGGAGGTCCCCACTCCGGCGGACATCTTATATTTTTTCTGCCTCAAGGCCAGCTCGGAGCAGTGGGGGCGAGGCGATGGGTTCTACTACTTGACCTGCTTCCCAAACACGGCTGTGGTCATCGAGCTGCCCAGCCACCCCAATGACTTCAAAGACCAGTTCTTTATGTCCAAGGGGTTTCGCAACTGCGAACTTCATTACTTCAACTGTCCTCGTAAGTACCTTTTTCTCTTAGCTCGTAAGTTAAGTATTGATTAGCTCCCCCTTATCAGTTTCTGACTTAGAACAATTCTGCAGCCATTTTCGCGAGGACAGATAAGTCTATGATCCTCAGGAGTTAGTACGAGACACTAGCGGGCCTGCCCTCCAGTGAAAAGGACTATCGCCAGCTCGTGACAGACGAGACGATGTTGGCGTGCAAACTGATCTCTCCAGGCCAGACTTTGGCCCTGAGGAGACCCCGGGGGCTTCCCCCAGCTCGCGAGATGAGGCCCATCCCCAAGGAGGAGGTCGCGGGGGGAGGTGAGGATGAGGACAAGGAGGACGAGGTGCCCCTCATAAGGAGGAAGCGGGCGCTGGAGGTCGCCCAAAGAACGGACGAGGAGAGGATTCGGTCCGGAGCAGCCGCAGGTCCCTCTGGGCAAGGTAATCCTTACATGTTCAGGGGCTTAGATAGGGCCACCGCCGATCCTCGGTTAGCTAGGTTTAATCCCAATCAGCCCGTCCAACGCCATCGAAACGACCCAGACCTCGACATAATCCAGTGCGTCGACCGGCTCGTGCTGGATTACGAGAGTAGCCGTCCTAGGGGTACTGTAGTCGTAGACAACACCTTAGCCTTTAGGTCGGCCCTCTTTGAGGAGTATGGGACTAATCTCCAGTTGTGGCCCTCCCTTCGGGAGGGTACTGTAGCTCCGGGTCTTAGGCAGTATGTAGAAGAGTCTAGCCCCGAGCCAGATTCAGACCCAGGACCTGTTCCAGCTCGCGAGGTCATTGTCTTAGATTCCCCCGCAGGAGCACCGGGGCCGATGGTCGTGACCATAGATTCCTCTTCTAGCTCGGGGGGTAGGATCCCTTTCAATATATATACTTGAGTTCCACTTTTCCCCCCTTATTTTTGTTCTTGCATAAATTCTTACTTGTATACTAATGTTGTCTTTGTTTTGCCAGAGGAAATGTCTCAGCCCGGGAACAAAGACCTGCGAGCTATGTTCACTGGAGGGAACTCTTCTGCTGGAGCCTCTGGGCCCAAAATGAAGAAGCTCCGGGTGGCGAAGAAAGCCGCTGGGACCCCAACCAAGTCCCCTGCAAAGGGGAAAGACCAGACCCCAGCTGCCCAGGCCAAGGTACCTCCACCTCCTGCCGCAGTGGAGAAAATGCCCCCCCCCCCCCTCCACGAGCTCCGGCCTTTGTTCGGGATATGGGGGCGGAGCCCGGGATTTTGGCAACCGTAGCCCCCGAGGTGCGCATTCCGGTGGACCCCCAGGCCCTGGAGAAAATTCCTGATGTCTTTCGGGGGACGGTGTACGAGACGACGACCTACACCGTCGACCACTACTACGGCGCCACCGAAAGGGACCTGCGGGCGATCGAAACAAGGAGCCCGGAGAGCGTGATGGAGTCTTCACTGGGAATGGCTTTAACGATAAGCTGGCTTTACATTTTGTACTCTTTTGGTTATCATGCATCGCACGTTCTTTCTATATATATTTTTTTCTAAGGCAGTTGCCTCTTTGCTTTGTAGGGTGCCTTGGCTCTTCACCGGAGCATTTCCAGGTCCAAGGCTCGGCTCAAGGACATGAGGGGTGAGCATCAGGCTATTTTGGCTGCCCAGCAGACTACCTTGGCCTCCCTGAAGACTGCCCAAAAGCAGGAACAGGAGGCTAAGGATGCCTTGGCCGCCACGCAGGCCGAGCTGGACGTGTCCCGTCCCAAGTTGCAAGAGGCCGAGGCTAACAAGGCCGCCCTAGCCGCTGTAACGGCCGAACTCGAGGAGGCCAAGGCTGCCCGGGCCGTGTTGGACTTTGCAAAAACCGAGGCCGAGGAGGCTAAGGCCACCTTGGAAAAGGAGAAGGCGGCTTCCAGCTCCGCCATGGAGGACATGCTATATCACTGCTGGGTCTTCAACCCGGACGGCGACTTTTCCTTCCTAGGAGCGGAAGTCTGGGAGTCCTTCCTGGAGGGGTTTAAAGCTCGTCTTCAGCAAGAGGCACCCTCTGAGACCGGGGAGACCTCTACAGCGGCCGAGCAGGAGGGTGAGACGGCGACCTCAGCGGAGCAGCCCGGTGGAGCCTAGGGCCTTACTTTTTCTTTTTTGAACACATTATTATTATTATTATTTGTAACTTTTGTATGAGGTTTTTCCACCTCGAGACAATTTTCTTTATCCATTTTTGCTTTTATACACTTTTCTTTTTGTTGGTGCTATGATTGATGCTTTTATACTTTTCTTAGAAAAAACATGTTAACCAATCTTGACCCAACTTCTAAGATAAGTCCCGGTTGCACTCCGGACATTGCATTAAAAACTTAGTTCGCGTTAACCTCTTATTGATATCTCGTGCTTTTTAAGAAAAACAACAATCCATCAATTTGAATTAACTTCTAAGTTTTATGACCTGGTTATGTCCAGGACGTTAGTTTGAAAACTTAGTTCGTGTTAATTCTTGACTAATATCTTGTGCTTTTTAAGAAAAACACCGATTAATCAATTTGAATCAACTTCTAAGTTTCATGACCTGGTTATGTCCAGGACGTTAGTTTGAAAACTTAGTTCATGTTAATTCTTGACTAATATCTTGTGCTTTTTAAGAAAAACACCGATTAATCAATTTTAATCAACTTCTAAGTTTTGAGCCGACCTGGTTATATCAAGGATAGGACTTAGTTCGCGTTAATCCTTTATCAATATCTTGTGTTTTTTAAGAAAAACAATGATCAATCAATTTGAATCAACTTCTAAGCCTTTTTAAGGAGACCTGGTTATATCCAGGCACCATATGCCCCCCCAAGTAACTAGGAAAGGGTATTTCGTGGTTACTTGAGATTACACCCACAAATATACACAATAATAAACAAAGATTTAATTCTCATTGCTTAAAAAAAAAGTGGCCTTTAAGCCTTACAAGGGTGCTACTGATAATATTTCTTCAAATGAATAGCGTTCCAGGTTTGTGGGACTGCTTCTCCATTGAGCCAAGCTAATTTGTAAGTTCCTTCCTTAATGACCTCACCCTTCCCAGTTCGGTCCCAATACTCCATCTTTGGGATCCTTACCGGCTAAGAAGACTCTCCTGAGGACCAGGTCGCCAATGCTAAAAACGCATTTTTTGACCTTTGAGTTGAAATAACGAGTGATTTTTTGTTGGTAATGTGCGAGCTGAAGCTGCGAATCTTCTCTTCTTTCATCAATCAGGTCGAGGGAGGCGCAAAGTAGTTCGTGGTTACGGTCCTGGTCATATGTCTGGACTCTATGCGAAGATACCTTAATCTCGACAGGGAGGACTGCCTCACTCCCAAAAGTCAGGGAGAAAGGAGTATGACCTGTAGGAGTCCGATGCGAGGTCTGGTATGCCCACAGAACCTAGGGGAGCTGTTCTGGCCAGACCCCCTTGGCTTCGTCTAGTCTCTTCTTAAGGCTCGCCTTTAGCGTCTTATTGGCAGCCTCGACCTGGCCATTTTCCTGGGGATAGGCCACGGATGAGAAGCTTTTCACAATTCCGTACCTTTCGCAAAATTCGGTGAAGAGGTCGCTGTCGAACTGAGTCCCATTGTTGGATACGATTTTCTTGGGCAGCCCGAATCGGCAGATAATGCTCTTGACCACGAAGTCGAGGACTTTCTTGGAAGTGATTGTTGCCAAAGGTTCTGCCTCAGCCCACTTCGTGAAGTAGTCGATGGCCACCACAGCGTAGCGGACCCCACCCTTTCCAGTAGGGAGGGCGCCAACCAAGTCGATTCCCCAGACCGCAAATGGCCATGGGGATGAGATCATCTTCAGCTCGACTGGGGGAGCTCGGGCAACTGTGGTGAACCGCTGGCACTTGTCACATTTCTTGACGTATGAGATCGAGTCCTTTGATAGAGTGGGCCAATAATACCCTTGCCTTAAGGCTTTTAGGGCCAGGCTTTGCCCCCCAGTGTGATCCCCGCAAAAACCTTCGTGCACTTCCTGCAGGATGGCCTTTGCTTCGCTTAGCAGAACACATCGTAGGAGAGGTAGGGAATGCCCACGTCGGTACAGCACCCCATCTACCATCGTATACCTTGGAGCCCGGTACAGTACCCGCCGTGCGTCATTATGTCCCTCTGGTAACTTTCCTTTGGTGAGGTGCTCGAGGATGGGAGTCATCCAGGTCGGTCTGGCGTCAATCATCTCGACCTTTATCCCGACCTCTTCTATACTTGGTTTCTCCAGGAACTCTACCGGTACTAACCCCAGAGCCTCCGTCTCCCCGGAGGTAGCGAGCTTGGCAAGAGCGTCTGCGTTAGCGTTCTTCTCCCGAGGTATTTGCTCGATTGAGCCTCGTTCAAACGCAGATAGTTCGACTTTTACCTTGGCCAGGTAAGCAGCCATCTTGGCTCCCCGTGCTTGATATTCACCTAGCACCTGATTTACCACGAGCTAGGAGTCACTGAAGCACTGAACGGAGCTCGCCTTCAGCTCCTAGGCTACCCTTAGCCCGGCCAGCAAAGCTTCGTATTCGGCCTCGTTGTTGGAGGCTTTGAATCCGAATCTCAAAGCTGAGTGGAATCTATGCCCTTCTGGGGATATCAAAATGATTCCAGCCCCGGAGTCGTTCTCATTGGATGAGCCATCCACGAAGATCTTCCATGACGCCTGGGTCGAGGTGACCCTTCCAGAGGATCCTCCCTGAATCCTGTGCACTCTGCCACAAAATCGGCTAGGGCCTGACTCTTTATAGCAGTTCGTGGGGTGTACAAAATCTCGAACTGACTGAGTTCGATAGCCCATTTCAACAGGCGTCCCGATGCTTCAGGTTTTTGCAAAACCTGCCTTAAAGGTTGATCGGTCATGACGTGTATTGAGTGGGACTGGAAATATGGCTTGAGCTTTCGGGAGGCCGTGATAAGATAGAACGCCAACTTTTCCATCAACGGGTATCGAGATTCGGCCCCGAGAAGTCTCTTGCTGATGTAGTATACCGGTTTCTGAACTCGGTCTTCTTCACAGACCAATACGGCACTAGCTGCATCCTCTGTGACAGCTAGGTAGAGGAAAAGAGGCTCTCCTGCCTTTGGTTTGGACAATACGGGCAGCTTGGCCAGATGTGCCTTCAGGTCGAGGAAAGCACTTTCGCACTCCTCTGTCCATTCGAATTTCTTATTTCCTCAGAGCAGGTTGTAGAACGGCAGGCACTTGTCGGTGGATTTTGAAATAAACCGATTAAGGGTTGCCACCCTTCCTGTCAGGCCTTGAACGTCCTTACGCGACCTGGGTGAGGGAAGCTCGACCAACGACCTGATCTTATCTGGGTTCGCCTCGATTCCTCTAGTGTTGACAATGAAACCCAGGAATTTTCCAGACGCGACCCCGAAAGTGCACTTCTGAGGGTTAAGCCTCATGTCGTATTCTCTTAGTATCTTGAAGCATTCTTTCAGGTCAGAAACATGGTTATCGGCAGTCTTTGACTTGACCAGCATGTCATCAACGTACACTTCCATGTTCTTCCCGATCTGGTTGGCAAACATTCTATTCACTAATCTCTGGTATGTAGCACCGGCATTCTTCAGTCCGAACGGCATGACTTTGTAACAATAGACGTTAGTTGGGGTCATGAAGCTGGTGTGCTCCTGGTCCGCCGGGTTCATGGCGATATGATTATAACCTGAGTATGCGTCCATAAAGGACATGAGCTCGTGCCCCGTCGTGGCATCCACCAATTGGTCGATCCTTGGTAAGGGAAAACAATCTTTGGGGTAGGCTTTATTCAGGTCGGAGAAGTCGATGCAGGTCCGCCATTTCCCGTTGGGCTTCGGGACCAGCACGGGGTTGGCGACCCAAACCGGAAACTTGGCTTCGCGGATAAAGCCGCATTTCTTGAGCCGGGCTACTTCTTCTTCTAAGGCCTCAACCCGAGTTGTTCCCAGGCGCCTCTGTTTCTGGGACTTTGCAGGAACGCTCTTATCCAAATGAAGGGTGTGCATGATGACATTTGGACTGATTCCCACCATGTCCTCGTGTGACCATGCAAACACATCCAGGTTATCCTGCAGAAATTTGATCAGCTCCGCCTTCCTCTTGCCACAGAGGTTTTTCCCGAGCTTAACCATCCGTGAAGGATTTTGTGGATCGATATTTACTTCCTCGAGATCTTCAATAGCTTGGAGCTCGGACTTGTCCTCTCCTATTCGGGGGTCAATATCCTCACTTAGGACGATACTTTCCCCCCTCGGTGCTCTGAGGTTTTTCAATCTCAAGATTAGGCAAAGGTTCTTGAGATTCCTCTTCTCCACCTTGGATGACCATCGTCAGCTGCCTAGGTTTCGATTTTCCCTTCATGGAAATGTTGTAGCATTCCCTGGCAGCAAGCTGATCGCCACAGACCGTGCATATCCCCGTGGAAGAAGGGAATTTCAGCACGAGGTGGCGAACAGAGGTGACGGCTTCAAAAGCTATAAGTGTAGGTCGGCCCAAAATGGCATTGTATGCAGCGGGGTAGTCGATGACCGAACTCGAGGAGTTTTGAGACTGTCCGAGGTCCCTCTCCTAAGGTGATCACCAGCTTGATCGTTCCTATAGCTGCTGATCCTTCTCCCGAGAAACCATACAACATCATGGAGGTCGCCTTCAGCTCGGCGACAGTCAAACCCATCTTCTCCAGCATGGACCGGAATAGAAGGTTTACCGAGCTCCCATTATCGATCAGCACTCTCCTAACCCTCCGATTAGCGAGCTGCACTGCTACGACCAGAGGGTCGTTATGAGGGAACTGAACGTGGCTAGCATCTTCTTCAGTAAAAATGATTGGTTGCCTTTCCAATCGCTGCTGTTTTGGTAGATGTTGCTCGGGGACGAACTCTACTCCATTATGAGCCTTGAGTTCGTTGACGTACCTCTTTTGGGCACCCCTGCTCGTGCCAGCCAAATGCGGACCTCCCGAGATTGTGGATATCTCTCCTCCTATCATTGGAGGAGGACGTCTTGATCTACCCGAGACCCGGGCTGACTGACCGGGACTTCCGGAGCAGGTCGGCTTGTTGGAACCCTGTTCCGCGCATACTGAGCCAAGGGGTCGGCTCTGATGAGAGTCTCGATCTCATCTTTCAGGTGTCTACAATCATCAATATTGTGGCCAACGTCGTTGTGGAAACGGCAAAACTTGGAGGTGTCTCTCTTCCCCTTCTGGTGCTTTAACGACTCTGGCTTCTTCCAGGGGAGGCGAGCAGAGTTTGCTAGGTAGATGTTCTCCCTAGAGTGGGTGAGCTCCGTATAAGTCGCGTAGACCGGCTTAAATTTTTCTATGAACTTATTCTTCTTTGGGCCGTGCTGGTTGCCCTCGCCGTTCCCCTTTCTCTTGCCTCCACCGAATTGGTTATTCTGTGTAATGTTCTGGGTCGCTGTCACGACCTCCGTTCCCACTCCAGCGAGCTGCTCAGGGACCTGGCTGGTTCCTGTAGCTGAGGCTTGGGCCTCCTTCAAGTCGATCCACCCTTGGGCCTTATTTAGGAATTCGTTTACTAAGCTGACTCCCTTCCTTTGTATTTCGTTCCAAAGTCCCCCTCCGACGAGGATTCCAGTTCTCAAAGCCATGAGCTTGGAGCTGTCATCTGCGTCTCTGGCCCGAGCAGCGACGTTCGCGAACCTGCTCAGGTAAGCCTTCAAAGGCTCGTCGGGTTGTTACCTCACGTTAGCTAGGGAGTCGGCCTTGACGCGAGCAGCCTGGGAGGCTCGGAATGCTCTTTTGAAGTCAGCAGAGAAAGTTTTCCAGGAGCTGATTGACTGCTTCTTGTTCTGTTTGAACCACTGTCTGGCCGGCCTAGTCAGTGTGGAGGGAAATATCAGACACCTTAGCTCGGGGCCAATGTTGTGGGCCATCATCAATGTATTGAACATACCCAGATGATCTGACGGATCTCCGTCTCCGTTGAATTTGGACAGGTGCGGCATACGGAAACCAGGCAGGTATGCCGTTCTGCTATGTTGGGGGCGAAGAGCTCAAGCTCGTCCCCTGAATCATATTCGTCTTTCTCTTTCTTCGATAGGAGCTTCCTCATTAGCTCCTCCATCTGAGCCAGGCGCTCAAGAGTTTTGTCCTAATTTCCTTGGTTATTCCGGGGCTGTTCAACAGCTCCGGATCCATTGTATACGTTTGGTGGGTTATTTCCCCTCCTATCTTGAGATAGGTTATTTGGGACATTCCTGCCATTACGTACCTCGGACAGGTCTCCCCCTGAGCGAGCATGGCTACCACCTCCTACTGGGTCTCCCCTATGAGAGTTAAGGTGATCCCGTAGGTCGCCCCTCGGGGTGGCTTGAGGACTTTGCGCCGAGCTTAGGCGCTGGCGCAGGTCTCTGCCAGAAAGGTCACTCCGGCGACTTCCGGTCCAGTAGCTCCCGTTAGAGAAGCTTGGAGTCCGCCTCTGGGGGTGAGGATACGGGCTTCCTCTGGGCGCCCTGCTACGATGGGAAGGTCCTGCGGATGGCGAGTTTCTCCTGCTGCTTCCATAAGCTGGAATATCTTGGATAGGCCGAGGAGGAGACATATATCTTATTGGTGAAGGAGGATGTGTGACCGGGGATGAAATCCTGGTTCCGTCAGGGCGGATCAGGTTAGGTGGGGGCCTTTTGGCCCTGCCAACTTGCGGGCCTTGTGCCTGGCGATCTGGACGAGGCGCAGGACGGCTGGCCGGGATGGGCTGGTGCTGTGAGCCCTCCCCGGATCTCCTTCTAGAATTCCCTCGAGCTCTCCTAGGCGCGCTCGAGGCTGGCTGTGAGCTGGGAGTTGAAGTTCGGACCGAGCGGCTATACTGTTGTTCGGCCCTGGGTATTTCTTCGAAGTTTGCCTCTCGGCGGTGCGATGAGGGAGTAGAGTTGGACGTCGGAGGTCTGACCAAGTGGCTAGGCCTGGACCGATTACCCCGGCCGGACTTACGAGTCTCGCCTTGCCTCTTTCCGACGTTAGCGTCGGTTGTAAGAGGGGGTAGTCGGGCCAACACCTCCTTAATCTGCTGATTAGCTTTCGCCAGTTGACTCCTCAGCTGAGCGTTCTCCATCTCTACCGCCGTGTAAAAGTCCGGGTTTGGATTAGGTGGCTAGGGTGCCGAACTTCCAGTGTCATCCTGGCCTATTGGCTGCTTGCCCGACCGCTGCTGAACTTCAAGGTTTTGCTCACCGGAGATGGCGGCATGATGAGCCTCCTGCCCATCATGTTGTTCCGCCTCATTACCGTGTCTTGATCGAGTGGTCACCATAGTTGGATGTTTGCGATAGCACCAATCTAACTAGCTCTCAACGAAAGCACCAAACTGTTGACGCGATTCTTCGCCAACAGATAATTAAAAAAATAAGAGAAAGAGATTAGTGCTTAATAATGAACCGAAACAGATGAATGATCTTAAAATGGACTGATGATACAACTACGTTTTTAGGTGGTTCAAAGGTTAAAATCCTTCTACTCCACCAGCCAATATTATTGCTATGCTTCTGGTATTCTCTTACAGGGTATTTCATTACACCATAGAATCCAACCCCTTGCAACTCCCAGGGTCTCCATATTTATAGGAGAGGGCACCTGGGAGTTGGTAAGGGGGGTTATCCCGTGACCTTCTTACCCATCATGTCACTTCTGTCACATTCATGATTAATTCCTAAAACCTGACAAATGAAGTGTGGTCTAATCGATAGGTAAGGGGGATAATGGGCCGCACGGCCCAACCCAGTCGTGGGTGCCTGAATACGCACGTTCATGCTGCGTGTCCGAGAATTCAGGGATATATCAGACACGTGATGTTTGATATATGCACGTTTACATTGCGTGGTTGACTTTATAAGGAGTCACGGCTTCCCACTCCAGCTCATACCTCGAGCTGGATGCCTTCTTGGCTTGCGGTCTTCATATCCCTGTCTCGGCCCTTAAATAATCTTGGTCAACCTTTGGTTACCTCGAGCTAAAGAGGTAGGACCTTACAACAGCAGCTCCGGCCACGTGGCGTCCACGTGGCTGATATAATTATGCCATATCTCAGCTCGCTAATAGCCCGTGGAAAATCAGGGCGTACAACTTCAATATTATTATTATTTAAAAAAAATCTTAAACTATTAATTTTTTAGTTAATGACTTATTTTATTTTTGAAGCTTATAATATAAAAACAAATAGGGATATTTGCGATGAAAATACATAAGTTGTTAGTTTTATAACACTTAAATACCTAACTCTTTTTTTTTTCTTGCAGTGAAAATATCTTCCGTCAACAATATTTGGCATTCGTTGGTACCTGGCCGTCAAGTGTCATGTAGAGGTACACGTGGAAATTTATAATTGGTCCACACAATTTTAAACAGGCTAGGTCCCCTAATGAATGTCACATCACTATTATTTGAAAAATAAATCTGACATAATTAAATAAAACTAATATAAATAAAAACTTAAAACTAATATAAATAAAAACTTAAAAACTTAACCACTAGAAAAAAATTAAAAATTAAAAACCCCATCCTTTGTGTATCATTTGAAGAACACGAAGGTTGAGGGTATAAGAGTTCGAATGTGGCCATGGAACAATAGAGCTGCTATTTTCGGCCATCAAAAGCAGTCGTCATCAAGACTTCTTGGACCAACGATAATCCTGGAAGAAGATTCAAGTGCTGCCATAAGTATCGAGTGTGGTTAATTTTTAGTTTTTTTTAAAATCTGGGTTTGTTCATCTCTTCTTAACTTTTACTAGTTTGATGATTTCTTTTGTGTTTACAAAGTAATGGTGGTTGTGGGTATTTCTTCTGGTTAGACCCTCATATGTGCGCTCGAAGCAAGGTGGACATACCTGGGTTGTTAAGAAAAATTAAACAGTTGGAGGATGTACTTGTTTCTAGAAACACACATGCCGATTGGAGTACACAACAAGCTTTGAGTGATTTTTCTGTGGGAGAGGATATGATTTTTGTATCTAATGCTGATTGCAATGATGGAGTACAACATGAAGATGAAGTTAGGGTGGTAAAAAGTAATAAAAAAATATGGGTTGTAGCCATTGTAGTAGTTGTAATATGTATCAGCAAATGGTTTTAAGTTATGGGATATCATTGTAATGTTTTGTTGTCAATTATGATCCAATTTGTTGGACCCTTTTGTAAGTGTTATTTGTTTAAATTGAATGTGATTGTTTATGTTTAATATGATGGTTTTAAGTTTTATATTTGTATTGTGCAATTTCTAAAGTTAAAAAATAAACAAGTGTACATCATTAAGATGCAATACCAAAGTAAGAACGAGATAGTATTGACATCAAGTTTAAAGGCCATGCTGCCCATAACTAGCAAACAAACTATGATCTAATGCTTATTTGGTTTACATCAAGTGTAAAGGCCATGTATCCCATAGCTATAAAAAAAATAAGACCTAGTGAAGTCAAGTATTCACAAAAACATCAAAAGTCCCTAAATAGACATAAATTAGTTGATTCCCTATCTTCAAAAGCTTTGTCAAAAGTGAAGATTCTTCTAGTAGGTTGACTAAGCATGTTGCGTGGACCTAGTCGAAGGACCATCTTGCTGAGAAAGGCCATGTTTTCTGGCCCGAGTTATGGGACCACCTTGTGCAGCATCAACTTGCCTTTGTTTTTGCTTTGTCAATCGTTCTTTTATTTTGTTTGTTGCTTCAATGGGATTTGCAGTCGGGGGCCTACCCCTTTTCTTTTGAGCAGGAGCCTAATAAATATAAAATTCATGAAGTTAATCTGGTGTAATCTTTTATTAAAAGACATGACTAAGCAATGTAGAAATTGTTATAATAATGCATTACCTGAGCAGTTGTTGGGTTGGGGCATGTTTTGCTTGTGTGGCCGGGCTGTTTGCACTTTCTGCACAAGTGGATCTGACCAAACCTTTGGGTTTTTGTTGAACTTAGGGGTGGTTCATCAGACTCTCTTCTTCTGGCCTTCTTTGGTCTCCCTGGCAGATTAGTTTCAAAAGGTGGGTATATAGGGTTCAAACCAATCTCTCGTCACTGCTCTGGGCTTGGCATAGGGTATATGATTCATTCATAAGCTTTCATAAATGTCTCTTTCTTATAACATTCATGGATCTAGTCCATTATCTCTACACCACTTGTCCATATGGAGAGCGTGACCACATGGGATACCAGTGAGTTGAAATCTTCGGCAACTGAAAGTCCTATTTTGCAAATCAACATCAAATGACTCATTGTTTGGGCAATCAACTTGAAATTAATAAGTTGCAGCCCTAGTAGTCAGACAGTTCTTGGCAGTATTCGTATTCTTCTCCACAACCTGCAATATTCTTTTCCCCATGGGATGTATCCACTTCTTCGCACTTTCCTTCTTATTGAAAAACTGACTCATTAGCCAATAACGAATCTTTTCCAGCAAAGTAATTATCGGCTTGTCTCTAGCATCAACTATTGTAGCATTAAAAGAATCGCACAGGTTGTTTAACAACATATCACATTTCACCATTTCACTAAAATGTGACCTAGACCACTCAGATGGAGTCTTTAGTGCCAACCAGTTGTAAGCATTTTCACTAGTTTCCCTTAACTCTCTCATCCTCTTTTGAAACTCTAGAATAATGGTTGCCTTTGCTACTGCCCATAGTTGTTGTTTCAATAACAAACCTGGGTGGTCTTTCTTGAAGTTGGAATGCAAGTGCCTAACACAATTTCTCATCTCTGCACCCTAAAAAACAGAAGCAATATTCTCCAACCCTTTCTGTCTATCGTTCATCATAGCAAACTGAGAAGGCCTATCAATATCTAAATCTTCCTTCAACAAATTTATAAACTAGGACCAAGTGTTAGTGTTTTCTTTTTCACAAACTGCATAGGCAATATGATACATTGAGTTTGTTGCATCCATTCCTACTGCAGCCAAAAGCAATCCTTTGCATTACCCTTTGAGGAAGCACCCATCAAGACCAATGAGTGGTCTACAACCAGATCTGAAACCTTCCTTACAAGCTTTTAAGCAGACGTATACCCTCTTAAATATCATTTTTCCTTCTACCATATTTTATTTGATGATGGTAGTGCTACTTGGGTTTGTAGCCAAGATCATTTTGCAGTAGTCTTCCAAGATAGCATACTGCTCAGAGACACTACCTTCAAGCAATATTTTTGCTCTGGCCTTTGCCCTGTAGAATATCCAGTTGGAAACATGTGAGTACTTGGTTTTAGTTGTTGTAACTCCCTGGATAACCAAGACCGTTACATTGTGTATTTAAAAATAACTTGCTAATCAAGTCATTTGAGTAAAACGTGATCCTAAAGTCATGATCAGGTTAGGGTTAAAATATTTTGATCATAAACGGTTAATTTTCATTGAAATAGATATTTGGTTCATGGGATCCCAAAAACAGGGTTTAAGAAACAATTTAACAATTCTCAAAAGTGTATACAATCCAGAGACCACTCTAATGGAAAAATACAAGTTTTAGGCTTCTGTCCCTGTATATCCCTCGACCGCGATGGACAAGCAGCTGACAATGTACACCTCGCCCCCAGAGCTCTCCAACTCATGGCTGGTCCAGCTTACCCTTGCCTTTACCGGCACCACGTAGCACCTGTGAGCCAAGGCCCAGTAAGAAAACCATAGCAATAATACATAATCAATGATGATAATCAATTAATTCACAAGACAGTTAAGCAGATATTCAACAAGCCATAGCATTAAGCTGACAACAGTAAACATTTATATTCAACAGTTTATCTCAATCAATACGCAATACTCAGAGTCAACGCCCTTAGGCCGCACCCTCTGTTTAACCCAATGACTCTGAATCGCTTAGGTCGAGTCCAATGTTTATCTAGCTGATCTCGACTCGCAGTGGCCGAGCTGCGTCCTGTGCGCAAATTATCAGCCCCTGACTCTCTTAGGTCGTTCATTTTCATATGCCCAAATCATTCATTTAGCCATATAATAAACATGTTCAAGTATTGGGAAACTCAGTCCCGTTACAACCACTCAAGGGTGCAGTTTTCTTACCTTTAATTCCGAGCGAAGATAACGGAATGGTCCCGAGCACGATCCTTAGCCCTGAGCCTTGGCGATAAACCTAGTCACAGTCTCCAATGGGTAATTGTTAACTTCCAATCCAAATAAAAGCTTAGGAGATAAAAACTAGCTTCTAGGACCTCAATTTTTACTAAACCGGGTAGTAGAAATTGTCCCGGGTGCCTAGGTTCGAACTCCCGAGCTTTACCAATTCTAGAAACCACTCAAAGGCTAAAAATCCCTAGGTGGGTCACGACTTGCCCCCAAGTCAGAGACGAAAAATCCAAGCCATAGGGGAGGCGGGTCACAATTTGGCTTAGTGGGTCCCGACGCGCCCCCATCTCAAAGAGCATCCCAGGGCCAAATGGCCACACAAGTCGCGATCCAAGCCCAGAAATTATGGGTTCCTTCCACACATTTCCTTGCCACTTTCCCCAGAATTTCCCCAGAATTCCACCTAAACAAACCTCCCCAATCAAGCCAAGCTAGCCATGAATTTAAGACCTTAATTCACATATTTAAGGCACAAAATAACCCAGCAAACTCCACTGAAATTGCTTACAATTCATCACCTAGAAACCTCAAATAATAAACTCCATGAACCTAAATTCAATCAAGACCCAGAATTCTACCTAAACAAACCCAACAGAATTCAGAGATTAAAACTAGAGTTCTTACCTCAATTATGACTAAATTTTTCTCTGTTTTCTAGCTCAAATTCCCTGCTTGAATTCCCCCAAGCTTTCCTTCTATTTTCCTTCAATGAACTCCAGCTCAAGCCTAAGCTTACTTCCCCTTTCTTCCTTAGCTTCAAAACATATTGAGAGAGTGTGAGAGAGAATTCTTCTCTGTTTTATACCTAAACAAACCCAACAGAATTCAGAGATTAAAACTAGAGTTCTTACCTCAATTATGACTGAATTGTTCTCTGTTTTCTAGCTCAAATTCCCAGCTTGAATTCCCCCTAGCTTTCCTTCTTTTTTCCTTCAATGAACTCCAGCTCAAGCCTAAGCTTACTTCCCATTTCTTCCTTAGCTTCACAACATATTGAGAGAGTGAGAGAGAATGTGAAACTGTGAGAGAGATGAGGGAGTTTGAGATGTTTCTACTTCTTTCTGCCTTGGTCCTAAGTGATTTATGAGTATATCCCTTGCGTATCAAAAGACTATTTTACCCTTCTAAGTTTACTACTCCTCAAGTTATCCCTAGGGGTAAAAGGGTCATTTTCCCCCAGTTCCCGGTAATTCCTCAAATGTTCCAAATATCTACTAATCAATCCGGTCATCCCATTAATTACCATTCATTTACTCAATATCCAATAATTTCCAAATTATTCTCTACATTCCCAAAAATACCCCTAGGCCCCCTCCCAAGCCGGGTATTAACCCCCACTGTGACTATTTCACCAATCCACTCACTAGGATCGTCTCGAGCCATATGCTGCAAATATATCCATATAATAATGTGGTCTCAACAATTTATCACATATAATCACATTTACGCCCCTAACGAGCCAAAATTACAAATATGCCCTTATAAGCTATAAAGGGCCCACATGCGTATCTAATACTCACAAACAAGCATGTCACATAGTCATATAATCATATTAATCATGCATTAAACCATTAAATCACACATATACCAATTATGCCCTCCCGGCACACTAATCAAGGCCCTTAAGCCTTATTAGTGATTTTGGGTCGTTATAGTTGCCATTTCTCTAAAAGTCTTATACTTCATATCTGGATTGATTTTGAATTGCTCTAAAAAATACTTAGACAACCAGGGAGCATCGACATGACTATTATTAAGGACCAAACCACAGTTGTGGTTATTTACTAAAGTCTGCCCTTTGAAAGTAGTGTTGTCAACTCTTGAAACACTTGCATACAACAACCAAGGACATTGTTTAGCTTTGCATTTGACCCAAATTCTTCTCATGTCATTTCTTACATATTTAAACTCCCTATTACTTTCAATGTACTCTTTAATAGCAGTCCTCAATAGTTTTGCAGTCCCAAATTCCATTCCTAATACAAATTTGAAATCCTTAAAGTTGGACATAGGGTTGTAATCTTTTTTTGACTTCCTAGGCCCAGTCTCTTCACCATCACTTCCAAGACTTTGCAAGTCCTCTTTAGTGTCCACCCCATCTGACTCATCTCCCTGAACACCTTGGCTGCACAAATTTGTCTCACTGCCCCACCATTTAGTTGATCAGATGGCCTATCCATCTCTTTTTCTACCTCAACCTCTTGCTCATAATCCTCATCGTTTAACTCAAAGTCTACCTCTGCCAGAAACCCTCTTGACTGCCTCTGATTAGAACTTTCAAGCAAATATGCTCTTGCAGCATTCACTTCATCTAGCAGGACCTCCTCATTTTGGGTGTCAGCTTTAGAAGGTTGTTCTTCACTTTGTTTTTCTTGCTTAGGAAGTTGTTGAGTTTGTGTGTCAGCTTCAGGTATGGGTGCATCATCCCCAACATCCATTTCAACAGCCGCTTCCTCACTATGCGAAGCAAAATGGACATAAAAATCTTCCTCATTACCTTCATCACTTGCAGCCTCATAATCATCCTTATTCTCATTCCAATGTTCTGCCTCATCATCATCACCATACTCAGTTTTCTCACTATCTGATGACAGTTCCACTACAGGTATACCCACCACATCAGGCACCACATCAGTATCGGGTGGTAACTCCTCATTCACACATCTCCTTAATATTTTAGGGGGAGGATCAGGTATATGGGGTACTGCAGTGGGGTCTTCCTTCCATTCCAAAATAAATGTAGCCTCAGGTAGGACCAAATACACTTCAACCTCTGATATTTTCTTGACATCCATTTCATTAAGTATTTCTAAAGCTTCCTTAGGCTCAACAACCATCTTCCCAACATTAAGATGCTTCCCATAAGGCTTATATAGAAACCTGAAAGGCATAGAATAGTCTAATTTGCTAGCAATATTCTCTAACACAAGCATGCTGAATTTTCTCTTCGAAACATTGTCAAAGTAGTCTATTTGCCCTTTCTCATATCTTTTATTACCAAAAGGCGTGAACCAATGCCCCCTATGATGCAATTTGACATTAAACTTCCCATAATTTTCACTTGTGTAAATTAACAGTACAATATGCACCAAAGCAGCAATAAACAGGGGAAGTAAACCAAGTCATAAGTAGTAATAATGGATAAAATAGTCAACAAAGAGTCAGATGCATTATTTTACTCCACAAAAAGTGCCAAAACCCCAAAATTGCCACAAAGAGATCCCCACAAAAATCCATAGGTATGGACCCCACTTTCTATTCTTAAATATGCTTTAAAGCATCTCCACCAACCTCTTTACCCCAACAAAATTGATATAAAAAATGTAAATAAAAAATTAACTCATTTAGAACCCCCAAAACACAGACAACAATTTTGAAATGGGTTCTAGCAAACTTATCGTATGCTGGTGGTGGGTTGTTAGGTCCCCTACGTTTCACCATAGTGATCGCCATCGACTTCTGCAACTCGATTCATCTTCCTCCTTTGTGAAAATGCTTCATGTAACGCCCTAAACTCCAGGGACCGTTATGGTGTGCCTTATAAACAGTGCTAAACTCGCTAATCGAGTCATTTGGCCAAAATAGTGTAACTAAGTATGATTAGCGGTTTAGGGATTAAGAATTTCGGTTAAGATATAACGTTTCATTAGAACGTTTACTATATACATTGGGATCCCAAAAATATAATTTAAAGGTCTATTACAAGAAAATATTTACAACCAGCCGATCTAAGCGGCAAAACAGGGTTTAACCCTAGTTCCTCTTTCAACCCTCGGCCGTGGCAGTCGAGCAGCCGCATATGTACACATCGTCACCTAAGCTCTCCAACTCAAGGATGGTCCAGCTTTCTTTTGCCTTTACCTGCACCACATAGCACCCGTGAGCCGAAGCCCAGCAAGAAAACTTAATATGCTCATGAACGGTAATAACATGTCATCAAATCATAAGGCACACGCCTAGCAAATATAGCCCTATTCAAGCAGGCAAATAGGTTCACGTAATGATGGGTATCCAGGATAAGGAATCCTACCCTCCTGAGTGAATGACTATCAAGTCAATCCTAATCAGAATAGTGATTTAACACTGGTGGTTCCGGTAACCATACCAGGCTTATAGCCCTAAATAAAAGAGTGACAGTTGTACAAGTCACTAAGGTGGGTTCCGTTCCTTTTAGCCATGTGACGATAGGGTCACCGGGGCTTTATAGATAAGTGATCATTTCACTAGCTTGAACAAAATAGGTGCTCGATGAACTAGTCACCAATATAACCTATCGCATGACCATAGAGTCACAACCATGGGATTCCACTCCCTAGCCATGTGACAAACAGTCACCTATGCCTTTGGCCCTGACTCTGAGTAACTAGTCCTAGACTAGTCAAGCGCTTATAATTTCCATCGACCTTAGGGTCGGTCCAGCATTAATGCTCCTAGAGTCATTCAACGCTGATATCGATTAGATCTAATCTTTTATCGGCCCTGCGTTCATGACGCTTATGCCATTTTTGGCTCTTAGGTCAGTGATACGCAACCAATGCCAACCCTGACTAGTCAGTGCCATACACCAGTAAGCAATGCTATCAAACATGTATCATATATCAAATATCTGAATATAAGGCATTCAACATGCTTACTTAACAATTGCTAGCATAATTAGGATCATGCATAAACACAGAGACTTAAGCTCTGAACAATCTCATATTCAATATTCATGGCATGCCCTATTCACATGTTTCTCGTGCATCAGATTTAAACATCCAGCATGCATCAAGAATAACCATGCATGTCATATACACAGGGTGCAGTTTTCTTACCTTGGGTTCGAGCGAGAAATAATAAAAGAACGACCCTTGAGAACGATCAACCTTTTAGTTCCTTAGTGGTAACCTAGTCATAACCAATTGGAATCCATTAATAAAGTAAATCAATAAGAGGTTCACAATCTAAAACCACGCTTTCGGGATCAATCCCACACTCTCGGGAATCTCAATCTACCCAAACGGGGTAAAGGAACCCATCCCCGAGCCTTAAAAGTCATTCTGAGCCCTAAAATAGGCTTGCTGGAAAATGAACCAGCGCTGCAGCCCTATTAAATGGTGCTGAGGCGCTATTTCAAGTCAGAGAGGCCCAGCTCTCTGCCCTGCCTAGCGCTGTTGCGCCAACTACAGACCATAATCTTTCTGGTTTTCCCTCCTTGCGATTTCCCTTGAAACCAAGCCTCCAAACCAATCCCAAACATCCAATTCAACCCTTAAACTTCATACATATCACAACATCTTCAAAACCCAATCAATCTTACTCAAAAACTTCCACTAATTCTCAACTTATCATCTCAAATTCTCAACTGAAAACTTATTAGAAAAAAATAGGGAATAACAATAATTTCATGGCTGAATTTCTTACCTCAAGCTTGATTTAGATCCTCTTCAATGGAAGAATCAAAGTTCTAAGCCTCAAACCTTGATTTCCTAGGTTGGTTCTTCAAGGAAGGTTCAAAAATCAGAAAAGGAAAAGAAGAGAATGAGAGGTACGGGAGAGAGATGAGATAGGATGATGATGCTCTGTTTTTCTTACATTTTCTACAGCCTTTAAATGATACATATCCTTTTCCAAATGACCATATTGCCCCTAGGTCAATAAAATCCCTCTAAAGACTTCCAAGGGTAAAACCGTCATTTCCCGCCTATCTCGTTAATTATAATTAACACCCTCCAATTCCCGTTATTCTCAATATTCCCAAATGCTAATAATTCATATCCCATTACCCTTTAATTCCCAGAAATGTTCTAATCACCAAATTACCTCGAGACTCACCCCGAGCCTCGAAACTAACCCCGTTATGACCAGACCGAAAACTTGCATTTCATGATCGTCTCATGCAGAAAGGCTTGAAAAAATTCACATATAATGTGGTACCATTCATAATTCACCCACATGCATGAAAATACACAATTACACCCTCAACGGGCCAAATTACCAAAATGCCCTTATAATAAAATGTGGACCCATATGCATGCATTTATCATCATATAATAATATAATTCACATAAACATGCATATAGCCATTTAATAACATAATAAACCAATTATGGCCCTCCCGGCCTCCTAATCAAGGTTCTAAACCTTATTAGGAAATTTGGGGCATTACACTTCACCCCTTTCGTTTCTTCCTTCTTCGTCTGAATGTCCTACCTTTTTCGTTTCTTCACGTTTGCAGAAGCTCCAGAACCAAAAATTGGATTTGTGTTCCGACGGATGCAGGTATCAGACGGGAGATTCTTGACAGATCTCATACCAAACCATACTCATTACATCCAGGCACCACAAAGATGTATCAGGACCTAAAGTCATTGTATTGGTGGCCTAGGATGAAGAAAGATGTGATTGACTATGTGGCGAAGTGTCTAACCTGTCAGCAGGTGAAGGCTGAACACCAGCTGCCAGTGGGGTTGTTATAGCCTTTAGGTATTCCTGAGTGGAAGTGGGAGGGCATCACTATGGATTTTTTAGGGGGCTTGCCTAGAACAATGGGGCAACATGACTCAGTATGGGTGATTGTAGACAGGTATACCAAGTCAGCTCATTTTCTGCCTGTGAGAACAAACTTTACCGTGGACCATTATCCAGAACTGTACATGAGGGAGATTGTGTTAGATATATATATATATATATATATATATATAGATATTGCATCAATGGAAAAAGTAAGACTCTTACAACTCTAAGCAAAAGAATACAAAAGACAAAGTTATTGATTAAGTAAATTACAACTCTATTGCAAAAAATACATGTAAATATAGAAAGATGTAGAAAAAGAGAGTAATATAAAATACAACTCTATAACAAAATGATTCAAATAAACTAAAGGATGAAGAACAAGAGATAAAGATGAAAGTATAACTCTATAGCATAAAGATACAACTAATTATGTAAATAGACAAATAAAGAGATGAAGATAAAAAGCAAAAGAAGAAAAGAAGAACAAGAACAAAAACAAACAATCTCACTCACACAACCAAAGCGAAGAACATTGAGGAACACCATTTTGAACAAGGTTTACAACCTTTGTCCAAAAGCTTATTTCCCCTATCTCAAGCACTAAGGGATTCTCTCAAATGGAAATAGCTCTCTGGAATAAACAAGCCTCTAGGTGATTTTCTAGCCAAGTGCTCTAGTGGATAGAAAAATTGTGTCTTACAAGTGAGCAATAAGCTCCTATTTATAGAGTTTTGAGACACCCTTTGAATTTAAAATTCCACCAACCCCCATGGATGTTACCAATGTTTAATTGGATGTTTATGGAATTAAATAGGAGTTTTGGGAGTTACATGAGTTGTTAGAACCATTCAAAAATGGCAAAAAAAATTTGGGTTTGACTGTCAGCTTCACTGGCCGTGAGTCTCTATTCCCTAGGCCGCGACCAGGAACACTAGTGGCCATAGCCACAACCTAATTTCAGCACATTATTTTGTGCAATTTTCCAGATGGCTCTATACTATTCCCACATGACTTTGTAACCTCCAAACACATTATATGGGTTAAAATCATGTCTCTAATAGTTATATCACTTATGACTTTGATAAATTCAAATCAAAATGTGTATCATCAAATCTACACATTATTGGGTAATACTTGGGGGTTACAAACTTGTAACTGAATTTGTAACTCCAAATATGTTACATATTTGGATATTCACACTATTCAAAAAATGCAACTCTCATATATATTATGTTACAATATGTGACATACTTTGTCACATTATTTAATATAAACATTATATTATAAATAATATAACAGATTATACATCTCCATAGGGCTCCAAAATCTATAGTGTCAGACAGGGATCCCATCTTTACCTCCAAGTTTTGGGGAAGCCTGCAGAAGGCTATGGGGACTCAGCTGAAGTTCAGTACATCGTACCATCCTCAGACGGGTAGTCTGAGAGGAAGATTTAGATATTGGAGTACATGCTTAGGGCATGTGTATTAGATTTCGAGGGATCTTGGAGTAAGTATCTTTCGTTGATTGGTTTTTCATACAATAACAACTATCAATCAACGATTTGAGTAGATCCATATGGGATGTTGTATGGCAGGAAATGTAGGTCACCCATTCATTGGGATGAAATGAGAGAGAGGAAGTACTTGGGTCCTCAAATGGTTTTAGAACTAGTGAGGTTATTGAGAAGATTAGAGCTCGAATGCTCGACTCACAAAGTAGATAGAAAAGCTACGCTGAACCTAAGCATAGGAATGTGGAGTTCCATGTAGGGGACCATGTTTCTCTTCGAGTTTCACTATTGCGGGGAGTAAAAAGGTTTGGGAGGAAGGGCAAGCTGAACCCTAGGTTTGTGCGACCTTTTGAGATCCTTGAAAGGATCGGGCAGGTAGCCTATAGATTGGCTTTGCCTCCATCATTATCAGGAGTCCATGATGTGTTTCACGTCTCAATGCTTCAGAAGTATGTGCCAGACACGACCCATGTGATAGGTTATAAGGATGTGGAGCTACAAACAAATTTGTCTTATGAGGAGCGGTCGGTTCAGATCCTAGATAGAAAAGACAAGGTTTGAGGAACAAGACGATTCCTATCGTTAAAGTTTTATGGAGAAAAATCAAGGTCGAGGAAGCGACTGTGGATGTAACATCCCAAATTCCCTAATAAGGCTTAGTGCATTGATTAGGGAGCTAGGAGGGCAATAATTGAATATTATGTACACATTTGTGATTTTATGCATGATTATATGAATTATGTGAGTCGTATTATAATATGACTATATTGGCATGTGTTAGGTGTATTAAGCATGCATGTGGGCCCGTTTCTTATTAGAAGAGAATTTTAGTAATTTTGGCTCGTTGAGGTCATATTTGTATATATATGTGCATATTGATTGAGACCACATTATTACGTGCATATGTTTGAGTTATTCCGCATGAGGTGATCCTAGGGAGCGAGTTAGCAGTTTAGTAATAACGGGGACAAATACCCGGCTCGGGGTGAGCCTAGGGGTATTTTAATAATTTAGTACATTACCTGGATTTGTCGGGTAATAAAAAATTGTTTAGTGATTATTCAAGGATATTGGAGATACACAAGAATTGTGAGGCGTTAATTATGATTAACGGGAAAAAGTGGCAAATACTGATTTGCCCTCGAGGAGCTTTGAGAGAGAGATTTGGCCTTAGAGGCACTTTGGTCTTTTTGGACCCTTAGGTTAATTTTGGCAACTGAGGTTATTAACTCAAGGGATAGGGAAATAGAGTAACAAAGTAGCTCTCTCTCTCTCTCTCTCACCCATTGTTTTTTTTCTCTCTAAGTCCTCTTGTTGCGCCTTGGAGTTTCTTGGGAATTTTGGAAGCTAAGGCTTGGAAATTGAAGGATTGAGGTCTAGAGTTTGATTAGCTGCAACTAGGAGGTTGAATTTTACAGTTGAGGATACCGCTAGGGCTCGGAAAAGGATCGTGCTCGACAGTTGTTCATATTTACCTTACGCTTGGACCTAAGGTAAGAAAACTGCACCCAATACGTGGTATATGTGATTAGGGCTTGGTCCAATTATTAAATATAGATGTGATTATGGCTCGAGCCCCTGTGAATGAGCATGATTATGATTATGCCTGTGATTGCTTGATTAAGCATGCTTGAATACTCTATATCTGGATAATTGTTAAATGATGTATGCTTGTTTCCATTATCTGATTGAAAAGAATTGACTTATAAGTCAAGGGCAACAAGTGCTTGCTGAGCGCTGGTCGATATGATTAGGCTTAATCAGGAGCATGACATACGCTTGTCCAATCCAATGGTCGTGGAAAATTAAAGCGCCAGGTACGCTGGGCCAACTCCAAGGCTGGTTATATAGAGGATAGGGCAATGGGTCCCAGGGTGACTTATTAGTCCCATATCCTAGGGCACATGGCCCCCGGTATGACTTATTAGTCATTTATTTAGGGAAGCGGACCTGGTATGACTTATTAGTCATTTATTTAGGGCAGCGAACCTGGTATGACTTATTAGTCATTTATTTAGGACAGCGGGCCCCCTGTGTGACAGTATAGTCACTTATCTGCATAGAATGCATGCATAAGTAGGATTATTACTGCTAAGCATGCTTATTATGATTCTATGATATATTATTGATTGTTTATGAGCATGTTTAAGTTTTCTTACTGAGTCTTGGCTCACGAGTGCTATGTTGTGCAGGTAAGCGGAAAGGAAAGTTGGACCAGCCATGAGTTGGAGAGCTTCAGTGGCGACGTGTACATATGCGACTGCTCGACCACCACAGCTAGGGATTCTCAGAGGAACTAGATTTAAACCCTATTTTGCCGCTTAGGCCAGCTGGTTGTAACTTTTGAATTGTAATTACCCTTTTAAAATGTTATTTTGGGATCCTATGTATGGAGGTAAATATTTTTATGAAACAGTTATACCTTTTGACCAAAATTTTTTAACCATTAATCACATTTAGTCACATGTTTCTGGCCAAATGACTCATTTAGCGAGTCTAGCACTATTTAAAATACACAGTGTAAAGGTCTTGGCTATCCAAGGCGTTATAATTTGGTATCAGAGCGTGCCAAGGTTAAGGGTTTCTGAAGACAGGCTGGGCATGTACACTCGCCACTAAAGACAAGCTCGACTCATGGTTTAGTAACTATTTATGTGGTTATGTGTTTAACTACTTAAATAGGATATAAATGCCTTATCTGCCATGAGATATTCTGATAGGGTCTGGTCCTTGACTATTGCATGATTTATA
Source organism: Humulus lupulus (assembly GCF_963169125.1). Classification (NCBI taxonomy): domain Eukaryota; kingdom Viridiplantae; phylum Streptophyta; class Magnoliopsida; order Rosales; family Cannabaceae; genus Humulus; species Humulus lupulus. The sequence goes on from NC_084802.1 coordinate 200,418,977, forward strand.
ATGACATGCTTATTAGCACTAATATTGCTTGTGAATGCAAAGGAATCGCTTATTACATTGTTATATGTACATGTATGTCAAGAAATGCTTATTAGCACTATTAAATGTTAAAGAAATGCTTATTAGCATCGTTATTTGTCTATAAATGTCATAAAATGCTTATTAGCATTGTTATTTGTCTATAAATGTCATAAAATGCTTATTAGCATCGTTATTTGTCTATGAGTGCCACAAAATGCTTATTAGCATCGTTACTTGCTTATAAATGTCAGGAAGTGCTTAGTAGCACCATGTTTAGGTATGAATATGAATTGACACGCTTATTAGCATGACTGTTGAATGTGAATGTTTGTTTGTTTGGTCTTCGACTGTAGGCGGTAAGAGGTATTGTTAATTGGCCGAATTGGTTAGTGCAGCAAGGTACAAGCTCAGAAGTATGCTTTCAAGGCAGTTAAATCTGCAAGCCGGCCATGGAATTCAGGCCGAAAATGATAATCAGGGTCAGACCCCTCCAACAGCTCCTGAGAACTGGTAGCTAGTGCTTGCTGATATGCAAGCCAAGTTACAAAGGAAGGAAGAAGAGATCTGCCTCCTGAGACTGCAATAGGTTACTGCAAGGAACAGTTAGCCAGAGGTGCCACCTATGTTGGTGCCGACAGAAGTACAGCCGGCAGAGGTTGGGAACAAATGGGGACCTCTCTATAAAAGTTCAGGAAATAGTACCCTCAAATATTTGAGGGCAGTGCAGATCTAGCCAAGGTCGAGCAGTGGATGAGCATGGTTACCACTATCCTGGATTTTATGAGGATAGTTGATAATGAGAGGGTGGCCTGTGCCACGTACATGTTTCGGGAGGATGCCCAAATTTGGTGGGAGGTTATATCCTAGTCCAGGAATATCAATACCCTGAATTGGGAAGAGTTTAGAACTGTGTTCAATGTGAAGTATAACAACAATGCAATTAGGACTGCAAAGGCAGAAGAGTTTAGTAAGTTGTTACAAGGAAACATGTCATTGTCAGAGTATGCACTGAGATTTGACAGATTAGCCAAGTTCGCTGCAGACTTGGTACCCACTGATGGGACAAGGAAGGAAAGGTTCCTTCAGGGGCTACAACCTATCATAGCCTGGGATGTTCGCATTACCACCGTGCCTAGGGTGACGACATATGCGTAGGTGGTAGAGAAGGCTCTTATTGCAGAGGGCTCAAAGAACAAAATCTGGTGCGAGAGCATGACTAGGAGATACACTAGGGGGATGGGACCTCCATTCATGGGTTCAGGTAGGGGCGGAGGCTCCACTAATCAAAAAAGGAAGCCTTTAGGCCCAGACAAGAGACCACGTAGTATACAGATAGGCCACCAGGGTGGCAATGAGGGCTAGAAGACTTATCCAGAGTGTGCCAGATGTAGGAGGCGTCATGTGGGAGAGTGTCAGGCAAATGCCTGCTTCCTGTGTGAAATAGTGGGTCACTTAAAGAAATATTGCCCAAGAGAAAGAAAGGAAGAACCAAGGAAGGCAGACAACTAGACTCTAGCTCGAGTGTTCGCATTGACACAGATAGAGGCTGAGGCTAGTCCCTCAGTAGTGACAAGTCAGCTTTCTAGTGTTGGAACCTCTTATACTATTTTGATTGATTCTGGTGCTACACACTCTTTTGTTTCTAATAGGATTATTGATAGACTCTGTAGGCCATGTGATTATTATGTTGTAATATTCTTAACCTTATTTCCCATTAGAGAGTTAGTAATTTCCAAGAGATGGGTCAGATCACTGCCAGTGACACTAGATGGTAGAGAGTTGTCAGTTGACTTGGTACAGTTGGTTATGACCGAATTTGACATGATTCTGGGTATGGACTGGTTAGTGAAGTATGGGGCAACCATAGATTGCAAGAAGAAGATGGTAACCTTTGAACCTGAGGGTGAGGATCCCTTTGTATTTGTTGGCACTGTGCATGGACCCCGTGTACCTATGATATCAGTATTGAGAGCTAGAGAACTACTGCGCGATGCTTGCATAGGGTTCCTAGCCAGTGTGGTAGATACCACTCAGGTCGTGTCTGTGGGACCAGAAGAGACTAAGTTAGTTTGTGAGTTTCTGGATGTGTTTCCAGAGGATTTACTAGGGTTGCCACCACACAGAGAGATAGAGTCGTTATTGAATCAACACCAGGGACAAAACCATTGTCTAGGGCATCATACCGAATGGCCCCAACAGAGTTGAAAGAACTGAAGGTACAGTTACAGGAGTTGTTAGACTTGGGTTTTATTAGACCTTTCTCACTATAGGGTGCACCAGTCCTATTTGTAAAGAAGAAGGATGGTTCTCTGAGGATGTGCATTGACTACAGAGAACTGAACAAGTTAACAATCAAGAATAGGTATCCTCTGCCAAGGATAGATGACATGTTCGATCAGTTGTAGGGTAATACGGTATTCTCAAAGATATATCTTCGTTTTGATTATCACCAACTAAGGATCAAGGAGGGAGACATACCAAAAACTGCTTTTCGTACCAGATACGGACACTATAAGTTCTTAGTTATGTCATTTTATTTAACTAATGCCCCAGCCACTTTTATGGATCTGACGAACAAGGTGTTCAAGGATTATCTGGATCAGTTTATGACCATCTTCATCGATGATATTCTGGTTTATTCTCAGTTAGAGGTAGAACATGAGCAGCATCTCAGGTTAGTTCTACAGAGATTGAGGGACCACAAATTGTATGCGAAGTTCAAGAAATATGAGTTCTGGTTACCGCAGATGACTTTTCTTGGTCACATTGTCAGCAGATATTATATCAAGGTGGACCCAGCTATGATTGAGGCGATCAGAGATTGGCCAAGGCCAAGGAATGCCTTAGAGATCAAGAGTTTCCTTGGATTGACAGGTTATTACAAGCGTTTTGTGGAAGGGTTCTCAAGGATTGATACCCCACTAACGGAACTGACATGCAAAAACCAGAAGTTTGCATAGTCAGATAGGTGTGAGAGCAACTTCTAGGAGTTGAAGCGGAGATTGATTACAACTCCAGTACTGAGCCTTCCAACAGATCAGGAGAAGTTTGTAGTGTACTATGATGCCTTGAGACATGGTTTAGGTTGTGTTCTTATGCAGACAAGGAAGGTGATTGCCTATGCATTACGTCAGTTGGAGAAATATGAGCATAGGTACCCTACTCATGATTTGGAATTAGCAGCGGTGGTCTTTGCATTAAAGGTATGGAGGCATTACCTTTATGGAGAAAAGTATGAGATATACCCTGATCACAAGAGCTTGAAGTACTTCTTCACGCAGAAAGAACTGCACATGAGACAGAGGCGTTGGCTGGAGTTGGTGAAGGATTATGACTGTGAAATCCTATATCACCCAGGAAAGGCCAATGTGGTGGCAAATGCCTTAAGCTGGAAAGGTCTGGGACAATTATATAGTGCAAGACAGATATCCAAGGAGTTGTCAAAGGATATGACCAGAGTTGGGATAGAGTTAGTGATGGGCTAGTTAGCCAACATCACACTATAGTCTACTCTATTAGAGAGGATAAAGGAAAGTCAATTGAGTGATCCACAACTGATGATGATCAGAGGGGATGTCCTAGCTGGAGTGGCTAAGGACTATACAGTGTTAAATACAAGCTTGTTGAGATACAAGGGTCGGATTTGTGTTTTGATGGATACTGTTATCAGGCGGGAGATTCTAGGTGAATCTCATACCACCCCTTACTCTTTGCATCAGGCACCACGAAGATGTATCAGGATTTGAGATCGTTATATTGGTGGCCCAGAATGATGATGGATGTAACTGAATATGTGGCTAGGTGCTTGACATGTTAGCAGGTCAAGGCTGAGCATCAGAGACCAACAGGGCTATTGCAGCCTCTGAATATCCCATAGTGGAAATGTGAGGATATTACAATGGATTTTGTGGTTGGGTTACCCAGGACCGTGGGTCAACATGATTCGGTGTGGGTTATCGTGGATCGACACACCAAATCAACTCACTTCTTACCAGTGAGGACGACTTATACATTTGATCAATATGTATATCTCTATGTGAGAGAGATAGTGCACCTTCATGGAGCTCCAAGGTCAATCGTGTCAGATCGGGACCCCACATTTACTTCCAAGTTCTGGGGAAGTCTGCAGAATGCTATGGGTATACAGCTGAAGTTTAGCACTGATTATCATCCTCAGACAGATGGACAATCTGAGAGGGCAATACAGACATTAGAGTACATGTTACGAGCATGTGTGCTGGACTTTGAAGGGTCCTAGAGTAAGTATTTTCCTTTGATAGAGTTTCCCTACAACAACAACTATCAGTCGACCGTTGGGATGGCTCCTTATGAGATGTTTTATGGTAGGAAATGTAGATCACCAATTCACTGGGATAAGATAGGAGAAAGGAAATACTTGGGTCCGGATGCAATTCAGAGGACCAATGAGGCTATTAAGAAGATCAAAGTTCGGATGCTTGCTTCTCAGAGTAGACAAAAAAGTTATGCTAATCCGAAGCGCAGGAACATGGAGTTCCAAGTGGGAGACTATGTCTTCCATAGAGTTTCACCATGGAAAGGGGTGAAGAGATTTGGGAAAAAGGGCAAGTTGAGCCCTAGATTTGTAGGACCGTTTGAGATCCTGGAGAGGATCGGTCAGGTGGCCTATAGATTGGCCTTACCTCCGGCACTGTTGGCCGTACACAATGTGTTCCATATTTCGACACTTCGGAAGTATGTGTTAGATGTGACTCACGTATTGAGTTACGAAGATCTGGAGCTGCAAGAAAATCTTTCCTATGAAGAATAGCCAATCCAGATACTAGACAGGAAGGACAAGGTCTTGAGAAACAAAACCATATCTTTGGTAAAGGTATTATGAAGGAACAGCAAGGATTAGAATCTAACATGCAGAATCAACATCCCGAGCTGTTCACGTAAAAATTTCGAGGACAAAATTCCTATAAGGAGGGGATAGTTGTAACATCTCAAATTCCCTAATAAGGCTTAGTACCTTGATTAGGGGGCCAGGAGGGCAATAATTAAATATTATGTTCAAAATTTTGATTTTATGCATGATTATATGAATTATGTGAGTTATATTATAGTATGACTATATTGGCATGTTTAGGTGTATTAAGCATACATGTGGGACCGTTTCTTATTAGAAGGGCATTTTAGTAATTTTGGTATGTTGAAGGCGTATTTGTATATATATATGTGCATATTGATTGAGACCACGTTATTATGTGGATATATTTGAGTTATTTCGCATGAGGCGATTCTAGCAGTTTAGTAATAACGGGGACAAATACTCGGCTCGGGGTGAGCCTAGGGGTATTTTAATAATTTAGTACATTACCTGGATTTGTCGGGTAATGAAAAATTGTTTAGTGATTATTCAAGGATATTGGAGATACACAGGAATTGTGAGGCGTTAATTATGATTAACAGGAAAAAGTGGCAAATACTGATTTGCCCTCGAGGAGCTTTGAGAGAGAAATTTGGCCCTAAGGGCACTTTGGTCTTTTTGGACCCTTAGGTTAATTTTGGCAACTGAGGATATTAACTCAAGGGATAGGGAGATAGAGTAACAAAGTAGCTCTCTCTCTCTCTCACCCATTGCTTTTTTTCTCTCTAAGTCCTATTGTTGTGCCTTGGAGTTTCTTGGGAATTTTGGAAGTTAAGGCTTGTAAATTGAAGGCTTGAAGTCTAGAGTTTGATTAGCTGCAGATAGGAGGTTGAATTTTACAGTTGAGGATATCACTAGGGCTCGCAAAAGGAACGTGCTTGAGGGTCGTTCATATTTACCTTACGCTTGGACATAAGGTAAGAAAACTTCACCTAATACGTGGTATATGTTATTAGGGCTTGGCCCAATTGTTAAATATAGATATGATTAAGGTTCGGGCCTCTGTGAATGAGCTTGATTATGATTGTGCCTGTGATTGCTTGATTAAGCATGCTTGAATACTATGTATTTGGATAATTGTTAAATGATCTATGCTCGTTTGCATTATTTGATTGAAAAACATTGACTTATAAGTCAAGGGTGGAAAATTGCGTTGAGCGTTGGTTGATATGGTTAGGCCTAATTAGGAGCGTGACATACGCTTGTCCGACCCAATGGTCGTGGAAAATTAAAGCGCCAAGTACGCTGGGCCAGCTCTAAGGGTTGTTATGCAGAGGATAGGGCAACGAGCCCCGGGGTGACCTATTAGTCCCATATCCTATGGCACATGGCCCATGGTATGACTTATTAGTCATTTATTTAGGGCAGCGGGCCCCCTGTATGACAGTATAATCACTTTATCTGCATAGAATGCATGCATGAGTAGGGTTAATACTGCTAGGCATGCTTATTATGATTCTATGAAATATTATTGACTACTTATGAGCATGTTTAAGTTTTCTTGCTAAGCCTTGGATCACGAGTGCTATGTGGTGCAGGTAAGCAGATGTAATGACCCAACTATTTCTAAGACCTTGGACCATTAAAACTACTAGACATAGCTATTATTTTGATACAAACATAAGAAATAACATATCTTTATTGAAAACCCAAAATATTGTATCAAATACAAAATAAGGTAAAAATATAAAATAAAATGTGATATGGTATAAGATCCTATTGTTTATAAAACATAAAACATAACTTTAAATACTAAATGCGGAATTACATCAAAAACATAATTTAAAATACTAAAAATTAACGCCATCCTCGATCAACACGCAGTCCATTCATTCCATTCATCCTTAACACACAAGCCAAGCTGCCAAGAATCCTTCCGACTTCCATAATCATTTTCCTGCATCAAGCTAAAAAAAAGGATTGAGCCTAATGCCCAGCAAGAAAAATCTACTAAAAACATACATCATATATCATAAGCATAAGACTATATCATAACATATACTATAAAACATATGACTATAAAAATATCTTTTTTGTTTCATCATTTATTTTTTTTAAAAATAAAGATATTTTTGTTAGTTGGGATTTAAATAATTAGATATTTTCTACAAAGATTCAAATTCAAATTTCAAAATAGACTAACAATCTAATTTTAAATCTTTTAATATATTAAAATATTATAATTATGATATCAGATATTTAAGATATTTTCATTTAAATTCTTGATATTTTTATTAAATCTTTATTTGAAAATATAAATATCTTTTTATTCCATAGTTTTTTAATATTTAAATTATTTGAAATTTGAACATTGTTAGTTAGATATTTTTATGGATATTTGAATTTGTTTAACTATTTGAGATATTTTAGGGTTGTTATAACTATTTGTATTTTATTATTTTTAAATGGTTAAAATATTAGATAATAGTTGTAACAACACAATATATTTTGGAAAATAGTTAAGATATTGATTTTAAAATTTAAAATTAGTTAAATTTTGAAAAATATCAATTTTTTTTCAGCCAATTAACAAAATATTTTTTTTAATAAATGGGATATAAATTAACTTGGGTTAATCGTTGATAAATCCTATTTAAATTAAATTAATATTTTTTTTTTATCAAATTAACCTAAAACCAAGTTGATTGTTGATAAATGAAATTTAAATTAATTATTGTTAATTGTTAATAAATTTCATTTAAATTGACTTATTTTTGTAAAAATTTAATTAATTTGAATTTTTTTTTGATAAATTCTAGATAATTAATTGTGGTATTTTTGCAAATGAAATAAATTGTGGTATTTTTGCCTAAATTCATAGAATTGCTCATATAGTAACATGATTAGGCCCATCCAATTATAGCATGTCTGTTTGCACTATATGTGGTATTTTTGCAATTGGGCTTAGATGCATATAGTAGCCCATATGTTTGTTAGATATATGGTATTTTGCCAAATAAAATATTCATAAAATGATAGGTTTTATTTGGGCCCAATAAAAAATGTAAAGTTTAAATTCCTCTCTTGTGGGTGATTCCACTTGTGAAGGCCCATTTGCTTTGCATGACTACAATGGGTCTAATCAATTAATTAAACGAAGGTTTAAATTCCTGTCTTTTGGATCTTGTATGGAAGATAGGAGGCCTTTGTAGTGGGAACGACATACTGGACCCAACCCTCCTCCATACAAGCCCAATTGTTAAGGCCCATTTACCTGAGTTGGACTTAATTGTATAGGTTCATTATATTAGTTAAACCTAAATATTGATTAGCAACAAATTAATTCTAAATTAATTGAATTTGTTTCAATGTGATACTTTAGAATTAATAAGAAATTATAGGACTTTGGTTTTAAAAATTTTAATCTGTTTAATTTTTTTTGGGAAAACCATAGTCATTAATTTTCTAAAAATAAATAATAAAAATACTATTTTTATTATTATAATGAGCTTATTTTAAGAATTTTATTCGATCTCCACCGTTGGTTTAACATAGTCAATAGCTTAATGGGGCCTTGAGGCGCTTTGATTCGTCCCCCTACGGAAAGTGTTCATTAGCTATTTTGATAAGGTTAGATTTCGAAAGATAGATAATTATAGGTCAAATTCTATTAGACTCACCCCTACAGTGACTACTAGAACTAAATCTATGATTATTGAAACCGTGGGTCTAGCTCATAAAATAAGAGATTTTGTTTTCTTATTTTGATCGAATAGTAGGTTGTTAATAGTGGTGTCCATTATTAAATGAGTTTACAACTCTATTTAACTAGTGGTATTTTGGACTCTCGCCAACCGGGACAATGATATCATAGATTAGTTAAAAACCTAAAGAAATAGAGATATGATTGTTTTTTGGTATTTTTTCTCATATCTTACATATTTTTGTATATGTTGTGCTATTTCTTGAAATTTGTGTGAATGGCTATTATTTTATTGATTTTTTAATTAAATTAAATGGCCTAATTGAGTCTATAAAAGGAGTGCTTAGAGAGAAGTCAAAACATAAGTTTGATAAGTCACAAGTCAAATTTTCTAATAGTTTTAGATTCTCTCTAAACACAAGTCCTTTTCTAAGCCTCTTTGTTATTTTCTCTTATTCTCTCTATATCTATCTCATGTGTTGAGAATTGCCCACACTAGTCTAGGTGGTTCTAAGGATACATTGGAAGATTGTGAAGAAAATAGAAGATCGGTTCAATTTCTTGATAATACTCTGCGACAGAGAGGATACAAGAGTTAGAGAAACTGAAGGAATGACTCTTTAATTCTGCTGCGTATACTGTAAGTATTTTGTTCTTTGTTTCTCTTTGAATTCAATTTTAGAAACATGTTTTAGACTATCTCGTATTAATTTGTTTAATATTAGATATACATGAAAATAAATAAAGATCATGTATAAGCTAATCTAACAAAACCATCTAGGTCCTCTACTAGTCGAGGTAGGATAAATCATAACTCTAAACCATGAGAATGATAAATAATCTTGGGGTTTGCTATCTAAGCAACTATAAGCCCCAAGCGACATAAAATATTAGGGTTTGCTATCTAAGCAACTATAAGCCCCAAATGACTACAAGACATATTCATACATAATTATACATATCATAACATAAAACATATAATAACATAAACATATAAACACATATAATCTATCCTATTTCCTTACCACAAACCGGGATATTTGGGAACAAGAACGGGATTAGAACACTCCTATAAACAAACAGTAAAAATGGTGAGTTTCTAAAGAAAAAGAGATGAAAAGAACACTAAACCATTCAGAAGAAACTTACCAAGAAGAACCTTAAGTTTCAAGAAACTTAAATACCTAATCAAGAATCATAAACAAGAGTTATGATCTGAATAAAAGAAAACTAAAGAACCATAAAGAACTAAACTTAGGGATAAGAATACCTTGAATGATCTTATGGATTGATCTAAACCTCAATACCGAAATCTCGCTATATCTCACTTCCCAAGTGTTTAGAAAAGCTTAAAATGATAAAGCTTTTTAACCCAAAACCCAAGTGTTTACTATCTAGCAACTTGAAGGCTCTGAAGACTGCTTGAAGAATGAAGAAAATGACTGAGTACTAGGTCCTATTTATAGAGTTCAAGGAGTGAAACTAACCCCTTTTTAATTTGAATAAATAAATGAATATAAAATGAAAAAGATTTGAATTTTCGTTCAACAGACGCCTAGAACTCGGTCAAAATCGTTCAAAGGAAGGTCCAAGTGGTTAAGGGTATTTTTAAAATTAAAAATCCTCAAACTTCAAAAACACATCACCAGGGGCGATATATCGCCTACCCTGGGCGATATATCGGCTCAATCATAATCCCGAGCCCCGTTCATACGTTCGCGCAAAGTCGATGTGCTTTCTGTTTCTTCTGCAGGTGATATATCGGTCCCTAAGCTGCGATATATCGGCATACGTTGATATATCAAACACGTATTTGAACTTTTTCAGCATATTTTGAATTTGATAAACAACTTTGACTGAGTCTAAATGCGATCCTAACAGTTTCTGGAAGGTTCTAGAGCTTCTAGATCTTTCTTTTATTAAAACTATTCATCAACATACTTAATTCCTTAATAATCATGATTATGAAAAGTGTCACACTCTTATTAATTATATCTAAACCTTAGGTTATAATAAGTAATATATCTAGGACCAGCAATATTAATCAAACCTTATGTTATAATTAATATTCTTAAACTATAGGTTATACTTATAAAATCCATAGCTGTTGCTATGAGTTTCCAACTAAGTCCCGGCTTGAACCAAAATCCACGGAATCTAACATACTACAAACTAATACTAACTACTACTACTGTAACAACAAAAAAATTACTAATAAGGCTTAAGGGCCTTGATTAGTGTGGCAGGAGGGCATAATTGGAAGTTATGTGAATTAATGGTGAAAATGCATGATTATGTGAATTGCATGTTTATGAGTGTTGGATAAGCATGCGGGCCCTGTTTGGTTTGTAAGGGCATAATTGTAATTTTGGCCCGTTAGGGCATAAACGTGATTATTTGTGATAAACTGTTGAGACCACATTATTATGTGGATATATGTGTTTGCAGCTTTCGGCTCGAGGCGATCCTAGGGAGCAAGTAGCGAGAAAGTCACAACGGGACCCGATACTTGACTTGGGGTAAGTCAAGGGGTATCTCGGATATTAGGTGATTATTTGGATTATCGGGTTATGAAAATAAATAATTGGAGATATATTTGAGGTTAGGAAGCCTAGGTGGGAATACCGGGGAAATTTACCATTTTGCCATCGGGGACATTTTTGGTACCCCGAGCCTTGGGTTTAACTTCAGTAACTTAAGTAAAATAAAACAAAGTAGAGGAAATAGCTAGAACTTTGCCAACCGACCCTTCCCTCCACACTCAGCTCAACTCTCCTTTTCTCTCTCAAGGAAACCATGGAACCAAGAGAAGACTTGGTTGGAAACTCAAGAATTTGAGCTGGGGTTGTGGCGAGAATTTCAGTAGCAATTTGAAGGTTCAGACCAGAAACTAGGTAAGCATTGAATTAAACTTTTGATCATTTGATTATGTAGCTTTGGGGCTGAATTCTAAGAGTTCTTAGGTTCTGAAAATAAAGGTTGGATTAAGGCAGAAAGCTTGGGGGTTAGCTCAGTAATTATTTGGAGGAATGGGTCTTCAGTGAAGGTAAGCTCCAATTAATGATATTGTGTTTGAATTTTGGGTTTTTTGGATTGGTTTTGGTGTTCTTGAGCTTGTGGGTTTCAAAGATTGAAATGTTGTTTTGATGAGTTTCTAGACTAGGTTTCTGTTGGGTTATGTTGTTGAAATCACGTTAGAATGTTAGGATAACTGGATTATGTTTTTCAGATGGTTATGAGTGGTTTTGAGAGAGGTTTGAGTATAAAAAATGGTGGTTTTTCTGGGTTCAAAGGGGTTGGGCCGCAGCATGGTTCTTGGTGCGCCGCGGCCTTCTAGTATAGATGGTGCTGGAGAAGGAGGGCGGGCCACGTCATGGGGTGTGTAGGGTCGCGGCCCGTGTCTATTTCTGGGCGAGGTTAAGCCTCTGTTTGGGGCCATGCCGCGGCATGGGAAGGCTTGAGCCGCGACCCTTAAGTATATTTGTGTTTTTGGGTTTTTTTAAGCATGGGAACTTAACCTAGGGTGCTCAGGATCGATCCCACTACTGTGTTTGGTGGAATTCAATGTCCCGGAGGCTAGAACTCTATCCAGAAACCCTTATACAATTATTGATGGAATCCTTTATCATGGTTGTGACTAGGTTTATGCTTGGGCTCGGGGTAGGATCGTGCTCAGGGTCGTCTTTCTTCATCAAAACACTTGGAATTAAAGGTATGAAAACGACACCTGTATATGTGGATAGGATGGGACAAAGTGTTCCATATATTTGTGTGCACTATTATATGATTGTGATGAACCATGTGAGCATGTTGGGACTAAGAGTTCCCTATACTTGTATGAATGTCATGAGGTGGTATTATGCCACAAGGACAAGTGATAAATGGCCTAAGAGTGCCAGAATCAATACTTGCGCTCAGGGCGCGGCTCAGCCACTGGTAGCTGAGGACAGCTTAATAATCACTAAGCTTGGCTTAAGCGGGCCAGAGTTAGTGGGGTGAGCACTGGGCTTGGCCTAAGCGAGCCAAAGACAGTGGGCTAAATATAGGGTGCGGCCTACAGGCGTTGACCCTTGTTGTTGCTTGACATGTACACTTTTGTTAATTGTTGTGTATGATATACTGAATATCTGGAATTAGACCGTTGGTTATTGACTGATGTCCTGGATTGAATGAATGCTATGGTTTGCTGGGTAATTGATTAATGTCTTGTAAATAATTTGATTATGCTCTGTGAATTACTTAGTTGTTAATACTGATTATGCTATGATATTATGTTCTCTTGTTGGGTCTCGGCTCACGGGTGCTGCATGGTGCAGGTAAAGGCAAGGGTAGGATGAGTTGACCATGAGTTGGAGAGCTCTGGGGGCGAGGTGCACATTGTCAGCTGCTCGGCTGCCACGGTCGAGGGATTGTACAGGGATGGGAACCTAAAACATGTATTTTGCCATTAGAGTGGCTTGGCTATTTATTTGTTTTGGAAATTCTGTAATTAAGTTATTTAAACCTTGACTTGGGATCCCATGTACCAAATATTTTTTTTAATGAAAATGATTCGTTTATAACCAAAATCTTTTAAACCTAACCGGTTTGTGTCGTTAGATTCACATTTATATTCAAATGACTTGATTAGCAAGTCTTGCACTATTTCAAATTCACAGTGTAACGGTCTTGGTTATCCAGGGCGTTACAACTACCATCTAGGTAGCTAAGTAAATATTATGGGACACTACAATTCTCCCATACTTAAAAGAATTCCGTCCTCGAAATTTACTTACCAAACAATTCCGGATACCGGGCTAACATGTCTTCCTCCAACTTCCACGTTGCCTCCCGCTCAAAACTATTACTCCATAGGACCTTGACTATCGGAATACTCTTAGACTGTAATTCCTTCATCCCTTTATCTAGGATGCTAACTGGTCGTTCCTCATAACTCAAGTCTTTCTGGAGTGCTATCTTATCATACTTGAGGATGTGAGATGGGTTTGACACATATCTACGCAACATTGAGATGTGGAACACATTGTGGCTATCTGCTAGAGCTGGCGGCAGGGCTAATCTATATGCAACTGCTTCCACCTTGTCCAATATCTCAAAAGGACCTATAAACTGGGGACTAAGTTTGCATTTCTTCCCAAACCGCTTCACACCTTTCATAGGAGATATCTTTAAGAAGACTTGATCTCCGACTTTGAATTCCACATCATGCCGCTTGGCATCCGCATAACTTTTCTGACGGCTCTGAGCAGCAAGCATACACTTTCTAATCAGCACTACTGCATCCTGAGCCTCTCTAACAGCTTCGGGTTCAAGAAGTTGCCTTTCTCCTACCTCGTCCCAATGTAACGGCGATCAACACCTTCTTCCATAAAGTAACTCGTAGGGTGCCATCTCGATCGTTGACTAGTAGCTATTTTTGTAGGAGAATTCTATTAGTGGAAAATACTTACTCCATGATCCTCTGAAATCGAGTACACAAGCGCGTAACATATCCTCTAAAATCTGTATGGTACACTCGGACTGACCATCGGTCTGAGGATAAAGTGTCGTACTAAGACTTAGCTTGGTACCCATGGCTTGCTGCAAGATTCCCCAAAATCTCGATGTAAACACTGATCCTCTATCAGATATTATGGTCTTATGGATTCCATGCAGTCGTACTATTTCTTGAACATAAATGTCTGCATATTGATCTGTTGTACACGCAGTCTTGACAGGCAGGAAGTGAGCTGACTTGGTTAGTCTATCTACAACTACTCAAGCTGAGTCATGCTGCTTATTTGTTCGTGGTAGTCCTGTCACGAAATCCATGGCTATGTCTTCCTACTTCCATTCTGGAATACTAAGCGGTTGCAATAAGCCTGCAGGCCACTGATGTTCTGCTTTCACTTGTTGGCATACTAAGCATTTAGACACATACTTTACTACATCTTTCTTCACTCATGGCCACCAATACAACGCCTTAAGGTCATGAGTCATCTTTGTTGACCCTGGGTGAACTGAGTATGGGGTATTGTGCGCTTCTTCTAAAATCTTCATCTTAATTCCATGATCATTCGACACGCATACCCGGTCCTTATATTTCAAGAACCCCTGTCCTGATATCGAGAAATCTGTGGCCTTGCCTTCTTTAATTGCAGCTATATGAGATACTAATGTGTCATCATGCCCTTGTCTAATCCGTATATCTTATAACAGACTTGATTGGATGGAGAAGTTAGCCAGTTTACCAATGACTACTTCTATTCTGGCATTGATCAGCTCTTGCGGTAGCTGCTTTTCTATTCCAACTAACACTACTAGTTTTCGATAACTCTTTCTGCTTAGCGCATCAGCAACTACATTTTATTTTCCCGGGTGATATAGGATTTCACAGTCATAATCCTTTACTAATTCTAATCACCTGCGCTGCCTCATGTTGAGCTCCTTTTGAGTGAAGAAATACTTTAAGCTTTTGTGATCCGTATAAATCTCACAACATTCTCCATAAAGATAATGGTGCCAGATTTTCAATGCAAAGACCACCACTGGCAACTCCATATCGTGCGTTGGATAGCGTTGCTTGTACTCCTTCAGCTGCCTTGAGGCGTAGGCTATTACCTTATCATTCTGCATCAGCACACAACCCACACTTTGCTTCCACGCATCACTGTAGACTATAAACTTGTCGTTGGGTGTCGATACACAAAGTATTGGTGCTGAGCATAGCTTATCCTTAAGCAACTGGAAGCTCTCTTCACACTTATCTGTCCAGTTGAACCTTTGCTGTTTCTGGGTCAGGTTGGTAAGCGGAGTGGCTATCTTAGAAAAGCCCTCTACAAACCTCCAATAATAACCTGCTAGCCCAAGAAAACTTCTTACCTCTGACGCGTTCTTAGGTCTTGGCCAATCCTTGATAGCCTCTACCTTAGTTGGGTCTATAGCAACTCCGTCCTTAGATACTATGTGGCCGAGGAACGCTACTTGTGAAAGCCAAAATTTGCTTAAGTTTAGCAGGACTAAGGCTGTAGAAGAACTAAGGCAAAACATAGTTCTCTTCTCTCTCCCTCTCTCTCGATAATCAATCTCGCTCTCTCTTGGGTTGGAATTTTGAAGCTAAGCTAGGGAATTCAAGCTTGAGGATTAAGGCTTGGAGTTTAGGGTTGTGTTACAACAACTAAAAGGGGCTCAATTCTTATTTGAGGTAAGGTTTTCAGCTAGAAATCTCTGGTTTTACTCTGTTTTAAGGTTATTCTTTTAGCTTGATAGTTTGATTTTGGAATTGTGTATTTGGTGATGTTTCAAGTGGTTTGAAGCTTGGGTTTTGATGTTAGTATGGTGATAATGTTGTATTAATGATTGGTTGTGATATTGGAGATTTATTTGATGAGATTTGGCTAAGTTAGAATTGAGGAAAATGCAGGGGAGCTGGGTTCGCAGGGTTAAGTCGTGACCGAGTTCATGCAAGTTGCGACTTGAATGAACCCTAGAGCCTCCCCTAGGCTCTATCTGGCAGGCGCGCTGCATCCCTCAAGGGCAAGTTGCAGCCCTCCCCTGGCACCCAGATAGGGGGCTCTCTGTCTTGGGGGCGCGCCGCGGCCCTTGGGGGGTAGGTCGCGGCCCGCCTATCTTCTTTGTGCCAGGTTGGGTTTTAACAAGTTTTAAGCGCTAGTTCTCGAATCTCTAAGCTCGAGATCAAATTTACTAACCGTTTTAGTAGGATTTGAGGTCCCGGGAGCTGGGTTTTAGTCCATGAACCTTTTATTACTCATTTTATTAATGGGATTTCATATTTGGTTATGATTAGGTGACCTCTAAGGGGCTTAAGGATATATCATTCTCGAGGGTCATTCTTTATTTATTTTACGCTCAAGTTTGAGGTAAGAAAACTGCACCCAGTATGTGACATACATGATTTTTGATGAGGCACGTTGAGTACTCTATATATGGACATTGGTTTCATTGTGGATGCGTGTCAGGGTTGCTTATTTGTGAATGGCACTGGCTTATTAGTCAGAAATGACAATGGTGTTTAGTACCGGTCGAGAAGTTCTGACTTATCAATCATGATCGGCAATAGTACTGAGCGATGGTCGTATAGAATTGACTTATGAGTCAAGAGCAGCATTAGCATTCTGACTGCAGGCCGAAATGATTAGATCTTATCAACATGAGCATTAAATGCTTGACCGACCTATTGGTCGAAGAAAACTAAAACGCTTGGCTAGTCTATGACTAGTTACTCAGAGCCAGGACCAAAAAGGTTCAGGTGACGTGATAGTCATATGGCTTAGGGCGTAGGACCCCAGAGAGACTCATTAGTCATCTATTTAGCGCAGGACCCCAGAGAGACTCATTAGTCATCTATTCAGGGCGTGGGACCCCAGAGAGACTCATTAGTCATCTATTCAAGGCGTAGGACCCTAGAAAGACTCATTAGTCATCTATTCAGGGCGCAGGACCCCAGAAAGACTCATTAGTCATCTATTCAGGGCGCAGGACCCCAGAATGACTCATTAGTTATCTATTTAGGGCGCAGAACCCCAGGATTTACTTGCTAGCCATCAACTGATTAGGGCTGATGCCCCAGAATGATTATATGGTCATTTATTTATATTGAATACATGCAGTAATAAGTTTTCTTACAGAACCTTGGTTCACGGGTGCTATGTAGTGTAGGTAAAGGAAAAGAAAAGCTCACCCAGCCTTGAGTGGAGAGCTTAGGTGGCGACGTGTACATATGCGGCTGCTTGACCACCACGGCCAAGGTGTTTCTCAGGGGAACTAGGGTTTAACCCTATTTTTCCCGCTTAGGTCGGCAGATTGTAACTTTTGAACTGTAATGATTAGTTTGGATTGTAAATCACTTTGTAAACACTTTTATGGGATCCCATGTACAATCTAATGTATTAAATAAAATATATCCATTCTTTTTGACCGAGATTTTCACCCTGGCCCATTAATAACACTTAGATGCACGTTTATGACCTAATGACTCGTTTAGCTAGTTAAGCATTATTTAAAGTACACATTGTGACGGTCTTGGCTAACCAGGGTGTTACACCATGTATGAATGTAAATATTTTTTTTGAAACGGTTATACCTTTTGACCAATTTTTTTAACCCTAAACTGTTAACCACGTTTAGTTACACGTTTATGGCCAAATGGCTCGTTTAGCGAGTCTAGCACTATTTAAAATACACAATGTAATGGTCTTGGCTGCAAGGGCGATACAGTGGAACTAGAGTCGGATATGCTGGATTAGCATCCCGAGCTGTTCAGGTAAATTTCGAGGAAGAAATTTCCATGAGGAGGGGATAGTTGTAACGTCCTAAATTTGATAATAAGGCTTAGTGCCTTGATAAGCATGCTGGAAGGGCATAGGTGGATTTATATGTGAATTATGTGAATTTAATTGAATATATATGTGATTATGTGAATTATATGAGTTATATTATGATATGATTGCTTATGCATGTTTTTAAGTGTATTAAATATGCTTGTGGGCCCATTTATGTTAAAAATGGCATTTTCGTAATTTAGCCTCACTGAGGGTATAACTGTAATTATAAGTTTTATGATTGATACCACATTATTATGTGGATATATTTGAGATATTCGGCAGAGGTCGGTCCTTTTGAGCAAAGTAGCAGAAAAGTCACAACGGGGATTAATACCTAGCTCGAGGTGAGCTTAGGGGTATTTTGGTAATTTGGTAATTTACTGGAATTTATTGAGTAATGGGAATTAATTTGGTGAGTGTTTAGGTTTAATTGGGAAATTCGTGGTGAAATTTGAGGTTAGCCGAAATTTTGGCAAATGACTAAAATGCCTTTGAGTTGGTTGAGGATAAGTTTGGAGTATGGGCAAATTGGTCATTTGACTACAGAATTAGAGTAAGAGGGAACCCTTTTGCTGAAGGTTTGGTCATTCACGTACACTAGCTATCTTTCTCTCCTTGTTTTCTTTCAAATGGTTAAGCACACTTTAAGCTTTCAAGTGTCCAATTCTTGAAGTTAGTGAGATTTCTTGAGGAAATGGGGGATTTGCTAAAGCTAGGAGTTGTTAAGTGATCATCCAAGGGCTAGGATCACGAAATTCTTCATTTGAGGTATGAATTTTCTGAGTTTTCTTGTGTTCTTTTTTCTTATTGAGGGAGTTTGGGTTATGGCTTATTTTTTTTTAATTCTTGAGTTATAAGTGTTTATCTAAGAACTTTGATTTTAGAAATATGTTAAGCAACTAATTTGTGCACTAAAATTGGACTGGAAATATGCGAGTTAAGGTTTGATTTTCTGATTTGGAAAGGAAATGGAGTTTGAAGCTCAAATTGGTGATTTTGGGAATTCAAGGGTTTGGGAGTGTTTTAGAGGTTGTGGGTTGCTATTTATTACTTTCCTGTGTTTCTGGGACCATTCCTGTGGTCTATTTGGGTTGAAACCGTGTCTTGGGACGGTTTTGGGAGACTTGCGATGTTTGAAAAAATCGCAAGTTTTCTGGTTTTGCAAGGAAGCGTTGCGGCGCTGTTCTTGAGCACTGCTGCACATGTGTAGGGGATTTTTGGGCATGGGCTCTCTGCCTAGTTGAGTGTCACGAATCTTTTGGGGGCATGCCGCGGCTCTTTTGGGGGTGCGCCGCAGCTCAAATTGGGAAAAGTGGGAAAATCATGTTTTGGGTTGCGGGAACCCAAACCTAAAGGCTCGGTGTTATCCCCAAAAAATGGAGATCGATGATGTGGCAATAGAGGTGACAAGTTGCAGTACATGCTCCGTAAAAGACACATTAAATAGTCAATAAATACATTGACTCCTCAGAGTTGTGATAAAGTGACCCGGTAGACTGATGAAGAGTTTTGATTGCTTGAGAAGTGTCATGACCGACCAGGCATGACCTTGTCCGACCAGTCACGTGTTTGTCTACCCAGGAGTGACATTGCTGCCCAGGAGTGACATTGTCCTACCAGCATGCACATGCCCTACCAGCACTGGCATGCTAGAGGAGAGTGCCATGTTAGACGAGAGACATGGCATGCTAGAGGAGAGTGCCATGTTAGAGGAGAGACATGGCATGCTAGAGGAGATTGCCATGTTAGAGGAGAGACATGGCATGCTAGACCAGAGAGAACGTGCCATGTTAGAGGAAAGGAGTCATGTCCGAGCCAAGTGCACCCGAGAAGCCCAATGCCGACACCCTTGTGTGTCCGGTTGGACCTTGGTCCGAGGAGTATCCCTAAGAGGTGTGGTCGGACCTTGGTCCCAGGAGCAGCCCCAAGAGGTCCGGTCGGACCTTGGTCCGAGGGGTACCCCCAAGAGGTGTGGTCGGACCTTGGTCCGAGGAGTACCCCCAAGAGGTGTGGTCGGACCTTGGTCCGAGGAGAGCCCAGGAATGTGGTCGGACCTTGGTCCGAGGAGAGCCAAGGGTGTGGTTCGAGGAGAGCCCAAGGGTGTGGTCCGAGGAGGAATCCAAAGCATGGTCGGACTTTGGTCCGAGGAGAGTCTAAGGGGTATGGTCCGTATGCATGTGTCCAGCATGCATATATCCGACCAGTACTTGTGTGTGTACAGCATGCATGTGTTCGACCAGATAGAGGAGGACTAAGTCAAGATTCCCATGAAACGGCTTCAACAAGAACCGGTCTTGGCATGCGCGGGAATCTCTCATTCTTCCCACAAATTAAGGGTTTTGTTACATTTTGAATGTTTTTTGTAATTTAAATGTAATAAATATAATAAAATATCCCGATTCTAGGGGATATCATATGTATGATCCTAAGCCTATAAATATATGGCTTATGGGATCAGAAAGAGGCTTATTCTTATGGGACTTTTTGGCAATTTGAAATTTGGTCTGAGTTTCTAGAGAGAGAAAGTGCGTTTTCCTTGAGAGAGAACCCTTTTTTTATTCGAAGAATTTACACTGAAGAAACTCAGTTGACACTGGTTCATCTGATCTTGAGTGTAGATAAAGTAATCAAGTCTCTAAGTGGATTAGGCTATTACCGACTGATCGGTGCTGAACCACTATAAAAATCTTGTGTGTTATTTACTTTCTTTGATAAAACTGTCTGTGTCGTTTAAATTCTCTTGAAGGTTTATCGTTTTTGATGTTCTCATGTCGTTGGCTAAAAACATAGTCAACATTTTGGTGCTTTCATTGAGAGCCTGAAGAGAAAGACAGACGGTCCTTGAAGTCATATGGCACCTAAGAGCACCAATGCAGCCTCCAAGAAGACAGGCTCCTCTAAAGAGCCTGCTAGATCAGAAGGTCCTAGCCCACAAGTCCATGAGAATGAGCCTAGAGTCATGCTCGAGGACGTGACTCCAGGAGTTGAAGAGCTCCAAGAGGCCATGGGGGCCTTCCAGGAGGAGATGGCACAATTCCACGCCAGGCAGGAGGCGTTTGCTGAAGAGATGGCCAGGCAGAGAGCTGCGTTAGAGCAGCAAAGACGCGATATGGAGGCCAGAAGCGAGGAGCTCAGACAACAACAGGAGGAGGTCAACCGAAGACATCGTGAAGCAGCACTTGCTTTAGAGGCAGCTACCCAGTTGGCCTAAGCCAATGCCCAAGCTGCAGCGCGAGGAGCAAGGACCACGGAAGCTGGTCGTAAGAACAATGATAGATCAAGGAGGGGTGGTAATAACCCACCTGGTGAGGAAGATGGAGTCTGATTGCACACTGCCTCAACACAAAGGGAGCACTCTAGGACCCCCTCCAGGAGCCACCGATCAGAAACTTCAAGATCAGGAAGTCACCGATCGGGTAGTAAGAAGACTCCACCTGGGCAGGAGCAAAATAAAGCTCCTCGAGATAAGAGGACTTCACAGTTCAAAGATGGGCATGGTCGTGATGAGGCTGATAGTCATCCCACCGACCAGTCAAAGGAAAAGGAGGGCCACAACCCACAAGGAGGAGAAAAATGCCCAGAGCACGCCAAGAAGCCTCCACTGCACCCCGACCAGCAGCGTAGCAGGAGAGAGGAAGTCCCGCATAGTAAGCCCTCTGGGAAATCGAAGATCACGGTGTTCGATCGGGTAGGAGAGCATGCTTCTCAGAAGGATCTAAGGGATGTTATCACCAACAAGAGGAGGATCGTCCCGGTCGAAGGGCAAAATCTGGACCGCCCTGCCAGTCAAGTAGAAATACTTGACGGTGGCGCGCCAGATGGTAATGCCCGACCAGGTGGTCAAGACCTTGGAACCTCATCTGTAACGCCCCAACTCTAGGGACCGCTACAGTGCACATTGCAAATAGTGCTAGACTCGCTAATCGAGTCGTTTGGCCATAAACGTGTAACTAAGCATGATTAGCGGTTTAGGGGTTAAAATTTTTGGTTAAGATATAACGTTTCACTAGAACGTTTACTGTGTACATTGGGATCCCAAAAATATAATTTCAGAGTTTATTACAAGAAAGTGTTTACAACAGGCCGTTCTAAGCGGCAAAACAGGGTTAAGCCCTAGTTCCACTTTCAAACCTCGCCCAAGTATTGGTCGAGCAGCTGCATATGTACACGTCATCACCTAAGCTCTCCAACTCAAGGATGGTCCAGCTTTCTTTTGCCTTTACCTGCACCACAAAGCACCCATGAGCCGAAGCCCAGCTCATAAACAGTCATATCATGATACCAAATCATATCTGGCATGCCTAGCATTCATAGCTCTATTCAGCATGCAAGTGAATTCAAACAGATGCTGGGGTATCCAGGGTAAGAAGTCCTGGTCTTCTGATTGGAGGACTATCAAGTCAATCCTAATCAGATGAGTGTCGTAACACTTGAGGTTCTGATAAACCATGTTGAGTGACCGACAAGCGAGTCACTAATTCAAGTGGAAGGGTGGTTGTTGGGTAAGCCTCTAACCTTCAACATGTTCTGGTAAACCATACTGAGTGACTGACAAGCAAGTCACTAATCCAAATGGAAGGCTGGCTGTTGGGTAAGCCTCTAACCTTCAACAGGTTCTGGTAAACCATGCTGAGTGACCAACAAGCAAGTCACTGGGGCCTCAGTGCCCAAAGCCATGCATATGATGATCAAAATGATCATACAGAGCTCATAGCTCTGATTAGATGAGTGAATATCACTTTGAGGTCCTGGTAAACCATACTGAGTGACTGACAACCAAGTCACTAGGGGCCCAGTGCCCATAGCCATGTAACAACACCGTTACCTAGGCTTTCCTGCAATGGCTCTAAATGACTAGCTTTTGGCTAGATAAATGCTTGTTTATATTCATCGAACTTGAGGTCGGTCCTGCATTAATGCTCTTTGAGTCATTCAATGCAGAAGGTCGATTAGGTCTAATCGACATAGCTTGCACTAAACACACTAGGGTTGTCCTGACTAGTGAGTTAGCACAATGTGACCAGTGCCCAGTACCACTGCCGAACCTGACTAGTGAGTCACAGCTTCACAGTTGATACTAACACCTTTGCCAAATCTGACTAATTAGTCAGTGCCATGCACAAGTAAGCAATGCTATCAATGTATATCAATTTGTATCATATGTCACACATCCAAAGATGAGGCATTCAACATGCTTACTTAACAATTACGAGCATAATAATGATCACGCACAAACACAGAGACTCAAGCTCTGACCAATCTCATATTAATCATTCATGGCATGCCCTAATCACATGTTTCTCGTGCATCACACTTAATCATCCAGCATGACTCAATAATAATCATATGCAAATGGGCAAGATTGCCAAGCATTCATTATGCTATCAATGTTTACATTTAAACATCCAACATGCATTAATCATAGCCATGCATGTCACATATGGGGTGCAGTTTTCTTACCTTGGGTTCGAGCGAGAATTAATAAAAGATACGACCTTTGAGAAAGATCAGTCCTTTGGTCCTTTAACGGTCACCTAGTCATAACCAAAAATATAGGATACCATCAATGAAAATGAAAACAAAGGTTTCCAAACCAATATCTAGCCTCCGGGACATCAATCCACACTTAACCGGGTAGTAGGACCGACCCCAAGGCCTTAAGCTAGCATCCCCAAGTCAAAAACCCATTTTTGGCCAAATCTGCCCTGATGGGCCGCGGCTCACCGTAGCCATGCCATGGCTCACCCTCAGATAGAGGCAAAAACTTGCCCAGAAGCACACTCAGGCCGCGGCACGCCATAGCCAGTACGCAAACTAGCAACAATCATATTTTCTTCCCCTGCGTTTCCCTCGAAACCAAACCTTCAAACCAGTCCCAAACCTCAACCTAACACCCAATTCAACAACTAAACATCATCTACAACTCACCCACATCAAAACCCAAGTTAAACATCAATTAAACTTCCATTAATTCCAACTAACCACCAAGAAATCACAAGCTGAAACTTAAAAGAAAACAGAGTATAATCAGACTTTCATGGCTGAGTTTCCTTACCTCAAGCTCGGTTTTCAATCCCCTTCAATAGATGAATCAAGTCCCTAAGCCCAAACCTTGATTTCCTATCTTGTTACCTCAAATTGGCTCTCAAAATTCCAAAGGGAGAAAGAAGGAAAATGGTGTACAGCAAAGAGAGAAAGATGAGGATGATGATGCTCTGTTTTGGTTCTGTTTTTCTACAGCCTTAAAGTCCATATAAATCCAATCAAATGACCAAAATACCCCTAGGTCACTTAAGGTTCCTAAAAGCCTTCCCAAGGGCAAAATTGTCCTTTCCAACCAATACCGTTAATCATAATTAACGCTCTCCAATTCCTGCTAATCTCAATATTCTCAAATGCCAATAAATCATATCCCATTACCCTTTAATTCCCGGCAACGTTCTAATTACCAAATTACCTCGAGACTCACTCCGAGCCCCGAACTTAATCCCGTTATGACTAGATCGAAAACTTGCATTCCCATGATCGTCTCATGTCGAATGGCTCGAACCAATCCACATATAATGTGGTAAAATTATAATTCACCCATATGCATGAAATTACACAATCACGCCCCCAACGGCCAAATTACCAAAATGCCCTTGCAATTAAAGTATGAACCCATATGCATGCATTCACCATTATATAATAATATAATTCACATAAACATGCATATAATCATTAAATACCATAATAAATTAATTATGGCCCTCCCGGCCTCCTAATCAAGGTCCTAAACCTTATTAGGAAATTTGGGGCATTACATCATCAGTTGCACCAGCCATCCAAGCCCAGCTTGACATGCTAGCAGCTGCAGTGCAAGGTTTGTTGAAATGACCTTCCGAGATAGATGCGATAGACCACAGGAGTGGCAGCCCATTCTGTGCTCGAATTAGAGCAGCCCAGCCACCAGCAAGGTACAAAGCACCGGTACTGCCAATTTATACAGAAAAGGCAGATCCCATCAGACATGTTGGGAAGTTTGAGGATCAGATGGAACTGCTCGGAGTGAGTGATGAATATCAGTGTAGAGTCTTCCCCACCACCTTGACGGACACTGCCCAGGAGTGGTATTGGAAGTTTAAGCCAAACTCCATTACCTCTTAGGAGGCATTCAGGAAGGAGTTTTGTACACAATTTAGCACTGCCCGGACTCCACCAGTTTATGCCAATGACTTGGCAGATATCAAACAAGGAAAAGATGAGTCTCTAAAGAACTATATACAGAGATTCATGAGAGAAGCCAATAGAGCAACTGTTGTAGGAGACGAGGGGAAGATGGTTGCCATATCTGCTGGGATAATTTATCGGAATCCTCTATGGGACAGCATCCATCGCCATCCAATTTCAACACTTCAACAATTTCTTGACCGGGCGGACAAATATATGAAATTGGATGATGCAATAGAGAAAGGGGAGAATGGCATAAACAATCCGAGCAAATCAATTGACTCTCCTAGTGATGGTGGAAAGAAGCGTGGAAATAATGGGTCTGACCACCATGAGGAAAATAAAGCAAAGTTGAGTTCAAGTGAAAAGCCAACCAAGTATGAGCCTCAATTCACTAACTACACCACTCTCTCAACCAGCCGAGCAGAGATATATCTTGCTAGTCATGAAGAGGTTCCCTACAAGAAGCCTCCACCCATCAGAAGAGAGATGAGGAAGAGAGACATGAACAAGTTTTGTCGTTTCCATGAAGATTATGGTCACGACACGAATGAATGCAACCACCTCAAGGACGAGATAGAATTTCTTCTCCGGTCGGGCAAGTTGAGGAAGTACCGGGCAGAGACACCCCAAGGAGAAGGAGGTAGCAGCAACTCTGGTCTCAAGCGACAAAGATCTTCACCCTTGCAGCCTGGACCTATGGACTTTACCTTAGACACTATATGTGGAGGTCCACACTTGGCTGAGGAGAGCAACTAAGCAAAGGAGAAGTATGCTGAGCAGGAGTGCTAGGATCAAGAATCACTGGAGTGGCGTGCACATAGAGCATCGAAGGATATATTATTTTTAAATACCGCTTTCAG
This sequence comes from Humulus lupulus, assembly GCF_963169125.1. Classification (NCBI taxonomy): domain Eukaryota; kingdom Viridiplantae; phylum Streptophyta; class Magnoliopsida; order Rosales; family Cannabaceae; genus Humulus; species Humulus lupulus. The sequence continues at coordinate 200,444,927 of NC_084802.1, forward strand.
AGTGGTAGCTTGATTTCGAGTTTTTAGACTTGTTATTTAAGTTTGGTGTATGAGCTGGTTATTTGCTAACCAGTCATTTTATTTTTCAACAATTTTGGTTGTTTAAGACTCGTTATTAAACATGTTTTTTCCTTTTTAATTTACAAGTAATAAAAGAGACTACGCGCAGCGTGGTCGATTCTTGCTACAAATATGCATGTGTGTTAGTTATCCGAGCAATGTTCAACTGCTCGAATATTTTCCATATATTCTATGTGTTTCACGAGTAATTAACTGCTCGAACAGGTTCGGTCAGGTAGCAAGTGACTAAGGATCTTTCAACCCTCAATCACCTGGGGGGCACATGGGGTATACTGGTATATAATTTAACACAGGCAATAAGAGCACGAGTTAATATATCTGTTTTTAGGCTGACTTGTAAATTTTAGAAGTCCAAAAAGGCCATTAAGCTAACTTGTTTGACAAAGCTTAAGTAACTTGGAATTTATTTCTAAAAAATTTCAAGTTAGGAGCAGATATTCGTGTGACAGTAAGCATGCTCATAAAATATTAGAGCAATAAGAGTGTGAGAAAGTATACTTAGCATGGACTTATGAAATGTCTAGAATTTCTAAGTTAGAAAACTAAGTACTCATGCGAAAATAGAAGGCATACACCAGAGTGACTTTACTATTCACAAAAAACTTATAACTTTTTAAGTCTAGGGGAGACTTAGAATGTTTTAAGTTAACAAAAAAAAAGTAAAGTATAAATGCCAACAGCTCCACTATACAAAAGTAAAGAGTAAACTACTAACAAGGTACGAAGTCTAGCTGATCAGGTGCAACGTTTTCCTGGTCGGGAGAGATACAACTTCCCTGGTCAGCTGAGCATGTACCACTGGTCGAGTAGGGAACTCTATTGTTGAGCATGATTAACATCGATGAGTCCCTGGAGTGAATCAAACAAATGCATGCAAAATAAATACTACATAGTGAAAAGTTGTCTTTGAGAGGAGAAGTCAAGTTTTCACCAAGATTGATTGAGAGAAATCAATCTCTCAAAATAATTATGGGAGATTCGAACAAGGTGCTTTGATGGTTTTTTGTAGGGAAGGACTTAAATGGCTATGCCATGTGCCCAAACAAATGCCTAAGAGTGCCTAAGGGTGCTTAAAGTATTTGAAAAATGTGGTGTCCAAGCATACTTTGGGATGGTCGATTGGATGCATGTTGGGCCGAGGGGCATCTCGCCTATGTCCAAGGATCTAGGCCCAGAAATTTGGTGCCTAAGGTGCTGCATCCGAGGAGCCAAGATGTGTCCGAGTAGTCTTGTGTCCGAGGAGCCAAGATGTGTCCGAATAGTCTTGTGTCCGAGGAGATGCATGGCCAGCCGTGGTCGGATGCATGTCCGAAGAAGAGATACAGTCGCGGTCGGATGCATGTCCGAGGAGATGCATGGCCAGCTGTGGTCGGACGCATGTCCGAAGAGAAGATACAGCTGTGGTCGGACATTAGTCCGAGGAGTACCCCCAAGAGGTGTGGTCGGACCTTGGTCCGAGGAGTACCCCCAAGAGGTGTGGTCGGACCTTGGTCCGAGGAGAGCCCAGGAATGTGGTCGGACCTTGGTCCGAGGAGATCCAAGGGTGTGGTCCGAGGAGAGCCCAAGGGTGTGGTCCGAGGAGGAATCCAAAGCATTTTCGGACTTTGGTCCGAGGAGAGTCTAAGGGGTATGGTCCGTATGCATGTGTCCAGCATTCATATGTCCGAACAGTACTTGTGTGTGTACAGCATGCATGTGTTCGACCAGATAGAGGAGGACTAAGTCAAGATTCCCAGAAACGGCTTCAACAAGAACCGGTCTTGGCACGCGCGGGAATCTCTCATTCTTCCCACAAATTAGGGGTTTGGTTACATTTTGAATGTTTTTTGTAATTTAAATGTAATAAATATAATAAAATATCCCGATTCTAGGGGATATTAGATGTATGATCCTAAGCCTATAAATATATGGCTTATGGGATCAGAAAGAGGCTTCTTCTTTTGGGACTTTTTGGCAATTTGAAATTTGGTCTGAGTTTCTAGAGAGAGAAAGTGCGTTTTCCTTGAGAGAGAACCCTTTTTGTATTCGAAGAATTTACACTGAAGAAACTCAGTTGACACTGGTTCATCTGATCTTGAGTGTAGATAAAGTAATCAAGTCTCTAAGTGGATTAGGCTATTACCGACTGATCGGGGCTGAACCACTATAAAAATCTTGTGTGTTATTTACTTTCTTTGATAAAACTATCTGTGTCGTTTAAATTCTCTTGAAGGTTTATCATTTTTGACGTTCTCACGTCGTTGGCTAAAAACACAGTCAACACTCGGGAATGGTTATACTACCCGGTTTAGTAGAATTCCAGGTCCCAAAGGCTAGGACTTGATCCAGAAGCCTTTATTGGTTAAGTTTTTGATAGTTATTCAAGGTCCCAGAGGCTAGGTCTCAGGAGGAAATGATCGCACTCGGGGTCACCATACGCTATCCACTCAGGACTTGAGGTAAGAAAACTCACCTGGGTTGTGATTAGGGCTTGAGCCCCAGTTATTAAACATGACTACAATCATGCCTTTGAATATCTGTTTAAATGTGAATGAATGTGTTATGTATGAACTGTATACCTTATTGAATTTGATTGAAAAGCTCGGCTTATAAACCGTGGTCAGCATAAGCATGTGGAATGCATGCTGTTATGGCTGGGCCACTTTGGAACTATGGTATGCATTCATGTGACCCTATGGTCGTGTAATTGAGTTAAATGCCTATTTGAGTATGGTTATTAATGCTGAGCATGCTATTTGTGATCTGTTGATTTTTTTGTATATGTTAATTCAAGTTTTCTTGTTGAGTCTTGGCTCACGGGTGCTATATGGTGCAAGTAAGGGTAAAGGGAAGTTGTGTTAGGATTAATGCCCTAAAAGCATGTAAAGATATTTTATTGGTTTTAAATAAAAGTACAATTTTATTATATTTGAATGTTATAATTATTGTTTGAATTAATTATATAATAATATCAAGAAAATTTCCTATTCATTCATGAGAATATGATCTTGTATTAGTAAGAGAGAATTAAGATCATATATAATGAATAAAATAGTCAGTAACATATTAAAGTATGGAATCTTTAATGAATGGTTACTAGTACGGCTTGCTAAGCATACGAGATGCGAGTATTCATGAACTCTTGTTTGTGTTTATTGGATCTTTTGATTCACTCGTTATGGTATCTTAGAATAATGAGGCTAATGACTTTTGTTTTGGAGATTCAATATCATGGATGGCTGGGAACATGAATTACAATATTAGAATCCATGTTTTCCTAACGAGTCGAATATTTGTTCCCTTAAGAGTTAAGTCTGAAACCGAATAGTTATTGAGCTCAAATCTATAATTAGATTATAGATTAATTATTCGCTAGTGAATTAATGGTACTTAAGGATCAAGAGGTAATTAGAATGGTAAAATTTTAATTTTGACCAGCTCTAATTAATGATCCAATAATGGAGGAAAAAACTACATATATTGATTATATCAATGGACTACAAGAGAAAACTCTGTAAATATAATTCTATAAATACGTAGAGTGCAATTCCATAATTATAGTGGAATAATCATGGAATTAATAAATAAGATTATTATATTGAAGAGTTTGATTAATAATCTGATTTATTAGAGCTTTGTATTGTAGGTCCATGATCCCCAGATCACCTCTGTCCTAAACTGTCAAGGGTAAGGATGTCAAAAGAAAGTTTTGTAGAGAGAATGAATAAATTGCAAAGGAATTAATTTTCCAGGACAAGGAAATAATTATGTGATAATTATGGGTAATTGATTAATTGTGAATTAATTAATTGTTTAACTATATAGTTTTTATTTTGAAAAACTATAGGTTAAAATTAATATTAATTTTGTTTGGATTAATATAAAGAGAGAGCATAATAAATATCTTATTTAGAATATGATATTTATTTATTTAATTTAAAACTGATATTTTAAGATAAAGTTAATTTTGAATTAACTGATATTTATGTTGGGATAAATATATTGTCTTAAAAGTTGATTAAACAAACAAATGAGAAAATTAGGGAAATGTTGATAGGGTTGGGCGACACACACTGTACAACACAATGTGTGGCGCCTAACTCAAGGATTTTTATTCATAGGTTTTGAATTTTGAATTTCAAATAAAATTGTTTAATCAATTATTTAATTATTCTTTTTAAATATGATTTAAATAAATAATTAAATATAAATATCAAATCAGTTTTAATTTGAATTTTATTTTTGATAAAATAAAATATTTTAGAAAGCTTAGATCAATTTTGCCACTTAGGTTGGCCTCTCTTTTGTATTCTTTTGAGTTGTAATTGACTTTTAAACTTTTTTCGGGATCCTATGTACAAACTTAAACTTTTAATTGAAAATGATTACTATTTGACCAAAATTTTTAGTAGCTACTCCATTAGTTAATTCAATCACATGTTTAGGTCCAAATGACTCGGTTAGCGAGTTAAGCACTATTTTAAAACACACAGTGTAACGATCTTGGATTAGTAGGACATTACATGGGCCGCCTCATGTGTGAGTTTACACATTCCGTTCGTCACCCGGAGGAGCCTTATTGTGGTGGGGCTCCCGAGGAGACTTTTTTTATGTCTTGCATGCATGTTGTTTGTCTTTATAAATTATTTCCTTTATTTTTCCTCCAAAGATTAACCCTATCTGTTTCTTTGTGCAGAAAGCATGGTCCTGTCCAACTTGGTCAGACAGAAGCTCCCGAGTGTGATGGGGCCCTATCAAATAGACACCTCTGAGGCGTTTGTCACAGTGCTCTTGCCCCTGGCGTCTATGCCTTTGGCTCCGGTGGTCGCGCCTCCACCCCCGGTGGCTCCTGCAGTTCTAGAAGCTGCTCCGTTTGCCACTCCTCCTCAGCCAATGGTTACCGATGAGGTCATTCACGTCGAGGTCTCCCCTCCTCCAGATGGGGGGCTCTCTCAGAAGGGAAAGGAAATCCCTTCTAGGGTGTCTGACTATCTTTCGATCAGGACACCTCGATTGGTGGTCTTTCTCGAGCACTTCGAGGGAGAAGACTTAGTAAGGCACAAATGGGTGGTTGAGTACTTCAATGTACGTCTTGACGAAGGCAACTGGGATTTCAAAGTCCTCTTAGAGTACCTACAGGAATACAAACCGCAAGGTCCGGTCGCCTCTCCTAGCCGCGAGGATTTGGAGGCTCTCCTCTCAGGGAGGGTTGGAGAAAGGACGGCTCCGCTTGTCATGGAGTTGCTTTAGGGATTGGTGGGGTCCCTGTGTGATATGCCCTTCTGCAACTTCGATCGCTCCAGTAGTGTCAATGAGATCTTGTTGATAGCTGCCAGTCGCCACATCACCTTGAGGGTAAGTCTTGAATCTTCAACTCTCATTTTTACTTAAGTTCTTCACCGAGCTAACAAGTATTGTTTTGGTGCAGGGTGTGGCCTTCAACCAACGGCTCGGGGACATCGTTACCATGAGGTCCTTCGAGCTGAAGGAGCTTCATGAGGAAATGGCATAACTTAAGGAGATTGCGGTCCCGTTAGCGGAGCACTCGCAAATCCAAAAGGACTTGGAGGATCTTAAGGCCCGTGCGTTAGAGTTGGAGACCCAGCTGGCCACGGAGCAGTAGAAGTTGTTGTCTCTAGAGGATACTTCTACGAAGCTGCTAGAAGATGCTGCGAGCTGGACCTGAATCGTGGAGGAGGCCAATGACAAGTTTTTGGTGGAACTCACAGCTGTTCGGGAGGAGCTCTGTTTGAACCAGGAGGAGCTCTGCTTGAGCCACGAGGAGTCATCAACTCGCGCCGCTGAGCTGGCCTTGCTTGGGAGAACGAAAACCTCCGATTCTAAGCAGAGGAGCTGGAGAGGGATCTCGATGTGATGGTAGATGACCCCCTGTTTATGGCGTACCAAAGCAACAAGGACATGGATCTATCATTCTCTGAGGAGCTGAACATGCGGATGATGCTCAAGGAGCACCTTCTGGTCGAGGAGGCCAAGGTAGCGTAGGAAAAGGAAGCTGCGATGGTTGGCTGTGCTCCTGAGGCAGATCTTATCATCGAGGTGGTGGGGGGATGTTCCTTTGGGTGAGGACCCGAAGTGATTTTAATTTTCTTTTCTTTGTTTGATTAAGTAGGCATGCGGCCTTTTGTTTATTGGGGTGTAAATAATTAAATTCTCGAGCCCTTGAGCTCAATTGTAAATACCTTTTAACCTCTATGCAGCTTGTACTACTTTTCTTGCCATTATTGCTTTCTTACTAACATGCTCACACTTAGTAATTATGCCATTTGGTCTTATTAATTTGGCTGGGTTTTGCACGCAACTCAATGTAAAGTAACGCCACGAGAGTCCAAAACCTCAACCCGTCCACATGTTGTGGGCCTCAAGTCTTAGAGACTTAGGTCTTGCACTCGAATCTTGGTGACTCAAGTCTCTATCAACCTCTCTTAGTATTTGGATATTTTTAGGCACTTAGTGTTGTTTCTCAGGCTTGTAGTCCTTGGGACTAACTCTTAGTGCGATGTAAATTAGGAACACTTAATGCAGCCCTATGTCCCTGAGTCCCAACAACTCGGGCCTAGGCCATCCATTACTTAGAGCTTGAAGATCTTCCTTTTAGTGTTTAAACACTTTGAGCATTTAGTGTTGTCTCCCAGGGGCACAGTCCTCGGGATTAACTTTAACGCCTTGTCAAGTGGAACACTTGATGGTCCTACCCTCTCGAGTCTCAACAACTCAGGCCTTAGGAGGTCTATTGCACTACAAGGTTCTAAGGTTCTTATCTCAATACTGATGCTTTGGGAATTTAGTGTTGCTTCCTAGGCTCGTTGTCCTCCGTATTAACTTTGATGCCATCCGGTATCCTCAGTTGCCAATCATTCAAGCTTTGGGAGGTCAAATGTACTAAGATAATCGTGCCCCGGGGTGCACTGTCCCCAAGATGCCATTTTGGGCTTTTCGCCCTGCCCCCTGAGTACAGTTACTCAAAACTTTGCCATGTGGAAGTCATGAACTTGTTGTCTGTGGGCTCTAAGTCCCCGGAGTATGTACCCGAGTTTCATGTCCTTAGGCTAGGCCTCGCAATGTTAGATTTGTGTTCACCTCGAGTCAGTACTCACGTTACTTCGATTTCTCATCGTTGGGGTGATTGTTTTGAGGTTGTGCCCGAGTACAAACGACTCGGGACTCCGTTCACATCTCGAGGATTGAGACCTGGTTTTCGTTCCTCGGGTGTGCGTGGTCCTGGGGAGAATACCTTAGGTCTATCCTTGTGTTACTTGGATTTTAGCGAGTGGGCGCTCTATGAGTGGTACAAATAGAATAAAAAGGAAACTAAAATATTAATAGATTCTTTTAAATTCTCTACCGCATTTTGTCTACACTGTTTCCATTACTTGTGCTTGGAGGCTACAAAATGATTACAGAATTCAACAAAAATACAATGCTCATATCACTGGTAATACCGACAGCGATGCTCAACATTCCAGGCATGGGGTACTAACTCTCCACCCAGTCTGGCAAGCTTGTAAGTCCCTGGACATACAACACTCTCGACTTTGTACGGACCTTCCCAGTTAGGGCCCAACACTCCAGCACCAGGATCTCGGGTGGCTAAGAAAATCTTTGCAACACCAAATCTCTGACCCTAACTTTTCTATCCTTCACTTTGGAGTTAAAATATCTAGTTACTTTCTACTGGTAGGACGCTACTCGAAGCTGAGAAGCTTCACGGAGCTCTTCCACGAGGTCCAGAGACTCTCAGAGTAAAGTGTGATTTTTGGTCAGGTCATACGTATCTCTTTAGTGCGTGGAGATTGCTGCCTCAACTGGGAGCATGGCTTTGTACCCGTAGGCTATGGAGAATGGTGAGTGGCCGGTGGAGGTCCCAGCAGTGGTATGATAACTCCATAATGCCTTAGGCAGCTCCTCAGGCCAAGCGCCTTTTGCCTGATCCAGTCTTTTCTTCAAGGTGGCTTTAAGCATCTTGTTGACTGCTTCCACCTATCCATTTTCATGCGGGAGAGCTACAAGGAGAAGCTCTTCACCACTCCATGCCTTTAACAGAAATCCGTGAACAACTCACTGTCGAACTATAGGCCATTGTCAGATACTATCTTCCCCGGGAGCCTGTAGCGGCAAACGACATTCTTGATGATGAAATCCAGCACCTTCTTGGAGGTGATGGTAGCAAGAGGTTTGGCCTTGATCCACTTCGTGAAGTAGTCGACCACCAGAATTCCATACTTCACCCCCTTCTCGGTGGGTAAAGACCCGATAAGGTCAATGCCCCAGACTGCGAAGGGCCATAGACTTGTCATCTGAGTGAGCTCATTTGGAGTAGCTTGGGGGAGTTACCAAAGCGTTGGCACTTGCCACACTTCTTAATGTAATCCATCACATCACCATTCATAGTGGGCTTGAAGTATCCTTGTGTTGGCTCTCGATTTAGTCAACGACACGGAGTCACGGAAATGATAAGAATTATAGAACTGAATGCAAGACTTAAAATGACACGATAGTTTTATAGTGGTTCGGCCCCAGAGATTGGTAATAACCTATGTCCACTTAGTGTTTTTATTGATGTAGACTCCAAAATCTGCGATCAGAGAACTAGGGTTCACTAAGTTTCACAAGCTCTGAAATTGAATACAAAGATCGTGTATAAAAGCACTTGTTCTCTCTAAATACAAATTATTGCGCATCAAATAAATGAATCCTATGAGTCCTATTTATAGGCTCATGGATGTACATATGGGTCTATGGGTCGCCCTTAACTTGCATTACAAGCACCAAATAGTAACAAAAATAATGACATTTACATAAAAAAATAATCCAATATCTAACTCATAATCATTTGTAAGAATGTCTCGATTCATTGAGCAATTTGGGTCATATGCATCTGCCCCTCCTCTTTTCCTTCTGCTCAGCATATTCCTTGCGCCTATCAAGCAACTTTAATTTCCTCTTGATACTCTGGTCGTTGGTCGACCATGCCTTCATCAATAACCAGTCATATGTTGTCCATGTGCCTCTTAAACATGCCACGTCATCATGCAAATATTTTAGGGAAACATTTGCCCCTCAATTTTATTTTAATACGATCAACATTTAATAAACTTAATCGAACAACATTCCCGTTGACCTGTCACATTCGACTGTATTTACTCCATTCGAAAAGGTAAGCAATCATGACCTTTTCGGTTTCCCAGAAACGATTTGACTGTTATTGTTATTTCCAATGCAAAAACCCTCAAATCTCATCATTACTTGTAAAATACCCCTGACCGATATAAATACCCCCCTCCTTCCATCATTTCATTTTTACATAACCATTCTATCTCTTCAAGAACACTCAGAAAAAACCTCCAAGAACTTCAGACACTTCAGTGCGATCCGAGGTGTCTTCGAGCAACTTCAAGCAAAACCTTCATCATTTCTTCTACAATCCATACTTCAAGTAAGTTTTCGAACCCATCCCCTTATCTTCGTAGCAATTTTCATGCATTTTGGTCCTGATTTGTCTATTTTCACAACTGGATTTTGAATGTTCTTGATGAGGTTTTGGGTAAATCAGCTTTAGGTAAAAAAACACCCATAAATACTATAATAACATAGGTATTGTAGGAAATGTAGTGCATAAAACAATATTTAGAAGGAGTATTTGGGTTTCTTTACACTGATTTCCAGTCCAAAATCGAAGTGAAAATTCAACTTTGGGTATTTAAGGAAAACTGGGTTTTTACCGCTCGTTTTCGGAGTTGAAAAGTTTTTTTGAAAAAAATTTTCATATTCATTTTTTGATCCGTTTTTCCAACCTTTTCGCATGTTTGTTGTGTTTTTATCAGGATGTTGCTGGCATATAAATTCTTAACTTTTATACACAAGCAAAGCTATCCTTACTTTTCTTTTTCTTCTTTCTCTATTGGTCGTAGATTCTCACTTCCCCCTTGCTCTTGTTAGATATTCATGCTTGATCCCTGGGGAGGTGAGAGACCAATAGACAGCGATATGCTTGCTCTGTTGTTTGAGGATCAGGAACAACCTTCTATGCCCTTTCCAGTGCCTTCGACACCCACCCCCAATTCCTACGACCAACCTTCCTCAAAATTCTCCAAAGAAAAAACCAAATATGGGTCGCGTCAAACATATTGCTCATAGGAAAAGAAAAACCACAAACTCACCTACCAACTAGCCAGTGCTAACACCGAGGGTCCTTTGAATGACCCTCAACCCTTGAATGTTTCACCACCAGAGATCCAACCTAAGGCCCGTCCACATGAAGGCTGTAGAGTCCCAGAATATGTACTTAGCTAGCTAGGTAGTAGTAGTAGTAGTAGTTAGTATTAGTTAGTAGTATGTTAGATTTCATGGATTTGGTTCAAGACGGGACTTAGTTGGAAACTCGTTGCAATAGTTATGGATTTTATAAGTTTAACCTATAGTTTAGAAATATTAATTATAATGTAAGGTTTGATTAATATTTTTAGTCATAGAAATATTTTAATTATAACCTAAGGTTTAGATAGAACCATTAAGAGTATGGCATTTGTTATAATCATGTTTATTTAAGGATTTAATTATAATTTAAATAAGAGAAAGTTCTAGAAACTCTAGAATCTTCCAAAACCATTAAGAGCATGACACTTGTCACAATCTTGTTTATTTGAGGATTTAAGCATTTTAAGTGAATAATTCAAAAATAGAAGTTTCTAGAAGCTATAGACCCTTCCAGACCTTGCTGGAATCACGTATTACTCAGTCAAAATTGATTAATCAACTTCAATTATCCTAAATTCGTGCAATTACGTGTTTAATATATTCACGTATGCTGATATATCGCAGCATAGGGGCCGATATATCGCCTAACAGAAGATACGGAAAACACGTCGATTTTGCACGAACGAAACTACGATCACTCGGGACATAGGGCCAGGCGATATATCGCCAAGGGTGGGCGATATATCAGCCCTAGGACCATATTTTCAAACTTCATAGAATCTGAGCTTGATTCATTCTTTAACCTCTTGACTTGCCTCTGAACGATTTTGACCGAGTCTTAAGCATCTGATTGACCGAATATTCAAATATTTTTCATTTAATATTCATTATTTTATTCAAGCTAAAAGGAGATATTTTCATCCCTTGAACTCTATAAATAGGACATAGTCCTACCCATTTCTCTCATTCTTCAAGATGTGTTCAGAGCCCTTAAGCTGCTAGGGTTTCTATTGAGAAATGCACTTGGGTTTTGAGATAAAAGCTTTATCATCTTAAGCTTTATAAACACTTGGGTAGTGAGATAAAGTGTGTTTTCGATATTGAGGTGTAGATCGGCTCTAGTTCATCCAAGGTAATATTATTCATAAGTTCTATTCTTTATGATTCCTTCGTTTTCCTTAAGTTTCTTTCAGATCCTAACTTCTGTTTATGGTTTCGTGGTTAGGTGTTTAAGTTCTTAAACATTAAGGTTCTCGATAAGTTTCCCTCTTTGATGGTTTAGTTTCCTTTCATATTCTTTTATATAGATACTCATATGTTTTTATGTTGGTCTTAGGAATGTTCCAAATCCTGTCCTTGTTCTGAAATATCCCGGCTTTTGGTGAGGAAAATAGGATAGCTTTTATATGTTTATATGATATGTTATGCTTATGTTATGTTATGCTTATGATATGTTATCTTATGTTATGTTATGTTACGCTTACATTATGTATAGAATATGTTTTCAGTCGCTTGGGCACATGACTTGCTTAGATAAGCAAGCCCCGAGAATTTATGATTGGGCATATGACTTGTTAAGATAACAAGCCCCAAGAATGGATGGTTGGGCATATGACTTGCTTAGATAAGGAAGCCCCAAGAAGTTATGTTGGGCATATGACTTATTTAGCTAACAAGCCCCAATAGTTTATATTGGCCATTAATGTTGTAGTCATATGTGATATATGTTTTAAAGTATATGAATATGATGTAATCTTATGTTTATGATATATGTTGTATGTTGATAATAGATTTTCCTTATTGGGCATTAGGCTCAGTCCTTTATTTTTAGCTTGATGCAGGAGAATGAATATGGAAGGCGGAAGGATTCTTGGCAGCTTGGCTTGTGTGTTGAGGATGAATGGAATGGATGGGTTGCGTGTCGATCGAGGATGACGCTTATTTTCGTCTTTTAAAATTATGTTTTGATGTAATTCCGCAACTAGTTTTTTTTAAGTTATGTTTTATGTTTTGTAAACAATGGGATCCCATACCATATCACATTTTTTTTACTCTATTTTGTATTAGTACAATATTTTGGGTTTTCAATAAAGATATGTTATTTCTTATGATTGTATCAAAATAGTAGCTATGACTAGTAGTTTTAATGGTCCAAGGTCTTAGAAATAGTTGGGTCATTACAAAGGCCCACGAGCAGAGGTACTCTAGTACATCGCCCCTCCAAGCATCATATCAACCAGGATGGTGGCAAAGTATCCCAAGAAATATGAACTTCCTGGGATTACTCTACACAAGCCTACACCCGACCAGAGGGTGAACATACCCGGGGGTGCATTTAGCGCCTGGTCGAGGTATCACATAGAGGCGGGGGCAATTCTGTCCTTGCATGACTTCTTCCGAGGGGTAGCCAATTATTTCGAGGTCGCCCCATTTCAAATAACTCCCAACAGATATAGAGTACTCTCAGCACTCTATATCTTGTACAACCATAAAAAGTGGTCTGTGCCCACCCCTCACGAGATTAATTACATGTTTGATCTCAAATCCAGCCCCAACCAAAGTAACACGGAGTTCTTCCACTTTTATCACCAAAAATCCGGTCGCACATTCCTGAGTGATATAACCTTCAAATCAAACGTGGGAGAGTACTCCATCACGACTAACCTGGTCGCAGATAACATGACCTTCACACGAGGAGGTAAACTCTTTAATCTCTGTTTGACATTCTTCTAGTCACTTTTTGTTTTTTCCTGTCCTTAGTCGGTTTATACTATGTCTAGGCCCATGGTACCGACCATAACCCACTCCAGAGATGGAGATAAGGGCTACAGCCCTGGCCAACATGACACATATAGAAAAAAGCGTCAAGGAGTTGGTCACGGAAAGCATTCTGAGGTGGTCGGCCTTCTAGAGCCTCATCAAGAGGTGAGGGAATCGATTGCGGGGAGTGCCACTGGAGATGGCACTGAGGAACAAGAAAACCCCGAACAGTAACAAGATGTGTCACAACCCCAAATGCGTCGTCCAATAGGAGTGACCATTCAAGAGCCCAACCCCAATGCTCGACCAGCCAATATCCCTCCCTAAAATGGGAGGGAAAAACAAAAATTACCTAAATATGCTGGTCCTATATTTGAATCCTCCGATGAGAACGGTACATATTTTTCACTTTTAGATACATTGCCCATCCCTTATCATCTATTTGATAGGGATGGCAACTTTAAATTTTCGACCAGTAGTTTTAGCTTGGACTTCTTCGAGGTAGATAGTGATTGTAGTTGTAGTTCCTTAGATAATGTAGTGACCAGTAATTGTAGTTAGGGTGTATCTCTTAGAATTTCTTTTGATTTGTTTTCTCATTATGCAAAACTATTTCTTGACATATATGCTTATGCTTGTTTTTCTTCTAGTCATGCAAGGCAACACTGCGTTCGACATTTATGCCTTCAGGGGAAAACCTGCGACCTCAAAGAAATCGAGCAGGAAAAGTTCTGGAGATGCCATTAGGGAACCTTTGAGAAAAAAGGCTCGACCAAAAGACCCTCCAGCTCCTAATCCTTCCAGAACAACTACTCCTCCTCCTCGCACTGGGCCTTCCACCGACCAGGCGGGAGGATCTTTGTTGACAGAATTATTGAGCAACACTTCTAGCTTAACAATTCATAAAGTCTAGTATGTAGCCAAGCACCACCGCAGCCAAGAGGCCTTTGCTTCTCTCCCTTCTCTGAGACCCAGTCAGGTCCTTGCTCGTGGGTTCAATGAAGTAATCAGCTTAAGTTTCTTTTCTGTATTTTATTTTAGTCGAACAACATTTCATTTTATTAGATTTAACAACTTCATTTCTCAACTGTTCGTAGGGTGTTCTGACCGTGAACAATAGTTGGCACCGTGTCGAGAAGATTGAGGCTAATGTCAAGGCGTTGGAGGCCAAAGCCAAAGCCGCTGAGGACAAAGCTGTTGTTTTGACTGAGGAGTTGAAGAAGAGCAAAGAAGATCTGGCTAAGGTTGTTTCTGCTAAGGATAATTTCAAAGAAGTCTCTGAGACCAACTATATAGAGGTAGTCAAGCTGCAAGAAGATCTGGTTGCAAACATGAAGGAGTCCAACAAACTGGAGGATTGGGTTAAGCTGCTCGAAGAGCATAATGCCGGCAACCTTGAGAGGTTCCAAGGAACCACCTTAAGCTGCTTTTACATGTTCTGGAAGAAAAATCAAGGTGCGAAATTTGATTACCTTCCCGAGTAGGTAAAACAGGCTGAACTTGCCTGGTGCCCTGCTCGCCCGGAGGAGGAGAAGAATGCCTCGAAGTCTCTTGAATTTTCCTTAGCTACAGGCGTTGACGGAGCCGAAGAAGAAGATGAAGCTGGAACAACTGTCGACCAGCAACCTCAGTAGAACCCCCCGCAGTTGCACAGTAAACATAATAATTTTTTTATATGTAACTAGAACATCCGAACAGTCTGTTCACAGTGTTAAGACAATTTGCTACCCAAGGCAGGTTTATAAACATTTAATATTTCTAATTACATCCGAGTATCAATTGCTCATGGTGTAAAGATATTTTGTTTGGATATTACAACTACTATTATAACATCTGCTCGTATGACCGAACCTGACATAACACTTTATTATTTCACAAAATTTCGCTAATTTTTTTGAAAAATACTCTAAGTGTCGTAGTATGCTTCCCCTTATTTTGCTCGTGTGTTTACATATGTACAATATGCTTTGCTCGCTTAGAATCTTATATGCCCCCCAAGTGATCGAGGAGTCTAAGGTTCTTGGTCACTTGCCATTGACCAATACTTGTTCGAACATTACTGGTTGCATACTTATAAACAATTCATGATAATATAGCAAAACAACACACGTAATAAGCAAATACTTGTAATAAGTACAATATTTGGCAAGAATAACTGGTTGTTCATAGTTCCTTTTATTTCTCGTAAAAAATGGACAAAAATGTGTGTCTATACGGGTGATCAAAAATTGACCTTACACTTATAAGCGACCAGCCATCTAACTGACCAGCCCTTGTTCAAAAACTTATAAAAAGTAAATTAATACAAGCCAATTCCTTAAATATAAATGTTCATTGATAATACTTGCGCATGTGTTCTCCATTCCAATAACGAGGAATGAGATCTCCGTTTAAGCGAGCAAGTTTGTATGTGCCTGGTTGAAGAATTTCTTTAATTTGATACGGACCCTCCCAGTTTGGTGGCCTCATACCCATAGGCTAAGGAAAATGGTGTATGGCCTATTATTGTTCGATGTGTTGTTTTATACGACCAGAGTACTTCGGGAAATTGTTCTGGCCATGCTGCCTTTGTTTCTTCGAGCCTTTTCTTCAGTGTGTCCTTCAGCGTTTTGTTTACAGCTTCTACCTGTCCGTTGGCTTATGGATGGGAAACTGATGAAAAACTCTTCGTTATGCCATGCCGCTCGTAGAAATTGGTAAGCAGGTCGTTGTCAAATTGTGTGCCATTATCTGATACAATCTTTTTTGTCAATCCATATCGGCATACTATGTTTTTTACAACAAAATCCTGCACTCTCTTGGTCGTGATTGTTGCGAGCGGATCAGCTTCAGCCCACTTCGTAAAGTAGTCGACACCAACTACTACGTACTTGACATTCCTTTTTCCTGTGGGAAAAGATCCGATCAGGTCTATTCCCCAAACTGCGAATGGCCATGGGCTTTGCATCTATTTAAGCTCATTTGCGGCTGCTCGAGGTATCTTGGAGAATCTTTGGCATTTATCACACTTCTTAACAAATTCCATAGAATCCTCGATCATTGTAGGCCAGAAATAATCTTGTCGAAGAATCTTTTTTGACAAACTTTGCCCTCCAGCATGATCTCAACAGAACCCTTCATGTAGTTCTCGCATCAATTCCTTAGCTTTTTCCCTAGAAATACATCTCAATAAAGGCATTGAATATCCTTGTCAATATAGAATTCCATTGAGCAAGATAAAGCGAGTAGATTGCCTTTGTAGTGTCCTCGCCTTATTCTTGTTTGCAGGTAACCATCCATGTTCGAGATATTGAATAATGAGAGTCATCCACGTGTCAGACACTTGTATTACTAGGGAGGATTCTTCTACTTGAATGTTGGGAGCTATCATACATTTGACCGATACTATACTCAAAGTGTCGGCATCTTTGGCGCTTGCTAGTTTGGCTAAGGCATCAGCGTTGGAGTTCTAGTCGCGAGGTACTTGCTGTAGAGTATACTTCTTGAATTGTGCCAACAAGTTGTAATGACTAGACTATTTCTAAGATCTCGGACCATTAAAAACTACTATGACATAGCTACTAATTTGAATACATACATAAGAAATAACATAACATTATTTAAAACCCAAAATATTGTACCAATACAAAATAAGGTAAAATATAAAATAAAATGTGATATGGTATGGGATCCCATTGTTTATAAAACATAAACTTTAATTGTTTAAATAATAAATGCAGAAATACATCAAAACATAATTTAAATGAAAAAAAACGTCATCCTCGATCGTCACGCGGTCCATTCAATCCATTCATCCTCAACACACATGCCAAGCTGCCACGAATCTTTCCCGCCTTCCATGTTCATTTTCCTGCATCATGCTAAAAATAAAGGAATGAGCCTAATGCCTAGCAAGGAAAATCTACTAACAACATACATCATAAACATAAGACTATAACATAAACACATACTATAAAACATATGACTATAAAAACGTATATCATATAGGACTACAATATTAATGGCCATTAACTCATTAACATGGTATGTGATAAAACCATCTAGGTCCTCTGTCTACTAATCCAAGTAGGTTAGATCACACTATAGTATATGATAACCCATCTAGGTCCTCTGTTTACTAATCGAGGTAGGGTAAATCATAACTCTAAACCATGAAAATGAAAAAAATTCTTGGGGCTTGCTATCTAAGCAAGTCATATGCCCAAGCGACTACAAAACATATTCTTGGGGCTTGCTATCTAAGCAAATCATATGCCCAAGGACTACAACATCTTTATACATATACATATTATAGCATAAAACATATCATAACATAAACATATAAACACATATAATCTATCATATTTTCCTTACCAAAAACTGGGATATGGAGACAAGAACAGGATTTGGAACACTCCTAAAACAAACAGTAAGAATGGTGAGTTTCTAAAGAAAAGAGATGAAAAGAAAACTAAACCATCCGAGTAGAAACTTACCGAAAAGAATCTTAAGTTTCAAGAAACTTAAACACCTATTCAAGAATCATAAACAAGAGTTAGGATCTAAAAGAAAATAAAAGAAAACTAAAGAACCATGAAGAATTGAACTTAAAGATAAGAATACCTTGAATGATCTTATGACTTGATCTATACCTCAATACCGAAATAACTCTATATCTCACTTCTCAAGTGTTTAGAAAAGCTTAGATTGGAAAAGCTTTTATCCCAAAACCCAAGTGTATCTCTCTATAGTAACCTTAGCAACTTGGAAGCTCTGAAGAATACTTGAAGAATGAAGAAAATGGCTAAGTACTAGGTCCTATCTATAGAATTCGAGTGAAACTAACCCCTTTTAATTTGTATAAATAAATGAATATAAAATGAAAAAGATTTGAATTTTCGTTCAACGGACGCCCAGAACTCAGTCAAAATCGTTCAAAGGCAGTCTAAGTGGTTAAGGTTATTTTTAAAATTAAAATCCCAAACTTTAAAAAATAATGCACCATGGGTGATATATCGCCTACCCTGGGTGATATATTGCCTAGACCATTTTCCTGAGCCTCGTTTGTTCGTTCGTGCAAAATCGACGTGTTTTCTGTATCTTCTGTAGGCGATATATCTACCCGTATAGCCACGATATATCAGCACACGTTGATATATTAAACACGTAATTGCACTTTTTCAGCATATTTTGAATTGATTAAACCGCTTTGACTTAGTCAAAACGAAATCCTAAGAGCTGCTGGAAGGTTCTAGAGCTTCTAGATCTTTCTTTTAATTAATCTATTCATCAAAAATACTTAAATCCTTAATAAACATGATTATGACAAGTGTCATGCTCTTATAAATTCTATATAAACCTTAGGTTATAATAAGTAATATTCCTAGGACCAGCAATATTAATCAAACCTTATGTTATAATTAATATTTCTAAACTATAGGGTAAAATTATAAAATCCACAACTGTTGCTATGAGTTTCCAACTAAGTCCCAGCTTGAACCAAAATCCACGGAAACTAACATACTACAAACTACACTAACTACTACTACTATCTAGCTAAGTAAAAATTATGGGACACTACACAAGTCTTTTGCCTTGTTTAGATACGCAACCATCTTAAGACCCCTAGCCTGATATTCTCCAATGATTTGATTAACAACTAGTTGAGAATCGTTGTATATCTTTAATGACTTATATTCATATCTTTGGCTAGTCTCAAACCTTCGAGTGGTGCATCGTACTTGGCGTCATTGTTGGAGGTTGTAAAGTTGAATCTTATTGCACAGTGAAAATGATGCCCTTCGGGGGTAATTAAAATCAACCATGCCCCCGAGTTATGCTCATTAGATGACCCATCTATGGACAGTCTCCAGGCAGGAGTTTGGTCTTGAGCTTTAGGTTCTATATTTGGCTCGCTGGCTAGGAGTCCGGTGAATTCAGCTACGAAGTCCACTTAAGCTTGATCCTTTATGGCTGCTCGAGGTGCATAAGAAATTTCGAATTGCCCTAGCTTAAGTTTCCATTTTAGTAGTTGACCAACGAATTCTGGTTTTTGCAAAACTTGCCGTAGTGGCTGATCGATAAAAACAACTATGGGATGAGCCCGAGAGTAGGGTCGTAGTTTTATTGATGCTAGTATTAAGCAATAAGCCAATTTCTCTATAGCTGGATAGCGTAATTCTACTCCCCCTAGCCTTTTACTTATGTAGTATACTTTCTTTTGAATGTTGTCTTCCTCCTTGATTAAAACAGCACTGTCAGCATACTCTGTTATGGCTAAGTAGATATACAAAGTTTCTCCTTCGACCGACTTGGACAGAATGGGCGTTCGCAACATATGGGCCTTAAGTGCCGGAAAACCTTGTTCGCGCTCTTCTGTCCACTCGAACTTTGTGTTTCCTCTTAGTAGATTAAAAAATGGGACGCACTTGTCCATAGACTTAGATATGAATCTACTCAGAGTCGCAATTCTTCCTGTCAGGCTTTGTACATCTTTAACTTTGGCTGGTGACTGCATCTCAATCATTGCTTGAATCTTTTCAGGATTGGCTTCGATTCCTCACGAGTTTACTATGAATCCCAAAAACGCTCATATCCTACTCTAAAAGAACACTTAAGAGGATTAAGCTTCATCTGATATTTGTTCAAGATGTTGAAGCATTCCTGCAGGTCCTCAATGTGTTCACCAGCTCTTTTCGACTTAACCAACATATCATCGATGTAAACCTCCATGTTATTGTTGATCTGCTCTGTGAACATGTGGTTTACTAGTCATTGGTAAGTCGCACCAACGTTTTTCAAACTGAAAGGCATTACTTTGTAATAGTAAAGCCCTGCATGTGTTCAAAAGCTAGGGTGTTCTTCATCAAGTGGATGCATACTAATTTGATTATAGTTGGAGTATGCATCCATGAATGAAAAAATTTCATGTCCTGGTGTAGCATCGACCAGCTGGTCGATTCTTGGAAGTGGGAAACAATCTTTTGGGCAGGCTATATTAAGGTCTGTGATATCCACACACGTCGTCCATTTATCATTTGGTTTAGGAACTAGTACGAGATTAGAGACCCAAGATGGATAAAACACTACCCTAATGAATCCATTTTCCTTTAACTTCTCAACTTATTCCTTTAAGGCTTTAGACCTATCTTTGTCGAGTAACCTTCTTTTTTGTTGTACTGGTGGGTAGTTTTTGTCTATGTTTAGGACATGGCTAATAACTGTTGGGTCGATTCCAACCATGTCTTTATACGACCAGGAAAAGACCTCCTGGTTCTTCCTCAAATACTCCACCAGATTTTCCTTGATTGTTGTCTCTAAGTTTTTACCGACTTTCACAACTCTAGTCAGATCTTTTTCTTCTAGTTGGACCTCCTTGAGGTCTTCCACGGGTCCAATGATTTCTTCAAAATCCCCAAAGCGAGGATCTAAGTCTCTATCCTCACTTTGGGCAACACCCTATTTGGTGACTTGTTCGCCTGATTGGGCTTGTAACTCATTTACCACTAGCATCCTTTTTTCTGCTCTGCTCCCCGATACGTGTCTTCTTGCCTTTGTGATCGAGGAGTTGTAACATTCTCTGGCCTCTCGCTAATTTCCCAACATGCACCCAACTCCTGCATCGGTTGGAAACTTCATGGCCAGATGCCAGGCTGAAGTTATTGCTCGCAGATCTACCACGATGAGTCTTCCAATCAAGACGTTATACATGGATGGACAATCAACTATTATAAAAGTAGTGAGTAAAGTCTTGTTCACGAGTGTCGTTCCTGCCGTGACCGGGAGTCTGATCGACCTTGTTGGTGCTAATCCATCACTAGAGAAACCGTAGATGGTCTGGTTTCATGGTTCTAAATTTTGCACTGATAGTTTCATTCTTTCCAGTGAAGACTTATATAGAATATTTATTGAGCTTCTAGTATCTACCAACACTCATTTCACCATCATGTTGGCAATTTTTACATAAACAACCAAGGGATCTAAGTGGGGCAATCAAACATGTTGTGTGTTCAGCTCAGAGAAAGTTATACTATCTTCCTCTATTCAAGATTTTTTGGGAGTTCGCTCCTTGATGTTTAACATTTCTATGTCCTGCTCGTGACGTAGGGTTCTGACATATCTCTCCCTTGCCTTACCACTGTCACCAGATATATGCGGTCCCCACAGATAGTCAACAAAGTCCCAGCGACTGGGGCTCGTTGTAGCGAAGGCAAGCATTGGCATACAGGTGCCTGCTCGTTGCCTCCGTTAGCCCCTTGCTGGGAGTTTCCCCCTGCTCTCACATATCTTCTCAGATGTCCCTGTCGGATAAGGAACTTGATCTCATCCTTCAGCTGGTTACACTCGTTGGTATCATGGCCATAGTTGTTTTGGAAATGACAGAACAAGGGTTGTGTCCCTCTTGGATATGTCCTTTCTGATCGGGGATGATCGCCTAAAAAGGACTGTGATATGGCTGGCCTGATACACTTCTGCTCTGCTATCGACCAAGGCCGTGTACTTAGTGAACCTCAGCTCATATCTTTTCTGCTTAAGGTGCTTGTTATCAGATGTCGACTGCTCAATAATTGCTCTTTTTCCTCCATTCTTATTATTACATTTACTATTAGTGTCGTTGGATTTGCCAGGCCCACTAGCGGCTTTGGTCATTTCTTCATTCTTGCCCTGGTCAGCCTTTGGGGACTTTCCTTCACTGGCGATAGCCTCCTCCAGCTTGATGTACTTGTATGCTCGATCCAGGAATTCTTGAGTGCTATTGACTCCATTTTTCTGCAGGCTGCCCCAAATGGGTGATTAGTGTTGCACTCTAGCTGTGATGCCCATCATCTTTCCTTCATCTCCAATAGTCTTGGCTCGAGCAGCTGCTCGCATAAACTTATGGATGTACTCCTTGAGAGGCTCTCATTCCTTCTGTCTAATGTCGACCAGCTAATTTGCCTCTGTTGGATGTATCCGACCAACATAAAACTGTCCGTAGAATTCTTTTACGAACATTTCCCATGAAATTATGCTAGCCGGTGGAAATTTGAAGTACCATTCCTGTGCAACATCAGATAAAGTAGCTGGAAAGATTCTGCATCAAGCATCTTTAGACACCTTCTGGATGTCCATTTGTATTAAAATTTATTCACGTGAGATACTGGGCCTTCTCTTTCAGTAAAGTTGGGCAGTACTACCATTTTGAACTTGCTCAGGATTTCTGCCATAACAATTATGTTGATGAATAGGGTGCCCTTTCTCTGGTCATATTATATATGGGACATTTTATTCCCGACTAGCTATTGCACAACCTGATTCAGGGCATCTATTTGAGCCTGAACAATGTCTGGTATGGTAGGGGCAGGAGCGGCTGCTGCAGGTGGGGTGTACTCATCGTGCCTTTCCCTTCGACCATTAAGTATGTCCCTTAGGTCCTCATCCCTTCGCCTCTTCTCGCTTGCACCTAGTCGATCAAAGATGTTGGGTTGTCTGGGCTACCCCCCAGTATTCTGGCTTGTTGATAGGTTGTCCATCAGAGGAGGGTTTTGTTGCCCGTTCCTTTCGTCCTGCTGTCGACCACTGTTTCTCTTATTATAACCGGAGCCCGCTTCATTGTAATCATGACCGTCTCTAAACTGTGACCTGTGAGTGCGTGACCTGCTGTATGCATTGTCCCCTTCTCTTCTTCCCCATTCACTCTCTCTGTAAACAGGATTTGTTCTGCGTTGGTCATTGGATCAGCCGACATTGCTCTATCGTAGGGGGTCCCAGACCGCAGATCCTGAGTCCATCTGCCTCTTGCTTCCTGAGGGATGTTGTCCCCTACCAGGAGGGTTCTGCTCGTTAGCTTCTTGATGTCTAAGGCTTCTGGGACACTGCTCGTCCCTATTTTGTTTGTGGTGATGCGTATTACCTCGACCAGCACGAGAGGGTTGTTGCTGCTCATTATTTCTATTAGGATTTTGGGTTTGTCTTTCCTGCTAAGAAGCTGGATGTTGTTCCAGTCGCTATGGACTCCTTGGGTCTTATGGATTTGGAGGACATTGGGGGTGATCTGATTGTGGATTTTGAGGAGGGTGAGGTTTGGTGGTAGGTTTAGCTTATAGGTTGGTGCTGGTGGAGCATGTGGCTATCCTCGAGCCAACTAAATGGCTACCTCTAAAGCCGTTGTAGCGTCTATTTGCCGACAATCCATGTCCACCTGTGTTCATTCAACTCTCAGCATTTTCGATCGATCTCCATCTGTTGCATTACCATAGTTTCAACCACGTTCTCTTGGTAAGCTTTTAGGGTAACAAACTTGTCTTGCAACACTCCCAAAGTTGTCCGCAAGGTTTCAGCGTCCATATCCTCCTCTTCCAATTCCACCCGTGGCTCGTCCTCTACTACACCTGGTGGAGGAGGTAGATTTGGCACATTTTCCGATGTCTGTTCAACTTAACCCGCTCTCATGGAGTTCTTTGCCAATGTTATCTTGGAATTCTTAAGTTCAACTCTCAATGAAAGCACCAAAATGTTGACCCTCGATTTAGTCAATGACACGGAGTCACGAAAATGATAAGAATTATAGAACTGAATGCAAGAATTAAAATGACACAATGATTTTATAGTGGTTTGGCCCTAGAGATTGGTAATAACCTACGTCCACTTAGTGTTTTTATTGATGTAGACTCCAAAATTTGCGATCAGTGAACTAGGGTGCACTAAGTTTCACAAGCTCCGTAGTTGAATACAAAGATCATGTACAAAAGAACTTGTTCTCTTTTAATACAAAAATTACGCATCAAATAAATGAATCCCGTGAGTCCTATTTATAGGCTCATGGATGTACATATGGGCTTATGGGCCATCCTTATCTTGCGTTACAAGGATAACCAAATAGTAACAGAAATAATGATATTTACATATAAAAATAATCCAAAATCTCGGGAATATCTACTCATAACCATTTCTGAGAATGTCTTGATTCATCGAGCAGCTCTGGTCGTATGCATCTGCACCTCTTCTTTTCCTTCTACTCAGATATTCCTTGCGCCTATCGAGCAACTTTAATTTCCTCTTGATACTCTGGTTGTTGCTCGACCAAACATTCATCAATAACCAGTCACATGTTGTCCATGTGCCTCTTAAACATGGAACGTCATCATGCAAATATTTTAGGGAAACACCTTGTCTCAAGATTTTCTTGGCGAGGCTTTGCCCCCCAGCGTGGCCCCCGCAAAAGCCTTCATGCACCTCCCAGAGTATAAGAACGACTTCTTGCTTGGACACACATCAAAATAAGGGCAATGAATATCCTCGCCTGTACAGTTTACTATCCATGATCACATACTGAGATGCCTAATAAAGTAGCTTCTGAGCTGCCTTCTTGTCGTGCGGTAACTCTCCAGAGACAAGATATTTCACAATGGGCTCCATCCAGCCATCCTAGGGATGGATTGCTTCTACCTCCTTAGGGGCTGAGATGCTCGGGGTGGCCAAGTAGTCAATAGGGACTACGTTAATCAACTCACTGTCCTTGGTTGTAGCAAGCTTAGCTAGGGCATAAACATTAGAATTTTTCTCCTGTGGCACTTATTGTATGGTAAATTTCTTGAAATTGTGTAGCATTTCTTGGGCTTTTGCCAGGTAAGCAGCCATTTTTGTCCCTCGATCCTTGTACTTTTCGAGTACCTGGTTAACTACGAGCTGGGAGTCGCTGAATATCTCGAGGCCCTTGGCCTTGAGTTCCAAGGCTACTTGGAGCCCAGCAATAAGTCCTTCGTATTCAACTTCATTGTTGGAAGCATCAAATCCAAACCTCAGGGCACTGTGGACCCTGTGCTCTTTGGGGGATACCAAGATCAGGCCCGCTCCGGCTCCGTTCTCATTGGAAGACCCATCTATGTACAACTTCCATGTAGGCTCGGCCACTGGGGCATCCCTAGGTCTCTCATAGTTTCCCATGAATTCGACAATGAAATTGGCCAGTGCCTTTCCTTTGATGGCAGTCCTCGGGTGATACGTGATGTCGAACTGACTCAGTTCGACCGCCCATTTAAGGAGTCTCTCGGTTGACTCTAGCTTTTGAAGGAGTTGCCGCAAGGGATGGTTAATGAGGACCTTGATGGGATGTGCCTGGAAATGGGACCTTAACTTCTCAAAAGCCACCATTAGGAAAAAGGTTAAGTTCTCCATAAGTGGGTATCTTGACTCTGCCCCAATGAGTATCTTACTTGTGTAGTATACGGGGTGCTGGACACGACTTTCCTCGCGCACCAAGGTGGCACTAATGGCACCCTCTGACACAACCATATAGAGGAGGAGGGGTTCTCCATCTATGGGCTTCGAGAGGATCGATGGGTTAGCCATGTGCGCCTTTAATTGCTGGAATTTTTGTTCGCACTCCTCCTTCCATTCGAACCTCTGACCTCCTCGGAGTACGTTGAAGAACAGTATGCACTTATCAGTTGCCTTGGAGACAAAGCGACTTAGGGCTGCTATCGAGTGAGGCTCTGCACATTTTTATGCTTGCGGGGGGATGGCATATCGACCAGAGTTTTGATCTTCTCGAGGTTTGCCTTTATTTTCCGGTCACTGAGAATCAAACTTAGGAACTTCCAGAGGCAACTCCAAAAGTGCACTTTTGGGAATTCAACTTCATCCCGAACCTGCGAAGTACCGAAAACACTTCCACCAGGTCTTTCATGTGGTCAAGGGCCGTCCTAGATTTGACCAGCATGTCATCCACATAAACCTCCATGTTTCGACCCAACTGGTTTTTGAACATGCGGTTTACAAATCTCTGATAGGTGGCACCTACATTCTTGAGCTCGAAGGGCATCACTTTGTAGCAGTACACTCCTTTGTCAGTTCGGAAGCTGGTGTGCTCTTGGTCTACGACATGCATGGAAATTTGGTTGTACCCCAAGTACGCATCCATAAAGGACAAGAGTTTGTAACCGAAGGTAGCGGCAAACATCTGATATATCTTCGGCAACAGAAAACAATCCATTGGGCAGGCCTTGTTGAGGTCGGAGAAATCTATACAGGTTCTCCAAGTGCCATTTGGCTTGGGCACTAGAACCAGATTAGATAACCATTTCGGATACTAAGCCTCTCAGATGAACCCGTTCATGAGAAGCTTTTCCACTTCGGCCTTGAGTTGTCAGCACTCATTGGTGTGGTGTCCCACGTCATTATGGAACCGAAAAAATTTGTTGAGTTCTTTCCTCTCCCTATCCCTCCGGGGGGCTGGGGTTACCGGTAGTGGACGTGTTATTTCGTGGCCAAGAAGATGTTCTCCCGAGATTCCACCAGGTCCGTGTACTCGGAGTACTGTGAGACATACTTCTTCTCGGGGGTCGCTCCTTATCCTGCCGATGTTGTCCGAGTTCCCTTGGACTTTTTTCCCTTGCCTTTGCCCCGGCACCTACTTTCGCTGGGGGTCCTGCTCGATGTGGCTGAATGGATTGGAGCCGTAGTTCCAGCACTGAACGTAGGCTGAAAAGCACTATATCCAATGGGCGCGGCTCCATATCCATCAGAGCAGCACTAAAGCCAGTAGGAGGCATGGCACTAAAGCCAACTGACTGTACAACTGGACTGAACTGCATGGTGCCCACCACACTTTGTTGAATATGAGTGTAAGGGGGTACTGGGTCCCTGGACCCACAGGGCTCAGGGCTAATGGAGCAGGGAAAATGACAAGTCTGCCAAACACCATAATCTGGGCATCCTCCCAATTTATATACTCTTGTGCTGGATGAATGAAGTCGTTGAGCCTGCGGCATCCCCTCTAATGGAGGTCATCCCACAAAGGAGTTCCTGCTCGGATGCCTGCTTACAAGACCATAAACTGCTAGTCGTCATCGACCCTCTTGGTCCTAGCAACTTCCTCCTTAAAGCGCTTGATGTAGGCCTTGAGGGTTTGAAGGGGTCCTTGCTTTATGTTGGCCAAGGCATTAACCTCAAAGCTGACCATCCTAGCTACGATAATCTGTCTTTAGAATGAGGAGGAAAGATGGTGCCATGAGTGAATGGACCCTGGTTTGTGCTTCTTGAACCACTAGTCCGCTGGTCCTGTCAATGTCAATGGGAACACGTGGCACTTTGCGTCCTCGGAGACACGATGCAACGACACCAATCGATTGAACTTCGACAGATGGTCAGTGGGATCTGTTCTGCCATCATAAGACATGATGGTTGGCATCTTGAAGCCTCGTGGTAATGGGACTTCCACTATGTGGAGAGCATACAACTCCACATCCTCGTTCACCAAGTTATAGTCATGGCCTTGTCTTCGGTTCATCCTAAGCATAATATTTTTTAAGCTCTCCAATTCCACGCGAAGAGGGTCGCGGTCTTGATTGGCACTCTATGTCGAGTGTTCTCTCTTTTGAGCATTAAGATCGCGTCCGAGAACTGACTGACCTTTCCTTTCGGGGTTGCTCCCAGAGGTTGCTATACCCCTACAAGCATTTAAGACATCTCGTAGGTTTGGTTGACCTTGGTGACAACCACTGTCCTTGGGATACCTTACTTCGGTCTCCCCGACGGACTCGATGTTTTCGTTATTAATCGAGATGCTGAGGCCTTGCTCTCGATTAGCGAAGACGTTCCTCTGGTTGGCCCCTAGGCCAGTGGTTCTACAAGGCTGGCGAGGTGCTGGGGGAACACCTCCTCCAGGCCTAGCGCGGTATGTCTGGGCGTGCCTAGGTGGAATGCCTGCGACACCACAGGCGCTGGCTGCCTGGCGATGTCCTATGACACCTTACCTCTTCTTCTTGCTTGCTGGCCTTGGGGCCTTTTGTGTTCGGGGTCTCGACGAGTCTTTTTTTACCCCGGAGCAGGATTGTCATCGAATTTTCCCTTGCCACACTCTTGTGGCGTATGTGGGGCTCCAGCTCTAGCTGGGTGCGTAGGCAGCGCACTAGTTGTCAGATCTTGCGCCACATCAATGGGCTGCTCGGGAGGCACACCTATTGTGTTAACATGTGTCACTCTAGATGGGTGCATGGGTGGCACACTAGCTGGCTACCTAGATGGTACTTTTCTATGTGGGTCCACTCGCAGCCCTTAGGCTGCCAGAGTGGCCCTCATGGAGTTAACCATCTCCTGTAGAGCGGCAAAATTTCCCTCATGGACATCGAGTTTTTGCTATTAGATAGCCACCCGGTTGCGAAGCACCACCACTTCTGGTGGGTCCTCCGCGTCCATAGGCTGAGGGTAATCCTCCTCATAATACTCGTCATCACCACCGTCGTCTATGCTGTCGTAATCAACATTTTTGTCATAATCCTCTTGGACCATCTCTAGGGGGTCTTGTGGAGGTGGACGGCTGGTTTCTCCTCCCTCAGCTCCATCATCTGGTGTGTTCCTTCTAGTGGTCACCATGGTCTTTTTTCTTCAAGCTTTCTCCAAGCTCTCAATGAAAGCACCAAAATGTTGAGTTCCTTTTTCGCTATAAACTTAACCTAAGAACTTGACATAAACTAGAAAAAAAATAACACAAAGATTTTAGGTGGTTCAGGCTATAAAAGAGCCATAGTCCACGAGTCTTTAGTATTAGTGCGTTTGAAGCTTGTTTGAGCAAGCTTCAATGAAGTCTTAGGCTACGTATATATTGCTTTGAGTTTACAATGCTTAACTAGCCAAAATTCTGAACCGTTTACAAGGAGACACCCCAACCCTATTTATAGAGGCATGGGTCATTAATGCCCTTAATTAACAATTAATACAACATTCCCCATTATCTGGGGAGTAAATTGCTAATTAATGACATAGGGATGCATTTATAAAGACCATGGGCCCAAGCGAATAGCACGGGGCCCATTTGCAGAAATTGTCTTCCAACATTATGGGGAACAGGTATCTGACCGTGTTAGGAAGCGACGCACGTTCGCCCATGTCAGGCAGCGTTGTGGGAAATGTCAATTTTCGAGTGTACGATCTCGACACCACTAGTCAAGGCTCACCAAAAGTTGTCAGACGATCTTCTGGTGGGCCACAGCTGCGGCAACTGACACCTGGCAGCTAATCCTGGTGCGATGACAAGAATCCTAGACCTGGGGGATTGGCGAATGAAGAGAGCGAGGACCATCTGAATGGTCCTTGGAGCATGACCTTACTTGAGGGATGTCCATGCCTTGGAGATGGGTTGTGGGATGTGGCCTCGCCTGGAGACATCCGCGGCTTGAGGATAGACCTCGGGGCATGGCCCCACTTGGAGACATCCACGTCTAACCAGACCATAGTATGAAACCTCACTAGCGCTCGAGGAGCTTAATTACTCCTCTAATAAATGCCACATGTCCTCTGGTGAAAACACAGATAACATAATTAAATTTAAATGATTGGTATAAAATATAATGTAAATTATGAAGGGTGCTGGTTTCTTTTGTTAGAAAAGTTGACTAAGTCAACTACTTTATATATCTTCCTTTGAAGACTAATATATATACTCAGTATAATATTTCCTAATTTACTCATTAGAGTTCTTAGGCTTTTCTAGTGTGATAGAGTTCGGGCATACTTAGTTCGCTTGAATAATTCGGTGGTGCGCCAAGTTACTTGTTCTTCATTGTATCCTGGGAGATAGATGTTGGA
The DNA here is from genome assembly GCF_963169125.1 of Humulus lupulus. NCBI lineage: Eukaryota > Viridiplantae > Streptophyta > Magnoliopsida > Rosales > Cannabaceae > Humulus > Humulus lupulus. The sequence continues at coordinate 200,474,507 of NC_084802.1, forward strand.
AATCCTCTAGCACCAATGGGAGGCAGCGAATCTATTTTAAGGAAATTGTGTGCTACACTGGCCTCAAATATCCTTTTGTTGAGAATACACCAACGGTTAATTTTCTCAACTCTTTACATTTGTTATTATTATTGTTTATTATAATTGCTAGTTAGATTAATTATAATTGTTAGTTATATTATAATTATAAATTATTTTATTTATAGTTATAATAATATTGTTAATTATAATTGTTAGCTAGATTAATTATAATTGTTAGTTAGATTATAATTATAAACTGTTTATTTGTAGTTATAATATTATTGTGTATATTTATTTAATAAATAGGTTGTTTAATACCATGCTTTATTATTCAAATTTTATATTAGAAATATATATTACTACAATTTTTAAACATATTATTTTTCTTTAATATAATATTTGAATGTTAGATATATTTTATGTATTATAAATGTTTAATATATCTATTGTCTGGTGATATTTTATATCTATGATTTATGAGATAACGTTATTGTTTATATCTTAAATTTCTCTGTGTGATTTGGATATATTATGTTCATAAACTGTGTTTGCGAGAAGTTCATTTGAACTTAAACAAAATATCACTAGAGAAGTTCTGTCGAGGAAGCTAGGTTTTAAGTGGGACCATTGTGACCCCTCCAGACTCTCTTGGGAACTTATTATTTTCAAAGAAACTAGACTGCTGCGGCAAGGGCGAGACCCTCCTAGTCTTCTTTGAAAATTATCTAGTTGACGTATTTGTTGACTGGGGTTTGAATAAATACTCAAAAGAAATATTCAACGGGAGGTTAGACCACGAATGGTTGAGTTTTTACCCTTCTTAGTTTTCCTGAGAATAATCTTACGAGTACAATTCAAAATTCCACGTGAAATTTCCAAAAGAAAATTAACACTGTTGGTTGTGTGAATTTAGGCCATATGACAACTGAAACAAACCAAAGTGGTGGGAATGATGACATGTTAGCTGAGACCCCAGTTCAGGCAATACAAGCTCATACCCAAATGGTTCCGACTTCGATTTCTATGAGCCATCCTCTGAGCTTTGGGGAAAGACCTAATAAATTCAACAGACAAAATTTCAAAAGGTGCAGCAAAAGATGTTGTTCTATCTGACTACCATGAATCTTGCGAGATTCGTGACTGATAACGAACAAAAGCTTAAAGAAAATGAAGATGATATCCAAGTCGTTAATGTTGTTAATGATTGGATCAAATCTGATTTTCTCTGTCGTAGCTATGTTTTGAATGGTCTTAAAAATTATTTGTACAAAATTTATGCTACAAGGAAGACGACTAAAGACCTGTGGGAGTCTTTAGACCAGAAATATAGAACTAAGGATGCTGGCACAAATAAATTTGTGGTTGGGCAGTTCCTTGACTATAAAATGGTAGATTCCAAGACTATGATCAGTCAAGCTCAGGAATTTCAATTAATCTTACATTAGATTTACTCTGAGGGAATGATCCTGAGTGAGACCTTCCAAGTAGCTGCTTTGATTGAAAAGCTACCCCATTCATGGAAGAAGTTAAAGAGCTACCTTAAGCATAAGCGAAAGCAGATGACCATTGAAGAATTAACTGTTATACTTCGTAACAAAGAAGACAACAAAAATTATGAAAAAATGAGTTCAAGACAAGATGTGGCTAAGGCCAATCTCATGGATCAAGGTCAAAACTCTAGGGGAAAGAAGAACTATAAACCCAACGATAAATGGTTCAAGTTCGGACCAAAATGAGGAATCTCCAAAAAGCCATTCAAATTTTTTGGCAAGTGCTTTAACTGTAATAAGCTAGGTCACAAGTCAGTGGACTGTAGGCTGCCAAAGAAGAACCGTAGTCATGAGACTAACATGATGGACGACATCTCAAAAGATGTTGGTCATATAACTCTATCAATAATGGTGTCTGAGGTAAACCAAGTCAATTTTAACCCTAGAGGGTGGTTGATTGACATTGGTTCTACTTAGCATATATGCTCAGACAAGAGTCTGTTTAAATCTTTTGAACAATTGACAAATGGAGAGAAACTATTTATGGGAAACTCTGCCACATCTGAGATTAAGGGTCAGGGAAAAGTGATCCTGAAAATGACCTCTGGGAAAGAGCTAACTTTGAACAATGTGTTGTACATACCAGATATCTATAAGAACCTTGTATCTGGTTCATTGCTAAACAAGCATAGATTTTGTATGGTATTTGAGTCGGACAAGGTTGTTTTGTCTAAAAGTGGAATGTATGTGGGAAGGGGTTATGTAACTGATGGGTTGTTTAAACTCAATGTAATTGTTGTTAAACCAATTATCAATAAAGTTAATAAAACTTCTATTTACTTGCTTGAGTCTTCCAATGTATGGCATGGTAGACTAGGACATGTTAATTATGACACTTTGCGTAGATTAATTAACTTGAATCACATACCAAAATTCTACATTGATTCAAATAAGTGTGAAACAAGTGTTGAGGCAAAACTAACGAGGTCATCCTTCAAAACGATTGGAAGGAATAATGAACCCCTAAATTTAATCCATAGTGATGTATGCGATTTAAAATTTTGTTCAAACAAGGGGAGGCAATAAGTATTGTATTACTTTTGTCGATGATAGCATGAAATATTGTTATGTGTATTTGCTAAAAAGCAAAGATGAGGCTATAGAAAATTCGTTCTCTATAAAAATGAAGTTGAGAATCAACTCAACAAAAAGATCAAGGTGTTGAGAAGTGATCGAGGTGGTGAATATGAATCACTATTTGGTGAATTTTGTGCTAAACATGGAATAATTCATGAAACCATGATACCTTACTCGCCTCAGCAAAATGGTGTTGCTGAATGGAAAAATTGTACATTGAAATAAATGATGAATGTGACGTTGATTAGTTCTGGATTGCCTCAAAACATGTGGGGAGAAGCTTTCTTATCAGGTAATCATATTTTAAATAAGATACCCAAAAAGAAGGAGGATAAGACCCCTTATGAGATGGAAAAGAATGAAGCCTTCCTACAAACTCTTACGAGTGTGGGGGTGTCTTGCCAAAGTGGTTGTACATTTACCTAAGAAGGTGAAGATAGGTCCAAAAGCTATTGATTGCATCTTCATTGGTTATGCACATAATAGTAGTGCATATCTGTTTCTTGTGCATGAGTCTAAAATCTCTGACATACACAAAAACATGATAATGGAATCTAGGAATACATCGTTCTTTGAACATGTATTTCCATGTAGATCCAAAGAAGATTCAAGTTTGCTAAAATGAACATATGAGACTGTTAGAGAAAATAGTCAAGATCAAGAACTGGAGTCTGAGGATGAACCTAGACGTAGCAAAATAATTAGAGCTAAAAAATATTTTGGTCCAGATTTTCTGACCTATTTGCTAGAAGGTGAACCTCAAAGCTTTAATGAAGTTGTAAGTTCTGCCAAAAGCTCTTTATGGAAAGAAGACATTAAAGTGAAATTGAGTCCATACTGCAAAATCATACCTGAGAGTTAGTAGATCTTCCTCCAGGATGTAAGCCTTTAGGGGCCAAGTGAATTTTCAAGAGGAAAATGAAAGCAGATGGATCAATTGAGAAGTATAAGGCGAGACTTGTAATTAAAGGTTATAAGCAACAAGAAGGCCTTGATTACTTTGATACATATTCTTTTGGGACAAGAATAAGTTCCATTAGGATGATACTTGCCATTGCAACGCTGCACAATCTCGAAGTACATCAAATGGATGTGAAAACAACTTTTCTAAATGGGGATTTAAATGAGGAAATTTATATGGAACAACCCGAGAGTTTTTCTTCCCCAGGACAAGAAATGAAAGTTTGTAAATTGGTGAAGTCTTTATATGGATTAAAGCAAGCACCAAAACAATGGCATGAGAAATTTGACCACACGATGATGGCAGATGGCTTCAAAATCAATGAATGTGACAAATGTGTTTATGTCAAAGAAACAGATAATGACTATGTCATTTTCTGTCTTTACGTAGATGACATGCTCATTGTTGGAAGTAATGATAAGATGGTCAAATCTATCAAGAGTATGTTGAATTCCAAATTTGACATGAAAGATATGGGTCCAGCAGATGTTATTCTGGGAATTCAAATCTCAAGGACATCTGATGGGATCATTCTAAGTCAGTCACATTATGTGGACAAGATTATTGAGAGATTCAACAAAGAAGATTTTGGTTTTTCCAGAACTCCGATAGATTTGAGTCTACATTTGGTCAAGAACAAAAGCAAGAATGTCTCTCAGGTAGAATACTCTAGAATTATCAGAAGTCTAATGTCCTTAATGGGTTGTACAAGACCTGACATAGCATACACAATTAGTATACTAGGTAGATACACGAGTAATCCAGGGTCTGACCACTGGAAAGCAATAACAAGAGTAGTAAGGTACTTACAATTTACTCATAGCTATGTGTAATGACCCAACTACTCTAGACTTTTTGACCATTAACGAAAACTATACATAAACACTAATCCTTAATAAAACTTTACAAGTGATAAGATCATAACTTTATTAAAACTTTGAAAAATAAAAGTTAAACTTACATAAAATTCAAGTTAGGATATGGGATCCCATTGTTTTAAAATCAAAACATGATATAATTAAAAAGAGATTTACATAATAAAATGCGGAAAAATACATGTAAAAACCATAAGAAACAAACTACATCCTCGAATCGAAACGCTCGGCTCTTGAATCCATTCCGCCTCAATACACATTCTCCAAGCTTCCAAGAACCTTTCCCGCCACTAAGACTATTTTCCTGCACATATAAACAAAAAGGAGTGAGCCTAATGCCCAGCAAGGAAAAATCTAACACATAGTCCATATACATAAATTTCATAAAAACATAAAAACATAACATAACACTTATATCACATACATACTATAATGGGCATTATTACTTGGGGTCCCATAGACTAAACAAGTCATATGCCCATTAGATTAGTGGGGTCTTGCTAGCTAAGCAAGTCATATGCCCATAATCTATTTGGGGCTTGTTAGTCATATGGGTCATATGCCCAAGCCTACAAACATACTTAACATAACATATTTCATAACATAAAAATCATAAGATAACATATAAAAACATATAACATATAAATTCTATCCTATTTTCCTTACCAAAAATACCGGGATATGAGGACAGAGTTGGGACTTTGGAACACTCCTAAAAACCATTTGTAACAGAGTGAGTATTTTGAAGAAAATAAATGAAAGGAATGGGAGGACTATACCATTGAGAATATACTTACCAAAACTTATGTGCAAGTTCTTAGATTTCCTAACCAAAATAAAGAATAAGGTTAGAAGGCTGAGTAGAAGACTATGGGAACTTAAATAAAATAATACCAATGAACTAGAGTGTGGAAATACCTTGAAGACTTGTAAGACCAATCTAAACCTTGAACCGAAATGCTATAAGACCTTACTTCCCAAGTGTTTGATAAGCTTATGATTCCCAACCCAAGCGTTTACACTCTCACACTCACCTAGCAACTTGCAGCCTCTGAACTTAGAGTAATAGATGAATAAATGGCTGGGTACTAGGTCCTATTTATAGAGTTTAGGAATGAAAAGATCTCATTTAACTTGAATAAAAATAATGGCTTTTTAAGTGAAAATAATTTGAATTATCGTTCAGCAGAGGCTGAAGACTCGTTCAGAAAGGCGCTAGACTTATCAATAGATTGAAGGTTTGAATAGAGAACGATTTCAAAAACTTTCAAAATGTGCTGAGAGGGGCGATATATCGCCCCCTGTAGGCGATATATCGCCTGGGCCAGTATGCCCGAGGCAATCGTGCATCGCTTCGTGTTTTTCGTATCTTCGTGCTGCGATATATCGCCCCCTATAGCTGCGATATATCGGCATACGCTGATTATTTAAACACGAAATTACACATTTTTAGCTTAATTTGAACTGAGTAAACAGCCTTGACTAAGCCCTTTTACGTTTTCAAAGCTGCTGACTGACCTTAGAGCATTCAAATTTTACCCTTAATAAATTAAATCCTCAAAATAATTAATCATTAATAACCCATACATAACATGTGCTATTATCTAATTGGTTCTTATCTAAACCTTATAATATAATAAATATTACCCTCAATATCAGTCATATTAATCAAACCTTAGGTTAAAATTAATATTCCTAAACTATAGGTTAAACTTAGAAAATCTACAAGTACTACTATGAGTGTCCAAATAAATCCCGGTCTGAACCAAAAATCCACAGTCATAAAGATAATACTATTATTACTATTATACTACTATCTAACTTAGCTAAGTAAAGTTCTTGGACTCTACACTATGGACTGCACCATACAAAATATCCATCAATACTTGAAGGGTATTGTGATTCTAATTGGATATCTGATATGAAAGACTCTACGTCTACGAGTGGATATATGTTGACACTCGGTGGTGCAACAATATCATGGAAATCTTCTTAACAAACTGTTATATTATTTTATAATATGATATTTAGATTATATAATGTGACAATGAGTGTCACATATTGTAACATATAAAAGAGAGTTACAATATTTGTATATATATGTGAATATTCAAATATGTAGCATATTTGAAGTTAGAAATTCAGTTACAAGTTAGTAACCCCCAAATATTACCCAATAATATGTAGATTTGATGTTACACATTTTGATTTGAATTTTTCAAAGCCATAAGAGATATGACTGTTGGAGACATGATTTTGAACCCCATAATGTGTTGGAAGGTTACGAAGTCATGTGGAAAGAGTATAGAGTCGTTTGGAAAATTGCACAAAAATAATGTGCTGAAATTAGGCTGTGGCCGCAGCCACCAGTGTTCCTGGCCGTGGCCTGGGGAACTGAGACTCACGGTCGCGGCCAGGAATAGCTTTGGCTGTGACCAGAGGAGCTGGCAGCCAAACCCAATTTCATTTTTCCACTTTGAACGGTTCTAACAACTCATGTAACTCCCAAAACTCATTCTTAATTCCATAAACATTAAATTAAACATTGGTAACATTCATGAGGGTCGGTGGAATTCAAAGGGTGTCTCAAACTCTATAAATAGGAACCTATTTCTCACTTGTAAGACACGCCAATTTCTATCCACTAGAACACTTGGCTAGAAATTCACCTAGATGTTTGTTTATTCTAGAGAGCTATTTCCAATTATGAGAGTTCCCTTAGTGCTTAAGATAGGGGAAATAAGCTTTTGGACAAAGGTTGTAAACCTTGTTCAAGTTGGTGATTCCCAATGCTCTTCACTTTGGTGGTGTGAGTGATATAGTTGTTTCTATTCTTATTCTTGCTTTTATCATATTCTTTTACTTCTTTTGTTTCATCTTCTTATTTCTTCTTTTATATTTACTTGCATCCTTTTGCTATAGAGTTGTACTTCCATCTATATCTTTTGTTCTTCATCCTTTAGTTTATATGTATCATTTTATTATAGAGTTGTATTTTCTATTACTCTATTCATCTACTTCTTTCTATATTTACATGTATTTTTTTTTCAATAGAGTTGTAACTTATTTAATCAATAACTTTGTCTTTGTATTATTTTCCTTAGAGTTGTAAGGTCTTACTATTTTCCATTGAGGCAATTTATATATCTCTAACACAAATTGTAATAGCTAGATCCACGATGGAATATGAGTTTATAGCCTTAGACAAGTGTGGTGAAGAAGCAGAATGGCTTCGTCATTTCTTAGAAGATATTCCAAAGTGGCCTAAACCTACGCTAGCAATTGGCATACATTGCGATAGTAAATTTGCAATTGGAAGGGCACATACTAATTTTTATAATGGTAAGTCTAGACACATACGTCATAGACACAATGCCATTAGACAACTACTCGCAACTGGAGTTATCTCTGTTGACTATGTGAAGTCAATGGATCATATTGCGGATCCGCTAACCAAAGGGTTAAATAGAGAGTTGGTTGAAAAATCATATAGGGGAATGGGACTAAAGCCCACGAATGAATAAGTCAATACAGTAGATACCCCACCTCGTGACTGGAGATCCCAAGATCTAGGTTCAAAAGGACAACTACAACTGTAAAGACTGTGATGGATCATTGTGGGGGTTTTCCTCCTTTCCATTCCTATGATGAAAAAGTGATATTCAAAAGGAAAATGTTAAGTTATGCTTTTAATGAATTCTTATGCGTCGAAATGTCAAGCAGAGTAATACAAGTTACTCCTAAATAAGAAATCACCTATGTAAGAGAGAAGATGGGTCGCTTCTATAGGGATTGAATAGGGCTCAATTCCTAGAATATCTCTTGCAGAACCAAGGAAATGTTTAGGGCCAAAACGAACATAAAAGTGAGAACTAAAGTATGTCAGAAGAGATTCCTATGTGTGGTATATCATCATTTACACGAACGACAGAATAGTTCAAAGACATCGCATCTACTGATCAGCTAGTAAAGTAAATTTACTTACACAATGGAAGGTTCAAAGGGTAACACGTACCTATCCTATGCAAGTTTCAAATGTTGAACTCTATCACCAAGGTTAAAACCATATGTTGGTTATTCTTGTGTCAATTTTCATTCATGTGGGGGATTGTTAAAAAAATTGACTAAGTCAACTACTTTATTACTAAAAGTGAATGAAAAATTTTAATTTTGGTTTGTCCCACATTATTAGTGAATGAAAATTTTCCTTTGAAAAAATCTATAAATAAGACCTTATGATCTTAGTTAAATGTACACCTAATATTGTTATATATATATATATATATATTCATTTGAGGACTAATATATATACTAAGTATAATATTTCATAATTTACTCATTAGAGTTCTTAGGCTTTTCTAGTGTGATAGAGTTCAGCATACTTAGTTTGCTAGAATTACTTCGGTGGTGCGCCAAGTTACTTGTTCTCCGTTGTATCCTGGGAGATAGATGCCAGAAATCCTCTAGCACCAGCGGGAGGCTATGAATCTATTTTAAGAAAATTGTATGTTACATGGGCCTCAAATATCCTTCTGTTGAAAATACACCAACGGTTAATTTTCTCAATTATTTATATTTGTTATTATAATTGTTAGTTAGATAATTATAATTGTTAGTAATATTATAATTATATAATTATAATTATTTGCTTGATTAATTATAATTGCTAGTTAGATTATAATTATAAATTGTTTATTTATAGTTATAATATTATTGTGTATATTTATTTAATAGATAGATTGTTTATTCCCATGCTTTATTATTCAAATGTTATATTAGAAATATTTATTACCACATGAAGAATTTTATCTACATTGTCAATGTCCCTACATTGTTGGGTGATATAGTTCTTTTGCATATTAAGACATTTTGGTAACGGGCTGAGCAAGTTTTTCTATAAACCAGTGAGTACTTGCATTCGCAAAGGATTAGTATAATAAAGGTGAATGAGATTGAAAATTTGTCAAAGTTAAAATCAAATTTTTGGTGTACTTGTGCAAGAGGCACATTTTAAATTCTCTTTATATAGCTTTTGGATTTTGTCTTTTTTTTTTCTTTCTCTTTTCTCCTGCTAATTGATTATATAAAAATTGGTGCTATTGCTAAATAAATTTGCTACATGTTTTACAGGGTAATGTGCTAGATAATACTATATTGTATTGTTTTGTTTTGTACCATAAACATCAGATGCGTATGAAATATAACTTATAATTCAATTCACATATCATTAGCCAAGTTTCAAACTATGTTCTCGTTCTTAAATAGTATCCCATGAATAGGGATGGTTTAGAATAACCTTAGATGATAAGATATAGCCAAGCTTCAAACATTGATGAAAGTTCAGTAGAACCTCATTCCAACTTGTACACGTTGTTACAGATGCCTTGTTTATTATTTAAAGATTTACAATTAATCATGCTTTATAAGTAATATAAAGATTGTACACAATCAAACCTTTTTCTCCCTCACCACACCAAATCAATGGTTGGAAGAACATATAAAAGCCCCAAGGCATAGATAAGCTCATCAAACTTAGTAACCATCACAAAACTAAATAAAATTACAAGTTAAGAAGTCAAAAAGAAATTAAAAGAATATCTAATTAATTAAGTTCATTTGATGATGGAGAGTTTAGTTGCTTGGAGATAAAAGCAAGCCGAGGATAGGAAAGTTGACCCTTGTAATCGCTATCCAATTTGTTCCATAATCACACAATACATATGTAATGCCCCACGTCACTATGGCTGCTTCCCGGAATGACGACTGGCCCTGCAAACCAACACGAGTCTTTCTAGCGTGCTTTGTCCTCACTCGCACGCTTCCTGGGAAAACTTCCCAGGAGGTCACCCATCATGAGACTACTCCAGGTCAAGCACACTTAACTTTGGAGTTCTCAAGTGATGGACTACCGATAAGAAGATGCATATTGTTGGTATAGGTAGTACACATCAACTCATTTAAGTCATCTTCAACTGTGTAGTGCCATACCTACACAGTCTTAGAATCATCACACTTGACCTTCCCTAGGTGATGTGGGATTGCACAGTTTTTACCCGATCTTTTCCCCTGCGGATCATGAGATTCTGACTGTCACAATCACCCTCCCTTAGGGGTCCGACGTCCCCATCGGCCACACTTCTGGCTGGGTCAAGGCTCTGATACCATTTGTAATGCCCCACGTCACTATGGCTGCTTCCTGGAATGACGACTGGCCCTACAAACTAACACGAGTCTTTCCAGCGTGTTTTATCCTCACTCGCACACTTCTTGGGAAAACTTCCTAGGAGGTCACCCATCATGAGACTACTCCAAGTTAAGCATGCTTAACTTTGGAGTTCTCAAGTGATGGACAACCGAAAAGAAGATGCATCTTGTTGGTATAGGTAGTACCCATCAATCCATTTAAGCCCTCTTCAACTGTGTAGTCTCATACCTACACAGTCTTAGAATCAACACACTTGACCTTCCCTAGGCGATGTGGGATTGTACAATTTTTTACCCGGTCTTTCCCCCTGCGGATCACAGGATTCTGACTGTCACAACCTAGCTTAGCTTTGCACGATCTTAAAATCGAATATAATTCATCCATTTTCTAACCATATCACTAGTTAACAAGAAGCAGAAAAATTCAAAAGCTATATAGAAAGGAATTTAAAAGGGTCTCTTTATTGTACAATGGCAGTAAAAATTTAATTTTAGTTCAAACAAATATTCAATCAGATTCACATTATACTAATGCTCAGTATAGATAAGTACTCAAAGGTCGAAGAAGAAGAATGACTAAGGTGTCTTCATATATATAAACGACGGTATTACTCAACAATGGATGGCTACTAACAATTCTAATAAAATTCTTCATCCTTGACAAAGAAACCATAACCCAGTATATTTTGCATATATACTAATTATTTAGATTGACTAAGGTGATGTTTGGTTGGAAATAATGGAAATAGAGGAATAGGAATGAGAATGGAAAAATGGATAGAAATAGAATGGAATAAAAATTAATCAATTTTGCATTGGAATGGTATTTCTTCCCATTTTTAAATGGAAAAGTCATTCTATTAGAATGACATTCTAATACTTTAAAATGCAACCAAACAATGGAATGAAAAATGATTCATTTTTATTGTATTCCATTACATTCCATTACCCCCAACCAAACATCAACTGAGAGATAAATCCAAAAGAGGTCGTGACAGTAGAAGGGAGGTGACCAATGATGGACAACGAGTGGTAACAACAATGGCAGGGAAGGGCCGGAGGAGAGTTGCGTTTGGATTGGGTATTAGGTTATTATATTATATTATATTTTTTTATTAAATATGTGTTCTACTTTTGACCCTTAAATTTCATTTGATCTAATAGATTATAATTGTTGTAAAGATTAATGTAAAATAGTGTATCCTATCTCATATTTATAATTAAGATTTTAATCAAGGCTCATTACTGGCATTCCATTTGTTCTCATATTTTTTTTAAGGAAATTTATTCTCAAGATGACAAAATAACTATATAGGTAAGAGTAATGATATGTGGACACACTTTTTACACCCAAATTTATAGGTCCCGCTAAAATAAAATAACTTGTCACATATGTGTGTATAATGTTTGGGTATAAAAAATGTGTGCACATATCATTACTCCCAATTTAATCCAACTCTACTAATTAGGTCCCAATTTAAATTTACATGCTAATCCATGAACCTTATTTGCCATTTAAAAATACATTAAACCTCAAATTTTTGCAGTTAGTTAAGGGTAATAAATGAGAAAAAAAATACAATATTGTAGATTTGTGCTTTTTTTTTTCTTCTGTCCAACATTAGTTTTATTCTGATACAAGTTTGTCTTATTGCCCATAATAGCCCATATTAGCCAAATTTCTTTAATAATCAAAGTTTTTAACAATAAAAATTAACAAATTTAGAGATTACCTTATGTTTTGTTCTTTCCACCAAAACTTTACATCTCATATTATTGAAGGGTTGCCTCGTTTTTGTAAAGTGGTTGCAGCCTGGATCATGTCTGGCCGCGGCCTCCAAGTCAGAAAGAAGCGATCGTGGCCAAGAATGTTTGTGGCTGCGACCTGTGCCACGTCTCAACATGCATTTTTGGATGTCTCGACATGTTTGAGTTTTATATCAGAAAATCAGTTTTGACAAGATTTGTTGATGTGGCAAGTTCTCTTATTAGAACTATATTTACCCATTTTGTTTAGAATGTTTTAGATCAAATCACAGAGTGCATTTTGAAATAGAGAGAGATTAGATCTCGGGGAACTAATCTCTAGGGTTTGTAACTTTCTTCTAATTGTTCTTGATACACAATTGGGGTTTGAGAGTGGTTCTTTAGATCTCTGTAAATTATATTAGTGGCTATAATCTCTTCTATTTTTCATAGTGAATTTCATCTAGGGCTTTGCCCTACCTTGGATGTAGGTAGCAAAAACATCTTGCTTTTGTCTACTAAACCTAGTAAACTTGGTGTTGTGCGTTTATGCTTTTGTTATGGTTTATTGTGATCATCTTTATTCTATTGTCATTAGGTTTAATCCTAACATAATGGTATCACGGACATGTTGGTGTAATTGGCTGGAAGATTGAAGTTCTTGGTTCAAAGAAGACAAGTTCTTGGTGTAAAAAAAAGTGAGTTCTACTAAGAAATTTTTATTGAAGACTTTCTGGCTAAAAGCTCCTTCAATCATGTCAACCTCTAAATTTGAAGTAGAAAATTTGATGGCAAGAACGATTTCAATCTATGGCAACAAAAGATGATGGCGCATTTGGGAAATCTCTAGTTGGATGATGCTCTTAAAGGTGAGTCCAAGATGGAGGATTCAATTAAAAACAAGGCTGAGAATCTCAAGAAGGCAAGGAACAAAATCATTCTGAGTTTGAGTGATTCAGTTCTGATAACTCTACATAATAGAGTTATTTATCATATTTTATATGCTAATTGTTACTTAGTTCTTAAGATTTTTAAGTAATTTATAAGTTTTTAAGTTATTTTGAATTTATTAGGCTTATTTTAATTTTATAGATTTTGGTGTGCTTTTATACTTATTTTATTGTAATATGTTGTAGTTTAATTATTTGAAATTAATGTTGTTAGATTAAAAGTTACAAATGTGATTTTATGGAACTTAAATGTCAAAGTAAATTAAATTTTAATTAATATTTTCATGGACTTTATATGGTATATTTTATTCTTGAAAATATTTAATTTTAATTTAGTTTATGATTATTTTGCATAAATTATGAGGCAATTTTATGCTTGGAAATTCACAAAAAGAAATAAAGAAGAAATAAATAGAGCTTAAATTTATAAAGAAAATATGGCATTTTGAAGAAATTGGGAGAGCCCAAAGCACCTGGGCCCGCCAGCCCAACCCGAAGCTAGCTCCCCCCATTGCCATCCCCCTTGGTTCGCCAGACATCTGAGCCCACCTCCAGCCTTCGGCCTAGCCATCTTCCCATGAGTCCCTTGCCTGCCCAGTCACCTCCTAGCCCACAAACCCAGTAGCAACCTAGCCACCCACCCCTCTTCTCTTAAGCCCATCAATGGTCTCTTTGTCCCCTTGTCCCACAATGTCCAAAAATGCCACATTTTTACCCAACATTTCTATATATTTTACCTCAAAATTCATCATTACACCCAAAAATTTACCTCTATCTATGCCATATTATTCTTTATTTAATTAATTTAATTAATGTAATTAATTTAAATTGATTATTTTAATACTCTCATTTTGGCTATAAATATGTAATTCCAAGACCATTTTTTTTGTGCTTAATTTTTGGGTTACTATCATCTTTTCTACACTTTCTCTCTACATTTTCTCTCTTTCTTTTGGAATACCATTTTGTGCCAAGTATGTATTTCTTTTGTAATATGTTTTGGATTCTAGTTATGTGCTTCTAATATTTTTCATAACATTATTAAGGTCATTATGAAGTAACTTGTACCTGGATAATATTTATTTTTGTATGTTGATTTCCCTTGTAATGCAACTAAGTTTATGAATTTTTCTTCTTCATATATTTCTTTCATCTATAATATCATGTATTTTAGATTGTTAGTATATATTTTACTTGGTTCTTAATTTTGTTAATATATAATATTCATTGATTAAGCATGGTTCATTAAATTATTCACATCTAATTCTTTAAACATAAATATTATATTTGACTTAAGATATAACATTATTTGAATTTTTTTTTTTGTTTCATTAAATTGATTCACAATTAATGATTTGAAGTTATATTATTGAAGTGAAGGAAAATCTTTATTTTTGAATTAAAGATAGCTTAAAGAAAATACATTTTTTTTTTGTAAAAAGATTGTTTGATAGGTTTCAACTATCACTAAAAATTGGTAAGTCAACATATTTATAAATATTATTAATTATATTTTATGGATTCCAAAATCTTAATAATTTTATAAATAACTATTAAAAATAATTATTTTCAGTTTAGTTTATTTTTAGTATTTGATTTCTTTATTTTTTTTAAAAATCACATCAATCTTTGGAACTATGTTATGATTATATTAACTTTGGTTTAAATAGTTTTCTTTTCAATTTTAGCCAACTCCTTTGGGTTTGACCTTGCACTTACACGAAGTTATACTATACATATGATTCGTGCGCTTGCGAGTATAATATATTAAAAGATACCCACTTTTAGGTCCAACAAGTTCTGAGAAAGATAATCAAAGAAACTTCAGCTTGTGAAATGTGGGATAAGTTAGAACAATTGTATATGACAAAGGCTTTACCAAATAGGATTTATTTGAAGAAAAAGTTTTATGGCTTCAAGATGGTTGAGAATAAATCCATTGATGAAAATATAGTTGGATTCACTAAGTTAGTTTCAGATCTGGAAAATATGGAAGTTAAAATAGATGAGGAAGACCAAGCTATTTTTCTTTTGAATTCTCTCCCTCGGCATATGACCAATCCAGGGACACTGTTAAGTACAGCACGAATACTTTGACTCTAGAGGAAGTAATAGGAGTTGCGTACGCCAAAGAATAGAATTTTGAAGACATGCTGCGAGCATGTGTGCTGGACTTTGGTGGATCTTGGAGTAAGTATCTACCTATGACAGAGTTTTCCTACAACAACAGTTATCAGTCTACCATTGGAGTTGCACCTTATGAGATGTTGTATGGTAGGAAATGCAGATCTCTCATTCACTGGGATGAGACAGGTGAAATGAGATACTTGGGTCTTGAAGCAGTTCAGAGGACCAGTGAGGCCATTGAGAAGATCAAACCTCGGATGCTCGCTTCTCAAAGTAGACAGAACGTTATGCAGATCCCAAGCGCAGGAACGTGGAGTTCCAAGTGGGAGACTACGTCTTCCTCAGAGTCTCGCCGTGGAAATGGGTTAGAAGATTTAGAAATAAGGGCAAGCTGAGTCCTAGATTTGTAGGTCAATTTGAGATCCTGGAGAGGATTGGTCGGGTGGCTTACAGGTTGGCCTTACCTCTGGCATTTTCAGCAGTGCATAACGTGTTTAACGTTTCATCTCTTCGGAAGTATGTATCTGATGTGACTCATGTCTTGAGTTATGAAGATCTGGAGCTTAAGGCAGATCTTTCCTTTGAGGAACAACCAGTCCATTTACTTGACAGAAAGGACAAAGTCCTTAGGAACAAGATGATACATTTGGTTAAGGTATTGTGGAGTAACAACAAGGTCGAGGAAGCGACCTGGGAGCTGGAGTCAGATATGCATAATCAGTATCCTGAGCTGTTCAGGTAAATTTTGAGGACGAAATTTCTGTAAGGAGGGGATAGTTGTAATGCCCTGAAATCCCTAATACGGTTTAATGGTTGGATTAGTAGGCCGGGAGGGCCATAATTGATTTATTATGTCATTAAATGATTATATGCATGTTTATGTGAATTATATTATAATATGATGTTAGAGGCATGCATGTGGGTCCACATTTCATCATAAGGGCATTTTGGTAATTTGGCCCGTTGAGGGCATATTTGTATATTTTGGTGCATGTTTGTGATTTATGGATGAGATCCCATTATTATGTGGATATGTACGAGCTATTCGGCACGAGATGATCTTAGGATGCAAGTTAGCGGTTTTGTCATAACGGGGTCAATTATTGGGATATTGGATAATGAGAATGATTATTTGATGATATATTTGGAGTTAGTGAGATCAGGAGGAAATTCTGGGAGTTTTGACTATTTTGTCCCCGGGGGCGTTTTGGGACCCCGAGCATTAGCATTTACTTGACACTACTTAAGCTGGAAGTAACCTGTCAGAAGGAAAACTACGTTTAAACACCTTTTCTCTGGCACCCGTTATCCTTTTTGACCGTTCGTTGCAATTTCGAAGGAAACTTGGGTTTTATGAGTCGGAATCAAGTGAGGATCGAGGCATAGCGATCCTAGGAAATATTAGAATCTTCTTGACTGAAGGATTTAGCGAGAAACAACTTAATCAAAGGTAATCTAAGCTTTAAGTTTTGAGTTTTAGAGTTTCTAAGCTCTGATTTGGATTTTGTGTGTTGATGAGTTTTTGGTTTGTTTGAGCCTCGAGATTTGATGATTTTGGATCATTGGGATGCTTTGGAACTTTGATTTTTGGATTTGGAGATGTTTGGGTAGGCTTTTAGAAGGATTTAGAAGTGGAAAATCGGGGTTATGGCTGAGTTTCCAGGTGGGGTCGTGGCCCTGTTCTTGGGCACTGCGGCCTGAGCTTGGTACAGGTGGGAGGTGGAGCTGAAGGGCCTGGGAGCCGCGACGCTGGGGAAGGAGGGTCGTGGCGCTTGAGGGTTTTTGTGGCCAAAGTAGTGTTTTGATCATGGGAACTCAAACCTTAGGCCTCGGGATCGCTCCTACTACCCAGTTTAGTAGGATTCGATGTCTCGGAGGCTAGGTCTTGGTCCGGGAACCTTTTATTACTCATTTTATTGATGGAATTCCATAATTGGTTATGACTTGGTGACCGCTAAGGAACTAAAAGACATATCGTTCTCAAGGGTCGTTCTTTTACTAATTCTCGCTCGAACTAGAGGTAAGAAAAGCTGCACCCCATATGTGACATGCATGGTTATTCATGAGGCATGTTGAGTGTCTAAATGTGGACATTGATTTCATATCGAATGTTTAGCAAATCTTGCTCACTTGTGCATGGTACTGACTAAATAGTCAAAATTGGCAATGGTGTCAGTATTAACTGTGAAGCTGTGACTCATTAGTCAAGTTCGGCAGTAGTACTGAGCACTGGTCACCTGGTATGGACTAATAAGTCAAGAACAGTCTTAGCGTGTTTAACACAAGCCGACAAAGATTAGATCTAATTGATATCTGCATTGAATGACTCAAATGTGCATTAATGCCGGACTGACCTCAAGTTCAATGAAAACTAAAAGTGCATGTCTAGCCAAAGGCTAATCACTTAGAGCCAGGGCCAGAGAGCCCCAGTGACTGTTTAGTCACATGGCTGTGGGTGTCGAGCCCGTAGTGACTACCCATCAGTCACTCAACTGATTAGAGCTAGGGCCAGAGAGCCCTATTGACTGTTTAGTCACATGGTTGTGGGTGTCGAGCCTCGTAGTGACTTGCTCGTCAGTCACTCATTATGGTTTACCAGAACCTCAAGTGTTAAATCAACCAACTGATTAGAGCTATACGCTTCTTCATGGTTATCGTAACCACAAAGTGATATTCATTCATTTGTTCAGGGCTATAAGCTCTGAATGATTATAATGATAATCATTTGATAATATTTATATGCAGTAATAAGTTTTCTTGCTGGGCTTTGGCTCATGGATGCTATGTGGGGCAGGTAAAGGGAAAGAAAAACTCACCCAGCTTTGAGTGGAGAGCTTAGGTTGTGATGTGTACATATGCGGCTGCTTGACCACCACGGCCAAGGAGTTTCTCAGAGGGACTAGGGGTTAACCCTATTTTTGCCGCTTAGGCCAGCGGGTTGTAAATTTAAACTGTAATGACCATTTTGGATTGTAAATAACTTGTAAATGTTTTGATGGGCCCATGAACAGTTTTATGTTTTAAATAAAATATATCATTTCCTTTTGATTGGTTTTACACCTTAACCTTTTAATAGCACCTAGATGCACATTTATAACCAAATAACTTGATTAGCGAGTTAAGCATGGTTCAAAGTTCACAGTAACGGTCTTGGAGTTACCAGGGCGTTACAACTTGGTATCAGAGCGTGCCAAGGTTTAGGGTTCCTGTAGACTAGCTGGGCATGTACACTCACCACTGAAGACATGCTCAACTCATGGTTTGGTAACTATTTATGTGGTTATATATTTAAATGCTTAAATATAGTATAAATGCTTTACCTGTTTACATGGGATACCTGGATAAGGCTATGCCTTAAATACTGCATCTTCGACAACAGTGTGCTAAATAGTACTGATATTGCTAGAACATACTCATTAGTATTGTTCATTATACACGTTGAGTGCTAAATGCTATAATCATGTATCCACTTGTATACTTGTATAACTGTGGAATTTGGTGATTATCTATTGATCTTTGACCGTGAGGCGGCAAGAGGTTTTGTTATTACTGCTTAACTGGCCACATTGATTGTTTCAGCAAGGTTTAAGTGATAAGAATGATTCCAAGACAGACAAATTCATCAGTTGGTCAGGGTGATCAAGGCCAGAATAATAATCAGGGTCAAGAGAATGACCATGGTCAGATTCCATAGCTAGCTCCTGAGAATTGGCAGCAATTATTTAATGATCTGCAGGCTACAGTATTGAGGCAGGGACAAGAACTCCACCTCCTGAGACAACAGCAGGTTCCTGCAGTAGCCAGTGTATCTGAGGCACCTCCTGTACCGGTGCCAGCAGCTGAGCAGCTGCCTGAGGTTGGTAACAAATGGGAGCCTCTCTATGAAAGGTTCAAAAAGTAACAACCTCCAGTTTTTTAAAGCAGTGCAAATCCTGCTATAGCTGAGCAGTGGATGAGCATGATTACCACCATCTTGGACTTCATGAGGGTGACTAGTAATGAGAGGGTGGCTTATGCCATGTATATGTTTCAGGAGGAAGCCCGAATTTTGTGGGAGGTTATATCCCAGACCAGAAACATCAATACCATGAGTTGGGAAGAGTTTCAGACTCTGTTCAACGAGAAATATTATAATGATGCCATCAGGCCAGCAAAAGCTGAGGAGTTCATCAGGTTACTTCAGGGGAGTTTGTCAGTGACTGAGTATGCCCTGAAGTTTGATCGATTGACAAAGTTTGCCATGGAGCTAGTGCCCACTAATGGGACCAGGAGGGAAAGATTTCTCCAGGGGATACAGCCTAGATTAGCCTGTGATGTTCACATTACCACTGTGGCTGGGGTTACTACCTATGCACAGGTGGTTGAGAAGGCACTCACAACTGAGAGGGCAGAGAATAAGATCTGGCGAGATAATGCAGCCAAAAAGGAGTTTAGGAGAGCAGGTTCTCCTTTTGTGGGTTCAAGTAAGGGTGGAGGCCCCAGTGATCAAAAGAGGAAGGTTCCTGACACCTTCCCAGTTCCAGGTCCTAATAGGCGGCCCCGTGGTATTTCAATGGGTCGTCAAGGTGGTAGTGAAGCCTGGAAGACTTGTCCTGAATGCCCTAGATGTAAGAGGCATCATTTGGGATAGTGTAGGGCAAAGGCCTGGGTTTTTTTGTGGATCAATGGGTCATTTTAAGAAAGACTGCCCTAAGGCAAGAAAGGAAGAACTTAGGAAAACGGACAGCTCAGCCCCAGCTCGAGTGTTCGCATTGACACAAGCAGAAGTTGAGGCTTCTCCCTCAGTAGTTACAGGTCATATTCTTAGTGTTGGAACCCCTTATAATGTTTTGATTGATTCTGGTGCTACACATTCTTTTGTTGCTAGTAGTATTATTGATAGACTGTGTAGACCCTGTGATTTTTATGCTGTGGGGTTTGGAACTTTATTACCCACTAGGGATTTGGTAGCATCCAAGAGGTGGGTCAGATCTTTGCCAGTGACAGTGGAGGGCAGAGAGTTGTCAGTGGACTTGATAGAGTTAGTTATGACTGACTTCAATATGATTCTTGGTATGGACTGGTTAGTGAAGTATGGGGCAATAATTGATTGCAGAAGGAAGATGGTCACCTTTGAGCTTGAAGGTGATGAACCTTTTGTGTTTGTTGGTACTATGCATGGACCTCGCATACCTATGATATATGTACTGAGGGCTAGAGATCTAATGCAAGGAGGTGGCATTGGGTTCTTAGCCAGTGTGGTTGACATCACTCAAGTCATGCCAGTGAGACCAGAAGAGACCAGATTAGTTTGTGAATTCCTGGATGTGTTTCCAGAAGATTTGCCAAGGTTGCCACCACACAAAGAGATTGAGTTCGTGATAGAACTGGCACCAGGGACAGAGCCAGTGTCTAGAGCACCTTACAGAATGGCCCCAGCGAAGTTAAAAGAATTAAAGGTACAGTTGCAAGAGCTGTTGGATTTTAGTTTTATTAGACCTAGTTTCTCACATTGGGGAGCGCCAGTTCTGTTTGTGAAAAATAAGGATGGTTCTTTGAGGATGTGTATTGATTATAGAGAACTGAATAAGTTAACAATCAAGAATAAGTATCCTTTGCCAAGGATAGATGATTTGTTTGATCAGTTGCAGGGTAAGAAGGTATTCTCAAAGATCGATCTTCGCTCTGGTTATCATCAGTTGAGGGTCAAGGAGGGAGATATACCAAAGTCTGCTTTTCGCACCAGGTATGGGCATTATGAGTTCTTAGTCATGTCTTTTATATTGACTAATGCCCCAGCTGCTTTTATGGATTTGATGAACAGAGTCTTCAAGGATTATCTAGACCAGTTTGTGATCGTTTTCATCGATGATATCCTGGTTTATTCTCAGTCAGAGTCAGAGCATGAACAACATCTGAGATTGGTTCTACAAAGACTGAGGGGAACATAGACTGTTTGCAAAGTTCAAGAAATGTGAGTTCTGGTTATCTCAGGTATCTTTTCTTGGGCATATTGTCAGTAGGAGGGGATTAAGGTAGATCCAGTGAAGATTGAGGCAGTCAAAGATTGGCCAAGGCCAAAGAATGCTTCTGAGGTTATAAGTTTCCTTGGATTGGCAGGTTATTATAGACGTTTCGTGGAAGGGTTCTCTAAGATTGCTACTTCATTGACTGAACTGACACGCAAGAATCCGAAATTTGTGTGGTCAGACAAGTGTGAGAACAACTTCCAAGAACTGAAGCAGAGATTGATTACAGCTCCAGTTCTAAGTCTTCTGATAGATCAGGAGAAATTTGTGATTTACTGTGATGCTTCACATCAAGGTTTGGGTTGTGTTCTGATGCAGTCAGAGAAGGTAATTGCTTATGCTTCACATCAGCTGAAGGAGTATGAAAAGAGATATCCCACTCATGATTTAGAGTTGGCGGATGTGGTCTTTACTTTAAAAGTATGGAGGCATTATCTTTATGGGGAGAAGTGTGAGATCTATACAGACCTCAAGAGCCTGAAATACTTCTTCACGTAGAACGACTTGAATATGAGACAAAGGCATTGGCTGGAGTTAGTAAAATATTATGATTGTGAGATTTTGTATCATCCAGGAAAAGCCAATGTGGTAGCTGATGCTTTAAGCCGGAAGGGTCCGGGGCAGACTTATAGTGCGAGGCTAATAGCCAGAGAATTAGCAGATGATATGACCAGAGCCGGTATAGAGTTGCTGGTGGGCCAATTGGCCAATATGTAGAGTCCAAGAACTTTACTTAGCTAGGTAGATAGTAGTAGTAATAGTAGTAGTTATAGTATGTTATTACTGTGGATTTTGGTTCAAGCCGGGACTTAGTTGGAAACTCCTAGCAATAGTTATGGATTTTATAAGTTTAACCTATAGTTTAAGAATATTAATTATAACATAAGTTTTGATTAATATTGCTGGTTATTAATATGACAACTATTATAACCTAAGGTTTAGATAGTGCTAATAAGAATATGACACTTGTCATGAGCATGGTTATTCCTAAGGTTTAGATAGAGCCAATAGGATTATGACATTTTTCATATGCATGATTATTAAGGAATTATTATTTTAATGATAAAATAAAGTAAATATAAGACTTATTCTTCACCAGAATCTGTTAGGAGCATAACATTTGTTACAATTTTATTTATTTGTGGATTAGGTTGTGTTATCCAGTAAATTGGCATTGGTGACGTGGCAAATAATCTCTTGACACGTGGCTGATACCTGGAAGCGTCTGCTAGAGTATCGACCAGGAGACACAGTAGAAGCAGGGCAAGCCTGTCTTACTCGCGACCAGTCTGGTCGGTAGTTCCGCATACAAGGCAACATTTGTGGGAAAATCTTTATGAATCCCAAATTTATCTCATACAATCTTCTAGATACCCGATTATTCAGGGAAGAATATCTGTAACAATCTCTTGTAACCCTCCTTGAGCCTATAAATAAGAAGAGATAGCTCAAGGGAGGGGACTTTTTTTTTGGACTTTGGAATCATAGGAAGCAATAGTAATTCTCCAAGTAAATCTGTATTTTAGAAGAGAGTGAAGCTCATTGAACCCTGGTTCTTTGATCACCCTTCTGATTTTATATCAATATTATTCTAAGTGGACGTAGGTCATTACCAGATCCTGGGGCCGAACCACTATAAATTACTGTGTTTTCTTTACTTTTGTCATTGCGTTCTTCTTTATACATTCGTCCATATCAATCATGTTTTGACTCCGTGTCAGTTGGCCAAATCTTGGGTCAACATTCTGGTGCTTTCATTGAGAGCTTGATTTGTTGCTGTTAAGAAAACCTATGGCGAAAGCAGGAAGGAAAACTGGGCAGGCAACCGCCGCTGCACCGTCGAATCCACCACCTCCTCCCCCCCTGCAAGCATGGCGGAAGATGAGCCGCAACTAGATTTTGAAGAGGAGGAAATGGACGATGCGACGCTGAAGAACACCCTGGGCGCGTTGCAGGAAGAATTGGCTAGTCTGAGGGCCAATCAAGAGACTGCCGCAGAAGTTATGGCGCGGCAGCAGCAGGAGATTGATCGGCAGCGTGCGGAATTGAGCGAGAGACAGACAGAGGTGGATCGCCGCCAGACCGAAGCCATGGCCACCCTCGAAGCAGCCTTGCTGTTGGCTAGAAATCAGGCCGCACCTGCCTCGCAGCCTGACCAACCCGCGAATGGTCCACCCCAGAAGGGTCCCAATCCTAGCCCACCAATTCAGCCTTCAAGTCCGCAAAGGCCCGAGCAGCCTCAGACGCCCCATGACGATGTCCCGTTGGACCCTGAGGCAAATCCACCATCCCAAGCTGCTCGGGGTAATCCCCCGCAGCAAAGGCAGAATAGGGCCGAGCGTCAGCCTCGTAGTCCTAGGCGCCATGAGAATGATGGGCCAAACCAAGCGAACAGAGGTCACTACCCTCCTGGTAACAGGAGGGACTCGGAGCTAGGCTCTACGGTCCGTGGACCCCCACGGCATGATAATGCACGGGGACACCGCGACCAGCGCAGGCCACCCTCTAACGCTCGGGGCGTTTCTGCCAGAGATGGGAATAGAGGGAACAGTCAGTCTCACCACAGCCAATCAAGGTTCAGAGATGGCCACGGGTACAATGAGGCCGACTCAGGCAAGGGAAATGCTGGTGGGAGGAATGGAGAAAGAGGTAAAGGCAGGAGCCAAGTACCTCAAGGTGACCAGCCAAATAGACAAGATGTTGGGGGGCAGCCCAGAGAAAATAATGTCTTCAACCAGCTCGGAGGTAGCGAGCAGCGAAGAAGGGAAGAGGACCTGAGAGATGTACTCAACGATCATCGCGAGAGGCACGGCGAGAACATCCCCCTAGCCACAGAGGCCACCGCGATTCCTGCCGCAGTGCAAGCCCAGATAGACACACTCAATCAAGCTGTGTAGCAGCTGGTCGGAGGAAGAACTTCTTATATCGACCACGACAGGAGAAAAGGTACTCCTTTCGTCCAGAGGATAGCTAACGCCGAAACTCCCAGCAAGTTCAAAATGCCTACGCTCCCGAACTTTGATGGATATGGGGACCCAGTCTCGCATGTGAATAAATTTGAGATTCAGATGGACATTCAGAAAGTGCTAAAGACGCTCGGTGCAGGATCTTCCCTGCAACACTTTCTGAAGCATCGCAGGAGTGGTTTTTTAAGTTCCCGCCTGCAAGCATAGTTTCCTGGGAAATGTTCGTAAGGGAGTTCTACGGACAGTTCTATGCGGCTCGTGTGCACCCAACCGAAGCAAACCAGCTGATCGAGATTCGCCAGTAGAACGGAGAGTCAGTGAAGGATTACGTCCAGCGCTTTATGCGAGCGACAGCTGGAGCAAAAACAGTAGGGGACGAAGGCAAGATGATGGCCATTACCGCAGGGGTAAAGCGTTGCTCTCCCCTCTGGAAGAGTCTCCGAAAGGAAGGAGTTAAAACAACCCAGGAGTTCCTGGACCGAGCTGATCGTTACATCAAGCTCGAGGAAGCCATTGCTGATGATGGAAAACCCTCGAACAAGGGTAAGAAGGCCGCCGAACCTGCCAAAGCCGCCAATGGTTCCAAACCTAATGGCAACGACAAAGGCCACGGAAACGGCAACAGTAATGGCAAAAATGGTGGGAAACGGCCGTATAACGAGCCTTCCACCTCCGACAACAAACGAGCCAAGGGTAATCGTTATGAACCTAGGTTCACTAACTACATTGCCCTCGTCGAGTCTCGGGGAGAGGTTTATCTAGCCACAAGCTCTAGTGTGCCTTACAAAAAACCGAGACCCATCCGAAAAGACATTTCGAAAAGAGACACCACCAAGTTCTGTCGTTACCATAACGACTACGGACATGACACTAACGAATGCAACCAGTTAAAAGACGAAATCGAGTTCCTTATTAGACAAGGACACTTGAGAAGGTACATACGGGCCTCGGGAACTTCCCAACGAGAAGCTCCAGGTGGCAACGAGCAGGCGTCTACACGCCAACACTCGCCACCATTACAGCCTGCCCCCGTGGCCGGAACACTCTTAACCATCTGTGGAGGCCCGCACCTCGCGGGAAATAGCGGAAAGGCCAGAGAACGATACGCTCGGACTCTACGTCACGACCGGGACATCGAGATGATGACTGTGGAGGACCGTGCAAAAAAAAAGGCTCGCTCAGAGAAGGGTGAGATAACCTTCTCTGATGACAATTCCCAACACGTTTGGTTCCCACATTCCGATCCGCTGGTCGTGGACATCCAGATGGCCAATATGATGGTAAAAAGGGTACTGGTCGATACAGGAAGTTCAGTGAACATCCTGTATAAATCAACACTGGAGCGCATGAAGTTGTCCGTAAAAGACTTGGAGCCCTACAATCAAACCATATACGGCTTCTCTGGAGAAGGACTCGCCCCTACCGGAATGATCAAGCTTCCAGTAACGACGGGTACAGCGCCCGCAACAAGGACATTACTCACCACTTTTGTAGTGGTCGATTGCCCTTCGGCATACAACGCCGTTATTGGAAGGCCCATACTGGTTGATCTTCGGGCCGTCATCTCTATGTGGCACCTAGCCATGAAATTCCCGACGGACGCGGGGGTAGGACGCGTTAGGAAACCAAAGGGAAGCCAGGGCGTGCTACAACGCCTCGATCACAAAGGCGAAAAGTGGGACATCGAGGAACACTACCCCAGATCGATTGCAGATGGCAATAGACATGCAAGCCCAATCCGGTGGTGAAGTCACCAAATAGGGTGTTGCCCAAAGTGAGGATGGAGATTTGGATCCTCGCTTTGGGAATTTTGAAGAAAATGTTGGACCCGTCGAGGACCTGGAGGAGGTCCAACTCGACAAAAAAGACCCGACCAGAGTCGTAAAGGTTGGGAAGAACTTAGAGCCTACTATAAAGCAAGCACTGGTGGAATTCTTGCAAAAGAACCAGGAGGTTTTCGCCTGGACGCACAAAGACATGGTTGGGATAGATCCTGCAGTAATCAGCCATGTCCTAAACATAGATAAAAACTTTCCACCCGTGCAACAAAAGAGAAGGCTGCTCGATAAAGAAAGATCAAGGGCCTTGAAAGAAGAAGTCGAAAGGCTTAAGGAGAACGGGTTTATCAGGGTGGCGTTTTATCCGTCATGGGTCTCCAATCCGGTGCTGGTCCCCAAGCCTAACGGCAAATGGCGGACCTGTGTGGATTTTACGGACCTCAATAAAGCCTGCCCAAAAGACTGCTTCCCGCTCCCAAGGATCGACCAGCTGGTCGATGCAACTGCAGGACATGAGATCCTCTCGTTCATGGATGCATATTCAGGCTACAAACAGATCAGCATGCATCCCCCTGACGAGGATCGCACCAGCTTTCAGACCGATACGGGCTTATACTGTTACAGAGTGATGCCCTTCGGGCTGAAAAACGCAGGTGCGACTTACCAACAGCTAGTCAACCACATGTTTAAGGAGCTGATCGGTGTAAACATGGAGGTATATGCGGATGACATGCTGGTAAAGTCTAAGAAGGCAGAAGGACATGTGAGGGATCTACAAGAATGCTTTAATGTGCCAGACAAGTACTGGATGAAGTTGAATCCCCTCAAGTGTTCCTTTGGAGTCGGATCAGGGAAGTTTTTGGGTTTTATAGTAAATTCAAGAGGAATCGAGGCCAACCCCGACAAGATAAGGGCCCTGATCGACATGAAGTCGCCAGAAAGGATTAAGGATGTACAAAGTTTAACTGGGAGGATCGTGGCCCTGAGTAGATTTATCTCGAAATCAACTGACAAGTGTGTCCCATTCTTCAATCTACTCAGGGGGAATAAGAAGTTTGAATGGACGGGAGACTGCGAACAAGCATTCCAGGCCTTAAAAACTCATATGGCGCAACCTCCCATCATATCAAAACCAATCGAAGGAGAAACTTTGTATATTTATCTGGCGATTACCGAAGTTGCTGCTAGTGCGGTACTAGTACGGGAAGAAGAAGGCGTACAAAAAACAGTCTATTATGTCAGCAAAAGGTTGATCGGTGCAGAATTAAGATATCCGCCAATCGAAAGATTAGCATATTGCTTAATTCTAGCCTCCAGGAAGTTGCGTCCTTACTTCTAAGCCCATCCTATCACAGTTCTAACCGACCAACCCCTTCGGCAAGTCCTCCAAAAACCTGAGGCGGCTGGAAGATTGTTAAAATGGGCAGTTGAACTAAGGCAGTTCGATGTAACTTATTCATCGCGGGCAGCAATAAAAGGACAAGTTTTGGCCGATCTTGTCGCGGAGTTCACCGAACTCCCAGACAGTGAGCAGTGCGAACAGCCTGAAGCGCCCATGCCTCAAGACAAAACTCCTTCGTGGAAGCTATTCACGGACGGTTCATCCAACGAATCCCACGCTGGAGCAGGAGTGATATTGATAACGCCGGAGGGGCATTGATTTCACTGCGCAATCAGGTTCGACTTCGCAGCATCAAACAATGAAGCGGAATACGAAGCACTCCTAGCTGGATTGAGAATGGCCAAAGATATGAGCATAAAGACGCTTGATATTTACAGTGACTCTCAGCTAGTCGTAAATCAAGTCCTGGGAGAATATCAAGCATGAGGCTTAAAGATGATGGCCTACCTGAATAAAACGAAGGATTTGCTAGCCCAGTTTACAAAGTACACCCTCCAGCAAATCCCGCGAGACCAGAATTTGAATGCAGACGCCTTAGCTAAACTCGCGAGCGCGAAGGACGCTGACACTTTGAACATTGTGCCAGTGGAAAGACTGAGCAAGCCAAGTATACAAGCAACTGAGTCCAGTATGGAAATTCGAATGGAGAATACATGGATGGCGCCTTACTTGGAGTATCTGACAAATGGTGCACTACCAACAGATAGAAACAAAGCCAGGACTCTGCAAAGGCGAGCCGCTAGGTACATACTGGTTGGTGGCGTTATGTATCGAAGAGGATATTCAATGCCACTACTCAGGTGCGTTACACACCAGAAAAAGCTAAGGAACTCATGAGGGAGGTGCATGAAGGCTTCTGCGGAGATCATGCTGGGGGGCAGAGTTTGGCAAAAAAGGTTCTAAGACAAGGTTACTTCTGGCCAACAATGAACGAGGATTCAATGGAGTATGTATGAAGATGCGACAAATGTCAGAGGTTCTCCAAGATCCCACGAGCAGCTCTGAATGAACTAAAACAGATGCAGAGCCCATGGCCCTTCGCAGTGTGGGGGATAGATTTGATTGGATCCCTGCCAACAGGGAAAGGAAGAGTAAAGTACGCAGTTGTGGCAGTCGATTACTTCACAAAGTGGGCCGAAGCTGAACCACTCGCAACCATCATGACCAAAAAAGTTCTTGACTTCGTCATCAAGAACATTGTATGCCGGTATGGATTGCCCAGGAAGATAGTTTCAGACAACGGGACACAATTTGACAGTGATTTATTCACCGATTTCTGCAAAAGGCATGGAGTCATTAAAAGTTTTTCTTCAATCGCACATCCCCAAGCGAATGGGAAAGTCGAAGCCGTGAACAAAACTCTTAAGGACACCCTGAAGAAAAGACTTGAAGAAGCCAAAGGAGCGTGGCCAGAACAACTGCCTGAAGTCCTCTGGTCGTATAGAACATCCCACCGAACAGCAACAAGGCATACCCCATTTTCCCTAGCCTACGGATATGAGGCCATGTTACCTGTTGAGTTAGATCCCCCCTCACATCGGCGTTTGACTTACAACCAGGACGTGAACAGCCAGCTGATGATGGAGTCCCTAGACTCGATCGACGAGATGTGAGAAAAATCTCAACTCCGAGTTGCTGCTTACCAGCAAAAAGTCGCCCGGTACTTTAACTCCAAAGTTAAAGAAAGAAAATTCAACATCGGAGATTTGGTGCTACGGCGAGTTTTCTTAAATACCCGCGACCCCACTGCTGGAGTGCTCGGACCTAACTGGGAAGGACCTTACCAGATTGAAGAAGTCCTTCACCCAGGCACCTACAAACTTGCACGCTTAAACGGAGATCTCGTTCCACGCTATTGGAATGGAGAACACCTGCGCAAGTATTATCAATGAACAGCCCTTCTTAAAGGACTGGCTTGTTTAAATTTCTCTTTTTAATTTTTACAAGTTTTGCAAAGAGGGTTAGCCACGTTGTATGGCTAACTTCTCGTATATGTAAGATTCTATTTCAGAATCACTCATAAAGACATGTTTAGTCCATTTTTAATACGAGATTATAAGGAACTGTGCTCAGCCAGTCATTCTTGCCAACCTTTGTGAATTTATATTTACAAGTATTTGTTCATTACGTGTGTTGTTTTGCTGTATTACAAGTATCAGTTTTACTACGAACAGGAATGTTCGAGCAGGTTATGGTCAAGGCAAGTGACCAAGGACCTAAAGCTCCTCGATCACTTGGGGGGCATATAAGGCACATCGATAGCAAAGCATACTTCTCAAGGTATGTAAACACATGAACAAAATAAGTGAAAGCATGCTATAGTACTTAGAGTATTTTTCAAATTTTGTGTTTGTTAAATCATGGCAAAGTACTATGCTAAGTTCGGTCATACGGACAAATGTTATAATAAGTAAAGATATTATAGCATCAAGATTTAAGATTTTACACCGCAAGCATCGCAGCTTGGATGTAACTGTTCAAGTAAAAAGATTTGCTGCCCACGCAACAAAGTTTAAAAAAGAAACTACTGTCTTTACATCACGACCCTTGGGTCGTATATCCAAAAAAGAAAAAAAATAAATGAGAAGAGTTCAAGAGGCATTCGGGGCCGGAGGGTCCTGGGCAGCATCCTGGTTAGTCACGTCCTCAACAACATCTTCTTCTTCCAAACCAGCGACGCTTGGAGTGGCAGGGGTCGCGGCTCTTGCCTCCTCTTCGGCCAGTTGGGCAGCACATCGGGCCAGCTCCGCAGTTCTGACTTCCTCTGAAAGGTAGCTAAAGTCAGCACCCTGATTGTGTTTCCAGAAATTGTAGAAACATCGAAGTGTTGTCCTCTTGTACTTTTCCAGATTCTTGGAGTTGTCAAGCTCCAACTGCTTCACTTTGCCCTCGAGGGAGAGAATAGCCTCATCCTTGGTCTTGAGTACCTCTCCCAGATGCTTGATTTCGCGGATATGGGTTTTGTTGAACTCTCGGTACTCTTGCCTCAACTTGACCGCTGCTTCCTTCGCAGCTTCAGCCTCGGACAGCTTAGTCACCGCTGCATCCCTCTCTCGGATCACTGCCTCCAACTCCTTAGCATGCTTAGCCTCAGCAGCCGAAAGCTCCTCGGCCGCCTTCACCTGATACCTCTCGATGGCTTTTGCCTCGGACTGCTCGAGGTAAGCCTGGGCTCGGGTACGAGCAGTAATGGCAGAAAGTAAGGCCTGTGCACAAAGAAAAAGGAGTTAGAACTTATCACGAGGACTAAAAAACTAAAGACTCGAAGAATAAAGAAACACTTACGCTGGAGATTTCGTTCAGAGCCCTGTTCAGGATCTGGTCGACTGGCAGCTCTTCAGCTTGGACCATTGTGGCCCTAACACGCTCGCCTTTGCCAATGCGATCGAGGCGGTCCCTGGCAGATCGAATGGCACGGCTCATGAGTCTGGCCCCATGAGCCTCTTCACGAGAAAGCTGCTCCCTGGCAGGCGCAGCTGGAGGATTCGGCCGAACGGGAGTGGTTTACTGTTCAGAAGGAGCTGGAGGAGGAGTAGGAGTTCGCCCAGTTGGCGCAGGGCTTTGCCCAGTAGGTGTACCCTGAGGAGGATCTTCTGATCGACCCTTCTTGGCTGGAGGGCCTCGACTGGATTCACCAGTTCTCTTCTTAGGCTTCCGTTGGAGTTGAGGAACTTCCTCTTCCTCCTCGGCCTGGTATGTAATGACCCACTAATCTAGACTAACTGGACCATTATCGAAACTATACATAAAACTTACATTTTTACGAAAATACCATAATTTATTGAGTAACTTGAAAATAAGAGTTATTTACAAATAAACAGAATACTAAGAAGGATTTTGGGATCCCATTGTCTTTAAAACAAAACAAGATTTAAAATAAAAGACATTACATAATAATGCGGAAAATACACATAAAAACCATAAAAACATAAAAGGAGACTATATCCTCGAATCGAATAACGCTCGGCCCCTTGACTCCATTCATCATCGATACACATTCTCCAAGCGTCACGAATCTTTCCGCCTCTAAACTTATTTTCCTGCACATAAACAGAAAGGAGTGAGCCTAATGCCCAGTAAGGAAAATCTAACACAAAGTCACATACATAATTTCATAAGGAAACATAAAGACTTAACATAACACATATAACATACACTTATTATAATGGCCATTATTACTTGGGGTCCCATAGACTAAACAAGCATATGCCCATGGGATTAGTGGGGTCCTACTAGCTAAGTAGGTCATATGCCCATAACCCATTTGGGGTCTTGTTAGTCATATGGGTCATATGCCCAAGCCTACAAACATACACATATACATATCATAACACTTTTAATAACATAAAACATATAGATAACATAAGCACATAACATATTGAGTCTAGCCTATTTTCCTTACCAAAGTTACCGAGATTATGGACTGAGTTGGGATTGTTGGAACACTCCTAAAACCATAAGAAAGAGTAAGTCTAAAGAAAGGAGATGAAATGAAAGAGATGGAAAGACTAAACCATAGAAAACATACTTACCGACTTATATGCTTAAAAGCTTGGATTCCCTAACCAAAATAAGAATAAGGTTAGGGGACTGAGTAGAAGGTTTTGAGAAAGGAAATAACATAAAAATACAGAAAAGAACTAGAGTTTTGGGTTTACCTCAAAGATTGCAAGATCAATCTAACATCCACCGAAATACTATAGCACTCACTTACTTCCCAAAGTGTTTGATAAGCTTATGATGTTTAAGCTTATAGTTTTTCCCCAAACCAAGTGTTTACACTCTCACACTCACTTAACACTAGCAGCCTCTGAACTTAGAGCAAATGGTGAATAATGGCTGGGTACTAGGTCCTATTTATAGAGTTTGGGAATGAAAATATCTTGATTTTACTTGAATAAAAATAATGGCTTTTTAGGTGAAAATCATTTGAATAATCGTTCAGCAGAGGCTGAAGACTCGTTCAGAAGATGCTGGACTGTTGAAGGAGTTTGAATGGCTGAAGGGAAAAGAATTCAAAAGTATTTGAATTCATGCTGGTGGAGGCGATATATCGCCCCCTATAGGCGATATATCGCCTGGACCTTTGTTCCCGAGGCGACCGTGCATCGATTCGTGTTTTCCGTATCTACGTGCTGCGACATATCGCCCCTATAGCTGTGATATATCGGCATACGCAGAATATTTAAACACGAATTTACACATTTTTAGCTAAGTTTGAATGGATTAAACAGCCTTGACTAAGCCCTCAACGTGCTCAAAGCTGCTGACTGACCCTATACATTCAAACTTTTACCCTTATTTAATTTAATCCTCAAAAATACTTAATCCTTAATTACCATTCAAAACATGTGCTTAAAATCCTATTGGTTGATGTCTAAACCTTATAATATAATAATATAATCCTTAATATCAGTCACATTAATCAAACCTTAGGTTATACTTAATATTCTTAAACTATAGGTTAAACTTAGAAAATCTATAAGTACTACTATGAGTGTCCAAATAACTCCCGGTCTGAACCAAAAATCCAAAGTAACAATGATAACACTAAACATACTATAATACTACTAAACAATTAGCTAAGTAAAGTTCTTGGACTCTACAATTCTCCCCTACTAAAAAGAATTTCGTCCTCGAAATTTACTTACCAAATAACTCCGGATACCGGCTCTGCATGTCCTCTTCCAACTCCCACGTTGCCTCGCGTTCAGAACTATTGCTCCATAGGACTTTAACTATAGGAAAGCTCTTGGACCGTAACTGCTTCATCCCCCTATCTAGGATGCTAACCGGTCGTTCCTCGTAACTTAAGTCCTTCTGGAGTGCTATGGTGTCGTACTTGAGGACGTGAGATGGGTCTGACACATACTTGCGTAACATCGAGATGTGGAAGACGTTGTGACTATCGGCTAGTGCTGGCGGTAGGGCTAGTCTATACGCAACTGGTCCCACTTTGTCCAATATCTCAAAAGGACCTAAGAATCGGGGACTGAGCTTGCCTTTCTTCCCGAACCGCTTGACACCCTTCATAGGAGATATCTTCAGGAAGACTTGATCTCCAACTTGGAACTCCACATCGCGTCTCTTGGTATCTGCATAGTTTTTCTGTCGGCTTTGAGCAGCAAGCATACGCTGTCTAATAAGCGTTACTGCTTCTTGAGCTTGCCTAATAGCTTCGGGCCCTAGAAGCTGCCTTTCTCCTACCTCGTCCCAGTGCAACGGTGATCGGCACCTTCTTCCATATAGCAACTCATAAGGTGCCATTCCGATCGTCGACTGGTAGCTGTTGTTGTACGAGAACTCGATCAGCGGTAAGTACTTGTTCCACGATCCTCCAAAGTCAAGTACACATGCGCGTAGCATATCCTCTAAGATCTGAATCGTACGCTCTGACTGCCCATCTGTCTGAGGATGGAAAGCTGTACTAAGACTTAACTTAGTACCCATGGCTTGCTGTAAGCTTCTCCAAAATCTTGACGTAAACACTGATCCTCTATCTGATACTATCGTCTTGGGGATTCCATGCAATCGTACAATCTCTTGGATGTAGATGTCTGCATATTGGTCTGCCGTATAAAAGTCTTAACAGGCAGAAAATGAGCCGACTTGGTTAGTCTATCTATGACTATCCAAGCAGAATCATGCTGCTTATTTGTCTTTGGCAGACCCGTCACGAAGTCCATGGCTATATCGTCCCACTTCCACTCCGGTATGCTAAGCGGTTGCAATAATCCTGCAGGCCGCTGATGCTCCGCCTTCACTTGCTGGCATACCAGACACTGAGATACATACTCCGCTATGTCCTTCTTCATCCCTGGCCACCAATAGACTGCCTTGATGTCATGAGTCATCTTGGTAGACCCTGGATGAACTGAGTACGGAGTATTGTGCGCTTCTTCTAGGATCGTCTTCTTAATACTCTGATTGTCTGGCACGCATACTCGATCCTTATATCTCAATAAACCTTGACTGGATATTGAGAAATCTGTAGTCTTGCCTTCTCTGACTGCATCCATGTGCGTTGCTAGTGAATCATCATGTCTCTGACCATTCCGTATGTCTCCTAGCAGATTCGATTGGATAGACAAGTTAGCCAGCTTGCCTACAACCACTTCTATTCCGGCACTGATAAGCTCCTGTTGCAGTGGCTTTTCTATTCCGGATAAGGCTGCTAAGTTCCCATAACATTTTCGGCTAAGTGCATCGGCAACTACGTTTGCCTTCCCCGGGTGGTATAGGATTTCGCAGTCGTAATCCTTTACTAATTCCAACCACCGGCGCTGCCTCATGTTAAGCTCCTTCTGAGTAAAGAAGTATTTTAAACTTTTGTGGTCCGTATAAATCTCGCACCGTTCTCCGTAAAGATAATGGCGCCAGATTTTTAACGCAAAGACCACCGCTGCCAACTCCATATCGTGAGTTGGATAGCGTTGTTCATACTCCTTTAACTGACGTGACGCGTAGGCTATCACCTTGTCATTTTGCATCAGTACGCATCCCAATCCTAACTTTGATGCATCACAGTAGACAACGAACTTGTCGTTGGGTGTTGGGACACTAAGTACTGGTGTTGAGCAAAGCTTATCCTTAAGCAACTGGAAGCTTTCCTCACACTTATCATTCCAGTTAAACTTTTGTTGCTTCCGGGTCAGGTTGGTGAGTGGAGTGGCTATTTTAGAAAAGCCCTCTACAAACTTTCTATAGTAACCTGCTAGCCCTAAGAAGCTTCTTACTTCCGACGCGTTCTTTGGTCTAGGCCAATCCTTCACGGCCTCTACCTTCGATGGATCTACTGCAACTCCGTCTTTCGATATGATGTGCCCGAGGAACGCCACTTGTGAGAGCCAAAACTCGCATTTCTTGAACTTCGCGTAGAGTTGGTGCTCC
Source organism: Humulus lupulus (assembly GCF_963169125.1). NCBI lineage: Eukaryota > Viridiplantae > Streptophyta > Magnoliopsida > Rosales > Cannabaceae > Humulus > Humulus lupulus. The sequence goes on from NC_084802.1 coordinate 200,510,062, forward strand.
TTCAATCGCGTCAAAATCATCCTCAAGTGTTCCTCGTGCTCCACTTCATCCTTGGAGTAAATTAAAATGTCGTCGATGAACACAACGACGAATTTATCCAAGTAGTCCTTGAAGACCCTATTCATTAAGTCCATAAACGCGGCTGGCGCGTTAGTAAGACCAAAAGACATAACCAAGAACTCGTAATGTCCATAACGAGTCCTAAAGGCTGTCTTGGGGATATCTTCTCCCTTTACCTTGAGCTGATGATACCCGGACCGTAGATCGATCTTAGAAAATACAGTCGCGCCTCAGAGTTGATCAAACAAATCATCAATCCGAGGTAGCGGGTATTTGTTCTTAATTGTTACTTTATTCAGCTCTCGGTAGTCTATGCACATGCGCATACTTCTGTCCTTCTTCTTCACGAATAGTACCGGAGCTCCCCATGGTGAATGGCTTGGCCTAATGAAACCCAAGTCTAGGAGTTCTTGTAGCTGTGTCTTTAACTCCTTGAGTTCCGTAGGTGCCATCCGGTATGGTGCCTTAGAGATAGGCTCGGTGCCGGGTACTAATTCTATCGTGAAGTCTATTTCTCTAGTTGGCGGCAATCCTGGCAAGTCATCGGGGAAAACTTCTGGAAATTCTTGTATAACTCGAACATCTCCAACTTTGAGTGATGTCTCCTTCTCCACATTCGTGATGTTGGCTAAGAATGCTTGACATCCTTTCTCCATCATTCTCTGAGCTTTGAGAGATGATACTAACGGGGTGCGTAGCCCTGAAGCTTGTCCCATGAAGCACAGTTTCTGGCCGTCAGGAGTCTCGAACATCACCTTCTTGCGTCTGCAGTCGATCGTTGCGCCATGTCGTGCTAGCCAATCCATGCCTAGTATGACGTCGAAGTCTTTGATCACCAGCTCTATCAGGTCTCCTTCTAGTTCCTTGTCCTCAATCTTGATTGGTACGCCTCGTACAATTCGTGATGATAGAACTACTTTGCCCGAAGGCAACTCGGTTGCAAACCTAGTTCTAAATCTTTCACTAGGTTTGTCTAGTTTATCTATCATTCCTAACGAAATATACGAATGGGTGGCTCCCGAATCAAATAATACATGACATAATTTATTGAGGATGGAAACCTGACCTGTGACCACCTTGTTGCTAGCATCCGCCTCTCCTTGGGTTAAAGCAAAAACCCGAGCAGGAACCATCTTTTCGTCCTTCTTTCCTTCCGGCTTTTGCTGAGGACAGTCTCTTTTACGATGCCCTTCTTGACCACAGTTGAAACACTCCTTGGTGTTGGCACGGCATTCTCCGGGGTGCTTCTTCTGACATTTGGCACATGGCGGGTATTCCACGTAGCCCGACCTATTTCCCCCATTACTTGGTCGTGCCCTTTTATTGTTGTCGGCTTGCTTGTTGTCAGGATGCCTTCTCTTCTGTCCGTTACCGTTGTTGTTGGACTGACTGTTGCTGGACTGATTGTTGTTCCGACTGGCCTGAGGTTGGCTCTGCTGCCTAGGTTCCGGCTTGCTGGCTTCTTCTTTGCTCACGTTGGCTTGCAACCTTTCTACTTCAATTGCCGTCTCAAGAACGTCAGCATATGAAGTGTTTCCCGGGTTTGCTAGTTTAACCCCCATCTCGATCTTCGGGCGAAGTCCTCTAACAAACTTGTTCACCCTTAGATAGTCGGTTGGAACCAACTCTGCTGCGAACTTTGCTAAGCGATCGAACTGACGAGCATATTCCGCCACTGTTAAGTTCCCTTGCTTCAGATTAGTGAACTTCTCAACTCTCGTAGCAAGCACTGCTGAATTTTAGTACTTCTTGTGGAAGAGCTCCACAAATCGGGTCCACGTCATAGTGGCAGCATCGTGGGATTGCTGGACCAAATCCCACCATATCCTGGCATCTTTCTTGAGTAAAGATGAGACGCAGGATATGCGGTCAGCATTATTAAGGTTCATGTGGGCTAGGATCGACTCCACATTCCTTAGCCATTCTTCTGCTTCAAAGGGGTCCGTAGTCCCTTCGAAGTTCGGAGCGTGCTGCTTGCGGAACCTTTCGTACACTGGCTCCATGTGCTGAACAGGATAAGGAGCGTAGTTCGTCATAGGCCATCCCCCATACGGACCAACTTGTTGGGGTGCTGGGGCCATTGGCTGTGGCTGCGGCTGCGGCTGCGGCTGTGGCGGAGGCTGAGGCTGAGATTGAGCCTGCTGGCGTTGTTGCTGCAGAAGTTCCTCAACTTGTTGTCGCAGTCTGGCAATCTCTGCAGTGTTGTCAGCTGGCTGTGCCGGCGCGTTGCGGCGAGCAGTAGCACGCACTCCCCTTCGGCGAACGGTAGGGACCGCATTGGTCGCTGGAACATCGTTGGAAGCGTTCCCGTTGGTGCGAGCAGATCTTCGGAGAGACATCGTAGCAGAGTTCTAACAGTTAAAAGAAACATGTTAGAACTTTTTCCTAATAGGCTCTAAGGAAAAAAAAACTTATTCTAAAACAAACATATCTCGGACCTATTTATTATGACTTTTTATGAAAAATTATATAGGTCTTTATTTATTATTAGAGTGGTTTCTATACTTAGAAAAACAAGTCATATTTATTTTCTAAGTGTGTTTCTAATCATCCTATATGACTTAATTCTCAGGCTCGAAACTTATCTTTGTTCCAAAGTTAACCATATTGAGGGAGGGCTGGGATCAGTAAAATCGTTCCCACTACTAAGGCCCCCTAACTCTCAATAAGGAAACCAGGTTCATTGATTTGTATCCACCCTCACCGAACTCAGTCATTATTCATTTTATTTAGTATTTATTATGATTGTGAAAAAAAAATTCAAACTCACACATGATATTCAAATAGCATGTTTATTCATTTGGAAAACAATTTCACTTATTACAATCATAACATAAAAGTAAATAAAACAAATAAAAACTACTAATCTAAAAATCGGGATCTTCTACATCCGATCCGTCATCTAACATATCATCATCTATAGCCTCATAGTCATCATTATCATGAGCATCAAAATGCCCTCTAGGAAGGTTTGTGAGAATCCTATTCTTTTGCTCCTTGGTGAATTGAAATTCAAATTTTGCGGTGAACCTAACTAAGAGGAAATAGTATCTCATTGCTAATGGTGACTCATCCTCATCATTCATTTCTTCCCATATTTCTTCTAAGGCTGCTATTACAGGATGGAAATCTTTAAACAACCTAATCACTAATACATATTGTTCTGTTGATCTTAGCATTATTTGTTTAGCCTCTTGAAGGCCACCTATTGCTTGGTGAAACAAAAGCAACCTTCGTGTAATCCTTTCTAGGGCTCCTACGGTGTTTCTTGGCTCCCTTATTCTTTTTAAGGCCTTAATGGCTCGGATATCTTGGTAGGTTAAAGCTCCATTCATTTTTAACTGAAACATAAACACTAAAGTTGTTAGCTATACACATAGACAAAGTAACTTGTAACTTGTAACTTAAACACTTACTTGGCGGTCCGATTCAGAGCTTTGAGCATGTGTATCGAGGAGAACTTCATGCGAAGGAACCGTTTGCTCTGATACCAACTGTAATGACCCACTAATCTAGACTAATTGGACCATTATCGAAACTATACATAAAACTTACATTTTTACGAAAATACCATAATTTATTGAGTAACTTGAAAATAAGAGTTATTTACAAATAAACAGAATACTAAGAAGGATTTTGGGATCCCATTGTCTTTAAAACAAAACAAGATTTAAAATAAAAGACATTACATAATAATGCGGAAAATACACATAAAAACCATAAAAACATAAAAGGAGACTATATCCTCGAATCGAATAACGCTCGGCCCCTTGACTCCATTCATCATCGATACACATTCTCCAAGCGTCACGAATCTTTCCGCCTCTAAACTTATTTTCCTGCACATAAACAGAAAGGAGTGAGCCTAATGCCCAGTAAGGAAAATCTAACACAAAGTCACATACATAATTTCATAAGGAAACATAAAGACTTAACATAACACATATAACATACACTTATTATAATGGCCATTATTACTTGGGGTCCCATAGACTAAACAAGCATATGCCCATGGGATTAGTGGGGTCCTACTAGCTAAGTAGGTCATATGCCCATAACCCATTTGGGGTCTTGTTAGTCATATGGGTCATATGCCCAAGCCTACAAACATACACATATACATATCATAACACTTTTAATAACATAAAACATATAGATAACATAAGCACATAACATATTGAGTCTAGCCTATTTTCCTTACCAAAGTTACCGAGATTATGGACTGAGTTGGGATTGTTGGAACACTCCTAAAACCATAAGAAAGAGTAAGTCTAAAGAAAGGAGATGAAATGAAAGAGATGGAAAGACTAAACCATAGAAAACATACTTACCGACTTATATGCTTAAAAGCTTGGATTCCCTAACCAAAATAAGAATAAGGTTAGGGGACTGAGTAGAAGGTTTTGAGAAAGGAAATAACATAAAAATACAGAAAAGAACTAGAGTTTTGGGTTTACCTCAAAGATTGCAAGATCAATCTAACATCCACCGAAATACTATAGCACTCACTTACTTCCCAAAGTGTTTGATAAGCTTATGATGTTTAAGCTTATAGTTTTTCCCCAAACCAAGTGTTTACACTCTCACACTCACTTAACACTAGCAGCCTCTGAACTTAGAGCAAATGGTGAATAATGGCTGGGTACTAGGTCCTATTTATAGAGTTTGGGAATGAAAATATCTTGATTTTACTTGAATAAAAATAATGGCTTTTTAGGTGAAAATCATTTGAATAATCGTTCAGCAGAGGCTGAAGACTCGTTCAGAAGATGCTGGACTGTTGAAGGAGTTTGAATGGCTGAAGGGAAAAGAATTCAAAAGTATTTGAATTCATGCTGGTGGAGGCGATATATCGCCCCCTATAGGCGATATATCGCCTGGACCTTTGTTCCCGAGGCGACCGTGCATCGATTCGTGTTTTCCGTATCTACGTGCTGCGACATATCGCCCCTATAGCTGTGATATATCGGCATACGCAGAATATTTAAACACGAATTTACACATTTTTAGCTAAGTTTGAATGGATTAAACAGCCTTGACTAAGCCCTCAACGTGCTCAAAGCTGCTGACTGACCCTATACATTCAAACTTTTACCCTTATTTAATTTAATCCTCAAAAATACTTAATCCTTAATTACCATTCAAAACATGTGCTTAAAATCCTATTGGTTGATGTCTAAACCTTATAATATAATAATATAATCCTTAATATCAGTCACATTAATCAAACCTTAGGTTATACTTAATATTCTTAAACTATAGGTTAAACTTAGAAAATCTATAAGTACTACTATGAGTGTCCAAATAACTCCCGGTCTGAACCAAAAATCCAAAGTAACAATGATAACACTAAACATACTATAATACTACTAAACAATTAGCTAAGTAAAGTTCTTGGACTCTACATGGTACATGTCAAAAATGTTGGGAGTCGACATATCTGCATGAAGATAAACATAGCAAGTTTATAAAAAGGAGGCAGGTGAAAGTAAGTTAGACAATTGAAAGGAGGTAACAAAGTAAATACCCGAGCTACAACTACTGGTCGCTACACTATTGACTCTATTAGTCATATACTCATTATCTGGCATGAAGAAGTCTGACCCTAAGTTTGGAGCATATGTAAAGTTACCATCCCCGTCAAACAAGTGACAGGGAATCGGCAAACCATTTAAAAGTGAAATAACTTTACCATTATCATCAGAAGATTCTCCCAAGTCAACAATAGGCTCTTTGGCCTTTTCTTTCCCCTTGCCTTGGGGAGCAGAAGGCCTTTATGCGGAAGGGCTACCCGTGGGTTCCCTGATCGTAACTCTTGTTGGCCTCCTCCTAGGAGGAGGCACAGGAGGTTGCTGCTCGGGAACCCCCTCGGCAGTGGCTTCGTTCACCACGGACCCTCTATTTTCATGGAGAGGAGCCAAGAGGCCAGACGACCTCAAGTTCTTTTCGAGTGTCAGGGTCTTGACACATTTTGCTACATCAGACATCCTGGCCAGAGTGTTAGACCTCAACACCATGTCTGGTGTTGGGGTCGGGCGTAACCAAGGGCCTGAAAAACAGATTAAGTTTGAGAAAAAATGAAAGGAAACACTCTATGTTAAAGTATCGACCAGACGAAGACAAGTTTATACCTCCTCTCGCGAAGGCCAAGTTGTTACTGGTTATGTCCGGAGTAAAGAAATACTCCTTGTTGTAGTGCCCCACGTTTGATATATGGGTAGTACCACTATAAAACGTCCGGCCGGTCTCCTGGTGGAAGAAGTGGAAAAAGCCCGTCCCGTTGTGCTGTGGGTTGGACTTGAGGTCAAAAAGATAGTTGACCTCGTGGGGTGAAGTTTCTGGCCATTTGTTAAGTTTGTACAGGACATAGAGTGCGGCCAGCATCCTATATCCGTTTGGAGTTATTTGGAAGGGGGCGACGCCGAAATAATTGGCCACCCCCACAAAGAAGGGATGAAGAGGGAGATAAGCTCCCGCCTCAATGTGATACCGGGACCAGGCGCTGTTCGCCCCTCCTGGACGGTTAGCCCTCTAGTCCGCGGTGGGACGTATAATGGTTACCCCCGTGAGGGGGAATTTCCTGAAGCAGTTAGCAACCATTTGAAGGGTCACTGAACTGACTGGGGGAGTATACCACTCGACATCAGGCGGATTCCGATGACGAGGACGAGCCCTAGTTTGGATATTAGGGTCAGGAACAAGATTTTCTCGACCGCTGGTCGAGGGAGCCCTAGCCTGTGAATCAGGCTGTGCAGGAGGAATAGGGTTGCTTTCAGACTCGGGCCTTTTCTTGCCAGAAGACTTGGAGCGGGCCATTGGAGAGGAAAGATGTGGTCTGGAAGAGGATCGCGAGAAAGGAATCTCGTGGACACGTACAGCTGGTTGTTCTTCCCCCTCGAGTAGCTGGGCAAGAAGGTCGTCGTCGATGGGTCTTTCACCTCCCCACAAATCTGGCATTAAGGTCTGCAAACAGAAGAATGGGGAGGTGAGGAAAAAGAACTCTAAAAAGCTTTTTAGAATAACGCTGGTCGAGTATAAAAGTTAGGCTTTTATACAACAGCATTCTATCAAAAAGCTAGTTTTTCTGCACGAACAATTTGAAAAGCGGATCAAAGGGTGAAAGTAAAAAGTTTTTCTGTGAAAGCTTTTTCAACTCCCCTTAGGGCGGGAAAAATTTATTTTTCAACTGGCTTAAAAATCGAAATGTTACTTCGGTTTTACGTCCTAAAAAGCATGATCCTGGATTTTAAACTAACTCGTAACTCTACTACGCCCACAAAACATTTTGTCTACAAGCATTTTAAACCAGAAACAGAAAGACTTAAATAGTATACCACCAGAAGCATGCATCACGAGAAATTAGAAGCATGGGGTTTCGAAAACTTACCAAGAAAAGTGATCGTGAAGGTGGAAGAAAGGTCTTCGGAGATTAAAGAGTCCGCGGTCTGAGTCTTGGAAGTGCAGGAAAACGGTCTCCGGAGAAGATTAAAGCTCTGGTTTTTAGGGTTTTCTGCAAAGATAATGCCGTGCGTAAAAAGAAAGAAGAGGCTCCGACGGTCTTATATAAGTTTGTTTCTGATATTAAAAAAGTGTAATCATTAGTTTTCCTTTTTCAAAATATGGGGAAACGTGATGGCCGTCGAAATCGTTTCTGGGGAACTGAAAAGACATGATTAGACAGAAGTGGGTTGCTTTTTTCAATAACACACGAAGGGTTCTGACACGTCAGGAGGGGTTACCGAAGAGTCGTTCGTTCAAAGTTTATTTACTGTTCGTAGTAAATAAACTTTGGGGGGCAAATGTTATCCAGTAAATTGGCATTGGTGACGTGGCAAATAATCTCTTGACACGTGGCTGATACCTGGAAGCGTCTGCTAGAGTATCGACCAGGAGACACAGTAGAAGCAGGGCAAGCCTGTCTTACCCGCGACCAGTCTGGTCGGTAGTTCCGCATACAAGGCAACATTTGTGGGAAAATCTTTATGAATCCCAAATTTATCTCATACAATCTTCTGGATACCCGATTATTCAGGGAAGAATATCTGTAACAATCTCTTGTAACCCTCCTTGAGCCTATAAATAAGAAGAGATAACTCAAGGGAGGGGACTTTTTTTTTGGACTTTGGAATCATAGGAAGCAATAGTAATTCTCCAAGTAAATCTATATTTTAGAAGAGAGTGAAGCTCATTGAACCCTGGTTCTTTGATCACCCTTCTGATTTTATATCAATATTATTCTAAGTGGACGTAGGTCATTACCAGATCCTGGGGCCGAACCACTATAAATTACTGTGTTTTCTTTACTTTTGTCATTGCGTTCTTCTTTATACATTCGTCCATATCAATCACGTTTTGACTCCGTGTCAGTTGGCCAAATCTTGGGTCAACAGGTTGTAAATAAATTTTTCGTAACTTTAGGGTATTGTAACTTACGACCTATTTTTGACCCAGTTATGTTATGAATTTCGAAAAATAGTATTTCTAAAAAGTTGTAGATAATTGAATTATCTTTCTAACAGTATAAAGTGAGTCTAAATCGGAGTCCTACATCTCCAGATATGTTGATTTTACTGAAGGTGAATTTAGAGTTACGAGATTTAGGGAGTTAGAAGTTAGGATTCTATTTGTTTTTATTATTTTTGTTTTAAAAATCAAGCTTTGACTCATTAAACCTCTCTCTGAACAATATGACCAAGTCCTAAGCCTTTGGCTGAGGAATATTCAAATATTTTCAATTAAATTCATTATTTTTATTCAAAGCCAAAAAGAAGATTTTTATTCCTAGAACTCTATAAATAGGACCTTGCACCAAGCCTTTTCATTTATTCTTCAAGCATTGATCAGGACCTTCCAGGTGCTAGTGAGACTATAGAGTGATAAACACTTGGGTTGGGGTTATAAGCTTAATCATTATAAGCTTAATAAACACTCGGGAAGTAAGGTTGATAGTATATTTTGGTTTCGAGGAGTAGTTCGGTCATAGAAGCATTAAAGGCATTCCAAATTCTAGTTCATTTCTGTATTGTTTCCTTAAGTTCTTATAGTTTTTCTACTCAAATCCTAACTCGTATTCTCTATTCTTGGTTAGGCATCTAAGTTCTTCGAACTTAAGGTTTTCGTTGGTAAGTATCGTTTCGATGGTGTAGTTTATTCTTTCCATCTCTTTTCTTTAGTATACTCACATCTCTATTATGGCTTTTAGGAGTGTTCCAAAGTCCCGATATTGTTCTCATATCCCGGTATATTGGTAAGGAAAATAGGATAGGATTCTATATGTTATATTATGTGTTATCTTATAATATATGTGTTATGATTAACCTATGATTTATGTGATGTTATGTATGATTGTAGACTTGGGCATATGACCTGTATAACTAACAAGCCCCAATAAATTTATGGGCATATGACTTGCTTAGCTAGCAAGCCCCACAAATCTAATGGGCATATGACTTGTTTGTTTATGGGACCCCAAGTAATAATGGCCATTATAGTATATGTGACATATGTTATGATATGTTTTAGTATATGTTGATATGAGTTTTATGTATATGATTTATGTGTTAGATTTTCCTTGCTGGGCATTAGGCTCACTCCTTTATGTTTATATGTGCAGGAAAAATAACTTTGGTGGCGGGAAAGGTTCTTGGAAGCTTGGGGATGTGTATTGAGGCGGAATGGAATCGAAGGACCGAGCGTTCGATTCGAGGATGAAGTCTTTTTAATTATGGTTTTCTATGTATTTTTCTGCATTTGGTTTGTAATAAGCTTTAATTAAGTTTTCATTATGTCAAAGTTATGTTTTGTTTCAACAATGGGATCCCAATGTCCTACTTATGAATTTTATATAGTTTTGAACCTTTACCTTACAGTTTTGAAATAAAGTTATGGTTATTTCATATGTACGTTTTCTTAAGATTAGTATAGTAATTAGTGATGGTCCAAAGTCTAGAATAGTGGGTCGTTGCACAATATTACGCTACAGTCTACACTGTTGGAGAGAATCAAGGAGGGTCAGTTGGGTGATCCACAGTTGATCAAGATCAGAGAGGATGTTTTGGCTGGAGCATCTAGAGATTATACAGTGTTTGAATTGGGCTTGTTGAGATACAAGGGGCGGATATGTGTTCCGTTAGACACTACTTTAAGGCGAGAGATTCTGGATTAATCTCATACTACACCTTACTCTTTGCATCCAAGCACCACAAAATTGTATCAGGATGTGAGATCATTGTATTGGTGGCCAGGGATGAAGAGGGATGTAGTGGAGTATGTGGCTAATTGCTTCACATGTCAACAGGTTAAGGCTGAGCATTAGAGGCCGGCATGGTTATTGCAGCCTCTGGATATCCCAGAGTGGAAATGGGAGGACATCACAATGGATTTTGTGATGGGGTTACCCAGGACTGTTGGTCAGCATAATTCTATTTGGGTTATTGTAGATCGCTATACCAAGTCAGCTCACTTCTTTCCAGTGAGGACTACTTATACAGTTGACCAGTATACAGATCTCTACGTGAGAGAGACTGTGCGCCTCCATGGAGCACTGAGGTCGATCGTGTCAGATCGAGACCCCACTTTTACTTCTAAGTTCTGGGGGAGTTTACAGAAGGCCATGGGAACACAATTGAAGTTCAATACTGCTTATCATCCTTAGACAAATGGGAAATTTGAGAGGACGATCCAGATATTGGAACACATGCTGCGAGCATGTGTACTAGACTTTGGTGGATCTTGGAGTAAGTATCTACCTTTGATAGAGTTTTCCTACAAAAACAGTTATCGGTCTACCATTGGAGTTGCACCTTATGAGATGTTGTATGGTAGGAAATGCAGATCTCCCATTCACTTGGATGAAACAGGTGAAAGGAGATACTTGGGTCTTGAAGCAGTTCAGAGGACCAGTGAGGTCATTGAGAAGATCAGACCTCGGATGCTCGCTTCTCAAAGTAGACAGAAATGTTATGCAGATCCCAAGCGTAGGAACGTGGAGTTCCAAGTGGGAGACTACGTCTTCCTCAGAGTCTCACCGTGGAAAGGGGTGAGAAGATTTGGAAAGAAGGGCAAGCTGAGCCCTAGATTTGTAGGTCCATTTGAGATCCTGGAGAGGATTGGTCAGGTGGCTTACAGGTTGGCCTTACCTCTGGCATTTTTAGTAGTGCATAACGTGTTTCATGTTTTAGCTCTTCGGAAGTATGTATCTGATGTGACTCATGTCTTGAGTTATGAAGATCTGGAGCTTGAGGCAGATCTTTCCTTTGAGGAACAGCCAGTCCATATACTTGACAGAAAGGACAAAGTCCTTAGGAACAAGATGATACCTTTAGTTAAGGTATTGTGGAGTAACAACAAGGTCGAGGAAGCGACCTGGGAGCTGGAGTCAGATATGCAGAATCAGTATCCCGAGCTATTCAGGTAAATTTTGAGGACGAAATTTCTGTAAGGAGGGGATAGTTGTAATGCCCTGAAATCCCTAATACAGTTTAATGGTTGGATTAGTAGGCCGGGAGGGACATAATTGATTTATTATGTCATTAAATGATTATATGCATGTTTATGTGAATTATATTATAATATGATGTTAGAGGCATGCATGTAGGTCCACATTTCATCATAAGGGCATTTTGGTAATTTGGCCCGTTGAGGGCATATTTGTATATTTTGGTGCATGTTTGTGATTTATGGATGAGATCCCATTATTATGTGGATATGTATGAGCTATTCGGCACGAGATGATCTTAGGATGCAAGTTAGCGGTTTTGTCATAACGGGGTCAATTATTGGGATATTGGATAATGAGAATGATTATTTGATGATATATTTAGAGTTAGTGAGATCAGGAGGAAATTCTGGGAGTTTTCACTATTTTGTCCCCAGGGGCATTTTGGGACCCCGAGCATTAGGATTTACTTGAGACTACTTAAGCTGGAAGTAACCTGTCAGAAGGAAAACTACGTTTAAACACCTTTTCTCTGGCACCCGTTATCCTTTTTGACCGTTTGTTGCAATTTCGAAGGAAACTTGGGTTTTAGGAGTCGGAATCAAGTGAGGATCGAGGCATAGCAATCCTAGGAAATATTAGAAGCTTCTTGATTGAAGGATTTAACGAGAAACAACTTAATCAAAGGTAATCTAAGCTTTAAGTTTTGAGTTTTAGCGTTTCTAAGCTCTGATTTGGATTTTGTGTGTTGATGAGTTTTTGGTTTGTTTGAGCCTCAGGATTTGATGATTTTGGATCATTGGGATGTTTTGGAACTTTGATTTTTGGATTTGGATATGTTTGGGTAGGTTTTTGGAAGGATTTAGAAGTGGAAAATCAGGGTTATGGCTGAGTTTCCAGGTGGGGCCGCGACCCGAGCTTGGTGCAGGTGGGCGGTGGAGCTGAAGGGCCTGGGGGCCGCGGCGCTTGGTGCAGGTGCCTGATGTTGGCGCCTCTATCTTGACTGGGGGCTGCGGCTCAGAGAGATGGGGCCGCAGCGCTTGAGGGTTTTTGTGGCCAAAGTAGTGTTTTGATCATGGGAACTCAAACCTTAGGCCTCGGGATTGTTCCTACTACCCGGTTTAGTAGGATTCGATGTCCCGGAGGCTAGGTCTTGGTCCGGGAACCTTTTATTACTCATTTTATTGATGGAATTCCATAATTTATTATGACTAGGTGACCGCTAAGGAAGACAGGTCGTTCTCAAGGGTCGTTCTTTTACTAATTCTCGCTCGAACCAGAGGTAAGAAAAACTGCACCCTATATGTGACATGCATGGTTATTCCTGAGGTATGTTTAGTGTTTAAATGTGGACATTGATTGCATATCGAATGTTTAGTAAATCTTGCTCACTTGTGCATGGCACTGACCTAATAGTCAGAATTGGCAATGGTGTCAGTATTACCTGTGAAGATGTGACTCATTAGTCAAGTTCGGCAGTAGTACTGAGCACTGGTCACCTGGTATGGACTAATAAGTCAAGAACGGTGTTAGCGTTTTTAATGCAAGCTGACAAATATTATATCTAATCGACATCTGCATTGAATGACTCAAATGAGCATTAATGCCGGACCAACCTCAAGTTTGATGAAAACTAAAAGCTCTTGTCTAGCCAAAGGCTAGTCACTTAGAGCCAGGGCCAGAGAGCCCCAGTGACTGTTTAGTCACATGGCTGTGGGTGTCGAGCCCTGTAGTGACTTGCTCGTTAGTCACTCATTATGGTTTACCAAAACCTCAAGTGTTAAATCACTCAACTGATTAGAGCTATACGCTCCTTCATGGTTAACGTAACCACAAAGTGATATTATTCATCTGTTCAGGGCTATAAGCTCTGAATGATTATAATGATAATCATTTGATAATATTTATATGCAGTAATAAGTTTTCTTGCTGGGGTTTGGCTCATGGGTGCTATGTGGTGCAGGTAAAGGGAAAGAAAAACTCACCCAGCCTTAAGTGGAGAGCTTAGGTGGTGATGTGTACATATGCAGCCATTTGACCACCCAAGGAGTTTCTCAAAGGGACTAGGGGTTAACCCTAATTTTGCAGCTTAGGCCAGCAGGTTATAAATTTAAACTGTAATGACCATTTTGGATTGTAAATAACTTGTAAATGTTTTGATGGGGCCATGAACAGTTTTATGTTTTAAATAAAATATATCATTTCCTTTTGATTGGTTTTACACCTTAGCCTTTTAATAACACCTAGATGCACGTTTATAACCAATGAACTCGATTAGTGAGTTAAGCACGGTTCAAAGTTCACAATAACGGTCTTGGAGTAACCAGGGCGTTACAGGTTAGGCACATACCAGGGTTGAAAAGGAATCTGATTTCTCTAGGGTAGTTGGATAAATCAGGGTGTTCTTACAAAGCTCAAGGTGGAGTTTTGAGAGTGGTAAAGGGTTCTATGGTGGTGTTGAAATGAGTTCTTGAACACGGGTTGTATGTTCTACAAGGTTTGGCCATTTTGGGAGAAGTTGGTGTCTTGGTTCAAAGGGATGATCAAACTGAGTTATGGCACAAAAGGCTAGGACGTATGAGTGTTAAGGGCCTGCTAGAACTCACAAAACAAAGTCTTTTGGATAAGAAGAAAATTTCAGAATTGGAATTTTGTGAGAGTTGTGTGTTGGGAAAATCACACCAACTCAAGTTTGCTACTGCAGTTCACAAAACTAAGGGAAGTGTGGACTACATCCATTCAAATCTACGGGGTTCACCACAAGTACCATTCTCACTTTCTAAGTCTTAATATTTTATTTCTTTTATTGATGCTTATTCAAGGAATGTTTGGTTGTATTTTCTTAAAACTAAAGACGAGGCATTTGAAAGAATTAAAACATGGAAAGCTTTAGTAGAAAACCAAACTGGTACAAGAATAAAGAGACTTAGGATGGATAATGGTTTAGAGTTTTGTAACAAAGACTTTGACTCTTTTTGTGCTGAAAGTGGAATAGCTAGACATTGTTCATGTCCTAAAACACCACCAAAATGGCGTGGCTGAGCGTATGAATAGGACTATAATGGACAGGGTTGGGTGCATGTTGAATGATTCGGGGATGCCAAAATGTTTTTGGGCTGAAGCAGCAACTACAACTTGTTATTTAATAAATAGATCACCATCTACAACAATTGGTTTATAAGTTCCTAAAGAACTTTAGTCGAGTTTACCTCCTAGTTTGATCACTTAAAGATATTTGGTTGTTTAGGATATGAGCATGTAAGTCAAGGTAAACTCATTCCTAGGGCCAAGAAAGGTTATTTTTTAGGCTATCCTAGTGGGTTAAGGGATATAGAATTTGGCAAGCAGAAGATAAAAAGTGCATTATTAGTAGAGATGTAATATTTGATGAAAATGCATATTATAAGACTAACTTTCAAGTACAAGTTCAACAAGCCAATGAATAAACCAAGGCTCCAAACAAGTCTTAGGTTGAGTTACAAAATCAAAATGCAGGTAAGGATGCTAATCAAGGTGGAGCAAGTGGCGAAGTTGAAAGTGAAGAAGATGGTGATGAAGAACAAGCTGAAGAAGAAATCATGAGTTCTGAAGAACATTTTGAAGATTATGTCTTATCAAGAGATAGAGTGAGAAGGCAAGTTCATATTCTTATACGATATGCTCAAGTGGATCTAATAGCATTTGCTCTAAATGTAGCTGATATTTTGGAAATGGGAGAGCCAACATCATTTCAAGAAGCCAAAAATAGATCAGATTGGCCGAAGTGGAAACAAGCATTGCAAGAAGAAATCATCTATTTGGCTAAGAATAAAACTTGGGTGTTAGTTCCTAAGCAAAAGGGACAAAGAGTGATTAGTTCTAAGTGGGTCTTCAAGAACAAGGCTTGGATACCTGGTGTAGAAGAAGCAAGGTACAAGGCAAGGCTTGTGGTGAAAGGATTTTCTCAAATTGAAGGGATAGATTTACATGAAGTTTTTTCGTCGGTGATCAAACATACTTCTATAAGGTTGATCTTAGCCATTTCAACTATTCAAAATCTAGAGTTAGAGAAATTAGACGTTAAGATGACCTTCTACATGGTAATTTGGAGGAAATGATCTTAATGGCACAACCATAAGGTTTTGAGCATAAAAGTGATGAGGAAAAAGTTTGTCTTTTGCAAAGATCTTTATATGGCTTGAAGAAATCTCCAAGATAATGCTATAGGAGATTTGATGAGTTTATGACAAGGAAAGGTTTCACTCACAGTAAGTATGAAAAATGCGTTTATAATACCAAACTCGTTGATGATTCATTCATTTATCTCCTAATATATGTGGATGAGAGCATGAGGTTCAAAAGCTTAAGGAGATTTTGAATACTGAGTTTAATATGAAATACCTAGGGCCAACAAGAAGGATTTTTGGTATGGAGATCTTTAGAGATAAAGACAAGGGCATTCTCACAGTTTCACAAGTAGGATACATTGAGAAGTTAGTTCAAGTGTTCGGACAACAACAAGCAAGGCCTATAAGCACTCCAATAGGTGCTCATTTCAAGTTGAGAGCTGTCAAGGATGAAGAAGAAGAAGTGATAGCAACTGAAATGAAGGATGCTCCATATTCGAATGCAGTGGGTAGTATGATGTATGCTATGATAAGCACTAGACTGGATATAGCCTATGGTATTGGGCTAGTAAGTAGGTTCATGAGCAAACCAAGTCTAGAACATTGGAAGGCTACAAAATGGTTGTTGAGGTATTTAAAAACCACATCACAACTGAAGTTAAAGTACTGCAGAGATGAAACAGCAAGTACAAGGGTTGTAGGCTACTGTGATTCAGGCTTAAGGCCTTGATTAGCGTGTCGGGAGGGCAATAATTGATTTAATTATGCTAACATGTGAATTTAATGATTGTGTGATTAGAAATGCATATTTAGGTGAATTAAATATGCATG
Organism: Humulus lupulus; assembly: GCF_963169125.1. Lineage (NCBI taxonomy): Eukaryota > Viridiplantae > Streptophyta > Magnoliopsida > Rosales > Cannabaceae > Humulus > Humulus lupulus. Next base: position 200,526,496 of record NC_084802.1, read on the forward strand.
TGGGACCCATTTGGTTATTAGGGGCATATCTGTAATTTTATCCCGTTAAGGGCATAAATGTGATATATGTGTATATTGTGATTGATACCACAAGTGAGTGGTGATATATTTATGATGCATGATCCAAGACAGTCCTAGGGAGCAATTTAGTTAAATAGTCACAACGGGGTCGAATACTCGACTCGGGAGGAGCCTAGGGGTATTTTGGGGATATGGTATGTGTTTGGGAATTACTGGGTAATGGGTAGTAATTATCTGGACATGTCGGGATTAAACGGGGATTTATAGGAACACTCGAGGATTTAGCAGGATGTTGCAATTTATGGGATTTCCCTTGGTGGCATTAAAGGTGTGAGGATAGACATAAGGGTATGTTGGTAATTTAGGCAGCTAGAGACTTTGAGAAAACATTGGAATGAGGAAAGGATAAAGGGAAGGAAACAAAAAACATTCTCAGCTCTCTCTCTCTCCTTCACGTTTCTCTCTCTCTCTCTCTTGGTCATTGGAAGGGTTTTGAAGAAAATTGTCCAGAAATTGAGGATTCAAGGCTAGAATTTGTTGAGGATTGAAGCTAGAAGTGTTGGGAAGTGGCTCAGGGTCGAATTTAGGACAGAGGTAAGATCCTAAACCCAATCGTTTCTGATGAATTCTTCCATGGAGTGGAAGTTGCTTGAGAGTTAAATTTTTGGTTAGATTTTGAGTGTTTGATGAGGATAAGGAATTGTTTTTAAATGGTTATGGTGCCTAGGCTATATGGATAGGAATTTTAGGCTTAATTCTGGGTTTAATTGGTGTTTGGGGTGATAATTAGTGGTCTAGGCTCAAGGAAATACGCAGGGAAATGGTGGATTTCTGGGTTTCGGAGGCTTGAGTCGCGGCCCTATTCTTCAGGTGTTAGAGAAGGGGCTAGAGAAGCCTCTAGTTTGCTCAGGCGTCGCAACCTTAATGGGCATGTCGCGGCCCGCATCCTTCTGCAGAGAGAGAGCTCTGCTCTTTGAGCTGTAGGCGCGTCACAACTCTAGAGGGCATGCCGCGACCCAAAATGGAAAAAAGGGAAATTGAGGTTTTAAGCTCGGGAATTTGAATGTCAAGGCTCGGGAAGGATTCTACTACCCGGTTTAGTAGAATCCAAGGTCCTGGAGGCTAGATTAATATTCTGAAGTTATTTATTGGTTTAAGGCTTGATGGATGGTTATTATGAATGCGTTGTGACTAGGTTTTCAACGAGGCTCGGATTAGGGGACTGTGCTCGGGATCGCATTGTCTTATCAACTTGGGACACAGGTAAGAAAACTATTGTACCCATAGAGCAGGGCACAAACATATTGTTTGTGTTTCAAGGCGCGACCCTTTTATTTACGCTTAATATATTTGTGGATATCTTTGATTATTATGCTGTGTTATGCATGTTTGTGAGTGAACAACGAAGGACGGGAACAGCAAGGGGCCAGGATCGGCGTTGAGCACGCTGAGTGCATGCTGTTAGGGCAAGACCCTCCTAGGGTGTTGTATCCATCCGCTTGGTGAAGACCGCGAACCCAGGGCCTGGTAAAGGGCCTAGGACGGCGTAGGCCGCTATGTGTTTAGGTCATTGGCTGTTTTGATGTATACTATGGATTGTTATGTTATACGTTATATGTTGAGTTTTCTTGATGGGCTTTGGCTCACGAGTGCTCTATGGTGCAGGTAAGGGCAAGGAGAAGGTTGACCAACCATGAGTACGGAGAGCGTGGAGCGACGGGTACATGTTCGGCCTACCTGGCTAGTACGTCCAGGATTATTCTGGGAAAATGTACTGTAATGAACTGCTTTGTTGCTTAGGTTGACCGTAATTATATTTTTGGGTTGTAATACATTTTCTAAACATTATTTTGGGATCTCAACTGTATAACTTTTTTTTATGATTTCAATGAATGTCCAATTTTTTTATAATTAATGTCATTAAACGAGTTTCATTTCAGTTTAGTCACACTTTTAACCTAAAACCTCGATTAGCGAGCTGATGGCACATTTTTAACTCACATAGTAACGACTCTAAGGAAGTAGGGCTTTACAACTTGGTATCATAGCGTGCCAAGGTTTATGGTTCGTGGAGATCGACCGAACATGTACGCTCACTGCCAGTGATAAGCTCGACTCAGGGTTAGTTGGTATTTAATGAATTATATGCTTAATTGTTTGTTAATTTGCCCTATTATAAATAAAGCATGATGAATGTGTTGTTATATGCATGATGTTAGGTCATGGCCCCCTTGATTGTTGTACGCTATGTGGACTTGCTAGTTGTGGTTGATTGATGAAATTGGGAGGTGGTTTTGGATATTGTTATCATGCTTGATGGGTGGCATCATTGATTGCATGCATATTGCAGTAATTCCTCGGTGATAAATTAGACTCCGCGGCAATAAGGCTGAGAATGACAACCAGGGTCAGGACCCTCCACCTGCCCCACCGAATTAGCAACAGTTATTTGCCAAGATGGAAGCTAGACTTCATCGAACAGAGGAAGATCTTCGATAGTTGAGGCAGCAGGCCCCTCCTCGGGGCATTGGGTTACAGCTTCCACAGGCTGTGGCACCAGTGTCAGCCCAGCCTACTATGGAAAATAGATGGGAACTTCTATATGAGAGGTTCAGGAAGTAGCACCCTCCCACCATTGAGGGTGGTCCAAACCCACTACGAGCAGAGCAGTGGATGAACACGATTTCTTCCATTCTGGATTTATTAGGGTGGTAGAGAATGAGAGAGTAGCCTGCGCCAGCTACATGTTGAGAGAAGATGCCCGCATCTGGTGAGATGCTGTGTCTCAGAGAAGGTATGTGGCAGTCATGACTTGGGAAGAATTCAAAAACATTTTTAATGAGAAGTATTATAGTGGCGCAATCCGAGATGTGAAGGTTGATGAGTTTACCAACCTGACTCAGAACCAGATGACAGTTACTGAGTATGCCTTGAAGTTTGACCGGTTAGCGAAGTTCGCGCTTGATTTGGTGCCTACTGACATGGCACGGAGGGATTGATTTGTGCGAGGATTGAACATTATGATCGCTCGTGACGTTAAGATAACTCTGGATTCGAGAACTACCACTTATGCACAGGTAGTGGAGAAAGCCCTTATAGCTGAGGGGGTCGAGGATCATATATGGAGGGAGGGTGCCACTAGGCGCGATGCTTGGAGGATGGTGCCTCCTTTTACTGGATCTAGCCGGGGTAGTGGCACCAATAAATAGAAGAGAAAAGCCCCACATTTTTTTGTTCCTCCTGGCTCAGATTGGAGGGCACAAGGTACTTTCAGTGGCCGTCAGGGCAAGGGAGACAACTGGAGGAGTTTCCCAGTGTGTCCTCGGTACAGATGATGACATCAGGGGGAGAGCATTAGTCACCTGAGGAAGGACTTCCCAAAAGCCAGGAAGGAAGAGCCGAAACAGAGCGACAGTCTCACTCCTGCCAAAGTATTTACTTTGACCCAGGCTGAGGCTGAGGCTGAGGCTAGCCCCTCTGCATGACAAGTCAGATTTATAGTGTTGGTTCTTCTTTTATTGCATTGATAGACTCAGGGGAAACTCATTCATTTGTATCTGCTAGAGTGACAGATCAGCTGTGTAGACCTAGTGATTTGTATGCTAGGAGATTTTGGACTTTATTGTTGACTGGGGAACTGATAGTCTCTAGGAGATGGGTTAGAGCATTGCTAGTAGAGATAGACAGCAGGGAGTTGTCAGTGGACCTGATTGAGTTAGCGATGGATGACTTTGATATGATCCTAGAGATGGATTGGTTATCAAAGTACGGGGCGACGATTGACTACAAGCGCATGATGGTGACCTTTGAACTGGAAGGGGAGGTACCATTTGTATTTGTGAGGACAGTGAATGGACCACGAGTACCTATGATTTGGGCACTGAAGGCTAGAGACCTAATGTAAGAGAGTTGCATAGGATTCCTAGCGAACATTGTGGACACTTCTAGAGTTGTTTCAGTTGGGCCGGATGAGACCAGATTAGTATGTGAGTTTCCTAATTTATTCCCTGCATATTTACCAAGATTTCCGTCACACCAAGAGATTGAGTTCGTCATAGATTTGGCGCCAGGGGTGGAGCCAATATCTAGGACACCTTATAGAATGGTTCCAGCAGAGTTGAAGGAACTGAAGATTTAGTAGCAGGAATTACTGGATTTGGGATTCATCAAACCGAGTTTTTCATCGTGGGGTGCTCCAGTGTTGTTCATCAAGAAAAAGGATGGATCCTTAAGGATGTATATTGACTACAGAGAGTTGAACAAGTTGACCATTAAGAACAAGTACCCACTGCCTAGGATGGACGACTTGTTTTACCAATTACAGGGGAAGACAGTGTTCTCTAAGATTGACCTTCAGTTAGGCTACCACTAGTTAAGTATCAAAGAGAAGGACATACCAAATACCGCTTTCTGCACAAGGTATGGACACTAGGAATTCCTGGTCATGTCCTTTGGATTAACCAATGCCCTAGCAGCCTTTATGGACTTGATCACTAGGGTCTTTAAGGATTATTTGGACATCTTTGTGATCGTATTCATTGATGACATATTGGTGTACTCTCAGTCAGAGATAGAGCACGAGCAGCATCTACGCCTGGTATTACAATGATTGAGAGAGCATAAGCTATATGCTAAGTTCAACAAGTGTGAGTTTTGGCTACCCTAAGTAACATTTCTGGGCCATATTGTTAGTAAGGAGGGGATTCTGGTGGACCCAAGTAAGATTGAGGTAGTAAGAGATTGGCCTAGGCCGAGAAGTGTACCAGAAGTTAGGATGTAACGACCCAAATTTACTAGGTTTAAGGGCCTAGATTAGTGTGTCAGGAGGGCATAATTGGAATATATGTGATTTAATGATTTAAAGCATGTTATATGACTATTTGAATATTTGAGATGCATGACTATGTGTATTAGTATGCATGTAGGCCCTGATTAGGTTAGAAGGGCATAATCGTAAATTTGGCCCGTTGTCAGCATAACTGTATATATATATATATGTGTGACAATTGCTGAGACCACATTATTATGTGGATATATCTGTGATCTGTGATTCGAGATGATCCTAGTGAGCAGATTAGCGAAAAAGTCACGGCGAGGATTTATACCCGGCTCGGGGCGAGCCTGGGGGTATAAATGGGAATTTAGAGAATATATAAATTAAGGTTAATTTTGATAATGAGGAATATAATTGGTGATTAATTAGGTATTGGGAGGTAAGCGGAAAATATTAGAGACACTCGAGGAATTAGCGGGAATTGGGGTGAAATGACCAAAACACCCTAGATGCACTTAAAGGTTTAAAATTAAAAGGGAGGGCATTATGGTCATTTGTCTTGCAAGGGATAGGTATGCTGAGGCTTTATACTTAGTGGGAATTTTAGAAAAAGGTAGAAGGCTGAGGAAAGAAAGAAAAGAAGGAAAAGAAAGAAAAATAAAAGGAAGGAAAATATAGTTTTCTTAGGGTCGGTTTGTGGTTCTCTCACCATTTCTCTTCATTCTTCTTGGAGCAAAACTCAGAAGGGAGCTAGGTTAAGCTGAGTAACAAGAATACTAAGCTAAGCTTGAAGGGTTGGCAAAGGGTTAGCAGGAACACACCAATACTTGAGGTAAGCCTTTGGAGTTTTTAGTTTCTGGTTTGGCTAGTTTGAATTATGGTATCTAAGCTAAGTTGATGGGAATTTTAGGGGAACTCAAGCCAAGGAATTGAGGAAGAACAAGCTAACGTGGTCTAGAGGCTAACTTGAAATCGAATTTCCATCAAAGGTATAAATTTTGAGCTTTAAACTTTGATGTCTTGACTAGTTTCTACTGAGTTTCAGAGTTTAGGGTAAACTATGGTGAATTTTGAGATTGGGGATGCATGTGCTTGGGTTTTGAGTATTTGGGATGCTTGGGATGAGTGGAGTGTGTTAAAAAGCTTGTTTTTGAGTTTGGTGAAGATTTGGAGAAGTTTTGGTTAAGTTTGGCTCGAGGAAATCGTAGGAAGGGAAAATAAGGTGTTGTCTGTTTGTGACTAGTGCTACAGCACTAGCCTTTGGGCGCTGTAGCGCTAGGCCATGCTTTCTGGGGGATTTTGGTTCTGCTTGTAGCGCTGTAGCGCCCTCCTTAGAGCGCTGTAGCGCTGCCCTGTTTCCAGAAAGGGGTTTTAGGGTTATTTTCAAGGGTTTTTGACCAAGGGTTCGGGGTTCGATTCCACCACCTTGTTTGGTGGAACTAGGACTTCCAGGGGACTCAGGATTGGTCCCGAGGCTAGGTTTTGGATTTGAGGTTTAGGGATGACTTTGATCTATGGTTGTGATTAGGTGAGCGCTAAGGCTCGAGAAGGATCGTGCTCAAGGAATCAAGTGAACAAAGCTAGCGAATCTAAAGGTAAGAAAACTGCACCCGGTTATATGTTTGTGATGGGACTAAGTGCTCCCGATATCTGTATAATGTCAATGATGGTATTATGCCATGGGACATGTGATAGCGGCCTAAGGGTGTCATACACAATATTTGCGCACAGGGCGCGGCTCGGCCACTGGTAGCCGAGGACAGCTTAATATTCACTGAGCTCGGTTTAAGCGAGCCGAAGTCAGTGGGATAACGGAGGGTGCGGCCTGAGGGCGCTAACCCTAGTTATCATTTGTAAACTGATGTATGATATGAGTTGATATGTTTAGTATGTTGAATACTTGATTATTCTGAATGTTTATATGGTTAAGAACATGTAATGCAATATGAGATATTGGATTGTCTGTTGATTGATTATGCTCTGTTGTTGTGTTTTCTTGCTGGGCCTTTGCTCACGAAAGCTACGTGGTGCAGGTAAAGGCAAAGGCAAGTTGGACCAATCCTGAGATGGAGAGCTGCGGGGTTAAATGTACATAGCCAGCTGTCGGTCGCCATGGCCGAGAAGTGGATCAGGACAGAGATTGCCTAATTGTTTGTTTTGCCTTAATATGGCTAATATTGTATTTAGTTCTTGAATCTTTTGTAAATGGTTTTAATCTTAATATTTTTGGGATCCCGTGTAAACAGGAAATGTTTCTTTAAGAGAAATGTGACTTTTGAGACCAAAACATTTTAACCCTAGTTCTTTTATAGTTTCAGTAACACGTTCTTAATTAAACAACTTGATTAGCAAGTCTAGCACTTTTATAAACACACAGAGTAACGGTCTTGGCTATCCAGGGCGTTACATAAGAGCTTTTTGGGATTAGCAGGGTACTATTTCATTGAGGGATTCTCTAGAATAGCCACACCATTGACTGAACTGACGCGTAAGAAGACTAAGTATGTGTGGACAGACAGGTGTGAAAACAGTTTCAAGGAGTTGAAGCGACGACTGATCACCAGTCCAGTATTAAGTCTGTCGTCAGACAATGAAAAGTTTGTAGTCTACTATGATGCTTCCAGGCAGGGTTTAGGGTGTGTATTGATGCAAGCCAGAAAGGAACTAGCCTACGCGTCGAGAGAGTTGAAGGAGTATGAGCAGAGGTATCCCACATACGATCTAGAATTGACAACGATGATATTTGTACTAAAGGTTTGGAGACATTATTTGTATGGCGAGAAGTGTGAAATATACACTGACCATAAGATTTTAAAGTACTTCTTTACTCAGAAGGATCTGAATATGCGCCAGAGGCGTTGGCTGGAATTGGTAAATGATTACGACTGTGATATTCTATACCATCTAGGGAAGTCCAATGTTGTGGCCAACGCGTTGAGTCTGAAGGGCCCAAGACAATTGTTCAGTTTGAGGCAAATATCAGATAGGTTAGATGAAGAGATTACTAGAGCAGGTATTGAGTTGGTAGTTGGACAGCTAGCCAACATCACTCTTCAGTCCACACTCCTTGAGAGGATCAAGGAGGCACAAGGGGAGGATCCCCAGTTGAAAGACCAGACAGAGGGCGTCTTAGCCGGAGTGGCTAAGGAATTTTCTATTTCAGAGATGGGTTTGCTGAGGTACAAAGGTCAGATTTGCATTCCAATGGATTCTGGTATCCGACGAGAGATTTAAGATAAGTCTCATCCTTATTTTTTACATCCGGATACGAAAAAGATGTACCAAGATTTGAGAACTTTGTATTGGTGGCCGGGAATGAAGAGGGATGTGGTGGATTATGTGGCCAAGTGTTTGACTTGTCAGCAGGTAAAGGTTGAACATCAAAGGCCAGCAGGGTTGCTGCAGCCTCTAGGGATTCCGAAGTGGAAATGGGAGGATATCACCATGGACTTCATGGTTGGATTACTGAAGATTGTGGGATAGCATGATTCAGTGTGGGTGATTGTGGATAGGTACACCAAGTCAGCCCACATTTTGCCTGTTAAGACAACTTATACAGTGGAGTAGTATGTTGAACTATGTGTGAAGGAAATTGTGCGACTACATGGGGCTCCGAGGTCGATAGTATCCGACAGGGACCCCACCTTCACCTCCAAGTTTTGGGAGAGCCTGCAGAAGGCTATGGGTACACAGTTGTGATTTAGTACTGCTTATCATCCTTAGATGGATGAACAGTCTGAGAGGACGATTCAGATACTTTAGGATATGTTGCGAGCCTACGTGCTGGATTTTGGGGGATCTTGGAGTAAGTATCTTCCTTTGATTGAGTTTTCGTACAATAAAAATTATCAGGCGACTATCGGAGTGGCTCCGAATGAGATGTTATATGGGAGGAAGTGTAGATCACCCATCCATTGGGATGAGACAGGTGAGAGGAGGTATTTAGGTCCTGAGGTTATTCAGAGGACCAATGAAGCAATTGAGAAAATCAAAGTGCGAATGCTCGCCTCCCAGAGTTGGCAGAAAAGTTACTTAGACTTGAGACGCAAAAGCGTAGAGTTTCAAGTCGGTGATCACGTGTTTCTTACAGTTTCTCCCTTGAGAGGGGTGAACGGTTTGGAGTAAGGGGCAAGTTGAGCCCTAGGTTTTTTGGCCCCTTTGAGATTCTAGAACGAGATGGAGAGGTAGCTTACAGATTGGTGATGCCTCCAACTCTATCAGTGGTTCACAACGTGTTTCACGTATCCATGCTCCGGAAGTATGTGTCAGATTCTACGCAAGTGCTAAATTATGAGAACCTGGAGCGAGATCAAGATTTATCGTATGAAGAGAAACCAATTCGAATTCTAGATTGAAAGGATAAAGTCTTGCAGAGCAAGACCATCGCCTTGGTAAAGGTGTTGTGGAGGAACAGCAAAGTGGAAGAGGCGACTTGGGAGCTTGATACAGATATGCAGGATCGATATCCTGAGTTATTCAGGTAATTTTGAGGACAAAATTTCTGTAAAGAGGGGATTATTGTAGCGTCCCAAATTTGCTAATAAGGCTTAGGGCCTTAATTAGCGTGTCGGGAGGGCAATAATTGATTTAATTATGCTAACATGTGAATTTAATGATTATGTGATTAGAAATGCATGTTTATGTGAATTAAATATGCATGTGGGCCCCATTTAGTTATTAGGGGCATATCTGTAATTTTAGCCCGTTAAGGGCATAAATGTGATATATGTGTATATTGTGATTGATACCACGAGTGAGTGGTGATATATTTGTGATGCACGATCCGAGACGGTCCTAGGGGTCGAATACTCGGCTTGGGAGGAGCCTAGGGGTATTTTGGGAATATGGTATGCATTCAGGAAGTACCGGGTAACAGGTAGTAATTCAGCAATTATTTGGACATGTCGGGATTAAATGGGGATTTATAGGAACACTCGAGGATTTAGCGGGATGTGGCAATTGATGGGATTGCCCTTGGTGGCATTAAAGGTGTGAGGATAGACATAAGGGTATGTTGGTCATTTAGGTAGCTAGAGACTTTGAGAAAACACTGGAATGAGGAAAAGACAAAGGGAAGGAAACAGAAAACAATCTCAGCTCTCTCTCTCTCTCTCTCTCCTTCACCTTTCTCTCCCTCTCTCTTGGTCTTTGGAAGGGTTTTGAGAGTTTAGAAGAAAATTGTCCAGAAATTGAGGATTCAAGGCTAGAATTTGTTGAGGATTGAAGCAAGAAGTGCTGGGAAGTGGCTCAGGGTCGAATTTAGTACAAAGGTAAGATCCTAAACCCAATCTTTTTTGTTGAATTCTGCCATGGAGTGGAAGTTGCATGAGAGTTTAATTTTTGGTTTGTTTTGAGTGTTTGATGAGGATAAGGAATTATTTTTAAATGGTTATGATGCCTAGGCTATATGGATAGGAAATCTAGGCTCAATTATGGGTTTCATTGGTGTTTAGGGGTGAGAATTAGTGGTTTATGCTCGGGGAAATACACAGGGAAATGGTGGATTTCTGGGTTTCAGAGGCCCGAGCCGTTGCCCTGCTCTTCAGGTGTCACAGCTCGTGTATTTGAAGAGGCTGGAGAAGCCTCTAGTTTGCCCAGGTGTCATGGCCCGCGTCCTTCAGTAGAGAGAGAGCTCTGCTCTCTGGCCTGTAGGTGCATCATGGCTCTAGAGGGCATGCTGCGGCCCAAAATGGAAAAAAAAAAAAGGGAAATTGAGGTTTTAAGCTTGGGAATTTGAATGTCAAGGCTCGGGAAAGATTCTACTACCTAGTTTAGTAGAATCCAAGGTCCCGGAGGCTAGATTAATATGTTGAAGTTATTTATTGGTTTAAGGCTTAATGGATGGTTATTATGAATGCGTTGTGACTAGGTTTTCAACGAGGCTCTAATTAGGGGACTGTGCTCGGGATCGCATTGGCTTATCAGCTCGGGACACAGGTAAGAAAACTGTTTTACCCGTAGAGCAGGGAACAACCCTATTGTTTATGTTTCGGGGCGCGACCCTATTGTTTATGCTTAATACATTTGTGGATATATGTGATTATTATGCTATGTTATGCATGTTTATGAGTGAACGGCGAAGGCCGGGAACGGCGAAGGCCAGGAACGGCGAAGGCCGGGAACGACGAAGGCCAAGAATGGCAAGAAGCCGGGGACAACAAGGGGCTGGGGTCGACGTTGAGCATGCTGAGTGTAGGCCGTTAGGGCAAGACCCTTCTAGGGTGTTGTATCCACCCACTCAGTGAAGACCGTGAACCTAGGGCCTGGTAAAGCTCCTGGGATGGCGTAGGCCGCTATGTGTTTAGATCGTTGGTTGTTTTGCCGTATACTTTAGATTGTTATGTTATATGTTATATGTTGAGTTTTCTTGCTGGGCTTCGGCTCACAGGTGCTCTATGGTGCAGGTAAGGGCAAAGAAAAGGTTGACTAACCATGAGTACGGAGAGCGTGGAGCGAGGGGTACATGTTCGGCCTACCTGGCTGCACGGCCAGGGTTATTTTTGGAAAATGTACTATAATGAACTACTTTGTCGCTTAGGTCGACCGTAATTATATTTTTGGGTTGTAACACATTTTCTAAACAGTATTTTGGGATCCCAACTGTATAACTTTTATTTATGATTTCAATGAATGTCCAAATATTTTATAGTTAATGTCATTAAACGAGTTTTATTTCAATTTATTCACACGTTTAACCTAAAAGCTCGATTAGCAAGATGATGGTACATTTTTAACTCACATCGTAACAACTATAAGAAAGTAGGGTGTTACACCCAAGTAGATCAATGGTCTTCTTCAACTTTGATGAAGCTTCTATAAACCCTAAGGCAAAACCACCACCTTGAGAAAATCCTTTGAACAAAGCAAGAACACAAACCAAGGCTTATACATGTTACAAAACGCTGTCCTAATACTATATTTCCTAGCCACCATGGATGCTTGAGGCCTTTTCTAAGAGGAAATGAGGATTGAGATTTAACAAGCCTTAAACTCTGAAAGTCAAGTTCTTTCTTTGAGAGTTCTTAGAAAAAAAACTAGAGATTCTTGGAGCTAAAGAGAGAGAGAGAGAGGGTTGAGAGAGAATGGAGAGAGTGAGCATATCTTCCAAAACATTAATTTGACCCTTATATAGAGTAGCACTATCATCAAGTCTAACCAATAGGATTAGACTTGTAAAACATGTCATTAAGAGCATTTCACGTAACTTTCATGTACTACAGTAGGCGACACATCACCTATTAGGGTTTCTTGAAACCCTAAGCATCAGGCGATGCTATGCCACTTGGGTGGCAATGTATCACCACCCTCTCATTTTTTGGACACTTCCAAAGGTCCTAAAATGCTCTAAATGCTACCAAACTTTTTGGGAACCCTTAGATACTTTCATGCATCACTTTGGACCCAAAATTGCATTTTAAAAGTGCCTACAATTAAAGCTCAAATTTCACATCTTCACTATGTGAAATTTACTAAGTGTTTATACATTGCTTGTATTTTAACACTTATCTTTTGTTTAACCAATCATAACAATCCCCCACTTGGTTAAATACAAGCCTCATTCTCTAGCTTAAAATAGTTTTTTTGCATAAAATAAAGTGTCTTTTGGTTTAAACTTTACCTTAGTGAAAACACCACAAAGTCTTATCGAAATCATTAGTTGCTTAAAGCTTGAACCTGTTGAGATTGGTTAAATATAATGGTTAAGATGTTTACATGTTTAGGTGCAAAACACTTAACGTTTTCAATTAAAGAGAAGTAAAAACATGATATTGTGTAGAAGGCATCTAAAAGTGACTTTTATGGCTCTAAAGTGATACAATGAGGTATCCAAACATTCCCAAAAAGTTCGGTAGAATTTGGAGAAATTTTAGGACCATTGGAAGGTTCCAAAGTCAGAGAGGGTGGTGATGCGTCACCCCCTAAGTGGCGTAGCATCGCCAAAATACGAAGGGCTTCAAAAATCCCTAGCAAGCGATGCATCGCCTACTAGTAGGTGGCGTATCGCCTGACAGGCGATACATCGCATGGGCGGTCTTTTAGGGCCATACAATTTACGTAAAATGCTCCAAATGATGTGTTTTAAATTGCTCTAATCCTATTGGTTATACTAATGATGATGTCTACACTATATATATGGGTTATTAGAGTTGAAAAGCCTTGATCACACTTTCCAACTCTCTCTAACCTCATTCTCTCTCTAGTTTTCTCCAAGAAACTCATCAAGCTTTGCTTGACTTGCATGAGTTTTAAGGCTTGTTCAATCTCAAATCTCATTCTACTTAGTTGAAGCTTCAAGAAATTGGGAAGGCTTGGAATAAAGATTTTGGACAACAATATTCTTATTGTGTATAAGCCTTAGAAGTTCCCCAAGTTTGAAGATTCAAGTTGCTTAATACAAAGGTTGTATCTCTCTAACCCTAATCTTGTATTTTGTAATTCTATTATGTTTTTCATTGTTAGTATTGATGATTAAATGTATCTAAATTCATTTAATCATTTAGTTCTTTATATTCAAGATTAACATTCATATTATGAACATGTTTATTTGATTATCAAGAATTGCACTCATACTTTGAATTTGAATCTTGATCAACATCTAGGATTTGGAATATTGCATTATTATCATTATTCATTGTTGATTTGCAAAGTGTAAAGCCATATAGTGTGCATTTGTTGGCTATGCCTCAAATAACAAGGCTTATAGGCTATTAGATTTGGAGTCTAATGTGATAATTGAATCAAGAGAAATGGAATTCTTTGAGAATGTGTTATATTGTGATAGCAATTCTCAAGAACCTACAAGTGTTGGAGAATCTCTTAAAGAGAAAGATCCAAAGGTTGATGAGCAACCTATATTGCCTCGGAGAAACCAAAGGCTTAAAGAGTTGGGGTCAATTGAGAAATGTTCTCAAGTAGAGATACTCTATGGTAGACTTGAAGACGTCACATGGAAATTTCCTATGATTCTTCAAGTTGAGGATGATCCCAAAACCTACCAAGAAGCAATGCTTTCGTGAGACTATGTTTTTGGAAGGAGGCAATAAATGATGAGATAGATTAATTATATAAAACCACACATGAGAATTGGTAGACCTTTCACAAGGTTCAAATTCAATTGGGTGCAAGAAGTATCTCGGAGGAAATATCACACCGATGGCACATACAATCCTTCAAAGCTAGAAGAGTAGCTAAAGGGTTAAACAAAAGGAAGAAATTGATTACTTTGACACGTATGCACCGGTTGCTAGGACAACCACAAAAGGAGTTTTATTTTCCTTATCATCAATATATAACATTTATGTTCATAAAATGGATGACAAAACTACATTCCTAAATGGAGGTCTCGATGAGGAGATTTATATGGAACAACCGGAGGGTTTTGTTCTAAGGAGAAATGAACATAAAATGTGTAGGCTTGCTAAATCACTATATGGTTTAAAACAAGCACCGAAACAATGACATGATAAGTTTGATAAAGATATTATTTTCGATGGGTATAGACACAATAATGGACAAGTACTTATACTCTAATACTTGTGATGGTTATGTCATATTGATGTGTCTATATATTGATGATTGTTGATTTTGAGTAATGAGATGATAGGCATAATGGAAACAAAGATGTTTCTATCTTCCACTTTCTAAATGAAGAACCTTTGAGAGGTCGATACCTTCTTTGGTATAAAAGTGAGAAGAAATAGTGGGGGTTATGCCTTAAGTGAAGCTCACTTTGTTGAGAAAGTGCTTGACAAGTTTAGCAATCTCAAAATCAAAGAGGCAAATACACTATTTGATTCAAGCATAAAGCTTGAAAAGAACAATGGCAGAGCGGTTAGTAAACTAAGTGGGTTTACTAGCAATCCAATTATGGAACATTGAAAAGTGATTTAGAGAGTTCTAGGGTACCTTAAAAGGATCAAGCAACTAGGCCTCCAATATTTAAAGTTCCCAAAGATACTTGAAGGATATTACAATGCGAGTTGGATATCAAGTGTATGAGATAATCTCTCCACAAGTGGTTGGGTGTTTATGCTCAAAAGAGGAGAGGTTTCTTAGGGCCCAAAGAAACAAACATATATTTCATTGAACAATGGAGAATGAGTTTATAACTTTAGCGAAAAATGGCAAAGAGGCCAAGTGGCTTAAGGATTTCATGAGGAATATCCCAATGGTGATAAACAAACCACATAAGCTAGAGCTTATAATGGCATGAAAATTCTAGACATATAAGTGTAAGACACGGGTATATGAGGCAATTGATTCGAGGAGGAATCATATCGATCTCATGTATAAAGACAAGTGAGAACTTATCAGATCTATTTACAAAACCTCTTGCGAAGAGGTTAGCAAGTTCTACTTCAAAAGGGATAAGACTACAACTCCTAGAATAATATATTAACCAATGATGGCAACCCAACTCCAAACTTGTGAACATCAAGGCAAGAGTTCAATGGGTAAGAACAAGTTATTGGGTGAATTGTTTCAACACTAAGAAAAGAAAATCATGAGTTCCATCCAAGGATGATTAGTGTTGGTTGCTACCGAGTGAGGGTTAAGCCTAAGGCTTTTAATGAAGTTCAGTTGTGTACAACAAACATCTCTAAAGGTAGCAAAGATGTTCTAAGAACACCACCTATGTGAACTTAAAGGTGGTGCCGCTTCTCATGGGAGTTGGAGTTTCTCCCCGGAAAGTTCATGAAGTGGATGAGCACATGGCCATATAAGTGCTAAGCGAGAAAAGTGGGAAAATGAATGGTCAAGTGGAGGTGTGTGGTGTTACCGGTTTTATCATTAAGCAATACTTGGTTCAATCTTTAAGACACCAATGACTTTGATAAGGCTTTGTAATACTTTCACTAAGATAAAGTTCAAATCGAAAGATACTTTATTTTATGCACCAAAACGGTTAAGCTAAGAAGATATGATTATATTTAACCAAGTGAGGTTAAGATTTTTTCACGTTGAGGTGCAAAACACTTAACTTTTTCACTTAAAGAGAAATGAAAACATGATATTGTGTAGAAGGCATTTAAAAGTGACTTTTGTGGGTCTAAAGTGATACAATGAGGTATCCAAACATTCCCAAAAAATTCGGTAGCATTTGGAGCAATTGTAGGACCATTGGAAGGGTCCAAATTCAGAGAGGGTGGTGATGCGTCACCCCCTAAGTGGTGTAGCATCGCCAAAATGCGAAGGGTTTCAAAAAGCCCTAGCAGGCGATGCATTGCCTACTAGTAGGTGACGTATCGCCTAGGTGGTCTTTTAGGGTCGTATAGTTTACGTAAAATGCTCCAAATGATGTGTTTTAAAATGCTCTAATCCTATTGGTTATACTGATGATGATGCCTACACATATCTATGGGTTATTAGAGTTGAAAGGATTTGATCACACTTTCCAACTCTCTCTCTAACATCATTCTCTCTCTCTAGCTTTCTAAGACCAAAAGTTTTCTCCAAAAAACTCATCAAGCTTTGCTTGACTTGCATGAGTTTTAAGGCTTGTTCAATCCCAAATCTCATTCTACTTAGTTGAAGCTTCAAGCAATTGGGAAGGCTTGGAATAGATATTTTGGACAACAATATTCTTATTGTGTATAAGCCTTAGAAGTTCCCCAAGTTTAAAGATTCAAGTTGCTCAATACAAAAGTTGTATCTCTCTAACCCTAATCTTGTATTTTGTAATTCTATTATGTTTTTCATTGTTAGTATTGATGATTAAATGTATCTAAATTCATTTAATCATTTAGTTATTTATATTCAAATTAACATTCATATTATGAACATGTTTATTTGATTATCAAGAATTGCACTCATACTTTGAATTTGAATCTTGATCAACATCTAGGGTTTTGAATATTGCATTATTATCATTATTCATTGTTGATTTGCAAAGAGTAAAGTCATATATTCCCAACAGCACCAAGTATTCCGTATGATAAAACTAGTGATACCTCACACACCTCCACCACATCTTTTGATTTTCCCACTTTCTCGCTTAGCACTATCATGCCCATGTGCTCATCTCTTCATGAACTTTCCGGGGAGAAACTCCAACTCCCATGAGAGGCGGCACCACCTCTAAGTCCACATAGGAGAAGTTCTTACAACATCTTTGCTACCTTTATAGATGCTTATTACACTCAACTAAACTTCATCAAAATCCCTAGGCTTAACCCTGACTCGGTAGCAACCAACACTGACTATCTCGGATGGAACTTATCATAAATTTTAGTGTTGAAACTATTCACTTATCAATGACTTGTTCTTACCCATTGAACTCTTTCCCTTGATTTGTACAAGTTGAGAGTTGGGTTTCCATCATTGGTGAATCTATTATTCTAGGAGTTTCAATCCCATCCCTTTTGAAGTAAAACTTACTAACCTTCTTACAAGAGGTTTTGTAAATGGATCTGCTAGGTTCTCACTTGTCTTAACATATGAGATTGATATGATTCCACCTTGAATCAATTGTCTCACATATTCATGTCTTAGACTAATGTGTTTATACTTTCCATTATACACTATTATATGCTCTAGCAAGTGCGGATTGGCTATCACAATGTATTGAAATTGTTGATACCATATCCGTAGTTAAAGGAATATCTATCATGAGATTTATAAGCCACTCGGCCTCTTTGATGGTTGTCGTTAAAGCTATAAACTCTGCTTCCATGGTTGAGTGTGATATACAAATTTGCTTCTTGGAGCCCCATGAGATTACACCTCCTCCAAGAGTAAACACCCAACCGGTGGTGGAGAGATTATCTCCAACTCCTGATATCCTATTAGCGTCGAATTATCCTTCAAGTATCTTTAGAAAATTTGTATAGTGAAGACTATAATCTTTAGTACCCTTAAGATAACCAAGAATTATCTCAATAACTTTCCAATGCTTGATACTTGGATTGCTAGTAAACCTACTAAGTTTACTAATCGCATATGCAATATCTGCTCTTGTGCAATGAGCGGCGTACATTAGGCTTCCTATTGCACTTGCATATTCCAATTGAACCACCGATCTTCCTTCATTCTTTTCAAACTTCATGTTTGAATCAAATGATGTATGTGCCTTTTTGATTTTGAGATTACTAAATTTGTCGAGCACTTTCTGAACATAGTGGGTTTGACTCAACACAAAACCCCCACTATTCCTTCTAACTTTGATACCTTGAATGGTACCCATGTTTCCAAGGTCTTTCATTTTAAAGTTAGAAGATAGAAACCTCTTAGTTTCTATTATTCCTTTCATGTCATTACTCAAAATCAACATATCATTTACATATAGACACACAAGTATGACAAAGTCACCACAAGTCTTATAGTAGAAGCACTTGTCCGCATTGTTGTGTCGAAATCTATTAGAAATAATGATTTTATCAAACTTCTCATGTCATTATTTTGGAGCTTGTTTCAAACCATATAATGATTTGACAAGTCTACACACTTTATGTTCAATTCCTTGAAGAACAAAACCCTCCGGTTGTTCCATATAGACTTCCTCCTCGAGATCCCCATTTAGGAATGTTTTTTTGACATCCATTTGGTGAACATAAAGGTTATATATAGATGATAAGGAAAACAACAATCTTATAGAAGTAGTTCTTGCTACTGGTGCATATGTGTCAAAGTAATCTATTCCATCTCTTTGTTTGAATCCTTTGGCTACTAGTCTAGCCTTGAAGATTTGTATGGTGCCATCGATATGGTATTTATTTCTAAATACCCATTTTTACCCAATTGGTTTGGACCTTTTTAGAAGAACAACCAATTCCCAAGTGTGGTTTGACATAATTGAATCAATTTCATCATTAATTGCCTCACTCCAAAAAGTGAAGTCTCTTGAGGACATTGCTTCTTTGAAAGTTTTGGTACATCTTCTATTTGAAGTACTATTTGAAGTTTCCAAGTAACTTACTCATTATCACCTTCAACAAGGTATAGTGTCTCTATTGGAGAACATTTTTCGCTTGGTCCCAAATCTTTGAGCCTTTGGCTCCTTCTAGGCAATTGAGGTTGCTCACAAACTATTCTAGGAGTCTCCTCTTGAGGCACTCTAGTTTGAGTTGGTTCTAACTTGTTATCATCGCATGACATGTTCTCAAAGAACTCAACCTCTCTAGATTCAATTATTACATTAGACTCCAAGTATAATAATCTACAAGCTTTGCTATTTTGGGCATAACCCACAAATGCACATTTTATAGCCCATGGACCCAACTTGGTTCTTTTAGGATCGGTGCTCTTACAATAAGCAAGAGACCCCCACACTTTAAGATAACCATTGTTTGGTTTCCTTCCTTTCCATAACTCATATGGGGAGATGTTATTTTTCTTCATGGGAATACGATTCAAAATATGACAAGCGAATAGCAAGGCTTCATCCCACAAACTAAAATTCAACTTTGAGTGTAATAACATAGCATTAATCACCTCAATAAATGTTCTATTTTTTCGCTATACCATTTTGTTATGGAGTATAAGGGGTTGTACATTCATGAATTATTTCATGCTTTTCATAAAACAAGTTAAATCCATTCGAAAAATATTCACCACCCCTATCACTTCTAAGCACTTTAATTTTCCTTTCAAGTTGATTTTCAACTTCCACTTTGTAAACCTTAAATACATCAAATGCTTCATCTTTATTTTTAAACAAATATACATAGGTGAACCTAGAGCAATCATCAATGAAAGTAATAAAATATCTACTTCCTCCTCTAGTCAACATTCCATTAAGTTCACATAAATCATTATGTATCAAATCTAACAACTTAGAGTTCCTTTCAACACTAGGAAAAAGTTTTTTTACCATTTTAGATTTAACACATAATTCACATTTTTCATGCTCAACATTATCACAATAAATTAATCCATATTTGACAACCCTTTTAATTGTGTTGAATCCTATATGTGTAAGTCTAATGTGCCATAAATTAATAGAATTTGAGTCAAGCATATAACAACAACAAGAAGAAACTTTATTGTTCACATGGTCAATAGATGTATAAAGTTTGAACATGCCATTACAAGCATATCCCTTTCCCACAAAAACATTGTCTTTAGATAAAATGAGCTTGCTGGAATCTATCACAACCTTGCTTCCCGGCTTGCCAAGTAAATTTTCACTCACAAGGTTTCTACTCAATTCCGGTACATACAAGACATTGGTGAGTAGAACCTTCTTGCCAGAAGTGAAGAACAAATCAATGGTTCCCTTTCCTTCAACCTTGGACTTTTCCCATTGCCCATTTGTATCTCATGCTCTTCCATTGAAGATTCAAAGGTCTTGAAAAAAGTTCTATCATAGGTAACATGAATGGTGACACAAGTATCATACCACCACCCACTCACCTTTCCATGAATGGCATTAACTTCGCTTAGTATTGCCACTAGCTCATCTTGGATTGAATTGACTCTTGCATCATTATTTTGGTTCCTCTTAAACCTACAATCTCTAGCAAAATGGTCATTCTTGTCACATACAAAGCAAGGTTGTTGAGTCTAGTTTATGTCAGGTTTAGGTGGTGTTTTAGGTAGTCTTTTATGTCATTTTTCTTTCATTTAGTGCGGGTTTATGCTTTTGTTTGTTTGTGTTTGCAGTTTTTGTGAATAAAAGGAAGATTTGAGTGCTTGGAGGAAAAAGGTCCAAAAAAAGAAGAAATATCCAAGTTTTGGTGATATTTTTGACAAAGGATGGATCTCTTCGTGATTTGGAGGCGTTGGTGATTTTTCGGGCGTAAAAATGCATGAGTTAAAAAAATATCTTAAGAGCCGCGACCAGCCCTTTAAACAGAACCTATGTTTCGGAGGAGAGACTTGGGCCGCGACATGGCTAAGGAGGGCCGCGGCATAGCAATGCCAAATCCCAAAAATTAGAGACATGGGCCGTGGCATGGCTTTGGGAGAGCCGCGGCCCAGAATTGCAGATCCTCAAGAATTTTTGACACGGGTCGCGACATGGTGCAAGTAGAGCTGCGATCCACCTCTCCTAAAAACGAAAAAAATTCAGGTTTTATAAAGAGGGGGAAAACGAGGACATATAGCTAGAGGAGGGAATTAAGACAGTTTTTGGTGGCGGCAATAAGCTGGGACATTTCTCAAGTGTTTGTTATTTTATTTACTTCTTTATGTTGTTTTTAATTTCAATTGTGATTAGAATGACAATTATGAACTAATTTTCTGTTTAGGATTTTTAATTGAATCACCTGAATCCCTATTATGAACTAATGCAATTTCAATTTCTTCTTCATCTCTTTTCAATTCCTTACAGCCTGTACTTATTGATTGGCCATCTATAGTCATTATCTATATGTTTTTGAATCAAAATCTGAGAAGTACGATTTGAATTTGCTTTAGTTGTATTGGACACAATTCTAGTTTGGAACGAGAGTATCTAGATTAATTGTGTAACTAACTATTGCGTTGTTAAGATTAATGATGTCTTTGTGATTAAATTTACCATAGAAATATAGGAAATTCTCACTTAGGTTGAGTTTATAATTCATAATATGATTATAAGCTGCTATTGTCAACTCGTTAATTGAAATAAGTAGAAAGAAGAAGAATTTAGTAATTGTATTAGAGATTAATAAGGAGGATAGTTGATGAGATTAATTATCCTAATTACTCTCTCATTGTTTAATTCCAAGGATTCATTACTCATTGTTTTATTGAGCTTTTCATTATTGTTTAGGCATTTTATATTTTATTTTACCTTTTTACAAAAATCAAAAGTTTAATTGACCAAATAGAACAAAAAGATTAATTGACTGGTTATTGGTGATTTAGTCCTTGGGGACGATACTTGGTTTTACCAAGATTATTACTAAATTGCGATACGTGATCTTACGTAGCTATAATTTTCGCAACAAAGGTCCCTTTGAACTTTTGAATTGTCCCTCATTCTTCTTGGGCCCCAAGGGCTTTTGACCATTGCCCTTGTTAGGAGGGTTAGCAACTACATTGGCCTTAGAGGTCTCTCCATTGGACTTCTCATCATTCATATCTCTAGAACGAGATTCCTCCTCAATTCTCAAGTGTTTGAGAATTTCCTCCAAAGAAATCTCTTCATTTCTACGGAGAATTTTCTTTCTATAGCCTCTCCAAGAAGGAGGTAACTTGGCTATAATGACACCAACAAGGAATTGTTCCGGCAATACAATGTTAAGTGTAGACAATTTATTCACAATAATTTGCAAGTCATGAATTTGAGGGAGAAGAGGTTTATCATCATGAAATTTAAATTTCATATATTGAGTAATAAGGAATTTCTTAGTACCTTCTTCTTTCGCTTTGTACTTCTTTTCCAAGGCCTCCCAAATCTCCATGGCGGTCTTGGTTTTGGTGTAGAGATTGTAGAGTCTATCCGAAAGAGCATTGAGGATGTGACCCCTACCTATCAATTCATCTTCTTTGCACTTCTTCCTTTCTTTGACAACTTCTTGAGTATCATCTTCCTTGGGCTCTTCCAAGGCTTTTAGGTCTTTATCCAAGACATAGAAAACTTTCAAAGTGGTGAGCGAGAATCTAATCTTGTCTCGCCAACGAACAAAGTTAGCCCCATCAAACCTATTCAATCTTACAAAATCCTGAGTCATGAATTTCAATGCAGAAAGAGAGTTAGATCCTTCCATGATATGCTATCTCAGATTCTAGAGTATTAGATTGTTGAGGGAGAGTGAGATAACACCACCTCAATTATTAGAATCTACACAAAAAATGGATTGACATAGACTATATAAAGATTGAGAAATAACTTGTAATCCCAAGTAGATCCATGTTCTTCTTCAACTTTGATGAAGCTTCAAAAATCCGTAGGATAAACCACCACTTTGAGAAAATCCTTTGAACAAAGCAAGAACAAAAACCAAGGCTTACACGTTACAAAATGCTGTCCTAATACTCTATTTCCTAACCACCATGGATGCTTGAGGCCTTTTCTAAGAAGAAATGAGGACTGAGATTTAGCAAGCCTTAAACTCTCAAAGTCAAGCACTTTCTTTAAGAGTTATTGGAGAAAAAACTAGAGATTCTTGGAGCTAGAGACATCAAGAGAGAGGGTAGAGAGAGATTGGAGAGAGTGATCATATCTTCCAAACACTAATTTGACCCTTATATAGAGTAGGCACCGTCATTAGGTCTAACCAATAGGATTAGACTTGTAAGACACGTCATTAAGAGCATTGCACATACTAGAGTAGGCGATGCTACGCCACTTGGGTGGCGATGTATCATCACCCTCTCTATTTTTGGACACTTCCAAAGGTCCTAAAAATGCTCTAAATGCTACCAAAATTTTCCTTAGATACTTTCATGCATCACTTTGGACCCAACATTTCATTTTAAAAGTGCCTACAATTGAAGCTCAAATTTCACATCTTCGCTATGTGAAATTTACTAAGTGTTTATACATTGCTTGTATTTTAACACTTATCTTTTGTATTTAACCAATCATAACAATTTGGACAAGAGAAGGTTCATTTCAGGTTATGTTTTTACATTGGGAGGAAATACCATCAGTTGGAAGTCAAGTCTGTAGCATGTGGTGACTTTGTCAAGCACGCAAGTGGAATACATTGGCTTAAGTGAAGTTGTAAAGGAAGGAATTTGGCTCAAAGGGTTGGCTAGTAAACTCAAATTTGAGCAAGGTAAAACTATTGTATTTTGTGACTCCCAAAATCCTATTCATTTGTCTAAGAATAGCATGTTTCGTGAGAGGATGAAACATGTGGATGTTAGACTTCATTTTATAAGGGATATCATCCCCAAGAAGTTGATTGAAGTGGAGAAGATTGATACTGAAATAAATCAAGCAAATATATTTACTAAAGTTGTTCCAGTTAGGAAGTTCTAAAAGGCTTTTGACTTGCTAAAACTTAAAACGGATTAGTTTCAGGTGGTAAAAGGGTGCCTTAGTTGAATTCACTGTTAAATAGAGGCAAATGTGGAGATTATTGAAGATTTGCCTCGTTTTTATACAGTGGTCGCAACCTCCAAGTCAGAGAGTAGCGGCCACGGCCAGGAATGATTGTGGCTGCGGCCTGTGCCCATGTCTCAACATGCAGTTTTGGATGTCTCGACATTTCTGGGTTTTATATCAAAAAATCAATTTTGATGAGATTTGCTAATGTGGCAAGTTCTCTTATTAGAACTATATTTAGCCATTTTGTTCATAATATTTCAGATCGAATGAGAGAGTGATTTTGTAATAAAGAGAGATTTCTAGAGAGAGAGAGAGATTAGTTCTTGGGAAACCAATCTTTAGGGTTTGTAACTTTCTTCTAATTGTTCTTGATACACAATTGAGGTTTGAGAGTGGTTCTTTAGATCTCTGTAAATTACATTGGTGGCTGTAATATCTTCTATTTTTCATAGTAAATTTCGTCTAGGGCTTCCTTGGATGTTGGTAGCAAAAGCAAGTCTACTGATCCAAGTAAACTTGGTGTTGTGTGTTTAGGCTTTTGTTTTGGTTTATTGTGTTCATCTTTCATCTATATTCATTAGGTTTAATCCTAACACATATGTACTTCATTAGCCAAAGTAAACTCCCTTCAAACTCTTCTTCAAATATTGTGTATTAAAGTTCGCTTTTAGGAAAAGTATCAACCCTAATTTTTTTTCTTCTAAACTCATATGTAAACTAGTGAAGCAAAGACTATGCTTCTTTAATTAAATGTGAAATTGTAGTTTTACTCATAAGTTTGATGTTCTTTAAACATTAAATAGGGTGTAGGGATATGTAACATTTAGTAGAAAATAAGTACTTATATACTCTAAAATTTAAATTAAGAACCTAACTGATATAACTAGAATAAATTGGAATCCAATATTATATATATATATATAAGTTTTTACGATGAACTTAGCTCGACCGGAGGAATGACTTCTCTTGAAAATTGGATGACCAACTTGGAATCTCGCAACTAGAAAAAAAATATTCTAATACTAACCATTCTAATAAAATATATTGAAAAAAAATATCTTGGCTCATTCAAAAAGACTACTGTTGAATTTGGTGGATGTGTCAGATTACACAATGTAGCTGTTAAACCGTGTGTGCTATTGCTATTCTATGGTTAATATCTAATCTACTAAAACAAACCCAAAAAACTAGAAACATGATAATTGTAAAAATTGGGTACAAAACAGAGAAAAACAAAAAGAAAAATGATACTTTTAAGCTTTACTATCATTGACCACCTTTCAGTTACTATTCATTTTTACTTTTAAGCTTTAAAGAAGATTACGATGAAGAAGAAATAGTTGAAAAAGAGAATTATGATAAGTAAAATTGAATTTGGTTGATATGTCAGATTCTACCAACGTAGCTGTTAAACCGTGCGTGCTATTCTACGATTGATATCGTGAGCCTTTTTTTTTTAAGTATCAAATTAAATATCAGCAGTAGTAAAAAAACCTAAAAATCCCACCATAGTTGAATTTAATAGAATAATCAATTTGTTTTCAATATTCAATGTTCCCTATTTTAAGGGTAATAATTTTATGATTGAATTTAATAGAGTAATCCATTCGTTTTAAATGTTCAATTAAATCCAAGTAATAGTTATCACGTGAATATGTAGTGTTATTTGTTTTGATATAATTAGCCACCATGTGTTATATACGTGCACCTCTTCAATTTATCATATTACCTACTACACTATACACTATACACCTACGACTACAATTTATTTTATCCATATAAACACTAAACACTAAACACTAAAAAATGATAGTATAATACAAATTACATCCCTTTCAAATTTTCCTTAACCCAAATCAAATATTTTAGGTTGTCTAAAGTGAAAGCCGATCTGAAAGAAAATGGGTTTCATACAGGCCTTCTGGATAAGTATATATAATTTTTTTCCTTAATATTTACTATTTGAGAATAAATAGTAAAAAAGAAAAAAACAAAATATGCAGTCAATGTCAAAGCCCTCCTCTCCTCATTGATAAGTAGTCTCCATTATAGGAGTTAATGATTCTAAAAGCCGTGGGAAGTTTAAAAAGTGCATAAAAGACTTTCCTTTTAGACGTTTTATAACTCAAAAAAAGATAAGGAAATACAATAAAAAGCCAATTTTTACACTTTTTGGGAAAGAGAGAACGGAAAACAGAGAGAGAAAAGGCAAGGCAATACCGGGGAACAGAAACGCAGAAACTGGGCACAACCCGCAACATATATGGCTTCGTTTCCCTCAAACTCTCTTTCCATTCCTTTACGCTCCTCTTAGCTATTTTCTGAACCCCACTAACCTAAAATACAAAACAAAACCCACTTCACTCTCATCCTCACCACCTTCTTCACATCCATTTCCATGGCGTCAACGGCTACTTTTTGGTTTCTTTTGGTGGCGTACTTCATGGCCTTGACTTGGGCTCAAACAAAACCAACTTCAGATACATTGTTGGAAACAAGAGCTTTGACCTCCTTCAAGCTCGCCCTTCATGACCCGGCTGGAGCTTTGGACGGTTGGGTCTCGTCCACACCATCCGCTCCCTGTGACTGGCGGGGGGTCCTGTGTTATGGTCACCGAGTTCGTGAACTCAGATTGCCTCGTCTCCACCTCGGCGGCCGAATCAGTGAGCAACTCTCCGAGTTACGCCAGCTTCGGAAGCTGAGTCTACACTCGAACAACTTCAATGGCTCAATCCCTCCTTCTCTTTCTCAGTGTGCTCTTTTACGAGCTGTTTATTTTCAGGACAACTCACTTTCCGGCGAGTTGCCTCCGTTTCTTCTCAATCTCACCAACCTTCAAGTCCTCAATCTTGCTCGGAACTTGTTCTCCGGAAAAATATCCGGCTACGGCATTTCGCCAAGCCTCCGATACGTCGACCTTTCGTCTAATGAATTCTCTGGCGAGATTCCAACGAACTTTTCATCAATCTCTCAGCTTCAGCTTCTCAACTTGTCGTTTAACCGGTTCACCGGAGAGGTTCCGGCCACCATTGGAGCGCTTCAGGAGCTCGAATATCTGTTTCTGGACTCTAACCAGTTGTACGGAACACTGCCTTCGGCCATTGCCAACTGTACCTCGCTTGTTCATCTAAGCGCCGAAGACAACGGTCTCCGAGGTTTAATTCCGGCGACCATGGGAACGATTCCAAACCTTAAAGTTCTCTCCTTGTCGAGAAACAACCTCTCAGGTTTGGTTCCCATTTCCATGCTCTGTAACGTCGCTGTCAATGGGTCTTCTCTGGAGATTATTGAGCTGGGATTTAATGCT
The DNA here is from genome assembly GCF_963169125.1 of Humulus lupulus. NCBI lineage: Eukaryota > Viridiplantae > Streptophyta > Magnoliopsida > Rosales > Cannabaceae > Humulus > Humulus lupulus. Next base: position 200,553,520 of record NC_084802.1, read on the forward strand.
TTCACGGGCATGGTCAAGCCGCCAAATGGGTGGTGTTCTTCGAGTCTTTTGAAGATTTTAGACCTTAAAGAGAATCACATAAAAGGAGTGTTCCCTTCTTGGTTGACTAATTTTACGACTTTAAGGTCAATGGATCTTTCTGGAAACTTCTTTTCTGGCCCATTATCGGTTCAGATTGGAAACCTTGTCCGGTTGGAAGAGCTACGGTTATCAAACAACTCACTAGTTGGGGAAGTTCCCGTAGAGATTGTACAATGTAGTTTGTTAAAGGTTTTTGACCTTGAAGATAACATGTTTTCAGGCCAGATCCCCTCCGTTTTGGGAGGACTGAGGAACTTGAAAATGTTATCTATGGGCGGAAACTCATTTTCCGGTACCATTCCGGTGAGTCTCGGAATGCTTTCGGAGCTCGAAACGTTGAATCTGAGCAACAACAATCTGACTGGGAAAGTCCCGGAGGAGCTCATGCAGTTGAGTAATTTGACTGCATTGAACCTCAGCAACAACAAGTTGGGTGGACAAGTTCTGACTGATATTGGGAGCTTGAGCAACTTGCAGGTTTTGAATTTGAGCAATTGTGGTTTTACAGGAAGATTTCCTACGAGTGTTGGGAACTTAATGAAGCTTTCTACAATGGATTTGAGTAAACAAAAACTCTCTGGGCAGTTGCCAATTGAGATTTTTGGGTTGCCAAGTCTACAGGTGGTTGCTCTCCAAGAAAATCATCTCTCTGGTGATGTCCCCGAAGGTTTTAGCAGTTTGGTCAGTCTAAAACATCTAAACCTCTCATCCAATTTCTTTACTGGTGATATTCCCACTACCTATGGATTTCTGCGGTCCTTGAATGTCCTATCATTAGCAAGTAATAAAATTTCAGGTGTTATCCCAGAAGAGATTACTAATTGTTCTGAACTTCAAGTCATTGAGCTTCGTTCGAATGGCTTTGTGGGCAATATTCCTGGTGGTATCTCTAAACTCTCGTATCTGGAGAAGCTTGATTTGGGTCAAAATAGATTGATTGGTGAAATCCCAGATGAGATCTCAAAGTCTTCTTCTCTAACTTCTCTATTGTTAGATGAGAACCAACTTTCAGGCGCCATACCGAGTTCACTGTCAAAATTATCCAACCTCACAGACTTAGACCTCTCCTCCAACAGATTAACTGGAGTTATACCAGAGAATATCTCACTCATTTCTGGCTTGAAACATTTGAATTTGTCCCATAACAATCTCGAAGGCGAGATTCCAAAGCCTCTAAGTTCTCGATTCAATGATCAAACTGTTTACGCCATGAACTTGAGATTATGCGGGAAGCCACTGCATAAAGAATGTGCAAGTGTTAGGAGAAGAAGAAGGAGAAAGCTGATGCTTTTAATTGGTGTCTCTGTAGCGGGAGCTTGCCTTGTGGGATTCTGCTGTTGTGGCTATATCTTTAGCCTGCTGCGTTGGCGTAAAAAACTTAGAGAAGGAGTATTAGCAGGAGGAAAGAAGCGGAGTCCTGCTCGAGCGAGCTCAGGAGCTGAAAGAGGTAGGGGAAGCGGCGAAAATGGAGGGCCCAAACTAGTAATGTTCAATAACAAAATCACATTGGCAGAGACATTGGAGGCAACAAGACAATTCGATGAGGAAAACGTTTTGAGCAGAGGGAAATACGGACTCGTATTCAAGGCCTCATTCCAGGACGGAATGGTGCTCTCAATTCGCCGCCTTGCAGACGGTTTCCTAGACGAAGGAGGATACCGAAAAGAAGCGGAGTTGCTCGGAAAGGTTAAGCATCGGAATCTCACAGTTCTAAGAGGCTATTACGCCGGTCCCCCTGACGTGAGGCTTCTTGTATATGACTACATGCCTAATGGAAACCTCGCGACTCTTCTCCAAGAGGCGTCTCATCAGGACGGTCATGTACTCAATTGGCCAATGCGCCACCTCATTGCACTCGGCATTGCACGAGGCCTGGCTTTCCTCCACTCACTCTCGATGGTACATGGCGATATCAAGCCACAAAACGTTCTATTCGATGCCGATTTCGAAGCCCATATATCAGAATTCGGGTTGGACCGGCTAACGATTTCGACACCGGCCGAAGGAGCGTCATCCTCGTCAACCCCAGTTGGTTCATTGGGCTATGTTTCCCCTGAAGCTGCATTAACAGGGCGGGCAACGAAAGAAGCCGATGTTTACAGTTTTGGAATCGTTCTGTTGGAGATTTTGACCGGGAGGAAACCAGTGATGTTTACTCAAGACGAGGATATAGTCAAATGGGTGAAGAAACAATTGCAGAGAGGTCAAATCTCGGAACTACTTGAACCGGGTTTGCTCGAAATAGACCCTGAGTCAACGGAGTGGGAAGAGTTCTTGTTGGGTGTCAAAGTTGGTCTTCTTTGCACTGCTCCTGATCCACTCGACAGACCATCCATGGCTGACATTGTGTTCATGCTCGAAGGTTGCCGGGTCGGAGCAGAAATCCCATCTTCGGCCGATCCCACGTCACTCCCCTCCCCGGCATGATTCTTTTTTTTTATTATTATAATTAATTAATTAAAAAAAAGATTACTTCTCAAAAGAAGTCATTCTTTTTAGTATTGACAATTATTTTATTGCATGCATTATCATCTTTGTATAATCTACTTTTGTTTAATTAATTCCATATTCTTTTCGCTATTGCCTATTGGTTTGGTAGTTCTCTTTCAATATTTATTTAGTTCAACCTTTTGCTGAATCTTACAATAACTTTACCCGATACGCCGGTTCGGAGGGTCCGACGGGGACCGCCACCCACAACCACCACTCATTCACTATTCTGTGGTCAAATTAGATATTTCAGAGAGAAAGCTTTATTCCCGCCAAATAAAATAAGAGAGAAAAAAACAACCAGTGAATCGGGTGAAGACACGTGGCGAGTTATGGGAATAGAGAAAAGTAGCCGTTAATGTGACCTGTGAGTGTAAGAGTGGACTGAAGCTTCGCTTATTATGGGAAAAAGAGATGAGAAAACTTTGAGGATCCGTGAACTTGTCGGACCCCTCTTCAAATAAGATTCTCTTAAGCTCATGCCACGTGGGATACGAGAGGGAAGAAAGTGTTGACCGGCACGTGGTCCCTGACTTGTTATATTTTGTGAAGCAATAATATGGTGGCACGGAGATTGTATGTTAATTTAATTTTTAACTAATATCTTTACGAAAAATAGTAGTTGTATAGTGTGTTGGGCCCCACGTGCATCAAAACTCACTCAAATTTTTTCACCAGGACAGAGTGATAGTAACATGTAAACAGAGTACGTATCTGAGCTTTTGTATTTTTATTTTTTTTATCATCAAGTGATGTGAATTCAGAATCCAATTAAATTTGGTTGGGACCCGACACCACATTTATTCTGGTTTGTATAATGGAGGGAGGGAGGCCTAGCCTGGGTGAGTTCATAATAATGTCAATGTCGATATTCAATAATATACTGAAAACTTCAGTGATATGACTTCCCTTTTTTACCCTATCCCTTTTGTCTAGATTCGTAATTCTCTGTTTGGCAGTGGTGAAAAGTGAAGAGAGAGAGAGAGAGAGAGAGAGAGAGAGACAGGTTTGATAGAGAAAGAAGTAATAAATTACAGTTTATTTTGGCTTCTGAAGATAGTGGTATTCTTAACTCAAACACAAAGTAAATGAAATGTAATCACCCAAGAAGCCAAAATCGTTTATTTGATTCATTTTCTATTTCTAGCCTGTCACTTGTTTTTCTTTCTTCTATGTCAGTTATACATAAAAACAAATGAAAAGAGAAATATATATATTATATATATATATTAACGCTCTATTTTATCCTTAGTATTAAAAAAACCATTTATATTTTAACGCCTATTTTTATCATTGGTATATTAAATATTTATTATGTATTTATTGTTTTGTCTGAATTCACAAACAAAAAGAGCAAGTGTGACTGTGCAAAGAGCTCATTGTAACCTGAAGAGTGACCCACAAAAGAAACGACGATTTGGAGGAGAGCGTACTTGTAAACCTAAAGAGTGACCCACGTCGTCGGTTCGGTTCTTGTCTGATTCTTTTTCCAATCAAAACAATGCCATAATGGCAGCCGTTTTAGTGAGCAATGAATTAGGAATACGTTGTATAACATAACATATAATTGAATAATAAAGCTTAGCTAGATATCAAGATAATTTAATGCCACACAATAATGGTTTCAAGTTTCATCTAGGACTAGGAGGAGTCTAGTACAACATAATAAACTAAAAAGGAGAAAAGAAGAGACAAGAGAGCCCTCCTGGGTTCTGAGTGATTAACTCCCAGCATGAGACTTTGACACGCGGTTAGAAGTATTAAGATACGACACAACCCCAATTGACAACTAAGGCCAACTTAGTGAGTACAGCTATGTAAACTCTAATAAAGTTTGTGGCTTCAATTCAAATACAGAAAACTTATCACACATTAAGCTGGCAGATGAGAGCAATATGCAAGAAATGACCTAAGAGACGTCAAGGACCACATTTTCCAAGCAGAACCAAGCTATTTAACACGTGCTCAAGGCACCACACAGTCATCATTTAGTCTCATGCTGCACATTTTAAGACAATGTGCTTGTATTTGGGCGTTATTATTGAAGCCGAAGCATGCAATTAATTAACTCCTACAAATTTAAATCTATATAACATTAAAAATAATAACAAGGGGTCAGCTACTTTAATGGAAAAGGTATAAACTAGAATATCTTTAGTTGTTTTCTTGTGCTATTAATAATGTGCTCATAAACAAAGCATCAATTTATTCGGGTTTACAACAACATCACTAGGATACAGTTGAAAAAAATACAAGCGACTATAAATGATATATTTACCAGCCATTTGTGTGACTAATGTAAAGTAATTGTGATACATAGAAATGAGAAGAAGTAAAAATGGTAGAAAAAATATTACAGCAGACTCCGGTCAGGCAGGTGTCAAACCCTCTGGAATGGATTCTTTATCAGAGTTGGGTGAGAGAAATCTTCGGCAAGCATAAAAAACAGCTGAATGGAAATCGCTAGGGTTGTCTATGAACACAAAGTGCCCCGCCTGCAATTGAATTCACAAAATTATTAAATTCAACGACTGTAGGTTATGCACAACACGTACGCAAGTACAAATATGTACATATAGAGAGAAAGAGAGGGAGAGAGGACCTGAGGAACCCTGATGATCTCACAGGGGGGCTTCATATTCTTGCGAGCTTCTTGAGCCCCTTGATAGTTCATCCAGTCATCATGGCCGTATATAAATGTAGTTGGCACCTTCCACTCTGACGCACTGTATGTAGAAAAGATCATTTTTAAAACTCTACTGCCTCACAGAAGTTCTAGATTATAAACATAGCATAAACTTATTTGACTTACATTTGGTTGAATATATATATTTCAGCAAGGGGAAAAGGAAAAAAAAAACTATAGTCAAAAGGACATTTCAAACAAAATAATTAAAAGCATAAAAGGATAGGCCTTTGTAACGATAGGTGCTTCGTCATAGTAGAAGGATTTAAACACACTAATTTTCCTTCACTTATTTTTAATACTTTTTCTTGGGTTAAATTTTACAAAAGCAAGAAACAAAGAAAGAAATTTTTGAGAGAAAGAGGGTCATCAAACCTGTGAAGTAGTGGCATCCTTGCAAATGCTCCAAAAGAAAAAATATATTTCAAGCACAGCTCCCCACTAGCTTTGGCTGCTAAAGTATGGTATACATAATCTTCAATTGGAAAATAAATTATTAGAAATACAATTAATTACATGGTAGGTATAAACAAAAAATTGAATCTTAATTACCAGTTAGCAGTTTAGACTCCTCTTCAGTCAGCACATTCCCTGTAGAATAAGAACTAAATCTAGCAGTTGTGTATTTCTGCACAAGATTTGGACCCCACGGACCTAAACCCCTACAAAGTACAAAAAACACAAGATTAAGGCGCTGGTACGATTAAAAGTAGAAAATTTGATTACATAAAGATGTTGCTATTAGAGCAAAATCTCAAGATTTCCCACAATGTCTTAATATATGCCAAAGAGACATGGCGGTTATGTGTGCAAGCATGCACAGCACACACATTTGGTGTCACATCCATGAATATAACACCCCACAACAAAAACAAAAGGAAGACATAAAAGAGAGATTAAAATCATGGAAACTTGGAGTTATTCAATTTTAATCCCTGAAAATGTATTTAAAACTAGAAATAAAACTATCCTCCTGCTGAACCCTACAATCTTTGGGAGGGAAGAAACTGTCCCATCAGAAATTGAAGACTTGATCAATTGACCTAACAATAGGTTCATGCAAAGATGTAGTTAGAACTACAAAGGAAAAGCAATATACACCTGACAATCTTTTGAGGGGTAAAATTAGATTCCCACAAATGGTTTAAGACTGCTCCTTTCCATGTTGCTCTAAAACGGGCAAGCCGCTCAGACATGCCATCTGCCTCGGAGGAAAAACCAGCAGGTCCAACCAAAATCAAGTGCTTAACGTGCTCTGGATGCTTTATGAAGATAAACATGACATCAGAGATGTGAAAATTACACCAGCATACTCAGACTTCAAAGTTGGTAGAAGAAAGAATGTACCTTAAGAGCATACTTAGCAGCAACATATCCTCCAAATGAATGTCCAAGTAAAATAAAGTTGTCTAGGTTCTTGGCTTTTCGCCATTCTTCAAGGGAATCAATGAACCATGCCTCGGTTTCTGACATTTAATTGCAAGTTTACAGAATGAATATAATATAATGTTTTCTCATTATGTTAAAACATCTAACACAGTATTAAAGCCTACATATATTGTAGATGAAACTACCTTCAGTACTTTTGCATGTAAAGTCAGGCCTGCTTGATCCACCCCAACTGCAAGACATTAAATTCAACAAACTAAGTCGCAAAAGCAGTATTCAATATAATTTTTTTAAATTACAAGGCATTTTACAAAATAAATTCTAGAAAACTGTTCTCAAGAGCTTAAAGCCAAAACGACAAGACAATTTTTTTTAAATGTCTTACAACTACACTTTACAAGACATCAAATGCGTACATAAAAACTCATACAGGAATCACACTTTTAATAGTTCTAAGTGCAAAGTTCCATGACATGTTAGCGATAAGGAATATTAAAAACAAAAACAAAAACAATAAAGCATCCATTCTATGACAAAAAACGAACAAGAACGATGCTGAATACTTAGCAAAAGTTCATCCTAGGTTGCTAGATCATCGAAAAACATGTTTTTATTTTGGACGAAGAATTACACTGCCAACAAAATTTAAGAAATATATATTTTGAAGTAAGAACTATAGCCATCATATAAAATTCAAGCAGGTCAAAGTTCAGAACACCATCATTGATAATTGATACATCCACACAAACACCCCACCTCCTCCCAAAAAAAAAAAAAACAGTAGTTATACTATCGGAGCTTACCCAAGCTGATCAATAGCAATGACTCTGAAACGACTAGCAAGAGCATCAAAATTCCTGAAGAAAAAGCCTTGAGAAGCACCATATCCATGCACCATTACAAGAGTTGGAGAATCACTTTTACTGTCGAATGAAACAGTGTTAATAAACCTTGGCTCATTGCTTGAAGAGCGAAACCACCTAATTTTCGAACCCGGTGGGCCTGAGCCTATATTCACCTGCTCTTGAACATAAGGAGTCCTGCAATTGAAGCAATTCGGCCACATCCAAATAAGACACCAAACAATTAACAGGCGTCAAAGCCAAAATCTATCAAAATTCAACATTACTCCGGATTCGGCCATCGCAAGTAAGCAGAGTTTAATAGAACCAGTCAATTCATACCAGATAGCAATTCGAAAACTGTTGGTAATGCACAAGGCCAATCGGCCATAATTTAAAAAATATATATTATTATATTTAACCCTCAGCAACCCCAAAAGATTCTACGACCTTTGCTTAAGGACAACATCCACTTGAGATTCAATAAAAATGAATAATTAGTGTTTAAATAAACCATAAGAAGCACATACTGAATAAGTGGAATTAGGGTTTGAAAGGGAAAAGTTAATCCAGAACAAAAGTCGAAAATACAAACCAGCAGCTATAACTAACGAAATGCCGAAGTCTCCATCTCCGGCAAATAAAAATTTAGGGTTTAAAAAAGTAAAGCGAAATTACTTGACTATAGAAAGAAGACGGTTTTCGGAAGCGATGATGTGATCGGTGGAGGTGGGAATCCAACGAAGTAAAGAGGGCCACAGCGATCTCGACTTCGCCACAGACGCCGTCGAAGTAGCGGCGGCGGATGAGCCAACGTCGGCAGACTTACTGATCTCCTCGGCCATAATTCTCGACCACCGAAGGCGAAGCGGGTTCATACGATAACTTGATCACTACGAAAACTTAACTAAATAATCTTCCTGGTCTTTAATGGCGGTAATGTATCTATCTCTCTATATATATATATATACATAATCTTCTTTGTCCTTGGTCCCGCTAATATTTGAGTCCTCGTTGACTCTAATATAAACATAAATTAATGTGGCTGCTTACGTGTCAAATGAAAAATAAGCATTAGTGGCCACACGCTCCAGAAAGAAAGGTTAAACTAAATTAACGGCTTCATAGCGCGTGTATTGCAACCGCGTCTCGCCTCACGTTTACTTCAGAAAACGAAATCGGTCTGGTCTATGCGTCTCCGATTATTTCTTGGCCACCACATCTCGCTTTTCTCTCTCTTTTAACGTAAGCAATGACAAATTGACAGCTTTTAAATTTCTTTGATTGGGAGACGTTAGGCATGACGAAAAGAGTAAACGGCAACAAATATACAAACGACATGAAATAAAAAGTGACAGGATAAAAGAAGAGAATGAAACGACATAAAACACCGATAACTAGGAGTAGGACAGTATAAATAAAATTTGAAACGACAGTCACAAACAAACACATGGAGGAAAAATAAATCACATTAAAAACGACAAGGGCTCATTGTACTACATAGCATAATAGCTTTAAGATGGGACACACAACATGAAACGATGGCTAATTTGAGAAACGAAAAGAAGTACAAACAATAAAACGTTAACTTTCAATCATAGCTTGATTTTTTTTTAATCATAGCCCTGTTCGGTAAAAAAAATTTAATTAGTTTTTTTGATTAAATAATAAAAATTTTGATAACAACACCGAAAAACATGTTCGATGAGTTAAAGTTTTTTTAAACTTATTTTTAATTTTTTTAAATTTTAATTAAAATTGACCAAATTTTGAAAACACCATTTTCATATTTTCAAAAAAAAATTAAACCAATTTTTTTTCTCCCATCTCAAGCTCGTGTACAGAGACCTCTCTCAAGCTTCAATGGCTTTTCATGGGTCTCTCCAAATTTTCTTCACGTACACCATCTCTTTCATGTCTCTCCCTCATATGATTTCTTCTTCTTCTTCTTCTTCTTCTTCTTCTTCTTCTCAATCTCTTTTTCTTATTTTGTTTGGGATTAGGGTTTGTGATTTTCCTCCATTTTTTCTCTTGTCCAATATAATTGACACAGGACTCTGAGATTTTAGCTAAGCTCAGTGTATTCTTAATTCACAGGTACATATTTGTTCTTTCTTTCTGGTTTGAACCTCTTTTGGATTCTTGATTTATGTTTTTTTTTTGTAATATTGTACTTTGATTTATGCTTTTGGTTTTTCTCTCTTCTCTCTTCTTTGTTGAGCGTACTGTGAGATTATAGTTGTTTAGGTTTTCCATGACCCCTTTGGCCACAGACTTGGACGTAGGGTGCACTATGACCTCACTGGTCATGGTTCAGAAAAACTCCATTACCCTACTGGTTTTGGATGAATCACTAGATATGATATTAGGGACAGTGGAGCCAGTAAACATTACTGGAGTTTCAGAACTGAACTCAAGGTGTTCATATTGACGCTCTCTAAGGATGATGGCACTGTCAGAATTGCTGAATGAACCAGACTGTTGGGCTTCGAGCTATTATTAGTTCTATTGATGCGTGCGTCTGCTTAGATTCTAGAAGCTCTTGAAGACATATGCAACACTGAGAAGATATTGAGATACAAGAAGCAATTCAGAATCAGTTCTGCAAGCATATTGTTAGAGATTTTTCAAAACAGAAGGGGGAGTATACATGAAGCTATCCAAGTTAAGTAATAACTTGGTAAGGAGTATCATAGTCAAAATGGAGGAGAAGCTCCCAAGAAGGAGGAAATTTGAGGAGTGTTTGGACAGCATTGTTGGATAGCAAAGATATAGCAAAGATAAGTTTCGGGACGCTTCGAAAGAAGGAAGAGATTGCTCTACATACAGTGAACCTTGTAAAGTTTCTAAACATTGAAATCAAGTAGTTCTCTTTTTTAGAAATGATTGTACTGTGGGAAGCTATACAGTACCGAGTAAAAGATACGCTCAAGAAAAAATATGAGATAACCATGTTATTTTATGAGAGAGCAGTACTGTAGTATTTTAATGCCAAGGAAAGATTAAGGTTGGAGAATATTGGCAAGTTAAGACTACCCAAGAGTCACGACGATGGCTTTGTGGGAGAAGCTAACAGGGTAGAGAGATATTATTGAGATGGTGTAGGAACGAGAGAGAGAGAGAGAGAGAGAGAGAGAGAGAGAGAAAGAAAGTTGTGAAGTGAGTGTATGAGTGAGAGGGTTAATAGAGGGAGAAAGGCATGAGAAATTAGAAGAATGAGAGGGAGAGAGGGTTGAGATGTTGGGCGATTGCTACGAGAATAAGAAAAAGGAAAATGATGAATTTAGGGTTTGGAAGAGAGCATTTATATCAATGTATTAAATTTAATATATATATTTATATAAAAAAAAAAACTATGTATCGGGTTTCAGGTTTAAACCCGAAATTTGAAAAATAATTATTTAAAACCTGAACCCGACCCGAATATAATCAGGTTCGGATCGGATTCAACCCGCCAAAAATGGGTCTTGCACTTTTTCGGGCCCATTAGGCCAGGTAGGTCTATTAGATTTTCATATTTTTAGGGCCCAATGTTCACCCATAGCGTACATGACAACCAACGAAAAGCTAGGAAATGCTATGGTGCCTTAATATGCAATACGAAGAACGGCGTTGTTGCCAACATGATACTTGACAATCAAGTTGCAAGAGACCTAGAAGGATGTTCGACGAGGAGGCTGTGGTGGCAGTACAACTGTGACATCCCAAATTTGCTAATTAGCCTTGGTGCCTTGATTAGTGTGTCGGGAGGGCATAAACGGATATTATGTGCATTTTTATGATTATATGCATGGTTATGTGAATTATGTGAGTTATATTATGATATGACTATTATAGCATGTTTAGGTGTGTTAAGCATGCATGTGGGCCCGTTCCTTATTAGAAGGGTATTTTCGTAATTTTGACCTGTTGGGGGTATTTTCGTGATTTAGACCACATTATTATGTGGATATATTTGAGTTATTTGGAATGAGGCGATCCTAGTGAGAAAATTAGCTGTTTAGTCACAACGGGGCTAAATACCCAGCTCGGGGTGAGCCTAGGGGTATTTTGGTAATTTAGTACCGGGATTTATCGAGTAATGAGAAGTTAGTTGGTGATTACTTGGGGATATTGGAATTAATTGGGAAATATGGTGTTGATTGAGGATAAATGGGAAATTGTAGAGTCCAAGAACTTTACTTAGCTAGTTAGATAGTAGTAATAGTAGTAGTATTTTTATGACTGTAGATTTTGGTTCAGACCGGGATTTAATTGGACACTCGTAGTAACACTTGTAGATTTTCTAAGTTTAACCTATAGTTTAAGAATATTAATTTTAACCTAAGGTTTGATTAATATGACTGATATTGATGGTGATATTTATTATATTATAAGGTTTAGATAGACTCAATAAGATAGTACCACTTGTCATATGTATGTTTAATGATAATTAAGTATTTTTGAGGAATAAGTTTATTAAGATTAATATTTGAATATCCTAGGGTCTGTCAGCAGCTTTGAAATCGTTAGAGGACTTAGTCAAGGCTGTTTAATCAATTCAAATTAAGCTAAAAATGTGCAATTTCGTGTTTAAATATTCAGCGTATGCCGATATATCGCAACTATAGGGGGCAATATATCGCAGTACGGGGATACGAAAAACACGTAACTTCGCACGATCACCTCGACGAGCCTCGGGCATGCTGGCCCAGGCGATATATCGCCTACAAGGGGTGATATATCGACTCCCTTACTATAATTTTGAATGTTTTTTAAAACGTTCTCTTTTTAATCTTTAACCTCTTGATAAGTCCAGCATCTTTCTGACCGAGTCTTCAGCCTCTGCTGAACGATAATTCAAATATTTTTCACTTAAAAAGCCATTATTTTATTCAAGTTAAATGAAGATCTTTTCATTCTTGAACTCTATAAATAGGACCTAGTACCCAACCATTTATTCATTTATCAAGCTAAGTTCAGAGGCTGCAAGCTGCTAGGTTATTTTTGAGAGTGTAAACACTTGGGTTGGGGATTATAAGCTTAATCATTATAAGCTTACCAAACACTTGGGAAGTAAGGTTTATAGCACATTTCGGTTCAAGGTTTAGATCGTTCATAGAAGCATTCGAGGTATTCCAAACTCTAGTTCATTTTGGTATTGTTTTCCTTAAGTTCTTATAGTTTTCTATTCAGCACCCTAACTTTATTCTTTATTCTTGGATAAGGAATCTAAGATCTTGAACATAAGGTTTTTGGTAAGTATGTTCTTGATGGTATAGTTCATCCATTCTTTTCATTCTTTCTTCAGTATACTCACCCTTTCATTTATGGTTTTTAGGAGTGTTCCAAAGTCCCAAATCTGTTCTCATATCCCGGTACTTTTGGTCAGGAAAATAGGATAGGATTTTATATGTTATGTTATGTGTTATCTTATTATTTAAGTGTTATGTATATGTTATATGTTATATTATGTATGTTTGTAGACTTGGGCATATGACCTGTATAACTAACAAGCCCCAATAAATTATGGGCATATGACTTGCTTAGCTAGCAAGCCCCACAAATATAATGGGCATATGACTTGTTTAGTTTATAGGACCCCAAGTAATAATGGCCATTATAGTATGTGTGACATATGTTTTATTATATGTTGCGTTATGAATTTTATGTATATGGTTTACGTGTTAGGTTTTCCTTGCTGGGCATTAGGCTCACTCCTTTATGTTTATATGTGCAGGAAAATAGCTTTGGTGGCGGGAAAGGTTCTTGGAAGCTTGGGGATGTGTATTAAGGCGGGATGAAATCGATGGACCGAGCGTTCGATTCGAGGATGAAGTCTCTTTAAATTTTATATGTATTTTCCGCACTTTATTATGTAATCCATTTTATTTAAAATTTTGTTATGTTTTTCTTTTAAAAACAATGAGATCCCATGTCCTACTTTAAATTTTATGTAGTTTAACACTTGTTTTTTTTTCAAGTTTTAATGAAGTTATGATTATTTCACTTGTAAGTTTTATTAAAAATTAGTGTCTATGTATAGTAGTCATTAATGGTCCAAAGTCAAGAGTAGTTGGGTCATTACAGAAATGGTGGCAAAAGACCATTTTGCCCTTGAGGGCATTAAAGAACTAAGGTAAAGGCTTGGGCGTTTTGGTCTTTTCTTGCCCATAGAATTGACTTAGTCAATTAGAAGCTTTTAGAAATCATACAACCACAAAAATAGCTCCCTTTTTCTCTCTCTCCCTCTCTTGTTATTTCCCTCCCTCTCTCTTAGACTGAGTTTTTTTAAGAAAACTCTTGAATTATAAAGCTTGGAGGTGATCTTGGTGGGTATTGAAGGCTTGGAGCTAGAGATTGGATTGGGAGCAGCTTAGGGGTTGAATTACTCAGCTGAGGTAAGATTCTTTGCTCTGTTTCTACTGAGAATTCTGGTGTTTTTAAGTTTTTATGAGGTTTAACTTGTGGTTTGAGTTTTGAGTTGGAGTAAGGTTTTGGCTTGGTTTTAGGGGTGTTTTTGTTGCCTATGTTGTGTTATTCAGAGTCCTAGGCTCAATTGGGACTTTGGTACAACTTTGGGAAGAATATCCAAGTGAGGTTTCGAGTTGTGGGGACTCAAACCTAAGGGCTCGGGAAGGATTCTACTACCCAGTTTAGTAGAATTCGAGGTCCCGAAGGCTAGGACTCGGTCTGGAAGCCTTTATTTACTCGATATTGATGGATATCCTCTATTATGGTTATGACTAGGGTACTGCTAGGGCTCGGAAGGGGATCGTGCTCGAGGGTCATTTTTATTTATCCAATGCTTGGACCAGATGTAAGAAAAATGCACCTAGTATGTGGTCAGGGCTTGAGTCTGGTAATTGAACATGGGTATAACTATGATTGAGATTTTTTATTAAACATGTCTGATTTTATTGAGCATATATGTGATAAATGATTTATGCTTGTCTGTATTATCTGATTGAAAGACTTCACTTATGAGTCAAGGGCGGCAATAGAGCGTGGAGCGTAGGCCGAAAGGCTTGACTTATAAGTCAAGGGCGACAATAGCGTGCTGAGCGCAGGCTGGTATAGTTAAGCCTATCCAGGAGCATGGTATACGCTTGACCGACCCTATGGTCACTTGGAAAATAAAGCGACAGATACGCTTGGCCTACCCTAAGGCTGGTTATGCATAGAATAGGGCAATGGGCCCCAAGGTGACTCTACAGTCACTTATCTAGGGAAACGGGCCCCAGGGTGACTCTACAGTCACTTATCTATGGCAACGGGCCCTGGTGTAACTCTATAGTCACTTATCTAGATTGAATGCATGCACGAGTAAGGTTATTACTGCTAGGCAAGCTAATTAAGATTCTGTAATATGTTATTAATTGCTTATGAGCATGTCTAAGTTTTCTTGCTAAGCCTTGGCTCACGAGTGCTATGTAGTGCAGTAAGGGAAAATGGAAGTTGGACCAGCCATGAGTTGGAGAGCTTCGATGGCAGCGTGTACATAAGCAGCTTTCTCAACCACCATGGTCGGGGATTCACAGAGGAACTAGGGTCGAACCCTAATTTTGACTCTTAGATCGGCCTATTGTATTTTTTTGAATTGTAAATGACCTTTTAACGTATGTAATCTTAAAATTTTTAATGAAATAATTACTTTTTTTAACCAAAATATATAACCCTGACCTGTTAATTACCTTTAGTTACACATTTATGACCAAATGACCCGATTAGCAAGTCTAGCACTGTCTAAAGAACATAGTTAAGGCTCGGGACGGATTTTATCACCCGGATTGATAAAATTCAACGTCCCGGAGATTAGAATTATGACCCAAAGTTATTTAATGGATAAGAACTTGATGGGTGGATATTGTTAATGCGTTGTGACTAGGGTTTCAGTGAGGCTCGGACTAGGAACTATGCTCGGGACATCGGTGCTTGGAAAGCTCGGGACACAGGTAAGAAAACTACTGTTCCCGTAGAGCTTGTGTTGTAGGGCTCAGCCCTATATAACTGTGTTGCAGGGCGTGGCCCTTTGATTGCATTTATATGTGTTTGGTTATATTATGTGTGTATATAAATGATAAAGTGACGATGGCCGGGAACGGCGAAGGCCGAGAACGGCAAGGGGCCGGGAGCAGCGTTTAGCACGCAGAGTAGAGTTGCCAGGGCGAGACCCCAAGGGATACCTGGGATATCCTTACGGTATAGGCCATGTACCCAAGGCCTGGTAAAGCGCCTAGGACGGCATGGCCGTATGTGAATAGTTTGATGAAGGCTTGATTTTATGTTAAGTGTTTAATGTGGATATATTATCTACTTGCAAGGGTTTTCTTGCTGGGCTTCGACTCACGGGTGCTCTATGGTGCAGGTAAAGGCAAGGGGAAAGTCGGTCAGCCTTAAGTATGGTGAGCGTGACGAGCAGTGCGTACATGTCTGGTCTGCCTGGCTGCCACGACCAGGGGTGCTTTTGGGGGATGATTGTACTAAACTTAAATTTTGTCGTTTAGTCGACTCTGGTTATATTTTGAGTTGTACATATTTCTAAACAATGTTTTTGGGATCCCAAATGTTAAATGTTTTATAATTTTTCAATGAAAGGTTTATTCTCAAGTTTATGACTCTGATTACGATTTAATTACACTTTTGTCCTAAAACCTCGATTAGCGAGTTAAGTTCACATTTTAAACTCACTTAGTAACGGTTCTAAGGCAGTAGGGTGTTACAATAAATGTCCGAGTTTTTAAAAAAATCAACAAACGACCCAATACAACAAATTAGTATAGCAAAATTCCACACTTACCCTTACCCTCTTTAACCTCTTTAGCCTTAGGTAAACCCTAATATTCATTTGGGGCTTGGTGCAAAATGATAATTTAGGTAATCAACAATATAAAAGGGTCATTTCTCTACAATTTTAAAAATGAGGACATTAACTTCTTCATGTCATTATTTTGGGTCATTTACTATAATTTCTCTAAGTATGAACATCCCTTAAAGTCGAGTAAATGGTCATTCAATGATAGTTCCAACAACAACGAGGGCAATAAGCGAATCTCACATCTAGGTTCGACCCCACAAGTTTATAAAAGTCAAGGTAGCCAAATGGCACTAGGGGGAAACGTGATCCCTACCCTGAGGGTGGTTAACCTGCCGGAAGAATCTTAGTGCCAACCACGAGGAAGAGACAAAAGAGGTGGTTAACAACCCTATGGCCAAGTGAAGAAAATCAGACCCTTTAGAAGTCAATAAACAGACAATCAAAAGCCATTACAAATCATCTAATTCCTGGATAATTAACTTACACAATATAAACACTCACTCTATCAATCACTCTCTTGCTTTGGTTCTCTATCTACAATCTAAATCTCGAAGGATATTCATTGAAACCAGGCATTCTCCAGTACTCTACGAACATAGGTGATATCATTTTATCATTATTCATTTCTCTAATCATTCTATAGTTGCTTACTGACTTGACCGTCGAAGTCCCTTTAGTTAGCACCATACCGGTGTTCCAAAACTTTCACATACTCTCTTTATTCTATACGCTGCCGGTGCCCGCTAGCATTCATCTCAACCATTTTATAATTTACCCTTTACAGTATCTTTGTTGAAATGTGACATAACTTTCTGCCTTGTAGTTTAAGTGATCAAGTGTTTGTGTATAAAACTTGGTCAAAAATTCTGGTTAGAGATCAATCATGTTCTTGTTCATCAATTTCTCCTTCATGTTAACCACTCCAAGTAGTCCTGATGTTCTTGGAGTGGTGATGATCATTGTAATGGGTAAAAGAAGCAATTCCATTGTCAAACGAGACGAGGAGTTTTGCATCATGTAATGGAGTTTTTAGAAATGAGAATAGAAAATAGTTTTTTTGTAGTTTTCAAAATTATATGGTATTTTGTTACTAAAATAATTTTTTTAAAAAATAAAAAACATAGAACATGTTTGGATAATTAAAAAATCCTTGTTATTAGAAAATAGTTTTTCTTTTCAATACATATTATGATTTTTTTTTACCTCAGCAAAAGTCATCAGTTTGCATAGGTAAAGATCATTTGACATTTGTTGGCAAATTTTCGCACCATCGGTAAAAATTTCACTGATAGGATTGAATTTTTTCAGCACTTGTGGAAATGCGCCACCATAAATGACTTTTGTCGGTGCGTGAGGTGCTGCTAAAAGATAATGCACTGGGAAAAGTTTGAGCTTTGGAGACACTTTTTGACTTTTTCTAGCACATTTAAAGTGCCGATAAAAGTCCTAAGACACTTTTGTTGGCGAATCAAATGTGTGGCGAGAAAGATACATTGGCAACTTTTGCTGGTGTTTTTCAGTCAATTTTGTAAAAATTAATTAATGTTGTAGATACTTCTGAAAACAAAATAAAAAAACAAGAATGAATATATATATATATGTATACAAAATTATTAGGTAGTGATTTTTTTTAATCACTACCCATAGGTGAGAGAGATGGAGAGAGGGGTGAAAGACACAAGGTGAACCCAACCCATGAGTTATTCTGTTTCTTAGAAGTGAAACAGAGTACCCTGATAAATGATGCAGTATACCCAAGTTAGGATAAGAAGTTAATTACTCTTTTGTTTATCTATAATAATTATGACAACTCATTTATAGTTTCTCTATATTCTTGTCGTTTATTAAAATTAGCTTGTTATCGTTTCTTAGCTTTATGTGCTTGTTTAGCTACGTGAAAATTGTATCATTGTGGGTATCATTTATATACTTAATCTGTCAATGCAAAACCTAGCTGATGTTATTCATTCTGAAATATAAACTTAGGTGATGTTTGATTGGGGGAATCAATTTTCATTTCATTCTTTTGTTTGGTTGCATTTTAGAGTAATGGAATATCATTCCAATGGAATGGTTTTTCCACCATTTTGGTGGAATGACGATTCCATTTGAAAATGGGAGTAAAGATCATTCCAATGCAAGATTGTTAAAAATTTAATAATTTTTTTTATTCATATTAATTTTTATTTCATTCAATTCCTATTCATTTTCTCATTCTCATTCATAATCCTCAATTTTCATTCTCTCCAACCAAACGACACATTAATTTGCGCCTCTGGTTTGCTCCTACATGAGCTTCCTTCAATCCAAAGACCCACTCCATCAATAACTCATTCACTTCGTATTAACACAAAATGTTATTTTTACCAACCTATAATTTGGTTTTACACGTTTTACATATATAGGTATATATATTTTAATTTATTAAAAGATATATATATATATGTGGGTGGTAATAATGTGAGTCTAATGATATCCACATGTGGCACACAGTGTTACATATCAACAATTTTGGTTAAGAATTATCTTCTTTATTCTTTTTAGTTTATTTTATGTGTAATTTGGGTATATATATACATATTAATTATTATTTTTTTGTGTTGGTTAAATTTTAGTAATTTTTTAGTTTATTTTGAGTTGATGTCTAGTTTTTCTTAGATATTGTTGACCTTGATTTTGGTCAACGACACGGAGTCTAGAAAACGACAGGAAAGTAATATAGAGCTTGAGAAAATGATCTCATGGAAAGATAAAGAACACAGAGATTTATAGTGGTTCGGCCCCAGTGATTGGTAATGACCTACGTCCACTTTATACTATTATTAATATTGAGTTCCAAATGTGTGATCAAAGAACTAGGGTTCCTGAGTTTCACAGACCTTATAGGAAGAAAGCAATACAAACGATGGATAATAGTACTATAATTCCAAAAAGAAAAAGATCGATCCCCTTCCTTGAGCTGTCTCTTGTGTATTTATAGGCTTAGGAAGAGTTACATGAATTAGGAAATAATATATATCCTTAATGATCGGATCTGCAGGTCATAATGAAGAGATATTCTCGGATATCATCACAACTGTACAGACCTTTACATAAATGAACAGAGTGTACGACCAGGCTGGTCGTATATAAAACTTGATCTTTTCATGTGGAAATAATGTTGGTCGATAGGGGAGCCGTATCTCTGCTATGTGTCGAAAATCCTTGCCACGTCATCAGTAGCTGATTTATGGATAAACATTTGCCCCCCAAGTTTATTTATTGCGACCAGCAATAAGTAAACTTAGGAAACTAACTTTTCGTATGCCCCACGAAATCTGTCAGAGCCTCTCGTGCGTTCATGAAAACTGTGACCTAATCACGTCCAATCATGCCTTTTTAGTTCTCAAGAAACCTTTCCGGCAGCTGTTACACTCCCCCATGCCTTGAAAAAGGTAACTCATGATTACCCTTTTTTTTTTAATCACATCTCAGCCTTTACAAATAATCCTCACATTTACCTTTTAACTCTTTACACGCCATCTCTTTGCCAAGAACTCTCAAGAACTATATTTCAAAGCCCGGAACTTCAAGGTTTTCAATCGCTTTGCTAAGGATCTTTCGCCTGCAAGCCCAAAGCTATTCCTTTTCAGAATCTCCAATCTTCATTCAGGTAATTTTCTTCGACGTTTAACCCTTTGAGATGCCATACATGTTGCTTCTGTGCTCTGAAACTTTTTGTGTTCTTGGGTAAAAATTTGTGAAGATTTTGTATATAACATTTGATGCTTGATAGGGTAGTGTAGTTTTGCTCTGTAAAAGTTAGGAATCAGTTTGATAGTCAGGATCATGGGTTTAGGGCGTAAAATCAAAGTAAAAATTCGATTTTTAGACTAGCTGAAAAACTGGGGTTTTCCCGCCCCTTTGGAGTTGAAAAAGCTTTTTCAGAAAAACTTTTACTTTCACTTTTTGATCCGTTTTTCAAACTGCTCGCATAAAACTTAGTGTTTCGGTTAGAATGCTGCTCGCCGTAGACGCGAGCAACGTTATTCCAACTTTCAACATAAGCTCCCAGGCTGTGCGTCTTATCTCCTCCTTTGTCTGTTTGCAGTTTATATGCAAGACCCGTGGGGAGGAGAAAGACCCATCGATGATGATCTGCTAGCTCAACTGCTCAAGGATGAAGAACAACCCTCGACATTCATACCCGATATTCCCTTTTTTCGTACCAATCCAAACACTTCCCCAGTCTTGACCCGAAACATGGCTCACACCAAAACCAAGGCCCAGAAAAGGAAAAAATCTTACCTTTCTCACCAGCCTGCTACTTCAGCTAATGCTCCCTCAACCAGTGGTCGAGATGAAAATGCTCCTGACCCAAACATCCAAAGACATGCCCGCCCTCGACACGCCATTCAGCCGGATGTTGAGTGGCATGTAGTCTCTGAAAGTAGGGTGACGATCAGAATGATCGCCAACTACTTAAGGAAATATGGTCTGCCAGGTGTGACCTTAGTCAAGCCCAACCCAGACCAAAGGACTAATCTGCCTGGAGGCGCCTATAGCGCCTGGTCGCGGTTTCATATTGAGGCAAGGGCCACCTTGCCTCTTCACCCATTCTTTCAGAGGGTGGCCAACTATTTTGGAGTTGCCCCCTTTCAAATAACCCCGAATGGATATAGGATGCCTGCTGCACTCTATATCTTGTATAGCCAGAAAAAATGGCTCGTGCCATCGCCTCATGAGGTCAACTACCTGTTCGACCTCAAATCTAACCCCAACCATGAAGGCACGGGGTTCTTCCACCTTTGTCATCAGGAAACTGGGCGCACTTTCCTGACTGACACGACCCACATCTCAAATGTGGGGAGGTACTACCAAGAGTACTTCCTTACGGTTGACCTGGTCGCGGACAACCTGGCTTTCGCACGAGGAGGTAAAACTTTCGTATCGCTGGTTGACTTCTTCACTTAGTGTTTTCCTCCACAATGTCTTAAAATTTTGATGTCATCCAGGCCTGTGGTTGCGACCAAACCCAACTCCGGGCATGGAGTCGAGATCGATACTCTTTGCCAGCATGACTGATGCTGAGAAGAGTGTTAAGAATCTGGTTACAGAGGCTAACCTTAGGTTGGCTGGCCTCTGGGCCCCTCAACCGGACATGAGGGGGCCCTCGGCAAGGAATGCTTGCGACGAAGAGGAACCCGAGCAGCAACCTCAAGCATCACCTCCACGGAGGAGACTGACTGGGGTCACGATCAGGGAACCTGCTGGCACTCCTCGAGCAGAAAGGCCCTCGCCCCCCTTAGGGAAAGGAAAGCAGAAGGCCACCGAGCCTGCCGACCTCTCTGACAACTCGTCGAATGACAACAGTATAGTTATTTCGCTTTTAGACAATTTGCCAATTCCCTGTCATTTATTCGACAGGGACGAAAATTTTAAATATGCTCCACACTTAGGGCCAGACTTCTTCGTGTCAAAGAATGAGTGTAAGACTAGTAGAGTCTGTAGTGTAGCGACCAGTAATAATAGCTCGGGTATTGGACTTTGCAATCCTTTTCTGTTTCTTTTTCTGATGTAATGTTTTTGGCTATTCATGCTATCTTACTGTTTGACGTTGTTCTTGCTTTTCAGACATGGACTCCACCAACGTGTTCGATCTTTACAGCACCCCAGAGGCTGCCGCAGCTCCTCCAAGCAAGAAGAAAACCAGTAAGAGACATACTGGGGAGAGCAGCAAAGAGCCTCAGGCGAAGAAGGCCTGGAACGAAGGCCTTTCGGAGGACAGGCCTTCTGCCACCGCGACTCCGCCTTCTCCCCGCGAGCAGCAGACTCCATGTGCTGCGGCTGGGTCGACTCCTTCTCCCACTGCCCCATCTGACCAACCTCATTAGGCTGACCCTGCCTCAGCTGGGAATGAGATGGTCGGTCGCGCCTTCAAGCTGATCAAGGAGAGGGTCACCAAGATCGTGAAGCATGAACGCTGCCGAGAGGCAATGTCGACTATGGAGACGATGGGTGTTGACCCAATTCTGAACCGTGCCCTAAACGAGTTCACTAGTGTAAGTCATCTTTTTTTGTGAAAACAGGTCTTCGTTAGTTTACTGTTTGTCTAATTTTTGTTCTGACTCCAAGCCATGCTAACCCTTACTGACGGGCGCATCCGCCTGGGTGCTGTCACCAAGCAGGACAGGACCTTGGAGCAACGGCACGAGGACGAACTCAAAGCTGTTGAGGCCAGACATGCTGATCAGCTAGCGGTAGTGACTGCGGAAAAGGCCCAACTGGCTAAGGAGTTGGAGGAGAAGCTGAAGTCTATGGAAAAAGCCCGCGAGCAGAGGGACCAATACAAGGAGTCCAACTGCTCTAACTTCAAAGTGGCTAAGCAGCTCGAGCTAGACTTGATCGCGAGCAGGCAAGAAACCAGAGATTTGGAGGGTCGAGTTGAGGATTTGGAGAAAACCAATGCCGCCAACTTGGAGAGGTAAAAAAATGCCACCCTGAGGTGCTTCTATGATTTCTGGAAGCACAATCAGGGTGCCAACTTTGACTACCTTCCTGAGAATGCGAGGGAAGCTGAGCTGGCTCGCTATGCGGCTAAGTTGGCTGAAGAAGAAAGATTGAGGGTCCCTGCTTCCCTCGAAATCTCGCTGGCCGCCGGGATGGAGGGTGCAGACAACGAAGCTATCGACCAGAATTTTCCCCAGCATCCTCCAGCTGCTCAAGCTCCTTAGTCTTTTCATTTTATATTTCTTTCTTTTTTAACTACACGACCTACGGGTCATGATGTAAAGACAATATAATTTTTCTTTGGTTTTGCTGCATGGGCAGCTCTTACTTTTATTTTGAACAATTACATCCAAGCAGTTACTACTCGTGGTGTAAAATGATCTCTTTGATATTATAATATATTTGCATATTATTATAACATCTATTTGTTCGCATGACCGAACTTAGCATAACACTTTGGTTTGATTTAACAAAATATCAAAATTTTGAAAAATACTCTAAGTGGCCTAGCATGCTTTCACTTATTTTGCTCATGTGTTTACATATCTTTTAACGATATGCTTTGCTTACTTGTACCTTGTATGCCCCCCAAGTGATCGGGGAGCTTTAGGTCCTTGGTCACTTGCCTTGACTAGAACCTGCCCGAGTGTTACTGCTCGTAGCAATATGATTAGAATTATAATACAGCAAAACAACACACGTAATGAGCAAATACTTGTAATAAATATAATAGTTGGCAAGAAATGACTGGCTGAGCACAGTCCCTTTTATTCTCGTAGTAAATGGACTAAACATGTCTTTACGAGTGATCAATAAGATCTTACACAAAACTTGTAAAAAGTAAAATTTGTACAAGCCTATTCTTTAAGAAGAATTGTTCATTGATAATACTTGCACAGGTGTTCTCCATTACAATATTGAGGAACAAGATCTTCGTTTAAGCGCGCAGGTTTATAAGTGCCTGGGTGAAGGACTTCATCAATCTGGTAAGGCCCTTCCCAATTTGGCCCGAGTACTCCAGCAGCTTGGTCACGGGTGTTAAGGAAAACTCTTCTCCAACATTGAATTTTCTTTCTCGTACTTTGGAGTTTAAATACCGGGCGACCTTCTGCTGGTATGTAGCTACTCGGAGCTGGGCTTGTTCACGCCTTTCATCAATCGAGTCCAAGGATTCCATCAGTAGATGGCTGTTCGAATCTTGGTCGTATGTTAATCTGCGGTGCGAGGGTGGATCCAACTCGACAGGCAACATGGCTTCATACCCGTATGCCAAGGAAAACGGGGTATGACCTGTTGCTGTTCGATGGGAAGTTCTGTACGACTAGAGGACTTCAGGAAAATGTTCTGGCCATGCTCCCTTGGCTTCCTCAAGTCTTTTCTTAAGTGTATCCTTCAGTGTTTTGTTAACTGCCTCGACTTGCCCGTTCGCCTGGGGATGAGCGACTGAAGAAAAGCTTTTTATAATGTCGTGACATTTGCAGAAGTCCGTGAATAGATCACTGTCAAATTGGGTGCCGTTATCCGAGACTATCTTCTTTGGAAATCCATAGCGACAGATGATGTTTTTTACTACGAAGTCAAGCACTTTCTTCGTCATTATGGTCGCGAGTGGCTCAGCTTCGGCCCATTTGGTGAAATAGTCGACGGCAACCACTGCATACTTTACACCACCTTTCCCGGTAGGCAAAGATCCGATTAAATCTATTCCCCAAACTGCAAAGGGCCATGGACTCTGCATCTGTTTTAACTCGTTGGGAGCTGCTCGCGGGATTCTAGAAAACCTTTGACACTTGTCACATTTTCGCACGAACTCCATTGAGTCTTCATTCATGGTTGGCCAGAAATATCCCTGCCTTAGGGTCTTTTTTGACAGGCTTTGCCCCCCAGCGTGGTCCCCGCAAAAGCCTTCGTGTACCTCCTTCATCAACTCTTTGGCTTTCTCTTTTGTAATACATCTCAGGAGTGGCAGTGAGTATCCCCTTCGGTACAGGATTCCATTGACCAGGACATACCTAGCAGCTTGCCGCTGAAGGGTCCTAGCTTTGTTTCTGTTCGCTGGTAGCACGCTGCTTGATGAATACTCTACATATGGCCACATCCATGTATCCGTCATCTGGATGACCAGAGTGGTTTCTGCTGCTTGGATGCTGGGCACGGATAGTCGCTCGACTGGCACTATGTTCAGAGTGTTACCGTCCTTTGCACTTGCCAACTTTGCCAAAGCGTCTGCATTGGAATTCTGATCATGAGGCACTTGCTGGAGAGTGTATCTGTCGAACTAGGCTAATAGATCCTTTGCTTTGAGATAGGCGACCATCTGCAATCCTCGCGCCTGATACTCTCCTAAGATTTGATTCACGGTTAGCTGAGAATCACTATAGACGTCAAGGACTTTTATGTTCATATCCTTGGCTAACCACAGTCCAGCGAGCAATGCTTCATATTCAGCCTCATTGTTAGAGGCAGTGAAGTCAAATCTTATTGCACATTGAAATCGATGCCCTTCCGGTGTTATCAATATCACTCCTGCTCCTACGTGGGATTCGTTAGATGAACCGTCTGTAAACAATTTCCACGAGGGTGCTTGGATTTGACATTCAGGCTTGTTAGACTGCTCGATCTGCTCGCCACTCGCGGGCTCTGTGAACTCGGCGATGAAGTCAGCTAAGGCTTGTCCCTTTATCACTGCTCGCGGCAGGTAAGATATGTCGAACTGCCCGAGTTCGACTGCCCACTTTAGTAATCTTCCGGCAGCCTCTGGCTTTTGCAGGACTTGCCGAAGAGGCTGGTCGGTCAATACCATAATCGGATGGGCTTGGAAGTAAGGCCGCAACTTCCTAGAGGTGATTACTAAGCAGTAGGCTAACCTTTCAATGGGGGGATATCTCAATTCTGCTCCTATCAGCCTTTTGCTTACGTAATAGACAACCTTCTGCACACCTTCTTCTTCTCTTACCAGAACGACACTAGCAGCGTAATCCGTGATTGCCAGGTAGATGAACAAAGTCTCTTTATAGACCAACTTCAACAGGATGGGTGGCTGTGCCATATGCGTTTTTAGTGCTTGAAAGGCATATTCGCACTCATCTGTCCATTCAAATTTCTTATTGCCTCTGAGTAAATTGAAAAATAGGACGCACTTGTCCGTTGATTTTGAAATAAATCTACTAAGAGCAGCAATTCTCCCAGTCAGGCTTTAGACATCCTTAATCTTCACTGGCAACTTCATCGCGATCAGGGCTTTTATCTTCTCGAGATTAGCTTCAATTCCTCTTGAGTTAACTATGAATCCCAAGAATTTCCCTGATCCAACTCCGAAGGAACATTTAAGGGGATTTAGCTTCATCCTATATTTATTAAGAACGTTGAAGCATTCCTGCAAATCCCTTACATGACCTTCTACCTTCTTCGACATAACCAGCATCGACGTAAACCTCCATGTTTGCACCGATCAGCTCCTTAAACATGTGGTTGACGAGTCTCTGGTAAGTCGCACCAGCATTTTTCAAACCAAAGGGCATCACTTTGTAACAATAGAGCCCTGTATCGGTTCAAAAGCTAGTGTGATCCTCATCAGGGGATGCATACTGATCTGATTATACCCGTAGTATGCATCCATGAATGAGAGGATCTCGTGTCCTGTAGTGGCACCGACCAGCTGGTCGATCCTCGGGAGTGGGAAACAGTCTTTGGGGCAGGCTTTATTGAGGTCTGTAAAATCCACGCACGTACGCCACTTGCCATTCGTCTTGGGCATGAGTACGGGATTGGAGACCCACGATGGATAAAACGCCACCCTGATGAACCCATTCTCCTTCAACTTCTCGACTTCTTCCTTCAATGCTTTTGATCGGTTTTTGTAGAGCAGCCTTCTTTTCTGTTGCATAGGTGGAAAGCTTTTGTCAATGTTCAGGACATGACTGATGATTGCAGGATCTATCCCAACCATGTCTTTATGCGTCCAGGCAAAGATGTCCTGGTTCCTCTTTAAGAACTCCACCAGTGTTTGTTTCGTTGTTGCCTCTAAGTTTTTACCGACTTTCACAACTCTGGTCGGATTTTCCTCATCGAGTTGGACCTCTTCAAGGTCCTCGATGGGGCCTACTTCTTTTTCGAAATCCCCAAAGCGAGGATCTAAGTCTCTATCCTCACTTTGGGCAACGCCCTATTTGGTGAGATTATCACCTGAGCGGGCTTGAACATCAGTTGCCATTTGCAACTCTTTCCCGATGGCATCCCTTGATACACCCTTTTTTGCCTTGGTGATCGAGGCATTGTAGCATTCTCTCGCCTCCTGTTGGTTTCCCAACACACATCCTACTCCTGCGTCTGATGGGAATTTCATGGCGAGGTGCCATACAGAAGTGACGGCTCGAAGGTCAACCAGAATTGGTCTCCCTATCACGGCATTATACGCCGAAGGACAATCAACTACTATAAAAGTAGTGAGTAATGTCCTGTTAGCAGGTGCAGTACCTGCTGTGACTGGGAGTCTAATTGACCTCACTGGGGCGAGCCCTTCTCCGGAAAAACCATAAATGGTTTGGTTGCATGACTCTAGGTCCTTAACTGACAATTTCATCCTTTCCAGCGATGACTTATATAGGATGTTGACCGAACTTCCTGTATCGACCAACACCCTCTTCACCATCATATTTGCGATTTGGACATCCATGACCAGCGGATCGAAGTGTGGGAATCGCACATGCTGGGCGTCGTCGTCAGAGAAGGTGATCGGTTCCTCCTCTGTTTGAGCCTTTTTGGGTGCACGTTCCTCAACACTCATCATCTTGATGTCCTGGTCGTGGCGTAGGGTTCGAGCATATCATTCCCTCACTTTTCCACTATCTCCTGCAAGATGTGGGCCTCCACAGATGGTGAGTAGGGTACCTGCCACAGGAGCTAGTTGTAAAGGTGGCGAGTGCTGGCGTGCAGGCGCTGACTCGTTACCACCTTGAGCCTCTCGTTGAGAACCTCCCGCGGCTCGTACATATCTTCTTAAATGTCCCTGTCTTATCAAGAACTCGATCTCATCCTTCAGCTGGTTACACTCATTGGTGTCATGCCCGTAGTCGTTATGGTAACGACAAAACTTTGTTGAATCTCTCTTGGAGATATCTTTTCTTATGGGCGCGGGTCGTCTGTAGGGCACGCTCAAGCTGGTCGCTTGGAAAACCTCGGCTCGCCTTTCAACAAGGGCGGTGCAATTGGTGAATTTCGGTTCATACCGATTATTTTTGGGGCGTTTACTCTTGGAGGCCGAGGGTTCGCCACTCGCCCGCTTTCCACCATTTTTTCCGTTGCCGTTCCCGTTGCCTTTGTCATTGCCATTGGGCTTAGACCCGTTGGCGGCTTTGGCGGGTTCTTCTTTGGGCCCCTTGTCTTTTGCTGGCGACTTGCCTTCATTGGCAATCGCGTCTTCGAGCTTGATGTACCGATCAGCTCGATCTAAAAACTCCTGGGTACTTTTAACCCCATGCTTCCTGAGGCTACTCCAAAGAGGAGAATGGTGCCTAACCCCAGCGATTAGGGCCATCATCTTGCCTTCATCGCCCACAGTCTTGGCTCCTGTTGCAGCTCGCATGAAGCGCTGAACGTACTCCTTCAAAGGCTCCCCCTCTTTCTGGCATATCTCGACCAGTTGGTTTGCCTTGGTGGGGTGCACAGGACCCTCATAGAACTGTTCGTAAAACTCCACGAACATCTCCTAGGATACTATACTTGCAGGAGGGAACTTAAAGAACCACTCCTGAGCAGCATCAGAAAGGGTCGCTGGGAAAATCCTGCAGTGAGCATCTTCAGAGACTTTCTGAATGCCCATTTGTATCTCAAATTTGTTTACATGAGATACTGGGTCTCCATACCCGTCAAAGTTTGGCAGAGTCGGCATATTGAATTTGCTGGGGGTTTCTGCCACATCAATCCTTTGTACGAAAAGGGTGCCTCTCCTCTGATCGTACTCGATATGCGATGTACGCCCCCCGACCAGCTGTTGCACAACCTGGTTCAGGGCATCGATTTGAACCTGAACAGCTTCAGGAATTGCTGGGGCCTCTGGTGCTAGGGGAATGTACTCATCGTGCCTTTCTCAGCGGTCGTTGAGTACATCCCTCAAGTCATCGTCTCTTCGCTGCTGCTCGCTGGATCCAAGCCGGCTAAAGACATTATTTTGTCTGGGTTGTCCCCCAGCATTATGACCTGCTTGTAGGTCTTCTCTAGGTGGGGGGCTTCTGCCTCCACCTCTCTCCTCGTTCCTCCGACCAACATTCCCTCTGCTAGAGTCGGCCTCATTGTAGTCGTGGCCATCTCTGAACCTTGACTGGCTATGGTGGGAACGATTGTTTTCCCTGTTGCCTCCTTGGGCTGGCATTTCCCGAGCATTAGGGGGAGGCCTGCGTTGGTCAGTGGATCCCTGTGCATTGTCATGCCGTGGGGGGCCCCTGACCGCAGAGCCTGTCTCTGAGTTCCTTCTGTTGGTAGAAGGACGTTGTCCCCTGGTCGGTGGATGCGGCTCTTCACCCCCTGGGCGTCTAGGGTTGTGGGGCTGTTGCCCGACCCTATTCTGCCTCGGGCGTGGGGGATTGCCTCGACCAGCCTGGGATAGAGGCTGCGTCTCAGGATCCCTAGGTGGGATATCATCATGAGGCATCGGTGGCTGCTTCGGCCTTTGAGGGCTTGTTGGCTGGAGCAGAGGGCTAGGATTGGGACCTCTTTGAGGTGGTCCACTTAAGGGTTGATCAGGCTGCGATGCAGGCGCAGCCTGATTCCTAGCCAACTGGAGGGCTGCTTCAAGGGTTGCCATGGCATCCCTCTGACGACGGTCCATCTCCGCCTGTTGTTCACTCAGCTCTTGGTGCTGGCGCTCTATCTCCCTTTGCTGTGACGCAATTATCTCGGTGGCACTCTCTTGATTGGCCCTCAGAGCTGCCAACTCATCTTGCAACACCCCCAGTGTTGTCTTCAGGGTCTCAGAGTCCACCTCCTCCTCATCGAACTCCAAATGAGGTTTGTCTTCAGCCATATTTGGGGGAGGAGGCTGGGATGGTGCAGCGGCAGCCTGTCCAGTCTTCTTGTTAGTCTTTGCCATTAGATTTTCTTGGATTCAAGTCTCTCAATGAAAGCACCCGAATGTTGACCCTGATTTTGGTCAACGATACGGAGTCTAGAAAACGACAAGAAAGTAATATAGAGCTTGAGAAAATGATCTCATGGAAAGATAAAGAACACAGAGATTTATAGTGGTTCGGCCCCAGTGATTGGTAATGACCTACGTCCACTTTATACTATTATTAATATTGAGTTCCAAAGGTGTGATCAAAGAACTAAGGTTCCTGAGTTTCACAGACCTTATAGGAAGAAAGCAATACAAACGATGGATAATAGTACTATAATTCCAAAAAGAAAAAGATCGATCCCCTTCCTTGGGCTGTCTCTTGTGTATTTATAGGCTTAGGAAGAGTTACATGAATTAGGAAATAATATATATCCTTAATGATCGGATCTGCAGGTCATAATGAAGAGATATTCTCAGATATCATCACAACTGTACAGACCTTTACATAAATGAACAGAGTATACGACCAGGCTGGTCGTATATAAAACTTGATCTTTTCATGTGGAAATAATGCTGGTCGATAGGCGAGCTGTATCTCTGCTACGTGTCCGCCACGTGTCGAAAATCCTTGCCACATCATCAGCAGCTGATTTATGGATAAACAGATATATTTAAGATTGATGTCTAGTTAATTTTTAATTGAGTACATTTGTGTTAATTTAATTTAAGTTTCTTTAAAGTATTTTTTATATCCATATTTTACTGCATGTTTTTATTTGGCAAATCATGATCCCAGATGCATCTGGGCTGTGCTTTGGTTGCATCTGGAGATCTGCGTGGTTTCATTTGCCACATGTGTTAAGTTTGTTTAGTTAGGTCTTAACTAATTCAGTTTAGTTTGTTAATAGGTTTTGTTGTTAGGTTCTTTACCTGCCTTTATATACTGCTCAGTTTTGGATTTTTAGAGTGGAGCTAACCATTCCATTGTTGCAGAGAATTTCTTTGCTCTTGTTTTTTTCCTCTCTAACATTTTTGTTGCAGATTTCTTGGTTAGAAGTGCTTGATTTTCTAGATTCTTCAAGGTGAAGAACAAAGGGGTCTATTCTCAGTGTTTTCTGAAGGGATTTCAGAGTTGTGCTGGAGGGAATTCAGCCATTCTTCTAAGGGAGTTAGAAGTACATAAAGTTGAGTGGAAGATTCAACTTAGGGTAAATTGTAAATCTTGGTGTGGGTTTTAGATTATTCTTTAGCAAATTGACATTTTGGTTTTGTAATTGTAAAGAACAAAAGTTTACTATAGTGAAGTGATTTACCCTGGTCTTTATGACCCAAGGGGTAGCTGATTTTTATCAGTGAACCTTGTAAAAATCTGTTAGTGTTCTTTACATTCCAGCACTTGTTCTTTGTTATTTTGATTGATTCAAGTCTTTAATTCATAGATTCAAAAAGTAATTTTTCAAATTGGTATCAGATGCGTACGGTATAAAATTGTAGATCCGTAGGGTATTTCTGCAGTTACATGCTTTAGATTGTCTATTGAATTTGTTCTTGATCTCCATTTGTTTGTGTTCTTAATTCTTGCTCTCCAACTGTTTGTTTTATGGTTTCTTGCTTTCTTGTTCATCTAACCCTCTCTGAAACCCATCTCTGGGAGTATTTTCTTTGTTTGTGTTCATTATGGAATTGTTTAGGGAAGGTGGATCTACCACAAGACCTCCTATGCTAGAAGGAGCCAAATACCCCTACTAGAAGACAAAAATGAAAGCATTCCCCAGGGCAGTAGATGAGCACGTGTGGATGGGTGTTGCCGATGGATGGAATCCTCCCATTGTCAAAGAAGGTGATGTCGAAAAAGCCAAAGCAATGAAAGAATGGACAACTACTGAAATTAAGAAGGAAAACTTCAATTCAAAGGCCTTGCATGATCTCTTTAATGCAGTCTCCATAAATCAGCTCAAGGTCATTGCAAATTGAGAGATTGCCAAAGAAGCTTGGGAAAAACTCAAAGTCAAGAATGAGGATATCGATGTTGTCAAGAATTCCAGACTTTGCTCTCTTGATAAGGCCTTCGAAAATCTCACAATTGAGGAGGACGAATCAATAGTTGAATTTCATGCAAAATTGTGTGACATATTGTAATGTCCCAAAATCCTTAATGCGGCTTAATGGTTGGATTAGTAGGCCGGGAATGCCATAATTGATTTATTATGCCATTGCATGATTATGTGCATGTTTATGTGAATTATATTATAATATGATGTTAAATGCATGCATGTGGGTCCACATTTCATCTTAGGGGCATTTTGGTAATTTGGCCCGTTGAGGGCGTAATTATATATTTGTATGCATGTTGGTGAACTATTGTTGAGGCCACATAATAATGTGGATTTGTTCGAGCCATTCGGCATGAGACTATCTTTGAATGCAAGTTAGCGGTTTAGGGCTCGGGGTGAGTCTCGGGGTAATTTTGTGATTAGAACGTTGCCGGGAATTAAAGGGTAACAGAATATGATTTATTGGTATTTGAGAATATTGGGAATAACAAGAATTGGAGGGTGTTAATTATGATTAACGAGATAGGCGGGAAATGATGGTTTTACCCTTGGGAGCCTTTAGAAGACTTTAATTGACCTAGATTGTGTTCCACCATTGAAGAGTGTTCTAAACTGAGCTTGAGGTAAGGTTCTAGCCATTAAAACTTTGGATTGCTATGTTTTTGTTTTGGATTTCTAGAGTTGATATTGGGAATTGATGGGAGTTTTTGGCTAGGGTTACTTGGGTTATGATGCCTAAGACATGTGTAGATGGTTTTTGGGTTCATTTGGGACTTTAAATGAGGTTTGGAAGCTTGTTCTTAAAGTTGGAAATAGTGGTGTCGAAGGATGGGAAAACCAGGGTTGAAAACCCTGGTTGTAGTGCTACAGCTCCCATCACTGGGCGCTATAGCGCCAGCGCTAGCCAGAGGCAATCTTCTCTACAAAGGACGTTGGGGCGCTAGGGGGGTAGCGCTACAACGCTACCCTTGTAACGCCCTCAATTCCAGGGACTGTTACGGTGCACATTTTAAACAGTGCTAAACTCGCTAACCGAGTCATTTGGCCATAATCGTGTAACTAAGTATGATTAGCGGTTTAGGATTAAAATTTTTGGTTAAGATATAACGTTTTATTAGAACGTTTACTGTATACATTGGTATCCCAAAAATATAATTTAAAGGTTCATTACAAGAAAATATTTACAACCAGCCGATCTAAGCGGCAAAATAGGGTTTAGCCCTAGTTCCTCTTTCAACCCTCGACCGTGGTGGTCGAGCAGCCGCATATGTACACATCGTCACCTAAGTTCTCCAACTCAAGGATGGTCCAGCTTTCTTTTGCCTTTACCTGCACCACATAGCACCCGTGAGCTGAAGCCCAGCAAGAAAACTCAATATGCTCATGAATAGTAATATCATGTCCCAAAATCATATCTGGCATGCCTAGCAATTACAGCCTTATTTAAGCATGCAAATAAGTTCAGAAAATGTTGGGGAATCTAGGATAAGAAATCATGCTTCTCCTGATTGGATGACTATCAAGTCAATCCTAATCAGATGAGTGATTTAACACTGGTGGTTCCATTAACCATAATGAGTTACTGACAAGCAAGTCACCACGGGGCTCAGCACCCACAGCCATGCAAATGATGATCATTATGATCATACAGAGCTTATAGCCCTGAACAGATGAGTGAATATCACTTTGAGGTTCTGTTAAACCATAATGAGTGACTGACGAGCAAGTCACTACGGATCTCAGCACCCACAGCCATGTGAAAAAACCATCACCTGGGCTTTCTGGCAATGGCTCTAATCAGATCAGTGACTGACGAACAAGTCACTACGGGGCTCGGCACCCACAATCATGTGACAAAGTAGTCACCTGGGCTCAGCACCCATATCCATGTGACTAAACAGTCACTAGGGCTCTCTGGCCCTGGCTCCAATCAAATGAGTGACAGTTGGGTAAGTCACTTCGGGCTCAACACCCATAGCCATGTGACTAACAGTCACTGGGGCTCTCTGGCCCTGGCTCTAAGTAACTAGCCTTTGGCTAGACAAGCGCTTATAATTTTCATCGAACTTGAGGTCGGTCAGCATTAATGCTCATTTGAGTCATTCAATGCAGATGTCGATTAGATCTAATCTTTATCGGCTTGCGTTAAACACGCTAAGTCCGTTCTAGATTTTTTAGTCAATACCAGGTGACCAGTGCTCAGTACTACTGCCGAACTTGACAAGTAGGTCACAGCTTCACAGTTAATACTGACACCATTGCCAATTCTGACTAGTTAGTCAGTGCCACGCACAAGTAAGCAATGCTACCAGGCATGTATCATATGTCAAATATCCAAATGTAGGGCATTCAGCATGCTTACTTAACAATTGCTAGCATAATTAGGATCATGCACAAACACTGAGACTCAAGCTCTGATCAATATCATATTCAACATTCATGGCATGCCCTAATCACATGCATCACATACTGGGTGCAATTTTCTTACCTTGGGTCCAAGCACAGGTTACCAATAAATGAGCCACAAGCACGATCCTGATTCCAAGCCTCTAGTGATAACCTAGTCACAACCATAAACAGTGATCCAATGAGTTCAAGTTCTAAAACCAAATCCCGGAACCAAGACCTACCCTCTGGGACGTTGAATCCCACTAAACCGGGTAGTAGGAACGATCCTGAGGCCTAAGGTTTGAGTTCCCATAATCAAAACATCGATTTGGCCACAAATGGCCTCAAGCGCCGCAGCCCCCCTTTCAAGCGCCGCGGTCCTCAGGCGCATTAGCGCCATCACCCACCTGCAACAAGCTCGGGTCGTGGCCCCACCTCGAAACCCAGCCAAAACCTCGTTTTTACCATTTTAAATCCTTCTAAAAAGCTACCCAAACATCTCCAAATCCAAAATTCAAAGTTCCCAAACATCCCCATGATCAAAAACCAACAAAACCCAAGTCTCAAATCAATCAAAAACTCATCAAAACACAAAGTCCAATTCAAGCTTAAAATCTTCAAAAACTTAGAACTTAAAACTTGAATTACCTCTGATTGAGTTGTTTCTCAACTAAATCCTCCAACTAATAAGCTTCTAATCTTCCCTAGGATTGCTATGCCTCGATCCTCGCTTGAATCCGAGTCCTAGAACTCAAGTTTCCTTCAAAAATGCAATCGGGAGACGAAAATGGAACTTAGAGGGAGAGAAAACTTACTGAACGTTCTTTTTATTTCTTAATAGGTTACTTCAAGCTTAAGTAGCCTCAAACAAATCCTAGCGCTCGGGGTACCGAAAACGTCCCCGGGGGCAAAATAGTCAAAACCTCCAGAATTTCCCCCTAATCTTACTAACTCCCAATTTATCATCAAATACTTATTCCCATTACCCAATGTTGAC
The DNA here is from genome assembly GCF_963169125.1 of Humulus lupulus. Lineage (NCBI taxonomy): Eukaryota > Viridiplantae > Streptophyta > Magnoliopsida > Rosales > Cannabaceae > Humulus > Humulus lupulus. Next base: position 200,588,787 of record NC_084802.1, read on the forward strand.
CCTTGATTTGGCCAACGACACGGAGTCAAAATAACAACAAAGAAACAAAAAGGAAATCAAGAATGGAATCAAATGGGAAGAAGGTGACACAGGTCATTTATAGTGGTTCGGCCCCAACTATGTGGTAATAACCTACGTCCACTTAGTGTTCTTATTGATGTTGAATCCCAATGCCGTGATCAAAGAACTAGGGTTCCTAAGTTTCACAAGCCTTAGGAGAATTATAATTTTTTGGTGGATAATCACACTATGCTCTCTCTATGAATATTCAAGTTCAAGGTTCAAAAGTCCCTTCCTTGAGCCCTCTCATGCATATTTATAGGCTCAAGGGGGTTACATGGGCCAATGAGCCTTAATTATCCTTAATATCAGTGTATCAAGGTAATGAAAAGGAAATATCATCCACGTAGATATAACAAGATTGTGTATCTTAAAGGAAGTAAATAGAAGTATGCGACCAGACTAGTCACATGTAAATGCGAGGTCTGATGAAGCAATAATCGTCTGGTCGATAGGCGAACATCATCTCTTCACTTCAACACTGCCACGTGCCAGCCACGTGTAATAAATTATTGCCACGTCATCAGGAACCATTTTTAGGTAAACATTTGCCCCCCAAGTTTATTTTACTGTGACCAGCATAAAGTAAACTTAGGAGATTGACCCTTCACATACCCCTCCAAATCTGTTAGAGTATCCATGCCTTCTCGAAAAAGGCAACCAATCACGTCTTTCTAGTTTCCCAAAAGTTGTCTGACGACTATTGCATTTCCCCATGCCTTGAAAAGTTACCCAAAATGATTACCTGGGAAACTGCTCCTCGGCCAATATAAATAATCCTTTAGAAGCCATTTTTACTTTTTACATTTTACCTCTATCCTCAAGAAAACTGAAGAACAAGGTGCACAGCTTTTAGAAACTCAGACGGTTCTTGGCGATCCACAAAGCTCCTGCCCAGCCAGCTTGACTTAGCATCTCAGAAATCTACTCCATCTTTTATACAAGTAATTTCCTCAAACTTTGCAGTTGTTGATATGCCATGCAATATTCATTTCACCTCCATTTTGACTCTGAGTTTCTGAGTTCTTGAATATTCTTAACTGTTTTTGCAAAAATTTGTTTCGGGGTAAACGGACAGGCAAACTTAAGCTTGAAATAAAATTTGGTAGGGGTTTAGGATCAACTTGGTAGTTAGGATCATGAATTTAGGGCGTAAAATCGAAGTAAAATTTTGATTTTTAAGCTTGTAGAAAAACTAGGTTTTTCTCGCCCCTGAAAAACTTTTTCCTTTTGCTTTTTGATCCATTTTCCAAACTTCTCGTATGAAACATGGTGTTTTTGCTAGAATGCTGCTGGTCGTATAAAAGCTTAACTTTTATACGCGAGCAATGTTATTCCAACTCTTAACACAAGTTTTTAGGTCGTAGATTCTCATCTCCCCTTCTCTGTTCGCAGATTTTCATGCAAGATCCGTGGGGAGGTGAGAGGCCAATTGACGACGACCTGCTTGCTCAGCTGCTTGTGGACGAAGAACATCCGTCACTACTTATCCTGAAGATTCCATTTTCCCATACCCTAGCCAACAGACCTCAGACCAGTCCATCAACTTTTGGTAGAGTCAAATCCACTGGCCAGAAAAAGAGATCTACCAGACCCTCTTCAAACCAACCTGCTCCTCAAGCTGGAATTCCTTCGACCAGTGGTCGAGCCGAAAACTTGCAACCCAAAATCCAAAGATAGGCCCGCCCCGCAGCGTTCTTCGACCAGAAGTCGAATGGTACCTAGCTCCTCTTAGCATAATCACTGCTAGGATGGTAAAAAATTTCCTTAGAAAGTATGGACTTTCTGGGGTAACCTTATTCCTTCCTACCACCGACCAACGGGCAAACTTGCCCGGCGGCGCCTTCAGTGCCTGATCGAGGTATCACATTGAGGCAAGAGCAATCCTGCCTCTCCATCCTTTATTCTAGGGAGTGGCAAATTATTTTGGGGTCACTCCTTTCCAAATAACCCCAAATGGGTATAGAATGCTTTTTGCACTCTATATCCTTTATAGCCATAAAAAATGGCCTGTTCTCATGCCACATGAGGTCAACTACCTGTTTGATCTTAAATCTAACCCCAATCAGGATAACACGGGGATTTTTCATTTCTGCCACCAGGAATCGACTCGCACCTTCCTGAGTGAGACCACCTTCAAATCCAATGTGGGGAAGTACCACCAAGAGTACTTCTTAACTACCGACCTGATCGCCAACAACCTAGCCTTCACCCAAGGAGGTAACTTCTTTGTTCTCTGGTCGCTTATTTCTTTTTGTTTTATCTGCATCATCCTTAGAACATTACCACTCTTCAGGTCCATGGCTGTGACCAGCTCCTACTCCAGACATGGAGATTCGAGCAGCCTTATTAGTCAGCATGACTGGCATGGAAAAAAGCGTCAAGCATCTGGTCAATGAAGCCAACCTAAGGCTGGTCAGACTGCTGGCACCTCACCAAGATGTGAGGGAGTCAACAGCAGGGAGCGCCACTGGCGAAGAAATTCCTGAGCAGCACCCAGACGTGTCGCAACCTCCAAGGAGGAAGGGAACCGGGGTGACGATCAGGGAACCTTCCAACACCCCGGGAGCAGATGCTCCTCTTGTTCCTTCGGGAAAGGGAAAAAAGAAGGTTTCCGAACCCCCTGCACCCACCGAAGAGTTTTCAGACGAGAACAGTACTGTCTTCTTACTCTTAAACAGTTTTCCCATTCCCTAACATTTATTTGACGAGGACGACAACTTTAAATACACTCCAAATTTAAATTTAGAATTCTTCCAGGCAGAGAGTGAGTGTAGCACTAGTAAAGTAAATAGTGTAGCGACCAGTAACTATAGCTCGGGTATTATACTTTTAATTTCTCTGCCCTTGTTTTCTTAACTTAGCAAGTTCCTTTTATTATATTGTCTGACTGCTCGTTTGCTTCTCCCTTGCAGACATGCCTGCTGACCGAGCCTTCGAATTGTACGCCAAATTGGCGAGCAAGAAAAAGTCCAGCAAGCGTTAGCCTGGGGAAGGCTGCAGCAATCCCTCCACGAAGAGGTCTTGAATAGAGGACCCTCATGTGCTTACTCCCACAAAGGAGACAACTCCTCCACCAGCTCCTACCAAAGAGACGTCCCCGCCGATTCCAGTGAATCAAGACTCTCTAGCTCCGGTTGAATAGACTCATCCACCAGCTCCCTTCGACCTCACGCCTCTAGCTTCCACCAACCAGCAGCCTTCTGGTCGCCGAGAAGAAGCCTCAAGAGAAGTTCTCACGAGCGTGGTGCTTAATTCATCCAAGGACAGGCTGTCCAGAATAACAAAGCACCGTCGCAGCCGAGAGGCGATTCAAGAGACTGGCTCCATGGCGGTTGATCAAGTCTTCAACCGTGCATTGAACGAAGTGCTTGCTGTAAGTTGTTGTTCTTATTGTATTTTACTAGTTTTCTTTGTCAATTTATTCATACTAACAGCTTTGTATTTTTCTGATTGCAGGGAGTTCTTACCATGACCTCTGGCTGGCGGAGCTCGAGGACACTGACTACCCAGCTCGAGAAGAAAGTTAGCGATCAACTTAGCACAGCCGAGGCCCATCATGGGAGCAGCTCAAGGCGATTGAAGCCATTCATGCTGAGCAGCTGAAGGAAGTTTATGCAAATCATACTGAGGCACTCAAGGAGGTCAAGGTGAAGCACATCGAGACGCTGCAAACAGCTGAGGCCAAACTCGCCTCTCTCGAAGAGAAGCTGAAGAAGAAGGAAGCGAGAATTGCCAAGATCATCGCTTCTAAGGAGCAGTACAAGGAGGTCTCGCTCATGAACTACCGGGAAGCCCACAAGCTCCAAGAAGAGCTGGAGATAAGCCGGAAAGAGGTTGCTGCTCTGGAGGAGGCGAATGCTCGCAATCTTGAAGACTACGAAGGGGCGACGTTTGAATGCTTCTACATGTTCTGGAAAAGCAACCCCAGCGCCAATTTTTTCTATCTTCCAGATCACATCAGGGAGGTGGAGCTAGCGAGGTGTGTTGCTCGCCTGGAAGAAGAAAAAACTCTAGGGTCTCCAGAGATCTCCTTAGCAACCGACATTGAGGGCGCCCGAGAAGAGGTTGGAGTTACTGTCGACTAGCAGCAACAAACATCACCGCAGGATCCTCCGGCTACCTCATAAGTTTATCTCCTTTTTTCTTTCTTTATCTTTTAAATACACGACCTACGGGTCATGATGTAAAGACAATTTCTTTTTTAACTTTTATTGCTGCATGGGCAACTTTTTCCCTTTTAATCAAACAATTACATCCGAACAGTAACTGCTCGCGGTGTAAAAGGATTCTTTTTTTTATATTATAATATATTTGCACTTTATTATAACATCTGTTCACATGACCGAACTTAGCATAGTACTTTGGCTTGATTTAACAAAATAACAAAATTTTGAAAAATATTCTAAGTACCCTAGCATGCTTTCGCTCATTTTGCTCATGTGTTTACATACCTTTCGAAATGCTTTGCTTACTAGATACCTTATATGCCCCCCAAGTGATTGAGGAGCTTTAGGTCCTCGGTCACTTTCCTTGACTAGGACCTGTTCGAACATCTCTGCTCGTAGGAGAAATTTAAAATGATAATATATCAAAATAACACACATAATGAGCAAATACTTCTATTAAATACAATAGTTGGCAAGATTGACTGGCTGTGCACAGTCCCTTTTATTTCTCGTAGTGAATGGACAAAACATGTCTGTACGAGTGATCACTAAAATGATCTTACACTTATAAGCGATTAGTCACATAAAATGACCAACCCTTTTTCATAACTTGTAAAAAGTAAAATTAATACAAGCCAATTCTTTAAGAAGAATTGTTTATTAATAGTACTTGCGCAGGTGTTCTCCATTCCAATAGCGAGGAATGAGATCTCCATTTAAGTGAGCAAGTTTGTAAGTGCCTGGATGGAGGACTTCTTCAATTTGGTATGGTTCTTCCCAGTTAGGTCCGAGTACTCCAGCAACCTGGTCGCGGGTGTTGAGGAAAACCCTTCTAAGTACTAGATCTCCAACATTGAATTTCCTTTCACATACTTTACAATTGAAATACCGGGCGACCTTTTGCTGGTAAGCTGCTACTCGGAGTTGGGCTTTCTCTCGCTTTTCATCGACCAAATCTAGAGATTCCATCAATAGATGGCTATTAGAGCCTTGATCGTACATTATTCTTCGATGTGATGGCGGATCTAACTCAACAGGCAACATAGCCTCATATCCATAAGCTAAGGAGAATGGAGTATGGCCTATTTCCGTTCGATGGGATGTTCTGTACGACCAGAGGACTTCAGGCAATTGCTCCGGCCAGGCCCCTTTCGCTTCCTCAAGTCTTTTCTTCAGAGCATTTTTTAGTGTCTTATTGACTGCCTCGACTTGTCCGTTTGCCTGAGGGTGAGCAACTGAAGAAAAGCTCTTGATAATTCCATGTCGTTCGAAAAAATCCGTGAATAGATCACTATCAAATTGTGTGCCGTTGTCTGAGATAATTTTTCTTGGCAACCCATAGCGACCACAATGTTTTTTACCATGAAATCCAGCACTTTCTTGGTCGTTATGGTTGCAAGTGACTCAGCTTCGACCCACTTTGTGAAGTAATCAACGGCCACCACAGCGTACTTGACGTCGCCTTTCCCTGTGGGCAAGGATCTGATTAGATCTATACCCCAGACTGCAAATGGCCACGGACTTTGCATCTGTTTTAGCTCATTAGGGGCTGCTCGTGGAATTTTGGAGAACCTCTGGCATTTGTTGCACCTCCCCACAAATTCCATCGAATCTTCGTTCATTGTTGGCCAGAAGTATCCTTGCCTTAGGATATTTTTTGATAGACTTTGCCCCCCAGCATGGTCCCCACAAAAGCCTTCGTGGACCTCTTTCATCAATTCTTTGGCCTTCTCTTTTGAAATACACCTGAGGAATGGCATTGAGTATCCCCTTTGGTACAAGATTCCATCGACCAAGATATAATTAGCGGCCTACCGCTGAAGGGTCCTGGCTTTGTTTCTGTTTGTTGGTAACACACCCTTCGTTAGGTACTTTACGTAAGGTGCCATCCATGTATCCGCTACCTGAATCACCAAAGAGGTCTCTTCTGCTTGGATGCTTGGTGCAGATAGCCATTCAACTGGCACTATGTTTAGGGTGTCAGCATCCTTGGCACTTGCTAATTTGGCCAAAGCATCAGCGTTTGAATTTTGTTCGCAAGGTACTTGCTGGAGAGTGTACTTATCAAACTGAGCAAATAGGTCCTTTGCTTTATTCAAGTAGGCAACCATCTTTAGACCTCGGGCCTAGTATTCTCCAATGATCTAATTGACTACTAACTAAGAGTCACTGTAGATTTTAAGTGACTTTATGTTCATGTCTCTGGCTAATCGTAACCCCGCGAGCAATGCCTCGTACTCTGCTTCGTTGTTGGATGTCGTGAAGTCGAATCTAATCGCGCAGTGAAATTGATGCCCTTCAGGCGTTATCAATATCACTCTCGCCCCAGCGTGATGCTCGTTAGAAGAGCCGTCCGTGAACAACTTCCATGAGGGAGTTTGGCTTTGAGGCTCAGCCTCTTCATGCCCTTCTAGCTGCTCGCTGTCCGGGAGCCCATTGAGTTCTGCGAAGAAATCGGCCAGAGCTTGTCCTTTTATCGCTGCTCATGGTAAGTAAGAGATATCAAACTGCCCAAGTTCGACCGCCCATTTCAACAATCTGCCTGCGGCTTCTGGCTTCTGCAGAACTTGCCGTAGAGGCTGGTTGATCAACACTGTGATTGGGTGAGCTTAGAAGTAGGGTCGTAACTTCCTGGAGGCTAAGATCAGACAGTATGCTAATTTTTCAATAGGAGGATACCTCGGTTCTGCTTCTATTAGCCTTTTTCTTACATAATAAATGCCTTTTGTATGCCCTCTTCCTCTCTTACTAGAACAGCACTAGCAGCATATTCAGTGATTGCCAAGTAGATGAACAAGGTTTCTTTATCAACTGGTTTTGATAGAATCGGCGGCTGCGACATGTGTGTCTTTAAAGCTTGAAAAGCCTGCTCGCACTCCTCCGTCCATTCGAATTTCGTGTTGCCTCTAAGTAGATTAAAGAATGGGACGCATTTGTCCGTAGACTTGGAAATAAATCTACTGAGAGCAGCAATTCTTCCAGTCAAGCTTTGAACATCCTTGATCTTCATTGGCGATTTCATATCGACCAGGGCTTTGATCTTCTTGGGATTGGCCTTAATTTCTTGTGAGTTTACTATAAATCCCAAGAATTTCCCTGATCCAACTCTGAATAAGCACTTAAGGGGATTCAGCTTCATTTGATATTTTTTCAAGACGCTGAAACACTCTTGCAAGTCCCCTATATGTCCTTCTTCCCTCTTCGACTTAACCAACATGTCATCGACATATACTTCCATGTTTGAACCGATCATCTCCTTGAACATGTGATTGACTAGTCGTTGGTAAGTCGCACCAGCGCTTTTTCAAATCGAAAGGCATGACTTTGTAATAATAAAGCCCTGTATCGGTCTGAAAGCTAGTGTGATCCTCATTAGGTGGATGCATACTAATCTGATTGTACCCAGAGTATGCATCCATGAATGAGAGGATCTCGTTCCCTGTAGTGGCATCGACCAGCTGGTCGATCCTCGGGAGTGGGAAACAATCTTTAGGGCATGCTTTATTAAGGTCTGTGAAATCCACACACGTTCTCCACTTGCCATTCGGCTTGGGAACTAGTACGGGATTAGAGACCCAGGATGGATAAAATGCTACCCTGATGAACCTGTTCTCCTTTAGCTTCTCGACCTCTTCTTTTAGAGCTTTCGATCTGTCTTTGTTGAGTAGCCTCTTTTTCTGTTGTACTGGTGGAAAACTCTTATCTATGCTCAGGACATGGATAATAACCGTAGGGTCTATTCCAACCATGTCTTTATGCGACCAGGCAAAGACTTCCTGGTTTTTCCTTAAAAATTCCACTAGTTCTTGTTTCGTCGTTGTCTCTAAGTTTTTACCGACTTTCACAACCCTGGTCGGATCTGCCTCATCGAGTTGGACCTCTTCAAGGTCCTCGATGGGTCCTATCTCTTCATCAAAATCCCCAAAGCGAGGATCCAAATCCCTATCCTCACTTTGGGCAACACCCTATTTGGTGACACAATCACCTGATTGGGCTTGCACATCACTGGTCGTTTGCAACTCCTTTCCGGTAGCTTCTCTCGACCCGCCTTTCTTCGCCTTAGATGTTGAAGCGTTGTAGCATTCCCTTGTTTCTCATTGGTTTCCCAACACGCATCCTACCCCTGTGTCAGTTGGAAACTTCATGGCAAGGTGCCAAATCGAGGTAACGGCTCGCAGGTCGACCAGAACAGGCCTCCTAATTACAACATAATATGTCGAAGGACAATCAACTACTATTAAAGTAATGAGTAATGTCCTGTTTGTAGGCACAGCTCCCGCTGTAACTGGGAGTCTAATCGACCCTGTCGGGGCGAGCCCTTCGCCAGAAAAACCATATATGGTTTGGTTGCACAGCTCCAAGTCCTTGACGGACAACTTCATTCTTTCCAGTGAAGACTTATACAAGATGCTGACTGAGCTTCTTGTGTCAACCAACACCCTCTTAACCATCATGTTGGTGATTTGGATGTCAACGACCTGCGGATCGGAGTGTGGGAATCGGACGTACTGAGCATCGTCTTCAGAGAAGGTTATAAACTCCTCCTCTGTTCGAGCTTTCTTTGGTGCTCGATCCTCCACACTCATCATCTCGATGTCCAAGTCATGGCGTAAGGTCCGAGTGTATCGTTCCCTTGCCTTCCCACTATCCCCTGCAAGGTGTGGGCCGCCACAGATGGTGAGTAACGTACCTGCCACAGGAGCTGGTAGACCTTTGCTCTACTTTTGACAAGGGTCGTATAGTTGGTGAATCTCGGCTCATATCTATTGCCTTTGGGGCGTTTATTTTTAGATGTTGACGGCTCATTACTCGCCCTTTTTCCACCATTCCTGCCATTTTCGTTCCCATTGCCATTGGGTTTATTCAACCCATTGGCGGCTTTGGCAAGATCTTCCTTTGGTCCCTTGTCTTTTGTAGGGGACTTCCCCTCATTGGTGATCGCATCCTCGAGCTTGATGTATCAATCAGCTCGGTCCAGAAACTCCTGGGTACTCTTTACCCCATTATTTCTTAGGCTGTTCCAGAGGGGAGAATGGCGTCTAACCCTAGCAGTTAGGGCCATCATCTTTCCCTCGTCACCTATTGTTTTGGCTCCAGCTGCTGCTCACATAAAGCGCTGGACATACTCCTTTAAGGGCTCTCCCTCTTTTTGGCGTATTTCCACCAGGTGGTTGGCCTTAGTGGGGTGTACTCGACCTGCGTAGAACTATCCGTAAAATTCATTTACGAACATTTCCCACGATACTATACTAGCAGGAGGGAATTTAAAGAACCACTCCTGGGCAGTGTCGGATAGAATGGCGGGGAAAAATCCTGCAGCGGGCATCGTCCGACACCTTCTGAATATCCATTTGTATCTCAAACTTATTGACATGAGATACTGGGTCCCCGTACCCATCAAAGTTCGACAGTACTGGCATTTTAAATTTGCTGGGGGTTTCTGCCACAACAATCCTCTGCACAAACGGAGTGCCTCTCCTCCGGTCATACTCTATGTGGGATGTTCGACTCCTGACCAGCTGCTGTACTGCCTAGTTCAGAGCATCAATTTGAGCCTGAATCGCGTCTGGGATCGCTGGGGCGACTGGTGCCGAAGGATCGTACACATCGTGCCTCTCGCGACGGTTGTTGAGTACATCCCTCAAGTCATCATCTCTGCACCTTTGTTCGCTGGCGCCCAGCCGATCAAAGATGTTATGCTATTGAGGTTGCCCCCCAGCGTTATGGCTCGCAGGCCTATTTTCTCTTGGTGGGGGGTTTCTATCTCCACCTCTTTCCTCATGTCTTCGACCAACATTCCCCCTACCGGAATCGGCCTCATTGTAGTCATGGCCATCCCTAAACTGCAGCTGACCATGGCGCGACCGGCTGGTCACATTGTTTCCTCCTCTGGTTGGTATCTCCTGAGCGTCAAAGGGAGGCCTGTGCTGGTCGTTGGGTCCCCATGCATTATTATTCCGTGGGGGGGCCCTGACCGCAGAGCCTAACTCGTTATGCCTTCTGTTGGCAGAAGGATGTTGCCCCTTGCTTGGTGGATTTGGCTCGTCATCCTCTGGGCGTCTAGGGCTGCGGGGCAGCTGCCCGACCCTATTCTGCCTCTGGAGCTGGGGATTTCCGCGACCAGCTTGAGAGGGTGGTTGTTGCTCAAGATCCCGAATTGGGACATCATCCTGAGCAGCAGGTGGCTACTCCAGCCTTTGAGGGCTAGCTGGCTAGAGCGGAGGACTCGGATTGGGAGCCCGTTGCGGTGGTGCATTTGGTGGCTGATCCAGTTGAGAGGTCGGCGCAGCCTGCCCTCGGTCCAACTAGATGCCTGCTTCAAGAGCTATCGTGGCATCTCTCTACCGACGGTCCATGTCCGCATGCCGGTCATTCAGCTCCTAGCGCTGACACTCAATCTCCCTTTGTTGCAGTGCCAAGGTCTCTACTGCATTCTCCTGATTGGCCCTCAGACTGGCCAACTCATCCTGCAACACCCCCAGTGTTGCCCTCAGCGTCTCCGAATCCAATTCCTCCTCTTCAAAATCTAAATGTGGTTCATTTTCAGCCACATTTAGAGGAGGAGGTTGAGATAATGCAGCGCCAGCAGCCTGTCCAGTCCTCTTAGATGTCTTCGCCACTTGATTTTCTTAAAGCTTCTTGATTAATCTCTCAATGAAAGCACCAAAATGTTGACCCTTGATTTGGCCAACGACACAGAGTCAAAATAATGACAAAGAAACAAAAAGGAAATCAAGAATGGAATCAAATGGGAAGAAGGTGACACAGATGATTTATAGTGGTTCGGCCACAACTATGTGGTAATAACCTACGTCCACTTAGTGTTCTTATTGATGTCGAATCCCAATGTCATGATCAAAGAACTAAGGTTCCTGAGTTTCACAAGCCTTAGGAGAATTACAATTTTTCGGTGGATAATCACACTATGCTCTCTCTATGAATATTCAAGTTCAAGGTTCAAAAGTCACTTCCTTGAGCCCTCTCATGCATATTTATAGGCTCAAGGGGGTTACATGGGCCAATGGGCCTTAATTATCATTAATATCAGCGTATCAAGGTAATAAAAAGGAAATATCATCCACATAGATATAACAAGATTATGTATCTTAAAGGAAGTAAATAAAAGTATGCGACCGGACTGGTCGCATGTAAATGCTAGGTCTGATGAAGCAATAATCGTCTGGTCGATAGGCGAACATCATCTCTTCACTTCAACACTGCCACGTGCCAACCACGTGTAATAAATTATCGCCACGTCATCAGGAACCATTTTTAGGTAAACACCCAATAACCCGGTAATGCTAATATTACCCCTTGACTCACTCCGAGTCAAGAATAAATCCCGTTGTGACTATTCCACTAGCTTATCTCCTAGGATCGTCTTGTGCTGAGTAACCCTAGCATAACCAAAAATAATAACAAAGCACCACATACATATCACATATATGCCAAATATGCCCGAAATGGCCAAAATATGAAAATCACCCTATTAATCATAAATGGGTTCACATGCATATAATCATTTAATAACATAATAAATCAATTATGGCCCTCCCGGCCTCCTAATCAAGGTCCTAAACCTTATTAGGGATTTTGGGGCATTACAACCCTGCTTTTCCAGAATCCTGTTTTAGGCACTTTTGAGGGTTTTTGGCTCGGGGTTTCAATTCCTAAGGCTCGGGATTGAATCTACTCACCGTTTGGGTACAATTCGGGGTCCCAGGAGTGAGGTTTAGGTCAAGACCCTTTTATTGTTGATTTTCATTAATGGAAGTTTATGCGAGAAAGGGGGACCACCCTCTAAGCCTAAGTATTCCTCAATGAGCGATAGCGTACAAGTACCGTGAGGGAAAGGTGAAAAGAACCCTATTTAGGTTATAATTGGTTATGACTAGGTAACTGCTAAGGAATCAAAAGGTCGATCGTTCTCAAGGGTCATTCTTTTACTATTTATCGCTCAAACTAGAGGTAAGAAAGCTGCACCCCATATGTGACATGCATGGTTACTCATGAGGTATGTTGAGTGTTTACATGTGGACATTGATTGCATATCAAATGCTTAGAAAATCTTGCTTGCTTGTGAATGGCACTGACTCACTAGTCAGAATCGGCAATAATGTCAGTATTAACTGTGAAGCTGTGACTCACTAGTCAAGTTTGGCAGTAGTACTGAGCACTGGTTGTATGGTATTGGCTTAAGAGTCAAGAACGGTCTTAGCGTGTTTAACGCAAGCCAAAAAGATTAGATCTAATCGACATCTGCATTGAATGACTCACTATGAGCATTGATGCCGGACCAACCTCAAGTTCGATGAAAACTAAAAGCGCTTGTCTAGCCTATGGCTAGTCACTTAGAGCTAGGGCCAGAAAGTCCAGGTGACTGTATCATCACATGGATATGGGTACTGAGCCCACATTAGTGACTCACTCATCAGTCACTCATCTGTTTAAGCAAGTGACTTACTCATCAGTCACTCATCTGGTTTACGCTAGTGACTTACTCATCAGTCACTCATCTGGTTTACGCTAGTGACTTACTCATCAGTCACTCATCTGGTTTACGTTAGTGACTTGCTCATCAGTCACTCATCTGATTAGGGCTATAAGCCCCATCATGGTTAAACAGAACCTTAAAGTGTTATTCACTCATCTGTTCAGGGCTATAAGCTCTGTATGATTATCATGATCATCATTTGATATTATTTACATGCAGTAATGAGTTTTCTTGTTGGGCTTTTGCTCATGGGTGCTATGTGGTGCAGGTAAATGGAAAGAAAAGCTCACCTAGCCTTAAGTGGAGAGCTTAGGTGGTGATGTGTGCATATCCGGCCGCTTGACCACCACGGCCAAGGAGTTTCTCGGAGGAACTAGGGGGTTAACCCTATTTTTTCCGCTTAGGTCGGCGGGTTGTAATTTTATACTGTAATGACCGTTTTGAATTGTAAATAACTTGTAGTACGCTTTTATGGGCCCATGAATAGTTTTATGTTTTAAATAAAATATATACTTTCCTTTTTCATTGGGTTTTCACCTTAACCTATTAATAACACCTAGATGCACGTTTATAACCAAAGAACTCGATTAGCGAGTTAAGCACGGTTCAAAGTTCATAGTAATGGTCTTAGAGTAACCAGGGCATTACACATATCCAATGAGTCTTATGCCCTCGGTGAGACGTACTCTAATGCCAATCTGGTTTGCAAAGTTCTTGGTGTTCTTCCAAGAAAGTTCAAGGCCAAAGTCACATCAATTGAGGAAGTGCATGAAATTGAAGATTTGGATCTTGATGAATTAATTGGATCCTGGCAAAATTATGAGATGACTTTGAAAAGATGGAGTAAGAGCAAGAAGCAGCCAGAAAAAGAGAATGCAAAGCCCAACACTAATCTTGCTTTTGTTCACAAAGAAGAGCATACTAAAGTTGCAGATCTGTCTAACAGCCTAGCAGATGATACATGTGCTCTCTTGACCAAGAATTATGCCAAGTTCTTGAAAAATAATTTTAACAAGAAACAATATGGAGGCAATGAAAATCCCTTCAAAAAGTTCACTTATATCACCAACAAGCAACCGTAGTCCTTGGACAAAAACACTCGAGGCATTCAATGTCGTGAATGTGATGGATTTGGCCATATACAATCTGAATGTGCTAACACACTAAAGAAGAAAATGATTCTTGCAATAACTTGGAGTGATACTGATGAGGACAAAGATGACAGCTACAGTGATTGTTCTGATCAAGAAAATAAAATGGTGGTGTTTCTTGCAAAAAGTACCCGCTCAGACACATCTGAGGAGGATGTAGATTATGTCAACTCGGATTCTTATAGTGTGGATAGGCAAGCTGCATATGAGCAGATGTTTGACCGATGGTCATTTATGGCTAAGAAGTTCAAGGCATTGAATGACACAAATGCACAGCTGGAGGACACTATCAAAGACTTGAGTACAAAACTTGAAGAAAAAGATGAATTGATATACAAGTTGGAAGCTGATCTTGTTCGTGTCAAACAAGCTCTTGAGTTCATTCCACCTGGTACAGCAGCACTTAATCAATCTCTTCAGATTCAAAAACCTTATGGTAACAGAACTGCTCTTGGTTACAAGTTACTGTATAAAAAGGGGAAAAAAATTACCAATAGAGGAGGCATTATCATCTTCCTGCACCAAATCTGTAACGTCCTGCGTTTTGGGTACCTTTAAACGACTCGAGTCAGGATTTTTTCCCCGAGTTAAGAATATTATTTTAAATAATATTATATTTGTTTGGAAATTATTCCATGAGTTATTGCTAGCCAAATTATGAATTTTGTGATTTAAAAGTCAAGATAAGACTTTCGGTCTTGGACCGACACGAAAACCCTGATCGGGTAAAAAAATCTCGGAAAATAAAATGAAAAACTATGGAAAATATATTTTGGCCATAAAATACATTCATAAAAATTAACGTTTGGTCAAAAGTAATAAACCAGAGAGAAAATAGAAATTTTAGGGCATTTTGTGTTAAATGCTTAATTTTACCGAATTAGGGAATTTTATTTCATGAAAGGACATTAGGTTAAATTTTATTGTGTGATTAATTAAATTAAATGTGAGAGACATTTAATTTAATTATTATGTGTTAAGTTTTGTGTTTAAAACTTAATAAGAGTGAAAAATGTTATAGGAAGTCAAATTTGATTTTTCTTCTTAGGAATTATTTATTAATATTTATATAAAAAATATATATATATATGATTACGAATAAAAAAATGGGTGGCCGGCCATGTGATATGGTTTATTAGGGTGGACCAAATTTTTTTTAGTTTAATCCCAATTTAAAGATAAGGGTTAAGACAAGTGGGTAGTAAAACACCCCCCCCCCCCCCTAAAACCGACCACTCTCTCTCTCTCTCTCTTTCACTATCATCTTTTTGAAAACTCTCTCAAGTTTTCTCTCCATCTTCAACCTCAAGAACAATAAGGAGGCTTGGAAGCATTTAAGCCTTGGTCTAGGAAGGGTTTTCCCTAAGGTAAAGTTTCCATAAACTAGACTTTTGTAAAGTTTTAACCATAGATTTTTCATTAGCTAATTATCTATATTGTTGGGGGGAGTTGTTTAAGGTTTTGAAAGGGTTTTGAAGGAGCCAAAGCTAATAGGAAGATCCAAACCTTAAGTAAGAACAACAAAGAGGTAAAAAGTTTACTTTTTATGGATATTATTGTATGGTTTTTTTTAAGCATTATTTTGTATATTTAATGCTTAAAGTTTCTTATTGGTGATGTAATAAGGTTATGGTAGTTTTTTTATAATTTTTATGATGCTTGTGTGTTGATTTTTGAAAATAGGGACCAAAACCCCTAAGGGTTTTGTTAGAAACCTTAAAACAAAATACATGTTTTGAGCTGTGACTTCCAAGGGGTCAAGCATCTACTGTATATTGATTTTGTAAAATTTAATTGTACTATGATGTTTTTGAGATTGAGTACATAAATTTGAGCTTCTGAAACACCCAAAAATATTTAAAAATGAGTGAGTTATGCTATTTCAAAGTTTAGGTAAAAAACTTTTTTTTTCTTATTCTTAATTTCGGGACCAAGTTTGGACAGCCACTATATAGGGCAAATGAATCCAGTTTTTTCTAAAATTTGATGGAAATATTAT
The DNA here is from genome assembly GCF_963169125.1 of Humulus lupulus. NCBI lineage: Eukaryota > Viridiplantae > Streptophyta > Magnoliopsida > Rosales > Cannabaceae > Humulus > Humulus lupulus. The sequence goes on from NC_084802.1 coordinate 200,604,660, forward strand.
TGGAATAACCTAGTATTCTACTGTAAAATTTGGTAAGAAAATACTGAACGGTTTGAAAGTTATTAAGTGTCAAAATTTGGAAAAAAAAATAAGGACTTGAAAATAAGGTCGTTTTTACCTCATTGTTGGAAAATAATTTCACTAATAAAAAATGCTCATTTTGACCTAAGATTTTACAAAGACCTAAAAGGCATACCAAAAATGAAATTGGGAAATTTTGGTAACAATTGGGTAAGTAAATTTCAAGTTATGAACTAACAAAGTATGTAGTTAAAAATGTGAAAAATAGGGTTTTCACACTTAGTACAAAAATGAGATTTTGGAACTTAAGGTAAAAAGAAAAATTTTGCTTATTGCAAGATACAAACTTGACAAGTTTTGAAAACATATTTTGACCTAAAATACCACTTTGAGTTTAGTGGGATTTATTTTTATTAAAGAATTTTTATTCTTTCTAAAAATAAAAGAATTCATTTATTAATAAGTTAAAAAATTAAAAGAGGGTTTAAAACCCTACAATTTGAGAAAATAATAAAGTGAATTATTTTTCTAGTAAGTAAACTTGATTAATTGACTTCGGAAAATTAACTAGTCAAGATGGGAAATTTTTAACGGTTTTCCTAGTTAAGACAAATTAGGCAATTTTCTTAAAACAATTTTTAGAGATTAAAAACCTTAAGAAAATAAAAGGAAAATTAAGAGTTTATTTTCTTTAAAAATAATTAAGGAATTTAATTAGTGTTTTCGAGATATAATACTAGCTAAAATATTTTATATATTTTACCGACTGTTGAAAGTACGGGTTAATAGCGGAACTTTAAAGAAAAAGATTTTTAGCGGATTGTGGAAAAATACTATTGTGATACCCGAGCCTAGGCATCGAGACCATAGGGTAGGTCTCCCCGAGACTTAAGGTTTAGTCTCAAATATTTTTGTATGAATTTCCTTAATGAGTTTAAACCCCAAATAAGGGTCTTTAATCCTTACTAATGATTTTGAAAATGACCAAACTGCCCAAAATAATAATAATGAATTATGAGTGCCATAATTAATCCGAGTATACTGTGTGGATAACTATATTATTGGCTAAGCGTAACTAGACTGAACGTTGGAGGGTGAAAACCTGCTGAGTGCTAAGGACTCCAAGTAAGTCAACTTATATTGTGTGGCTGCAACATGAAATGACTATTGTATTGTATGTTAGTATAGGGACACATGCACATATATACATTGTCGTATAAAGTTTCTTAGAGGCGTTAGTCTAGTGAGTGTTGATTTAGAAAATATGAACGGTAGATATCCGTCATATCCTAGACGATTGATCCCCGTCACACTGCTTGATTTTATTATGTCCAATTCATTACCACGACGAGTGGCCAAGAGGTGAGGATTCCTGGTTAAACCTAGGGGTGCCAAAATGAATGGGACCTAGGGGCCCTCATGCTTACTTAATTAGTGAACGGTTAGAACACGAGCAAGTGCTCTGATAAGTTATTCTCGGTTAGCAGCCGTGAATATTGTCCATTCAGTGAGAGTGCCTAGAGATACTAGGGGTTGCCAAGTTTGAGTGAGGCTGAACACCCTAGGGGCAACTGCTCACCAGCACCACTGATTAACATAGAAGTCTCTGTAAACTCGTGTAAATTCGATTACACTCTTGGATAAGTAGTGATGCCTTAGGTAACGCGATAGTTACCCTTGGTGGGGATATTTATTGGCTAGATCTTAGTGTTGAGACTCGGTTCTCTCTTACAAATTAGCATTTATGCTGGAGGGCGTGTTACGCCCAAATTGTTGGAAATTGTCAAGCGTTGGTCTCGAATTATATTGTGATATATTATATCTGCTTGCTCTGGGATTTTCTGAGTGCAGGGATTTAATTGTTGTTATGAAATAGTTGTGATATTATATAACTGCTTGCTCAGGGATTTTCTGAGTGCATGAATTTATCTATTTATATGAAATAATTTATCATTAGTTATCAGGCATGATCATAAGTTTGCTAGGACGCTTTTGCATTCTTGAAATTTATTGTGTAGGGTCCGGATGGATCCGGAACCCTAATTCTCTGCTTGCTTTTGTTTTAAGGTTGAACTTACTAAGCGTTTTCGCTTACCTAGTTGTTTCCTGTTGTAGGTAAGAACAAGGGCAAGGCAGAGCAGTGAGCGCTGGAGTCTACCTTGCAAATGTACATGTCGAGCGACCTTTTGGGAAGCCGTTTTATTTTTGGAAATGTTGTGTAATTTTCCTAAACTAGGCTCACTCTACTCTTTATAAAATATGTTTGTAATTAAATGTTAAGTATGGCCATACGACTTTTAAAAAGTTTTTTTATACGGGTTTTTAAGACATATTGTTAAATGAAAACATTTATATTTCCGCATTATCGAGACTTGAAAATATGGGTCATTACAATATCTGCCATTTGTATCTGCTGCTGTAAGCAAAAATACTGATGGATCTGAATCATCTGCAGAGGTTATCAGCATCTCTAAAGAAGCTACCATTCCAACCAAAGTTTCTTCTATCTGAGAAATCCCCACGTTAGTTCCACAACCTCAAAGAAAAATATTTGTTCCAACATGTCATTTTTGCCACAGGCGCGGCCATATACGACCAAGGTGTTGCAAACTTCAGTCCTAATTAAAAGTGATGATTGAAAGGGGTGGCAACCTACTCCAACCTTCTACAACCTCTAAAAAATCTGCTCATGGTCAGCGGAGGCCTAAATCTGAACCCAATGACAATTGTGCTTTAGTTGCTCATACATCTCTCTCAACATTCAAGAATGACCAATGGTATTTAGACAGTGGCTTCTCCAACCATATGATTGGAAACAAAAATGTCTTGTTAAATTTCAAGGAGTTTCAAGAAGGTTGTTACATTTGGCAATGGTAATAAAGGTGTTACTTTGGGCAAAGGCGACCTGGTTCTTGCAGGGCTCCCACCCCTCATAGGCGTCTTGTATGTCAAAGGTCTAAAGGAAAATCTTCTGAGTATCAGTCAACCGTGCGATGCAAGCTACACTGTAAGCTTTACTAATACTCAATGTTTAGTTTCATCTAACGGATGTTCAGTTCTGACTGAAAGCAGGTCTTTCGATAATTGCTTCATGTTGACTTGATGGGGCCTATGCAAAATGAGATGTTAATTGATTATGGCTACCTAGAGGAGTTTTTAACACTATAGTGTGACAGCAAAAGTGCCATTAACATTTCAAAAAATAATGTGCAACACTCAAGATATAAACACATCGATATTAGACATCTCTTCATTAAAGGTTTGGTTGAATCAAAATTGCTTACTATTTCACATGTTTCTTTAGATGCTCAATTAGCTTGTTATACCCAGATTTCGAGCCATGTTATAGTGACCTCGAAAGCTGGATTCGCAGCAAATGAACTCGTAAAGTCTGAAGTATGTTCCAAGATCAGACATCGAGCCTGAAAAGCCGAGACGACTTCGAATATGGTGGCCTCGAAATCTGCATGATCTCGAAGGGTAGCTCCCGAGATGCATCTGTCCTCAGGGATGACCTCGGATCAGGGGTTCCGAGCCTGACGCATGTACGATCTCGAAAACCATGTGACCTCGAGAGGTGTCATTAGCTCGAAAATTGATGAGAGACCTTGCAGATATATGATAATAACCTTGAACATCTACAAGTGTTGTCCATAAGAGACGTGTTCTACATTTATTATTATAAATCCCCCAAAATTGTGGGATATTATTTTATTAATTATACGCCCCCTGCTCTTCAGGGGACGTTTCCTTTTATATTGGATTGCAGGCATTTAAAGCCATTTAATTTATTTACACAAAAAGAGTAACTACCCAAAATATGTGGGATAGTATTCTGCATCCTTCTCTATAAATAGAGAGGTCATGCACCATTGTAAAGGACCGAAATTCTGAATCTGGAGAGAAAACTCTGAAGAATTCATGCTTAAGAATTTTCAGAGATAATCTTGAGTTTAATAACAAAGACTCATGGACTAGGCAGATTTAACTGCTGAACCATGTAAAAAATCGTGTTTTGTATTGTCATATTTTAATTGGCCATTACTAGTTATTGTTTACGTGCTCTTCTTTCACTGTTGACGAAAAACGGCGTCAACAGTTTGGTGCTTTCATTGAGAGCCTTAAGCATTCATCCCTGAAAAAGTCATGGCCACTAATAATCAGAACACACCTGAAGAGAATTACCCAAGACGTCCTGGGAAACAGCCAATGGAAAACCCAGATGTTGAAGAAAGAAGTGGATCTTCCGATTCCCGGGGACCACCTGCTCCACCAAAGGATGAGGATATGTATTACAATCCTGAGCGGTATGTTCCCATTGTGGAACTTGAAAATCGAAAATTGAAGCAGCAGTTGGCAGAGGCCAACAAACGGAATGAGGAGTTGGCAAGGATAGCCGTAGAGGCGCAGGTGGCTTAGCCCCCGCCTCCGCGCGAAAACCAAGTCCCTCCTCCGAGGGACGTGCACGTTCCTCCCCGTAGACCCCGTGGGCGTCCACGAAAAGATGCTGCCACAAGGAGGCCAGCTCAACCTCCGGCACCAGCAGAGCCATCCGCTCCACCTAGGCCCCAGAGGAGTACTCGGGCTCGGGCCCCGGCTAACCCGCCTGTGGAGGTACCTGCAGGAACTGAGAATAACCGAACCCCTGCAGAGGCTCGGACTCAGATACCTGGGAGCGCACCAAATGCGACCGACCCATCTTGGGCAAATTCTGGACCGTCTAGGCCGCGACATGGGTGGCAACCACCGTCGCCTATACGGTTCCCTCCATCACCCATAAGATATCCTTCGCCCCCCCACAGGAATGCTCAACCCGTTCGAGATCAGGGCGAAGGGCGTGCGGGAGGAAGACAAGGAAACGGGGAGGCTTTCTAGGAGCGGAGAGGCGCCCCATCTGAAAAAAGTCAAACATCTCGGTCTCGCACGGCGGAGACGAGGCGACGTGGGAAGAATCCATCACGAAATAACCAAGCAACGAGTTTCACCAGTGATGAATCTGGAGATACCAGGTCGGTCAGCAAGCATGACCGAGGTCGTAAGAATACAGGAAACCGCAGAAATCGTACCGACCTGCGAGAGCGCCTAAACCAAAGTCGGGGTAATGGTGACCAAACAAATCCGGACTTGAGGGATTGCTTGAATAGGCGTAGAGATCCCTTGCGAAGACGCGAGCCTGGGATTATGATCGATGACAGCCGATTCCAGACAGTGCCTCTTGCGGACCCAGTCCAAGAAAGAATTGACCAGCTTGAAAAGGCTTTTAAGCTTTTGAAAAATGAGCAAAGGAATGATGGATATGAAGACTCTGACGAGGAGCTCGAACCGTTTGCTCCTCATATATCCAATACTCCATTTCCTCAAGGGTTTCAGATCCCTCACGTCCCAATGTTTGAAGGAAAGACCGACCCGTGTAGTCACCTGAGCACGTTCAACACCATCATGAGGGCCAGTAACGTGGGTTACGAGCTCAGGTGCATGTTGTTTCCAGCATCATTGACAGGACCTGCCAAAAGTTGGTTCGAAAAATATAAGAGACACTCAATAACTTCTTGGGAGCAGTTGTCTAAAGACTTTAAGAAGCAGTTAAGAGCAATGATGGGGGTCAGACCAGAGGCATCCACCTTAACTAACGTTCGACAACAGCCGGGCAAAACACTAAAAAGTTACTTAACAAGGTTTAATCTGGAAGTCGCCCGAGCTCGGGACGTGGATGACAGTGGGCACCTAATGGCTGTCCGAGACGGCGTAATGTCGGGGAGTACCCTTTGGGACGACATGCAAAGAAAACCAGTAAGGTCCATAACCGAGTTTAACAGACGAGCGCAGAGGTTTGTCAATGTAGAGGAAGAGAGGTCGACGCTCAATGCGACTTCCCAGCCCGAAACTACAACAATAAACGTCAAGTCTGCCTCATCCTCGGCGGACCCAGCAGCTCCAAAGCCTATCACAGAGAACCCCTCCAAGAGGAAAAAGAACGAAGGAAGTAACCCAGAAGCCGAGGGAGGAAAGAAAAAGAAAGGGGAGAGATATTTCTCCGTATACAGAGTATACACCGAGCTCAACGAGTCTCGGGAGAACATATACCTGGCTAATGAAAACCAGGTCCCCTTTAGGCGTCCGGACCCGATGAGGAATCAAAAATCCAAGAGGGATTCCAGTAAGTATTGCCGATTTCACAGAGACACCGGGCATACGACCGATGAATGTCGACAACTGAAGAACGAGATCGAAGGATTGATCTTGAGAGGTTACTTCCGGCAATATGTCAAAAACCAGAGTTCTAGTCAGGCGGCCGCGAGCCAGAGAGTAGCCGCGCCTCCGATGACACAAAACAATAACTCCCGAGCTCGGGAAGAAGACAGGCCCCCGCCGATAGATGGAGAGGATGTAATAACCATCTCGGGAGGGCCTCATTTCGCAGGAGTGGGCAGGAACGCCCAAAAGAGATATGTTAACGAGCTGAAGACTGGGGACGGGTCTCCTTATGAACCCGAACCTAGGGCTCCAAAAAGCCAGAGGATTAAGACACAACCAATAACCTTCACTGAGGAAGACGCGTCCCATGTCCAGTTTCCTCACCATGATCCGCTGGTCATTACTCTTCAGCTGGCCAATAAAAGGGTCCACCGAGTTCTCATAGATAATGGGAGCTCAGTCAACATTCTTTATAAAGCAACCCTCGAGAAGATGGGACTCTCCCTTAGCGACCTGAAAGCGTGTGCAACTACTTTGTACGGCTTTTCAAGAGAAGGAACCGCCTGCATGGGATCCATTGAGCTCCCCGTGACCTTGGGAGACTACTCGGTCTCGGCAACCAAGATGATGGAGTTCGTGGTAGTAGACTTACCATCAGCTTACAATGTGCTGCTCGGGAGACCCGCCCTGGTCGGGCTGGGGGCAGTTTCATCAGTAAGGCATCTGGCCCTTAAATTTCCGACCCCTAGCGAAATCGGGACATTGAAAGGAGACCAATTAGCAAGGAGGGAATGCTACAGCATCTCCTTGAGAGGAAAGAAACAGACAAGCGCACAAACACTCGTCATCATTCAAAACAAAGACGAAATGGTCTTAGAGATTGACGATGAGATTGACCCAAGGATTGAGGAGAAAGTTGACCTCAAACCTTTAGAGGAACTCGAAGAAATTCAGCTCAAGGAGGCAGATCCCACGAAAAAGGTGAAGGTCGGAAAACACCTCCAAGATGAGACAAAATAGCAATTAATTTGCTTTTTGAAGGAAAACCAGGATGTCTTCGCATGGTCGCACTCGGACATGGTGGGAATAAGTCCGAACATAGCAAGCCACGCACTGAATATAGACAAGAGCTTCCCCCCGAAGCAGCAAAAGCGAAGGCAGCTGGACGAAGAAAGAAAGAAAGCTCTAAAGGAGGAGGTTGACAGGTTAAAGGCAAACCGATTAATTAGGGATGCCTTTTACCCTGACTGGGTAGCCAATCCGGTGTTGGTCCCCAAGCCCAATGGGACGTGGCGAACCTATATTGACTACTCAGATCTCAACAAGGCTTGCCCGAAAGACTGTTTTCCGTTGCCAAGGATTGATCAGCTCGTGGATGCCACGGCGGGGCACGACTTGATGTCCTTCATGGATGCCTATTCTGGATATAACCAAATTCCCATGCATGCCCCCGACCAAGAACATATGAGCTTCATCACGGATAAAGGGCTATACTGCTATAATGTCATGCCATTCGGGCTCAAGAATGCTGGGGCCACATACCAGCGGCTCGTAAATATGATGTTTTCAGAACAAATAGGGAACAACATGGAGGTTTATGTTGATGACATGCTTGTCAAGTCTCAACTCAATGAGAATCATGTTGATGACCTCGAAGAGTGCTTCGGCGTGCTCAGAAAGTATAACATGAAGCTAAATCCTCAAAAGTGCACTTTTGGGGTGTCTTCAGGAAAATTTCTGGGCTTTATTGTAAACTCTCGTGGAATCGAGGCTAACCCCGACAAGATCAAGGCCCTGATTGACATGCCCTCACCTCGGAGGCACAAAGATGTCCAAAGTTTGACTGGCAGGATGGCAGCCCTAAGCAGATTCATCTCGAAATCTACGGACCGTGGTCTTCCATTTTTCAACTTATTAAGAGGAGGTAAGAAATTTGAATGGACGGAGGAATGTGAGCTGGCCTTTCAGGAGCTCAAAAAGCACCTTGCAGAACCACCCATCCTGTCAAACCTGAAACAGGAGAAATACTGTACCTATACCTTTCAACCACCGAACACGCGATAAGCGCAGTGCTCGTTCGAGAAGAAGAGAAGGTGCAAAGACCCGTTTACTACATCAGTAAAAGATTACTAGGGGCAGAGTCAAGATACCCTTTGATGGAGAAACTCGCGCTCAGTTTAATTCATTCATCTCGTAAACTCCGCCCCTACTTTCAGGCGCATCCCATCCATGTGCTGACTGATCAACCACTTAGGCAAGTCTTGTCTAAACCAGAAGCTTCAGGTCGACTTCTTAAATGGGCTGTTGAGCTCGGACAGTTCGAGATCACCTACCACCCAAGAACGACCATTAAGGCATAGGCACTGGCGGACTTTATAGTGGAATGTACTGGTATAGCCGACGACGAGGTAATAATCACGGCCCACGAGCTGTGGAAACTTTACGTCGACGGCTCATCAAATGAAAATGGAGCGGGGGCAGGGGTCATTTTGGTTACCCCCGCAGGGAGCAGATTTCATTATGCCTTAAGATTTGGCTTTAAAGCGTCGAATAATGAGGCCGAATACGAGGCTTTACTCGCGGGACTTCGTATAGCAAAGGAGCTCAAAGATAGAGCTATACATTGCTACAGTGACTCCCAGCTCGTGGTTAATCAAATCCTAGGAGAATACCAGGCTCATGGTACAAGAATGGAAGCTTATCTGGAGAAGGCAAAATCTGCATTGGAGTGTTTCGAGTTTTACGCAATCGAACAGGTTCCCCGAGAACGAAACTCAAATGCAGATGCCTTAGCTCGACTCGCCACATCCACCGAAAATGAAGAGCTGAATGTTGTACCCATAGAACACCTATCAGCACCTAGCATTAACGAGCCAGAAGAGGAAGATGTGTGTATGATCGAAACAGAGCAGACCTGGATGACCCCAATAGTTGATTATCTCGAAAATGGAGTCCTTCCAAAAGATCGGAACCAGGCTCGAAAGTTGATGTATCAACTTCCCCGTTACACCGTTTTGGACGGAAAACTATACCGAAGGGGATTTTCCATGCCGTTACTTAGGTGCGTAACCCCTCCCGAAGCTAAGAAGATCATTGAAGAAATTCATGAAGGATTTTGCGGAGATCACACCGGGGGGCATAGCCTGTCCAAGAAGATCATACGCCAAGGATATTTCCGGCCAACCATCAAAACGGATTCTTTCGAGTACGTGAAGAAATGCGACAAATGCCAGAGATTCGCCACCATACCCCGAGCTCCACCATCCGAGCTGACCATGTTGACTTCCCCATGGCCTTTCGCGGTTGGGGCATCGACCTCATAGGCTCTCTCCCGATTGGCAAAGGCGGAGTAAAATATGCTGTGGTCACCGTGGATTACTTCACAAAGTGGACGGAGGCTGAACCATTGGCGACTATAACTTCAAAAAAGATCCTTGATTTCGTGGTAAAAAGCATCGTCTGCCGATATGGGGTACCAAGGAAGATCGTATCCGACAACGGAACCCAGTTCGATTGCGACTTGTTCACCAACTTTTGTGAAAAGAACAGCATAATAAAGAGTTTTTCATCAGTAGCCCACCCTCAAGCGAACGGCCAGGTCGAGGTTGTAAAAAAAACTCTCAAAAGTTCTGTGAAGAAAAAGTTGGAGGAAGCGAAGGGACTGTGGCCCGAAGAATTGCCCCAAGTCCTTTGGGGATATAGGACCACAGCTCGAACATCAACAGGGCATACCCCGTTCTCTCTAGCATACGGCTGCGAGGCAATGTTGCCCATCGAGGTCGAAATCCCAACGATCCGAACTCAGATTTACGATCAAAGTTCAAACCACACTCAGCTCGAGGAAACCTTAGACTTGATTGAAGAAAAGAGAGAAGAGGCTCAGCTGAGAAACGCTGCTTACAAGCAACGAACTACCAGGTATTTCAACAAGAGGGTTCGAGATCGAAAGTTCGGAATGGGAGATCTGGTGTTGAGACGCGTATTCTTGGCAACACGAGATCCAGCAGCTGGAGTGCTCGGGCCGAATTGGGAAGGACCATACCAGATAGAGTCAATCATTCGTCTCGGTGTGTACAAACTTGCGAGATTGGACGGGAGCCTGGTACTGCGAGCATGGAATGGCGAACACCTTAGACCTTACTATCAGTAGTATAGGAAAAGTGTTGCCTGTAACCATGATTTTCTATCTGTATTAGTTTGTTTGCTTTTGAATTCCATCAAATAAAGATCTATTTCGTTCAATATGTTATCTCTTTTTATTTTTGCAATCTCTCTTAATTTAATAACCTATGGTCACACTCATAGGATATTAAGGGGGCATCAGTTGTACATATACCATCAGCTTAAAAAATAAAATATAAAATAACATACACGGAAAACATGAAGTATTTGGATATAACCAAATACGCGAGCTTAGATAGTTCGGACATAACTGAATTATAAAAAACATGAAGTATTTGGATATAACCAGGTACGCGAGCTTAGATAGTTCGGACATAACCGAATTAGCAAAAACATAAAGTATTTGGATGTAACCAGATACGCGAGCTTAGATAGTTCGGACATAACCAAATTATCAAAAGATGAAAACGTTTGGATTTAACCAGATGTGCAAACTTAAATAGGTTTGGAACAAACCAGCCAAAAAACTAATCGACGATAAGTAGGAACCTAAACCTACTTCGGGATAAGTCGAGATTGAGGCTGGAATATCTTAAAGAAAAATAGTTTCGAACTCTTAACCTTGGAGTAAAAACCGAGGACGAGGAAAAGTAACTAAGCAAAAAAGATATAACCAAACCATTCACATTACATACCATATAAGTACTTTCGGGTTCATGGTTAAAGTAATATCTGACTTTGATGAATAACGAGGTCGGAAGCGGATAATTCGAACAAACTATGCATGAATGCATCGAGTTTCGAGCCTAAATCCAAGCTATGTTTGTATGAAGAAATAAACATAAACAGCTCATTCATATAAAATGTGCAAAATATTTCGAGCCAAGAAATGTAAAGCATATATAGGTCAATAATAAAAGAAATTGTATCAGCCCCATGGGCATAAATTAAAATAATTACAAAAATAAGAGGACGCAGCCCCAATAAATGATTTCCCCGAGATCAGATTTAAGAAGGAGGAGTCTCCTTGGCCTTCTCAGCATCAGTAGCACCGGACCCCCCAGGACGAATAGCATGACTATCCTTCTGGACTCCCTCCGAAGCGGCCTCACGAGCAGCCTCTTCCGCCTCAAGCCGAGCATTCCACCTGTCAAGAAGTGTCGCCTCGTGATGACCTAAGAAGCTGGTATCCAGGTCTTCGTTGTTGGCCCACATTCTGTACATGGCCGAGTCAACCGCCTGGTCCTTCTTCTCTTTGTACTCAGCAAGGAGATGAGCTTTTTCATCCTCCATAATATCAAAGGTGGTGGCCTTTTCCTCTTCGAGCTTCTTGTTGGCCTCCTGGAGCCGAGTGATCTCCTTCTTAAGATCCGCGAGCTTGGTATTCTCCTTCTCAAGCTCCTCGAGCTTAGCTTTCAGCTTCCCGAGCTCGGTGGCCATGCCCTCAAGTTCCTTAGCTCCTGCATCAAGCTTTGCATTGGCTGCCTTCAGATCATCGCTTGCTTTGAGGTGGAGATCCTTCGCCTCCTGAGCATGAGACTTGCTCGAGTGGATCTCGTTGTTCAACTTATAGTTGAGCTGGGCAGTAAAGGCAAGAGACTGACAAAGGAAGAAATCATCATTAGCTTCAGGTCAGTGTGATTATAACCAAGAAGTAGGACTGTAGAAGGACACTTACCGCGACAGCGAGCTCGATACTCTTCTCATAAAGGACAGTGCAGTCTTGGGTATCGTTCAAGCATTGCCATTGGGGAGCTTCGAGACTGCCAAAGCTCTGGCCAATTCGGGACATAACATCCGAGACCAGCGTAGACCCATGGGACCCAGCGGCATTGTCAACCACATATGCATCCATGTGGGTAGAAACTGACAGCTTCTGAGCTCGAGAAGCAGAAGGCTTTCTAGAAGGTGGACCAAGTGTCGATCGAACCACTACAGGAAGTTGGGGCTCGGTCGTGTTAGAGGCATCGACCTGCGAAGTCGATGCCACAGTTGCGGCACCGACCTGCGAAGACGGCGCCATGATGGAGCTGGTAACAAGAGGAGTTGGGGGAGGAGGTGTCTTCTCGGTCCTTTTGGGAACTTTGGTGGGCCGGTCCACCTTTCGCGATGGTGCCCTGGGACGCTTGCTCCTTTTGGCACCACCGCTCTCGATGATATTGTCAAGGTCGGAGTCCATGGCACCTGCACAGTTCCAATTGGAGTTAGACATAATGATAATAAGCTTGGAAAATTAAAAAAAATAAAAAAATAAAAAACCAAGTAAAGAAAAGACCTAACTGGAACTCCTCCTCGAACTAGAGCTCGGGGACCATGAAATTCCCACATCTTTAGAAGAAGCGGGGGGAGTACCTTCCCTATAGGTGGGTGTCAACCTCGAAAGGTCCCTATAATCGTTGGTCCTGTATTGGACAGCTATCCCGTTCCACACCTCGTCCGAAGTATACATGGTATCATACTTCCCGAGCCCACTATCAAACCTATGAACACAGTCGTCTACCCAACTCCATATGTAGAAGTGGTATCCATCATATGGGCATGAGACTAACCTATTGGGTTTATGCTTTAGTAAGGTGGGGGACCACATTCTCGAGGTAAGGAGGGCTTTACCTTCATCTGAATTTGAGCTCGAGGCTTCGTCATTAGCCTCATTCCCCGACGGCGGACTCCTTATGCGAACTGGAAGTGGGGGCCTCACCTCTCTCCTCGGAGGGAGGATGCCTGTGGGCAAAGGCACCTGCTCCCAGTGTTCATACTTTTTATTGGATCAGTCAGAGGTGGACTGGCCCTCCCCCAAAATTCTGCATTTTCGGAGCTTATCCTCATGTAAAAGGTACAGGAGAGACCTCCTACCATGAGGGAGTTGGAGTAGGGTCTCCCTATGCCCCTTCATTGCCTTGTCAGGAGTGGGACGCTGAAAATTGGCTGAAAAGAAAGACACATTTCAACTAAGTACGGATCTAACAGCTAAAATCCCAAGCACAGAGATAACGAAAACTGGAATACTTACGAATCCGCCTGAACGAGTAGTATCGAGACGGTGACAGACCGTCTGTCCAGAAGAAGGCTTTTTTGAAATCAGGTGGATGATTGGAGAGATCTTCAAAGACCTTCTTCTCTTTGGGATAGCTCGAAAGATAGTAAAATCCATCTCCTCCCCGAGCTCGGGAGGGGTTGCTTTTCAGACAAAAGAGATATAAAATCTCTTGAGGCGAAGGCCCTTCCCACTCCAGCTCGTGGTATAGCGACCTCAGGGCAGACAACACCCTGTAAGAATTGGTGTTGAGCTGGAACGGAGCCAACCCAACAAAATCCGTGAAGTCCTTGAAAAAAGACTTCAAAGGCAACAGTGCCCCCGCCCTCATGTGTTCCTGGCTCCATGCTGCGTATCTCAGCTTGGCGTCACGGTCCCTGAGGGCAAAACAGCTTCGTTCGTGGGCGGCCGGAGCTCGACACTTCAAAGAACATGACAAGCTAAGGCCATGGAGGGCCAAAATGTCAGTTATCTGACTAGTCGAGGTAACCGGGCTCCAATAGTGCTCGGCCTCGAACATTTCTTTCCTCGGTTGCGAGGAAGAAGGCTCCCCCATTAGTGAAAATTGAAGTTCTCCTGGACTATACGCGACAGTGACCTTTAATGCGGGGTCGAGGGGGATCGGCCTAGGCCCTGAGTTGGACTCTGGATAAAGGGCCTCCCGAAGAGTTCTCCTCTTCTTCTCTATGACCTCGTCTATTTGACGGCGATAATGAGCTCGAATATCCTCCTGCTCGCGCGCAAGCTCGTACTCCCGAATCCGGCGTTGATTCCGAGCGAACAGCGACTCCGGGCTCGGGGTTTTTGGCGAGTAAGGGATTGCCAGCAACGACCCCCACCGTCTTTCCAGATTCTGTGACATCTAGCAAGAAAGAAAAAATGGTGAGGGCCATGCATGCAAGAATTACGAGCTCGATAGAGCGAGCTTGGAGTTTAGGAACAAAACGAGCTCAATACTAAAACCCTATAAAAAAGTCAGAACATGTATTCTACGGGAAAAAGGAGGAGAGTGGACATAACTTTTTGAAAATCCCGAAGTATCAGGGAAAGAAGGTGGCGGTTATTCAGAAAAGGTAACATGGGGTATCGTGCATTCTTTAAAAACCAAGATTTTGTACCCAAATATCTTGGTGTGCAAGATACGTCTTTTAAATTTTGAAAACCCAAAAATGAAGAAACCATGTTTGGGTTTGTTCTACACAAAAAATTGGATTTGAAACCAGAGATTCAACACCTAGTATGGGAACGTAAATGTAGAAGCCTATTGATCAAAAATTTCCTAGCATATAATACTAAGGAAATATATCAACGCATTCCTAGAAATAACAAGAACACTATGGACAAAAACTGGCATAAGGGAAAATAAAAATTGCACACTTACACAATAATGGCGATTGCAGAGAAATCATTGACTGAAGGAGAGGCTACAAATATGAGCTCACGGACTCGAACAAACCGGAGGTTCTTTGTTTTTTCGGCTGAGAGAACATGCACGAGAAAGAGGTTCTCTAGGATGGCCTCTGGTTTCGTCCTTTCCTTTTCTTTGTTTCTGATGCGTGTAAAATAAGAGGAAGAAGAAGACCTTGAACATATAAAGGAAGAAAAGTGATAAAGAGGATTAATCTGGGCCATTGGCTAGAATCCTCATAAAATCCAACGGTCAGGGGTCAATGACAAGATGGTGCCGAAAAGGTGGCAGACGAATGATCGTGGGCAGGTTTCCAAGGTACTCAAGTACCAAAAATGAGCAATACCCAAATGACGCGTGTCCATTTTCAAGTATATGACGATACGGTTCCCGAAGGAAGTAGTTCAAAAGTTTCCTTCTCTTAGGATTCGAACAAATACTTTTGAGGGGGCAAGATGTTATACCCAGATTTCGAGCCATGTTAAAAGTGACCTCGAAAGCTGGATTCGCAGCAAATGAACTCGTAAAGTCTGAAGTATGTTCCAAGATCAGACATCGAGCCTGAAAAGCCGAGACGACTTCGAATATGGTGGCCTCGAAATCCTCATGATCTCGAAGGGTAGCTCCCAAGATGCATCTGTCCTCAGGGATGACCTCGGATCAGGGGTTCTGAGCCTGACGCATGTACGATCTCGAAAACCATGTGACCTCGGGAGGTGTCATTAGCTCGAAAATTGATGAGAGACCTTGCAGATATATGATAATAACCTTGAACATCTACAAGTGTTGTCCATAAGAGACGTGTTCTACATTTATTATTATAAATCCCCCAAAATCGTGGGATATTATTTTATTAATTATACGCCCCCTGCTCTTCAGGGGACGTTTCCTTTTATATCGGATTGCAGGCATTTAAAGCCATTTAATTTATTTACACAAAAAGAGTAACTACCCAAAATATGTGGGATAGTATTCTGCATCCTTCTCTATAAATAGAGAGGTCATGCACCATTGTAAAGGACCGAAATTCTGAATCTGGAGAGAAAACTCTGAAGAATTCATGCTTAAGAATTTTCAGAGATAATCTTGAGTTTAATAACAAAGACTCGTGGACTAGGCAGATTTAACTGCTGAACCACGTAAAAAATCGTGTTTTGTATTGTCATATTTTAATTGGCCATTACTAGTTATTGTTTACGTGCTCTTCTTTCACTGTTGACGAAAAATGGCGTCAACATAGCTGATCTTTTCACAAAAAATATTCAATGCTGACACTTATGTCCACTTAAGAAACAGTATTGGCCTTTGTGCCATCTGAATAACTTTTTTTTGCCTCTGTTCAATTTTTTTGGAAATTCATTATCTAACTTTTGTTTGTTTGTGTTGTGGTTCAGTTGTTGCTTCTCTACTCATCCTCTAAGTTGAAAGGTATTTCTCGTCTCTCATTTTTTTTCCAAGATTGATTTGAGCTTTTATTTGTCTCAGCTAAAAAGGCTACTATTTTTGGGTGCAATGGGAAGAGCTTCCCTTTTGAAAATTTATGCTTTGAGAAGTTTGCTCCTTCTGCTTAGCATTTTTTTATTAAGGGAGACAACTACATCTCTGGAAATGAGTGAAAGCCATAGTTGATTGCTTTGAAAAGTCCATGAGTGGTACATTCAAAAAGAGACATTTTTTAAAAAGAAAAAAATCAGGAGTGAGTGAGCCATAACTTTGGCTCACATGAGGCCACATGCACACACATATGGTAAATTTAGGCTCAAAGCTCTTGTTGAAAAAAATGGTTGATGTTTGTTTGTCAAACTTTCACTTTTTAAAAGTTTATTTTCATATTTTATGAATCACAACATACTCTTACATCTTTTGGATGTTGATTTTATTTTTTAACAGAGCTTTCTTTTCATTTTCTCTATTGTGCTCATGAGGTTAGTGAGCATTTTTTTTTTTTTTTTGTGGAAAATATCATTTTGTTGGCCATCTGTGATTACGTGTATTTTTAAAAGCTTGTTTGTTTCAATCAACTTTTACATTTTGAAAAAAAAAATCTAATATTTGGTTGTTTTGTTTCTGGTCGTGTTCATTGGATTTTTTGCTATAGTAAGGGCCTTGTTTAGCTGTTCTTTTTTTTTTTTTTTTTGTGCCAAACACTTTCTTAAGGGAGAACTTATATCACTAACATTTTCTAAGAGCCCTATAAGCTTTGTTTCTCTTTACAACTCCAACAGTGAATATAGTCTCTGAAGTGTCTGCCATTCTTTTGTTGAGGGGGAGCTTTGTCCTCCAAGAGACATAACTGGTTCACAATTCCTGTTATTCAGGGGGAGTCTCCAATTCAAGGGGAGAAATCCCAGTTGTCTCCTGTTTCATCTGACCTATCCTCAAGATAGTTGTTCCTTGATTATGATCATAGAGGGGGAGAAATTGGTGTTGTAGTTTGTCATATCTTTTGTTGTTTCTATGACTTTTGTTATTTCTATTTAGTTTCTATTGTCTCAATTTAGTCTAGTGGTGTTGTTGAACATTTATGCTTTGTTCACTTGACTTTGTTTCTTTTGGTATGGTACTGGTATTTGTTACTGTTTGTCTGAGTTTTGTTTTGTTCATTGATCATAATTTGCCAAGGGGGAGATTGTTATAGCCATGTTTTACTGCATGTTTTTTATTTGGAAAATCATGATCCCAGATGCATCTGGGCTGTGCTTTGGTTGCATTTGGAGATCTTCGTGGTTTCATTTGCCACATGGGTTAAGTTTGTTTAGTTAGGTCTTAACTAATTCAATTTAGTTTGTTAATAGTTTTTGTTGTTAGATTCTTTACTTGCCTTTATATACTGCTCAGT
Organism: Humulus lupulus; assembly: GCF_963169125.1. Lineage (NCBI taxonomy): Eukaryota > Viridiplantae > Streptophyta > Magnoliopsida > Rosales > Cannabaceae > Humulus > Humulus lupulus. Next base: position 200,622,279 of record NC_084802.1, read on the forward strand.
TTTGGGTTTTCAGAGTGGAGCTAACCATTTAATTGTTGCAGAGAGTTTCTTTGTTCTTGTTGTTTTTCCTCTCTAACATTTTTGTTGCAGATTTCTTGGTTAGAAGTGCTTGGTTTTCCTTTCTGAAGGGATTTCAGAGTTGTTGTGCTTGAGGGATTTCAACCATTCTTCCAAGGGAGTTAGAAGTACAGAAAGTTGAGTAGGAGATTCAACTTAGGGTAAATTGTAAATCTTGTTGTGGGTTTTAGATTGTTCTTTAGCAAAATGACAATTTGGTTTTGTAATTCGTAAAGAACAAAAGTTTACGGAGTAGCTGATTTTTATCAGCAAACCTTGTAAAAATCTGCTAGTGTTCTTTACATTCCAGCACTTGTTCTTTATTCTTTTGATTGATTCAAGTCTTTAATTCATAGATCCAAAAAGTAACTTTTCAATATTCATTTTGCAAATTTTGGGAATAGTATTAGTTTATAATAAGTATATGTTGTGTTGATTTTTTTTAAGTTTAATTAAATTGTATATGTTTATTGTAAGATTTTTTTCATTGTTGATTTTTAGTTTATTTTAGGTATATGTGTAGTTATTTTGGGGTATATTTTGGTTTGATTTCTATAGTTGAGAATATTTTTAGTTTAATTTTAGTTTATTTTAGGTATACCTTGGGTTTATATATATATATATATATATAATTATTGTGCTTAATGGTAATGTTTTTCACTTTATATTTTAGTTTATTTTGGGTATATTTTTAGTTGTTTTGAGTTATATTTAGAGTTTATTTTTGACACATTTTAAAATATAGCGATAAATTTTTAGGTCCCTTTTTTGTTGTTGTTTAGTTTATTTTTTTGTTAATGCAATAGATTGATGTCTAATTGAATTGTAATTACTTTTTTAACACTGTATTTGTATTGATGTGAGGTTGATGTTTAGTTGAAATCATATTATTTGTAATTATGAAACTTTAAAAACATACTTTTAAAAACTGGAATTAGTAAAATTGAATTAAAAAAAGAATAGAGATTGTAAAATATATAAAAAAAAACATAAAAAGATGTGTATCTATTAAAAAAAAAACCCCGTATAAGATTTTGTATCCCCTTGATCTTTCATGTTTCCAGCCGTGTAGATTGAGCCTTCAAAAGTTTTGAATAAATAAATCTCATTTGGATTTTTGATTCTTTATTTTGGCATGTTAGCACACTATACTGTGACTTTCATCTCATATGCATATATGCATATGCAGAAAGAAATGAATTTTGCATCGATTTCTCTTGCTTCTTCAGTTTTGTAAAGCGAAGGCTTCAGATCATTAAGCCCTCCTATTCTTATCTCTCTCTCTCTCTCTCTCTTACATATATGCAAATTTGGGACTGCCATATATCAAATTTTTTTTTTTTTCCACCCGAATTAAAAAACACGGCTTAGTTAATATTTTGATTAATTGAATTGTTGCACCTTTCGACTTATGCCATTCAATGAGGAATTAGACTTTGGCAAATTTTATTTTCTCCATTTAGGGGTCTAATGTATCAAAGAGAAACATAAAAATTTGAGTTGAATTTGGCATCATAATGACATAAAAAATATTAATCTTTCCTTTTCTGCTTTGGTTATATATCGAAAGTCAAGTGAACCAAAAAAAATTGGAGAAACTACTAATCAAAAAGAAGAGTAAAGAGTAGGAAAGGAATGAATGCATTTCTTAAAAATATTTACCCTAAAGAACTGAGACTAGGATAAACAGTAGTTTTTTTTCTTCTCTGTTTTTGTTCTCTTTTTCTCTCTTCTATTTTCTTTTGCCAAAATTCTCTAAAATAGTTCTCAATCGACTGGCTTTTGTCCCTTTTCATTTATTTAGCAGCAAAAAGCGGGGTGATAAACCTTCCTGGGATAGAAACAACCATTTCTGCTTGCCAAATTTGCTAAGCAAGATCAATGTAGCTGAGTCCGGTGTGGTTAACCTTTGCCACCAACCATGGCTTTAACCCCATGATCTTCGTGAGAAAATGTGTGCCCTGTATCTGAAATAGTGTGTAATGGAGTATCGGCATATAGTGTGCCTACCAGTCTAAAATATGAGCATCATGTTGAACCTACAACCTCAGAGGTAACCCAACAGAGTGTGGCAATATAATGTTGTTCCTACAACTATGCGGATTTAACAATCTCGCATCCTTCTCTTCTGCTGAACTTTTCTTTGTCTACTTTCATTACTAACAGTAGTAACCTATAGATTTATGCACCAAATTATGTGGTGCTGACAGCTTCCTCAAAACTATCTATCAGAACATCTACATTTCTTTTCTGTGAAACAAATCAGAAGTAAAACTAACATTTAAAACCAAAACACAACATAAAGAAAATGGCAATATTAACAGCACATCCAGAGTGCTAGCTTACTAGCAAAATATAATACAGGCAATGAGTCTGCACAAATATTGCTATTAAATGGTGAAACTAATTGCTAATTCTATATCCTACCATCAGAACATAAAAAAAAAACTTAACAAACAATTTCATAGAATTTCTAATTACACCGCAAACAAGATCTTATAGAACATTTCGCTGAGTTTTTTTCTTTAAAGGATAACAAAGTAGTTCTAGATAAACAGCAACGATCAATATAGCCACCAGAAAGAAAAAATTCTTATTCAGCTCTTGACTGACCCGCTCGAGAAGAGAGGATGATACCAACAATGAGACCATATAGAGCAAGGGCTTCAGCAAAAATGAGAATTAGAATCATACCGACGAAAAGTTTTGGCTGTTGTGCATTGGCCCTACACAGAAAAAAGAAAGGAGAAAAGCAACGCAAATTAGGGCATTCTTTATTAATAACAATTAAAACCCAAAACAGGTGCTTGAAACAGTTCAGCTTTAACTGATCAGATGTCCATTAATACCATTCATTACATACCTTACCAATGCAAATTGATTTTCTTTTTTAACACTACTCCTAATAAAATCTTAGGGCTGCATACAGGCCAGCAGACCCTTTAAACAAAATTTATATTGCAATAAATATAATGTTTAGTTGTATAACAGTAACTGATGATGAGCAACACTTGATGTTGAACCTTAATTTCTAGCAAAGTATTTCTTTGCTAAAAGCCAAAGCATTTTCTGACTACAATTCACAATAGAACACTATATGGAAAGTTTCTTAAGATAATATATAAACAACTAAATTAGGGAATATAACTATGATTCTCCCGTAAGAATATCAAAATCTCAGGGTATACACCAAATATATAAACCAGGATCATTAATCATATCAATTCTAGTAGTTGCTCACTATGGCTTAAAAAACAAAAGTTAAATACAATGCTAACGATATTATAAACCTTACGTAACTTCGAAATCGTCCTTAAAATCGAAGACTAACCCCTATGTCCATTCTCCCCCATATTAGAACCTAAGCTTAAAGACCATTTGTGTATCAAGTATCAACATCACATTCATGTTTGAGGCATAGATTAAACTCAGCCCATTAATATATACTACATGAAAACAAACGCGAATAAAAAATTTATGATGTCTAAGCTCGAAACTTAGGAATTAGAAATAAAGGGAAGAAAAGATATACCTAACACCAGCATCACCCACAATCCCAATAGCCATACCAGCAGAGAGGCCAGCAAGACCACAAGCGAGACCAGACGAGAGATGAGCATAGCCATCAAAGAGATAATAGGATTTAGCCTTGGGATTAATACCAGTACTGATGATAACAGCTATGATGAGACCGTAAATACCCAAAACTCCCGCCATAACCACTGGGACGATCGACTTCATGACCAGCTCAGGCCTCATAACCCCCATCGATGCAACTCCAACACCACTCTTGGCCGTTCCATAGGCAGCTCCCATACCTGAAAATCACCTAATCAGAAAACTAGATAGATCCAAACCCAGATGAACCCTAGATCTATATACAAGAAGAAAACGAGCTCAATCGTAAAGAATTCGATTAGTATAAATTAAAACAAGTGACACTTAAAGCAAAGGTGGGATGAAATTGAATTACAGGAGAAGACGAGGGCAGCGGCGGCGCCGAGGAAGCCGAAGAATGGAGCAGTTTCATCACCGCTGAACGTTGACGACATTTTGTTCAATAGAGAATTTGATATACGTTTTTTTGTCGACTTGTTTGTTGATCAATTTCATAAATCATACATGTTTTTATATATAATAAAAAAAAATTCCCGATTGCGTCTGCTTTTGTTCTCAGCCACGATACTCACGCTTGAACCCGTTACAACCAGACCGCGGTCCCCACAATACTCAAATTTTCGTGTTCTGGTTTAATTAATTAATGGATGGACGAATTTCTCCTTTTTCAGATTTTTTATTTTGTTTATATTTGGAATAGTTTTGTGCATGTTTTCTTTAATTTTAAAATAATATTATAATTTTGAAATTATAAAAATAATCATATAGTGCATCTCTTTTTTATATAATAGTGTATATTATAATTATTTAAAACATCTTATAAATTTTCAAAAAAATTTGTTTAATTTACTAGGACAAAATAAAAGTTTTCTAAATACTTGTGAAATAAATTATATAAACTTTATTTTCAGCACAATAAATTATTCAAAAATTTACAATGTACATTACCATAATATATATATAAATTACAATTATCATTAAAAAAAAAAAAGACTTTAGTCGTCCCCTAATTATACATACTAAATATTAAACTTAAACAAATAAATAGTCGTCCCCTACTATAACAACTTAAACAATATATATATATATATATAAATATCAAACCCAAAATAAATAAATAAAAACTATATAACATTGTAATCATACATACATAACTCTACAAAAATAATTATACACAAGATTAAACATACCAAATATCATAATAGATTCGGTGAGTCGGATCCTAATACCGTCAGGAAATTTCGAGATTATAACACTAATTTCCCCCACCCAACTTAATGAGATTTTTCGTGAAGTTGCACTATCTTTTTGTTTTTTTAAAAAATAAAATAAAATAAAAATGTATTTAACTATCTACAACATTTATAGCCACTTTGTTTTTGAACTGTGATAGTTTTGCAAAACTAAAATACGAATAATGATTTCAACATAATGATTTGGAGAAGAGATTTGCTTTGACGCGTTCCCTAACGATTGAATTGAGAATTTCTTATCCTGGAAACATAAAAAGAAATAAAAATAAAAAGCCCATTCTTCCCCACCCACACTAATAATAATAATAATACAAGCTATGCTAATATCTGTATATCACAATGTTCTATTATTAATAAGTAACATATCTCATAAGGCTTGACATAACTTCAACCAAGTAGCCAAATGAACCAACCAAATTCAATGTTAAGAGGAGGATATTATGCCATACTAATTGAGATTTTCCCACATATAGATTCATCGATTACACTTTCACACAAGACTCTTTCCATTTTCCAAAGAGACAATCACATTGAATTTGAAAGCTTATGTACAAAACAATAACCTGAATATCCCGGACACTGCACTAGATAAAGATACAGCCACAGCATTCTTCCCAACCTTTGTGCTCTGTCCACAACTAGTAATAAAATTAGATCAAAATGGTGGAAGACATCTCCACCACAAAGTTCAATTCTCAACAATGATAATCAGCCTTTTTCATTAGGAAATTAAATCTAAATAACATAATCCATTATTCATATAGAGAAATAGAAGACATACCTCTTGGCATTAGCCACACCTTTTCACCATCCTAGCAACATTAAAGAAGAGTTGTAAGCATCAACGTAAACAAGGGAAAAGGCAAAAAGAACAAGAATAAAGTTCCAATCTTTGCATAACACAGATTACAAGTAACCATGGAATATTACTACGTCCATCATAATTAAAGCTCGAAACAAAAACTGACTATGCTATTCTTAAGTACCTCACCTTATTTGGCAGAATCTGATGTTAAGAAACGGAGTAACATAGGTGTCTTGTATCATTCCGGTGCTTGGATACAAAACACCATTAAGGATATACACGCATACACATGAAAACTCAAAACAGTTACTGGAAAGTAGACTTATTGCCCAACAAATATAGGCAGCAAGTAAACGAAAACAAATTTTTTGCTCAATTTTTGGAGAGCAAAGTGAAGAAATTAATTAAACTTGAAAAATCAGGGCAATGTCGAAGTACTTTAGACAATGAATGATAAATATTCTGTGTTCGTTTTGTTGTCCCTAAAACAGTCCTACACTGTACAGATTTAAAAAAAAAAAAGTCAAGACAATTAGTATCTCATCTCATCATTGGAAACTCAAGGATCCCTGAATAAAAACTAGGGCTTAAACCTTCCACCCTTGGATGCACAACCTTGATGAATGATAAGTGATGCCTCTGTACCATTATAATGCGCCAAAATGATGTACAAAGCAACTTGTGTCAACCCCATCTGTAGTTGAATTTGTTCTTGCCATTTCCAAAATATCTCATATTCTGGTCTGCTCTAAACACATTTTGAAGAAGTCACCATATTTTGGGTGCATGGGAGAAACACCGTATCATTTTACGGGCAATGGCAATGCTATTTCATTCTTCAATTGCACTTTCGTATCATTAAAAAACTTATTTAGCAGTTCAAATCAAGTACCAATCTTGTGTCACCATGCCACCACCAATGTGCACTGAGATCATGCAGGTGCGAATTGCTTCATAATATCTCAGATGAAAGCGCATTGAAAACAGATGTTAATCAATCATTATGGCCATCACGATTTTACAATTGGCTTCAAAGCTGCCATGTGCCTCTCAATTAATCTATCCACAAAGGCACGGATCTGCAAGGGTAAGATTTCCATGAAAGCTTAGTAAACAACAAGTACTACAATAGAAAGATTTGTTCATCATTTCTGAGATTTAGACATTCTCAAACAATGGTGAAAAGTATATGCTAACAAAGACTGTAGTTAATACAAAAGCTATGGTAAGAAATACCTACCAACATGCTAAAAAGTAGAAACAGTTCTTAAGAGAGAATGTAGAATAATGAGACATCACAAAATAATACTCCAAAAATATTTTATGAAAATTTCAATGCAGCTGTCATTTACCTACATTTTGTTCACTTTGAAAATACCATCAAACCTCAACACAATGCAAAATGACTTTTTATCTCAAGTTAAAAATAATAAAATACTCTTATAAACATTGAAGACCGCATGGATTTCTATTAGGAATTAGAAAACAAAAACACAACTGTGAATAAGAGATCGAAGGCTTAATAACAAACAAATGTTTTGCACACCTTGTTCCTACGCTTAAAATCAAGAAACTCAGAAACAGCCATGGCTTTCTCTGCATCTGTAGCTAGCTCCATAACCTGAAAGTTAAATATATAAAAAAAATGTGAATCAGATCTAACCTGTTTTAATATTACTAGTATCATTTAGAACATATCACCAAAAAACAAAGATCATATATACAGAAAATAACAAACCTTAGTCGCACTTTTCTTCATTATTGACTTGTATCCCTCTCTATCTATTTTTTTAGCTTTATACAGGGGCATGAGCAATGACGCAACATAGTCCACAACAGCCTGTTTTATACGGTCTGCCCCTCGATGATGACCTTTTACGGATTCCTTGTTAATGGTAACCTGTGAAACAGAGCTCTCATTTGCTCGTCCATCAAACTTCCAGGAGGGTTGTTTTGAACTAGCATTTGAATCTTCCTCATCCCTGATATGCCCAGATGGATCAGAGAAATTGGATTCTGCTGCTGCTGCTGCTGCTTGTGATTGCCATCTCTCAATGGCATGATAATCCTTAATTCCCACACTACCAGCTGTGTCAACCCATGCTTTTGTATAAATGCTGCTGTCTGCAGCAGCACTCTCTCCTGAGTGCTCTCTCAAGTTCAATTGACTAGCAATCTCATTTGAATGGCTTCGCTGAGAAAGGTTATCAGCTGAAATTCTTGAATTATCAAGGTTGACACAAGTGGCAGAGAAATCAACAGACCAGTCCCTCACCCTGCAATTCCTAGAGTCTATTTCTGACAAACAATCTTGTTTTCCCATAACGCCACCAGACCATTTCCTCCTAAAATCATATTCATCCATTTGAGCATATTGCTCACGTCTAGCAAATTTGTGAAATGAAGGAATCTTGGGAAGCTGCAGCAATGAAGTGCTTTTTGCCTCTGACGATGTATATGCCTAAAATGGTCAGCAATCGTTTCATGCAAGAAGACAACAAAACAGAGTCAGATAGTTCATCTAATATAATAAAGAATTATAAGTGAGAGAGAAAGATAAACTATGGTTCATGAAACAATCTATACCTAAATTAAAACAGCTCTACAACACCAAACTATTTCCTTTGAAAATCTACCAGCGCTTCATTTATTTTCTAGGTAACACAGTTGCATCCCTATCGCTCAGGCAGTTCAGCAAGTAATAATAATGAAAACATGAAAGAAAAAATTCATTTACAGGCACTGTTTCACAGAGTGCAGATGATTATGGTTTTCGATATTACCATTGTGCCTTTTATCAACGCCATTGAAAAATAAATTTTGGATGTCCAAAAGAGATTTTTAATAATAATGGGAATTTACAAATACAGAAATTTTGAAAAATTATACCAAAAATCATATTTATTTAACAGTTCGTTTTCGTGAAATCACTCAACATGGCTGTCAAATGGTTCAAATACTACCAAATAAGAGGAAATTAAATTAACGTCCATAATAATTTTTAAACAATACCAACCAATGCAAATCTCTCAGAGAAGAATTTTTAAATAAATAAAAAAATCCAATGGAAAACAAACCTCAACAGCAGCAAGCGCTGCAGTGCGGGCTGCTTCTACAGCAGCAATTGCAGCCTTTTCTTCTTCAGTCATGGCAGTAGAATCATCTACCTCAACATGCAAACTGCTTGTTGAACCTTGGGACTTTAATGAATTAGTTTCTGGTTTTAAGGTAGTTGCTGAAACTTGAATGTTTCCTCTGTTCTCAGAGGCACCATGATTTGCATGTAGAGGTGGCTTTCCTGAAGCTGGATCTTTAATGGGTTTTCTCTTTGAAAAATCCACAGTAGTTGCTTGCCTTGAGAATTTCAAACCACCATTAGAAGCTTTTTCCTTGCGAAAGACATCTAGCCACACACTAACCAGTTGACTTGCTATGGCACGTATATCACGGCTAGTATGAACACAAACCTTTTCTTTTACAGTTTTCCCAATGCCTACACCCAAATAAGAAACAACGGGTTACATAATGGAAAGAGCACATTTACTATATCATCACCATTTTACCTTGTGCTCATCCGCAATTAAAATATTATGTAGACATAAATATATATATATGCACACACAAACAGACTGCAAATGTCTACATGTAGAAGAACATGCTCAAATATCTTTAAACAAAAGCTGCAGATGAAACATCAGGAATACAAATAACATTTTCAATCTAGCTTATTGGGAAGGAAAGAGCAGAGAAACACAAATATATATAAGCTGATTAACCATGACCAAATCCAAAGTATAGTTAGATATTCAAAAAAAAAAAATCTATTGTGAAACAGATAATTATTACTGTCAAGGCAGGCCAAAAGTACTCTGAAACACAGAAAAGGTCAAAACTTAATCATTAATTAATTTTACAATGTACAAACACATCCGCATATGTACTAACGAAATTAAATATCCGCAGGCAGATATGAATGCACAAGATAAAAAGACACAATACCAGATAAGCGCACAGCAAGTAAGTCTGTTGAAACAAGGACAAGAAGACGAACACAGTGCCGCAAGAGCTGGGTCCCATCCTTCCCCATTGAGTCCTGTTATAATTACACAATCAGTACCCTCAGAAACCTTGTACATTAAATAAAGATCAATGCAGTGAACCGAAAACACTATACAAAGCACTAGAAGAAGCAAGGTACCAGTATCCATGAGTTGAGAGTATTCAGCCCTTCTTTGGTGCCAGCAAAGGACTTCAAGATAGGAACAGGAAGATTCAAGAACTCTTTCACAAGATGCAACCGTCCAGCATTAGTTTTTGTCTTAAAGAACATATCCTTTAGAAGAGTTTCCTTGGTCAAAATTTGGGCTCCATCCAAAGAGTCCTTATAAAGTACATTGGACAATTCAACTGCATCAAGTCTCCTTGCTAGGTCTCTAACTTCATCCCTTTCAGAGTCTGATTGTCTCTGTAATGCCTCCATTGCCTCTACTTCTGCTGTGTAATCATTTCCGGTAGTCAATATATCAATTATACGAACTGCTTCACGAAGTCCACTCATCATAGCACCACCAACCGTGTCAGGGTGCTCCTTGCAAGTAGCTTCACCGGCAAAAAATAAGCAATTCTCAACGGGCCTGCCTAATATATCATAATCTTCTCCAGAAGCTCCGACAGCAACATAAGAGTAGGCACCATAGCTGAAAGGATCCCGACCCCAATCTGTCACAACAGATGCAATTGGATCAGGTACTGATTCCTCCCCAAACAATTTCCGGAGAACTACTACTGCATGTTTTACATGGTCAGAAGAGCTCATATTTTGACCATCTATGGCTGCCTTACCGACCACTAGTGCTATAAGAACAGGAGCCCCAACTGTTTTCCTGATATTCCAGAACATAAAACACTGGCCTCTCTGATTCGTTTCCTCAGCAGTTGCCCCAAAGTAATCCACGGTATCATCCCAAAACACATCAGGAAATTCTAAAACTACCTTATTAAGAACTCCAAATCCAAGCCGCTGGACAGAAGAATGCTTCCACTGGGGTAATGGTGGGGAAAATTTTATTGTCTCTGCTTTTAAGCACCCAAGTGGCACTGTAACCAGGACAGCATCACCAAAAAACTCACCACCATTTGACGTAGAAACTTTGACTTTGCCATACTGGCCATCTAGAACTCCAGAAGCCTTTGTACTATATGAAACATCTGTTACTACATGATTCAAGTGTATGGGAAGTCCTTCTCCTAGAGACTCAACCACAGTGCTGTAACCCCCTTTGATCATACAATGAGCTCCTCCAAAACCACCATAAACATCATCCTGGTTCCAGTAGGGAAGAGAAACATTCTTAAGTAAAGCAGCACAACCATACTCCAAGTTGGCAAAATGCCAATCCATAACCCTTCTCTCAAGAGGACTCAAAAGCTCTTCACCAAAAGAATTTTTCTGGGGAACTTCGCCGTCAATACTTGTCTTGGATTCTACAAAACCATCCATGTCAAAGTGCTGTCTTTTCCCTTCCACATTCATCCCAAATCGTACCCTACGACGCCTTTCAAGAGCATATTCTAAACCCTCCTCAAGAGACATTTTCATAGCATGCTCTCCCTTCTGTGCAACAAGCAATATCATATCATCAAGAAGGCTGTTGAACTCAGCTTCTAAAGCTTCATCTAGATCTGATTGAACTTTTTGAGATTGCACAATGTCATAGAGGGGGCAATCACTGTTTAATATGGTCAACTCAAGGCCCAACTGAGCACAAACCAATGACGATGGATCTGGTCTTCTTTCAGTGGCAACATCAGCCTCAACACCAGTAATAATACTAGCACCAAGATCCACAGGAACTGATAGAGATGACCGATCTGTATAAACACGGCCTCCTATTCTACTCCTAGCTTCCAGTACAGTGACAGAGAACCCTTGTCGTTGCAAGTGGCGTGCAGCAGTCAGCCCAGCAGGACCAGCTCCTATTACAATGATTTTCTTTCCAACATCTGTGTGACATTGTGGATATTGATTCTCTTTGGCATCACCATTAGCTGCAACTTGAATATGGGATGACTCTTTTTCTAAATCCAGAGTCACAGTAGGGACTTTAGCAACTTCCAATGTTTCACAAGATATTTCAGTACTTCCAACATCTGTATTAATCAATCTATCAGACAATTTAGCATCAATGCTACTTTTTTCAATGAAATCAGCAACACACCCTTCAGATTCTATTGCATTTGCTGATTCAGTTGTCAGCTTTGAAACACACTCACTGCCTTTCATGGCTTCATGTGTCAGGTTTTCATTATTTAAATTAACTCCATTTTTTGCTTCAATTAAAGTTTTAGAGCTCTTAACCTGACCAGTAATAAAGGAAACTCCATCCTCTGAATCAGCAACTGAAACACCAGAACTTTCCTCAAAAGGCTTTCCTCTAAGAAGCTTATAGTTATGCTCAGTACCAGATTCTTCTTTGGCCTTCTTAGAAGCAATTCCAAAATTTATATAACCCTGTTCGAAAATTTAAAGTAAACTCTTAGAACAATCTAAGCTGAATGGAAAAGATAATTCCAACCCCCCCACCCAAAACCTGTAGTCATGTATATATATATATATGTGTGTGTATGTGTGTGTGTGTGTGTGTGTGTGTATGAAGATGAGATATTAAAGGAATTTAACATATCAATTTCAGCGAGACACAAGATCTCAAATTATGATCAAGAACTAACAGACTTTACAAACTTACACTCTGATCAAGAAACGCATAAATCTCCCTAATCAGGGAAGTAGGAGGTGATTCATTAGAAGAAGCAGTTTCTGTAACTCCACAATCAGAAAGAGGCAAAAGTCGACTGAAATCTTTACTCCAGAGACCTAAAATTTGATTCCTGTGTTGCACCAAGCAATGAGAATTGCATTTAAAATATAGTTTTTTTCAGATGCATAACACAGCAGAATACTGATTAACACAAATAAATTGGGAAAATTCAGCATGCCTCCTATACTTTTGTTTGAAAGTAATAAGGCTTCACACCATGAACACATACCAGGCATTCCCTTGTAAAGTAGCATTGTAATTCAAAAGAGGGAAGTAAAGACTCAAACAAATACACTTCATATCCACCATGTTAAAACATTTGCATTGTGTAAGACATGACAGAAAAATCCAACATGGTACCATTAATGAATTGGTACGAAGACATATGAAAACAACACTCTTTTAAAACCAGATCCAATATAGAAAATACTAACCTGCATTCCAAGTAGTCCTGAAGGCCACCTCTGCGCTTCAAGATCTCCTTAAATTTAATCTTCTCAACAGGACCAACTGCACGAGCTTTAAGCCCCACAGACACAGCTGCTGCACCATCACCTTCTACCTCAATCCCAATACTTGAAGACCTGTCAATTTTCGCTCTCATACGGTCCCCATCCACAGAACATTGACTTTCAAGAAAACACTGATCATCCATTAGAGTATCCCAATCAGCATCCCCCTCATAAGCCATGTCAGGCCTGCGCTTTTTTGGCTTGCGCAAACGATTGGCAGCTGATAGCTTACCCTCTCTTTTGTCAGTGTCAGGTAAGGACACTGCATCTTCTAGGTAATTTTCATTTTCATCTGGAGCCACAGATTGCGGAGATGCTTCATGAGTCTCTTCACCAATCAAACTACAATCTTGGCTTTTCAGACAAGTTACCTTATGTTCTTCAAGATTTTGACGTACAGCAGAACCACACTCGTGTCCTCCAGTCAAAGTCGTCCGAATTTGAGACATCTCAACATCACATGTTACGGCCCTTTCCTTTAGTGGAGTACCATTACAATTAGAGCAATTTGGGCCATTACAATCAGTGCAATCTTCTTCCTTCTTCCGTGAATTAGAGGCAGTGCAAGGCAGAAGTGGTTGAACATGATGAGAATCTTTTAGACATTGATCAGAATCAGGCTCCTTTTGACAGTCTGATACTTCCAGTGTCTTTAAATGGCCAGGCAACGAATTACAGGATAGAAGTCTGGAAGAAGCTATGGTGGTTTCACCGGATACTATTTTATCCATCTTAGAGTTATTTTGAAATTCATTATTCACTAAGCTATCATCACTATGAGGTGGTGAAGTTTCTTTAGCAACAAAAGAAGACAAAGTTTCAAGGTTTACAACGGTCATGTTTTCTGTACCACTACACCTCAGTGAATCCTTAGAAACGCAAGTTTTCAAAGCACCTTTTTGGCCAGGAGCTACAAGTTGAACGCTGGTACACTGCTTGCTATCTCTGTCACAAACTTTGCTTGAGCTACAAGGATCCACCATAAGTTCATCTTGATCGATTGAACTGCAACCCACCGTGGCGTCATCATAAATTACTTTGGAACGAGATGCTGGATCCTCTGAACTAACTCTGGAAAGCCTACTCTGTTCTCTGTCGTTGGTCTCATACATCTCTTTTGGACCAGTAACCGGTCGAGACTTCCTCATTAAACCAGATTGCGCCTTACGGAAAAGTGATGATAACGAGTCTTCCAAATTATCCTCCGAATGTTGACTAGTACCTTCCTCTAGCACCATGCCTGAAACATTCTTGTCCTTCAAAAGTGAACACCCAGATCCCGTAGAATCCAAACCACCATCATTTGTCTTTGCAGCTGATTTAATCTTGGGTCTCTTCACCTTCGCCTTTCCTTTAGGCTTATCCTGTACCCCCATTTCCATAGTCATGTCAGATCCCCCATCACCCACTAATGAACCATTCTCCGCAGCTTTTGATACCAATTTAGCATCTGAACCACCATCCTCCATGGTTCCAGTGGAGGATGGATCCAAAGATTCAACCACAACCGAAGCAGAACTCCTTCCCCTCAATGCTGCAGAAACAATATCTTTCTTAGGGGCTTTCAACTTCTTCCTGAAACTCGCCAAAGTATCATTCATTCCCCCCAAATCCTCATCTTCGACCTCAACACTCTTGACCCTTACAACAGCCCTCTCTAATCCCTGCTTCAGCTTTTTAGGGTTTCGTTGTTTTTTCAACTTCAACAAAGACCCAATGGGCTCGTCATCCTCCGAATCAAGACCAACTTCGATTTGTTTCGATCTTTTCTTCCAAACAGACCTTTTCTCCTCCCCGTCCATTTTTTTCAGCCCTATCTTTCCAACAAATGTTCTAAGAAAACCACCCCTTTTTGTAACCCTAGCCTAGCTTCAGTGCCCACACCAACAAACAACGATCTCGAACACGAATCATTACCTTCAATTTATCCAAATTCAATCAAATAAAGCTCATACTTATGATTTCACACAAAAGCTACTAAGATAACTAAAAAAAAATGGAAGCTATAAGTTGAAACGAGGAATTTCTCAAAATGAACTTCTAACAAATTAAAATTTGCAAAATATACTGTCCTTTTATTTTTATTTTTAATTTATTTAATTTATTAAAAATAATGAAGTGGCACTCATTTAATTATAAAAAGTCACAACAACAAGCCCTAAAAGTCACGATACTCCTCATTTTCTCTTCCCTCACCTCTTGCTTTGTTACTCTGTTTAGACCAAAATGACCGGCCACTCCGTTTCCTTCTTCCTATTCTAATACCAAAAAGATCAATCACACTTTCTTCTTATCTTCTTCGTCCACAACCAATCCCTCTCCTTCTCCTCTTTGTTGTAAGACTAAAAAGACTTTATTTTTATTCTTCTTCATTCTCTATTAATATTTTGGGATTTTGTTGTTCGTTCTTTTATTTGCAATAATTATTCTTCCATAATTATAATAGACCACACCATCAAACGAACATGACTAAGTAAGTATTATAATTTTTTTATTTTTTTTACATGAAAATTAGTATTTGAATGTTATTTTTATCATGTAGAAATAAAAGAAAAAATAGATAAGATGCAATAATCAATTTTACACTTTGCATTTTGAAATTTTCATTATTCAATATTTGAAAATAAAAAAAAATGAAGTTGATTCATAGTAATCATTTGCAGAAGATATGAAAACATAGAGTATATTATGCGACCATGTGCAACCCTATGCGACTTTTATGGTTGCACATGATTTGAACAAATATGCAAATATAGACTATAAAGTGTGACTATGTGCGACCCTATGTAACCCACATGGTCGCACATGATTTGCAAAATATATGAAATATAATGTGCGACCTTGTGCGACCATATGTGTGGTCACACAAGGTCTTTTAGTTAATTTTTTGGTCACATAAAATCGCTTAGTTAATAAATTTTGGTCGTTTAGTTAAATTTGTAATTTATATTATAGTTTTTATATTTATATTAATTTATATATTTTTATTCATTTGACAAATTATTATTGTAGATGCCTAGAACCGTATTAACGACAGAGCTTCCTTGTATATCCCGTGTCATTACTACTAATACAGTTGCAAAATCTAAAGTTACCATCAAATCTCCGCTAAGTGTAATAGGTCAAATAAAAAATTAGCTTTCAAAGTCTGACAAGGTCGTTTTTAAACATTACACCAAGTTGGGTCATTTCTTGGACCTCGACACTCAAGGCTCTTTCCCTGACACCTTAGCAGATCAGGTAGTTTTGAGGATGGTAGATTGCCAAAAGAAGCATGAGTTATGGTTTTTTATCAATGGCAAACCTATGATGTTTTCTCTCTAAGAGTTTGCAATAGTATATGGATTATACACTAGTGGCAAACCAACACCTGAAGAAATGAAGGTTGTTTCTTCTGAGAACAATTTAAAGAAAAAATAATTCAAGGACAAGGTGCCTATTAAAATAGAGGACATAGCTAGTGCTCTAGATATCATACCGAACGAATGTAGGACTAAGGACAGAGTGAAGTTGTGCTTTATCTATTTGCTCAGTGCATTTCTAATAATGTCAAGTCCTAGTTCGATAATAGATCTTAAATGGCTACAACTATAGGACAAGCTAGATATATTTGACAAATATTGTTGGGGGAAGCTAGCATATAAGAAGCTAATAGAGCAAATCATGAAAAAAGATATGAAGAATAATCCCACTAAGAAGGAGATTAAGTGGAATTTTTTTAGTTGTCATTTGATATTTTTGGTAAAAAATTTGATTATGATTATATTTTTATTAAGTTTATTTATTTTTGGATATTTTTTATTATATTTTGATATATGATTTTAATTATTGTTTTGTCTCTTATAGATATGGATTTGTGAAGCAATGTCAAAGTTGGGCGATATGGTAGGACAAAGAATCCCAGGAAAACATATTCCTCGATGGTTTGGTTGGAAAATAAATGATACGCATAAACTCACTGTTACAAGATTATCAAAAGTAATAGAAAATGATGTGAGGTATTTATCCACATACCAAATTATTATTGTCTTGTATTAAAAAAATATGATCAATGAAAATTATGTTAGCTTCTTTTCTTTTTGTATTAGTTTTTTGTGCGACCTACATTAGCTCCAACTTCAAAGGAGAAGGCAGAACCTTTTTATGAAAGGCTTGGTAGCTACGAGGATAATGAAGATGACGTAATTGGTCATATTTCTTCATTTTTAGTGGGTAATGTCATCTTACGTGATTCACAGTGTTCTGCGCCACATGTGGAGCCTCCATCTTTGAATGTAGAGCCTCCATCTTCGGGTGTGGAGCCTCCATCTTCAAATATGGAGCCTCCCCAATTCACTCCAATTCCTCAAATATCGCACTTGCATCCATCCTCACAACCCCCTCTTCTTATGATGCTCGTAGTGAGTTATTGGATTCAGTGAAGTGTTTGATAGCCGACCAAGAAAAGTTGCACAATGCAAGATATGAGGAGATTTAACGTGTAAATAAAGAAAGGCACGAGGTAATAATGACAACCATCGCCGACCATGCTTACTTGAATAAAGTGAGGCATGAGACACTATTAGAAAGATTGGATGTTTTGATTGACATCTTTCGACCTATAGCTGCACAACTTTTTGGAGCTGGAGGAGAAAAGACTACAAAAAATAACCAACAAGTAAATTTTATTTGCAATAACTTTAATATAGCTACTTTTATTGTCATCTATATTTTTATTTATAATAATATGCCTTGTAACTTCATGGTTGTAGGATTCACCATCTTATGCACACTTTTTTGGAGATGGATTTATAACACCTACAGGAGAAAGAAACATGGAGGGTAGCCAAGCCTCCACACCTGTAGGAGAGAAGACTGTTGAGAATACAACATCTGATTTTCCTACACAACCTACAGAAAACGAAGTCACCACACAGTCTCATGTGTCTGCAAATTCCTATGAGACACCACCATCAATTATTTATGAAGGGATTACTAATGAAGAGCTTGGTGACAAGGTAGAATAAATCGTTCAAGATGGTCGACCATTGAGGTTAAGAAAACGTGCCCTAAGCTTGAAATCACCTTTCACACCATGGTCGAGGAAACGTCGATACTCTAAGTTAGAACCTCTTATTTTTTATCCTCTTAAGAAATCTATTAAAGATGATGTGCAAGCATTCTTCAGGTGGTACAATGGTGATACAGGTGGTACAAGTTATATTCGTTGTGGCCAGATGTCACATGACAAATGTTTTTTTGAGATATTGTTGGCAAAGCAACGATATATTGATAGTGAGGTAAGCTTTATCATTCATATATATCATAATAATTATATAATACTAATTATATTCTCATCATAATTAATAATGAATAAATGTTTTTTTGGCAGCATGTAGATGAAATTACCTATTTATTTAGAAAAATAATGGATAAATTCCATAATATCTTTCCAAAAGATATATGCATATTGACTGATGAGGTTGGACAACATGTGCGTGCACTATACCACACGTCTCGACAAGAAAATAGTAATGTATGTAAAAAAACTCCAAAGCTAATGTTGTTTGTTGATGGAATCAGACCAGTCAGGGCGAGAGTTTGGCCGAACATCAATTACTTCTATGTGCCTTAGAATGACGGTGAACAACACTAGATGTTAGTGGTAATTGACATCCGTAACTGGATGATATGGATTTATGACTCGATTCCAAGTCACTGGATCTCTATAGAGGCCATGAAAAAATCTGTGCAACCACTTGCAGAATATTTTCCTTTCTTACTTCAAGACAATGGCCATTTTGAAAACTTACGTCATCAGTGGAGTCGTCACATGAATATAAAAGTAGCCCCTGCAGGTACTGTTCCTCTTAACAAGAAAGCGTAAGTTTTATTTTATATATTCATTTTTAAATCTAAACTTGTAAAGATAATACTAACGTAGTTAAATTTATCTTTATAGCGGAAATTGTGGTATATTCATGCTTAAGACAATGGAAATGCACATTGCCGGTAAGTGCGACAAGTCAGCTACATTGGTGCTCAACGACAACAACATGGATACATTCAGGCAGGCATATGCAGTTCAATTATATATGGGTAGTGCGGATCCTTAGCTAGCTAGATATACATAGTTTCTGATTTTTGTATACTTTTTGTGGGAAAAATGACTTTAAAAGACCTTAATATAGTATATACGACCATCATTGTCTTTTGGGTTCTGAATTTGCACTATGCGACCCTAAAAGACATTGAATTTGCACTAAGTGACCATCATGGTCTTTTGAAGTTCAGAAGACCTTGAATTTGCACTAAGCGACCACAAAAGACATTGAATTTGTACTAAGTGACCATCATGGTCTTTTGGGGTTCATCCACCAATTTTAAAGAAGACCTTGAATTTGCACTGAGCGACCATAAAAGACCTTGAATTTGCACTATACGACCATAAAAGACCTTGAATTTGCACTAAGCGACCATCACGGTCTTTTAGAGTTCAAAAGACATTGAATTTGTATTATGCGACCATAAAAGGCCTTGAATTTGCACTAAGTGACCATAATGGTCTTTTGGAGTTTAGAAGACCTTGAATTTGCACTAATTAAATGAAATTCAAAGATAAAATCACTTATAACATAGTAATTAAATGGTCTTACACTTTTATATTGTAAATCAATGATGTAATTAAATAGTCACAAAGACTTATATAATGTATTTTAATGGTGAATTCACTTATATAATCTAATTATATACTGTAATTAAATGATTGAATCACTTACATAATGTAATTAAATGATTACAAACAATTATATAATATACTTTAATGGTGAAATCACTTATATAATATAATTATATATTGTAATTAAATGACTGACTCACTCACATAATGTAATTAAATGATTACAAACAATTATATAATATGGTCGCACATGGTCACATAATCTAATTATATATTGACACACTTAGATAATGTATTAAATTGTCAATTAGACTTATATAATGTGTATAAATGATGTCATCACTTATATATTGTAATGATGTCATGGTTGATTTTCATTAATGGAGGTTATAATTGGTTATGATTAGGTAACCGCTAAGGAATCAAAAGGTCGATCGTTCTCAGGGGTCGTTCTTGTTCTATTTCTCGCTCGAACTAGAGGTAAGAAAACTGCACCCTGTGTATATGACATGCGTGATTGTTGTAGAGGCATGTTGGTTGTTAAATGTGGACATGGATTGCATATTAAATGTTAGTAGAGATTGTTTACTTGTGTATGGTACTGACTATTCAGAATCGGCATTGGTCGTGTATTACTGACCTAAGAGTCAGGAATGGCATAAGCGTCCTGAATGCAGGGCCGATAAAAGATTAGATCTAATCGATATCAGCGTTGAATGACTCTAGGAGCATTAATGCTGGACCGACCCTAAGGTTGATGAAAATTATAAGCGCTTGACTAGTCTAGGACTAGTTACTCAGAGTCAGGGCCTAAGGCCTAGGTGACTGCTTGTCATGTGGCTAGGGAGAGGAATCCCATGGTTGTAACTCTATGGTCATGTGGTAGGTTATATTGGTGACTAGTTCATCGAACACCTATCTTGATAAGCTAGTGAAATGATCACTTATTTGTAAAGCCCAGGTGACCCTATCGTCACATGGCTAATGGGAACGGAACCCACTTTAGTGACTTTACCAATTGTCACTCCTTTATTTTGGACTGAAAGTCCTGAATGATTATTATGACCATTGTTGATATTATATTCATGTGTTAATGTGTTTTCTTGCTGGGCTTTGGCTCATGGGTGCTATGTGGTGCAGGTAAAGGGAAAGAAAAGCTCACCCAGCCTTGAGTGGAGAGCTTAGGTGGTGTTGTGTACATATGCGGCCGCTTGACCACCACGACCAAGGAGTTCTCAGAGGAACTAGAGGGTTTACCCTATTTTTGCCGCTTAGGTCGGCGGATTGTAAATTTAAACAGTAATGACCATTTTGAGTTGTAAATAACTTGTAAGTGTTTTGATGGGCCCATGAACAATTTTATGTTTTGAATAAAATATATCCTTCCCTTTTGATTGATTTTCCACCTTACCCTATTAATAACACCTAGAAGCACGTTTTTAACCAAAGGACTCGGGTAGCGAGTTAAATTCACGGTTCAACGTTCACCGTAACTGTTCTGGGGTAACCAGGGCGTTACAACTTGGTATCAATGCGTGCCAAGGTTAGGGTTCCTGTAGACTGGCTGGGCATGTACATTCACCACTGAAGACAAGCTCGACTCATGGTTTGGTAACTATTTATGTAGTTATATGTATAACTGCTTAAATATAGTATAAATGCTTTACCTGTATACATGAGACACCATGTTAAACATGTGCCCTGAATATTGCATCTTCAGCAACCGTGTACTAAATAATACTAAAAATTGCTATAACATACTCATTAGTATTGTTGATTGTGAACTATTATGTGATACATGCTAAGTGCTAAATGTTATAATCATGTATCTATTTTAATATTTGTATGACTGTGGAATATGATAATTGTCTGCTTGTTCTTGGACTGTATGGCGGCAAGAGGTTTAGTTATTACTACCTGACTAGCCGTATTGACTATTGTTTCAGCAAGGTATAAGTGATAAGAATGAATCCAGGGCAGACAGATACTTCAGCTGGCCAGAGTGATCAAGGCCAGAATAATAATAATCAGGGTCAAGAGAATGACCAGGGATAGATTCCACAGCCAGCTCTTGCAAACTGGCAGCAGTTATTTAACGATCTACAGGCTACAGTATTGAGACAGGGAGAAGAACTTCGTCTCCTGAGACAACAGCAAGCACCTGCAGTGGCCAGTGTATCAGAGGCACCTCCTGTGTCGGTGCCAGTGGCAGAGTAGCTGCCTGAGGTTGGTAATAAACGGGAGCCTCTCTATGAAAGGTTCAGGAAGCAGCAACCTCAAGTTTTTGAAGGCAGTGCAGATCCTGCCAAGGCAAAGCAATGGATGAGTATGATTACCACCATCCTGGACTTCATGAGGGTGACTGGTAATGAGAGGGTGGCTTGTGCCACTTATATGTTTCGGGATGATGCCCAAATTTGGTGGGAGGTTATTACCCAGACCAGAAATGTTAATGCCCTGAGTTGGGAAGAGCTTCACACTCTGTTCAACGAGAAATATTATAATGATGCCATCAGGGCGGCAAAAGCTGAGGAGTTCATTAGGCTACTTCAGGGAGGTTTGTCAGTCACTGAGTATGCCTTGAAGTTTGATCGTTTGGCAAAGTTTGCCATGGAGCTGGTGCCCACTGATGGGACCAGGAGGGAGAGATTTCTCCAGGGGCTACAGCCCAGATTAGCCCGTGATGTTCGTATTACCCCTGTGGCTGGGGTTACTACCTATACACAGGTGGTTGAGAAGGCACTCACAGCTGAGAGTGCAAAGAACAAGATCTGGCAAGACAGTGCAGCCAGAAAGGAGTTCAGGAGGACAGGTCCTCCATATGTGGGTTTCAGTAGGAGTGTAGGCTTCAGTGATTAGAAGAGGAAGGTTCCTGACACCTTCCCAGTTCCAGGTCCTGATAGGCAGCCCCGTGGCATTTCAATGGGTCGTCCAGGTGGTAGTGAAGCCTGTAAGTCTTATCCTGAATGCCCTAGATGCAAGAGGCGTCATTTGGGAGAGTGTAGGGCAAGGGCCTGCTTCTCATGTGGAGCAGTGGGTCATCTTAAGAAGGATTTCCCTAAAGCAAGAAAAGAAGAACCCAGGAAAGCGGACAGCTCGACCCCAGCTCGAGTGTTCGCATTGACACAAGCAAAAGCTGAAGCTTCTCCCTCAGTTGTTACAGGTTAACTTCTTAGTGCTGAAACCCCTTATAATGTTTTGATTGATTCTGGTGCTACACATTCTTTTGTTGCTAGTAGTATTATTGATAGACTGTGTAGACCCTGTGATTTTTATGTTGTGGGGTTTGGAACTTTGTTACCCACTGGGGAGTTAGTGGTATCGAGGATATGAGTCAGATCTTTGCCAGTGACAGTGGATGGCAGAGAGTTGTCAGTGGATTTGATAGAATTGGTTATGACTGACTTCGACATGATATTGGGTATGGATTGTTTGGTAAAGTATGGGGCAACCATTGATTGCAGAAGGAAGATTGTCACCTTTAAGCTTGAAGGTAAGGATCCTTTTGTGTTTGTTGGTACTGTGCATGGACCTCGCATACCTATGATTTCTGTTTTGAGGGCTAGGGATCTATTGAAAAGAGGTTGCATTGGATTCTTGGCCAGTGTGGTTGATTCCACTCAGGTCGTGCCAGTGAGACCGGAAGAGACCAGACTTGTTTGTGAATTCCTGGATGTGTTTCTAGAAGACTTGCCTGGGTTGCCACCACACAGAGAGATAGAGTTTGTGATAGAATTGGCACCAAGGACAAAGCCAGTGTCTAGAGCACCTTACAGAATGGCCCCACCTGAGTTGAAAGAATTAAAGGTACAGTTGCAAGAGCTGTTGGATTTGAGTTTTGTCAGACCTAGTTTCTCAACTTGGGGAGCGCCAGTTCTGTTTGTGAAAAAGTAAGATAGTTCTCTGAGGATGTGTATTGATTACAGAGAACTGAATAAGCTAACAATCAAGAACAAGTATCCTTTGCCAAGGATATATGATATGTTCGATCAGTTGCAAGGTAAGAAGGTATTCTCAAAGATCGACCTTCGCTCTGGTTATCATTAGTTGAGAGTTAAGGAGGGAGACATACCAAAGACTGCTTTTCGTACCAAGTATGGGCATTATGAGTTCTTAGTCATGTCTTTTGGATTGACTAATGCCCCTGCTGTTTTTATGGATCTGATGAACAGAGTGTTCAAGGATTATCTGGACCAATTTGTGATCATTTTCATCGATGATATTCTAGTATATTCTCAGTTTGAGTTAGAGCATGAGCAGCATCTGAGGTTGGTTCTACAGAGACTGAGGGAACACAGACTGTTTGCAAAGTTCAAGAAATGTGAATTCTGGTTATCTCAAGTATCTTTTCTTGGGCACATTGTCAGTAAGGAGGGGATTAAGGTAGATCTAGCAAAGATTGAGGCAGTCAGAGATTGGCCAAGGCCAAAGAATGCTTATGAGGTTAGAAGTTTCCTTGGATTGGCAGGTTATTACAGGCGTTTCATGGAAGGGTTCTCAAAGATTGCTACTGCTTTGACTGAGTTGACACGCAAGAGTCAAAAATTTGTGTGGTCAAATAAGCGTGAGAACAGCTTCCAGGAACTGAAGCAAAGATTAATTACAGCTCTGATTCTGAGTCTTCCAACAGATCAAGAGAAGTTTGTTATTTATTGCGATGCTTCTCATCAGGGTTTGGGCTGTGTTCTGATGTAGTCAGAGAAGGTAATTGCTTATGCCTCTCGTCAGTTGAAAGAGTATGAAAAGAAGTATCCCACTCATGATTTAGAGTTGGTGACTGTGGTCTTTGCTTTAAAGATATGGAGGCATTATCTTTATGGAGAGAAGTGTGAGATCTATACAGACCACAAGAGCCTGAAATACTTCTTCACCCAGAAAGATTTGAATATGAGACAAAGGCGTTGGCTGGAGTTAGTAAAAGATTATGATTGTGAAATTTTGTATCATCCAGGAAAAGCCAACGTGGTAGCTGATGCTTTAAGCCGGAAGGGTCTGGGGCAGATTTATGGTGCAAGGATGATAGCTAGAGAGTTAGCAAATGATATGACCAGAGCTGGTATAGAGTTGCTGGTGGGCCAGTTGGCCAATATTACACTACAGTCTACACTGTTGGAAAGAATTAAAGAGGGTCAGTTGAGTGATCCACAGCTGCTCAAGATCAGAGAGGATGTTTTGGCTGGAGCATCCAGAGATTATAAAATGTCTGATTTAGGCTTGCTGCTGTATAAGGGGCGGATATGTGTTCCGTCAGACACTGCTATGAGGCGAGAGATTCTAGATGAATCTTATACTACACCTTACTCTTTGCATTCAGGCATCACGAAGATGTATCAGGATGTGAGATCGTTGTATTGGTGGCCGGGGATGAAGATGGATGTAGTAGAGTATGTGGCTAAGTGCTTGACATGTCAACATGTCAAGGCTGAGCATCAGAGGCCGGCAGGGTTATTGCAGCCTATGGATATCCCAGAGTGGAAGTGGGAGGACATCACGATGGATTTTGTGGTGGGCTTACCCATTCGTGGTGGGCTTACCCATTCGTGGTGGGCTTACCCAGGACTGTTGGTCAATATGATTCTATTTGGGTGATAGTGGATCGATATACCAAGTTAGCTCACTTCTTGCCAGTGAGGACTACATATACGGTTGATCAGTATGCATATCTCTATGTGAGAGAGATCGTGCGCCTTCATGGAGCGCTAAGGTCGATCGTGTCAGATCGTGACCCAACTTTTACTTCCAAGTTCTGGGGGAGTTTACATAAGGCCATGGAAACATAGTTGAAGTTCAGTACTGCTTATCATCCTCAGACAGATGGGCAATCTGAGAGGACGATCCAGATATTGGAAGACATGCTACGGGCATGTGTGTTGGACTTTGGTGGATCTTGGAATAAGTATCTACCTTTGATAGAGTTTTCTTACAACAACAGTTATCAGTCTACCATTGGAGTTGCACGTTATGAGATGATGTATGGTAGGAAGTGCAGATCTCCCATTCATTGGGATGAGACAAGTGAAAAGAGATACTTGGGTCCTGAGGCAGTTCAGAGGACCAGTTTGAGAAGATTAGAGCTCGGATGCTTGCTTCTTAGAGTAGGCAGAAAAGTTATGTAGATCCCAAGCGTAGGAACGTAGAGTTCTAAGTGGGAGACTATGTCTTCCTTAGAGTCTCACCATGGAAAGGGGTGAGAAGATTTGGGAAGAAGGGCAAGCTGATCCCTAGATTTGTAGGTCCATTTTAGATCCTAGAGAGGGTTGGTCAAGTGGCTTATAGGTTGGCCTTGCCACCGGCGTTGTCAGCCGTGCATAATGTGTTCCATGTTTCCGCTCTTCGAAGGTATGTATTTGATGTGAATCATATTTTGAGCTATGAAGATCTGGAGCTTGAGGCAGATCTCTCCTTTGAGGAGTAGCCAGTCCAGATACTTGACAGAAAGGATAAGGTCCTAAGGAATAAGACGATACCTTTGGTTAAGGTATTGTGGAGGAACAGCAAGGTCGAGGAAGCGAACTAGGAGCTGGAGTCACATATGCAGAGTCAGTATCCCGAGCTGTTCAGGTAAATTTCGAGGATGAAATTTCTGTAAGGAGGGCATAGTTGTAATGCCCCGAAATCTCTAATGCGATTTAATGGTTGGATTAGTAGGCCGAGAGGGCCATAATTGTTTAATTATGCCATTAAATGATTATATGCATGTTTATGTGAATTATATTATTATATGATGTTAAATGCATGCATGTAGGTCCACATTTCATTACAGAGGTGTTTTGGTAATTTGGCCCGTTGAGGGCGTAATTGTATATTTGTATGCATGTCGGTGACATATTGTTGAGACCACATTATAATGTGGATTTGTTCGAGCCATTCGTCATGAGACGATCTTGAGTGAAAATTAGCGGTTTAGTCATAACGGGATTAAATTCGGGGCTCGGGGTGAGTCTCGGGGTGATTTTAATGATTAGAGCATTGCGGGGAATTAAAGGGTAATGGGATATGAATTATTGGTGTTTGAGAATATTGAGATTAACGGGAATTGGAAAGCGTTAATTATGATTAATGAAATAGGTAGAAAATGTCAATTTTGCCCTTAGGAGCCTTTAGAAATCTTTATTTGACCTAGGGGTATTTTGGTCTTTTCACCCCTAGGATAGGTTTATGCCATTGAAGGCTGTAGAAGGAAGGGGAAAACAGAGCATAGAAAGCACCTTCTCCCGTACCTAATTTCTCTCATTTTCTTCTTGGATTTTTGAGCTTAAGTTGAGGAATCAAGCTTAGGAAATAAGTCTTGAGAGCTTGGGAGTGCATTCCACCATTGAAGAGCATCATAATCTAAACTTGAGGTAAGTTTCTAGCCATTGGATTCCTGGTTTACTCTGTTTTTGCTTAGGTTTTCAGTTGAGATTTCTAGGTTGGTTGATTGGTTTTGTTGGGAGTTTTTGGCTAGGGTTCTTGTGGTTGTGATGCTTAGGACTTGTGGGGATGGTTTTTGGGTTCATTTGGCACCAAAAATGAGGTTTGGAAGCATTGTAATCGAGTTGGAATCGAAGGAGTCGAAGGAAGAAGATTCAGGGGCTGATTAGGTTGGGTGTAGCACTACAGCGCCCACAAGGGGGTGCTACAGTGCTACCCAGGGTTGGCATGGCGGTTTTTGGTTCTAAGAATAGCACTGGGGCGCTAGTGAGTAGCACTGTAGCACTAATCTATTCCTTCAGAATCCCGTTTTGAGTATTTTTAAGGGTTTTTGGCTCGGGGTTTCAATCCTTAAGGTCCGGGATCGAATCTACTCACCGTGTGGGTACGTTTCGAGGTCCCGAAGTGGGGTTTAGGTCAAGACCCCTTCATTGTTGATTTTCATTAATGGAGGTTATAATTGGTTATGATTAGGTAACCGTTAAGGAATCAAAAGGTCGATCGTTCTCAGGGGTCGTTCTTGTTCTATTTCTCGCTCGAACTAGAGGTAAGAAAACTTCACCCTGTGTATATGACATGTGTGATTGTTGTAGAGGCATGTTGGTTGTTAAATGTGGACATGGATTGCATATTAAATGCTAGCAGAGGTTGTTTACTTGTGTATGGTATTGACTATTCAGAATCGACATTGGTCGTGTATTACTGACCTAAGAGTCAGGAACGGCATAAGCGTCCTGAACGCAGGGCCGATAAAAGATTAGATCTAATCGATATCAACGTTGAATGACTCTAGGAGCATTAATGCTGGACCAAACCTAAGGTCGATTAAAATTATAAGCGCTTGACTAGTCTAGGACTAGTTACTGAGAGCCAGGGCCTAAGGCCTAGGTGACTGCTTGTCACGTGGCTAGGGAGCGGAATCCCATGGTTGTGACTCTATGGTCATGTGGTAGGTTATATTGGTTACTAGTTCATCGAACACCTATCTTGATAAGCTAGTGAAAGGATCACTTATTTGTAAAGCCCAGGTGACCCTATCGTCACATGGCTAATGGGAACGGAACCCACTTTAGTGATTTTACCAATTGTCACTCCTTTATTTTTGATTGAAAGTCCTGAATGATTATTATGACCATTGTTGATATTATATTCATGCATTATTGTGTTTTCTTGCTGGGATTTGGCTCATGGGTGCTATGTGGTGCAGGTAAAAGGAAAGAAAAGCTCACCCAACCTCGAGTGGAGAACTTAGGTGGTGTTGTGTACATATGCGGCCACTTGACCACCACGGCCAAGGAGTTCTCAGAGGAACTAGGGGGTTTACCCTATTTTTGCCGCTTAGGTCGGCGGATTGTAAATTTAAACAGTAATGACCATTTGAAGTTGTAAATAACTTGTAAATGTTTTGATGGGCCCATGAACAGTTTTATGTTTTGAATAAAATATATCCTTCCCTTTTGATTGATTTTCCACCTTACCTTCTTAATAACACCTAGAAGCACGTTTTTAACCAAAGGACTCGGGTAGCGAGTTAAATTCACGGTTCAACGTTCACCATAACTGTTCTGGGGTAACCATGGCATTACACAGGTCGTATAAACCAATATTATGATACACTTTGAAATACACTAAGGTCGCACAAGGTCGCACAGGGTCACACAAGATCCATATTAAGCACTTTAATTAGCATAAATTTGACAAATAGATCTGAATAAAGTTTTCATAGATCAAACACAAGAAACATTAAATATAGTATTTAGAGAACTAAATAATAATAAATCACACATGAGTTGTGCTTCTAACATCTGATGGCACTTGTTGACTAGGACATTTTTGTGAATTATGTCCTGATTGTCCACATTCTCCACAATTATATTTTTTCTTAGAAACTTCACCTTGGGAAGGTATGCGATTGATTTTTGGTCTTTCTTTAGTCTTGCCTTCAGGAGGTGCTATCATTTGTACTGCAATAACATCTTCATGAATATCGGTCCATTGTGAGTTTGGAGGAATAGGATAAATAGTTTCAGCATATGCTAACAACCAATATTCTGACGTGTAGTATTTTGAATACTTAGAGTATATGAGTTCCCCAGTATTTTGGGGTTGTGTCTTTCCTGCTGTTGCTATTGCATGGATATATGGAAGGTTCTCAATATCGAAAACTTTGCACGTGCAACTCTTTGACCTTAAATTTACTATTGCATCGAGTTCTCCACACATCACATTGTACTCATTCTCATTTAACTGGAGAGTTATCAATGAACCAACTTCATCCCATCTTTTACGTAATATTTCTTCCCTCCTCGGTGTCAATGGAGTTGTCACTTCATATGCTTCCCGTCGACGTTCAAGGAACCATTGTCCCATCGTGCTTATGATAAAGTCGACCATAACAATAATAGGGTACTCTCTTGACTTTCGCATCAAATTGTTCACTGACTCAACTATGTTAGTGGTCATGACTTCATATTGGTTACCACCAAAATGTGCTCTAGACCACTTTCTGAACTTGACATCATTCTCAAGATACTTAGCGACACGTGGATATGTTTTGCGAAGTTGGTCAAAGTGTTTATTAAACTCTTCGATACGGTACGCTTTTGCAGCTTTCTTATACAATTTACTCCCTACAACACTTTTGAAACGGTGTTTTATATTCTGTTTTACATGCCAATAGCATGCCCCATGAGAAGCCATAACATAAACATGACGAATTGCATGTTTGATACTTTGATGTCTATCAGAAATAAAACATAAGTGTAACGACCCAAAATCACTAATAAGGCTTAAGGGCCTTGATTATTGTGCCGGAAGGGCACAATTGGATTATGTGTAAATTAAGTAGTTTAATGCATGATTCTGTGACAAGCATGCTTGTATGGTTATATGAATGTATATGTGAAATGCATGTCTACTAGTATTAGTATGCATATAGGTCCCGTTTAGCTTAAAGAGGTATATTTGTAATTTTAGCCCGTTGAGGGCGTAAATGTGATTATATGTTATAATTGTGAGGACCACATTATTATGTGGGTAAGTTTGCAGCATGCGACTTGAGGCGATCCTAGGGAGCTAGTTAGTGGGAAAGTCACAACAGGACCTAATACTT
This sequence comes from Humulus lupulus, assembly GCF_963169125.1. NCBI lineage: Eukaryota > Viridiplantae > Streptophyta > Magnoliopsida > Rosales > Cannabaceae > Humulus > Humulus lupulus. The sequence goes on from NC_084802.1 coordinate 200,652,525, forward strand.
GACTTGGGGCAAGTCAAGGGGTATTTCAGGTACTAGATGATTATTTGGGTTATCGGGTTATGGAAATAAATAATTGGAGATATATTTGAGGTTAGGAAGCTTAGGTGGGAATACTAGGGAATTTTACCATTTTGCCATCAGGGACGTTTTTGGTACCCCGGGTCTCGGGATTGACTTAATAGCTTAAGGATAGACCAAGTAAAATCTAGAAAACGGTAGAACAAAAGCAAAACCAACCTTCTTTCCTCTCCTCTTTCTCTCTCAAAGGAAACCACAAGGAACCAAGAAGAACTTGGCTGGAACTCATAGAATTGGAGCTGTGATTTAGGAGATTAGCTAAGGATTCAATCAAGAGTTAAGGTAAGCTATGAGTTTTATGCATGGTGGTTAAATTCTGTGATTATGGCTGAGTTCTAAAGTGTTATTGGGTTTTGGCATTTGTTTATCCAAAAAATAGCTATTGATGATGTGGCAAGAATTTTTCGACACGAGCCCGAACACGTGGCAAAGATACCGCTCGCCTATCGACCAGAAATATTTCTACATGCGAAGATCAAGTTTTATATACGACCAGACTGGTCGTATACTCTGTTCATTTATGTAAAGATCTATGTAGTTATAATGATATCCGAGAATATCTCTTCATTATGACCTGAAGATCCATTTATTAAGGAAAGATATTATTATTCGATTCATGTAATCCTTCTTGAGCCTATAAATACACAAGAAATAGCTCAAGAAAGGGGATCCTTTTCTCTTTTTCCGAATTAGATTACTATTATCCATCGCTTGTATTGTTTTCTTCTTCTAAGGTCTGTGAAACTCAGGAACCCTAGTTCTTTGATCACACCTTTGGAGCTCAATACCAATAATAGTATCAAGTGGACGTAGGTTATTACCAATCACTGGGGCCAAACCACTATAATTCTCTGTGTTCTTTATTTTCCATTAGATCATTTTCTTAAGCTCTATATTATTTTTCTGTCGTTTTCTAGACTCCGTGTCGTTGACCAAAACTAGGGTCAACATTCTGGTGCTTTCATTGAGAGTTGAACTCAAGAAGATCTAATGGCAAAAACTACCAAGAAAACTGGACAGGCTGCCGCTGCACCATCCCAGCCTCCTCCCCTAAATGTGGCTGAAGACGAACCTCATTTGGAGTTTGATGAGGAGGAGTTAGACTCTGAGACCGTGAAGACAACACTGGGGGTGTTGCAAGATGAGTTGGCCAGTCTGAGGGCCAACTAGGAGAATGCTGCCGAGATAATGGCGTCGCAGTAAAGGGAGATAGAGCGCCAGCGCCAAGAACTGAGTGATCGGCAGGCGGAGATGGACTGTCGGCAGAGGGATGCCATGGCAGCCCTTGAAGCAGCCCTCCAGTTGGCTAGGAATCAGGCTGCTCCAGCCTCGTAGCCTGATCAACCCCCAAGCGGGCCACCTCAAAGAGGTCCGAATCCTAGCCCTCCGCTCCAGCCAACAAGCCTTCAGAGGCCAGAGTAGCCACGTATGCCTCAGGATGATATCCCGCCTAGGGATCCTTAGATGCAACCTCCGTCTCAGGCTGATCGAGGCAATCCCCTGCGCTGGAGGCAGAATAGGGTAAGGCAACAGCTCCGCAGCCCCAGACGCCCAGGGGTGAAGAGCCGAATCCACCGAGCAGTGGGCAGCGTCCTTCTGCCAACAGAAGGAACTCAGAGACAGGCTCTGCGGTCAGGGGCCCCCCACGGCATGACAATGCACGAGGACCCACCGACCAACGCAAGCCTCCCCCTAACGCTCAGGAAACGCCAGCCCAAGGAGGCAACAGAGGAAATAGTCGGTCGAATCACAGCCAGTCATGGTTCAGAGATGGCCATGCCTACAATGAGGCCGACTCAGGCAGAGGAAATGCTGGTTGGAGGAACGAAGAAAGAGGTGGAGGCAAGAGCCCCCCACCTAGAGAAGACCGATAAGCAGGACATAACGCTGGGGGGCAGCCCAGACAAAATAATGTCTTTAGCCGACTCGGAGCCAGCGAGCTGCGGCGAAGAGACGACGACTTGAGGGATGTACTCAACGACCGCCGAGAAAGGCACGATGAGTACATACCCCAAGCACCAAAGGCCCCAGCAATTCCGGAAGCCGTTCAGGCTCAAATCGATGCCCTGAACCATGTTGTGCAGTAGCTGGTCGGGGGGCGGACATAGTATATCGAGTACGATCGGAGGAGAGGCACCCCTTTCGTACAAAGGATTGTTGTGGCAGAAACCCCCAGCAAGTTCAAGATGTCAACTCTGCCAAATTTCGATGGGTATGGAGACCCAGTATCTCATGTTAATAAGTTTGAGATACAGATGGACATTCAGAAAGTCTCTGAAGATGCTTGCTGCAGGATCTTCCCAGCGACACTTTCTGATGCCGCCCAGGAGTGGTTCTTTAAGTTCCCTCCTGCAAGTATAGTATTCTGGGAGATGTTCGTGAAGGAGTTTTACGGACAGTTCTACGCGGGTCGTGTGCACCCCACCGAGGCAAACCAATTGGTCGAGATACGCCAGATTGAGGGGGAGCCCTTGAAGGATTACGTTCAGCGCTTCATGCGAGCCGCAGCAGAAGCCAAGACTGTGGGCGATGAAGGCAAGATGATGGCCCTAACCGCTGGGGTTAGGCGCCATTCTCCCCTCTAGAGTAGCCTCAGGAAGCATGGGGTTAAAAGTACCCAGGAATTTTTAGATAGAGCTGATCGGTACATCAAGCTCGAGGACACGATTGCCAATGAAGGGAAATCACCAACAAAGGACAAGGGGCCCAAGGAAGAACCCGCCAAAGGGTCTAAGCCCAATGGAAACGGCAAAGGCAACGGGAATGGCAATGGTAAGAATGGTGGAAAGAGGGCGAGCAACGAACCCTCGACCTCCGAGAGTAAGCGCCCTAAAGGTAATCGGTACGAACTGAAATTCACCAATTACACCGCCCTTGTCGAAAGCCGAGCCGAGGTTTACCAGGCGACCAGTTCGAGCGTGCCCTACAAACGATCCGCACCAATAAGGAAGGATATCTCCAAGAGAGATTCTACAAAGTTCTGTCGTTACCATAACGACTACGGGCACGACACCAATGGGTGTAACCAGCTGAAGGACGAAATTGAGTTCCTAATAAGACAGGGACATTTAAGAAGATATGTACGAGCCGTGGGAGGTTCTCAATGAGAGGCTCAAGGTGGCAATGAGTCGGCGCCTACACGCCAACGCTCTCCACCTTTACAACCAGCTCCCGTGGTAGGTGCCCTGCTCACCATCTATGGAGGCCCACATCTTTGCAGGAGATAGTGGAAAAGCGAGGGAACGATATGCTCGAACCCTATGCCACGACCAGGACATCGAGATGATGAATGTCGAGGATCGTGCACCAAAAAAGGCTCAAAGATAGGAGGAACTGATCACATTCTCTGATGACGACACCCAGCATGTGCGATTCCCACACTCCGATCCGCTGGTCGTGGATGTACAAATCACGAATATGATGGTGAAAAGGGTGTTGGTCGATACAGGAAGTTCGGTCAACATCCTATATAAGTCATCGCTGGAAAGGATGAAATTGTCCGTAAAGGACCTAGAGCCATGCAACTAAACCATTTATGGTTTTTTCGAAGAAGGGCTCGCCCTAGTGGGGTCAATTAGACTCCCAGTCACAGCAGGCACTGCACCTGCTAACAGGACATTACTCACTACTTTTATAGTAGTTGATTGTCCTTCAGCGTACAATGCTATGATAGGGAGGCCAATTCTAGTCGACCTTCGAGCCGTCACTTCTATATGGCACCTCGCCATGAAATTCCCAACGAATGTAGGGGTAAGATGCGTATTAGGAAACCAAAGGGAAGCGAGGAAGTGCTACAACGCCTCGATCACCAAGGCAAAGAAGAGTGTATCGAGAGATGCCACTGGGAAGGAGTTGCAAATGGCAACTGATGTTCAAGCCCACTCAGGTGATAATCTCACCAAATAGGGCATTGCCCAAAGTGAGGATAGAGACTTAGATCCTCACTTTAGGGATTTTGAAGAAGAAGTGGGACCCATCGAGGACCTTGAAGAGGTCCAACTCGATGAGGAAAATCCGACCAGAGTTGTGAAAGTCGGTAAAAACTTAGAGACAACAACAAAACAAGCACTGGTGAAGTTCTTAAGGAGGAACCAGGATGTCTATGCCTGGTCGCATAAAGACATGGTCGGGATAGATCCTGCAATCATCAGCCATGTCCTGAACATTGACAAAAGCTTTCCACCTGTGCAACAAAAAAGAAGGCTGCTCAACAAAGACAGATCAAAGGCTTTGAAAGAGGAAGTCGAGAAGCTGAAGGAGAATGGGAGGGTGGAGTTTTATCCATCGTGGGTCTCCAATCCCGTACTCATGCCCAAGCCGAATGGCAAGTGGCGTACGTGCGTGGATTTTACAGACCTAAATAAAGCCTGCCCCAAAGGCTATTTCCCACTCCTGAGGATCGACCAGCTGGTCGATGCCACTGCAGGACACAAGATCCTCTCATTCATGGATGCATACTCTGGGTATAATCAAATCGTATGCATCCTCCTGATGAGGATCACACTAGCTTTCAAACCGATACAGGGCTCTACTATTACAAAGTGATGCCCTTTGGTTTGAAAAACGCTGGTGCGACTTACCAGAGACTTGTCAACCACATGTTTAAGGAGCTGATCGGTGCAAACATGGAGGTTTACATCAACGACATGGTGGTTAAGTCGAAGAAAGCAGAAGGGCATGTAAGGGATTTGCAGGAATGCTTCAACGTCCTGAATAAATATAGGATGAAGCTAAATCCCCTTAAATGCTCCTTTGGAGTAGGATCAGGGAAGTTCTTGGGATTTATAGTTAACTCAAGGGGAATTGAAGCTAATCCCGAGAAAATAAAAGCCCTGATCGAGATGAAGTCGCCAGTGAAGATTAAGGATGTCCAAAGCCTGACCGGGAGGATTGCTGCTCTAAGTAGATTTATTTCAAAATCGACAGACAAGTGCGTCCCATTTTTTAATCTACTAAGAGGCTATAAGAAATTTGAATGGACAGATGCGTGCGAGCTGGCCTTTCAAGCACTAAAAATGCATATGGTGCAGCCACCCATCCTGTCAAAGTCGGTTGATAAAGAGGCTTTGTTCATCTACCTGGCAATCACAGATTACGCTGCTAGTGCTGTTCTTGTACGAGAAGAAGAGGGTGTGCAGAAGGCTGTCTATTACGTAAGCAAAAGGCTAATCAAAGCAGAATTAAGGTATCCCCCCATCGAAAGGTTAGCCTATTGCTTAGTTTTGGCCTCTAGGAAGCTGCGGCCTTACTTCCAAGCTCATCCGATTACGGTATTGATCAACCAGCCTCTTCGAAAAGTCCTACAAAAGCCAGAGGCTGCCAAAAGATTACTAAAGTGGGCAGTCGAACTAGGACAGTTCGACATATCTTACTTGTCGCAAGCAGCGATAAAAGGACAAGCCTTAGCTGACTTCGTCGCCGAATTCACAGAGCCCGCAGGTGGCGAGCAGATTGAGGATCCTAGTGAGCCTGAATGTCAAATCCAGGCACCTTCGTGGAAATTGTTCACAGACGATTCATCTAACAAATCCCATGCAGGAGCAGGAGTGATATTGATAACGCTAGAAGGGCATCGATTTCACTGTGTAATAAGATTTGACTTCACTGCTTCTAACAATGAGGCCGAATATGAAGCATTACTCGCTGGACTGCGATTAGCCAAGGATATGAACATAAAAGCGATTGACGTCTATAGTGATTCTCAGCTGGTGGTGAACCAAGTCTTGGGAGAGTATCAGGCGCGGGGTTTGAAGATGGTCGCCTATCTGAACAAAGCAAAGGATTTGTTAGCCCAGTTCGACAGATATAGTCTCCAGTAAGTACCTCACGATCAGAATTCCAATGCGGACGCTTTGGCGAAGTTGGCAAGTGCAAAAGATGCTGATACTCTGAACATAGTGCCAGTCGAGCGACTATCAAAACCAAGCATCCAAGCAGCAGAAACCACTCTGGTCATCCAGATGGCGGATACATGGATGGCACCATATGTAGAGTATCTGCCAAGCAGCGTGCTACCAGCGGAAAAAAACAAAGCTAGGACCCTTCAGCGGCAAGCTGCTAGGTATATCCTGGTCGATGGAATCCTGTACCGAAGGGGATACTCACTGCCACTTCTCAGATGTATTACAAAGGAGAAAGCCAAAGAGTTAATGAAAGAGGTACATGAAGGTATTTGCGGGGACCACGCTGGGGGGCAAAGCCTGTCAAAAAAGATCCTAAGGTAGGGATATTTCTGGCCAACCATGAATGAAGACTCAATGGAGTTCGTGCGAAGGTGTGACAAGTGTCAAATATTCTCAAAGATCCCACGAGCAGCTCCCAACGAGTTAAAGCAGATGCAGAGTCCATGGCCCTTCACAGTTTGGGGAATAGATCTAATCAGATCTTTGCCTACAGGAAAAGGCGGGGTAAAGTATGCAGTGGTTTCCGTAGATTACTTCACCAAATAGGCCGAAGCTGAGCCTCTCGCAACCTTAACGACCAAGAAAGTGCTTGATTTTGTAGTAAAAAACATCATCTGTCGCTATGGATTACCGAAGAAAATAGTCTCAGATAACGGCACTCAGTTTGACAGTGATCTATTCACGGACTTCTGCAAATGTAATGATATTATCAAAAGCTTTTCTTCAGTCGCTCATCCCAGGCAAATGGGCAAGTCGAAGTAGTTAACAAAATGCTCAAGGATACCCTAAAGAAAAGACTTGAAGAAGCTAAGGGAGCATGGTCAGAACAGTTGCCTGAAGTCCTTTGGTCGTACAGAACTTCCCACCGAACAGCAACAGGTCATACCCCGATTTTCTTAGCATACGGGTATGAAGCCATGTTGCCTGTTGAGTTGGATCCACCCTCGCACCGCAGATTAGCATACGACCAGGACTCTAACAGCCAGCTACTGATGGAATCCTTGGACTCGATTGATGAAAGGCGTGAACAAGCCCAGCTCCGAGTAGCTGCATACTAGCAGAAGGTCGCTCGGTATTTCAACTCTAAAGTGCGAGAAAGAAAATTCAATGTTGGAGACCTTGTGCTCTGAAGAGTTTTCCTTAACACCCGCGACCAAGCTGCTGGAGTACTCAGGCCAAATTGGGAAGGGCCTTACCAAATTGATGAAGTCCTTCACCCAGGCACTTATAAACTTGCATGCTTAAACGGATATCTCGTTCCTCGCTATTGGAATGGAGAACACTTGAGAAAGTATTATCAATGAACAATTCTTCTTAAAGAATTGGCTTGTATAAATTTTACTTTTTACAAGTTTTGGAAAAATGTAAGATCTTATTGATCGCTCGTAAAGACATGTTTAGTCCATTTATTACGAGAAATAAAAGGGACTGTGCTCAGCTAGTCATTTCTTGCCAACTATTGTATTTATTACAAGTATTTGCTCATTACATGTGTTGTTTTGATGTATTATAATGCTAATCATATTGCTCCGAGCAAAAATGTTCGAGCAGGTTCTAGGCAAGGCAAGTGACCAAGGACCTAAAGCTCCCCGATCACTTGGGGGGCATACAAGGTACAAGTAAGCAAAGCATATCGTTAAAAGGTATGCAAACACATGAGCAAAATAAGTGAAAGCATGCTAGGGCACTTAGAGTATTTTTCAAAATTTTGATATTTTGTTAAATCAAACCAAAGTGTTATGCTAAGTTCGATCATGCGAACAAATAGATGTTATAATAATATGCAAATATATTATAATATCAAAGCGAATCCTTTTACACCGCAAGCAATAACTGCTTGGATGTAATTGTTCAAATAAAAGTAAAAGTTGCCCATGCAGCAAACCAAAAAATTATATTGTTTTTACATCACAACCCATAGGTCGTGTAGTTAAAAAAAAAGAAAAAACATAAGGAGAAAAGACTAAGGAGCTTGAGGAGCTGGAGGATCATGGGGAAGGTTTTGGTCGACAGCAGCCGCAGCCTCGTTGTCTGCACCATCCATCCCAGCGGCCAGTGAGATTTCGGGGGAAGCAGGGATCCTCGATCTTTCTTCCTCAGTCAACTGAGCCGCACAGCGAGCAAGCTCGGCATCTCTTGCATTCTCGGGAAGGTAGTCGAAGTTGGCACCCTGATTGTGCTTCCAGAAATCATAGAAGCATCTCAGAGTGGCATTCTTGTACCTTTCCAAGTTGTCGGCGTTGGTCTTCTCCAACTCCTCAACTTGGCCCTCCAGAGTTGTGGTCTCCTGCTTGCTCGCGATCAAGTCTAATTTGAGCTGTTTGGCCATTTTGTAGTTGAAGCGGTTGGACTCCTTGAATTGGTCCCTCTGCTCGCGAACTTTCTCCAAAGACCTCTGCTTCTCCTCCAACTCCTTAGCCAGTTGGGCCTTTTCCTCAACCACCGCTGCCAGCTGATTAGCATGTTTGGCCTCAGCAGCTTTGAGTTCATCCTCATGTCGTTGCTCCGAAGTCCTGGCCTGCTCAGTAACGGCACCCAAGCGGATTCGCCCGGCAGTAAGGGTTAGCATGGCATGCAGTCAGAACAAGAAGTTAGACAAACAATAAACTAAAGAAGACCTGTTTCCACAAAATAAGATGACTTACACTGGTGAACTCGTTCAGGGCACGGTTCAGGATTGGGTCAACTCCCATCGTCTCTGTAGTAGCCATTGCCTCTCGGCAGCGGTCGTGCTTCGCGATCTTAGTGATCCTCTCCTTAATCAGTTTGAAGGCGCGACCGACCATCTCGTTCCTAGTTGAGGTAGGATCAACCTGCTGGGGTTGGTCGGTCGGTGTCGTAGGAGGAGGAGTCGATCGGGCTGGAGTTGAAGGAGTCTGCTGCTCGTGGGGAGAAGGTGGAGTCGTGGTGGCGGAGGGCCTATCCTCTGAAGGGCCTGTGTTCTAAGCTTTCTTCGCCTGAGGCGCTTTGCTACTCTCCCCATGGTGTCTCTTGCTGGTTTTCTTCTTGCTCGGGGAAGCCGCGGGTGCCTCTGGAGTGCTGTAGAGATCGAACACGTTGGCGGATTCCATGTCTCAAAAAGAAGGACAAAGTTGAACAGTGAGATAGCATGAATGACCAAGTACATTACATTAGAAAAAGAAGCAAAAAAGGATTGCAAAGCCAAATGCCCTAGCTATTATTACTGGTCGCTATCCTACAGACTCTACTAGTCTTATACTCATTCTTTGACATGAAGAAGTCTGGACCTAAATGTGGAGCATATCTAAAATTGCTGTCCCCGTCGAATAGATAACAGGGAATTGGAAATTTTTTTAAAAGCGAAATAACTATACCATTGTCATCTGGTGAATCGTCAGAGAGTTTGACAGGCTCGGTGGCCTTCTTCTTTCCTTTCCCCAAGGAGGCCGAGGGCCTCTTTGCTGGAGGAGTGCCAGCAGGTTCCCTAATCGTGACCCTAGTCGGTCTCCTTCGTGGAGGTGACGCTGGAGGTTGCTGCTCGGGTTCCTCCTCGGCAAAGGCACTCCCTTCTGAAGGCGCCCTCGTGTCCGATTGAGGGGCCTAGAGGCCAACCAACCTAAGGTTAGCCTCTGTAACTAGATGCTTAACACTCTTTTCTGCATCAGACATACTGGCGAGGAGCGTAGATCTCAACTCCATGTCTGGAGTTGGGTTTGGTAGCAGCCATGGGCCTGGAAGACATCAACAATTTAAGAAATTGTGGGGGAGAACACTAAGTGAAGAAGTAACAACCAGTGATACGAAAGTTTTACCTCCTTGTGCGAAGGCCAGGTTGTCTGCGATCATATCAGTTGTGAGGAAGTACTCCTGATAGTACCTCCCCACATTTGAGATATGGGTTGTGTCAGTCAGGAAGGTGCGCCCGGTTTCCTAATGACAGAAGTGGAAGAACCCCGTGCCTTCTTGGTTGGGGTTAGATTTGAGGTCGAACAAGTAGTTGACCTCATGAGACGATGGCACGAGCCATTTCTTTTGGTTGTACAGGATATAGAGTGTAGCAAGCATCCTATATTTGTTTGGGGTTATTTGAAAGGGGGCAACTCCAAAATAGTTGTCCACCCCCTGAAAAAATGAGTGAAGAGGCAAGGTAGCCCTTGCCTCGATATGAAACCTCGACCAGGCGCTGAAGGTGCCTCCAGGAAGATTCGCCCTTTGGTCTGGTTTGGGTCTGACTAAGGTCACCCCTGGGAGATCGTATTTCCTTAAGTAATTGGCGATCATTCTGATCGTCACCCTGCTTTCAGAAACTACATACCACTCAACATCCGGCTGAATGGCGTGTCGAGGGCGGGCATGTCTTTGGATGTTAAGGTCGGGAGCATTTTCATCTCGACCACTGGTCGAGGGAGCATCAGCTGAAGTAGCAGGTTGATGAGAAGGGTCAGAGGTTTTCCTCTTCTGGGCTTTGGTTTTGGTGCGAGCCATATTTCGGGTCAAGATTAGGGAAGTGTTTGGATTAGTACGAGAAAATGGAATTTCGAGTATCAATGACGAGGGTTGTTCTTCGTCCTCGAGCAGTTAAGCTAGCAGATCGTCATCGATGGGTCTTTCTCCTCCCCACGGGTCTTGCATGTAAACTGCAAACAGACAAAGGAGGAGATAAGACGCACAGCCTGGGAGCTTATGTTGAAAGTTGGAATAACGTTGCTCGCGTCTACGACCAGTAGCATCCTAACCGAAACACTAAGTTTTATGCGAACAGTTTGAAAAACGGATCAAAAAGCGAAATTAAGAAGTTTTTTTAGGAAAAAGCTTTTTCAACTCCAAAGGGGCGGGAAAAACCCAGTTTTTCAGCTAGCCTAAAAATCGAATTTTTACTTCGATTTTACGCCCTAAACCCATGATCCTGACTATCAAACTAACTCCTAACTTCTACAGAGCAAAACTACACTACCCTATCAAGCATCAAACGATATATACAATATCCTCACGAATTTCTACCCAAGAACACAAAAATTTTCAGAACTTAAAAGCAGTATGCATGGCATCTCAAAGGGTTTAAAAGACGAAGAAATTTACCTGGATGAGGGTTGGAAATTCTGGAATGGGATGACTTTGGGCTTGCAAACAAAGAACCCTTAAGCAAAGTGATGGGAGACCTTCGAAGTTCTGAGCCCTGGGATGGAGTTCTTGAGAGTTCTTGGCAGAAAATGGCGAGTAAAAGGTTAAAAGGTGAATGAGAGGATTATTTATAGAAGTTGAGATGTGTTGAAAAGGGGTAATCATGAGTGACCTTTTTCAAGGCATGGGGGAGTGTAACAACCGTTGGAAAGGTTACTTGGAAACTGAAAAGGCATGATTGGACGCGATTATGTCACAATTTTCAAGAACGCACGAGAGGCTCTGACAGATTTCATGGGGCATACGAAAAGTTAGTTTTCAAAGTTTACTTATTGTTGGTCGTAATAAATAAACTTGGGGGGCAAATGTTTATCCAAAAAATAGCTGTTGATGACGTGGCAAGAATTTTTCGACACGTGCCCGAACACGTGGCAGAGATACCGCTCACCTATCGACCAGAAATATTTCTACATGCGAAGATCAAATTTTATGTACGACCAGACTGGTCGTATACTCCGTTCATTTATGTAAAGATCTATACAGTTATAATGATATCCAAGAATATCTCTTCATTATGACCTGAAGATCCATTTATTAAGGAAAGATATTATTATTCGATTCATGTAATCCTTCTTCAGCCTATAAATACACAAGAAATAGCTCAAGAAAGGGGATCATTTTCTCTTTTTCCGAATTAGATTACTATTATCCATCGCTTGTATTGTTTTCTTCTTCTAAGGTCTGTGAAACTCAGGAACCCTAGTTCTTTGATCACATCTTTGGAGCTCAATACCAATAATAATATCAAGTGGACGTAGGTTATTACCAATCACTGGGGCCGATATAATTCTCTGTGTTCTTTATTTTCCATTAGATCATTTTCTCAAGCTCTATATTATTTTTCTGTCATTTTCTAGACTCCGTGTCATTGACCAAAACTAGGGTCAACAGCATTAAAGGTTGAATTAAGGCAGAAAGCTAGGGAGTTAGCTCAGTGAGTGTTTGGAGGATTGATTCTTCAGTGAAGGTAAGCTCCAATTTATGATATAGTGTTTGAATTCTGGGTTTTTCTGACTGGTTTTGGTGTTCTTGAGTGTGTGGGTTTCATAAATTAAAATGGTGTTTTGATGAGTTTTTAGATTAGGTTTCTGCTGGCTGATACTTCTGAAATCATGCAAGAGTGTTTGTGATAATTGGAGTATATTATTGGGATGGTTATGGGTGGTTTTGAGTGACGTTTGGGTGTTAAAAATGGTGGTTTTTTTGGGTTCTAAGGGGTCGGGTCGTGGCATAGTTCTTGGTGTGCCGCGGCCCTCTGAAGCTGATGGATGCTGGAAATGGAGGGCGGACCGCGACATGGGGTATGTAGGGCCGCGGCCCATGTCAGTTTTTAGGTGAGGCTGAGCCTCTGTTTGGGGCCATTTCGCGGCATAGGGAGCTTGAGCCGCGGCCCTTAAGGACATTTGTGGCCTTTTGGAGTTTTTAAGTGCGGGAACATAACCTAGGGTGCTCGGGATCGATTCTACTACCGTGTTTGGTGGAATTCGATGTCCCAGTGGCTAAAACCTTATCCGAAAACCTTTTTACAATTATTAATGGTATCCCTTATCTTGGTTGTGACTATGTATAAGCTAGGGGCTCGGGAAACAGATCGTTCTCAAGGGACATCTCTCGTAATCAGTACATTTGGAAATTAAAGGTAAGAAAGCTGCACCCGATTGTGAATTTATAATGGGACTAAGGGTTCCCTGTTTTGTATGCTTTATAAAGGATGGCATTATGACATGTGAATAACAAGCAAATGACCTAAGAGTGCTAGAGTTTACATTGGCGCACAAGGCGCGACTCAGCCACTAGTAGCTGAGGACAGCTTATTATTGGAGTCAGTGGGGTTAAACAAAGGGTGCGACCTAAGGGCATCGACCCTGATTATCATTTGATTTGATTATTATTATTGGTTGATAAATTTGTCATGCTGAATAGCTGAGTGTTGGTTTGTTAATTTTCTGGTTATGTCTATGAGCTATGTGATTAATGTGGTATGCTAAGTGTATGAACATGCCTTAAGAGTTATCTAATTGTTATCATTGTTTGTGATAAGATGTCATGTTTTCTTGCTGGGCCTTGGCTCACGGGTGTCATGTGGTGCAGGTAAAGGCAAGGGTAAGCTTGATCAGCCCTGAATCGGAGAGCTTTGAAGGCGGAATGTACATGATCAGCTGCTCGGCCACCACGGTTGAGGAGGAGACAAGAACATGAGGGCCATAAATATCTGTTTTTCCCTTAGAGTTGCTAGTGGTTGTTTGTACTCTGGAAATTTTGTAAACTGACTTTTAAACATTGTTTCTTTTGGGATCCCTTGTACAAAATGTTTAGTTATATAAAATGCATCTTTTGTGACCAAAACATTTTAACCCTAGTTCATCAATGGTTTCAGTGGCACATTTTTAACTAAATGACTTGGTTAGCAAGTCCTGCACCTTTATAAATATACAGTGTAGCGATCTTGGCTATCCAGGGCGTTACAATAAGTCTGAGCTATCAGGTATCAACTCCTTCAACTTCTCTAAGAACCATGTCCATGAAGCGTTATTCTCACTGTCAACCAAACCCCATGCAATGGGGTAAGTATGATATTCACTATCTTGTGTAGTTGCTACTAATAACACACCCTTATGCTTAGTTTTGATCCAAGCCGCATCAATACCAATTACTTTCCTCATGAAAGTGAACCCTCTTATGGCCACACCTAAAGCCATATAAAAAAGTACTTGAACTTATTTTTTGAATCAAGTTAAATGTGGGTAACTGTACCTGGATTTGCTCGCTTCAACATGTGACAATACGAAGGGAGCAAGGAAAAATTTTCTTTGGCCGTTCCTCTAATCAAATTTTGAGCCCACTGTTTTCCTTTCCAATAACTGACTTGAACTTTCATTTCCTCACGCATGAATCTTGCGAGGCTTCTTGGGTTAAGTGGGTCCTTACTATTCTTAAAGTGTCCCTGTACACAAGAACCAATAATGCAATCGGATGCTTGACTATGATTGGCATTTCGGTTCATTAATGAGCAAATGTGAAGACTATAGTATTGTCGAATGACAAAGAAATGTGAATCTTTCATCTTTGTAGCACGGACTCTCCATGAGTAATTTTCACTAATACAACAAACCTCATTTACAGACTTGGTTAATTTGGTTGTTCGCATTTCAAATCTCCCATTAATGGCGATGATGCTAAGATAATAACTCAAATCATCCTTACTCACAAAGTGTTGACCCAGTTTTAAATCAAATACATCATGCTTGCCACTATTTTGACTTGCTTCTCTATTAAATTGTGCAAAATTTCTCATAAACATATCAAAATGTTGATAAGGGATAATCTGACCTCCCCCAACTACATTGTCATTCCCAATTACATCATTATTTTCTTGAACTTCTTTATCACATTCCTCGAGTACATTGTTACCTCCCTCATGTACTATATCATCTGGTGTGGGATTGGAACCAATGATGTCTTCACCACTCTGTGCTATATCTTCACTCGGGACATAGCTTGGATCATGTAGAGTCCAAGAAATTTACATAGCTAGTTAGATAGTAGTAGTTATAGTATGTTTATTACTGTGGATTTTGGTTCAAGTCGGGACTTAGTTGGAAACTCTTAGCAATAGTTATGGATTTTATAAGTTTAACCTATAGTTTAATAATATTAATTATAACATAAGGTTTGATTATTATTGCTGGTTATTAATATGATAATTATTATAACCTAAGGTTTAGATAGAGCCAATAAGAATATGACACTTGTCATGAGCATGGTTATTCCTAAGAGCCAATAGGATTATGACACTTGTCATATGCATGATTATTAAGGAATTATTATTTTAATGATAAAATAAGGGAAATATAAGACTTAGTCTTCACCAGAATTTGTTAGGAGCATGCCATTTGGCACAATTTTATTTATTTGTGGATTAGATTGTTATTTAGATAATTAAATAGATTTTTCGTAACTTTAGGGTACTGTAACTTTCGACCTATTTTTTACCAAGTTATGTTATGAATTTCGAAAAATAGTATTTCTAAAAAGTTGTAGATAATTGAATTATATTTCTAACAGTATAAAGATGGTCTAAATTGGACTCCTATAGCTCTAGTTATATTGATTTTACTGCAGGTGAGTTTGGAGTTACGCGATTTAGGGAGTTAGAAGTTAGGATTCTATTTGTTTTTTATTATTTTTGTTTTTAATTTTAAAAACCAAGCTTTGACTCCTTAAACCTCTCTCTGAAAATTTTGACCAAGTCCTAAGCCTTTGGCTGAAGAATATTCAAATATTTTCAATTAAATTCATTATTTTTATTCAAAGCCAAAAAGAAGATTTTTATTCCTAGAACTCTATAAATAGGACCTAGCACCAAGCCTTTTCATTCATTCTTCAAGCATTAATCAGAGCCTTCTAGGTGCTAGTGAGACTATAGAGTGATAAACACTTGGGTTGGGGTTATAAGCTTTATCATTCTAAGCTTATTAGACACTTGGGAAGTAAGGTTCATAGTGTGTATTTCGGTTTCGAGGTATAGTTCGGTCATAGAAATTTCAAAGGTATTCCTATTTTTAGTTCCTTTTATGTATTGTTTCATTAGTTCTTATAATTTTTCTCTACTCAATTCCTAACTCAGTCTTCTCTATTCTTGGTTAGGCATCTAAGTTCTTCGAACTTGAGATTTCTTGTTGGTAAGTATCTTCTCGATGGTTTAGTTCATTCCTCTTCATCTCTTTCTTTTAGAAAACTCACCTCTCTATTAATGGTTTTTAGGAGTGTTCCAAAATCCTGACATTGTTCTCCTCATCCTGGTATTTTGGTAAGGAAAATAGGATAGTTCTTATGTGATATGTGCTATGTTTATGTAAGATGTTATGATTATGCTATAGTATGATTTTATGTGTATGATATATGTATGTTTGGGGTTTATAGTTGTTATATAGCAAACCCTATCACATTTATATTTTGGGGCTTATAGTTGCTATATAGAAAACCCCAATAGTTATATGTTTTTGGGGCTTATAGTTGCTTAACTAGCAAACCTCATTGTAGTTTAAGGCTTATAGTTGCTTAGTTAGCAAACCCCAATAGTCACCATGTACATGGGTTAAAATTATGATATATGTGTTATAGTATATGATATATGTTCATAGTTTATGTGTATGATTATGTTTCATACTTGTAGTAGATTTTCCTTGCTGGGCATTAGGCTCATTCCTTTATGTTTTATATGTGTAGGAAAATAGTTTTGGCGGCGGGAAGGTTCTTGGCAGCTTGGGAATGTGTATTGAGGGAGAATGGAAATTAGTGGACTGCACAAACGATTCGAGGATGAAGTTGTTTAAGTATTTTAATTATGATTTATATGTATTTTTTTTCCGCACTTTGTTTTGTAAAGAATTTTAAGATTTAAGTTATGTTCCATTTTATTTTCAAACAATGGGATCCCATATCCTACTATGAATTTTTATGTATTTAACCTTTGCTTTACAGTTTATAATAAAGTTATGGTTATTTCATATGTTTGTTTTCCTTAAGATTAGTGTCTACGGATAGTAGTTATTAATGGTCCAAAGTCTAGATTAGTTGGGTCGTTACAGATTATTTGAACTCAATCTATTACATGACACCCAAAATAGTTATCATAAAAGCTTCCATTATCAAAAACATCATCATCACAACCAAATTCAACATCATCACTAGTGAATCCAACACCATCACCATCACCATCATTGACAAGCTTCATCTTTCCTTTATCATTATTCTGTTTGATGCACACATACAAAGGAATCACTTCTTTAGCTTTGTACAACTCCTTCAATAGATCCTCTACATCAGAATCACCACAAATCTTACTTGGTGCCATCTTGTTGAATTTTTCACTAGCCACCTTATGAGTTATTTCAATTTCATATGAATTTCGATCAACACCTATTTTTTCATAGACTTTATTCAGTAGTTGATGAAACTTGATACTCCAGTCAACCACAAATCTCTTGTTGCAACCGGTACCAAACCATTCCCAAATACGATTATCAATAATCTTCCACTCACCATTATAGTCCATGCATATAAAGATGTGATACATACCTGTCATAAAGTTTAATATTCAAATTAATAAGTGCAAAATAAGAATACCACATGTGTGAATTTGAAAATTACACTAAAGTCGCATATGGTCATTTAGTATAGTTTTTCAATTACACCGAGCGACCAAGTGCGACCTACATGGTCACACATTGTCGCATAGTATAGTTTTCCATTTACACTAAGCGACCATGTGCGACCAAAGGGTCGCCTTTGGTCGCACATGGTTGCATATTATAGGGCGCCTTCAACCTCGAATTGAGGTTATTTTCACACCAGATTTTATTTTTTTTCATAGAAAACCCTAAATTTATGCTTCATATTGTTATATAATTGTAAATAACAAATACTCAATCATTAAACGTGAGATTATAGTCAATTACAAACCTTTACAATTCTTGGATGGAATTTTCACTTCTTCTTTAATGGTTTCTTGATTTTCTTAAGTCAAAGGTGAATATGAATATCATTGAAGAAAAAAGACTTGAGTATTGTAATGGAGATGAAGAGAAGAACTCAGATGAAGATGCATAAAACTTTAGAAAATGTAGAGAGGAAGATCTTCTAGAGAGGTCATGGTCTTTCTCCCTAGGGTTTTGGTCCTCCCGGTTTATTTTTTTAAATGATAAAGAAAAATTCATTTAATGTTAATTGGATTTATTAAATTAACTATTAAGTTAATTTTAAAAAGTGGTCATTTTGCTAATAAAAATATTTGAAAAATTATTTTGCTAATAAAAGTTTCCATTATGGTCATTTTGCAAGAGTACTCAGTTGAAATCCATTACCTATTATTTATTTATATATATATATATAAAAAATTCAAATATAAATAATATAACACTTAATAATTGTGCTCCACAATCAACAAATCAAAAATATACTCTCTCAACTGAAACCAAATAATAGATTTATAAAAACACATAATAATAATAATAATAATAAAACTTAGAAGAAATGGGAAAGCCAAAAAGTGGCCTAGGGTTTTTCAGAGAGTGAGTAAGCCCTAATGAATGAGAAAGAGAAAGAGAAAAATGGGATTGGGAATTGGGATAGGTATAGGGATGGGGGTTTCGGACCTGTAGGAGGTTGGAGCTCTGATTGAGCAGTGTTAATGGAATTTGTCGACGAGAGTGAGATGTGTATGTTAGCGTCCAATCGTAGAATTGGTAAGGTCGCCTCTATAAAAGTGCACCGCTTCTAGTAGTAGGAGAGTAATCGTAAATATCAAAATTAAAAATAAATAAATAAAACAAATAAAATAATCGAAGAGAGAAAGAAAATTAGCAAAATATAAAAAGAGGAAATGAACAAAATCGAATCGAAGTGGGGTGTTTTTGTGCCCGCGCCACAGCAAAGAGAGTACCAATTTAATTGAATAATGGATTGGTCCATACAAAAGTCTATCTATTGGAATTTACTAACCTTGACTTATTTCTTTTATTTAAAACAATCTCATCTTAATTGGGTTATCTCTTATCCCAAAATACTAGATCAATATTCATTTTATAATTCTAAAACTGTAAAATTTTGTTGATTGGAGAAAGCATTGATATTTATTTAAGATTTTTTTTAATATAGTGTTTTTCTCACTCAATTAAATCAATATTTGCTTGTAGAGTATTCCTTTTAACTATGGTGTTTTTTGTTTTGTAAAAAATATGAGTGATTAAAATACATATTTATCATCGCGTGTAAATGTGAAGGGTAGAAATTGTGTATTCAACCATATTGCTTCTCTCTTTGTTTCCACTTCACTTTGTAAGTGACATGAAATTTGTTTTACTTGCTTACAAAACAACATTAAAAATCTAATGTCTTTCACATCATTTCTTCTTAAAAGTAGTGATTTCAAGACTTAGTAACTATGTTTAATAAAAGTATATATATATCTCCAAATCTTTTGTTTCTTCAATAAACCGATAAGCATAAACCCAAACTGAGGTTGTAAATCACTTGGGTGGTGAATATTTTAATAATAGGCTTGTGACTCACTTCATGGTAGAGTTCAAGAGAAAGCATAATATATATATACATAAGTGGTACTGATTGTTACTCTAGCCTTACAAAAGCAAGGTTTAAATAATTAAACATTGGTTTGTTCAAAAAATGCTAAGAGCTTGTTACATTGTTTGTAAATGATATAATATTTTGATTAAATAAAATAAAAAAGTTGTTACAAATTCAATTTTGTAACATATATAGAGTAGTTACAAATTTGTAACTCGCATATAAATACTCATAAAATATGTAAAATAAATTACATATGGTTTGAATTTAAAAAATTTGGGAGTTAGAGTGTACATAGCTATTATACACATAATTATATCATTTATAAAGTGTATAAATTATACAATTTATGTTATGGTAATTTTGGGATGTTTTGACACATTTTATGTAAAAAAAAAAAGAGAAGAAAAACATAGCCACTGGCATTACGTTGCCCATTGTGTAGCAGCATGTCACCTAGTGCTAAGCGCATATCGCCTAGTTCATAATTACACAAGTTTTTGAGTTGTTTTGAATCGTTTTGCTCGGTGTCAATAGCTCATATTACCCCTAAATATTCTATTTCAGTTCATAATGTTGGTGTTTGATCATGTGATTGACAATGCAGTGGAAGCATATGATAACATTTATATGCAATAATAACAATTATTAAATCATGAGAACGAATCACTCTAGAAACCATAACTCAAATGGGATCTTTCTCAAGCATGAATTTGATTTAAAGAAAAGAACAAAATATATTTTCTAGATGTAGGTCAAATAGCTTATTAGCCTCCTAACCAACCATCTTCCATACTATAGCTCGTATAAAAAAAATGAGACATGTGAACGTTTATTGTAACGACCCGAAATTTGCTAATAGGGTTTAGTGCCTTGATTAGCATGCTGGGAGGACATAACTGGATATATGCGTGTTTAATTGAATAAATGCACGACTATGTGGCATGCATGATTAATATGATTATGTGAATATATTATATGCATGTTTATGAGTATTAGATATGCATGTGGGCCTTTATTGCTCATAAGGGTGTATTTGTAATTTTGGCCCGTTGAACGCATAAATGTGATTTTATGTGATAAATGGTTGAGACCACATTATTATGCAGATATATTTGCAGTATATGGCTCGAGACGGTCCTAGTGAGCAGATTAGAGAAATAGTCACAGCGGGGTTTAATACCCGACTCGGGGGAGCCTAGGGGTATTTTGGGAATTTAGAGAATATTTTGGGACTTATTGGGTAAGGAATAAGTACTTGATAATTAATTGGATGTGACAGGATTAATTGGTTAAAAGTAGGAGCACTTGAGGAATTAGCGGGAAGCGGAGGAAAATGTTGTTTTACCCTTAGAAACCATTAGAAGGTTGAATAAACTTAAAGGGCAAAAAGGTCTTTTGGGTTAAAGATATACTCAGATGTGTTAGGGAATGATTAGAAACATTAGGAAATTTCTCACACTCTCCTTTTTCCTCTCACTCACGTTCACTCCCTCTCCCCTCTTGTGTTGGGGCTTTGAGTTGGCTAAAGGAAAAAGACTTGTTTAAGCTGAAGGAGAACTCAAGAGGAGAAGCTGAGAATTCAGTTGTGGGAACCTAGGGGATTAAGCTAGGATCATCCAAAGTCTTTACTGAGGATTAAGCCACAATTGAGGTAAGACTTCAGGCCCTTGATTGTGGAAATTCCATCTCATTCTTCTGCTAGGAAGTTAGATCATTAGGTTGAAATTGGACTGAGCTTGGGGTGATGAATTACTGCTGAATTGGGATGGTAGCTTCGGTAAAATTCTTGGTGTCTTATGTTTAAAATATGTGATTGAGAGTCTTAGATTTGTTCCTAAAATTGGTATAGGTTTGGGAGTATGGTTAGAGGAATTTTTGAGGTGGTGGCTGGGTAGAATGTTGAGGAAACCCAGGGAATTCTGGGTTGGCGGGGGTGTGCCGTGACTCAGCTCATGGGTGCTGCGGCCTGCGTGCCAAGAATGCCCTAGGAGGGCTACTGACTTGAGGGCGTGCCGCGACCCTAGGGGGCAAGTCGCGGCCCGCCTCCCCCATATGCATGAGGCCGTGCCCCTGACTTGAGGCGCGCTGCGACCCTCAAGGTCAGGTTGCGGCCCGCCTAGACCATTTTTACCTAAGTTAGCTTTTAGGCTTGGGGAGGTACGGGAATTCGAATCTAGGCGCTCGGGATGAATTCTGCTACGCGGTTTAGTAGAATTCGAGGTTCCGGAGGCTAGTTTTTGTTTCCTAAATATTTATTTGGATTAGGAATTGATGGTTACCCATTGACATTGTGACTAGGTTTATCGCTAAGGCTCAAAACTGAGGATCGTGCTCGGGATCGTTCTTTATTCTTCGCTCGGGATTCGAGGTAAGAAAACTGCACCCTTGTGATTGTGAACGGGACTGAGACTCCCAATAATTGAATATGTGTACTATGTGATTGTACGATTGTTATGTTATATTAGAATGAATGGCCTAAAGGTGCTGGGGCTGAT
This sequence comes from Humulus lupulus, assembly GCF_963169125.1. NCBI lineage: Eukaryota > Viridiplantae > Streptophyta > Magnoliopsida > Rosales > Cannabaceae > Humulus > Humulus lupulus. Next base: position 200,674,234 of record NC_084802.1, read on the forward strand.
GATAAGCGTATTAAACGTAGCTCAGCCTAAGCGAGCCGGGGTCAGCTAGATAAACATAGGGCTCGGCGTAAGTGTGCCAACCTTGAACATTTGTGTAACTGGCTAAGATATGAACTTGAAATTATATGTTTATCGTTGGTTAGTTTAATGCTCGTACTCTGTTATATAATTGAACTGATTGAGTTAAGAATGATTGAATACTATTGTTGCGATATGTGCTTGCTGTTTATGGTTTTCTTGCTGGGCCTTGGCTCACAGGTGCTATGTGGTGCAGGTAAAGACAAATGGAAACTGGACCAACCATGAGTTGGAGAGCTATGGGGGCGGAGTGTATATAGTCAGCTGCTCGTCTGCCATGACCGAGGGAAAGTACAGGGACAGAGCCCTAAAACTTGCATTTTGCCATTAGAGTGGCTTTTGGTTGTATTAACTTTTTGAGATTGTAAATTACCACTTATACCTTGTTTTTGGGATCCCCATGTATCAAACATCTGTTTTAATGAAAATTAACCGTTTATGACCAAAATCTTTTAACCCTAACCTGATAGTTGACCTTAGGATCACATTATTGTTTAAATGACTTGATTAGCAAGTCTTGCAATATTTTAAAATACATAGTGTAACGGTCTTGATTATCCAGGGTGTTACATTTATGCTATTTAGTAGAATACACAAAAACACACTTTTGAATCTTAACACATGAGAGAATGTTATTCTCACAAAATGGAGAGAACAAAGTTCTCTATTTATCATTCTTGGCTAAAAGATATAAAAAAACATCTTTTCCTTTATTGTTGTTTTGTTCAATTTATAGAACAAGCAAAAAGAAGACCAGCCCTAATCTCACGGGGCTTATGGTTGGTGCCAACTGCAAGGCTTTGTGCCCTATAGTATTTTATCTTTATAAAATGTTATTTGTTGGATCATTATCATATTATTTTATGTTGTATTCAGTTATACTACAAAATTAAATATGATCAATATAATTTTATTTGCCATTAAATATTATTTCATAAATAATATTATTTTGTGAGATTAGAAATAATACTTTATTATTTTGAATTATGTTCTTTTAATACCAAAATATTTCATTTGTGTTATCAAGCTAGTTTGGAGACAGTATGGACTCGTAATTCTAAACTCCAATAATTTAATTAATTTCACTAACTCTTTGTTCCATTAATTAATTTTGGGTAGGTAACTATTTGGTATCCTGTGTTTTTGCAAAGTATCATCTTGGTACCCTGTGTTTACAAATAATGCTCATTTGGTACCCTGCATTTTGAAATCATACATATTTGGTACCCTGCATTTTAAAATCGTACATATTTGGTACCATGTATTTTAAAATTGTACATATTTGGTACCCTAAACTCAAATTTAATTAATACAATTTTACCAATTTAATCAAACTACTCTCAATCATATGAGCTACAAATTATATATAACTGCTGACAGTTTGGTCATATTGACAAAATTTTATCAATTAGGATACCAAATATCTATGTTTTCAAAATACGGGGTACCATATGAGCATTATTGAAAAAGAGAGTACCAGAACGATACTTTGCAAAAACAAAGGGTACTAAATGAGGAAATTCCCATTAATTTATTAACTCTTAGTCCTAGTAGAAATCCATAGTTGAGCTCTCAAAACTACTGTTGCGATTTTTCTTTTATGATATGCAAATGTACATAGTCGTCAAGCAAGTAATATAGTGATAAGTATTTTAATTGTTTCCACAAGGATTGCTTTAAGCTAAATATTATAATAATCAACTCTAGACAATTTGGGTTGCAAACAAATTAAAATGATTTAATTAATTAAGAATCAAAAACTAATTTAAAAAAATTAAAATAAGCAATGAAAATTTAATCAAGGGAATAGTCTATTTTTTAAATGAATAAATGGAAGTAGCTAGGAATATCAATTCCCCTAATTTGTAGTTCAACCTTGTTTTTGCTGTAGCAAAGTTCCAGCAAAGTAATCTTGTAACTAGGATTCCCTATATATGTCATTTTCCCAAATGCTCATGTTAAAGTTCTAGCAATTAAATTCACATATTTCTATGCTAAATTCAATTTTAAGAACATAAATTCAAACATTAATCCTTCAAGTTTGCATGGTGAATAAAATATCCCTAAATTATCCACTAATCAACAACATAATTATCAACATGCATCAACTAAGCCTATCCACTAATCTAAACTCTTTCGGAACTCAAATTAGCTTGTATTCCACTCAAGTTGATCACTCTCAAGCAAAATTTAACGATAAGCATAGCTCAATTGAACAAGAAATACTTTGCATAAATTAGAGTCAACAAGTCAAGGCTCACTACAAATTACATTAGGGTTCATCAATACCCCTAGCTTTCAATAAATTAGTTCATTATCAAAATACTAAAATAACCACAAAATATCAACACCATTGTTCTATGAGTTCAAGGTAAGAAAAAAGATTCAAATACAAAATAGGAAAAGTGCAAAGAAAATCTAGCCCCAAATGGTAGAGAGATCTCCTCCTCCTTCCCTCCTCCTTTATCTTATCTTCTCCCACGTTCTTCCTCTTTCTCCTTCAAAAATCGTAGAAGATGGTCTCCAATGGTGTAAAAATGGGTGGCTGCTGAAGGTTTAAGATAATGGGTATGATTTAGGGTTCCCAAAATGGGTAGAAACCCTTTCCTTTCTCTCTCCACACGGGGACTACGTCTTTTCCCATAAAAATCAGCTAATATCTCACTCATCCTCCCAACTTAGCATACCAATTTCAACTCATTTAATGAGTTGACAAGCGTGCATAACTTAAGCTGCTTATTGTGCACACTTTGCTGCAACAAAGTTTTAGGATTTCAGCTCCAAGATGCTATATTTACACATTTTCCACTATGGGTTTAGTGTTGAGTGTGGAGTGTGGAGTTTCAAGATATTATGGGTGAAAAATACTACGTTATAGACACTTAACACACATTGTTTATGCTCGGTAACGCAAGTTTAAAACTTCAAGACAAATTTCGACCATGATTTCTTCACTTTCTGGAAAAATGTATAGAAATAGAAGTTGTATATCTTTCTCTTTGCTTTCCATATCTTTTTGAATCGTTAAATTTTGAGTTATATTGAAAGAGTTGTGATCGAAATACTATTGCTAGTTGTTGCAAAGTTTTTACAAGGTGAAGGTTTCGACCGTGCCCGATGCCAATAGAGTAAAAAATCGTGTTTTTGAAGGGTATTTTTGGTATTTCATCACTCAAAGGTTGGAGGACTATAGATACATCTTATTAAAACGTTTTAGGTCAGTTTTGAAACCCTAAAAACTCATGTGAGGCTAGAAGATATAAACTTTCTTCTTCTCCTTCTATATTTCTCCTATGGAATTCAATATGTCATTAATGGTTTTTTTATGAATATGAACTATATATTTTGTCTAGGGTTTTTAATGTAGTCACTAAAATCTCTATTATTTTCTATGAGGATTTTATAATTTCTTATTCAATTCCATTATGAATTATTTAATTTGTGTTTAATGCTTGTAAGTGTCTGATCACCATTTACATGGTTTATGATTTTCATTCAAGATCTAAGAAGTGAGAATTAAATATGCTACAATTAAATAATTATAATTTACATATTGGATGAGAATACATGTATGAATTGTGTAGCATTTAAGAGTTTTTCTTCTTAATTCATTTTATATGTTAGAATGATCGCAGAGATGTAGAAAGTTCACATATAAATTGAGATCTTAAATCTTGAGAAAGAATAAGAATCATTTTAGTAAACCCACTATCAATTTAGGAAGAAGAGTTATAAAATATGAGTAATGAAATAATAGATTGGAAAGTTGATGATGTTAAATGCCATAGTTTTCATCAATTGAATTAAATCATTATTTATTTCTTTGTTTGTTTTGTGTTATTTCTTTATTGTTTTTCTTAATTTTTCTAAAATTAAAAATTTATCTACCAAATATTTTTAAAATTCAATTTATTGGTAATTGATAATTAGTCCTTGTAGGTTCGACACTCTATTTATTTACTTTATTACTTGTTAGGATTGCGTATACTTGTGTACTGAAATTCCACAACAAGTTTTTGGCGCTATTGTTGGGGATTGTTTCTATTAATATCAATAAAACTAGTTTGATTCTAATTTGGTTTTTTTTTATTCAACTTATGTTTCTTTTCTGTGTTTGACTTGCAAATAAAAAATGCTATATCAAGATTACATCGTAAGTTTTTTCCCAACAACACAAGGAGCTATTTTATGCTGCTTGGGGGAAATTTAATGAATTGTGGAGAGATGTGATACAATTTCTCAAGGGGGTATCTTTCTATCTTCTTTTATAATGGGTTGGATGATGCTACAAGAAATTTGGTAGATTATAGAGCATAGGTAACTGATGAACCTTTCTTAAGAAGAAGTCATAACACTATAATGGATTTGTTGAATGATATGACATCTTTTGATTATCATTGGCATTGTGATCCTTCTCTCCAAGGTTGGAGTCACCCATATCCTCCATATGTTTAAGATCCTAATATTATCCACCAACCATTAGAGCACGAAGAGCATAAATAAAAAATTGAAGAAGCAATGGCCCAATTAGAGAAAACTTTCAATCTTGAAGGTGATAATTTAATAGTGCACAATATGAAATGGTTTAAGGACAATGACTCAAATAATCAAGGTTATGAGAGTCATAGCTCAAAATTTTGTTAATATTGATACTTGCTTGATAAATGATGATTACAATGTGGTGAAGGAAGCAATTTTCATTCTCGATCATGAAGTTGTTGAGGATCAAATCACAAGCATGGTTACGGATAGCCAAATGGATAGTGAAAAACATATAGAAGTGTTAATAGAGGAATTCTCATACGAAGGTGTGCAAAATGTGACATTGGAGAATGAGGAAGCACCTGCAGTTATTGATTTGATTTCATTGATTCTACTTCCATATACACCACGAGTGGATCCATATTTTCAATTGATGTCACATTCACCATTCTACATCCTTTAAAGATATTTTTTTGTTATAATTTAAAATTGATTTTGTACATTTTGTAATAACTATTTAAAGAATATTTGCGACAATAATATCAAATCTCTAGTAATAGTTACACTTAAATATAAATTCAATCTTTCCCCTAAATTTTCATATTTCTTTCTTTTTTAAGTTTTTTTTTAGATTTTTATAAATTAAAATTGATTTTATACAATTTTTTTTTCAAAAATATTTAAGGAATATTTGTGACAATAATATTAAATCTCTACCAATAGTTACCCTTAAATATTAATTCAATTTTTTTAATTTTTCTATTTAATTATTTTTTTAGATTTCATAATTTTAAAATGATTTACACAAATTATTTAAAGAATATTTGTGGCAATAATTTTTTTTTTAAATTAGCAAATATTTGATTTTATTGTTGTAAAAAAAATAAGAATTGGCTCTTATGTGCAAGTATTAGAAAAAATTCGGTACTATTGCCATAAATATAAAGAATCGGTACTTAAGTGCAACTATTAGCAAAAATTTACTATTATTACCACCAAAATAAAAGAATTGGTACAAAAGTGAAACTAGTAGAGAAAAAATACAAAGTTATAACGCCCTATTACCTTAGAGCCGTTACTAAGTGAATTTAAAATGTGTAATTAACTCGCTAATCGAAGTTTTAGGTTAAAAGTGTAGCTAATTCGTAATAAAAGTCATACAGTTTGAAAATATCATCATTCATTGTAAAGCGATATACATTTGGGATCCCAAAATACTGTTTTAGAAATATTTACAACTCAAAAATATAATTAAAGTCGACTAAACAACAAAATTAGGTTTAATACAAACATCTCCCAAAAAAAAACCTTTGGCCGTGGTAGCCAGGCAGGCCAAACATGTACGTGTCACTTCACGCTCTCCGTACTCATGGTTGGTCGACTTTCCCCTTGCCCTTACCTGCACCATAGAGCACCCGTGAGCCGAAGCCCAGCAAGAAAACTTCACACAAGCAAATAACATATGCATAACCATCATTCATCACATAACAAAACTGCCAACAGGCTAAACACATACGACCATGCCGTCCCAGGCGCTTTACCAGGCCCTGGGTTTGCGGTCTACACCGTGAGGATATCCCAAGTATCCTTTAGGGTCTCACCCTGGCAACTCGCACTTCGTGTGCTTAATGCTGCTCCCGGCCCCATGCCATACTCGGCCTTGCTGTTCTCGGCCCTCGCCGTTCCGGCCTTCGCCGTTCCCGGCTCTTGCCGTTCATTCGCATATATGCACACATAGCATAATAAAACAAATACTTAAACACATATAAACATAATCAATGGGGGGATATGCCCTGCAACACAAACTATAGGGCCTCGCCCTGCTCTACGGTTACAACAGTTTTCTTACCTGTGTTCCAAGCTACCTGAGCATCGCGATCACGAGCACAGTCCTCTAACCCGAGCCTTGAAGAGAAATCCTAGTCACAATGCATGAATAAAATAAACTATCAAGTTCTAACTCATTAAATAGTTTCAAGACATAACTTTAACCTTCGGGACCTTGATTTCTACCAAACTGGGTAGTAGAAACCTTCCCGAGCCTTAACGTTCAAGTTCCCGAGCTAAAAACCCTCAATTTGACAAAAATCCACTTTTGGGCCGTGACCCAGCCTCCCTTAAGCGCTGCAGCGCACCCCAAAACAGAGGCAAAATGCCTCTCATCTGACAGACTTGGGTCGTGGCGCCCAAACTTGCACCGCAGCGCCTGGGAAATTTCATCGAAGCCCCACTAGCTTATAAACTCAAGTGGGTCGCGATGCGAGCCCGAAACCCAGAAATTTTCCTCCATTTTGGACCTCTAAATCCCCTGCAATACAACCCAAACCTATACTAAAGCCATAATTCAGTCCCAAACCACTCATACCATACCCAGGGCAACACATAAACTTAAAGAAACTAACCAAAATCCTACTATAACTCAAATTCCATCACCTAAGGGTCCAACCCCCAAAACTCTAACAAACAAAGGAAGCTCAACAGAGAAACCAATTTTGATTCCTACCTTTGAGATAGTTTCGACCTGGAATGATTCCTCACTCCTCAAACTTGCACTCCACCAATTCCCAACCCAACTCCTCAAGCTTTTCCTCAAAATCCCCAATCTTCCAAGAGAAAAGTGTGAACCGAATGAGAGAGAGAGAGCTAAAAGAACTATCTGATTTTACTTATTTCTTTCCCTTCCAGAATATGCTAGAGACTAAGTAACCCCAGCTTCCTAAGTCTATCCACTACTAAGGCCAAATTACTACTTTGCCCCTTCTTCTAATTAAACTCCCCACCAACCTCAAGGGAAATTTCGTCATTTGCCTTATTCTGCTAATTCCTCGAGTGTACCTACAAATCTCTGTTTAATCCCAACATATCTAATGTAACGCCCTGGATGGCCAAGACCGTTACACTGTGTGTTTATAGAAGTATTAGACTTGCTAATCAAGTCATTTAATTAAAAACGTGTTACTGAAACTATAATGGAACCAGGGTTAAAAGATTTTGACCTTAAAAGTCGCATTTCTTTTAAATATCATTTCCTGTTTACACAGGATCCCAAAAATAATAGAATTAAAACCATTTACAAAAGATTCGAGAATTAAATACAGTATTAGCCATATTAAGGCAAAATAGACAGTTAGGCAATCTCTGTCCTAATCCACTCCTCGGCCATGGCGACCGAACAATTGGCTATGTACATTCAGCCCCTCAGCTCTCCATCTCAGGACTGGTCTAACTTTCCTTTGCCTTTACCTGCACCACGTAGCACCCGTGAGCCAAGGCCCAGCAAGAAAACACAATAACGAAGCATAAGCAATCAACATACAATCCAATATTTCATATTGCATAAACATGTTCTCAACCATATAAACATTCAGGATAACCAAGTATTCAGCATACTAAACATATCAACTCATATCATACACCAATTCACAAATGATAACTAGGGATAGCGCTCTCAGGTCGCACCCTCCGTTATCCCACTGACTCCGGCCCGCTTAAACTGAGCTCAGTGAATATTAAGCTGTCCTCGGCTACCAGTGGCCAAGCCGCGCTCTGTGCGCAAATATTGTGTACGGCACCCTTAGGCCGCTATCACATGTCCCATGGCATAATACTATCATTGACATTATACAGATATCGGGAGCTCTTAGTCCCATCACAAACATATAACCGGGTGCAGTTTTCTTACCTTTGACTTTGCTAGCTTTGTTCAATGAAATCCTCAAGCACGATCCTTCCCGAGCCCTAGCACGAACCTAGCCACAATCATAGACCAAAGTCATTACTAACCCTCAAGTCCATAACCTAGCCTCGGGACTAATCCCGAGCCCTCGGGAAGTCCTAATTCCACCAAACAGGGTGATGGAATCGAACCCCGAACCCTTGGTAAAAAACCCTAAAATCCCTTTCTGAACACAGGGTAGCGCTACAACACTCATTGGAGGGCGCTACAACGCTACAAACAGAACCAAAATGCCCTCAGTAAACTTGGCCTAGCGCTACAATGCCCAAAGGCTAGCACTGTAGCGCTAGTCACAGACTGCTAAACTGCTCAATTTTTTCCTGCGATTTCTCCCGAGCTAAACTTAACCAAAACTTCCCCAAACTTTGACCAAATTCAAAATCAAGCTCACTAACATGTCTAACTCATCCCAAGCATCATAATCATACAAAATCTAACCACATGCACCCCTAATCCCAAAATTCACCATAGTTGCTCCTAGACTTCAGAATTCAGCAAAACACAGTCAAAACTTCAAAGTTTAAAGCTTAGAATTTTATACCTTTGATGGAAATTCGATTTCAAGTTAGCCTCTAGCCCTCCTTAGCTTGTTATTCCTCAATTCCTTGGCTTGAATTCCCCTAAAGTTCCCATCAGCCCAGCTTAGACCCCATAGCTTAAACAAGCCAAACCAGAAACTGAAAACTCCAAAGTCTTACCTTAAGTATTAGTGCGTTCCTGCTAATCCCTTGCAAACCCTTCAAGCTTAGCTTAGAATTCTTGTTGCTCAGCCTAACCTAGCTCCCCTCTGAGCTTTGCTCCAAGAAAACACAAGAAAATGGTGAAGGAGATCACCAACCGACCCTTAGAAAAACTGCTCTGTTTTCTTCCCTTTCTTTTTCTTTCTTTTCCTTCTTTTCTTTCTTTCCTCAGACTTCTACATTATTCTACCATTTCCACTAAGTATAAAGCCTCAACATACTTACCTCTTGTAAGCCAAATGACCACAATGCCCTCCCTTTTAATTTTAAACCTTTAAATGAATCTAGGGCATTTTGGTCATTTCACCCCAACTCCCGCTTATTCCTCGAATGTCTTTAGTATTCACCGCTTAATTCCCGACACCTAACTAATATCCAATTATATTCCTCAATACCAAATAATTGCCAATATGTTACCTACATTCCCATAAATACCCCCTGGCTCGCCCCGAGCCGGGTATAAATCCCCACCGTGACTTTTTCGCTAACTCGCTCACTAGGATTGTCTTGACTCACAGATTATAAATATATCCACATAATAATGTGGTCTCAACATTTATCGCTTATATATACAGTTATGCCCTCAACGGGCCAAAATTATAGTTATGTCCCTTCTAACCTAATCAGGGCCCACATGTATACTAATACACATAGTCATGCATCTCAAATATTCAAATAGTCATATATCATACTTTTAATCATTAAATCACATATATTCCAATTATGCCCTCCCGACACACTAATCAAGGCCCTTAAGCCTTATTAGTAAATTTGGGTTGTTACATCCAAATAATTGCTAAATTACTACTCGTTACTCACTAAATTCCGAACACATCTTACGTTCCCAAAATACCCCTAGACTCCTCCCGAGCTAGGTATTTGACCCCTTTGCGACTTTCTAGCTAAACCACTCCCTAAGACTGTCTCAGATCGTGCATCTCAAATATATCACCACTCACACATGGTAAAGATCACAATAATCACAAATATTGCATTTATGCCCTCGACGGGCTAAAATTACAAACATGCATCTAATAACCAGACGGGGCCCACATGCATATTTAATTCACCTAAACATGCATTTCTAATCACATATTCATCAAATTCACACATTATAATAATAAATCACTTATTGCCCTCCAGGCACGCTAATCAAGGCCCTAACCCTTATTAGCAAAATTTTGGGACGCTGCAAATACTATTGCCGTAAATATCCATTTTATTTAAAATATAGCTATAATTCAATATATGGTGTCCATCATAGCAATACCCTTTTTATTACTCACATGTACGTACACAAAAACAAGTTGGAGTATGTAAATAAATGAATACAAAATATAAGTTTAAGGTCTACCATAATAATATATAATAATTATACGGAAATACTATGACATGTCTCCTTAAAAGAACATATATGTAGGTAATTTTTCTATTTTCGACACAGATAAGTTAAAAGCTTAATTTTTTTTTATATGACGGTGTATATTGTAGTTACAGGGGACCTCCCAAAATTTTTAAATAAATTATAAATAATTTATTGTGACACATGCAACAGACTGTTTGAATCCTGATTTCGATACCCTAAATTATCCAAAAATTTTTTTGAAAATTTATGAGATGTCCTCTATAACTACTTACATCGTCCTACCAAAAAAATATAGAGTTACACTTATCCATGTATAAAAAAAAGATACCTACTAGTTCTTTTAAAGGGACCTACTGCACAAGTCTCCAATAATTATATATAATAAGAATAATAATATAAATAAATATTTTGATAAAAGAATATATATATATATATATAGATGAATACACATCAATAATATATACTAAGTGAAACTTGTTGGTTTTTTATCATGTAATTGACAGTGTAGTGGAAGTATGAGATAACATTTGTATGCGATAATAATTGAAATTCCGTTTTTTATGATTACCAACTTAATTATTTAAATTAAATAATTAATTGTTCAACTGTTACAGAAATGTTTAAACAGATACCAAGACTGTTTGAACAGAAACCAGATATGTTTAAACAGTTTGTGACCAGAAGATAAAAACGAACATAAAGTAAAGAACACAAGAATTTTTACGTGGTATCAGCAATCTTTGCAGATTGCTACTAGTCCACGAGGCCACGCCCAGAGAATGAAATTTATTAGAAGAATATCTAAATGATTACAAAACCAAATTGACTTATACAAATAAAGACTCCCTCTTGAATTTGTCGCAACTGTTGTAATCTAAACTTCTAATCAAATTTCTGAAGTGCTAAGATCTTGAACTCCCTTCAAATCATAACACTTGCACTTTTCCTCCCGAAAAGTGACTCACGAACAAGACTTCTCCCGAAGCTTGATGACCAATGTCCAAGTGTGTTCAACCTGCACAATTAACACAAAGGAAAACAATACAGAAGTACACTGTAATAAACCACTAAGAACTTGTTGGACTCAAGTTCTTCACATAATAAAAAGTCTCTCTAAAACTTGAAAAATATTTGGAAAATAATACCCAAGAGAGATGATCAAAAACCAACGTCCTAAGGATGATTATATACATTTTAGAATCCCTTTAGGTCGTGGAAAACAAATCAGAAATCAAACAGCCAATAAATGGAAAATCTTCCAAAACAGGAAAGTCAGAATCTGTTCAAACAGACTGGCAATCCGTTCAAACAGATTCATTGAACCTGGACAGTTTTTCAACCCAGTTTCCTTAAATAAATAAGGAAACAATATATCCTTTATGATTGCAAGCTGTACACGATTTCTGGGCAACCAAATCAGATAAAATAAATACTAATAATGTCCAATTCAAGAAAAAGATAATCTTTTATAGGAAAATATATATTTATTTTATTAACACATAAATAAAAATTTGAATATAGAAAGACATATTTCACCAAAACAAGAAACTACCCATTTTCGAAATTCACCACAAAATATTACAAAAGAGGAAACTATTAATTTCGAAAATACCCTTTTAATTAATTTTGTCTTTATTATCAAAAATGCCAATAAAAGATTTTACAATCTCCCCCTTTGGCAATTTGATAGACAAAATTAATTCAGAAAACCTGCAACACAAATGTTAGTGATAAGTAAAGAGAAGGAACTCCCCCTGCAAACATGCATGAACTTATAACAAACATAAAAATAAACTAGACTTAACTCCCCCTCAAAATAAGAAGGTTCAGAGTTAAACAAAACAACAAATCAGGTTTTTGGAAATCTACTCTCCCCCTTTGTGTCTTTCAAAGAAGCCAAAGAACCATAAAACAAAAGAACAAAAAAGAGTATCAATGTTTAAATGACAAAAACTAAAATAAAACTAAACAACTGGATCTTTAGACAGAGATTGAACAACCTCCAACATAGAACATTGCAGTCCTTCAATTGACATCACTCGAGCAGTCATAGAATCAACAGAGGCTCGAACAGCAGCTATTTCGGTTGCAACAAGTCCTGAATCTGTGGCAACAGAGGAGGAGGCATGAGGAATGTCAGCCGAAGAAATCTTCAGGGATTGGGGCTTGACTTTCTTGGAGGACGGTGCAGCAGTGGCTTCAGTAGGAGGGGCAGAGGCTTTGTAGGAAGCAGCAGTAGTTGGGGCCACCAAGTCTTCTTGATCACGTTGGAGATCTTTTTTCTGCATACTCAACACTTTATAAATAACTTGAGGAAAAGGAAGATTCAAGTTTTTCCTGTTACCTTTGCGAAACCCAATGATTTGATCATGAATAACCGAAGCCAAATTTATACCAAGACCGGTCCCCACCTTGTACAAAAATGAGGCCATATCAAAAGAGATAGTGGCGGTGTGAGAAGTGGGCTTCCAATTTGTTGTGGCAAACTTATGGAGAACAGCATAAGTGTAGGTGAGATTGGAGACCGAGATGACTGTATTGGATGGCCATACCATTTTTTGACCAACCAATTCAGTGATAACCATGTCCTTGTCAAGAGCGGCACCATCAACATCATCTTCGACATCAAGGGGAAGATGCAAAGCAAGAGCAATGTCTTGAGGAGAACAAGAGAACCAATGGCCCCTAACAAACACTTTGTTATACAGAGGAGATGAAGGTTCAATAATTTCATTAGTAAGATTGGCATAGAATTCCTTGACTATTCTATCCACAAAACCAGAAAATTTAACCAAAGAACCTGTCCATTGTCGATCTTGAAGCATTGTTAGCACACCAAAAGGACGATGATCACTCAAGACATAATTTCTTTCAATGATAAATTTTCGTTGAGCATATAGAACCATATCACGTGCATTATCATTATAGCAAAAAATGGAAGAATAAGGTTTGAAATTTACACCTGAATGTTTTGGTGAAGGAGTAGAACCAGAAATAGGTTTCTTCCCTTTAGCTTTGGATGGCAAAGGAGATGCAATGTGGTCTGAATCAGATTCGGCTTCCTGTTCAGAGGGGATAGTGTCTTCTTTTTCTGGCTCATCAGACTCAGTCTTTGATTCAACAATGTCAGGAACCGTTTCATCAGACAATGTGGTATCATGAGTTGCTTCAGATTCGGAGGAGGACAATGAAGGGGGATGAGCCTTCAATTTTTTCTTGGCAGCAGACAAAGGAGAAAGAGACGCGTCCAACCCCAATTTCCTTTTGGGAGTCACAGAATTTTTCTTGGACTGACTCGGCTTCAAGGGCAATTTGAGCAACCCAGCAGCAGCAGCTTTGGAAGAGGAGGAAACAAATTTTGATTTTGCCCTAGCCTCCAAAGACGAATCAAACAGAAGAGGAGAATGGTCCTTGGCTCGAGAGGGCACCACCACTTCAGATGGTGGTGCAACAATGTCAGCAGAGATATCTGGAAACACCATAGGATGTTCATGAGAGAGCGAAAACACCTTCTTGCGAGCCTTGGATTTGCAGGACTTTCCAACAGATGTGGGAGCTGTTGGAACAGAAAGAGGCGCCGTTGATACAGACAGAGGAGGCGAAGGAGATGGCACCTTTCGGGATTGAGAAACAGGGATCTTCTTGGAGGAGGCACCACGAGTTCTCACCATTTTTTCTCTGAAAAACAGAAAGCACTTACAAGAGAATGAGAGAAAAAAAATGAGAAGGAGAAGAAATAACTGAATGAAATCGTGGGTGAGAGGAAATAGGGTAATGACATGCCTTTTTAAATATATTACTTACCCAAAATGAATACCCACGGCAAAAAGAGGTTTCCCTTTTTTTATTAAAAAAATGTTTTAATTTAAACAAGAAAAGGAAACAAACTTGAAGACACACGATCTTCATACAACTTACCCTTTTTTTTTTTTTTTAAATTTCAGTTTATTCATAAAATCCCAAACCAAAAAAGGTAACCAAAAAAATACCCCACACGATCTCCTTATTGACTTTTTTTTTTTTTTTTTTTAAATATCCTAAATAAAGTACAAGACAATAAAGATACAAATCATGATATTCCAAAAATGAGAAAGAAGACAAAAATAAATTCCTTGGAGACAAAGAATATATTAAATCACACAATTAAATGCATAATTTCTCATAATCACCACAATGATTCGGTCCACCATGAATTTCCTTGATTATCATTTTTTTTTTAATTTTATATATATATGCACAAAAATAAAAAAACTCAACCAAAAAAATAATGCTTTGATCAAAGAGAGTCAACCTGATAAGAATAAAATCAAGCAAATGAAAATAAGTGTTAGTGTAAACCAAAGATAAGAACACTTGTGAAAATGAAATGTTAGAAAGAATATTCGAGAGAAATAAATCACAATTCAGTCACAAGCACATATTCTTAAGTGAATCAATCAACATGTATGAGTCTTACACACATTTTTTTTTTTTTTTTATAAACTGTGTACAATTTTTATTACATTGTTTCAAGCATAAGTGTGTGACAGTGTATGCAAGGGAACATTGCCCAATGACAAATAAGTCTTTTTCAAAATTAAAATAATTGTAACCCATGAAGACGCTGTCACACTACACCAGTGGTAGCCCTTTTCTATGGTAGCATATCCTCTTCATAACTCCGAATTACAAAGTTCCAACTTACTCAAAAGACGGCTTTCACACACTGATGCAGGTAGCTCTATTCTTGCACAGGAGCTTGAAACAATGCTACACAAAAGGAAGCTCAAACATTAAACATTGATTAATTTACTCGAATATGCCTAGGAGGAATTGATTAATTTTCTCTCAAGAATATACAACCAAAGATTCATAAACACAAGACAGATTATCCAGCTTGACACAGAACAAAATTTTCAAATTGATTGACAATTTTCTTAACCAAAAATAACACACATTAGATCAAGCGGACAACATAACGAGAGAATTTAAAGAGAACAAACCCCCAAAGATTTTCGGAGGAAATCAAAGCGAACCGAATCAAGAGCTTTAGTGAAAATATCTGCAATTTGTTTATGTGTTTCAATATATTCCAAGACAAGAACTTTATTTTCAACTAATTCTCTTATGAAATGATGACGAATATCAATATGTTTAGTACGAGAATGTTGCACAGGATTTTTTGAAATATTGATTGCACTTGTATTATCACAAAAAATAGTTAAAATGTCAAGATCAAACCCATAATCCATCATCATTTGCTTCATCCACAGAAGTTGTACACAACAACTTCCTGCTGCAATGTATTCAGCCTCAGCTGTTGAGAGAGAAATAGAATTCTGTTTCTTGCTGTGCCAAGAAACAAGATTATTTCCCAAGAAGAAACATCCTCCACTAGTGCTTTTTCTGTCATCAGTGTTACCTGCCCAATCAGCATCACTAAAACACACTAGATTAGGGTTAGTTTCTTTTGAATACAAAATACCATAATCAGTAGTCCCATGAACATATCGAATGATTCTTTTGACAGCTGCAACATGAGACTCCATGGGATTTCCTTGGTACCTGGCACACACACCAACACTATAACTCAAATCAGGTCGACTAGCAGTGAGATAAAGAAGACTACCAATCATGCTCCTATACAGTGTAGGATCCACTTTGACACCATTTTCATCTTTGGATAGCTTTACAGTTGTTCCCATTGGTGTTTTGGCAATCTTTGAACTTTCAAGTCCAAACTTTTTGATCAGGTTCTTAGCATATTTGCTTTGAGAAACAAATGTGCCTTCATCTAACTGCTTGACTTGTAACCCTAAGAAATAAGTCAATTCTCCCACCATGCTCATTTCAAATTCCTCTTTCATTTGTTTCACAAATACCTGCACCTCATTGTCAGAAGTAGAACCAAACACAATATCATCAACATAAATCTGAGCAATAATTATGTTAGATTTAATATTTTTGATAAATAAAGTTTTATCTACTCCACCCCTTTTGTATCCATGAGAAACAAGAAATTGAGTAAGTCTCTCATACCAAGCCCGAGGGGCTTGCTTCAAACCATAAAGAGCTTTCTCCAATTGGTAAACATTATCAGGTGCATGAGGATCTTCAAATCCTTTGGGTTGTTCAACATATACCTCTTCATTCAAGATCCCATTGAGAAATGCAGATTTGACATCCATTTGGAACAACCTGAAACCAATCAAACAAGCAATAGACAATAATAATCTAATTGACTCAAGTCTTGCAACAGGTGCAAATGTTTCATCAAAGTCTATTCCTTCCACTTGTGTGTACCCTTGTGCCACTAATCTTGCTTTATTTCGCACGATTGTACCAAATTCATCAGATTTATTTTTGAAAATCCATTTTGTGCCAATAATATTGGTATGCAACGGTCTTGGCACAAGGATCCACACTTTGTTTCTAAAAAATTGTTCCAATTCCTCCTGCATAGCTTTAATCCAATTTTCATCAGTTAAAGCTTCTTTCACATTTTTAGGCTCAATTAAAGATAAGAAACAAACAAATTGAACAACATTACTAAACCTTCTTCGTGTTACCATACTGTCTTTTGGATTTCCAAGAATTAAATCTGCTGGATGCTTTAACTTAACTCTGGTTGATGGCTCCTTTTGGACTTCATCCAAAATAATATCTGGAAATTTCTTTTCTGTTAGTCCAGAATCTGTTTCATCGGATTCGAGATTTGTTGGAACAGATGGACCAGACGTTTCAACAGTAGTATCACTGACACAAGCTTCTTCGTGTTTTTCAGTAGGTTCATCAATAAACCTTTCAATTTCTTCCTCAGTAGAAAACTCAGAAAAATCCCTGGAATCATCAATAACAACGTTAGCTGACTCCATTACAGTTTGGGTTCTCATGTTATACACACGATAGGCCCTACTGTTAGTGGAGTATCCAATAAAAACACCTTCATCACTTTTAGCATCAAATTTACCAAGATTTTCTCTGTCTCTCAAAATGTAACAAACACATCCAAAAATATGAAAGTAAGCCACACTTGGTTTCTTACCTTTCCAAATTTCATAAGATGTTTTAGATGTACCTGGACGAAGAAAAACACGATTTATGATATAGCAAACAGTGTTAATTGCTTCTGCCCATAACCGTTTAGTCAATTTTTTGCTGTTTAGCATCACTCTAGCCATTTCTTGAAGAGTGCGGTTTTTCCTCTCTACAACTCCATTTTGTTGAGGAGTTTTGGGAGCTGAAAAATCATGAGAGATACCTACAGACTTACAAAAATCATCATAGACATAATTCTCAAATTTTTTACCATGATCACTTCTTATACGAACAATTTTTCCAATGTTGCAATCTTTTTCAACTTTTAATTTCAAGCAAAGAGTTTTAAAGGCATCAGAAGTGTCAGATTTTTCTTTCAAGAAATCCACCCAAGTATATCTAGAAAAATCATCCACACAAACAAAAATATACCTTTTTCCATTTAAACTCTCAATTTGAATTGGACCCATAAGATCCATGTGAAGCAATTCTAAAACTTTCGAAGTGTTTATGTCAGAAACACTTTTATGTGTAATTTTCAATTGCTTACCAAGTTGACAACTCTTACACTTACCATCAGATTCTTTACCTAGCTTAGGTAAACCACGAACACTCCCTGCATGTGACAATTTTTTCAAGGTTTTGAAATTTATGTGACCAAGTTTAGCATGCCACATATCAGTGTTATTACTCACAACAGATTGACACATAATAGATGGCAGAAGAGTGTAGCAATTGTCATTAGATCTATAACCTTCAAGAACATTCTCACCATTCTTGTTTAACACAAAACAATTCTCTTTATCAAAGTTAACAGTATAACCTTGATCACAAATTTGACTTATGCTTAGAAGATTAGCTTTAAGACCTTCCACAAGTAACACTCTTTTGATTCTAGGCAACCCTTCAAAGTTAAGAGTACCCATACCAAGAACATTACCTTCAATTCCATTGCCAAAAGTAACAGACCCACAATGCATAGGTTTTATGTCTGTAAGAATAGTCTTGTCACCTGTCATATGTCTTGAACAACCACTGTCAAAATACCAAAAATATGAAGAAGCAGATCTATCATATTCACTAGTAAAACCAGCAAAACAGTTATTCTTTTTGATCCATATTTTCTTTGATTGAACATTTTCCTTTTTTACTCTTTTGAAATCATCAAAATAATTGAATTTTTCAAAATATTCATTTTTAGCAAAATTCATAAGAGTAAAACATTTAGGACTAATATGACCCTTCCTACCACAAAAATGGCAGATTGGAATGAATTTTTCGAATTTACCATTGGATTTACCTGCTGACTGTGTCCTTTCTGTTGGAACAAACCGAGTACCGGATACAACAGACTTCACTGAGGATGCAACAGGAACATCAGACGATAACATCCCAGCCGAGATAAAGACAGTTTTCTTTGATTTTTGAGAACTTGAAGCACCCAGTCCCACATGACTTCTTTGACCTGAATTCTGTATATTCTCAAAAATAGTTGAACCGGGGTTAAGCATTCTAACATTTTTCTCAAGAGTATCCAAATCTTTAGACAAATTATTAATTTCAACATTTTTTGAAATTATTTCTTTTTCCAAATTTTCATTCAAATCAGTAAGTTGTTTAATTTCAAGGGATAAATCTTTATTTTTGCTTACCAATGACCGATTTTCAGAACACACTTTCACCCATGAACCATACATTTTTTTGTAAGATTCACTCAAAGACTCATAATTCAATTCAGATTCATCACTATCAGAATTTTCTTCATCTTTTGAAACATTATTCAAGCAAACAATTTTTTCATTTTCAGATTTAGAACCAGGTAAAATAGAAGTGAGAGCGACATTACCTTCCTCATCTTCACTACTTTCAGAGTCATTATCACTCCAAGTAGCAATCATACCTTTTTTGTTCTTTTTCAAAGTATTTGCACATTCAGACTGGATGTGACCAAATCCTTCACATTCCCTGCACTGAATACCCTTTTTATTAGTTTGAAAAGGTTTAAGAGAAGAAGGGTTACCTTTTGACATCTTGCCATTGAATTTTTTGTTTCCTATTTTATTCATATATTTTCGAAAATTCTTTGCAAGCATTGCCATTTCATTATCACCATCTTCATCATTTGAGACTTCCTTTTCAGTGCTCTTGAAAGCTATGGTTTTCTCCTTTTCTTTGGAAGAGCTTGGCTTGTCTTTTTGACGAATCTTTTGATTTAACTCAAAGGTACGGAGTGACCCCATCAGTTCTTCTACCTTCATAGTACTGAAATTTTTTGCCTCTTCCATAGCAGTGAGCTTAACATTGAACCTGTCAGGAAGAACTCGAACGATTTTTCTAACAAGAACAGAATCATCAAGTTTTTCACCAAGTGCAAAATACTCATTAGAAATATCAGATAATCTCTCATAAAATTCAGATAGTGTTTCAGAATCAGAAATTCTAAGGTCATCAAACCTGGTTTGTAACATGATAAATCTAGACCTTTTAACACCTACAGTTCCTTCAAACTGAGTTTGAAGAATTGTCCAAGCATCTTTAGCCGAGACACATGTGGAAACAAGTTTATAAAAATTTCTCCAACACCATTAAATATGGCGTGAAGAGCTTTATTATTATAGCTGGATAATTTTTCTTCTTCTGTGTCCCAAACAAGTTCAGATTTTACAATTGTGCTTCCATCTTCACCTTTTTCAGTAGGAGGTGACCATCCAGTCAAAATTTCTCTCCATGCTTTCTCATCTTGAGCTTTTATGAAAGCTCTCATCCTAACTTTCCAGTATGGATAGTTTGAGTCATTTAGCAATGGAGGTCGAGACACCGAACTACCTTCTGCAAAGAAAGACATTTCACACAAAACAAATCAAACGGAAAATAACCACAAGATCTCACTAAGAGTTTAGTGAACTGCTTTGATACCAATTGAAATTCCATTTTTTATGATTACCAACTTAATTATTTAAATTAAATAATTAATTGTTCAACTGTTACATAAATGTTTAAACAGATACCAAGACTGTTTGAACAGAAACCAGATATGTTTAAACAGTTTGTGACCAGAAGATAAAAACGAACATAAAGTAAAGAACACAAGAATTTTTACGTGGTATCAGCAATCTTTGCAGATTGCTACTAGTCCACGAGGCCACGCCCAGAGAATGAAATTTATTAGAAGAATATCTAAATGATTACAAAACCAAATTGACTTATACAAATAAAGACTCCCTCTTGAATTTGTCGCAACTGTTGTAATCTAAACTTCTAATCAAATTTCTGAAGTGCTAAGATCTTGAACTCCCTTCAAATCATAACACTTGCACTTTTCCTCCCGAAAAGTGACTCACGAACAAGACTTCTCCCGAAGCTTGATGACCAATGTCCAAGTGTGTTCAACCTGCACAATTAACACAAAGGAAAACAATACAGAAGTACACTGTAATAAACCACTAAGAACTTGTTGGACTCAAGTTCTTCACATAATAAAAAGTCTCTCTAAAACTTGAAAAATATTTGGAAAATAATACCCAAGAGAGATGATCAAAAACCAACGTCCTAAGGATGATTATATACATTTTAGAATCCCTTTAGGTCGTGGAAAACAAATCAGAAATCAAACAGCCAATAAATGGAAAATCTTCCAAAACAGGAAAGTCAGAATCTGTTCAAACAGACTGGCAATCCGTTCAAACAGATTCATTGAACCTGGACAGTTTTTCAACCCAGTTTCCTTAAATAAATAAGGAAACAATATATCCTTTATGATTGCAAGCTGTACACGATTTCTGGGCAACCAAATCAGATAAAATAAATACTAATAATGTCCAATTCAAGAAAAAGATAATCTTTTATAGGAAAATATATATTTATTTTATTAACACATAAATAAAAATTTGAATATAGAAAGACATATTTCACCAAAACAAGAAACTACCCATTTTCGAAATTCACCACAAAATATTACAAAAGAGGAAACTATTAATTTCGAAAATACCCTTTTAATTAATTTTGTCTTTATTATCAAAAATGTCAATAAAAGATTTTACAATAATAATTATTAAACTATAAGAACGAATCACTCGAGGAACCATAACTAGAATGAGATCTTTCTCATGCGACATGAATTTGAATAAAATAGAAAATTACAATTTCTAGATGTAAAACACATGTAGATCAAATAGTGTCTTAGCCTCCTAACCAATCATTTTTTATACTATGGCTCGCACAAAGAGAAGGAGATATGCAGATGTCTATACTATTTGGTAGGATACACAAAAACACACTTTGAATCTTAACACATGAGAGAGTGTATTTCTCACAAAACAGAGATAACAAAGTTCTCTATTTTCTCTCTCTAGGAAAATAACGTGAAAAACATCTCTTTTATCCTTGGTGTTATGCTCTAATTATAGAGCAACCAAAAAGAAGACTTAGTCCTAATTTCATTGGGCTTATGCGTGGACCACAATCCAATTTGACTATGGTTGGCGCCAACTACAGGGCTTTGGACCATATATTATTTTATCTTTATTAAATGTTATTTGTTGGACCTTTATCATATTATTTTATGTTGTATACAAATATACCACAAAATTAAATATGATCAAATTAATTTTTTAATAAAAATTAATTTCACAAAATTATCAATATAATTTTATTTGTCATTAAATATTATTTCACAAATAATATTATTTTATGAGATTAAAAATAATACTTTATTATTTTTAATTATTTCATTTTAATACCAAAATTCTACCTCTGTGTTATCGAGTTAGTATGAGGACAGTATGGACCCATAGCTCTAAGCTCCAATAATTTAATTAACTTGACTAACTCTTAGTTCTGTTGACGTCGTTTTTCATCAACTTAATTATGAAGAGCACTAAACAAGAATGTAGAAAAAATAGAAGAATTCAGAGGTTTTTTACGTGGTTCAGCAGTTAAAACCTGCCTAGTCCACAAGTCACTGTTATTATCAATACTCTCTCAAAGCTTTGAATGAAAGTAATTTGGCAGAGTTTCTCTAGTACAATTTGTGCGTGAATACAAATGAATTAGTTCAGGCTATTTATAGACCTGGTTGTAGGAATATTGTCCCCCCAATTCAGGGAAGTTACAATCAAGCATTCAAATATGAAATTAATACATTAAATGGGTTAATTACATAATATCCCATGATAAAAGGGGATTTAATACCCGATAATAATGAATCCCTACGAAATATGGATTTCCTAACAGCCTTTCCGTGTGATAAACACGTCATTGAGCCCGATCATTATGCTGACACGCTTTCGAGACTAGCCAAGCTTCAAGCTCATTGTTCCAGTTGTAGCCTTCTCCTCATTCACTAATTCGATCGAGCTCATTCCTCGGAGAAGGTTGAGGTCTTCGAGCCTGCAGCTTAGGCTCGAATGCTGTGACTCATGCTCATGTGCTAATAACAGATCTAGAATAATTTGACAATTCGCATAAGTGTACTGCTAACACTTGTAGATCCCGAGCTTAACCTTTTCGAGCCTACTTTTCGAGGTTGTCTAGTTAATCTCAAAATTTGGGTGTAACATTTTGCCCCCTCAAAAGTGATGGTTTGAATCCTCTGAGAAGGAAACTTCTGAACTTCACTTTCAGAAAACATGCCCACCTACCACACTCGAGTGTGGACACGTGTCACCAAGGGATTGCTTACCAAGAGTACTTGAGTACCCTTTTACCTGTGCACGTCATTTCCCATTCTCTTTTGTAATGCCCTGGTTAGCCAGGACCATCACACTGTGTACTTTAAATAGTGCTTAACTCGTTAAAGGAGTCTGTTGATGGTGAGAACTCGTCAACTAAGTTAAGTTGGAAAGAATCGCAAAATAAAGATTATCAATAGAAAAGCCTTAGAAATTTAAGTATCAACTCCAAGAACAATTGCAGAAGAACAATGATGAAATCAGTTTTTCATTCACTATGGTGGACTTGCTACAGTCAATTTTCCAACCCCCCTCCATGGGGAATTGGGGTTCATTATATAGTGGGCTCTAATGGCCCTAGATACACTGTGGTCCAGGGGACCAGGTAGTACATAGGTACACCGTCAGAAGAGTGGTTTCAGAGGTTGTGGTGTCTGCTCCAGTACATGATCAGGGTTGATGGGAGCACCTCCATTCTAGTACTTGACTGTGACTCCACTACTAGCCCAGTACGAGTGTCAGAGGAGTGGCTGGTGAGGACCACGACAGGTACCTTACCTGTACTACAACTACTTATCTGGTGTGGGTACTACGCCCGTACTCCAGCTTATTTTATTTTGTCAGTGCATTCCGTACACATAGGAAATACGGTTCCCCGCTGGTGGCACTAATCTTAGGGAGAGAGCTGAGGCCTCTTTATCGAAGCCTGTCACGTATACGGTAATAATTGGCACCTATGTGCGAATCGTTGACCTCACTTCATGAGATCAACGCAAGGTGTCCTTTATTTGCGAGACATAGGTGGGAGGCGGTAGTGACCCATGCGCTAGTCGAGCCTGGCGAGGCTCCTAGTGGCGAGGGGCCTTGCTATACTCGCCTCCTTGCGGCCTGGGTCCAAACGGGCGAAGCGATGGCCTCCTGATAAGATGACGGCCCGAGGGCCTCGCGGGGACACGCGCGTGGGGGCCTTGCGTGGGCGCAAGCATCTGTTGGCCTCGCGTGGGCGCGCTAAGGGCGAGGCGTAGGGGCCTCGCATGGGCGTGCTGAGGGCGAGGTGGGGCGCCTCGCGTGGGCGTGCGCAGAGGAGCATGTGGGGCCTCACGTGGGTGTGCTGAGGGCGAGGCGTGGGCGCGCGCGGAGGAGCATGTGGGGCCTCGTGTGGGCGCGCTGAGGACGAGGCGTGGGAGCCTCACGTGGGCGCGCTGAGGGAGAGGCAGGGCGCCTCGCGTGGGCGCGCGCGGAGGAGCATGTGGGGCCTCGCGTGGGCGTCCTGAGGGCGAGGTATGGGCGCCTCGCGTGGGCGCGCGTGGAGGAGCATGTGGGGCCTCGCGTGGGCGTGCTGAGGGCAAGGCGTGGGCGCCTCGTGTGGGCGCGCGCGGAGGAGGATGTGGGTGTGCTGAGGAGCGAGGCGGGGGCCTCACGTGACCCCTCAGATCTCTTGGTTCATCTTTATTAAGGCTTCCTATGAGACATGGGTCGAGGGATAAATATTGGGTGGCTTGAATTGCCTGAGGCTAATGAGGGTAGACCTCCTTATTTTTCCTTGGTGGAATTTGAGCATCCACAGAGTCATTAGGCCATAAATGTGCATCTAAGTGTTATTAATGGACCAGGGTTAAAATCTCAATCAAAAGGAATGGATATATTTTATTTAAAACGTTAAACTCTACATGGGATCCCATAAAAGTGTTTACAAAGTTGTTTACAATCTAAAATGGTCATTACAATTCAAAATTACAATCCGCTGACCTAAGCGGCAAAAATAGGGTTAAACCCTAGTTCCTCTGAGAAACACCTTGGCTGTGGTGGTCAAGCGACCGCATATGTACACGTCGCCACCTAAGCTCTTCAACTCATGGTTGGTACAACTTTCCTTTCCCTTTACCTACACCACAAAGCACCCTTGAGCCAAGGCCCAGCAAGAAAACTTTAACAGGCTCATAAGCAGTGAGGAACACATTTCTAAATCATAATAAACATGTCCAGTAGTAATAACCCTACTCATGCATGCATACCATTCATGTAAATGACTACACTATCATATGGAACCAAATGCCCTAAAGAAATTATTAAGTGATTCATATCGGGGCCCATTGCCCAAGCATATGACTAATAAGTCACATTGGGGTCTCAGCGCTCTAGCATCTGGGACTAATAAGTCACCCTGGGGCCCATTGCCCTATCTTCTGAATAACCAGCCTTGGAGCTGGCCCAGCGTACCTGGCATTTTAGTTTTCTACGACCATTGGGTCGGACAAGCGTGTTATCCACTCCTGATTAGCTCTAATCATATCGACCAACACTCAGCACGCTATAGACGCCCTTGAATCATAAGTCAATGCTTTACAACCAGCGCTCAGCGCTATTGCCGCCGTTGACTCATAAGTCAATGCTTTATGACCAGAGCTCAACGCTATTGTCATCATTGACTAGTAAGTCAATGCTTTGCTCAAGTATATAATGCTTACAAGCATTCATCATATAACAAACATCCATATATATAGAGAATTCAACATGCTTCATCATTAATCACAAGCATAATCATAATCATGCGCATTTACAGGGGCCAACGCCCAATCAAAACTTAATTCAACATTCGGGCCAAGCCCTAATCATGTACATCACATAATGGGAGCAATTTTCTTACCTCAGGCTTGAGCGTAAAATAAGTTAAGAACAACCCTTGAGAACGATCCTCACCTTAGGCCCTTAGCGGTAACCTAATCATAACCAAATACAATAATCTCATAGGATTCAATCCGTAAAAACAAACTCCGGGACCATTCCTGTAACGACCCAACTATTCTAGACTTTGGACCATTAATAAACTACTACACACAGACACTAATCTTAAGAAAACATACATATGAAATAACCATAACTTTATTTAAAAACTGTAAAGTAAAGGTTAAATACATGAAAATTCATTTAGGATATGGGATCCCATTGTTTAAAAATAAAATAGAACATAACTTAAATAATTTGGTTACAAAATTAAGTGCGGAAATACATAGAAATCATTATTTAAAAGACTTAAACAACTTCATCCTCGAATCGTTCGCGCAGTCCACCGATTTCCATTCTCCCTCAATACACATTCCCAAGCTGCCAAGAACCTTCCCGCTGCCATAACTATTTTCCTACACATATAAAACATAAAGGAATGAGTCTAATGCCCAGCAAGGAAAATCTACTACAAACATGAAACATAATCATACACATAAACTATGAACATATATCATATACTATAACACATATATCATAACACTAACCCATGTACATGGTGACTATTGGGGTTTGCTAACTAAGCAACTATAAGCCTCATACTATAATGAGGTTTGCTAGTTAACCAACTATAAGCCCCAAAAACATAAAAGTGTTGGGGTTTGCTATATAGCAACTATAAGCCCCAAAACATAAAAGTGATAGGGTTTGCTATATAACAACTATAAGCTCCAAACATACATATATCATAACACATAAAGTCATACTATAGCATAAGCATAACACTTTTATATAAACATATCACATATCACATAAGAACTATCCTATTTTCCTTACTAAAATACCGGGATGATGAGAACAAGGTCGGGATTTTGGAACACTCATAAAAACCATTAATAGAGAGGTGAGTATTCTAAAGAAAAGAGATGAAAAGAATGAACTACACCATCAAAAAGATACTTACCAACAAGAACCTCAAGTTCAAAGAACTTAGATGCCTAACCAAGAATAAAGAATACTGAGTTAGGATTTGAGTAGAGAAAAACTATAAGAACTTAATGAAACAATACAGAAAGGAACTAAGAATATGGATACCTTTGAAATTGCTATACCCAAACTACACCTCGAAACCGAAATACACTATGAACCTTACTTCCCAAGTGTTTAATAAGCTTATAATGATAAAGCTTATAACCCCAACCCAAGTGTTTAACACTCTAAAGTAATCCTAGCAGCTTGCAGGCTCTGAACTCAGCTTGAAGAATGAAGAAATGGCTGGGCACTAGGTCCTATTTATAGAGTTCAAGAATAAAAAGATCTTCATTTAGCTTGAATAAAATAATGGTTTTTAATTGAAAAATATTTGAATAATCGTTCAGCAGAGGCTGAAGACTCGGTCAAAAAGATTCTGGCTTATCAAGAGGTTAAGGATTAAAATGAGCTTGGTTTCAAAATCATTTGAAAATACAGCCCTAGAGCCGATATATCGCCTGGGCTCATATTCCCGAGGCTCGTCGAGGTGGTCGTGCGAAGTTACGTGTTTTTCGTATCCCCGTGTGGCGATATATCACCCCCTAGAGCTGCGATATATCGGCATACGCTGAAATATTATACACGTAATTACACTTTTTCAACCTAATTTGAATTGAGTAAATAGCCTTGACTAAGTCCTTTAACGATTTCAAAGCTGCTGGCAGACTCTAGGATTTTCAAATATTACTCTTAATAAACTATTCCTAAAAAATACTTAATTTTTCATTAAACATACACATGACAAGTGTTAATACCTTATTGGGTCTATCTAAACCTTATAGTATAATAAATATTATCTCCATAATCAGTCATATTAATCAAACCTTAGGTTATAGTTAATATTCTTAAACTATAGGTTAAACTTATTAAATCTACAAGTGTTGCTACGAGTGTCCAACTAAGTCCCGGCTTGAACCAAAATCCACAGTAATGAACATACTACAACTACTATTACTACTACTATCTAACTAGCTAAGTAAAGTTCTTGGACTCTACAATTCTCCCCTACTAAAAAGAATTTCTTCCTCGAAATTTACTTACCAAATATTTATGGATACCGGCCTCGCATGTCTTCCTCCAACTCCCACGTTGCCTCTTGTTCAGAACTATTACTCCATAGGACTTTGACAATTGGAATACTCTTGGACCGTAACTGCTTCATCCCTCTATCTAGGATGCTAACCAGTCGTTCCTCGTAACTCAAGTCTTTCTGGAGTGCTATCGTATCGTACTTGAGGATGTGAGATGGGTCTGACAGATACTTGCATAGCATTGAGATGTGGAACACGTTGTGGCAATCTGCTAGGGCTGGCGGTAGGGCTAGTCTATGTACAACTGCTCCCACTTTGTCCAATATCTCAGAAGGACCTATAAATCGGGGACTAAGCTTACCTTTCTTCCTAAACCTCTTTACACCTTTATTAGGAGATATCTTCAAGAAGACTTGATCTCCGACCTTGAATTCCACATCACGTCGCTTGGCATCCGTATAGCTTTTCTGACAGCTTTGAGCAGCAAGCATACATTGTCTAATTAGCGCTACTGCTTCTTGAGCTTTTCTAACAGCTTTGGGACCAAGAAGCTGCCTTTCTCCTACTTCGTCCCAATGCAACGGTGATCGGCACCTTCTTCCATAAAGCAACTCATAAGGTTCCATGCCGATCGTTGACTGGTAGCTATTGTTGTAAGAGAACTCTATCAACAGCAAGTACTTATTCCATGATCCTCCGAAATCAAGTACACAAGTGCCCAACATATCTTCTAAAATTTGAATTGTACGCTCGGACTGACCATCTGTCTGAGGATGAAAAGCTATACTAAGACTTAACTTAGTACCCATGGCTTGCTGTAAACCGCCCCAAAATCTCGATGTAAACACTGATCCTCCATCTGACACTATTGTCTTGGGGATTCCATGGAACTGTACTATCTCTTGGACATAAATGTCTGCATATTGGTCTGCCGTGTATGAAGTCTTAACAGGCAGGAAATGAGCGGACTTGGTTAGTCTATCTATTACTACCCAAGCTGAATCATGCTACCTGTTTGTTTGTGGCAAACCCGTCATGAAATCCATAGCTATATCATCCCATTTCCATTATGGTATGCTAAGCGGTTGCAATAAGCCTGCAGGCCGCTGATGTTCTGCTTTCACTTACTGGCATACTAGACACTTAGACATAAATTCCGCTATGTCCTTCTTCATCCCTGGCCACCAATAGATTGCCTTGATGTCATGCGTCATCTTGGTTGACCCTGGGTGAACTGAGTACGGGGTACTGTGCGCTTCTTCTAGAATCGCCATCTTAATCCCTTGATTATCTGGCACGCATACCCGATCCTTATATCTCAATAATCCTTGACTTGATATTGAGAAATCTATGGCCTTGCCTTCTCTGACTGCATCCATATGTGCCGCTAGTGTGTCATCATGCCCTTGTCCAATCCGTATATCTTCTAGCATATTTGACTGGATAGACAAATTAACCAGCTTGCCGACAACTACTTCTATTCCAGCATTGATTAGCTCCTGCTGCAGCGGCTTTTCTATTCTGACTATTGCTGCTAAACTCCCATAATTCTTCCTACTTAGCGCATCGGCAACTACGTTTTCCTTTCCCGAGTGGTATAGGATTTCCCAGTCGTAATCCTTTACTAGCTCTAACCACCTGCGCTGCCTCATGTTGAGCTCCTTCTGGGTAAAGAAGTACTTTAAAATTTTATGGTCCGTATAAATCTCGCACCGTTCTCCGTAAAGATAATGGCGCCAGATTTTCAACGCAAAGACCACCGCTGCCAACTCCATATCGTGCGTTGGATAGCGTTGCTCATACTCCTTCAGCTGCCTTGAGGCGTAGGCTATCACCTTGTCATTCCGCATCGGCACGCAACCCAACCCTTGCTTTGACGCATCGCAGTAGACTACGAACTTATCGTTGGGTGTCGGTACACAGAGTACTGGTGCTGAGCACAGCTTGTCCTTAAGCAACTGGAAGCTTTCTTCACATCTATCATTCTAGTTGAATCTTTGCTGTTTCTGGGTCAGGTTGGTGAGTGGAGTGGCTATCTTAGAAAAGCCCTCTACGAACCTCCTATAATAACCTGCTAATCCTAGAAAGTTCCTTACTTCGGATATGTTCTTCGGTCTTGGCCAATCCTTCACGGCCTCTACCTTTGATGGGTCTACTGCAACTCCGTCCTTAGATATTATGTGCCTTAGGAACGCTACTTGCAAAAGCAAAAAATCGCATTTCTTGAACTTGGCGTAGAGTTAATGCTCCTTTAGTCGTGACAAAATCAACCTCAAATGTTCCTCGTGCTCGACTTCGTACTTGGAGTATACTAAGATGTCGTCAATGAACACTACGATGAGTTTATCTAAGTAGTCCTTGAAGACCCTATTCATCAAGTCCATAAATGCGACTGGTGCATTGGTAAGACCAAAAGACATAACTTAGAACTCGTAATGTCCATAACGAGCTCTAAAGGCTGTCTTAGGAATATCTTCTCCCCGCACCTTGAGATGATGGTACCCGGACCGTAAATCAATCTTTGAAAATAAAGTCGCGGTCGTCAATTCGGGGTAGCGGATACTTATTCTTAATCATTACCTTATTCAGCTCGCGGTAGTCTATGCACATCCGTATGCTTCCATCCTTCTTCTTCACAAATAGAACCAGTGCTCCCCATGGCGAATGGCTTGGCCTAATAAAACCCAAGTCTAGGAGTTCTTGCACCTGCATCTTTAACTCCTTGAGTTCTGTAGGTGCCATCCGGTATGGTGCCTTGGAGATAGGCTTGGTGCCCGGTAATAATTCAATCGTGAAGTCAATTTCCCGAGTTCGCGGCAACCCTGGCAAGTCATCGGGAAATACTTCTGGGAATTCTCTTACAATGCGGACGTCTTCAACCTTAAGTGGTGTTTCCTTTACCACATCCGTGATGCTGGCTAAGAATGCTTGACACCCTTTTCCTATCATCCTTTGAGATTTGAGAGATGATATTAGCGGTGTACGTAGTCCGGAAACTTGTCCCATGAAGCAAAATTTCTGGTTGTCAAGAGTCTCGAACATTACCTTCTTGCATTTGTAGTCGATGGTCGCACCATGCTATGCTAGCCAATCCATGCCTAGTATCACGTCGAAGTCCTTGATCTCCAGTTCTATCAGGTCTCCTTCTAGTTCTACGTCCTCAATCTTGATCGGTACGCCTCGTACTATCCGCGATGATAGAACTACTTTGCCCGAAGGCAACTCGGTAACAAACCTAGTTCTGAATCTTTCACAAGGTTTGTCTAGTTTTTCTATCATTCCTAACGAGATATACGAATGAGTGGCTCCCGAATCAAATAATACAAAACATTTATTATTGAGGATAGAAACCTGACCTGTGACCACCTTATTGCTAGCATCAGCCTCTCCTTGGGTTAAGGCAAAGACCTTGGCAGGAACCATCTTATCTTCCTTTTTCCCTTCTGTCTTGAGTTGAGGACATTCTTTCTTTCGGTGACCTTCTTGAACACAATTGTAACATCCTTTGGTGTTTGCCTGGCATTCCCCAAAATGTTTCCTTTGGCATTTAGCACATGGTGGCTACTCTACATAACCCGGCCTACTACCTCCATTATTTGTTTGTGCCCTCTTATCATTGTCGAACTGCTTATTGTCAGGATGCCTTCTTTTCTGACTATTATTATTGTTGTTGGACTGGTTGCTGTTATTGCTATGGTGGTTGTTGTTTCGACTTGTCTGAGATTAACCCTGCTGTCTTGGCTCAGGCTTACTGGCTTCT
The DNA here is from genome assembly GCF_963169125.1 of Humulus lupulus. Classification (NCBI taxonomy): domain Eukaryota; kingdom Viridiplantae; phylum Streptophyta; class Magnoliopsida; order Rosales; family Cannabaceae; genus Humulus; species Humulus lupulus. The sequence goes on from NC_084802.1 coordinate 200,705,869, forward strand.
TCTTTACTAACGTTAGCCTGCAGCCTTTCTACTTCTATTGCCGTCTCTAGAACGTCGGCATAAGTAGTATTTCCTGGGTTTGCTAACTTAACCCCTAGCTCGATCTTCGGTCGAAGTCCTCTAATGAACTTAGACACCCTCAGATAGTCAGTTGGAACCATTTGCGGTGCTAACTTAGCCAATCGGTCAAATTGCCGAGCATACTCTGCCAATGATAAACTTCCTTGCTTCAGGCCAGCGAACTCCTCAACTCTTGAAGCGAGTACAGTCGAATTATAGTACTTTTTGTGGAACAATTCCACAAATCAAGTCCAAGTCATGGTGGCAACATCATGCGTCTACTGGACTAAGTCCCACCATATCCTGGCATCTTTCTTGAGCAAGGACGAAAAACAGGATATGCAGTCTGCATTGCTAAGTTTCATGTGCGTCAGGATTGGCTCCACGTTTCTTAGCTACTTTTTTGCCTCGAAGGGGTCTGTAGTCCCTTCAATGTTTGGAGCGTGTTGCTTATGGAACCGCTCGTAAACTAGCTCCATGTGTTGTATTGGATACGGTGCATAATTCGCCACTGGCCATCCCCCATATGGACCAACTTGTTGGGGGTGCTGAGGCCATTTGCTGTGGCTGCGGTGGAGGCTGAGTCTAGGGTTGAGCCTGTTGTCGCTGTTGCTGCAATAGTTCCTCGACTTGTTGTCGCAGTTTGGCGATCTCCGCAGTGTTGTTAGCTGGTGGCGGCGGTGCGTTGCGACTGGCATTAGCATGCACTCCCCTTCTGCGAACTAGAGGGGCTTCATTGTTCACCGGACCAGCGTTAGAGGCGTTTCCGTTGGTGCGAGCAGATCTTCAGAGCGACATCACAGCAGCGTTCTAACAGTTGAGAGAAACATGTCAGAACTTTAACCTAATAAGCTTTAAGAAAAAAACTTAATCTAAACTAACATATCTCGGACCTATTAATTATGACTTCTTATGAAAATTATGTAAGTCTTCTTTATTAAAGTGGGTTTCTATACTTAAAAAAACAAGCCATCATTATTATTTTCTAAGTCTGTTTCTAATCACCCTATATGACTTAATTCTCAGGCTCGAAACTTATCTTTGTTCCAAAGTTAACCATATTGACGGAGGGCCGGGATCAGTAAAATCGTTCCCACTACTATGGCCCCCTAACTCTCAATATAGAAACTTGGTTCATTGATTTGTATCCACCCTCATCGAACTTAGTCATTATTTATTTTATTTATTATTTATTATGATTGCGAAAGAAAAATCAAACTCATACATGATAACAAAATAACCATGATATTAATTTGGAAAAGAAAGTTTTCACTATTTACAATCATAAAAGAAAACAAATAAATTAAAATAAACAATGAAACTAATTATTCTAAAAATCGGGATCTTCTATATCCGATCCTTCATCTAGCATATCATCATTTAATTCCTCATAGTCCTCATTATCATGTGCCTCAAAATGCCCTTGAGGAAGGTTCGTAAAAATTCTATGCTTTTGCTCATTTGTAAACTGAAATTCCATTTTTGAAGTGAACCTAATTAAGAGAAAACAATATCTCATTGCTACCGGCAATTCATCTTCATTATCCATTATTTCCCATATTTCCTCTAAGGCTGTTGTTACAATATGATAATCTCTAAACAATCTAATTACTAAAACGTATTGCTCCGTTGCTCTCATCATAATCTACTTAGATTCTTGGAGGTGACCTATTTCTCTATGGAACAAAACCAGCCTCCGAGTGATTTTTTCTAGCACTCCTACGGTGTTTTTCGGTTCTCTAATTCCCTTTAAAGCCTTAATGGCTCAGATATCCTCATAAGTTAATGCTCTGTTCATTCTTAACTTAAACATAAAGGCTAAAATCGTTAGCTATACATATAAACATAATACTTACTTGGCGGTTAGATTCAGAGCTTTGAGTGTGTGTATTGAGGAGAACTTCATGCGAATGAACCGTTGCTCTGATACCAACTGTAACGACCCAACTATTCTAGACTTTGGACCATTAATAAACTAATATACACAGACACTAATCTTAAGAAAACATACATATGAAATAACCATAACTTTATTTAAAAACTGTAAAGTAAAGGTTAAATACATGAAAATTCATTTAGGATATGGGATCCCATTGTTTAAAAATAAAATAGAACATAACTTAAATAAATTGGTTACAAAATTAAGTGTGGAAATACATAGAAATCATTATTTAAAAGACTTAAACAACTTCATCCTCGAATCGTTCGCGCAGTCCACCAATTTCCATTCTCCCTCAATACACAGATCCCGAGATCGAGCCAATTCCATTAGATCCTGACCCAGATCCCGAGATCGAGCCAATTCCATTAGATCATAAGTGTAAGGTCACCATAGCCTATCCCCCCGTCGTACTCTCATTCAACCTTAAGGAGAGCACTTCAAACCAGCCGACCACACACAAGGCCTCTAAAACCCTTTCCATTCCAGTCTCGGAGTATTCTTTCTTCGAGGCTAAAAATTATTAGAGCTTTGTCACCTCTACCGGGCATATTTCAGAATTTTTGGCCTACCATGGGTTAAAGTTATCTGACAAACTGATGTGTTGGCCTGCAAGCTCCAACGAAAGGAGTTGCTATACTCTGGGTGACAACGACCCTAAGAGGAAGGTTAAGCTCGCGGCCTGAAGTCGCGAGCACATGCGAGTTGGGGCCTTACTGCCCCTGAAGGACTATTTTTGGAGTTTACTGGATTATGTTGACATCACCCTGTTCCAGCTCCGGACCAATTCATACAGAGTCTTGGTGTAACACCCTCACTTATTTTAGTTAAAACCACATTTGAGGTGTTACGTTTTAAAACTATATCATAATTTATTACTGCAAAAGTCTGGACATTTTTTTTTTTTTTTAAAAAACTTGAAAACTTATTTCACATTATTTACATTAAACATAAAGTGGGTCTCAAACATATTATACATAAGTATTAAATAACCCAATTTGTTTTCAAAACATAACTTCACACTTTATTACAAACATCTCACTGATAACTGAAATAACCCACAAAAAGTTCGATATGTTCATATGTACAAATCAGGGTCAGGACCATGCTTCAGTTCTCCTCATGTCATTCACACATTTCTTTCTCTACCTGCAACACAAGACAACTGTGAGCCTAAAGCTCAGTAAGCAAAGTAATGCATGCAATGCTAATGATTACCCAATATCAATGGACATATACAACTTCTTTTTAAATTTTGGGCCCCTTAATATTGTGCACACTGTTTGAATTGGTCAATGCTTGCAGGGCTTGTTACACATATAATACAAAATCCCATGGGTTCTCCTCCGGCTAGCCATCACCACAGTAAGGCACATTAAAAACCTTATTCCATCGTTGCCCCGTCGGGCTCAAGAGTTAAGGCGGCCACACACTGTGGTGTCAATACATATAACAATAACTCATATGGAGGAGAAATAAAAACGGAAACATGGCAAACAATATAATTGGTTCACTAAAACCTAGCCCAAATTATTGGGCAGCCACTATAAGCCTACTATAGGCCTCTGTTTACACTTATTAACAATTTCATTTGCCTTTTCAAAACAGTGGCACTGAACTTAAACTTCTTATAACAACTTTCTTTTATGTTGCACAAAACTTGCAAAGGCATCATATAATTAATCATCATAATATCATGCATGGTCTTATATCATATAATAATTTACCATATCACTATTATGCCATGCATACAAATTTATGATGAAGTGTCACTGTATGTTAATACCACTTACTCACAAAATATTCATATAATGCATACTTTCACATAACACATAATTCTTGTGTTGCAGATGAGTACTTTACTTACCTTTTGTCCAAAATATAGTTCACCGTGTAACAAGTGGTGTCTTAGGTATTGATGTGCTTATCCTGACAATGGCATGGATTTCTCATCATAATGATGGCAGTAATACATTGAACTCTCATTTAAAAATACCCATAAAACATCATATCAAATTTCATACCCAAAACATGCCTAAAATGCCTTAAACCACCTAGATCGAGCATTAGATTTATCTTAGACATTTGGAGAAATTTTGACAGAGTTTCCCCTTAATTTTAGCTATCCTCAAATATCAAAATCAACAAATAATCAACATCAAATAACATGCCATAACCATATATCCCAAATACCAACATGATTTATCATAATGTTATCATATACCGATTTTGATAAAATTCTTATCTCCTAGATCATCACCCAAATTAAATGAGTCTCCACATATATTCAAACATTTATAAACATATATACTCTCTTATAAACTCAATCAAATAGCCAAAAATCATCTTGTACTCCAAGAACCCCAAAAACCTCATAAAACACAAAATTTCACTTACCGAGCAACTTTTCGGTGAAGACAATCTCTTCAAGCTTTTCTAAACCTCAAACCACTTGGAAACCCCAAGAAATATCTTAAAAAGGATAAAACACCATATATAAGATCTCAGAAAAATTCAAAAACATAGTTTAACTTCCAAGTACAAGAACTTACGATAAAAAGGCTAGAACTAAGCTTAATCTACTTCTTTGGCTTTGCTTTAACTTGGATCTCCTTAGAATTTCTTCAAACCAGCCAAGAAATGGTTTTTGGTTTTATTTTCTCTCTGTTTTTCAAAATAATGGTCGTGCAAAGTGATAAGGTTGATGAAAATTCCTTATTTTCAATGATTTAGCCTTATTGTACAAAATTTGACACCTTTCATCTCATCATTTCACCTTTTGACTTATGAAAACCTTATCACTTCAATAATTTCGACTTAATCATATGCTAGGCCTATTATCCTTATGTGTAAAACACTCACACCAAACCTTAGGTCCATATGACTTCATACCCAATAGTTATGCTTACCCGATCGAGCGTAGCGCACTTATGCTAAGCTCGTTTTGACTTTGCATCAATACCACTGATTATGTATACCTCCCATCAAGAATTGATCTAATGGTTCTAAAACAATTTTTACATCATCAATGAGACCTTAATCATACCTCGATTACATTTGGTAAATCCATAAATACTCAATTTTACACCGAAATACTAGTAATCGACATTGTACTATTTTTCACTACTTAACCTATTTTGCCTTCTATATCTCACTTTCACCACTTAATTCCATGCCTTGTCCATATTTTTCATACTTTATTATATCTTGAGCGCATCAAACACCCATAAAAGACAACTCAAATGCCACAAGGTTAATAATATTGAGCATACATATAGACATCACATACACAACTTTTATACTTATACATGAAAACACTTATAAGAATATGCATATGCTCAAATTATACATATTGTATGATATGTAATGCAATGCAATCATGTGATTATTGGCTATATTATATCAAAATAATGTGGGTGCTACACTTGGCCTCTCTGAGGTGACTATACCATGAGATGAAGTGGGAGGGACCTTCGACGCAAGAGATTCTCTATCTCTTCTGCCTCAAAAGCAATCCCTCCCGAGCTTATGGTGGGGATGGCTTCTACTACCTCTTGAGCTATCCAAAGGAGAAGCGGTTGTTTGAGGATATTCCCAATCATCCTCCAAACTTCAAAACCATCTTCTTTTGCACAGATGACCTCGCTCATTCCCAATTTTACTCCTTCAAAAGAATTCGTAAGTATCTCGCTATAGTCCTTTTTTATTCTTTTTTTCTTTTATTTTCGACCTTGAAATGCTCACTCAAACCTTTCCTGCAGCAAACTATCACTGACCACGGCCAACAAAGGCCATGAAAGATCAAAAGGAGGCGATTCGGAAGCTTCCTTATGGTCGACAGTCCCTCACTTACCTTCATCATGAGGACAAGCTCCGAGCTTGCGGTCTCCTGGGTGAAGGCGAGTCCACCGATGACTCAGGAATCCGCAAGTTCGCGAGATGGGAAAATGTCCCATTCCCAACTGCAAAGCTTCCCTCCAGAAGGAGACCCTCGAGCTCGCAAGCCCGAGCCTGAGCTCCCATGCTCGGGAACTAAAGCTCAGGATGAGGCTTCACTAAGCTCAGCAGACGAAGGTAAAGTAGTGTTTAACCTGTCCAAGTGATCTCCCATTCTCCTTAGGCAGGAGCCTAATGTAGTGGTTCTTTTTAACGACCCTAGGAATAATTTCATGGTCTGGTTGGGGATAGATCTTAAAGTCCATAAGTATGATAGTTGGCTAGGGAAGTACCAAATTATGTATAGTCTAAACAAAGATTGGGATGGGATAGCTATCCAATATGGGACCAACGATTATAGGGATTTAACGAGATTGTCTCCCACCTATAGAGAGGGAACCCCCTTAAAGTCATCAGAAGACAAGGGGATTTCCTAGTCCTCAAGCTAAAGCACGTCAGAATCCTCCAATTAGGTTTCTTTTCACCTAGAAGTCTCATCATACACTGTAACATCTAATAAGCTCATGATGCTTTGTTTTTTCTTTTTTTCAGGTAAGATGGATTCGGACTTGGACAACCTCCTCAACAAACATGTTGCCTCAAGAGCAAACAAATGCCACCAGGCATCTCAAAAGGGGGCTGCCCTTCCAAGCTCACCAAGAAGTCCGACTTGCCCCCATCGGTCTCGAAGCCGTTCGATTTGTGCTAGGTCATCGACCCTACAACACTTCCAGAAGTAGTGTCCCCTCCTCCAATGGGTCAACCAAAGCAAGCTCGTTCTGCCCAGCCTTCTACTCGAGACCGCCATCTCATTATCTCGACATACGTGCCTGAATTTGTTGACAACAGTGCTACCGGTACTTCTGGGGTTCATCTTGGTTCTAAAGCATTGACTCACGTGGGTTATTTCCTTAGAAACCTCGAGGATCCTTAGTGGGAAATCCTGACGACCACCTGCTAGAATGCCAACACTCTTTTTGACAAGAGTGGAGAGTTACTCTCTTCGGTAAGTTATTTTCTAAGAATTGATATGCTCCCTATTTCTGTGCCAACTTTTTATTTCTTTGTCTCTAACATCAGTTTTTAACTCCAAGCCTTCCTATCCTTCATTCAGCATAATTATATTTGAACATTGAGGTCACAACAAGCAAAGTGCAGGCCCAAGAGGCTAGAGATGCATAACTCGGGGCTAAGGACGATCTTAAAAAGGATCGATAAGAGCTAGAAGCGGCCCAAAGGGAGGTGGAGGCCAGAGATACGGAGATCAAGAGGGTTTAGAAGCTGGAGGCCAAGCTAGAAGTGACCCGGAAAGAGGTGGAGGATAGAAATATGGAGATCAAGAGGGTCCAGGAGCTGAACACCAAGCTGGAGGAGGACAAGAGGATGACTTTTGAGTTCATTGAGAGTGAGAAGGCTCATTTTCTTGAGGAGTTTAGGACCAAAAAAGATCACGCCGTCGACATGGCGATGTATTGAATCTAGGCTAACAATCCTGACCTTGACACCAACTTTGTGTCCACCAAGGAGATTGAGTTTATCACCAGATGGTAAGCTCGATTGGGGGAGGAAGACACCAAGCTCAATGTTGAAGAGGTGGCAGAGGCCACCGAGCAGGCCAGGATTGTGGTTGATGGGGTTGCTAATCCTTAAAGTCCAACTCATGGATTGCGACCCATTTTTGTCTCCCTTATAATTATATATATTTTATGCCCTTAGGGTAGAGACAATTATAACTCAAAGAATGAGTTATTTGACAAGTTTATGTTTTAATGGTAGTTTATTTTTCCTGGTTAAATCTCCTTCTCGAAATCTTTATGCATACAATCTACCTTTATCATTTTTCTATTATAGCATACTTTATATTTCTAGTTCGAAATATTTCGAGCATACTACAAAATACTTTGCTTTTATATTTGTTTATATACACAAATATTGTTGTGCTTGAGTTTGAACCTCCATGTATTCATACTTAGTTCAGTCGTTTGCACATTTTTCAACTTCGTTATCCTCAAAATCGAATATTACTTTTACCACGTACTTTCATTTAAAATACTTATTGGCATGTAACCTCGTTAGTATAGTTATTTCTTGCTTATTTATAGTAACTTTTCCTCATCCTCGTGTATGGTCTCGAGATTGCGAGGTCGAAACTTATTTGCAAAAATTTCCAACTCTGCCTCGACTTATAAATTTTGTTGGTTTATTTAGAATTCCAACTTTTAATCATGTCAATTAAAGTTTGATGGTTCATTCCAAACTTGTTTAGTTCATTTTTGGTTAATAATCCATAAATTGTTATCTATTTAATTCGTGCCTGGTTCATATTCCATACACTCTGACTAATTTTATTTCATTTTTATTGTTGCCACATTTTCGAGATTATGGTATGATTGTATACCACTTATGCCCCCTTAATATCCTATGATTGCAATCTTAGGTTATTGAATTTTGAGAACTTGAAAAAAGTACAAAAATAAAAATACACAAAATTTGAATAAAAAACAATGCTTTATTGATAAAGAGCAAAAATTAAGTACAAGCTTGGTTATAACTGAATAAACATCATTCTTACATTACTGATAATAAGGTCGTAGATGTTCACCATTCCAAGCTCGTGGTACCAATTCTCCATTTAATCTCGCTAGTTTATAAACGCCAGGTCGAATAATGGATTCAATTTGGTAGGGTCCTTCCCAATTAGGCCTGACCACGCCCATCGAGGGGTCTCATATGGACAAAAACACGCGTTTGAGCACCAAGTCTCCCAATCCAAATTTTCTGTCTCGACCCCTCTTGTTGAAGTATCTTGTAGCCCTTTGCTGGTATGCATCGTTCTTAAGTTGGGCTTCGTCAAGTCTTTCTTCAATTAGGTATAGAGTTTCTTCGAGCTGGGATTGGTTTGAGGTCTAGTCGTATGCTTCGCGTCTGATTGTTGGGATTTTGACCTCAATAGGTAGCATAGCTTCGCAACCGTAAGCCAGGGAGAAGGGGGTATGTCTTGTTGAGGTCTGAGCTTTCGTTCTGTAAGCCCATAAGTGTAACACCCTGGTTACTCCAAGACCGTCACATTGTGTACTTTAAATAGTGCTTAACTCTCTAAACGAGTCATTAGCTTATAAACGTCCATCTAGGTGTTATTAGCAGGCCAGGGTGAAAATCTCGGTCAAAAAGAATGGATATATTTTATTTTAAATATTAAACTATACATGGGCCCATAAAATGTTTACAAAGTTATTTACAATCCAAAATGGTCATTACAGTATAAAAGTTACGACCCCCCGACCTAAGCGGCAAAAATAGGGTTAAACCCTGGTTCCCCTGAGAAACACCTTGGCTGTGGTGGTCAAGCGGCCGCATATGTACACATCACCTCCTAAGCTCTCCACTCAAGGATGGGTGAGCTTTTCTTTCCCTTTACCTGCACCACATAGCACCCGTGAGCCAAGGCTTAACAAGAAAACTTATTACTGCATGTATACATCATAAATAAATGATTCTGGGGCTTTCAGCCCTAATCAGATGGTGACTAGTAAGTCTTTCTAGGTAGATGACTAATAAGTCTCTCTCTGGATAGATGAGTAATAAGTCTCTCTGAATAGATGACTAATAAGTCTCTCTGGATAGATGACTGATAAGTCTCTCTGAATAGATGACTAATATGTCTCTCTGGGGTCTCGCACCCCAAGTCATGTGACGTTTCGGTCACTTGAGCATTTTAGCTATGGCTCTAAGTAGCTAGCCTTTAGACTAGACCAACGCTTTAGTTTTCTTCGACCAATAGGTCGATCAAGCATTTAATGGTCATGTTGATTAGATCTAATCATTTTGGCCTGCGTTAAACACGCTAATGTCGTTCTTGACTCATAAGTCAATACCATATGACCAGTGCTCAGTACTACTACCGATTCATGACTGATAAGTTAGAACTTCACGACCAATACTAAACACCAATGCCTTTCCCTGACTGATAAGTCAGTGCCATTCACAAGTAAGTCAGTGCCAAGAATTTACAATGCAACAAATGTCCATAAATAGAGCACTCAATATGCCTCATCAATAACCATGCATGTCACATACTGGGTGCAGTTTTCTTACCTTTGGTTCGAGCGTGAAATAATAAAAGAACGATCGGTCCTTAAGTCCCTTAGCGGTCACCTAATCATAACCAAGTATGAAATACCGTTAATAAAATAAGTAATAAAAGGTTCATGGACTAAGACCCTACTCCAGAACCTTGAATCCTACTAAAATGGTTAGTAGGTTCGATCCCAAGCTTAGATAAATAAAAACTCACGCTTAAAACTCATCCTGGCACAAAAAGATGGGCAGGCCGCGACCTGCTCCTCAGGGGCTGCGCCGCACCCCCAAGACAGAGGCCCCTGTCTGGGGTGCCAGGGACGGGCCGCGACTTGAACCTATGGGTTGCAGCACACCTGCTAGACAGAGCCCAGACGAGGCTCTGGAATGGATTCAAGTCACGACTTGTATGAACTCAGTCGCGACTTGGCCCCACGAACCCAGCTCCCTTGCATTATTCTCAATTCAAACTCAGCCAAACCTTCATCAAACCAATCCCAAAATCACTACCAATTATCACCACAACATATCCACCATTCAAACCATAAAACCCAAGCTTTAAATCACCAAGAACATCATCAAACACTCACTTACCCAATCAAACCACCAAGCTTATAAACCAAACTAAAAATAGAGCACAAACCATGGATTTAATTTGAAAATCCTTACCTCAAATATTGATTGAACCCTCTGCAACTGCTAATCACTAGCCTAAACTATTAAGCCTTAATCCTCTAGCTTGAATTCTCAAGTTTGCTTCAAAAAACCCAACCCGAGAGAGAGTGGTGATTGAGAGTGAGATAGCAAAAAGGAACTCGGTTTTCAGCCTTAACCTTCTACAACCCACTATTTTTAAACATATCTAATGGTCAAAAGACCAAAATTCCCCTAGGGTCATTCTAATTCTTCAAGGATAACAAGGGCAAAACTGTCATTTCCCATCTATCCCGCTAATCATAATTAACTGTAATGACCCAACTACTCTAGACTTTTGGACCATTAATGAAAACTAGGCATAAACACTAATTCTTAATAACACTTACAAGTGATAAAATAATAACTTTATTAAAACTTGTAAAAACAAACGTTAAACTTACATAAAATATCAAGTAGGATATGGGATCCCATTGTTTTAAAATCAAAACATGACACAATTAAAAAGAGATTTACATAATAAAATGCGGAAAAAATACATGTAAAAACCATAAGAAACAAAACTACATCCTCAAATCGAAACTCTCGGTTCTTTGAATCCATTCCGCCTCAATACACATTCCCCAAGCTTCCAAGAACCTTTCCCACCACTAGAACTATTTTCCTGCACATATAAACAAAAAGGAGTGAGCGTAATGCCCAGCAAGGAAAATCTAACATATAGCCATATACATAAAAATTCATAATGCAGCATAAAAACATACCATAACACTTATGTCACATACATACTATAATGGCCATTATTACTTGGGGTCCCATAGACTAAACAAGTCATATGCCCATTAGATTAGTGGGGTCTTGCTAGCTAAGCAAGTCATATGCCCATAATCTATTTGGGGCTTGTTAGTCATATAGGTCATATGCCCAAGCCTACAAACATATTTAACATAACATATTTCATAACATAAAAACCATAAGATAACATATAAAAAGCATATAACATATAAATTCTATCCTATTTTCCTTACCAAAATTACCGGGATATGAGGACAGAGTTGGGACTTTGGAACACTCCTAAAAACCATTTGTAACAGAGTGAGTACTTTGAAGAAAAGAAATAAAAGGAATGGGAGGACTATACCATGGAGAATATACTTACCAAAAACTTATGTGCAAGTTCTTAGATTTCCTAACCAAAATAAAGAATAAGGTTAGAAGGCTGAGTAGAAGACTATGAGAACTTAAATAAAATAATACCAATGAACTAGAGTGTGGAAATACCTTGAAGACTTGTAAGACCAATCTAAACCTTGAACTGAAATGTTATAAAACCTTACTTCCCAAGTGTTTGATAAGCTTATGATTCCCAACCCAAGTGTTTACACTCTCACACTCACCTAGCAACTTGCAGCCTCTGAACTTAGAGTAATAGATGAATAAATGGCTGGGTACTAGGTCCTATTTATAGAGTTTAGGAATGAAAAGATCTCATTTAACTTAAATAAAAATAATGGCTTTTTAAGTGAAAATAATTTGAATTATCGTTCAGCAGAGGCTGAAGACTCGTTCAAAAAGGTGCTGGACTTATCAATAGGTTGAAGGTTTGAATGGAGAATGATTTCAAAAACTTTCAAAATGTGCTGAGAGGGGCGATATATCCCCCCCTGTAGGCGATATATCGCCTGGGCCAGTATGCCCGAGGCAATCGTGCATCGTTTCGTGTTTTCCATATCTTCGTACTACGATATATTGCCCCCTATAGCTGCGATATATCGGCATACGCTGAATATTTAAACACGAAATTACACATTTTTAGCTTAATTTGAATTGAGTAAACAGCCTTGAGCTTAATTTGAATTGAGTAAACAGCCTTGACTAGACCCTCTAACGTTTTCAAAGCTGCTGACTGACCTTAGAGTATTCAAATTTTAACCTTAATAAATTTAATCCTCAAAATACTTAATCATTAATAAACCCATACATAACATGTGCTATTATCCTATTGGTTCTTATTTAAACCTTATAGTATACTAAATATTATCCTCAATATCAGTCATATTAACCAAACCTTAGGTTAAAATTAATATTCCTAAACTATAGGTTAAACTTAGAAAATCTACAAGTACTACTATGAGTGTCCAAATAAATCCCAGTCTGAACCAAAAATCCACAGTCATAAAGATAATACTATTATTACTATTATACTACTATCTACTTAGCTAAGTAAAGTTCTTGGACTCTACATTAACGTCCTCTAATTCTCGTTACTTCCAATATTATCAAATAATTATTAAATCATATCCCATTACCTGTTTATTCCCGGCAATGTACTAAGCATCAAATTACCCCAGACTCACCCCGAGCCCGGTAATTAACCCCGCTATGACCAAACGGCTAGCTTGCATCCCAAGATCATCTCATGCCGAATAGCTCAAACATATCCACATTATAATGTGATCTCACCCATAAATCACAAACATGCACGTAAATATACAATTATGCTCTTAACATGTCAAAATTACGAAAATGCCCTTCTAATAAGAAATGGGCCCACATGCATGCAATTATCATCATATCATAAGATAATTCACATAATCATGCATAAAATCACATAATTGCATATTAAATCAATTATGGCCCCCCTGGCCCTCTAATCCAGGCATTAAACCACATTAGGGAATTTGGACATTACAATAAGACTTGTGGTAATTCTTCTGACCATTTTCCTTTAGCCTCTTTGAGTCTTTTCTTAATAGAGCTCTTCAGAGTCTTGTTCACTGCTTCGACCTGGCCATTTGATTATGGATGGGCTACTAAGGAAAAACTTTTGATTATCCCATTCTTTTCACAGAACTGTGTAAACAGTTCACTATCGAACTGGGTTCCGTTGTCGTATACTATTTTCCTGGGTACCCCGTATCTGCAATTTATATTCTTCACCACAAAGTCCAAAACTTTCTTCGAGGTGATGGTTGCTAGAGGTTTGGCTTCGATTCACTTCATGAAGTAATCGATAGCAACTATGACATTTTTTACTCCCCCTTTTTATGTTGGTAGGGATCCTATGAGGTTGACTCCCCATACCATGAATGTCCATGGAGAGCTCATCATGGTGAGCTCGGTTGGTGGAACTCGTGGGATTGAAGCAAATCGCTGACACTTGTCACAGCGCTTGATGTATTCAAACGATTCCGCTTTAACTGTAGGCCAGAAGTATCATTGCCTAATCACCTTTTTTGATAGACTATGCCTATAACGACCCAAATTTCCTAATAAGGCTTAGGGCCTTGATTAGGGGGCCAGGATGGAAAATTTTGGAATTATGTGATTATATGATATTTATGTGTATCATTATGTGAAATTGTGAATAATATTATAATATGACTTGATATGCATGTTTAGGTGTATTAAATATGCATGTGGACCCATTTCTATTTAATTGGTCCATTTTCATAATTTGGCCTGTTATGGGTATATTTGGCATATATGTGGTATGTGTGTGGTGCTTCATTATTATTTGGTTATGCTAGAGTTACTTGGCACGAGATGATCCTAGGAAGCAAGCTATTGGGAAAGTCACAACGGGATCCATACTTGACTCGGAGTGAGTCAAGGGGTATTTTGGGTATTTAGCACATTACCGGGATATTGGGTAATGGGAATAAATATTTGATGATAAATTAGGAGTTAGTGAGATCAGGAGGGAATTCAGGGAATTTTGACTATTTTACCCCAGGGGTATTTTCGGGGACCCCGAGCATTAGGATTTGCTTGAGGTTACTTAAGCTTGAAGTAACATGTCAGAAATAAAAAGAACGTTCAGAACATTCTCTCTCTCTCTCTCTCTCTCCTGTTCCCTTTTCGACACCCGATCACACTTTCAAAGGAAACTCGAGTTTTAGGACTCGAATTCAAGCAAGGATCGAGGCATAACAATTCTAGGAAAGATTATAAGCTTGTTAGCTGGAGGATTTAGATGGGAAACAGCTTAATCGGAGGTAATCTAAGTTTTATGTTTTCAAGTTTTTAAGCTTTGATTGGATTTTATGTTTTGATGAGATTTTGGATGATTTGAGATTTGGGTTTTGATGGTTTTAGATAATTTGGATGTTTGGGAACTTTGATTTTGGGATTTCAATATGTTTGGATAGGTTTTTGGAAGGTTTTTAAATGAAGAAAACGAGGTTTTTGGCTGGGTTCGTGGTCGGGTCGTGACCCTGTTCTTGGGCGCCGCGACCCAGACTTGACGAAGAAGGTGAAGTTGGCTGGTGGGTAGTTAGGACCGCGACGCAAGGTGGTGCACCGCGGCACTAGGCACAGGCAGAGAAGGGCTCGGCCTCTTTTTGGAGGCGGGCCACGACGCAAGTCTGGTGTGGGGCCACGACGCTTAAGGGAAATTTTGCCCTAAATTAGATTTTAGTTGTGGGAACTTAATTTTAAGGGCCTGGGATCGATCCTACTACCCTGTTGAGTAGGATTCAACGTCCCAGAGACTAGGCTTGTGTAACGCCCTAGTTACTGTGGACTTTAAACAGTGCTTAACTCGCTAAACGAGTCATTTGGTTATAAACGTGCATCTAAGTGTTATTAATAGGCTAAGGTGAAAATCTCGATTCAAAAGGAATGGATATATTTTATTTAAAACATAAAGTTGTACATGGGCCCATAAAAATATTTACAAGTTATTTACAATCCAAAATGGTCTTTACA
This sequence comes from Humulus lupulus, assembly GCF_963169125.1. Taxonomy (NCBI): domain Eukaryota; kingdom Viridiplantae; phylum Streptophyta; class Magnoliopsida; order Rosales; family Cannabaceae; genus Humulus; species Humulus lupulus. The sequence goes on from NC_084802.1 coordinate 200,721,245, forward strand.
ATGTAAAAATTACAACTCGCCGACTTAAGCGGCAAAAATAGGCTGGGTTCGTGGTCGGGTCGCGACCCTGTTCTTGGGCGCCGCGACCCAGGCTTGACAAAGAAGGTGAAGTTGGCTGGTGGGTAGTTAGGACCACGACGCAAGGTGGTGCACCGTGGCGCTAGGCACAGGCAGAGAAGGGCTCGGCCTCTGTTTGGTGGCGGGCCACGATGCAAGTCTGGTGTGGGGCCACGGCACTTAAGGGCAGTTTTGCCCAAAATTAGTTTTTAGTTGTGGGAACTTAATTCTAAGGGCCTGGGATCGATCCTACTACCCTGTTGAGTAAGATTCGACGTCCCAGAGACTAGGCTTGTGTAACGCCCTGGTTACTGTGGACTTTAAATAGTGCTTAACTCGCTAAACGAGTCATTTGGTTATAAACATACATCTAAGTGTTATTAATAGGCTAAGGTGAAAATCCGATTCAAAAGGAATGGATATATTTTATTTAAAACATAAAGCTGTACATGGGTCCATAAAAATATTTACAAGTTATTTACAATCCAAAATGGTCTTTACAATGTAAAAATTACAACTCCCAGACTTAAGCGGCAAAAATAGGGTTAACCCTTAGTTCCTCTGAGAAACGCTTTGGCCATGGTGGTCAAGCAGCCGCATATGTACACATCACCACCTAAGCTCTCCACTCAAGGCTGGGTGAGGTTTTCTTTCCCTTTACGTGCACCACATAGTACCCGTGAGCCAAGGCTCAGCAAGAAAACTTATTACTGCATTTATACAATATCAATAAATGATTATGGTAATCATTCTTGGGCTTGCAGCCCAATCAGATAAGTGAATATCAATAATGTTTTTGGTAATCATGCTGGGACTTGTAGCCCTAATCAGATAAGTGACTATTGAGTCACACGCTGTGCAGGTGACTAATAAGTCAACCTCTAAGGATCTATTCTCTGTATAGATGACTAGGAAGTCCATCTCTAGGGTTTTGCTCCTTAAATATATGGCTAATAAGTCCATTTCTAGGGATCCGCTCCCTAAGCCATGTGACGTATCAGTCACCTTAGCCTTTTGGTTCTGGCTCTAAGTAACAAGCCTTTAGACTAGACAAGCGCTTTTGTTTTCATCGAACTTAAGGTCGGTCAAGCATTTCATGCATAAGTCAATTAGATCTAATCTTTTTGGCTTGCGTTAAACACACTAATATTGTTCTTGACTCATAGGTCAATTCCATATGACCAATGCTCAATACCACTACCGAACTTGACTAATAAGTCACAACTTCACAGTCAATACTGACACCATTGCAAGTTCTGACTAATAAGTCAATACCATTCACAAGTAAGTAAGATTGTTAAGCATTTAATATGAAATCAATGTCCACATATAAAGCACTCAACATGCCTCATCAATAACGCATGTCACATACTGGGTGCAGTTTTCTTACCTCTGGTTCGAGCGTGAATTAATAAAAGAACGACCCTTTGAGAATGATCAATCCTTTGGTCACTTATCGATCACCTAGTCATAACCAAATATGAAATTCCATTAATAAAATAAATCATAAAAGGTTCATGGTCTAAACATCACTCCCGAGGCATCGAATCGTACTAAAATGGTCCCAAAGACCGCCTTCCGCACGAGATACAGACACTATGAATTCCTGATTATGTCCTTTGGATTAACCAATGCCCCAGTAGCTTTTATGGACAGGATGAATAGGGTCTTCAAGGACTATTTGGAAAAGTTTATGATTGTGTTTATTGACGACATATTGTTGTACTCTCAGTCAGAGATAAAGCATGAGAAACATTTACGCTTGATGTTGCAGCAGTTGAGAAAGCATAGGTTATATGCTAAGTTCAGCAAGTGCGAGTTTTGGCTATCGAAAATCACGTTTCTAGGCCATATTGTCAGTAAGAAGGGGATTCTGGTTGACCAATGTAAGATTGAGGCAGTGAGGGATTAGCCTAGACCGAGCAGTGTACAGGAATTTAGGAGCTTTCTGGGTTTGGCAGGGTATTATCGACGATTCATTGAGGGATTCACCAGGATAGCCACACAGTTGACTGAATTGACGGGAAAGAAGACTAAGTATGTGTGGACAGACAGGTGTGAGGACAGTTTCAAGGAATTGAAGCAGCGACTAATCACTGCTCCAGTATTGAGTCTGTCATTAGACAATGAAAAGTTTGTGGTTTATTGTGATGCTTCCAGACAGGGTTTAGGGTGTGTGCTGATGCAAGCTAGAAATGTGATAACCTACGCATCGAGACAACTAAAGGAGTACGAGCAGAGATATCCCACACATGATCTAGAGTTGGAGCGGTGGTATTTGCACTTAAGGTTTGGAGACATTATTTATATGGTGAGAAGTGCAAAATATACACTAACCATAAAAGTTTGAAGTACTTCTTTACTCAGAAGGATCTGAATATGCGCTAGAGACGTTGGCTGGAACTGATAAAGGATTATGACTGTGATATCTTATATCATCCTGGGAAGGCTACTGTAGTGGCTGACACGCTGAGTCGGAAGGGTCCAGGGCAATTGTTCAGTTCGAGGCAGAATTCTGATAAATTAGCTGAAGAGATGACCAGAGCAGGTATAGAGTTGGTGGTTGGTCAGTTAGCCAACATCACTCTTTAGTCTAAGCTCCTTGAGAGGATCAGGGGAAGGGTCCCCAGTTAGTAGAACGAAGAGAGAGTGTCTTAGCCGGAGCGACTAAGGAGTTCTCTATTTCAGAGATAAGACTATTGAAGTAAAATGATCAGATTTGTGTTCCGGTGGATTCTGATATTCGGCGAGAGATTCTAGATGAGTCTCATACCACTCCCTATTCTTTACATCCAAGTACAACAAAGATGTACCAAGATTTGAGAACCTTGTATTGGTGGTCGGGAATGAAGAGGGACGTGGTGGACTATGTGGCTAAGTGCATAACTTGTCAGCAGGTAAAGGCTAAACATCAGAGGCCAGCAGGGTTATTGCAGCCTCTAGGGATTCCAGAGTGGAAGTGGGAGGATATCACCATGGAATTCGTGGTTGGTTTGCCGAAGACCGTGGGACAACATGATTCAACGTGGGTGATCGTGGATAGGTATACCAAGTCCACCCACTTTTTGCCTGTTAGGATGACTTATATTGTGGAGCAGTATGCTGAATTGTATGTGAAGGAAATTGTTCGACTTCATGGGGCTCCGAGGTCTATAGTATCCGAAAGGGACCCCACCTTCACCTCCATGTTTTGGGAGAGTCTGCAGAAGGCTATGGGCACGCAGTTGCAGTTTAGTACCGCATATCATCCTCATATGGATGGATAGTCTGAGAGGACAATTCAGATACTACAGGATATGCTATGAGCCTGTGTGCTGGATTTTGGGGGATCTTGGAGTAAGTATCTTCCATTGATTGAGTTTGCATACAACAACAGTTATCAGGCGACTATCGGAGTGGCTCCGTATGAGATGTTATATGGGAGGAAGTGTAGATCACCTATCCATTGGGATGAGACGGGTGAGAGAAGGTACTTAGGTTCTAAGATGGTTAAGAGGACCAATGAGGCGATTGAAAAGATTAGAACTCGAATGCTCGCCTCCCAGAGTCGTCAGAAGAGTTACTTGGACTTGAAACACAAGAGCGTAGAATTTCAAGTCGGTGACCACGTGTTTCTTAGAGTTTCTCCTTTAAGAGAAGTGAAACGGTTTGGTGTTCGGGGCAAGCTGAGCCTTAGGTTTGTTGGCCCCTTTGAGATTTTGGAACGGGTTGGAGAGGTAGCTTACAGATTGGCGATGGCTCCAGCTTTATCAGGGGTTCATGATGTGTTTCACGTGTCCATGCTTTGGAAGTACGTATCAGATTCTATGCATATACTGAGTTATGAGAACTTGGAGTTGGATCAAGATTTATCTTATGAGGAGAAGCCGGTTCAGATTCTTGACTGGAAGGATAAAGTCTTGCGGAGTAAGACCATCGCCTTGGTAAAAGTGTTGTGGAGGAACAACAAGCTAGAGGAGGCGACGTGGGAACTTGAATCAGATATGCGAGAGCGGTATCCTGAGTTATTCAGGTAATTTCGATGACAAAATTTCTATAAGGATGGGATAGTTGTAGTGTCCCAAATTTTCTAATAAGGCTTAGGGCCTTGATTAGCGTGCCTGGAGGGAAATGATTGATTTATTATGTTAATATGTGAATTTGATGAGTATATGATTAGAAATGCATGTGCAGGTGAATTAAATATGCATGTGGACCCCATTTGGTTGTTAGGGGCATATTTGTAATTTTAGCCCGTTGAGGGCATAAATGCAATATTTGTGTATATTGTGATTTACACCATGTGTGAGTGGTGATATAATTATGATGCACGATCCGAGACGGTCCTAGGAAGCAGTTTAGCTAGAAAGTCACAACGGGGTCAAATACTCGGCTCAGGAGGAGCCTAGGGATATTTTGGGTATATAATATGAGTTTGGGATTTATTTAGTATCGGGTAGTGATTTAGTAATGATTTGAGTATGCCGGGAATAACGAGGATTTTTAGGTGTACTCAAGGACTTAGCGGGATATGTCAAATGACTAAAGTACCCTTGGTGGTATTTAAGGACTTAGACTAACTTAAGGGGGCAAGTCAGTCATTTTGGCAAGTGCATATACTCAGTGGGAGCTGGGGGTTCTAGAGGCACTTAGAAAAAAGCAGAGGAAAGAAAAAGAACAGAAATTTCTCAGCTCTCTCTCTCTCTCATTCTCGACACTCTCTTTCCCTCTCCTTGGTGATTGAGAGCTTGAAGAACTTTGAGGATTATAGACTAGGAACTTAAGAATTTTACTTGTTGTGCCTGGGGAAATCGGCTCAAGGGTGTGTTTAACACAGAGGTAAGGCTTCATCTTTGATTTTGAGTCTCCTTACTTGTTCTTGAGAGTTTGGGGTTGTATGTTGAAAATTGGATTTGTGGCTTAATGATTGTGAAGATTCAGCTTGGGAATCAGAGGATTTAAGCTTGGAACTGGACTTGAAAGTAGCTCAGGGTCGAATTCCTACTCAAGGTAAGGATTTCATTGATTTCTGAAATGAATTTTCAGGTGTCGTTTAAGTTTTGTGGAGTTTTAAACCACTAGGTGATTTTTGAGTTTGGTTGAGTGTTTGAGTTTGTTGCTAGTGTTTTTGAGTTGCTTTACTGTTTATTTGAAGTTTGAGTCGAATTGGGACTTGGGTATACTTTGGTATTGATTGGGATAAGTTTTGGCTCGGGAAAAATGGTAGGAAAAACCCAGTTTTCTGGGTTCGCATATGAGCGCCGTGACTCTGTTCTTCCGTGTAGCGGCGCTGGGTTGAATCAGGACAGGGGAGCCCTGCTGGGCGCCACGACCCCTATAGGGTTGTGCCGTGGCGCTAGGCCATTTTCAGGCTGTGGGATATTATGTTTTTAGGGTTTTTTCTTAGGGGGCTCGGGGGACGCTTTTGCCACCTTGTGTGTGGAAACGGGAGGTCCCGAGAGCACAAGATTGGTTTCGGGGTACGATTATGAATTTGTTAGTAACGAGAGCAAGGGAAATGTCGACCAACCATGAGTACGGAGAGCGTGAAGCGATGTGTACATGTTTGGCCTGCCTGGCTGCCACGACCAGGGGTATTTTTGGAGTCGTTATGTATTAATCAGAGTTTTGTCGTTTAGTCGACTTTAATCATATTTTTGAGTTGTAAATATCTCTAAACAGTAATTTTGAGATCCCAAATGTATAACACTTTATAATTTCTATGAATGAATACATTTTCAAATTATTTGACTTTTTTTATAGTTTAGCTACACTTTTAACCCTAAAACCTCGATTAGCGGGTTAATTGCACATTTAAAACTCACTTAGTAACGACTCTAAGGAAGTAGAGCGTTACAGAGATCATCAACATGGTTGTTGTTATGCTCGGACTTGACTAGTATGTCATCCACATAAACCTCCATGTCGTTCCCTATTTTCTTGGCAAACATCCTATTTATCAATCTTTGATACGTGGCCCCGACGTTCATGAGCCCGAAAGGTATCACATTGTAGCAGTACAAACCTTTATCGGTCATAAAGTTCGTATGTTCCTAATTAGGTGCATGCATGGATATCTGGTTATATCCAGAATATGCATCCATGAACGACATGATGCCGTGACCCGCGGTAGCATCTACGAGTTGATCAATTCAAGATAGGGGAAAGCAATCCGTTGGACATGCCTTGTTGAGGTCCGAACAATCAATGCAAATTCGCCACTTGCCATTGGGCTTCGGAACTAACACGAGATTGGCTATCCAATCGGGATAGAAAGCGTCTCAGATAAGTTGATTTGCCTTCAGCCTTTCGACATTAATTAATTTATTAATTTTGAAAATTAATATATTAATTAATTAATTTGTCTCATTTACATATTTGATCCTGAAGAACAAATTTCTTCCAAATATACCCTTTCCCTGATTTTTCCCTGTTTCAACCCTTATCTTGAATAATGTTGATAGAGCCACCTCGGGGATCTATGGACCTATAATTTCAAGCTCCAATAAATTTAGATTATTAATTAAAATTCTTTAATAAATTAACCTTAATTTATTAATCTCAATATAATTCCACTAAAAATATAAGTTTGCATTCTTGTAATATAGACATTTATTTATTGACTACTTTTTAAATATAAAAAGCGTTTATCGATTTAATCATTACATACAATTTAATCCTCTATTAATGGTTCATAATTAAAGTAGGGTTAAGATATTGTTTTACATCTTTAATTATATCTTGTTTCCTTAAGTACCATTAATTCATAAACTGATTTATGAATTTGAGTTCAATAACCTTTCAGTTCCAAAAGCTAATTCTTAAGATAATCATTATTCAATTCCTCTCAGAAAGGTATAGATTCCATATCTGTATATTATGTCCCTAGACATTTACACTAATTAGTTCCCAAAACAAAACTTTCCAACTTGATTATTTTAACAAACCATAACGAGTGAATCAAAGAACTCAAATGACATAAACAAGAGTTCATAATAACTTCAGGATTAAGATAAATTTGTATATGATCATCTTATTTATATGTTTAATTAATAGTTATAAAACAAACGGTAATTAGTTAAGTATTAATAACATATGAGGTCATGTTCATGTATAACCACTTTATACAAAGTACCTCCACTAAGATGTCCTACTACACCTATAATCCAGATCTAGATTACATATATTCATAATACTTGTGAACCGTACTTACAGTATTTAATCCAAAGATTCCATATAACTTTGTTTTACTGCGAATTGTTTAAATTTGTTCCCTACAATCTTAATCATATCGTACCGATACAAGATTGTAGTCACAATAACGAATTTGAAAATTTTCTAATATTCATATAATAATAATAATAAACAATCAATATATGAAAAAATTCATTTTAATTATTTATTTCATAAAATATTGTTCAACACATATGCTTTAAATGACACAATTCCCAACAATCTTCCACTTGCCCTAAAGCAAATGAGGCATCTCTCTCAAACCCATGTTTCTAGCATGATCCTTAAAAGACTTGGTAACTAAAATCTTAGTAAAAGGGTCTTCAAGGTTATGTTCTGAAGCTATCTTTATAATAACTACATCTCTTATGTGAACAATATCCCTGATCAAGTGGTACTTCCTCTCGATATGCTTTCCTCTCTTGTGACTCCTCGGTTCCTTTGAGTTAGCTACCGCCCCATTGTTGTCACAGTACAGAACTAGTGACTTATCCATGTTTGGAACAACTTCCAGATCAGAATAGAACTTTTTGAGCCACACGGCCTTAACTGCTTCACAAGTCGCTATGTATTTGACTTCCATGGTAGAATCTACAATACTGGTTTGGTTGATACTTCGCCAGACTACAGCTCCTCCACCAAGTGTGAACACTGATCCAAAAGTCAATTTCTGACTATCTCTATTTGACTAAAAATCAGAATCAGTGTAACCAGTGGGGTTCAGGTCACCACCTGAATATACAAGCATATATTCTCTAGTTTTCCTAAGATACTTGAGAATATTCTTTACTACAACCCATTGAATCAATCCAGGATTGGATTGATAAGGAATTACTATCGCTACTGCATAACAAATGTTAGGTCTTTTACACAACATGACATACATTAGAATGGCTACTGCAGAGGCATAGGGATACTGTCTCATATCCTCTTCTTCTTGAGGTGCCTTAAGACACTGTTCTTTAGAAAGGATAATTCCATGACGAGTTGGCATATCACCCTTCTTGGAATGTTGCATACCAAAACGTTCCAGTTGTAACGCCCTGGTTACTCCAAGACCATTACTGTGAACTTTAAACAATGCTTAACTCGCTAAACGAATTATTTGGTTATAAACGTGCATCTAGGTGTTATTAATAGGCTAAGGTGAAAAATCTCGATCAAAAGGAATGGATATATTTTATTCAAAACATAAAACTGTACATGGACCCATAAAAGTGTTTGCAAAGTTATTTATAATCCAAAATGGTCATTATAGTATAAAAATTACAACCCGCCGACCTAAGCGGCAAAAATAGGGTTAAACCTAGTTCCTCTGAGAAACACCTTGGCTGTGGTGGTCAAGCGGCCGCATATGTACACATCACCACCTAAGCTCTCCTCTCAAGGCTGGGTGAGCTTTTCTTTCCCTTTACCTGCACCACATAGCACCCGTGAGCCAAGGCTCAGCAAGAAAACTTATTACTGCATGTATGTAATATCAATAAATGATTCTGGTAATCATTCTGGGGCTTGCAGCCCTAATCAGATAGGTGACGAATGAGTCACACTTTGGGGCTCTGCACTGTAATCAGATAGGTGACTAAAGAGTCACACTTTGGGCTCCACACCCCAATCAGATAAGTGACTAATAAGTCATACTCTGAATAGATGACTAATAAGTCTATCTCTAGATAGATGACTAATAAGTCTATCTCTAGGGCTCTACACCCTAAGCCATGTGACTTTCAATCACCTGAGCCTTTTGGCCCTGGCTCTATGTAACTAGCCTTTAGACTAGACAAGCGCTTTTAGTTTTCATCGAAATTGGGGTCAGTCAAGCAATTCCTGCTCATGTTGATTAGATCTAACCATTTCAGCCTGTGTTAAACACATTAATACCGTTCTTGACTCTTAAGACAATACCATACGAACAACGCTCACTATCACCGCTGAACTTGACTGATAAGTCACAGCTTTAGGATCAATACTAAACACCATTGTCATTCTTTGACTAATAAGTCAGTAACATACACAGATAAGAAAATTTGCTATGCATTTACAATGCAATCAATGTCCTTATATAGAGCACTCAACAATGGTGAGAGAGAAAGAAAGTTACTCTGTGTTTTTTTTTTTTTTTTTTGCCTTACTTCTACAACCAGCCACCCTTAAGTTTATCGCATGGTCAAAAGACCAAAATTCCCCTAGGTCAATTTAATTCCTCTCAAGGCTAGCAAGGGCAAAAGTGTCATTTCTCAACTATCGCGTTAATTATAATTAACATCCTCCAAATCCCACTATTCCCAATATTCTCAAATAATTACCAAATAATTTCCCCCATTACCCAATCCTGATAATGTACTAAATTACTAAATTACCTCTAGGCTCGCCCCGAGCCTGGTAATTAATCCCGTTATGACCAAACCGTTAATCTTGCATTCTAGGATCATCTCATGCTGAATAGCTCGAACATATCCACATTATAACGTGGTATCATCCATAAATCATAAACATGCACATAAATATAAAGATATGCAATTATCATCATATATTCCACATAATAATGCATTTAATCACATAATTGCATAATAAATAAATTATGGCCCTCCTTGCCCCCTAATCCAGGTATTAAACCACATTAGGGAATTTGGGATTTACACCATTACTTTATCAATATAAGTTGCTTAAGATAGAGCCAAAACTTTATTCTATCGATCCTGAAGGATCTGGATGCCTAGAACATAGTTTGCATCTCCCAAATCTTTCATTTGGAATTGCTCAGCTAGCCATTTCTTTACTTTTGTTAATGTTTCTACGTCTTTTCCAATCAGTAGAATATCATCAATGTAAAGAACTAAGAAGACCACAATGCCATCTTTGATTTTTTTATTGACACAAGGTCCATCAACGTTTTGTTCAAAACCATATGTTTTAATTGTGTCATCAAATCTCATATTCCAAGACTTGAAGCTTGGTTGAGTCCATAAATGGACCTAAGAAGCTTGCAAACCTTTTTCTCTTGACCTTTTATTTCGAACCCTTCTGGTTGAGACATATAAACAGTCTCGTCAAGATAGCCATTCATAAATGTTGTCTTAACGTCCATTTGCCATATCTCTAATCCATGCAAGCAGCTTTGAACAAGAGTATGCGAATAAATTTTAGCATGGACACAGGAGAAAAGGTTTCTTCATAATCAACCCTTTCTCTCTAAGTATAGCCCTTGGCTACAATCCTAGCTTTGAAAGTTTCCACTTTCCCACCTGCTCCTCTTTTATTCTTGAATCTCCATTTGCAACCAATAGGTTTAACATTTTCTGGTAGATCTTCAAGAATTCAGACAGAATTAGAATACATCGATTCCATTTCTAGGTTCATGGCTTCTTGCCATTTTTCTTTGTCAGAATCTCTCATTGCATCTCTATATGTCAATGGATCATCTTTGTTTGTGTTAGACACAATCATTTAAACTTCGTGTTCATAACGAATTGGTTGTCTGACAACTCTCCCACTACGATGAAGCTCTCTATTATTCTGACTAGAACTCGTGGCTTCTTCTTGTTTTTGTTCATTGCAAACAATTGGTGATCTGTCTACTTGATCTGAGACCATCTCCTTCAATACAACCTTACTGCGAGGCTTATGATTATTAATATAGTCATACTCAAGAAAAGTAGCATTTGTCATTACAAATGTTTTATTTTCTTTTGGAATATATAATATACCACCTCTAGTCTCTTTGGAATACCCTACAAACATGCACAGTTTAGTGCGTGATTCCATATTTCTTGTCTTTCCTTTCAACACGCGTGCTGGACACCCCCAAATAAGAAAATAGTGTAAACCTTGCTCAACACGAGCAGCCACGGGCAAGGAGGCTGGCTGGCTAGATGGTGGAGGATGGCTAGCAAGGCCGACCCGACAAATAGGAGGAGTCTGGTTGGGAGGAGCTTGGCTGGGTGCCACTGGGGAGGCTAGAGCAGGCAAATCACTCCTGAGCTGTGTAGTAGCTGGCTCTTTGCTAGAGCCAGCTCCCGGGGCTGCCTTTCTTTTCGATCCTCCCCTGGTCGAGGTGGGAGGAGAGGCGTAGATATTAGATATATCTGACTCTGACATGGCTGCAGAAAAAAAAAGCAATGTGTTAGAAGAGATAAAGGGTAAAAAGCGACCAATACACTTGGAAATATCAGATACTTGAAAAACAAAAGCACATAGCCTACGTCTACAATCAACTACAACAATAAATTTAAAGCATTTTATTATGTGGGACTTCCTTGTCTTCATCTGAATAATAGAATGACATATTGAGGAGATCATCCTCCTCTAGCACATGTTTGCCCTTCCCCTTATCTGTGGAAGGTGTTGGAGCCCTTGGGAGAGGAGCATCCTCTTACTCCCTTATATTTATCCTTGTTGCTCTCCTCCTCTAAGGAACATGGGTCACTTGGGGTTGCTCGGATTACCCCCTCTCCTCGTCAACTGCTTGCTCGACAGTTCTTTCACCAATTGCACCATCGGTGATGCCGTCTTTGTTTGTCTAGTGGGCCTCTAGCAGACCAACCTGTCTAAGGTTCTCGCTAGTCACGAGCATCCTACAATTCTTCTGCTTCAAAGAAAGAACATTTAGGGTCGCTGCTCATCTGAGCATTCCTAAAGTAGGAAGGAGTTTTTCCCATGGTCCTAGAAAACAATGATAAAAGAAAACTAAGTACTAGTAAAGAAAGATGATGAAAAAGTAAAAACCCAAGTGAACGGCTCATTACCTCCTTGTAGGAAGGCAATATTCTTTGCGACCAGGTCAATTGTCAGAAAGTACTCTCTAAAATATGAGCCCGCATTGCTCTTTAATGTGGGCTCAGTGAGGAACACCCTGGTCGTGTCATTATGGAAAAAATAAAATAACTGAGTGCCCTGATGGCCTGGGTGTGACTTAAGGTCAAAAAGGTAGTGGACCTCGTGGGGAGTAGGAGGTTTCCACTTTATAGAATAGTAAAGGATATATAATGTCAAGATCATTAAATATCTGTTAGGTTTTATTTGAAATGGGGCAGCGCCAAAATACTTAGCAATCCCCTAAAATAGTCATGGAAGGGGAGATTGGCGCCAACTAGGATGTGGAAGCGCGACAAGGCGCTAAAGCGCCACCAGGAAGGTTTATGCGCTGGTCGGCCCAAGGAATGACCATGTTCATTCCCTTGATTCCATAACTTTTAGGGTACTCCTTAAGGAGACTACTCGAAAGGGTACTACCAGGAACAATATGCCAAGTTATATTTCTCCTTTTGCGAGGTCCTTGTTTAACGTAGAGTCTTGTGGTGTTAGTCACATGCTCTTGCTCTTGATGATGTTGTTGTTGCTATCGTTGTTGTGGTTGCTCTTCATTAATGTTAGTCGCGTGTTTGGCGACTTGAGGATCTACAATGGTTCGCTGCCTTGTCGTTTGCTTTACTCTGGCCATATCTGGGGAACTGAAAGCAACAGTTACAACCTTTTCAACAAGAGAAGACCTGCTCGTTGCCCTCCCTCTGGTCGGAACTCTGACCGGGAATGAATCAATAGATTTAAGGTAGATAATATAAGTTCAATCATTTGGAAGGAAATTCATTTTTCCTTGATGTAATTCCTCAACGATATTCCTGGTCGGGAACAAATTGAAAATCATAATGAGAGTGCTCATCAGATTGATCAGAAGGTTCCGAAATACCATGATTAAGATCAATGTCTGGTCAAGTCCGTTCCACTTAGTCGACCAGTGTTTGTAGTAAATCCGGGTCTATGGAATAATCATTTCCCCAGTGATTGCATGCATACATCTGGTAACAAGTAAAGGGGAAGTGAGTCATTCGACCAGCTTATGTGTGCCTAAGAAGTGAGTGATGCTCCAACAACATGATTCTACATTCGAGCAGAAGCTAAAGTGAATCCAAAAGGCAGTTAAAATTTTACTTACCTTTTGGGGGCAAAATTCCCACCATTTTTTCCAGAAATTAACAGTCAGATTCTCTTTGATTTCTTTGTTTTTCTTAGCACATACACACGACCAAGTATCACCCGAAGCCTAAAAATCATTTTCTTACTTCCCAAACATGCATTTTCCTATAAATCACTTATTTTTGCAAAGAAAAACACGAATTTTCTACGGCTTACTCAAGAACACCAAGAACACAGAAAGTCTAAAAAAGTTCAAAATCATTAAGAAAGCAATTAAACCAAAGCAAGAAGTTACAAAAGTAAAGAAAATGCGATCGCAAGATCAAGAAACTTATTGTATTGAAGATTGAGAGAAGGGTCTTGTAACGCCCTACTATTCCAGGACTGTTATATCGTGTGTTAAAAATAGTGCTTAACTCGTTAAGCGAGTCATTTGGACTCAAAAAGTGTAATTCAAGTTAAACATTGGTTTTGGCATTACAAATTTTGGTCAATGAAGTCAAACTTTTCATTAAAGAGGTTTGAATATATACAAGGGATCCAACTCATGCCGTGGTAGCCGAGTAGGCTGAGTATGTACGCGTTGCCCCTAGAGCTCCCCAACTCATGGCTGGTCCAGTTTTCCTTTGCCCTTACCTGCACCATAAAGCACTCGTGAGCCAAGGCCCAGCAAGAAAACTCAATCAAGTAAGATAGATATTCAAATAAGCATTTATATCAAATACATGCTTTATAAATCATAACTAGATTCACGTTGATTTTCCAACAAGTATAACGACTCATGCCGAGTAGATGCATACCACATCCTTATAATGGCCCTACCACTACGACCTCATTACGCATGTAGTACCAATAACGGCCTCCTGGCCGATCAATCACATACAACAACCAATCATTACAAATAGTTTTAGCAACTGATGCTTATATAGAGTAAACATTTAACTTTAAATAGATTCATAGCACGGTAATACCCGTGTTCGATAATCATGACTCAAGCCCTCACTCGGTGCATGTGCCTGTTTTCTTACTTCGTGTCTCGTGCAAGTGGTAGTACAATCCCGAGTGCGATCCCCTTCCTGAGCTTTGCGGAAACCCTAGTCACAACATAACCAATACGTTTATTAGGAACTAATTCCGATAATGTACTTCAAGACTAAGCCCTAGCTCTTGGGACCACGGATTCCACTAAACTGGATAGCAGAATCGTCCCTCGAGCCTCCCAAGTTAATTCCCCAAACCCTAGACAAATGTACCCTAAAACTGCATTAGTGCCCCCTCCCCCCGCCATTCCACAACAAACTGAGAAACCCCTATTTAAAACTTGTGCATTTTGAGTCACGCGAGCCCCCTCTAAAAGGTCGTGGCGCCGTGACAATCAGAGAGCATTCCCTATAATTTTTTTTCCATTTAGAGTCGCGACGCCACAAAGGTCCGAGGGCAAACCCACCCTCGAAGAAACCCATACGCGTCGCAGTGCCAACCCAAAAATTTCATTTTTCCCCTTCATTTCAAAACCCAAAAATCGACTTCAAACCTGTACTAGCCCCAGGATTAAAAAGATGCAACACTTAAAAAACACCTCAAAACAACATTCCATCATCAAATCCCAAATTTAAACACAACTTGCCAAATTTTGGTTTCAAAGCCCATTTTTTCCCAATCCGAAAATCCAAACTCAAATCTATAATTCAGACCCAATATATGCTTTAAATATTTTCTCAAGTAGTTTCCTAGCAACCATACTCAAACCCAACTGACCTAACCCTTCCAAATTCGACAATCAAGCTAAGCTCAAAATTTTCTTCAAAAACTTGAAGAACACAAAGAAAACTGTAACGCCCTGCTAAACCAGGACCGTTACACTGTGTGTTTAAAATTGCGCTTAACTCGTTAAGCGAGTCATTTGGATTAAAGCGTGTAGTTAGAGTTCATTAAAATTTGGTATAAAATT
Organism: Humulus lupulus; assembly: GCF_963169125.1. Taxonomy (NCBI): domain Eukaryota; kingdom Viridiplantae; phylum Streptophyta; class Magnoliopsida; order Rosales; family Cannabaceae; genus Humulus; species Humulus lupulus. Next base: position 200,736,378 of record NC_084802.1, read on the forward strand.
TTTTGGTCAACAATTGTTACTTTTCATTAAAATGTTTGATATATACATGGGATCCCCAAAAATAAATATTTAAAACTGATACACGTGAAAACAAGAAAGGTACATAACAACCGATCTAAGCGGAAAAACCACTAAATTATAGATCTCCAAAAGAAGTCTCAACCGTGGCGGTCGAGCAGGCTACCTATGTACACGCCGCCCCCGAAACTCTTCAACTCATTGCTAGTCCAGCTTCCCCTTGCCCTTACCTGCACCACATAGCACCTGTGAGCCAACGTCCAGCAAGAAAACTCAATCAAGCATACAGACAATCAATATATTACAATTATAAACAACTTGCTTAATAACTATAAACAACGCTCAACAATATTCAATTTATTTATTCGACCATAGGGCCACCCAAGTGCGTACCACACTTGTCTCATCCAGACAGATATAGAACCAAGCAAGCGTAACTCACACTCCAGTCCCTTTTCAAGAGGCCATAGGGTCGTACCAGTGTGTACCACACTTCCAGATATGAACAAACATACAATGCATACATAACTCAACTATGTAAAACATAGTTATTCACACTCAAACAAACAGTTCAAGACAGAGTCACAACTAGTACAATCACAGGGGCTCAAGCCCTAATTTCAACAAGGATGCATTTTTCTTACCTCGAGCTCCGTGCGATAGACGATACAGCCTCAAGTACGATCCTGACCCCGACCCTTGCGATAATCTAGTCACAACATAAACATACTCTTATTAGGGATTGACTCCAAATCCCGAGCCTCACCCCATACCTTATTCTTAAGAATACTATTCCCTAGTTTTTGGGACATTAGAAACGTCCACCGAGCCCCCCAAGTGGGCCACCAAATGGATTCCCCAATTCCCTGAGCCATAATCCTAAAAATCACCAAAACCACATTTTGAGGCACCTGTCGTGGTCGCACCCACAGAAAATTTGGGTTTTCTAGGGTACTAGCGTGGTCGCGCCCTAGCCCAGAGCGGTCGCACCACTAACTCCGAAGCCCAAAATTAAAACCAAATTCCTAAGGTTCTAGGACCCTAGCGTGGTCGCGCTAGGTTGCCAGAAACCCAAAATTACCCAGAAACTCAAATGTTCTTTTCCAAACCGAGCCCCTGCGATTCCCCTGCATACCAGACCTAGAAAATTGAACAAAACAGGTATTTCCAGCAGGTTTATGACCACAAAACGTCCTATACACTCCTAAAAACCTAATACCAATATTAATACAGCACCAAAACTTACTCAAACTCATCAAAACAACAAAACACCAACAATTTGACAAGTGGGAGCCAAAGGTTTAGAAACTTACTCCAAATCCGAAAATTCAAGCCAAATCTCCAGTTTTCAATTAACTTCCAAGCTTCAGAATGACTTACAATTTCCTTTCCACCATAAATCACAACCCAAAATTTCCTAGAAACACCAAATTCCCAGAATTTGCCTTAAACCCAAAACTTAGCAAGAAATTGAAGAACATCAAGGAAACTAAAACGAGAAACTTACCTTGCTGAAATTCTCGAATTCCCTATATGAAATGGACTCTTAGCAGCTACCAATCCTTCCCGAATACTTCAAATCTTCAAGAATTCGCTCAACCCAAGCCCTTTATAATGATGATTTTGGAAGACCTCTTAAGAGTAACCAAAGAGGAGAAAGAGAGAACTTAGAACGTGAATGATAGGAGGGAAGGACCTAGCATCAGCTTCCACTATCCTCAAGGCCAAAAGGCCAAATTACCCTTTCTCCCAATACCCTTCTTAATGACCCCCAAGGTCAAAATAATCATTTTGCCACTAATCCCACTAAACATTAATTAACACCCTAAATTCCCAATTAATTTAGGGGCTGATTGGTAGTTAATTCAAAAATATAATTTTAGAAAATTAATGTCAAATCAAATGATTTGAAAATAGTGAATTTAAAAATAAACTATAAATTTTTGAAATCTTGAATGGTAGGGTGTTTTTTAAATTAAAAATTCTTGGAATAGAAAGAAAGCAACAAATTATTGTTTTCTCTTTTACTGAAGGATTTTGGCTCAGTTTTCAAAAATGGTTTTTTCTATTTTCTAAAACAAGCGTACCAATCAAGTTTTCATTGGGAGTTTCCATTTTTTAAGTTCTGAAAATGATAAAACAATTTTTGAATCCACTACCAATCAACCCCTTACTAATCGCACTAGTATTATTATTTTCTCAAATAATTTTCCAATAATTCCCAACATACACAAAAATTACCAAAATACCCTTGGTTCGCCCCGAGCCGGGTATAAATCCCCATTGTGACTTTTTTGCCAAATTGCTTCAAAAGAGTCGACTCGAGCCGAATATCACAAATATATCCACATAATAATGTGGTCTCAATCACATAGCACATATAATTACAATTATACCATCAACGGGTCAAAATTACAAAAATACCTATTTTTACCAAAACAGGCCCACAATCACATTTAATACACATAAGCATGCATAAATAGCCATATTATAATACAACTCATATTTTTCACATAATCACACATATATTCAATTAAATTCACACATAAATCCAATTATACCCTCCCAACACGTTAATTAAGGCACTTAGCCTTTTTAGCAAAATTAGGGACGTTACAAAAACAAACTCAAGTGATCCATACCTCAGTGATGAATTCAAAATCCTTGGTTGAAAATGGAGTATTAAGCTACAAATCTTCACCTCCCATTCCTTCAATTCTCCTCCCAAGTCCTCAAACTCAAGAGAAATTCCAAACCTATATTTTGTCTTCAAAACCTCTTCAAGAAGGAAAGAGAGGGAAAGGGTATTGTACGTGAATGACCCAAAATGTTCAGTCTATGGCCCTTTGTTTGGTCTAATGGTCAAAATGACCCTTTTGCCCCTACCCTTAAGTTATCCTCCCAACCAAGCTTAAGGGCATTTTGGTCATTTCGCCTGAATTCCCACTAACCTCAAATTTCACCACTAATTCCCAATTTAATCCACTAAACCCAAATATTTCTCTCAAATAATTCCATTTGCCAATAAATCCCAAATATATGCCAAATTACCAAAATACCCCTTGGCTCACCCCGTGTCGGGTATAAATCCCTGTTGTGACTTTTCCGCTAAATTGCTCAAAAGGATCGACTCCTGCCGAATATCACAAATGTATCCACATAATAATGTGCTCCCAGGCATATAACACACTAAAATTACAGTTATACCCTCAACGGGTTAAAATTACTAAAATGCCCATTTTTTAACAAAAGCATGTCTTTAAACACATTTAATAGACATAAACATGCATAAACAGTCATATCATAATATAACCCATATAATTCACATAATCACGTATATATTTAATTAAAAATCACATAATTCCACGATAATTCCAATTGTGCCCTTTGGGCATCCTAATCAACATACTAATACTTATTAGGAGTTTTGGGACACTACAACTATCGCCTCTGTAACACCCCAACTCCAGGGACCGTTACGGTGTGCCTTGTAAACAGTGCTAAACTCGCTAATCAAGTCATTTGACCAAAATCATGTAACTAAGTATGATTAGCGGTTTAGGGATTAAAATTTTTGGTTAAGATGTAACGTTTCATTATAACGTTTAATATATATGCTGGGATCCCAAAATTATAATTTCAGAGTCTATTATAAGAAAATATTTACAACATGTCGTTCTATGCGGCAAAACAGGGTTTAAGCCTAGTTCCCCTTTAAACCTCGGTCGTGGCGGATGAGTAGCTGCATATGTACACGTCATCACCTAAGCTCTCCAACTCAAGGATGGTCCAGCTTTCTTTTGCCTTTACCTGCACCACATAGCACCCGTGAGCCGAAGCCCAGCAAGAAAACACAATATAACATGATATAATATCAATAGTGATTGTATTAATTTTTCAGGACCAACAGTCCAAACAAATGGGTGACTATCACAAAAGTCACAAATATGGGGACAGCACCCTTTTAGCCATGTGATGATAGGATCACCAGGGCTTAACAGATATCAAAAGTCACTAATATGGGAACAACACCCTTTAGCCATGTGACGATAGGATCACCAGGGCTTAACAAATCAGTGAGCATCTCACTAGCTTTAACAGGATAGGTGCATGGTGATTAATCACCAACATAACCTTCCTCCTGACTCTAGAGTCATAACTGTGGAACAGCGTTTCCTAGCCATGTGACAAACAGTCACCAGGGCCGTATGCCCTGGCTCTGAATAACTAGTCTCAAACTAGCCAAGCGCTTATAATTTTCATCGACCTTCTGGTCGGTCCAGCATTAATACCCCATATAAATCATTCAACGCTGATATCAATTAAATCTAATCTTCATTTGGCTCGGCGTTCATAACGCTATGCCATTTCTGACTCTTAGGTAAGTAAAACACGACCAGTGTTCAACTCATTGTGAACTTGACTAATAAATCACAGCTTCACAAATGGATCTAACACCATTGTCGAATCTGACTAATAAGCCAGTGCCACACACAAGTAAGCCATGCCAACAAACACATATATCACGTATCCAATATCCATATACAAGGTATTCAGCATGCTTACTCAACAAGTACTAGTACAATTAGGACTATGCACGAACACAGAGGCTCAAGCTCTGAACAACATCATACTCAATGTGTAAAGCATGTCCTATTCACATGTTTCTTGTGCATCATATGCATTATATTCAACAATCCAACATGCACCAATAATAGCCATGCATGTCATACTTAATAATCAACCAACATGCATTTAGAATAGCCATGCATGTCACCTTTAATAATCAACCAACATGCATCAAGAATAGCCATGCATGTCACATATACACAGGGTGCAGTTTTCTTACCTCAGATTCGAGCTAGAATGATTAAAATAGCGACCCTTGAGAACAATCAACTTTTAGTCCTTTAGCGGTCACCTAGTCATAACCAAATACGGGACACCATTAATAAAAATGATTAACATAGGTTCCCAAACCAATATCTAGCCTCCGGGTCATCAATCCAAACTAAACCGAGTAGTAGGAACGACCCCGAGGCCTAAGGCTAGCATCCCCAAGTCAAAAACCCATTTCTGTCCAAAAATGCCTCTATGGGCCACGACCCTCCCTAGCCGCGCCGCGGCTCACACCTCAGATAGAGGCAAAACCTCCCTAGAAATCCACACAAGCCGCGGCTCACCAAAGCCATGCCGCGGCCCTTTACGCAAACCAACAATCCACCAGCTTTCTTCCCCTGCGTTTTTCCTTGAAACCAAACCTTCAAACCAGTCCCAAACCTCATCCAAACACTCAATCCAACCCCTAAACATCATCTATATCAAACCCTCATCAAAACCCAAGTTGAACATCAATCTAAACTTCCATTAATCCAAACTATCCTCAATACAATCATAAGCTGAAAATTAAAAGAAAAACAGGGTATGGCTCAAAATTTAGGTTCAATTCCTTACCTTAAGCTCGTTTGAATCCTTCCCAATGGCTGAACTAAGTCAATAATCCCCAAGCTTTGATTCCCTAGCTTGTTTCTTCAATTTGGGACCAAAAACCTCCAAGGGTAAGAAGAGGAGAAAGATATAAGGGCTCTGTTTTTGTTCTGTATTTTCTACAGCCTTCAAAGTCAATATAAATCCAAACCAAATGACCTAAATGCCCCTAGGTCATTAAAAGTTTCTAAAGCCTTCCCAAGGGCAAAATTGTCCTTTTCAACCTATACCGTTAATTATAATTAACGCTCTCCAATTCCCGCTAATCTCAGAATTATCAAACACCAATAATTCATATCCCGTTACCCCATAATTCCCGGTAACGCTCTAATCATTAAATTCACCCCGAGCCCCGGACTTAAACCCGTTATGACTAGACCGAGCACTTGCATTCCATGATCGTCTCATGCCGACTAGCTCGAACCAATCCACCTTGCAATGTGGCTATATTAATTAATCACAAACATGCACCCAAAATACACAATTACGCCCACAATGGTCAAATTACCAAAATACTCTTATAATTATAATTACTCCCATATGCACGCATTTATCATAATATAATAATATAATTCACATAAACGTGCATACAATCATTAAATAGCATCAAAATTCACTTATGGCCCTCCCGGCCTCCTAATCAAGGTCCTAAACCCTATTAGGAAAATTCGGGGCATTACAACCTCCTAATAGAAATTTCATCCTCAAACAGTTCGGGATACTGATCCCGCATATCTGACTCTAGCTCCCAAGTCACTTTCTCGACCTTGCTATTCCTCCATAATACTTTAACCAATGGAATAGTATTGTTTCACAAGACTTTGTCTTTCTTATCCAAAATCTGAACCGGTTTCTCCTCGTAAGAAAAACTCGTCGGTGAATTCAGGTCATCATAACTCAACACATGTGTAGTTTATTATACATTTCTACGAAGCCTCGATACATGAAACACGTTATGTACTCCTAACAAAGCTGGGAGCATAGCCAGTCTGTAGGCAACCTGCCCAATCTTTTCCAGGATCTGAAAAGGTCCTTCAAACCTAAGGCTTAACTTGCTCTTCTTCTCAAACTGTTTCACTCATCTCAATGGTGAAACTCGAAGAAAAATGTGGTCCCCAACTTGGAACTCCATGTTCCTATGCTTAAGATCAGCGTAGCTTCTCTATGAAGCAAGAATTTGAGCTCTAATCTTCTCAGTGGCCTCACTGGTCCTCTGCACCGCTTCGAGTCCCAAGTATTTCCTCTCACAAATTTTGTCCCAATGAATGGGTGATCTACACTTCCTACCATACAACATCTCATATGGAGCCACTCCAATTGTTGACTGATAACTGTTGTTGTGGGAAAACTCAATCAAGGGGAGATACTTACTCCAGGACCCCTTAAAATCCAACACACATGCCCGAAGCATGTCCTCTAGTATATGAATCATCCTCTCAAATTGTCCATCTATCTAGGATGATAAGCTATGCTAAATTTCAACTAAGTACCCATAGCCTTCTACAGGCTTCCCCAAAACTTGAAAGTAAAGATGGGAACTCGATCTGACACTATGGATTTTGGAACCCCATGGAGACATACAATCTCCCTCACATACAGCTCCACATACTGATCCATAGTAAAATTCATCTTCACTGACATAAAGTGAGTTGACTTGGTATAATGATCCATGATCACCCATAGCTAGTCGTGCTAACCCACCATCCTAGGCAATCCAACCACAAAGTCCATGGTGATGTCCTCCCACTTCCACTCAGGGATACCCAATGGTTGTAATAATCATGTTGGCCTCTGGTGTTCAGCTTTCACTTGTTGACAAGTTAGTCACTTAGCCACGTATTCCACTACATCCTTCTTTATCCCCGACCACCATTACAGAGATTTTAAATCCTAATACATTTTTGTGGTGCTTGGATGTAATGAATACAGAGTAGTATGAGATTCATCCAAAATCTCCCGTTTGAGAGTAACTTCCATTGAAACACAAATCTGATCCTTGTACCTTAACATACCCATCTCATAAACAGTGAAGTCCTTAGCTCCTCCAGCTAGGACATCCTCTCTATGTCTCACTAACTAGGAATCACCCAATTGACCCTCCTTTATCCTCTCTAGAAGTGTAGACTATAAGGTAGTGTTGGCTAATTGGCCCACTACTAACTCTATCCACGCTCTGCTCATATCCTCTACGAATTCTTTCAATATCTGCTTTAAGCTATACAATTGTCCTGGACCTCTTCGACTTAGAGCCTCTGCTACCATGTTGGCTTTCACTGGATGATAAAGAATCTCATAATCATAATCCTTTACTAGCTCTAACCAACGTCTATGTCGCATGTTCAGATCCTTCTGCGTGAAAATGTACTTCAAACTTTTTATGATTGGTATAAATCTCGCACTTCTCCCCATACAGATAATGTCGCCACACCTTTTGTGTGAATACCAATGCCACCAACTTTGGGTCATGAGTAGGGTACCGCTACTCATATTCCTTCAACTGTCTTGAGGCATAGGAAATTACCTTACCAGCCAACATCAGGGCACAACCTAACCTCTGCCTCGACGCATCACAAAAAACCACAAACTTCTCCTGATTCGAAGGAAGACTAAGAACTGGAGCAGTAATCAACCACTGCTTCAACTCCTAGAAGTTGTTCTTGCATCTATCAGACGAAACAAACTTCAAGTTCTTGTGTGTCAACTTGGTTAATGGTGTTACAATCTTTGAGAATCCTTCCAAAAAATGTCGATAGTATCCTGCTAAACCCAGGAAACTCTTAATCTCTGAGGCACTCCTTGGCCTTGGCCAATCTCTCACAGTCTCAATCTTGGTCGGATCCACCATAATTCCATCCTTACGGACAATGTGACCAAGAAATGTCACCTGATGTAACCAGAACTTACACTTCTTAAACTTGGCATATAATCTATGCTCCGTCAATCTTTGTAGTACCAATCGAAGGTGTTTCTCATGCTTTGCCTCTGACTGAGAGTAGGCCAATAGATCCTCGATGAAGACAATCATAAGCTTGTCCAAATAATCTTTGAACACCCTGTTCATTAATTCCATAAAAGTTGTTGGGGCATTGGTCAATCCAAAGGACATGACCAGAAACTCATAATGCCCATACCTCGTGCGAAGGGTTGTCATCGGAATATCCTCATCTTTGATCCTCAGCTAGTGATAACTAGATCGAATATTAATCTTTAAGAACACCGTCCTACCCTGTAGCTAGTAAAATAAATCATTGATCCTTGGCAATGGATACTTGTTCTTGATAGTCAGCTTGTTCAATTCCCTATAGTCAATGCACATTCTCAACATCCCATCCTTCTTCTTTACAATAAGCACCGGTGCACCCCATGGCGAGAAGCTGGGTTTGATGAACCCCAAATCAAGTAACTCCTATAATTGGACCTTCAACTCCTTCAGTTCTGCCAGAGCCATTCTACACGGTGCTCTAGACACTAGTTCTGTCCTCGATGCCAACTCAATGACAAACTCAATCTCTCGATGCAGTGGTAACCTTGGTAGATCCTTTGGGAATACATCTAGGAACTCACAGACCAATCTGGTCTCCTCCGGTCGAACAGGTACATCCTTGGTGGTATCCTCCATACTAGCTAGAAATTCTATACAGCCTTCTTGCAATAGGTCTTTATCCTTTAATGTCGAAATCATAGGAACGCGAGGCCCGTTCACAACACCCATAAACACAAACGGGTCCTCTCCCTTGGGCTCAAAAGTCACCATCCTCCTCTTATAGTCTATGGTCATCCCATACTTGGCTAACCAATCCATGCCAAAAATCATATCAAAGTCCTCCATAGCTAGTTCAATTAGGTCTACTAAAAACTTCCTACTATCCACTTCTACTGGTAGAGATCTAATCCATCTCGTAGAAACCACCAATTCCCCAATAGGCAATAAGGTCCCAAACCCCACAATACATAAATCACAAGGTGTACATAGTCTATTAATCACTCTACTAGAAACAAATTAATGTGTAGAACCAGAATCAATCAATACAGTATAAGTAGAGCCAGCACTAGAAATCTGATCTGTCACTACCGAGAGACTAGCCTCAGCCTCTAACTGCGTCAGCGTGAACACTCAAGCTGGATTCAAACTGTCACCCTTCTTCTGTTCCTCTTTCTTCAATTGCGGGCAGTCTCTTTGGAAATGTTCCACTACCCCACAAAGGAAGCATGCCTTAGCACGAAATTCTCCCAAATGGCGTCTCTTGCACGTGGTGCACTCTGGATAACTTCTCCAGACCTCATTGCTGCCTTGGCCGCCAGCCTGAGCACCTCGACCCTTTCTATCTAGACAAGGAGTAGTAAAAGTATCTGAGTTCTTTCCTTTTCGGTCACTAGGGCCTCCGCCCCTACCAGATCCATAAATGGAGGTACCACTCTTCGAGCATCACGCCTAGCAATGCTTTCGTGCCAAATCTTGTCCTCTGCACCTTCAACAATAAGGGCCTTCTCAACTACCTGAGCATATGTAGTGACTCCAGGCACTGAGGTAATCCTAGCATCCCATGCTATCATGGGGTTCAGTCCCCGAACGAACCTCTCTTTCCTAGCAACATTGGTTGGCACCAAGCTAGATGCAAACTTAGCCAACCTATCAAACTTCAGGACATACTTAGTCACAGTCATGTTGCCCTTAACCAACCTAGTGAACTCATCTGCCTTTGTAGTCTGAACTGAGTCGTTATAGTACTTCTCATTGAATAAACCCTGGAACTCATCCCAACTCAATACAACAACATTTCGGGTCTAAGATATAACCTCCCAACTGATGCAGGTGTTATCACGTAACATATATGTGGCACATACAACTTTGCCATTGCCCACCACCCTCTTAAGTCAAGGATGGAGGTGATCATGCTCATCCACTAATCATCTTTAAGTGGGTCTAGACCTCCCTCAAAGGTTGGAGGGTATTGTTGTTATGATTGGTTAAATACAAAAAGATAAGTGTTAAAATACAAGCTAGGTATAAACACTTAGTGAATTTTACATAGTGAAGATGTGAAATTTGAGCTTCAATTGTAGGCGCTTTAAAAATGCATTTTTGGGTTCAAAGTGATGCATGTAGGTATCTAAGGGTTGCCAAAAATTTTGGTAGCATTTGGAGCATTTTTAGGACCTTTGGAAGTGTCCAAAAACATAGAGGGTGGTGATGCGTCCCCAAACAAGTGGTGTAGCATTGCCTGATGCTTAGGGTTTCAAAAAACACTAGCAGGCAATCCATCGCCTGCATGTCCTGAATGCAGGTGACGTGTCGCCTACTGGAGTCCGTACAAGTTACATAAATTGCTCTAAATGACGGGTTTTACAAGTCTAATTCTATTGGTTAGACCTAATGACAATGCCTACTCTATATAAGGGTCAAAATAGAGTTTTGGAAGACTTGATCACTCGCTCCAATCTCTCTCTACCCCCCCCTCCCCCTCTCTCTAGCTCCAAGAATCTTAAGTTTTCTCCAAGAACTCACAAAGAAAGTGCTTGACTTTGTGATTTTAAGGCTTGTTCAATCTCAATCCTCATTTCCTCCTAGAAAATGCCTCAAGTATCCATGGTGGCTAGGAAATAGAGTATTAGGACAACGTTAAGAAACGTGTATAAGCCTTGGTTTTGTGGTTTTGCATTGTTTTAAGGATTTTCTCAAAGTGGTTGTTCTACAAGGGTTTTGAAGGTTCATCAAGGTTGAAGAAGATCATTCACCATCTTGGGTTTGCATAATATTTCTCAATCTTTATTTATTCTTTGTCGATCCAATTTTTGTGTAGATTCTAAATACTCAGGTGGTGTTATCTCACTCTCCCCCAACATTCTAATATTCTATAATCTGATATAGCATATCATGGAAGAATCTAACTCTTTTTCGGCATCAAAATTCATGACTCAAGACTTTGTAAGATTGGATAGGTTTTATGGGACTAACTTTGTTTGTTGGCAAGACAAGATTAGATCCTTGTTCACTACTTTGAAGGTTCTTTACATCTTGGACAAAGACCTAAAAGCCTTGGGAGAGCCCAAGGAAGATGATACTCAAGAAGTTGTCAAAGAAAGGAAGAAGCGCGAAGAAGATGAATTGATATATAGGGGTCACATCCTCAATGCTCTTTCGGATAGGCTCTATGATCTCTACACCAACACCAAGACCACCAAGGAGATTTGGGAGACCATGGAAAGGAAATACAAAGCAGAAGAATAAGGTACATAGTAATTCCTAATTACTCAATATATGGAATTTACGTTTCATGATAATAAACCCCTTCTCCCTCAAATTCACGAGTTGCAAATTGTTGTGAATAAATTGTCTACACTCAAAATTATATTGCCGGAACAATTTATTGTTAGTGCCATTATAGCCAAGTTACCTCCTTCTTAGAGAGGCTATAGGAAGAAAATTCTCCATAGGAATGAGGAGATTTCATTGGAGGAAATTCTCAAACACTTGAGAATTGAGGAGGAATCTCGTTCTAGAGATAAGAATGAGGAAGAGTCTAACGGAGAGACTTCCATGGCCAATGCGGTGGCTAACCCTCCTAACAAAGGCAAAGGAATTGGTAAGAACAAGGGCAATGGTCAAAAACTCTTAGGGCCCAAGAAGAATGAGGGATAATTCAAAATTTCCAAGGGACCTTGCTTTGTGTGTGGAAATTAATAACACAAGTATAAGTATCGTTTACAATGAATAAAATGGAAAGTAAAGTATCGTTCCCACGAGGATTGAATATTAATTACCAATGAATTAATTTCTTCGTTCTATTTGGTCAATATAACTTTGATTGGTAAATAATGCAATAAAAAGAATAAAAACAACTGAAATTAAAAGAACAAATATTGAAGAATTTAATTAATGGATGAAAACTAGGATATGTAATTTCATCATTTATCCACTCTATATCTTATTAACACAATTTATACTATTCTTCTTCCTATTGTGGTAGCGGATCAACAAGGATAATCTATATTCTTACCAATACATATAGATCTCAATTATATGCAAACTTACTTTCTACATCTTTGTGATAAATTAAACATATAATAGACATTAAGCAAAACAATCCTAAAGCTACACAAACCATACATGTACTCTCGTCCAATATCGAAATTCATGTTTATTCAACTATAACTTATTTAACTCTCACTTCTCAGATTTTGAATTAAAATCATAAATCATGTAAATGGTGATCAAGCACTCATAAGCATTAAGCGAAAATTGAATAAATCACAATATAGAAGAAGAATTCATAGAAATTGCATTAAATCATTAAGGAGTTTCAAAGGACTCCATTACAAACCCTAGAAAGTGAAATTAGTTCATAACTAAAGCAATAATAATACCCATTAAACTAATTAAAAGCATTAAAATTCAGAAAGTAAAAGAAAGATGAAGAAAAACTCTATAGGATCCCCAACTGTCATCTCCTCCAATCTCTAATCGCTTTTATGAGTTTAACATAGTCTCCTCCCTAAATCGCACTAAATGGTGTTTAAATAGAAGCCCTAGCGATTTGTGATGAAAATACCATTTTACCCCCCGTTTAAATTCCAACTTATGATTCCCGTACAGACGCAAGCGTCGCGGCTCAGAAACAAGCACCACGGCGCCTCTGCGATATGTCCCAAATGTTGTAGCTTCTGATTTTGACCGCGCCGCAACTCTGACTTCAAGCACTATGACTTAAAATGGGTTAAACCTCTACAGCCTTGCAGCACACATACCAGTGTCTCGACTCCTGAGACTCCAAAACTATAGGGTTCTTGAGTTTAGTTGGGTCGCGGCTCTACTAATAGGCGCTGCGACTCAAATTTTTTCTTCCCATAAAATTAACTTCTTTTGCTCTCGGTATGAAATTTGAGTAGCCCACACACTCCCAGATGGTTCCAATATCACATTTGCGTCAAACTTGGCAATTTAATACTCAGATACACACTTTTCTCCTCAATCCACTCCATTCTCGTAACTAAATGCTCATCTGCAAATACATAAAACCAAAGCATAATATCGCACAAAATCAATCATAATCAACTAAAACCTAACCTAAAACACACTGTAAAATGGTGCTAAAATCAACCTAACAGAGTCCTCTACTAGGTTTGAAGCCTCTAAAAGGGCTGCCATTTAGGAGAACCAAGAAGGAAACTGTAGTAACACACCAATTAATCAGATCAATGAACTGATTTGTAAAGCCAAAACAATGCATGACTTTGAATAAAAACTCCCATTCTAGGAAATCATATGTTTTCAACATGTCTATCTTAATCCCAACCAGACATGTTGCACCCCTCCTTTGTTAAAAGTATGCATAACTTCTTGGGCTACCACCGTGTTTTCTGCAATCCATCTCCCTGGAACAAAGGAAGATTGGAACGGGGAAATAATAGCAGGGAGAAGAACTCGAATCCTATTTGCCAGCAACTTCGAGATAATTTTATAGACAACATTACATAGACTGATTGGACAATATTCATCAAAAGTAATTGTTCCTTCTTTCTTTGGTATGAGGATGATAAAAGTTTGGTCTACTTTCTTGATGAACTTGCCATGTTGAAAAAACTCATGAACATAAGCATAAATGTCTTGGCCAACAACATCACAGTTTGCTTTGTAAAACTTTGCTGGCATCCCATCTGGGCCCGGAGCCTTAAGCAGAGCAAGAATCCACACCACCTTCCTAATTTCCTCAGCCGAAGGAATTCTATAGAGATCCTTATTTGTTGCATGAGATACAGAGGCTTGGATTAAGTCTGATAAGTCATCTTCCAAAGCAGTTCAATCTAAATCATACACCCTCCTAAAATTTCTAATGAAATACTCATCTATTTCCTCTATGGAGGATAACAAGCTTCCATTTTTAGCTTCAATCAATGAGATTTTATTCCACTTTCTTTTTATTATGGTTGATGTGTGGAAATATCTAGAGTTAGCATCTCCAAATTTCAACCATAACTCTCTAGATTTTTTACGCTAGATGAGATATTGTCAAGTTTCTACTTCATTCATCTCTATGAGGATGGTCTCTTCCAAGGCTCTTGAATCTTGTGAAGGAAATCTGTTCTGCACCTCTATGAGGAGATTATTTAGCATCTTCAACTTATCTTCACAAAATCCAAACACCTGTTTGTTCCAAAGCTTCAAGGCCGCAGTCGTATTCTCTAGTTTGCACATAACTCAGAAGCTATAGTATCCTTGTATAGCCATAGTCCAAGCCTGATTTATAATCTCTTTACAATCCGGATCCGAGAGCCAAACATCCAAGAAACGAAAAAGGAGCAAAAATTTTCTCAGCAGATGAAAAGAGATCTAACACCATGGGTGAGTGATCTGAATCCTTTATGGGAAGGCTATAAACTCTCGCCTTGTCAAACGTGGTAAGCCAGTCGTGACTCACTAACACCCTGTCCAGCTTCCCTTGATAAGAGTATCTAAACCTTGGTTGTTGGAGCATGTAAAAAGTGCTCCAATGCATCCTAAATCAATGGCTCCTGTATCCAGCATAAACTCACACAGGCCATGGTCCTCAGCTTGTGTAAAATCTTGACCTCCCACCTTCTCATGAAGGGAAATAACAGAGTTAAGATCTCCCATCACAACCCACGGTGTGCTACAACTACCAACTTGGACGGCATAACTTTCCCAGAAACTATTCCAATGTGACCTATCAGGAGGACCATAGGTGAAGAACAAGGTCCACGCCGAAAAAAGGCCCATAGGACCAAATTGAATTACACTATTATTATACGAAGTATTGCTGACATTAACTAGAACCCCCATTTTGTTCATCAAGCAAAGACTCCCAACAATGCCATTTGCTCCTACCACCAAACCATTAACATACCCAGTTTCTCCAAAGAGCTTCCATCCTAATTACATCAAGCTTTTTTTCCATAAGAAACACCACATCAAGATCCACCATTCTAAGCAAGGCCCTTAGCGCCTTAACTGACGGACTTGGCCTAAGCCCCGACAGTTCCATGATAAAACTTTCATGGGGATCGAGGGGGCATGTTTTGGCCCGCCTCCTCGGCCTTGTGAAAATCCAAGTTAGGACTCGATTCATTAGTGACCAAAGTATTACCTTGACTCGACACCAAGTCCCTCGCTTGTTAGGTTTCTCCATGAATTACCTCTTCGTGAATCTCCTTTGTGCATTGTCCTGTTGGGTCAACCTTTTGTTTCTTCGGTGGAGATTCGGTACTCCTCTCATCTACTTTGGGGTTGGCATTCTGCTCATCTTGTACGTGTACTTGACCTGTAGCCCCCATCTCATTACCATGATAGATCTTTATACGTTTTTGGCCCACTTGGACTTCCTCCACTTTTGGCCAACTTGGGCCCAGATTACCCAATCCCCCAAAGAGTTTTCCCTTTGAAACATTCCTTGGGCCAGCTTTGGGCCACTTTATAGAGCTTGGTTTTCCAAAAGGGAAATTAGGGTCCAAAGACTCTTTAAAAATTGATGTCAAGTGTCTGATTTTTGCAGGATCAATGTTTGTATGTGCCCGTTGGGTCATATCACCATCACTCACGTCCACTGGCGTATGAATTGTACTCCATTCCATATTGGGGCCATCCATGCATGTACCATGCATCTTTTCCTCTTCATCTGAACGTGTATCGCCGTCCTTTGCAAAGCTAGTTCGAAATTTTCTTGCGTCGGGAAGAACCAAAACATTGGTTCCATTCGGACCTACTGTTGAAAAAGCCTATCTTGGTAGTTCAAGATGGAAAAAAAACTCTCAATCTGGGAAGCCACCCAAATCCAAGGTCCATACAAGCCCACTGCTTTTCTATCCTCAGCCAAAATGGCTTTCTCTTAGCAGAGCAAGCAACATCTTCATGACCTATGATCCCACACTTGTAGCATATGCTTGGAAGACGTTCAAACTTCAGTTGGATCCATCCCTTTTTCCCTTCACTATCTAGGTAAGAGAAACCCACCACTAATGGTTTACTGAGCTTAATCTCAACCTTAAAGCAAAAGTATTCATTTGTTACCATTCCTCTCCTCCGAGTTGGGTTCTCCTTAAGCACCCTACCGACTCTGGTTGCCAATGATGTGCGATTCTCATCTGTAAAACAATCAGTTGGGATCCCCATCGACCTAGGTCAAATAGGCATTATATCAAGGCTCACATTCTGCCATAACCCATCTAGTGGTAGAGGCTTAACCAGCAAGAAGCCCTCCATCGAAGACCAAGGGCAGTTGTCCAAGACAAACTGAACTTTAGAAATCTTTGTAAAGCGGAAAAGATCACTCCTTTCCTCACTTTCTTCATTCTCCATCCACGAGCTAGCCTCGACACCCTCCCCAAGACCGTTCTCATCAATCCTAGAGAGGTTGGTTTCTATGAAAATTATTTTCCAACCAGGGAAGTAGCCACATGATTCGCATGATTCGTAGTGTAACGCTCTGGCTACCCCAGAACAGTTACGGTGAACGGTGGACCGGAAATTTGACTCATTACCTGAGTCCTTTGGTCAAAATCATGCTCTAAGTGTAATTAGGAGGTTAAGGTATAAAACCAATAAACAGGAAATGGAGATTTTATTACAAACTGCTCTGCAGAGCTAAACAAAACATTTACAAGTGGTTCTCAGTACAAAATGGTCATTACAGTTTTAAATTTACAATCCCGCCGACCTAAGCGGCAAAAGTAGGGTAAACCCCCTAGTTCCTCTGAGAACACCTTGACCGTGGTGGTCAAGCGGCCGCATATGTACACACCACCACATCAGCTCTCCACTCAAGGCTAGGTGAGCTTTTCTTTTCCTTTACCTGCACCACATAACACCCATGAGCCAAAGCCCAGCAAGAAAACATAACACTTCTCATAAACGTTATAAAATGATTATCATTATAATCATACTGAACATAAAGCTTTCAACGAGCTACTAAACATCACATGATTTTAGCGGGAGAGTGGCTGCTAGGTAAGCCACTAGCCTCCAGGCTCTCTTTTCTAGTAGGAAGAGTGGCTAGGTAAGCCACTAGCCTCCAGGCTCTCCTTGTTCATCGACCTTCAGGGTCGGTCAGGCATTGATGTGCCTTGAGTCATTCAATGCTAATAGTCGATTAGATCTAATCTCCGTTGGCTTGCGTGAACCATGCTAAGACCATCATTGACTAATAAGTCAGCGCTAAGTGACCAGTGTCCAGTATCACCGCCGAACTTGACTAATAAGTCACAGCTTCACAGCTGACACTAACACCTTTGCCAAACCTGACTAATTAGTCAGTGCTATGCACAATCGAACAACATATGCTAAGCATTCCATGTTCAATCCATGTCCATATTACAAAATCAACATGCCTTACATATAACCATGCATGTCACACTTGGGGTGCAGTTTTCTTACCTCCGGTTCGAGCAAGAACAAGTAAAAGAGTGACCCTGAGAACGATCGACTTTTTGGTCCTTTAGCGGTTACCTGGTCATAACCAAATTATGGGATTCCATCAATAAAATAAATAATAAAAGGTTCCCAAACCAAAACCTAACCTTCGGGACCTCAAACACTACCCAAACAGGTAGTAGGTTCAACCCCGAGGCCCGAGCTTAAGCCCGTTATGACCAAACCGATATTTAACATTCTTTGATCGTCTCATGCCAAATAGCTCGAACAAACCCACATTATAATGTGGTCTCAAATTATATCACCAACATGCGAATAAATAATCAATTTACCCTTAACGGGCCAAATTACCATCACACCCCTGTATAAAGAGATATGGACTCACATGTATGCATTTCACATCATATCACAATATAATCAACATACACATGCATTTAATCAATTAATAACATAATTAAGCAAGTATGGCCCTCCCGGCCTACTGTTCACGCCGTTAAACACAACGGAGAATTCGGGGCATTACAACTATCCCCTCCTTACTGAAATTTCGTCCCCGAAATTACCTGAACAGCTCGGGATACTGACTCCGCATATCTGACTCCAGTTCCCAGGTCGCCTCCTCGACCTTGCTGTTTCTCCACAACACCTTAACCAAAGGAATTGTCTTATTCCTGAGGACCTTGTCCTTTCTATCAAGTATCTGAACTGGCTGCTCCTCAAATGAGAGATCTGGCTCAAGCTCCAGATCTTCATAGCTCAGAATATGGCCCACATCAGACACATATCTCCGAAGAGCTGATACATGAAATACATTATGCCTGGCGGACAACGCCGGAGGCAAAGCCAATCTGTAAGCCACCTGACCAATCCTCTCCAGGATCTCAAATGGACCTACAAATCTAGGACTCAGCTTGCCTTTCTTCCCAAACCTTCTCACCCCTTTCCATGGTGAGACTCTAAGGAAAACATAGTCCCCTACCTGGAACTCCACGTTCCTGCGCTTGGGATCAGCATAGCTCTTCTGTCTACTCTGAGAAGCAAGGATTCTAGCTCTAATCTTCTCTATAGCCTCACTGGTCCTCTGAACTACATCAGGACCTAAGTATCTCCTTTCTCCTGTCTCATCCCAATGAATGGGAGATCTGCACTTCCTACCATATAGCATCTCGTAAGGTGCTACTCCAATGGTAGACTGGTAACTGTTGTTGTAGGAGAATTCTATCAAAGGCAGATACTTACTCCAAGAACCACCGAAATCCAATACACATGCTCTCAGCATGTCCTCCAAAATCTGGATCGTCCTCTCAGATTGTCCATCTGTCTGAGGATGATAAGCCGTACTGAACTTCAACTTCGTCCCCATGGCTTTCTGCAAACTCCCCCAAAACTTGGAAGTAAAAGTGGGGTCCCGATCTGACACGATCGACCTAGGTGCACCATGGAGCCGCACGATCTCTCTCATATAGAAATCTGCATACTGATCAACTATATATGTAGTCCTCACTGGCAAGAAGTGAGCTGACTTGGTATAGCGATCCACTATCACCCAAACGGAATCATGCTGACCAGTAGTCCTGGGTAAGCCCACCACAAAATCCATTGTGATGTCTTCCCACTTCCACTTTGGAATATCCAGAGGCTGCAGTGACCCTGCCGGCCTCTGATGCTCAGCCTTGACCTGTTGACATGTCAAGCACTTAGCTACATACTCCACTACATCTCTCTTCATCCCCGGCCACCAATATAACGATCTCACATCCTGATACATCTTTGTGGTGCCTGGATGCAAAGAGTAAGGTGTAGTATGAGATTCATCCAGAATCTCTCGCCTCAATGCAGTGTCTAACGGAACACATATCCGCCCTTTATATCTCAACAAGCCTACCTCTGACACTGTATAATCTTTGGATGCTCCAGCCAAAACATCCTCCCTGATCTTGATCAGCTGAGGATCACTCAACTGACCCTCTTTAATTCTCTCTAACAGTGTAGACTGTAGCGTTATGTTAGCCAACCGGCCCACCAGCAACTCTATACCAGCTCTGGTCATATCATCTGCTAACTCTCTGGCTATCAGCCTCATACCATGAATCTGCCCCGGACCTTTCCGGCTCAAGGCATCAGCTACCACGTTGGCTTTCCCTGGGTGATACAAGATCTCACAATCATAGTCCTTTACTAACTCCAGCCAACACCTTTGCCTCATATTCAGGTCTTTCTAGGTGAAGAAATATTTCAGGCTCTTGTGGTCTGTAAAGATCTCACATTTCTCTCCATAGAGATAGTGCCTCCATATCTTTAAGGCAAAAACCACAGCTGCCAACTCCATATCATGAGTAGGATACCTCTTTTCATACTCCTTCAGCTGACGAGAAGCATAGGCAATAACCCTCTCTGATTGCATCAGAACACAGCCCAAACCCTGATGAGAAGCGTCACAGTAAATCACAAACTTCTCCTGGTCTGTCGGAAGACTCAGAATCGGAGCTGTAATCAACCTCTGCTTCAGTTCCTGGAAGCTGTTCTCACACTTATCTGACCACACAAACTTCTGGCTTTTGCGTGTCAGCTCAGTCAAAGCACTTGCAATCTTCGAGAACCCTTCCACGAACCGCCTGTAATAACCTGCCAATCCAAGGAAACTTCTAACCTCAGAAGCATTCTTTGGCCTTGGCCAATCTCTGACCGCTTCGATCTTTGCTGGATCTACCTTAATCCCCTCCTTACTGACAATGTGTCCAAGAAAGGATACCTGAGACAACCAGAACTCACACTTCTTGAATTTAGCAAACAATCTATGTTCTCTCAGTCTCTGCAGAACCAACCTCAGATGCTGCTCATGTTCCAACTCAGTCCGAGAATACACCAGAATATCATCGATGAAGACGATCACAAACTGGTCTAAGTAATCCTTGAACACTCTGTTCATCATATCCATGAAAGCAGCAGGGGCATTAGTCAACCCAAATGACATAACCAGAAACTCATAATGCCCATACCTGGTACGAAAAGCAGTCTTCGGTATATCTCCCTCCTTGACCCTCAACTGATGATAACCAGAACGAAGGTCAGTCTTAGAGAATACCTTCATACCTTGCAACTGATCGAACAGGTCGTCTATCCTTGGCAAAGGATACCGGTTCTTAATTGTCAACTTATTCAATTCCCTGTAATCTATACACATTCTCAAAGAACCATCTTTCTTCTTTACAAACAGAACTGGCGCACCCCAGGGTGAGAAACTAGGTCTAATGAAACCCATATTCAGCAGCTCTTGCAACTGCACTTTCAATTCTTTCAACTCAGCTGGGGCCATTCTGTATGGTGCTCTAGACACTGGCTCCGTCCCTGGTGCCAGTTCTGTAACGAACTCAATCTCTCTGTGTGGTGGCAACCCTGGAAAATCCTCTGGAAACACATCCAGAAACTCACATACAATTCTGGTATCCTCTGGTCTCACTGGCACGACCTGAGTGGTGTCAACCACACTGGCTAAGAATCCAATGCATCCTTTCTGCAAAAGATCTCTGGCCCTCAACACAGAAATCATAGGAATACGGGGTCCATGCACAGTACCAACAAACACAAAAGGATCCTCACCATCAGGCTCAAAGGTGACCATCTTCCTTCTACAGTAAATAGTTTCCCCATACTTTGCCAACCAATCCATACCCAGTATCATGTCAAAGTCAGTCATAACTAACTCTATCAAATCCACTGACAACTCTCTGCCCTCTACTGTCACTGGCAAAGATCTGACCCACCTTCTGGATACCACTATCTCCCCAGTGGGTAACTGTAATGACCCACTAATCTAGACTATTTGGACCATTAACAAAACTATACATAAACTTACATTTTTACGAAAATACCACAATTTTATTTAGTAACTTGTAAAATAAGAGTTACTTACAAATAAATAAAATTCTAATAAGGATATGGGATCCCATTGTCTTTAAAAACAAAAGATGATTTTAAATAAAAGACATTACATAATTGGAGCGGAAAATACACATAAAACCATAAAAACATAAAATGAGACTACATCCTCGAATCGAATAACGCTCGGCCCCTTGACTCCATTCACCATCGATACACATCCTCTAAGCGTCACGAATCTTACCGCCTCTAAAGCTTATTTTCCTGCACATAAAACAGAAAGGAATGAGCCTAATGCCCAGCAAGGAAAATCTAACACATAGTCATATACATAATTTCATAAGAAACATAAAGACTTAACATAATACATATAACATACACTTATTATAATGGCCATTATTACTTGGGGTCCCATAGACTAAACAAGCATATGCCCATGGAATTAGTGGGGTCCTACTAGCTAAGTAGGTCATATGCCCATAATCCATTTGGGGTCTTGTTAGTCATATGGGTCATATGCCCAAGCCTACAAACATACATACATATCAAACACATTAATAACATAAAACATATAGATAACATAAGCACATAACATATTGATTCTAGCCTATTTTCCTTACCAAAGTTACCGGGATATAATGGACTGAGTTGGGACTTTTTGGAACACTCCTAAAGCCATAAGAAAGAGTGAGTCTAAAGAAAGGAGATGAAATGAAAGAGATGGAAAGACTAAACCATTTGAGAAACACGCTTACCGAACTTATGTGCTCAAGAACTTAGATTCCCTAACCAAAATGAAGATTAAGGTTAGAGATTGAGTAGAAGACTATGAGAAAGAAAATAACATAATACAGAAAGGAACTAGAGTTTTGGTTACCTCGAAGACTTGAAAGACCAATCTACACCTCCACCGAAATACTATAGAACTCACTTCCCAAAGTGTTTGATAAGCTTATGATGTTTAAGCTTATAGTTTTCCCAAACCAGGTGTTTACACTCTCACACTCACTTAACACTAGCAGCTTCTGAACTTAGAGCAAAAGGTGAATAATGGCTGGGTACTAGGTCCTATTTATAGAGTTTGGGAATGAAAGTATCTTGATTTTACTTGAATAAAAATAATGGCTTTTTAGGTAAAAAATCATTTGAATAATCGTTCAGCAGAGGCTGAAGACTCGTTCAAAAGATGCTGGACTGTTGAAGGAGTTTGAATGGCTGAAAGGAAATGAATTCAAAAACGTTTGAAAACATACTGGAGGAGGCGATATATCGCCCCCTATAGGCGATATATCGCCTGGGCCAGTATGCCCGAGGCGACCGTGCATCGTTTCGTGTTTTCTGTATTTACGTGCTGCGATATATCGCCCCCTATAGCTGCGATATATCGGCACACGCTGAATAATTAAACACGAAATTACACATTTTTTGCTAAGTTTGAATGGAGTAAACAGCCTTGACTAAGCCCTCAACGTATTCAAAGCTGCTGACTGACCCTATAACATTCAAACTTTACTCCTTATTAAATTAAATCCTCAAAAATCTTTAATCCTTAATCACCATTCATAACATGTGCTTAAAATCCTATTGGTTGATGTCTAGACCTTATAATATAATAAATATAATCCTTAATATCAGTCACATTAATC
The DNA here is from genome assembly GCF_963169125.1 of Humulus lupulus. Taxonomy (NCBI): domain Eukaryota; kingdom Viridiplantae; phylum Streptophyta; class Magnoliopsida; order Rosales; family Cannabaceae; genus Humulus; species Humulus lupulus. The sequence continues at coordinate 200,759,790 of NC_084802.1, forward strand.
AAACCTTAGGTTATACTTAATATTCTTAAACTATAGATTAAACTTAGAAAATCTATAAGTACTACTATGAGTGTCCAAATAATTCCCGGTCTGAACCAAAAATCCATAGTAACAAAGATAACACTAAACATACTATAACACTACTAAACAATTAGCTAAGTAAAGTTCTTGGACTCTACAAATTCTCCCCTACTAAAAAGAATTTCGTAATTTACTTACCAAATAACTCCGGATACCGGCCTTGCATGTCCTCTTCCAACTCCCACGTTGCCTCGCGTTCAGAACTATTGCTCCATAGGACTTTAACTATAGGAAAGCTCTTGGACCGTAACTGCTTCATCCCCCTATCTAGGATGCTAACCAGTCGTTCCTCGTAACTTAAGTCTTTCTGGAGCGCTATGGTATCGTACTTGAGGACGTGAGATGGGTCTGACACATATTTGCGTAGCATCGAAATGTGGAAGACGTTGTGACTATCGGCTAGTGCTGGCGGTAGGGCTAGTCTATATGCAACTGGTCCCACTTTGTCCAATATCTCAAAAGGACCTATGAATCAGGGACTGAGCTTGCCTTTCTTCCCGAACCACTTGACACCCTTCATAGGAGATATCTTCAGGAAGACTTGATCTCCAACTTGGAACTCCACATCGCGTCGCTTGGTATCCGCATAGCTCTTCTGACGGCTTTGAACAGCAAGCATACGCTGTCTAATAAGCGTTACTGCTTCTTGAGCTTGCCTAACAGCTTCGGGCCCTAGAAGCTGCCTTTCTCCTACCTCGTCCCAGTGCAACGGTGATCGGCACCTTCTTCCATATAGCAACTCATAAGGTGCCATCTCGATCGTCGACTGGTAGCTGTTGTTGTACGAGAACTCGATCAGCGGTAAGTACTTATTCCACGATCCTCCGAAATCAAGTACACATGCGCGTAGCATATCCTCTAAAATCTGAATCGTACGCTCGGACTGCCCATCTGTCTGAGAATGGAAAGCTGTACTAAGACTTAACTTAGTACCCATGGCTTGCTGTAAGCTTCTCCAAAATCTTGACGTAAACACTGATCCTTTATCTGATACTATCGTCTTGGGGATTCCATGCAATCGTACAATCTCTTGGATGTAGATGTCTGCATATTGGTTTGCCGTATAAGAAGTCTTAGCAGGCAAAAAATGAGCCAACTTGGTTAGTCTATCTATGACTATCCAAGCAGAATCATGCTGCTTATTCGTCTTTGGCAGACCCGTCACGAAGTCCATGGCTATATCGTCCCACTTCCATTCCGGTATGCTAAGCGGTTGCAATAATCCTGCAGACCGCTGATGCTCTGCTTTCACTTGCTGGCATACCAGACACTTAGATACATACTCCGCTATATCCTTCTTCATCCCTGGCCACCAATAGACTGCCTTGATGTCATGAGTCATCTTGGTAGACCCTGGATGAACTGAGTACGGGGTGTTGTGCGCTTCTTCTAGGATCGTCTTCTTAATACTTTGATCGTCTGGCACGCATACCCGATCCTTATATCTCAATAAACCTTGACTGGATATTGAGAAATCTGTAGTCTTGCCTTCTCTGACTGCATCCATGTGTGTTGCTAGTGTGCTATCATGTCTCTGACCAATCCGTATGTCCTCTAGCAGATTCGATTGGATATACAAGTTAGCCAGCTTGCCTACAACCACTTCTATTCTGGCACTGATAAGCTCCTACTGTAGCGGCTTTTCCATTCCGGATAAGGCTGCTAAGTTCCCATAACCTTTTCGGCTAAGTGCATCGGCAACTACGTTTGCCTTCCCCGAGTGGTATAGGATTTCGCAGTCGTAATCCTTTACTAATTCCAACCACCGGCGCTGCCTCATGTTAAGCTCCTTCTGAGTAAAGAAGTATTTTAAAATTTTGTGGTCCGTATAAATCTCGCACCGTTCTCCGTAAAGATAATGGTGCCAGATTTTTAATGCAAAGACCACCGCTGCCAACTCCATATCGTGAGTTGGATAGCGTTGTTCATACTCCTTTAACTGACGTGAGGCGTAGGCTATCACCTTGTCATTTTGCATCAGTACGCATCCCAATCCTAACTTTGATGCATCACAGTAGACAACGAACTTGTCGTTGGGTGTTGGGACACTAAGTACTGGTGTTGAGCAAAGCTTATCCTTAAGCAACTGGAAGCTTTCCTCACACTTATCATTCCAGTTAAACTTTTGTTGCTTCCGGGTCAGGTTGGTGAGTGGAGTGGCTATCTTAGAAAAGCCCTCTACAAACTTTCTATAGTAACCTGCTAGCCCTAAGAAGCTTCTTACTTCCGACGCGTTCTTTGGTCTAGGCCAATCCTTCACGGCCTCTACCTTCGATGGATCCACTGCAACTCCGTCTTTCGATATGATGTGCCCGAGGAACGCCACTTGTGAGAGCCAAAACTCGCATTTCTTGAACTTCGCGTAGAGTTGGTGCTCCTTCAATCGCGTCAAAATCATCCTCAAGTGTTCCTCGTGCTCTACTTCATCCTTGGAGTAAATTAAAATGTCGTCGATGAACACAACGACGAATTTATCCAAGTAGTCTTTGAAGACCCTATTCATTAAGTCCATAAACGCGGCTGGCGCGTTAGTAAGACCAAAAGACATAACCAAGAACTCGTAATGTCCATAACGAGTCCTAAAGGCTGTCTTAGGGATATCTTTTCCCTTTACCTTGAGCTGATGATACCCGGACCGTAAATCGATCTTAGAAAATACAGTCGCGCCTCGGAGTTGATCAAACAAATCATCAATCTGAGGTAGCGGGTATTTGTTCTTAATTGTTACTTTATTCAGCTCACGGTAGTCTATGCACATGCGCATACTTCCGTCCTTCTTCTTCACGAATAGTACCGGAGCTCCCCATGGTGAATGGCTTGGCCTAATGAAACCCAAGTCTAGGAGTTCTTGTAGCTGTGTCTTTAACTCCTTGAGTTCCGTAGGTGCCATCCGGTATGGTGCCTTAGAGATAGGCTCGGTGCCTGGTACTAATTCTATCGTGAAGTCTATTTCTCGATTTGGCGGCAATCCCGGCAAGTCATCGGGGAAAACTTCTGGAAATTCTTGTATAACCCGAACATCTCCAACTTTGAGTGATGTCTCCTTCTCCACATTCGTGATGCTGGCTAAGAACGCTTGGCATCCTTTCTCCATCATTCTCTGAGCTTTGAGAGATGACATTAACGGGGTGCGTAGTCCTGAAGCTTGTCCCATGAAGCACAGTTTCTGGCCGTCAGGAGTCTCGAACATCACCTTCTTGCGTCTGCAGTCGATCGTTGCGCCATACCGTGCTAGCCAATCCATGCCTAGTATGACGTCGAAGTCTTTGATCACCAACTCTACCAGGTCTCCTTCTAGTTCCTTGTCCTCAATCTTGATTGGTACGCCTCGTACAATTCGTGATGATAGAACTACTTTGCCCGAAGGCAACTCGGTTGCAAACCTAGTTCTAAATCTTTCACTAGGTTTGTCTAGTTTATCTATCATTCCTAACGAAATATACGAATGAGTGGCTCCCGAATCAAATAATACATGACATAAATTATTGAGGATGGAAACCTGACCTGTGACCACCTTGTTGCTAGCATCCGCCTCTCCTTGGGTTAAAGCAAAAACCCGAGCAGGAACCATCTTTTCGTCCTTCTTTCCTTCCGGCTTTTGCTGAGGACAGTCTCTTTTACGATGCCCTTCTTGACCACAGTTGAAACACTCCTTGGTGTTGGCGCGGCATTCTCCAGGATGCTTCTTCTGACATTTGGCTCATGGCGGATATTCCACGTAGCTCGACCTATTTCCCCCATTATTTGGTCGTGCCCTTTTATTACTGTCAGCTTGCTTGTTGTCAGGATGCCTTCTCTTCTGTCCGTTACCGTTGTTGTTGGACTGATTGTTGCCGCTATTGCTAGGCTGATTGTTGTTCCGACTGGCCTGAGGTTGGCTCTGCTGTCTGGGTTCAGGCTTGCTGGCTTCTTCTTTGCTCACGTTGGCCTGCAACCTTTCTACTTCAATTGCCGTCTCAAGAACGTCGGCATATGAAGTGTTTCCCGGGTTCGCTAGTTTCACCCCCATCTCGATCTTTGGTCGGAGTCCTCTCACGAATTTGTTCACCCTCAGATAATCGGTTGGAACTAACTCTGCCGCGAACTTGGCTAAGCGGTCAAACTGACGAGCATATTCCGCCACTGTTAAATTCCCTTGCTTCAGATTGGTGAACTCCTCAACTCTCGTAGCAAGTACCGCTGAATTGTAGTACTTCTTGTGGAAGAGCTCCACAAATCGGGTCCACGTCATGGTGGCAGCATCGTGGGATTGCTGGACCAAGTCCCACCATATCCTGGCATCTTTCTTGAGCAAAGATGAGACGCAGGATATGCGGTCTGCATTACTGAGGTTCATGTGGGCTAGGATCGGCTTCACATTCCTTAGCCATTCTTCTGCTTCAAAGGGGTCCGTAGTCCCTTCGAAGTTTGGAGCGTGCTGCTTGCAGAACCTCTCGTACACTGGCTCCATGTGCTGTACAGGATATGGAGCGTAATTCGTCATAGGCCATCCCCCATATGGACCAACTTGTTGGGGTGCTGGGGCCATTGGCTGTGGCTGTGGCTGCGGCTGCGGCTGTGGCGGAGGCTGAGGCTGAGATTGAGCCTGCTGGCGTTGTTGCTGCAGAAGTTCCTCGACTTGTTGTCGCAGTCTCGCAATCTCTGCAGTGTTGTCAGCTGGCGGTGCCAGCGCGTTGCGGCGAGCCGTAGCACGCACTCCCCTTCGGCGAACTGGAGGGACTTCATTGGTTGCTGGGACGTTGTTGGAGGCGTTTCCGTTGGTGCGAGCAAATCTTCTGAGCGACATCTTCAACAAAGTTCTAACAGTCGAGAACATGTTAGAACTTATCCTAATAGGCTCTAAGACAAAACTTATTCTAAGCAAACATAACTCAGACCTATTAATTATGATTTCTTATGAAAAAAAATTATGTAAGCCTTCTTTATGATTAGGGTCTGTTTCTAAACTTAGAAAAATAAGCCATCTTTATAATTTATTAAGTCTGTTTCTAATCATCCTATATGACTTAATCCTCAGGCTCGAAACTTATCTTTGTTCCAAAGTTACCCATATTGAGGGAGGGCTGGGATCAGTAAAATCGTTCCCACTACTATGGCCCCCTAAACTCTCAATATAGAACCCGGTCCATTGATTTGTATCCACCCTCACCGAACTTGGTCATTATTTATTAAATTTATTATTTATTATGATTGTAGAAAAAATCAAACTCATACATGTCATTCAAAAATAACAATTGTATTTATTTGGAAAAAGGTTTTCACTAAAACAATCATACATGCAAAGATAATAAATAAAATAAATAACGAAAAATAAACTAATTTACAATTATTATTAACTGAAAACATAAGGGCTAAAACGTTAACTAAACACATAATCAAAACAACTAAAACATAAACACTTACATTGGCGGTCAGATTCGGAGCTTTGAGCGTGTGTATCGAGGAGAACTTCATGCGAAGGAACCGTTTCTCTGATACCAACTGTAATGACCCACTAATCTAGACTATTTGGACCATTAACAAAACTATACATAAACTTACATTTTTACGAAAATACCACAATTTTATTTAGTAACTTGTAAAATAAGAGTTACTTACAAATAAATAAAATTCTAATAAGGATATGGGATCCCATTGTCTTTAAAAACAAAAGATGATTTTAAATAAAAGACATTACATAATTGGAGCGGAAAATACACATAAAACCATAAAAACATAAAATGAGACTACATCCTCGAATCGAATAACGCTCGGCCCCTTGACTCCATTCACCATCGATACACATCCTCTAAGCGTCACGAATCTTACCGCCTCTAAAGCTTATTTTCCTGCACATAAAACAGAAAGGAATGAGCCTAATGCCCAGCAAGGAAAATCTAACACATAGTCATATACATAATTTCATAAGAAACATAAAGACTTAACATAATACATATAACATACACTTATTATAATGACCATTATTACTTGGGGTCCCATAGACTAAACAAGCATATGCCCATGGAATTAGTGGGGTCCTACTAGCTAAGTAGGTCATATGCCCATAATCCATTTGGGGTCTTGTTAGTCATATGGGTCATATGCCCAAGCCTACAAACATACATACATATCATAACACATTAATAACATAAAACATATAGATAACATAAGCACATAACATATTGATTCTAGCCTATTTTCCTTACCAAAGTTACCGGGATATAATGGACTGAGTTGGGACTTTTTGGAACACTCCTAAAGCCATAAGAAAGAGTGAGTCTAAAGAAAGGAGATGAAATGAAAGAGATGGAAAGACTAAACCATTTGAGAAACACGCTTACCGAACTTATGTGCTCAAGAACTTAGATTCCCTAACCAAAATGAAGATTAAGGTTAGAGATTGAGTAGAAGACTATGAGAAAGAAAATAACATAATACAGAAAGGAACTAGAGTTTTGGTTACCTCGAAGACTTGAAAGACCAATCTACACCTCCACCGAAATACTATAGAACTCACTTCCCAAAGTGTTTGATAAGCTTATGATGTTTAAGCTTATAGTTTTCCCAAACCAGGTGTTTACACTCTCACACTCACTTAACACTAGCAGCTTCTGAACTTAGAGCAAAAGGTGAATAATGGCTGGGTACTAGGTCCTATTTATAGAGTTTGGGAATGAAAGTATCTTGATTTTACTTGAATAAAAATAATGGCTTTTTAGGTAAAAAATCATTTGAATAATCGTTCAGCAGAGGCTGAAGACTCGTTCAAAAGATGCTGGACTGTTGAAGGAGTTTGAATGGCTGAAAGGAAATGAATTCAAAAACGTTTGAAAACATACTGGAGGAGGCGATATATCGCCCCTATAGGCGATATATCGCCTGGGCCAGTATGCCCGAGGCGACCGTGCATCGTTTCGTGTTTTCCGTATTTACGTGCTGCGATATATCGGCACACGCTGAATAATTAAACACAAAATTACACATTTTTAGCTAAGTTTGAATGGAGTAAACAACCTTGACTAAGCCCTCAACGTATTCAAAGCTGCTGACTGACCCTATAACATTCAAACTTTACTCCTTATTAAATTAAATCCTCAAAAATCTTTAATCCTTAATCACCATTCATAACATGTGCTTAAAATCCTATTGGTTGATGTCTAGACCTTATAATATAATAAATATAATCCTTAATATCAGTCACATTAATCAAACCTTAGGTTATACTTAATATTCTTAAACTATAGATTAAACTTAGAAAATCTATAAGTACTACTATGAGTGTCCAAATAATTCCCGGTCTGAACCAAAAATCCATAGTAACAAAGATAACACTAAACATACTATAACACTACTAAACAATTAGCTAAGTAAAGTTCTTGGACTCTACAGTAACAAAGTACCAAACCCCACAGCATAAAAGTCACAAGGTCTACACAACCTATCAATAATGCTACTAGAAACAAAGGAATGTGTAGCACCAGAATCAATTAACACACGATAAGGGGTTCCTGCACTAAGAAGCTGACTTGTAACAACTGAGGGGGAAGCCTCAGCTTCTGCTTGAGTCAACGTGAACACTCGAGCTGGGGCCGAGCAATCCACCTTTCTGGGTTCCTCTTTCCCCATCTGAGGGCAGTCTTTCTTAAGGTGACCCACTACTCCACACAAATAGCAGGCCTTTGCTCTACACTCCCCCAAATGGCGCCTCTTGCACCTAGGGCATTCAGGACGAGCCTTCCAGGCTTCACTGCTCCCAGGACGACCTACTGTAACACTACGAGGTCTCCTGTCAGGACCTGGAACTGGGAAGGTATCAGGAACCTTCCTCTTCTGATCACTGGGGCCAACACCCCTACCAGAACCAACAAATGGAGGACCTGGCCTCCTGAAATCCCTTCTGGCTGCATTGTCACGCCAGATCTTAATCTCTGCACTCTCAGCTGTGAGTGCCTTCTCCACCACCTGTGCATAAGTAGTGACTCCTGCCACAGTGGTGATGCGAACGTCACGAGCTAACCTGGGCTGTAGTCCCTGGAGGAATCTCTCTCTCCTGGTCCCATCAGTGGGCATCAGCTCTATGGAAAACTTTGCCAAACGGTCAAACCTTAAGGCATATTCAGTAACTGATAAGCTTCCCTGAAGTAGCCTCATAAACTCATCGGCCTTCGCCGCTCTTATAGCATCATTATAGTACTTCTCATTAAACAAGGTCTGGAATTCCTCCCAGCTCAGAAGATTAACATCTTTGGTCTGACCAACCACTTCCCACCATATCCGGGCATCTTCCCGAAACATATAGGCAGCACAGGCCACCCTCTCACTACCCACTACCTTCGTAAAGTCAAGGATAGTGTTAAGCATGCTCATCCATTGTTCAGCTTTAATAGGATCAGCGCTGCCTTCAAAAACTGGAGGTTGCTGTTTCCTGAACCGCTCATAAAGAGGTTCCAATCTGTTTTCAACCCCAGGCAACTGCCCAGTAACTGGCACTGACACAGAAGGTGCCTCTGGTACATTAACCACTGCAGGCACTTGTTGCTGCCTCAGGAGACGAAGCTCCTCTCCCTGCTTCAACACTATAGCCTGCAAATCACTAAACAACTGTTGCCAGTTTGCAGGTGCTGGCTGTGGAATCTGGGATTGGTCATTCTCTTGACCCTGGCTATTGTCATTATTCTGACCCTGACCACTCTGGCCAGCTGTAGTGTCTGTCTGTTCTGGGTTCATTCTGTCACTGATACCTTACTGAAACAATAATAACCAATACGGCCAGTCAGGTAGTAATAACTAAACCTCTTGCCGCCTCACGGTCCAAGAACAAGCAGACAATTATCATATTCCACAGTCATTCAATATGCACAAACAGATACATGTTTATGGCACTCAGCACTCAGCATGTATCATATAACAGTTCATGATATCTCATACATACAGGTAAAGCATTTGCACCACATTTAGGCAGTTATGCACATAACTACATAAAGAGTTACCAAACCAAGAGTCGAGCTTGACTTCAGTGATGTGTGTACATGCCCAGCCAGTCTACAGGAACCTTAACCTTGGCATTGCTCTGATACCAAGTTGTAACGCCCTGGCTACCCCAGAACAGTTACGGTGAACGGTGGACCGGAAATTTGACTCATTACCTGAGTCCTTTGGTCAAAAACGTGCTCTAAGTGTAATTAGGAGGTTAAGGTATAAAACCAATAAACAGGAAATGGAGATTTTATTACAAACTGCTCTGCAGAGCTAAACAAAACATTTACAAGTGGTTCTCAGTACAAAATGGTCATTACAGTTTTAAATTTACAATCCCGCCGACCTAAGCGGCAAAAGTAGGGTAAACCCCCTAGTTCCTCTGAGAACACCTTGACCGTGGTGGTCAAGCGGCCGCATATGTACACACCACCACATCAGCTCTCCACTCAAGGCTAGGTGAGCTTTTCTTTTCCTTTACCTGCACCACATAGCACCCATGAGCCAAAGCCCAGCAAGAAAACATAACACTTCTCATAAACGTTATAAAATGATTATCATTATAATCATACTGAACATAAAGCTTTCAACGAGCTACTGAACATCACATGATTTTAGCGGGAGAGTGGCTGCTAGGTAAGCCACTAGCCTCCAGGCTCTCTTTTCTAGCAGGAAGAGTGGCTAGGTAAGCCACTAGCCTCCAGGCTCTCTTTGTTCATCGACCTTCAGGGTCGGTCAGGCATTAATGCTCCTTGAGTCATTCAATGCTAATAGTCGATTAGATCTAATCTCCGTTGGCTTGCGTGAACCACGCTAAGACCATCATTGACTAATAAGTCAGCGCTAAGTGACCAGTGTCCAGTATCACCGCCGAACTTGACTAATAAGTCACAGCTTCACAACTGACACTAACACCTTTGCCAAACCTGACTAATTAGTCAGTGCTATGCACAATCGAACAACATATGCTAAGCATTCCATGTTCAATCCATGTCCATATTACACAATCAACATGCCCTACATATAACCATGCATGTCACACTTGGGGTGCAGTTTTCTTACCTCCGGTTCGAGCAAGAACAAGTAAAAGAGTGACCCTGAGAACGATCGACTTTTTGGTCTTTTAGCGGTTACCTGGTCATAACCAAATTATGGGATTCCATCAATAAAATAAATAATAAAAGGTTCCCAAACCAAAACCTAACCTCCGGGACCTCAAACACTACCCAAACAGGTAGTAGGTTCAACCCCGAGGCCCGAGCTTAAGCCCGTTATGACCAAACCGATATTTAACATTCCTTTATCGTCTCATGCCAAATAGCTCGAACAAACCCACATTATAATGTGGTCTCAAATTATATCACCAACATGCGAATAAATAATCAATTTACCCTTAATGGGCCAAATTACCATCACACCCCTGTATAAAGAGATATGGACTCACATGCATGCATTTCACATCATATCACAATATAATCAACATATACATGCATTTAATCAATTAATAACATAATTAAGCAAGTATGGCCCTCCCGGCCTACTGTTCACGCCGTTAAACACAACGGAGAATTCGGGGCATTACACGTAGCCCCTTCTGTATCCTGCTAGATCAATAGCAAAATAATCCACATCCATGTTTTCCATTTCATTGGACATTTCATCGATAATATCCGCATGTGAATCAATCTCGATGATCTCCTCTTCTCGTTCCATCCAAACTCATTTGAAAGTTACTTTGAGATCCCAAAAACTCTTTCAAAATCTTGCCAAGCAAGGCCAATATCAAATTCATTAAAATCAAATTTCTGGATCAAAAGTTATGACTAAAACACTGAGACAATTTTTTAAGAAATGTATTTTAATTTTTTTATTTCTTTATTATTTTTAATTTTCATTTTGTTAATGACATTTTAGTATTATATGAAAAAAAATAATTATTTTTGTTAAGATAATTATAAAGAAGATATTTGTTATAACTATTTTTCTAATAAAACATATGTATACATATTATTGATTAAAATGAGATATTTCAAAAAGTAATAAAAAAAATCAAGCAATCAAGAAACTGTTAAAGTTAACGGATGCACACCAAATTTTGAAAAGAGTAAAGTATATTATCATTGTAGATGGCGAAATATTGGAGAAGAAAGAAGCAATGATTTATTTACTAATACATACAGATACATATAAAAGTGAGGGAGGAGGAGAATGAATACCCTTAGAGAAGTAAACAGATGATAGAACCAGAGAGATTGTGCGATAGAGAGAGAAGTCACTATTACAAAAATAGATTTTAGGACTCCCGTGGTGTGAGTCCTAAAAAAATTTTACTACTACAAAAAAAAAATATTTTAGGACTCGTAATGTGTGTCCTAAAAAATTTCTTTGAGTACCTTTTAATTAATTATAATTTTATTTTATAAATTAATATTTGGATAAAATGCCTATTTTTTTTTTTAAAATCTCATTATTGCTGAATGAATAATAAATATATACTTATATATTTAAAATAAATAAATTATAAAAAATATTAGAAATATTACTATGAATAGTTGAATGAATATATTAAAGATACACAAAAACAAAATCAAAGCAAACATTGTTAAGATAACTACAAACATATGCAAACATTAATCTACACCAATATTATTATATGATTATATACAATCAACCTGAATAACATATCTGAAACTTTTCCATTGACATAAAGATCCAAACAAAACTTTTCCATTGACATAAAGATCCTAACAAATACAACACCTGAAAATCCAAACAAACACAACCTGCCAGCCACCACCTGAAAATGAAGACCCGCCTGCGAGCCACCACCTCTGTGAGCCACCGTTGCAGCGAGCCCCTCCACGAGCCACCACCTCATCGTGAGCCACCGGCGTTGATGTGGCGCATTTGCTTGAGCGTGCCACGGATCTCGTCGACGGCGTCCATGTGCAGCCATGTGCTTGGTCTTGGAAAGGCTGAGGGAGACAAGGAGACGCATGGGTCAGCAGGGGAGAAGAGGGTCGGGAGGGAGGCTGAAACTTTTAGGGTTAGGACTTTAGTTTATTAGGTCAGATTTTTTTTTTAAATACAATATTCGAGTATAACCCCAAATAAATAAAATTAAATTTTCTTTTCTTTTTTTAAAAAATAAAAATAAAAGAAATCTGTTTTTTTAATTTAGTTATTAAAATAAAGCTTTAATTTATTCATTTATATATCATTTTTTACTTAAAAGTTTTTAGGACACCCAAAGTGAGCTCTTAAAAGTCACTACTAACATTATACTTAAATTTTCTATTAAGGTTTTTTAGGACCCACATATGTTTTTAGGACACTCATTGTGAGTCCTAAATACAATTTTTAAGGAAAATTAGAGGGAATTTGAAATTTTTTAAAATTTAAACTTTTAGGATACACATAAGTTTTTAGATTTCGCAATGGGAGTCCTAAAAACATTCTTTTAAGACTCGCAACGCGAGTCCTAAAAAGTCCATAATGCTTTTTTAGGACTCGCATTTAGGTGAATGTCCTAAAAATGTGTCCTAAAAATGTATTTTTGTAGTAGTGAGTGGTGGTGATTTTAAATTTTAAATCACTGTTCTATAAGTAATCTTTTGATACTAACTCCTGGTATTAAGTACTCAAACAATTCAATCATATAAGAGTTCTCCACAAGAAGCTATATGTTAAGAAAAAAAATATAATTAAAAAAAATAGATACAATTAAAGCAAAAATCCATGAAGGATGATTTTAAAAAAATACATTCGTAAAGATGGAGAGAGAAGAAGATGTGTGCAAGAGAGTGAAAGAAAGAAGAGTTATTATCAATATTATTTATAGCTATTATATATAAATAACTTAGAAATAAATTAAAATTTAATATAATTGGGATAGGCAGTGTACAGTGAATAAATAAATATGTAAATATCCTAATTGTATTTTCAAATGAAATAATTTTCTCATCATTATTAATTTTTATTTTAAATTTTAAAAGCAACTCAAATAAACATAAGTTAATATGAAATTAAATTAAATAACTTTAAAATTTAAAATAAATGTAAAATTTCATAATTAACTAAATTTGTAACTTACAACTAATTTTTTATCCCAAAATAATACGAATTTAAATAATATTATTTCACACAAAGTTATAGATTTTTCACTTACGTTTTTAACAATATCTAATTCATTAAAATTGAATTTTTGGATCGAAAGTTACGACTAAATTTGTGAAATTTCATAATTAATCAAATCTCTAACTTACGACTAATTTTTTACTCCTAAATAATGAGAATCTGAAAAATAATATTTCACACAAAGTTATAAATTCTTTAATTATTTTGTGAATGGTGTCTAATTAATTGAAATTTAATGCTTAAATTGAAAGTTAGGGCTAAAATACTGAGATAATTTTGTGAAATTTCATTTTTTTTTTTTGTATTTCTTTATTATTTTCAAATTTAAAGAAATAATAAATATATTATTTACAAATATAAATTTAAAGGACCAATATTATCTACTGACTCTCAACGTTTAAATGTTGCGTGGATAAACAAAGATATGTGTGTATATATATATATATACACACCGACCGATCTAAAGAAAATATTTAGTGGATGCAAACTAAAAATAATGAAAGATGTACGGCTAAAAATGAAAGTAAGCCCAAAAAATACTGATAAAATGACGGACCCAGAAAAAGAGTTACTGGATGCAAACTAATAATAATAATAATAATAAAATCTTTTTTTACAAAATAAACCCATATTTTTCTATATTCACTCTCAGAATATAGTAGAATGTGATTTGAGGTGGCAGAATGTCCTTAGAAATGTAAATAATGTGTTATATTTTGTAAAGAAAAATTAATATATTATATATTTAGTACAATTTTTAGCATTATGCTCTAATGCATCGTTTCAAACCGCGGATGCTGTAATCTCCACCATATGTAGGTAATAATTTGGGTTACGACACGATGACACGACACGACATGAAAATAAATGAGTTTGGGTGATACTTTTAATAATCGTGTCATGTTCGTATTTGAGTTTTTGACATATTTAATAATCGTGTCGTATTTGTGTTTACTTTAATCGTGTCATGTCATAATTATGTTGACTCATTTAATAATCATGTCGTGTCATAATTGTGTCAGAGTTAATCGTGTCATAATCGTATTATCGTGTTGTATCGTATTTATGTCGTGTTGACCCATTTAATAATCGGGTCATATTCGTGTTCATATTTTTGACATGTAATAATTATGTCGTATTCATGTTTAATTTTAATCGTGACGTATCATAATCGTATCGACACAAATCTAACACGTTTAAACGAATTGACAGCGTCGTACCTCTATTTTTTTTCTCTTTCTTCTTCATCTTCTTCCTCTCGATATACTCCATTTTCCAGACTCCAATTTCCTTTTCTCTATTCCACCAAAACTTTCTTCTCAAACCAATTATGCCTCGCTAGAGGCTCGCTCTGTCTCCGCTCCACTCAAATTCACTGAACTCAATTTTTGTTTTTCTGTTAAAAATCTTTATTTTTTTTGGTGGGTTGGAATCTGATAATTGAAATATTTTAATTTTGAAACACGTGATGTTGTCTTCCCAGAGTTTTTGATGAGTTGGGTTATCCCCAAAATTGATACTTATTTTGAAGAATTGCGATTGCAGGATTGTATAAAAGAACTTTAGTGGTGATTTCAAATTCAATTAAGGGGCTGAGCTTATTTTGAAGAAAACTTACAATTGTTCGTTTGATATGGAGACCAACAAAGGGCATGGTGGATATGAGTTATATTTATACTTGAGTTTATCAGGGCTTCTAGTTTATCACACTCATTTCTAATTGTCTAGTAATATAAGTAGCATACTAGCTAGAAAACCAAAGATTGTAATTTGATAGAGGTAGTACTCACTCACTGAAACCACTAATGTTATTTTGGGATCTAAGCATTGAGAACTATTGTATCATTAGCTTTTTGAAGTGAATATTCCAGTTTAGTAGAGGTAGATGAATAAACCAATTAGTTGGTGATACAATGCTTGGTCATTTCTCTACCTAAAATCTTGAGCTTACATATACTTGTTTGGAGCTTTTACAAAATGAAAAGAGTTGGCTAAACTGTCATACACACACACACCTTATATAGGCACTAGAAAACAATCAGGTTTGTCTACATTCAGTTCTAAAATGTGGACACGAGATGAGATGATGAGTTCTTACTTTTATATCCTATCTAAACAGTGTTGCATTTATAGATAGCTCGTAGTGTTTCTTCGCATTCATGATGGTATCACTAGATGAGAATAGGCTTTATTTTGTTGTATTCTGATATTTTGATAACAGAACCAAGTACAATATCTCAGGTACTTAACAACATCCTTTGCTCAGCCCAGAAATTTTTGGTGTGGTTTGCTTGGGTCAGGTGAATATGGAGTTGGCTAGGATTGAAGCCAACTTTTACTGGGTTGTCATCTCAGGGACCAAAAGAAGATGCAAGGCTCTCAAAGTTTCTGTTTCTGCTGCTAGTGCTAATGAATCTGCAGTAGTCACTATGAATCTGCAAGGCTCTTTAGAGTTTCTGCTTCTGTTGATACTTATTTGTCATTTTTAAAGTGTTTGTAAATATTTATAAATATAATATACGATTGGTGGCTATCAATTAAACTATAAAAGCATTTCCTCTACAATGCGAGGCATGGTTGGATGAAACTGATTTATCTGTCTTTGTAAAATATGATAAAAATAAGTGTTAAAGAATATGCTGAAATGAATTATAGGATGACACAGCTGGAGAAGATTAGTCAGCAAAGGCTTAAAAGATGACAACGGCTACAATTGAATTGGATGAGGATGCATTCTGGTATCCTATTTTGTCTTTTGTACAATTGATTTATGGATTGTATATTCGAATATTCCTTTTCCAGAATATTCATTCTCTTTGTATAAATTGTATTCTGTAGCTCATTATTCCTTGAGCAGAAAAAATCAATACAGCAGAGTATATACAATAAAGCAGAGCATATATTCAAGTTCTCTTTCCCTTGATATTTTTTTAGTTTAAGTAATCATTCAGAAACATGATAAAATTACTAATAACACTACTCATAGAAAACCAGACATATGTATTAGTCAAGCAACTAGCAAGTGTTCATTCACTTAACATCAATCTATAAAAGAAGTTCAAAAAAAGCATGACAAAATGATGTATCTAATATAACTTCAAGTACGACAGGTCCTTCCTCTTCAACTTTTATTCATTAACTGCCACATTCTTGCTGAACTTCACTCATTTCACTTAAAAGGTTTCTGCAAATAAATAACATGGAAAAAACATAATAAAAGATCAAATGTGTGAAGAAATCAATGATAATAAAAGAATGAAATTAGTCTATACAGTTTATTACACACCAAAACCAATTAAACATTTAAATTCAAATTCCTTAAATTTATAACATATTAATATTTGAATTTATTAAACACTAATATGAGGATGATAAGAAATATCCATTCATTAATATGGTTGATTTATAGTATTGATCCCCTCAACTCAAGCACCTTAGCAATTTTACACCATGTGACAAAAGATGCTTTTTGTCTTTGTTTTCCCGTGACCTTGATAAGTTTTGCTACACAATGGTACTTCAAGTACTAATAATCCAATTCTATATCACTTCCTACTCTCAATTCTCTTCAGAATTATTGAAGACGCATAAGCAATGACGAAGCTAAGGTACTGGGAAGCCAATGGTCCCCTACCTTTTTTTTTCTATATATTTGTACAATGTATTTTTTTAAAAAAAATTATTATAAATTTATGTAAAAATGTATATTGGCCCCATAAAAAAAAAAAAAAAATTATACATTTATATATTTTGTATATGGTTGAGTAGCTTTTTTCGTCAAAAAAAAACAAATACATCAAACTCAAAGAAAAGAAGGATTGGACACCGAATTTTTACGTAGTAGTTTAGGTTATTAATTAACCATAGTCTACAAGTCAATTGTATTAGAAAGAAGAACTTGCAAAGTTCAAACCTTCTATAAATTTAGGCATCATTTTTTGCATGCTCTAAAATTGAGAATCATTTTACAAGTGATACCTTAGCCCTATTTATAGGTGGTTGAGGGAGTTTTATTAGCTCACTAATTGGGGATTACAATCAAATTAACCTAATGGGCTTGGATTACATATAAAGTGAGGGCACTTTCCCACTCTTTAGGTTTTTGGGCCTCAATTGCCGGTCATCAAGCCCACTGCAAGAGCTACGAGCCCACGATTTTCATGAAAAATGTGCTACTCAGGTACTATCAGGGGTAGTTGCACGTATCCCCATATTTAGGCAGCGTCTTCGACATACACTCTGTCAGTTGTACGAAATCGACAGCATGATCTTTGAAGCCACTGAATGTCAGGCACCTGTTTGTTGTCCAAATTCTCTCTCCAACTCACACCTGGCGAGAGTTTACCTTGCACGATGGGGGGCTCCTCAGAGCTTGGTGGATAGATCACATTCTGAGGAGCTTTACTTGAACCACGAAGCTATTAGTAAGATCACTTCCCTTCTGGGGTTCTCGGGGGTTGACACCGCGAGTGAGCCACCGGAGCACTTTCTCTAGCTATGACGAAACGACTCTTTACTATATTAGGTCTTAAGTCTCGTGGAGGGCTCAAACGACATTATAGACTAAGACCATATTATCGTATGAAGAAAACACGAACAACATACATATATTAGTATAATTTTTAATTAAAAAAAATTGACCCCCTTTATGTTTTAGTATTGGCTCCGTCATTGGGCATATTGAAAAGTGCTAAGCAAGAATTGACTAACACCCTCAAATAGCATGTCAAAAGAGTAAAACTAATGGGTGTGTTGAAATCTCGTTATGAGAAAGTCTTCAAGAAAAAAGTTGCTATACGATGAAAAACTTCTTGAAACTAGCCCAAGAATGTTTATAGATGTTGAAAAATGCAAGGAGGACTTGCGCTCCAACAAAACATAAAATTGTAATCAAGAGAATACGAGCAACGAGGTGCCCAAAAGCCAGCGCACTAGGTCGGTGATAGTGATAGACCAAAGTATGAACCTCGGTTTAATAATCACTACACATTACTAATTGTATCTTGTGAAAATGTCTTTCCCGAATGATATAAAAATGCACTTTTGTTGTTAAAAAATATTAAAATAAATTAAGTTATAATATAAATAAATCCTGTGAAAAATGCATTTTTTGTTTGAAAGGGATAAATTCTTATATTAATATAGATAATGTGATTCAAATGGCAAAAGAATATTGTAAAAGTTGCAAATTGAATTGCATAAAGTGATAAGCCAAAGCCCAAAGAAGAAATCCAAAATTGAAAGCCCAAAATAAAGTAGCAGCCCAAGCCACCCATATTAATATAATTGAAGCTCTTATTTAAAAATCCAAATTCCCATATTAATGTAAATAAGGTATGTAGAAAAATCTCATATTATCATATTATTAAGATATTTTTTTCTTAAATACACATTTATTTTTCACTTTTTTTACGATTACTATTTTTTTTTCAAACTTGAAAACAACTCATTATACCAACTAAACATCAACAAAAAACATCTGGAAACAACGTGAAAACACAAAAAAAAACATAAAAACAAAAAAAACGTAAAAATTTTCTTAAAACCATAAAATTGAAAAAATAAAACAAATGTTTGAGTGTAAAAATCATAATTTTTTAACGAAAATTAGAATTTTATATAATTTTTCCTATTATTAAAAAGAACCACGTAAATTTGACACTTTTAAATATAATGAAAAATTACATCTAGCCTTGCAAAATACATTTTATTTACAAAATTATCGGCCCAAGTTTTATTTACAGAAATAACAAATTTCTCTATACCATATTTTGAACTTTTATACCCAAAAAAAAAAAAAAAAACACACACACACACACACTTTTCTACATGCCAAATGTCGACAAGTCGATCACTACTCATGGGAATGGTACACTCGCTAGCTGCTATGGAAGCCTTTTTACCGACAATCACACAACCTTAATTTTGTTGCCAAAAGTCGTCGGATGATAGCACACTTGCCAAGTCTCCAGAGGCATAATTTTGATTGCATTTTTCGGCCAACTCCGTCCACTCCAAGGCCATGGGGTGGTACCATAGGAACGAGAACCGCAAGAAAAATTTGAACCATTTGTTTGCCTACATCAACATTGTTTTCCAAGGAGTTCATGGTTATATCCACCTTTAAAAGTAACTTCTTAGTTATTTTTCTAGTTGGCTACTTATCGTCACCGGAGAAAATGATTTGAAGGGAAGTTGGTTTTGTGTTATAATTCAAAAATAACATTTTAGTTAGTGACAAAGGGAGAGTTTTACATGAATGAGGTCTAATTCAAAGTTTATAATTTTAGTGAGGGCTTAAACTAAAATTTTGCAACTTTTATACATTAATATTATAAATATTTCTACTATTACTAACAAAATAATAATAATTGTATCATTTCAATGAGGGACTGCCACATGAGTGGCTCCTTCGCTGATTTTAGTTAATTTTTTATTTTATTAACAAAAAAATAACTATAATTCAAACGTAAATTTCACGAGTTATTAAAAAGTGCACTTTTTATTTTAAATTTAAAAGTTATCATACAACAGTCCAAATACTATTTGGTAACTTTTAAATAGAATATAAACATTTTTTTGGTAACTTGTTATATTGTTTGATTGCTTAAAAATTATGTAGTAACCTAAAAATTAAATCATATTTTAAAAGGTAAACAAAAGGTAATTTTTAAAAACCAAGATAACAGAAAAATTCATCCTCCATTCCTCTTAAGTGCTGAGATAGTAAATAACCATCTTTTGTGGAATTCAGCCCACATTCTGTGGGATGTAAGCTCATAAAATTGGTACAGAAAATAAATTTTTTTTGACAAGTAAGTATAAAAATAACATTTTTTTTATTTATTTAATTCCTTTGGTTAGTTATTATTGTACATAAAACTCGTTTTAATTGTAATTATGAATCCCTAAACATTATTGACTGTATCTTTGGATTCTTAAACTATAGTTGGGGTATCTCTTTTGGAATTTTATAATTTGGTATGCTATACATTCTTTTACAAAAACCATATCTTATGATCCCAAAATCGTATTTTTGCAAATAATATGGGCTGGTCGTATATTCATAAAGTTAGAATCGTGTATTTATGAAAAGCAGGCCCAATGGGATGCATGGGTCCATTCAAATTCTTGAATGAGCTGACACAAATCAACTTTGTCAAGAGAGAGAATTCTTTTCACATTTCCTACCTATTTATGAGCCCCTATGTTGATCATTATGGATGTATGGTTATATACAAAAAAAATTATGACTCTTTATAAAATTTCAACTACATCATTAAAATAATTTCACATATTTTAAATGATTACTACGCCAGAGTACCACAATTTGAAAAACCTGTAATGACAATTCTTTTAAAAAAAAATGTAATAGCACATAAATAAAGGGGATGAATAGCATCAAATAGCTTTCATCTCAAACCGTACGTCTTTGAAGTTCATAACACCTACTGTAAAACTACTTGATGTTATATAGCTGATGGTATACAATCTAATACAAATTTCATTTTCTAATGATATCATACTTATGTGCAGTATAAAATAGTGCTGCTATTCTCTTCCCTTTAATAAGAATAAAAAGATACTCAAAATTAAAATAGTCTATTCATATATGATCATTTGGGTGCCAATAACAACGACAAAATAGATATATTCATTAAAAAACTATAACTGCAACGTCTATTCTAATAGTAGCAATTACTTTCTCAAAACCTCCTTAACTAAATCATAAAAACTACTAAGAGAGAGTGATTAAATAGACATCATGGTTCAGAAGTCAAACAAAGATGAGACTAAAATCTAAAAAAAATAACAAATAAATTCAACATTCACATATATACATGTCGATAACAATACAAGTTCAAGCACAATGACATAAATAAATAATTAAAAGAATGAATCAAAACCATTTCGTACTGGAGAGCTGATGTATAAAGTTTTGGCATGATAATGAGTGCAAAATGGATCTAAAAATAATTCATCATATAATTTCAGTCTAGTCATATTTTAAACCTTTACGCAAGTGATGATAGGCTTTCATACTCTACAATAATAGAGTGATAGTTAATACATATTGTAATGACTCAAATTTCTTAATCAGGTTTAGGGCCTTGATTAGGGGGCCAAGATGACAAATCTTAGAATTATGTGATATTTATGTGTATCATTATATGATTATGTGAGTTATATAATAATATGACTTGATATGCATATTTAGGTGTATTAAATATGCATGTGAACTCATCATTTATGATTAATTGGGTGATTTTCATATTTTGGCAATTTCATGTATATTTGGCATATACGTGGCATGTGTGTGGTGCTTCATTATTATTTGGTTATGCTAGGGTTACTCAGCACGAGACGATCCTAGGAAGCAAGCTAGTGGGAAAGTCACAACGGGATTTATTCTTGACTCGGAGTGATTCAAGGGGTATTTAGTACATTACCGGATTATTGGGTAATGAGAATAAATATTTGATGATAAATTGGAAGTTAGTAAGATTAGGGGGAAATTATGGGAGTTTTGACAATTTTACCCCCGGGGGCGTTTTCGGGACTCCGAGCATTAGGATTTGCTTGAGGTTACTTAAGTTTGAAGTAACCTGTTAGAATTATAAAAGAACGTTCTCTCTCCCTCAAAAGTTCCATTTTCGTCACCCGATCACATTTTCGAAGGAAACTTGAGTTCTAGGACTCAGATTCAAGCGAGGATCAATGCATAGCGATTCTAGGGAAGATTAAAAGCTTATTAGCCGGAGGATTTAGCGGGGAAACAACTTAATCCGAGGTAATTCAAGTTTTAAGTTATTAATTTTTAAAGTTTTTAAGCTTGGAGTGGATTTTGTATTTTGATGAGTTTTTGGATGAATTGAAGCTTGGGTTTTATTGGTTTTGGGAGATTAGGATGTTTGAGAACTTTAATTTTGAGATTTGGATATGTTGGGGTCGAATTTGGAGCTTTTAAGCTCGAAGAACTCGAAGAACACAAAGCTAAAACCCATAATTTCTAGTTTGGGCGTTGTAGCACTAGGTCGGTAGCGCTAGGTGCTCTGTTGGGGGGGTTAAGGTTTTGCCTGTAGCGCTGTAGCGCCCGTAAGTAGTGTTGTAGCGCTACTCAGTCTTTAGAATGGGGTTTTTTGGTACTTTTTGGGGTTTTGACCCGAGGGCTTGGGTGATGATTCTACTACCTTGTTTGGTGGAATTGGAGGTCCCGAGAGTGCGGGATTGGTCCCGGGATTTGGGTTTTGGAACTTGAACTCATTGAAACACCATTTATGGTTATGACTAGGTTATTGCTAGGGGCTTGGAGTCAGGATTGTGCTTGTGACTCATTTATTGGTAACCTGTGCTTGGACCAAAGGTAAGAAAACTGCACCCAGTATGTGATGCATGCGATGTATAAGATACATGAGATTAGGGCATGGCATGAATGTTGAATATGAGTGTTATCCAGATTTCCGGATAGCGTTTAGATTGATGACCTCGGGGAAGCAGAATTATCGATGTCTTTCACGGAGGGTGACCAGAGCTCGCGGATGGACAGAAAGGCTTCGCCTCTCCTGTCTAGTATCCGGATTACTCTTCCAAACAAGCACAACACGGAAACTCGTCAACTCTCCCGGACTCCCGAAGGATACCCCTCGGGGAGGCCCCTTCCAGGAGAGGCTCTTCGAGTGGTCTCCGCGGAAACAGTTCCGTGCCCCGCACAGAACAAAACCGAACGGCCGAGTCCGGGAGAAGGCATATTTGGAATGATATCCGTCTGACACAGAATCCCGCCTGACACGCCCGTCAGGTCAAAGCCGCACACATCCCAGCACGCCTAAGGGTACCTTTTCGCCTACTGTTCCGCTGACAACTTGGAAAAGACGGCTGACTTTGTGTGTTCCCCATACTTTCACGTAAATATACCCACATAGAGTCTGGTAGCCATGCGACTATAGTAATTGTATCCCCTATTTATGGCTGGTGTAATTAAGACTCATGTACGTGGAGAAAAACCCTAATCCGAAACCCTAGCTATAAAGACTCCTTCCTTTTACAAGAAGGGGGGGGGGGGGGGGGAGAGGGATCAGATAGCAAAAGACTCTACCAAATTCTCTCTAGCTTCATCTTCTTTAAGAGAACCCGAGAGAAACATTGTGAGTGTGTGAAGTTCTTATGCACCAGCCATCTTACTGTAATCTTTTCCAAGTATAATAACATCGACTCGTGGACTAGGGCTTGTTAACGCCTGAACCACGTAAAAACACTGTTTGTTTAGTTACATTTTAGTATTTCTACGGTTCTTATCTTTTTATTATTCTGTTAGTTATTCGTTTCCGAAAAACTCGGTAAACAATGAGATTGATCAGAGCTTGAGTCTCTATATTTGTGCATGATTATAATTATGCTTCTTATTATTGATTAAACATGTTAAATGCCTTATATATGAATATTTGACATATGATTTATGTTTGTTTGCATTACCTCATTGAGGAAGCACCAACTTATTAGTCAGGGATCGGCATTGGTGTCAGTATTGATTGTGAAGCTGTGACTTATCAGTCAGGATCAGCAGTAGTACTGAACACTGGTCGTATGGTATTGGTTTATAAGTCAAGAACGATATTAACGTGTTTAACGCAAGCCGAAAAGATTAGATCTAATCGACATAAGAATTATCATCATAAGCATGAAATTCTTGACCGACCTTAAGTTCGATGAAAACTAAAAGCGCTTGTCTAGTCTAAAGACTAGTTATTTAGATCTAGAGCCCAAAGGCTAAGGTGACCTACACGTCACATGGCTAGGAGGGTATGGGACCTCAGTGATAGACTTATCAGTCATCTAACAGAGATAGACTTATCAGTCATCTACATAAGGATAGACTTATCAGTTCTCTATACAGAGAGATTATTAGTCATTTATACAGAGAGACTTATTAGTCATCTATACAGAGAGACTTATCAGTCATCCACCTAAGAGATAGACTTATCAGTCATCTAACTGAGATAGACTTATCAATCATCTAACTGAGATAGACTTATCAGTCATATATTTTGAGTGTGACTCATTAGTCACCTATTCAGAGTGTGACTCATTAGTCACCTATCTCAGAGAGTGACTTATTAGTCAATTATTCAGAGAGACTTATTAGTCGTTTACTTCAGAGAGACTTATTAGTCATCTACCTCAGAGCGAGAGACTTATTAGTCATCTACTCAGAGTGTAGGACTCCACAAACATTCATTTGTACCTGCTTGCATGCATAAGTAGGGTTATTTATGCTAGGCATGCCTATTATGACTTAATAACATGTTATTACTTGTTCATGAGCATATTGAGTTTTCTTGCTGAGCTTCGACTCACGGGTGTTATGTGGTGCAGGTAAAGGCAAAAGAAAGCCGAAACTTCCTTGAGTTTGAGAGTTTAGGTGATGATGTGTACATATGTAGCTGCTCGACCACCACAGCCGAGGGTTTAAAAAGGAATTAGGGTTAAACCTTATTTTGCCGTTTAGGTCGGCTGGTTGTAAATAATTTATTGTAATCTCAATGTATACAGTAAACGTTTTAGTGAAACGTTGTATCTCAACTAAATTTTTTAACCCTAAACCGTTAATCATACCTAGTTACAAGATTAAGACCAAATGACTCGATTAGCAAGTATAGCACTGTTTAAATGCACACCGTATAGTCCTTGGATAGTAAGGCGTTACACATATGCTCATAAATCCATAAACATAAAATATTTTTAGTTCTAATACTCACCAAGATTTATGTAGTCCCTGCATTCATTAGTTTGAATGTATGTCCACACATAGTAATGGACATGAAACAAGGGGGAGAGAGTCGGGGAAAAAAAAAAGCAAACATAAAGGTTCATGATTATGTGAGCCGACTTACCTCACAGAATAGTAGAAGAGCTTAGAAGCCTCATTTCAGATTTTCTGTGTTGACCAGCAACTATATATTTTTGTGCACAAATATTATAAAAAATTTAGAATATATATGACTTTCATATAGCCTGAGCCGACTTACCTCACAAAGAAAAGAAAAAACGAACACAATTATAGAGTTTTGTCTTTTATGTTGGAAAGAAAAAATTAAAAAAAAAAAAATCATAATATAAAGTTGCCTTCCAATAGATACGAGGTAAACTTGAGTTAAGTTACATTTTTTTTTACCAAAATGAATAATATCTCTCTCCATATAGAGAATCACTATTTAGGAAGCTATAAATATTTTATTAATTTTTTTATAAATTTTTGTATATATATATATATGTGTGATACTATTATATTTAATTTTTTTTTTACATGAATAAAATATTTTTAAAAATATAATATTTAAATAATATAGATAAAAAATAGAGAAGCTGATATGTGGTGTAATATAAAAGTTAGAGGTAAAATAAAATAAAATATTTTGGTGAGGTACTTTAAAATATAGAGTAGAACACCTATTGGTAGTGCTCTTAGAAATTAGAAGAAAGAAGAGTGAATGATTGGGAAAATTGGGTATTTTGTCTTTTATGTTGGGAAGAAAAAATTAAAATATTATAATATCTATATATATATAGGAGAGTTTCAAGAAGATGATATGATACTTGTTACACTCAGATTTCGAGACCCCCGAGATTGTGATCTCGAAAGCTGGACTCGTCATTGTGAGCTCGAAATATCTGAAACGCATATGCATGGTGTCGAACCCTCGAATCAAGATGGCAACCTCGAAGACATTTTTTAACCTCGAAGCTCTTTTTGAGCTCGAAAGAACTTGGCATCGGGATACACCCGATGTCGGGATACACCCGATGTCGGGTGTCTGCGGATCAAGTAGCCCGAGCTTGGCATGAGTATAAGCTCGGAGTGTGACAGCCTCGGTGGTATTTACCCGCTCTGAGCTGGTCTTGGGGAAAGGTGCCTAGCTCATAACTTATCTATAGACCTGGACTGGCATGATGCTGATTGCCGACCTCGAACGAATTAGTGGGTCATCTGATGAGAAGCAGTCCATGCATTTAAAAGATATTTATTGTTGTAACATCCCAACATTAAAGGGATATTAACAAGCCTGTTATATGCCCCCTGGTCTTCAGGGGACGTTTCCTTGTATATAGGAGTTACAGAATTTAATATCATTATTTTCATTAATAAATAGGAGTATCTTCCCGAAATATGTGGGAACGAACTCTGAGAACCCTCTATAAATAGATAGGTCATGAAAATTTGTATGGGACGGATCTTTGATATCTTGAGAGAATTTCTGGAGAATTCATCTCTGAAGGATTTCCTGAAATTTCCAAAGTCTTAATAAAATTGACTCGTGGACTAAGCAGAGTTAACTGCTGAACCACGTAAAATTCTTGTTGTTTTACTGTATTATTCATCTGCGCCATAGTTCTTATTGTTTATTTTCTCTACGTTTTAAGTTGACGAAAAACGGCGTCAACAGTTTGATGCTTTCATTGAGAGCCTTAAGAAATACAATCTCTGATTAGCTATGGCCGCGAATGATCAGAATATTCCTGAAGAAAACTATCCACGACGCCCTGGGAAGCAGCCGATGACGAATCCTGAACCTGAAGAGAGAAGTGAGTCCTCCGATTCTCGAGGACCTCCAGCACCTCCGGCTCCCAGGGACGATGAGGACATGTACTATAATCCCGAACGGTACGTCCCCATTGTGGAACTTGAAAACCGATAGTTAAGAAAATAGTTGGTTGAGGCCAAGAAGCGGAACGAGGAGTTGGCTAGGTTAGCCGCGGAGGCGCAGGCGGCTCAGCCTCAACCTCCGCAGGAGAACCAAGCCCCACCTCCGCGGGACGTTCATATTCCTCCCCGCAGGCCTCGTGGGCGACCTCGGAAAAATGTTGCGACAAGAAGAACGGAGAAACCACCGCCACCGGCAGAACAACCTGCTCCCTCGAGGCCCCGAAGAAACACTCGGGCTAGGGCTCCGGTTAACTCAACTCCAGAGTTAACAGTAGAAACTGGGAATAACCGAGCCCCTGCAGAGGCTCGGACTCAGATTCCTGGTAACACACAGAATGTTACCGAGTCAGCACGGGCAAACTCGAGACCATCCAGGCCCCGAAATGGTTGGCAGCCACCGTCACCCATATGGTTCCCTCCGTCACCAATAAGATACCCCTCACCACCTCGGAGGAATGCACAACCAACTCAGGGTGATGAGGAAAGGCGGGCAGGATGGAAACAGGGGAATAGAGAGGCTACTAGGGAACGGAGAGGTGCCCAGCCTACAAGAAGCCAAATGTCTCGATCTCGCACTGCAGAGACGAGGCAGCATGAAAGAAATCCATCTCGGGACAATCATGTGACAAGACTCGCCAATGACGACTCAGGGGACACCAGATCAGTCAGCATGTATGATCAAGGACGTAGAAATACTAGAAACCAAAGGAACCACTCCGACCTGCGGGAGCACCTGAATCAGAATCAGGGTAGTGGTAATTCCTCGAACCCAGACCTGAGAGATCGCCTAAATGGGTGAAAAGATCCCCTGCGAAGACGCGAGCCTGGAATTGTGATCAATGATAGCCAATTTCAGGCGAGACCCCATGTGGACCCAGTTCAAGATAGAATTGATCAGTTGGAAAGAGCATTTAGGCTCTTGCAGAATGAGCGAGGTCGGAGTTGGGACGAGGATTCTGATGAGGAGCTCGAACCATTCGCTCCCCATATTTCCAACACTCCGTTTCCTCAAGGGTTTCAGATTCCTCATGTCCCGCCCTTTTGAAGGGAAATCCGACCCGTACAATCATTTGAGTACATTTAACACCATAATGAGAGCAAGTAATGTGGGTTACGAGCTCAGATGCATGTTATTTCCAGCATCGCTTACAAGACCAACAAAAAACTGGTTCGAAAAATATAAGAGACATTCAATCACCTCTTGGGATCAGCTATCAAAGGATTTCAAGAAGCAGTTTAGAGCCATGATCGGGGTAAGACCCGAAGCATCGACCCTGACCAACGTTCGGCAACAGCCAAGTGAAATGTTGAAGAGCTGCCTTACAAGGTTCAATCTGGAGGTCACCCGAGCTCGGGATGTAGACGACAGCGGTCATCTAATGGCCGTCCAAGCTGGGGTAATGCCGGGAAGTCCCCTATGGGATGATATGCAGAGTAAGCATGTGAGGTCCTTAACCGAGTTTAATCGACGAGCTCAGAGGTTTGTCAATGTTGAAGAGGCGAGGTCAACGCTGAATATGATCTCTCATCCCATAACTACAACGATAAACGTAAACTCTGCCTCGACCTCGGCATGCCCATCAGCTTCGAAACCCCCTGCAGAGAACCCTTCCAAAAGGAAGAAGAATGAAGGAAGTAACCCAGAAGTGGAAGGGGGAAATAAGAAGAAAGGGGAGAGGTATTTCTCTGTGTACAAGGTGTACACCGAGCTCAACGAGTCTTGGGAGAATATATACCTGGCTAATGAAAACCAGGTCCCTTTCAAGCGTCCAGACCCTATGAGAAATCAGAACTCCAAGAGAGACTCCAGCAAATATTGTCGATTTCACAGAGACACTGGGCACACTACTGATGAATGAAGGCAACTAAAGGACGAGATCGAAGGGCTGATCTCGAGAGGATACTTCAGGCAGTATGTCAGGAACTAGAACAATAACCAGGCTTCTACCAGCCAGAGGACAGCAGCGCTGCCGCCTGCCCAAAACAACAATTCATGAGCTAGAGAAGAAGAGAGACCCCCTCCGATTGATGGAGAAGATGTGATAACCATCTCGGGCGGGCCTCACCTCGCAGGATCGGGCAAGAATGCCCAAAAGCGATACATGAACGAGCTAAAAACTGGGGACGGGTCCCCTTATGAACCCGAACCTAGAGCTCCAAAGTACCAAAAGATTGAATCTCAGCCGATAACCTTTACTGAGGACGATGCATCCCATGTTCAGTTTCCCCACAATGACCCACTGGTCATCACTCTCCAGCTCGCGAATAAGAGAGTTCACCGAGTTCTCATTGATAATGGGAGCTCAGTGAACATT
The DNA here is from genome assembly GCF_963169125.1 of Humulus lupulus. NCBI lineage: Eukaryota > Viridiplantae > Streptophyta > Magnoliopsida > Rosales > Cannabaceae > Humulus > Humulus lupulus. Next base: position 200,788,980 of record NC_084802.1, read on the forward strand.
CTCTATAAGGCCACCTTAGAAAATATGGGACTCACGCTTCGAGACCTAAAAGCTTGTGCAACGGCATTGTACGGTTTTTCAGGAGAGGGGATTGCTTGTATGGGGTCCATTGAACTCCCTGTAACCTTGGGAGACTATCAAGTCTCAGCAACCAAGATGATGGAGTTTGTAGTAGTGGACCTACCATCGGCCTACAACGTGCTGCTCGGGAGACCCGCCCTAGTAGGGCTGGGGGCAGTCTCGTTTGTAAGGCATTTGGTCATCAAGTTCCCAACTTCTAGTGGCATTGGGACGTTGAAGGGAGACCAGTTAGCCGGGAGAGAATGCTATAGCATTTCCACAAGAGGAAAGAAGCAGGCAAGCGCATAAGCGCTCGTCATTATTCAGAATAAGGACAAGGCGGTCCTAAAGATCGATGAAGAAATCAACCCAAGAGTGGAGGAAAAAACTAATCTTGAACCATTGGAAGAACTCGAAGAAGTCAGGCTCAAAGAATCAGACCCCCGAAAACGGTAAAGGTCGGGAAAAACCTCCACGAAGAAACCAAATAACAATTAATTTGCTTTTTGAAGAAGAACCAGGATGTCTTCGCGTGGTCACATTTGGACATGATAGGAATAAGTCCAAATGTAGTGAGCCACGCGCTAAATATCGATAAAAGCTTCCCGCCGAAGCAACAAAAGCGAAGACAACTGGATGACGATAGGAAAAAGGCCCTTAAAGAGGAAGTCGACAGGTTAAAAGCAAACCGATTCATTAAGGATGCTTTTTACCCTGATTGGGTAGCCAATCTGGTGCTGGTCCCGAAGCCTAATGGGACGTGGCGAACTTGCATTGATTACTCGAACCTCAATAAGGCCTGTCCTGAGGACTGTTTTCCTTTACCACGGATCGACCAGCTCGTGGATGCCTCGGCAGGGCATGGACTAATGTCATTCATGGATGCCTATTCTGGATATAACCAGATTGCCATGCATGCCTCTGACCAGGAGCATACGAGCTTCATAACAGATAAAGGGTTATATTGCTATAACGTCATGCCATTCGGGCTCAAAAATGTTGGGGCCACTTATCAGCGGCTCGTGAACATGATGTTCTCCGAGCAAATAGGGAACAACATGGAAGTTTATGTTGACGATATGTTAGTCAAATCTCAACTTAACAATAACCATGTTGATGACCTCGAAGAATGCTTTGCCATGCTCTGGAAATATAACATGAAGCTCAACCCTCAGAAGTGCTCTTTCGGAGTATCTTCAGGAAAATTCCTGGGTTTCATTGTAAATGCTCAAGGAATAAAAGCTAATTCGGATAAGATCCAGGCCCTGATCGATATGCCTTCACCTCGAAAACACAAAGATGTCCAGAGTTTGACTGGCAGGATGGTGGCACTAAGCAGGTTTATATCAAAATCTACAGACCGTTGTCTTCCGTTTTTCAACTTGTTGAGGGGAGGCAAGAAATTTGAATGGACAGAGGAATGCGAGTTGGCTTTTTAGGAACTCAAGAAACACCTCGCAGAACCTCCTATCTTGTCAAAACCCATTACGGGAGAAGTTCTGTACTTGTACCTTGCTACGACCGAGCACGCCATAAGCGCGGCACTCGTACGGGAGGAGGAAAAAGTACAAAGGCCCGTGTATTACGTCAGGAAAAGGTTACTGGGGGAAGAATCAAGATATCCCTTGATGGAGAAGCTAGCTCTCAACCTAATTCACTCATCTCGAAAGCTTCAACCCTGTTTTCAAGCGCACCCCATCCATGTACTAACTGATCAACCACTAAGACAAGTCTTGTCCAAACCAGAAGCTTGAGGTCGACTTCTTAAATAGGCCGTTGAACTCGGACAATTCGAGATCACCTATCATCCAAGGACGACCATTAGGGGGCAAGCCTTGGCAGACTTCATAGTGGAGTGTACTGGCATGGCCAACGATGAAGTTATAACCCCGGCCCACGATCTGTGGAAACTTTACGTTGACGGGTCATCTAATGAAAATGGATCTGGGGCAGGAGTAATTTTGATCACCCCTGCAGGAAGCCGATTTCACTCTGCCTTAAGATTTGACTTCGACACGTCAAATAACGAGGCCAAGTACGAGGCTTTACTGGCGGGACTTCGCATAGCCTAGGAGCTCAAAGCTAAAGCAATACATTGCTACAGTGACTCCCAGCTAGTGGTTAACCAAATCTTGGGAGAGTATCAAGCTCGTGGTACGAGAATGGCGGCATACTTAGAAAAGGCAAAATCAGCATTGGAGCATTTCGAGTTCTATACGACAGAACAGGTCCCCCGAGAACAGAAATTGAACGCGGACACCTTAGCCAGGCTCGCTACCTCTACCAAGAATGACGAACTGAATGTCGTGCCAATTGAACATCTCTCGGCACCTAGTATTGACGAGCCAGAGCAGGAGGACGTGTATATGATCAATTTTGAGCCTACCTGGATGACTTCGATAGTTGAATATCTCAAGACCGGCATTCTCTCGGAAGAACGGACAAAGGCTCGAAAGTTGATGTATCAAATCCCTTGTTATACCATTGTAGATGGAAGACGGTATAGAAGAGGATATTCCATGCCACTACTCCGGTGTGTGACTCCACCCAAAGCTAAGGAAATCTTAGAAGAAATTCATGAAGGGTTCTGTGGAGACCATACTAGGGGTCATAGCCTGTCCAAGAAAATCATACGCCAGGGATACTTCTGGCCTACCATCAAATCAGAATGAGCGGACTACGTAAAAAAGTGTGATAAGTGCCAACGATTCGCTACAATTCCTCGAGCTCCACCATCTGAACTAACTATGATGACCTCCCCATGGCCATTTGCGGTATGGGGAATCGACCTCATAGGCTCCCTTCCGACTGGCAAGGGCGGAGTAAAATACGCAGTAGTCGCCGTAGATTACTTCACAAAGTTGACAGAAGCTGAAACTTTGGCGACAATAACCTCGAAAAAAGTCCTTGACTTTGTGGTGAAAAACATCATATGTCGATATGGAATGTCAAGGAAGATTGTGTCTGATAATGGTACCTAGTTCGACAGCGATCTGTTTACCAACTTTTGCGAAAAAAAATGGGATAATAAAGAGCTTCTCGTCAGTGGCCCATCCCCATGCGAATGGCCAGGTCGAAGTTGTAAACAAAACCCTAAAAAGTATGCTGAAGAAAAAGTTGGAAGAGGCTAAGGGAAGATGGCCCGAAGAATTGCCCCAAGTCCTATGGGCATATAGGACCACGACCCGTACATCAACAGGACATACCCCATTCTCTCTGGCATACGGTTGCAAGGCTATGTTGCCAATCGAGGTCGAAATTCCCACAATTCGAGCCCTCGCTTATGATCAAACCTCAAACCACTCTCAGCTCGAAGAAACTCTGGACCTGATCGAAGAAAGAAAGAATGAAGCTCAATTAAAAAATGCTGCATACCAACAGCGAGCTACCCAGTACTTCAACAAAAGAGTTCGAGATCGATAATTCAGCGTGGGAGATTTGGTGCTAAGGCGTGTATTCTTGGCGACACGGGATCCAGCAGATGGCGTGCTCGAGCCAAATTGGGAAGGACCCTATCAGATAGAGTCAATCATCCGACCCGACGTGTACAAGTTGGCAAGATTGGATGGAAGTCTAGTATCACGAGCATGGAATGGAGAACACCTACGACCTTACTATTAATAGTGTAGGAAGGATGTTGCCTATAACCATGCTTGTTTATCTGTACTGTTTTTCTATTTTTGGATCTTTTCAAATAAAGTTTGATTTCGTTTAATATGTTGTATTTTTTGCAATCTCTCTTAGTTTAATAACCTATGGTCACACTCATAGGATATTAAGGGGGCATCAGTGGTACATATACCATCAGCTTGAAAAAATAAAATAGCATATACGAAACGCATATAACTGTTTGGATATAACCAAACTGTCAAAAACATACAAGTGTTTGGATATAACCAAATGCGCGAAATGAGATAAGTTTGGATATAACCAAACTGTAAAAAACATACAACTGTTTGGATATAACCAAATGCGCGAAATGAGATAAGTTTGGATATAACCAAACTGTCAAAAACATACAAGTGTTTGGACGTAACCAAATACGCGAGCCAAGATAGTTTGAATATAACCAAATTATCAAAAGAAAAAAAATGTTTGGATATAACCAAATATGCAAACTAGATTAAAAATATAATTGTATGGATTACAAACCTAACACGACCCCAATAGGTTTGGAACAAACCAGCTAAAACTAATCGGCAGAAAGTTGGAACATAACCCACTTCGTGCTAAGTCGAGATCGAGGCTGGAGTATCTTGCAAAACAATAGTTTCGACCTCATAACCTCGGAGAGCTAACCGAGGACGACAAAAAGCAACTAAAAAGTAAGATACAACTAAACAATCTGCATTACACGCCATATAAGTACTTTCGGGTGCATGGTAAAAGTAATATCCGACCTTGACAAATAACGAGATCGGAAGCGGATAATTCAAGCAAACGATGCATGAATGCATTGAACCTCGAGCTTAAATCCAAATTATGTTTGTATGAATAAACATGCATATGTGACACTTTAATTTAAATTGCACAAAATATTCTGGCTCAAGAAATGTAAAGCAAATGTATTAAAGTAAGTTCAAAAAAGTAATACCAGCTCTTTCACGAGCTATAAAATTGTCTCGACCCCATGGGCATAAAAAATAAATCAAAGATAAAAAGGGCTATTACAAAAGATTCAAAAGGACACAGCCCCGAGGCAAGAATTAAGAAGAAGCATTCTCCTTGGCCTTCTCAGCATCGGCGTTTGTTAAGTCTAGTTTTGTCATGTTTAAGTGATATTTTAAGTAGCCTTTTATCTCATTTTTCTTTCATTTAGTGCGGTTTTATGCTTTGTTTGGTTGTCTTTGTTAATATCAGGAAGAATCGAGTACTTGGAGGAAAATGTCAAAAAATGGGAAGAAATATCCAAGTTTTTCAACATATTTCAAGAAATGATGAATCTCAACATGATTTGGAAGTGTTGATGAATTTTTGGGATAAAATCTTGACAATTTGAGAAATCCCTTAAGAGCCACGGCATGGACAAAGTGGAGCTGCGGCTAGCTGGTGAAACAAAACCACTGTTTTGAAGGGGAAACACGAGCCGTGGCATGGCTAGAGAGGGCCGCGGCATGGATAGGCCTCAACCCAGAAATCTTACACACGGGCCGCGGCATGGCTGACAAGGGCCGCGACATGGAGAGAACAAAATGCCCAGAATTTTAGACACGGGCCGCGGCATGGTGCATGTAATGCCGCGGCCCGCCTCTTTTAAAAATTGGAGCCTAGGTTTTTATAAGGCGAAAAAGAGAGAAGAAAAGGGGATGTACGGATATGAGGGAATTTGGGCTTGAAGGTTGAAGGCTTGGAGTATTCAACATACATGTTTTTCTTCTACTTTCTGATGTTATCTTTAATTTTCTCTGTGATTAGTATCGTGATTATGAACTAATTTTCTGTTTAGGATTTTTAATTGAATCACTTGAATCCCTATTATGAACTAATGCAATTTCAATGTTCTTCTTCTTCAATCTTCTTCAATTCCATATAGCCTGTGCTTAATGATTGATTATCGATTGGCCATCTATAATCATTATATATATGTTTTTAAATCAAAATCTGAGAAGTGAGGTTTGAAACTGCTGTGGTTATATTGGACATAATTGTAATCTGGAACAAAAGTATCCATTTTAATTGTGTAACTGTGTATTAAGTTGTCGAGATTAATGCTATCTTGGTGGTTCAATTTACCATAGAAATATAGGAAATTGTCACCTAGGTTGAGTCTATAATTCATAGTATGATTATAGGCTGCTGTATCAACTTGTTAATTGAATTAGGTAGAAAGAAGAAGAACTTAGTACTTGCATTAGGGAATGATAGGGAGGATAGTTGATGAGATTAAACATCCTAATTATTTCTTCAGTGTTTAAATCAAAGGTTTTACTAATAGTGTTATTCTATTTAATTTTCAATTATTGTTTCTGAATATTATAGTTTCTTTTGCTGTGTTGACAAAAATCAAATATTTTAATTGATCAAATAGAAAAGAGAAGTTAATTGACTGGTAATTGAGAATTCAGTCCTTGAGGACGATACTTGGTTTATTTACCAAATTATTACAAATTGCGACTGTGTGCACTTGCATAGCTTAAAATATCGCAATAGCGTTCCCTCCGGCTCTCTCCGCCTCATCTTGAGCAGTCTCCTCATCATCCAGCCGAGCCTTCCATTGGGCCACGAGCTTCGCTTCAAGAGGGCCTAAGAAGCTGGTGTCAAGGTCGACATTGTTGGCCCAGATTCTATACATGGCCATGTCGACTGCCTGGTCCTTCTTCTCCTTAAACTCCTCGAGAAGACGACTCTTTTCACCTTCCATGATCTCGAAAGTGGCAGCCTTCTCTTCTTCAAGCTTGGCATTGGTCTCCTTGACCCGGGCATTCTCCTGTTCAAGCTCCGTGAGCCGGGCATTCAGCTTTTCAAGCTCGGAAGACTTGGCCTTTAGCTCCTAAGCTCCTGCCTCCACCTTTGCCTTTGTTGCCTTGAGCTCACCACTCAGTTTGAGCTGAAGATCCTTCGCCTCCTAAGCAATTGACATGCTCGAGTGGACCTCGTTGTTCAGCTTATAGTTGAGCTGGGCAGAGACAGCAAGAGTCTGGCATACAAAGAAATCAAATTAGCACATGGACCAAGTGTAAATACAGCTAATACCGAAAGATGAGGGAAGTTACCGCAGCAGTGAGCTCGATACTCTTCTCATAAAGTGTATTGTAGTCTCGAGCATTATTCAAGAACTGCCAATGAGGAGCATCAAAGCCACTAAAGCTCTGGCCCACTCGAGACAGAATGTCCGAGCCAAGCGTAGCCCCATGGGATCCAGCAGCATTGTCAACTACATACTCATCGATGTGAGTAGAAACTGACAACTTGCATGTTGTGGGAGCCGAGGGTTTTTTCGGAGGTGGGCCGAGTGTTGAGTGAACCATGATGGGAGGAGGTTGGAGCTCGACCGTAGTGGACGCTTCGGCCTGAGGAGTCGGCTCCATAGCTGAACTCGTAGCAGCTGGAGCTAGTGGAGGATGTGTCTTTTCAGTCCTCTTAAGGACCTTGGCGGGACGCTCAGACTTCCGTGAGCCTCTCGAGCGTTTGCTTCTTTTGGCCCCGCCACTCTCAAGGATGTTGTCAAGGTCGGAGTCCATCTCGCCTGCACAGTTACACCACAATATGAGTTATCGAAAAATAAAGGAACTCAGCATAATGCAAACATACATGGGATAAAAAGACAAGTGGAGAGAAACCTAACTGGAACTCTCCCCCGAGCTTGTGCTCGGCAACCACGAAATTCCCCCATCTTCAGAAGAGGCGGGGGGAGTGCCTTCCTTATAGGTGCAAGTCAACCTCGAAAGGTCCCTATAGTCGTTAGTCCCGTATTGGATGGCTATCCCGTTCCATACCTCATTCAGGCTATACATGGTGTCATATTTCCCGAGCCAGACTATGTGGATTTTAACCACTGAACCATGTAAAAGTTTCATGAGTTTATATTTACCGTATGTTATCAAGATTAGTCTCTCTAATCAGATTTCTTAATCCCTTGTTAACGAAAAACTGCGTCAACAATTCTATTTTTTTTTTATAAAATTACATTAAATTTAACCCATAATTTTTTTTAAGAAATATATATTGTCTTAATATTTTTCTTTGAAAGAAAGAAAATAACATCTTTTGAAATTTATTTATTTTCTTCTAAAAAAAAACTTGAGTTGCAAACAAAGAGTTAAGTTTTGTTTGAAACTTTTTTTACTAAAGATATTTTTTGTGAGATAAAATAATAGAAATTTTTTTTTCTAAAATTTTATAATATCTATTTTTTATTTGATTTTTTTTTTCTATTAAATTACATTAATTTTAGCACTTATTCACTACAACAAAATAAGAGTTTTATGACTTTATTTGGGAGACATTGAAAGTCTACAATGTCTCCCATAGGTGGAGACGTTGTAGGTGGAGTCATTGTAAGTATATATATCACGTCTCCCAATAGGAGAGGTGAGAGACATCCCACGTCTCCCAGTGAGAGAGGTTGAAAGGTGTCCAAAAACGTGGACTTTCAAACTCTCCCACTGGGAGACGTGGGAAGTGTCTCACCTCTCCCAATGGGAGACATTGAAAGTCCCTGGGAGACTTTCAATGTCTTACACTGGGAGAGGTAAGAGACTTTCCACGTCTCCCAGTGGGAGAGGTTGAAAGTCTCTGGGAGACTTTCAATGTCTCCCACTGGGACACGTGAGAAGTCTCCCATGTTTAAAAATAAATAAATAAAATTAATTTATAATTAATATTATTTTAGTTTGATTTAATAATTAATTAAATTGAAATTATTTAAATTTAAATTTAAATTTAAATTGATTTAATAATTAATAAAATTGAAATTATTTTAATTTTAATTTAAATTGATTTAATAATTAATTAAATTGAAAGTATTTTAATATTAATTTAATTTAATTTAATAATTAATTAAATTGAAATCAATTTAATATTAATTTAAATTTAAATTGACATAATTAATAAAATGAAAATATGTAAGAAACACAATATTTGTTAGACATATACAAAATTAACAAATATTGCATTGTGTATGAAGAAATAGGTCAAAAGTAAGAAAACCTAACAACGAGGTCAGTAACTTTGGATTATCGGTAGCATATATGTCGTCCATTCTTGTCGCAACTCATCAATTTATGCATCTGTATATGACGTACTTGTTAGTTGCAAAAAATATAAAGTAAAATATATTAATTAATTATTTGATTACATTATATATATGGTTTCAAAAATAATTTGTAAATTTTAATTAATAATAACGTTCTCAAGTATTGTCCGGGACTCGCATGTTCAATCAAATCCTTCAACATCCTCATTATGTAGTATCCACATGCCACATTGTCCAGTTGGTGTGGACACTAATTATTTAAAAGTATGAGTAATTCAATATTAAATTGAAACTTGTTAAAAAAATGCATACATATTATTCTACTTAATAATTATAAAAGTTCAAAAAATTTAAGTTGTAATTACTTACTTGAGGTTGCTTAATGTGTAGAGTATCAGGGATCTCGACATCAGGAAGATCCATAGAGAAAAAAAGATTGAAAGCGCTGACGATCACTGATACAATCTCTTCACGGTTATTCAGATGTAAATTCACCGGATCACAATAATAAACATGATATGAGTCTTTCACATTTTCCAAACAAAACCTTAAGAACAAATCGACTCTGTTCTTATATTTCGCAGATAACCTATTCGCTGACATCCACTGTCTATCCATATCTTCTCCTATGTCTATGAAAAATAAAAGAAACGACACTAAATAAGCATGTGATAAAGTTGGATGTCTATATAAAACAAATTGTTTATTATCCTAGATAAAATCGGGTAGTATTTCCCCTATAATAGTGACTTAACAATCTGTATGCGAATAACAAAACAAACAATTCAAACAACATATAATAAGTTTCTTCCTTATAGCTCGGCAACACACAACCAAATTTCTCAGAACCTACTTTACTAAAACACACAAGTTCTCAACCTTCCGTTATCACCGCATCGCACAATTTTAATCTTAGAACCTACTTCACTATGGATGAATATTTAAGATATTCAAACTCCTCTAACATTTGTTTAATAATATTAAAAGTAGAAGTAAGAGAATATATATGTACCTCTTGCAATTAATAATAAAAAAACTAGCAAAATTACTTCACATAGTAATCGAATTTGCTATTAAATCCACAAACCAATAAAATTAAATTAATAAATAGTAAATAAAATATCACTAAATATCTAGCAATATATAACTTATTATTGTAATTTTAGAAACATAATTACCTCAAATGTGTGCTTGATATATAAATTTTGATGCAAAAATACCCTCTAAAATCTCACCAACAAAATCACAACCTACGAAATTAAATTAATTAAGATGTAAAAGATTACTAAACAAATATCACTAAATATCTAATAAGTAAATGATTGCTAAACAAATAAAAAAAAAACTCCAATGAGCCACTAATTAACCTAAACAAAAAAATCAATACAACTTTTCATAACCTAAAAACTCAATAATCAACAAAAACATAAAACTTTTCATATATTTATATTTTTAAAATTATTTAATAAATTCATTTTAACATAACTATATATAATCAAAATATCTAGAATTTAAATAATTTTTTTTTAGATATATAAACAAATATAGCTAAATTTCGAAATAAATAATAATAGTAATTAAAAATAATCATAAACATATATATTTAATGAAATCTACACAATGTGATATGTAAATTTAAAATAATTTCTACATTGTCAACAAATTATAAGTTTTCTTAGAAACTAACTATGAAAAATCTAAGAAAATCCTACAATCTATGGGAAAAGTTCATAATAATGTAAAACAGACACAAAATAGCATTTACTATTCATTTTTATGCATAACCTAAGATTTAAAAAAAAAAAAAAAAACTAAGTAAAACCATGAAAATAGAGAGAAAACCTTACCTTGTGCTCTAGAAATCGCCTTTAATGCCTATGGTTTGTGCATGTGTGTCTGAGAGGGAAGTAAAGAGGGGGCTAATATTAGTGGGGACATCCAACGTCTCCCACTGGAAGACGTGCCACGTGTCCCACATCTTCCAGTGGAAGACGTTGGATGTATATGACTTCCAACGTCTTCCACTGGAAGACGTGGGGCACGTGGCACGTACGTCTTCCATTGGGAGACGTTGGAAGTCATATACATCCAACGTCTCCCAATGGAAGACGTGGGACACGTGGCACGTTTTCCAGTGGGAGATGTTGGATGTCCCCCACAGACACGTGTTTAGACCCTCAATTTTCAACGTCTCCCTGCATTTTTAATGTCTTACAATTTTAGTAATTAATAAAAAATTTCAATGTCTCCCAACATAAGATATTTAAAATCCCTCATAATTTTTAATGTCTTATACCATTGATGTAAGACATTGTAGAGAGTCATTGAATGTCAAAATTGTTGTAGTGATTTTTTTCTTCTTTTTTATAATCCATGTTTGCCAAAAAAAAAAAAATATCTGCAGATAACCACCTGTAATGGATCGAAGTCATTCGTTTAGTCAAACAATAACTTAAGGGCTTGATTGGTTCGCAATTTGAAAATTGTGTTTTTAAAAGTGTGATTCTGAAATGAAAATTTGGATTTAGTGTCTGAAAATATGTTTTTTAAAATGTGATTAGTTGTCTATTTGCTAACTGTTTTTTAGTTTAAAAAAAATGAATATGTGATTAATAGAAAACTTAAAAATATAAAACTGTAATTAATAGGAAAACTATTTTAATTTGTTACCATATTTGTTTGATTATAATTTTTTTACTTTTAGTATAATAATAATTGAAGTGTAATAATATTGTTTATTGATAGTAATTATTTTTTTGTTGTAATCTTTATTTGATAAAATATTTTTTTCTTCAACGAATTTTTTAACAAATACATTGTAAATTAGAATAAAGTTATATAATTCATTATTTTAGCAAATATATAGTTATAGAGATGACTAGAAATCTTAAATAAAAGTATATACCCTGTAAAAAAAAATTGCCTAATATTATAATGGTAAAAAGAAGAAAAAAAACAAAAACAAAAAAAAAAGCGGTGGAGTCAAGGTAGGAAAGAGAAAAAGTAGTAAAAAAAAAAGAAAGAAAGTAGAAATAGGCTCAAAACGTGAAAATTTTGTTTTCTAAATCCTTCAATTAGTTGGACTTTGTTTTTGGCATGAGTTTTAAAAAATGATGAACCAATCAAGTTTTTAAATTTTAAAAACATAAAATTTTATTTGAATTCGATAGCAATAAGACCCTAAATTATCTTGGAAAGAAATATACATTTCTCAATCAATATATCAAAATGTTATTTTATACGTTTGCATATAGAAAATTCATTTTATATATGTTACACCTAGTTTGGTTGGTAATTACTCTCAATGCTTGGAAAAATAAAATAAAAAATCAGCTGAACAAGTAGTAAGCATTGACTTGTACTTCTTATTAAGAACACAAAATTATCTTTACAGACCCAAAGCAACTTTACATATTTATACATTGAGGATGAAAGAAGGGTGACCGGTGGCTGATACCTTCTCCACATAAGATGACAACCTAGCTAGTAATTAACTATAATTTGTACAATTTTATTAATGAATAAATAGTTTAAATGTCAATTGTTGAAAATAACATGACCTTACTACTACTACTACAAAACAAATCACCTTATTACGATCACTTGGATTTTTTAGCTTATAGACTTATTTACTTTGATTCCTTTTTTTGTTTTTAGTTAAACAGACAGTCCCATTAAAGTGGTCCTGTCAAGACTACGTACTACTCCCATGGATCATGTGCTTTCTTAGCAACTATCAATTATTTATGGTCCCTAACCCTTCTTTTTTTTTTCTTCGTACTTTATTTTTGGTTTGGAATCCAAATTATGTAGTTGAAATTAAACAAAACTATATAAAAATTAAGAGATGGCGTGCTCATCCTTAGGACCTTTAGAAGGAGCAAGAGTGAAGTAATGAACCATAAATGCCAAGTTGAATTGATGGTTGGCCATACAGAGATCATTCTCTCCCAAATTGTACTTCTGATTATAGAAACAATACATTTCATTATTGAAGAAGAGTGGGAACACGAGAATTTTTTATTTTATTTTTTAATAATCAATAAAGAAAAAGAGGGCTCTTTCCAAAGTTTGGGTGGCTAATAAAATAAATTGGTGTAACAAAAAAATAATAACAGTAATAGTACTGTTATTATGTCATTCCTGAAGGTGGAACAGAATTCAATTAGGCTACGCCAGAGGTAGGCAAATATATTATCTTACAAAAGCTGTCCATGGCAACAAGAAGCTCCTTTAATATACATTATTAATATCCACATTGCTTGAATTGAAACCACATACATACATATATATATATATGGGTACCTTTTTTTTTTCTTTTCTATTTATTGGATAAATATTGTACACTCTTGATCTTAACTTCATCAAGTTCAATCACTGCAGATATATGTTACATTACAATTAATATGAATGATTCCTAAAACTTTACAATTTTTTTTTTCTTTTAAATATTTTTATTTGCTGTTAAATGAAGCACTACTGATTAATTTGGTGAAAAAATTGTCTCAACTCAAATAAATATATTCCTACCAAAAATCTCCGGGTACAAAAGGGACATGAAACTGGATATACATATATCGATATATATATATATATATTTATAAAAACGAAAAAAAGAGAATCTAAAAGCTAATTGTAACAATGCTCACCATCTTACAGTTTATTTAATCAGTTTGGCATCTTCATGCTTTAATTTTAATAAAATAAAAAAGGTTTATCATGCTTGCTTATTTATATAGGAATTTATTCATTTGATACCTTATATTTTTACAAAATATCATTTTAGTACTCTTTGTTTTCAATAATACTCATATGGTACTCTGTATTTTAAAATTATACATATTTGATACCCTAGACTTAAATTTGATAGATAAAATTTTGTCAATATGATCAAACTGTCATAAGTTATATGTAATTAAATAATTAAATTTAAATTTGGAATTTACATAATTGACAGCAGTTTGATTAAATTGGTAAAATTTTATTAATTAAATTTGAATTTAGGGTACCAAATATGTACGATTTTAAAATACAAGCTACCATATGAACATTATTGAAAATAGAGAGTACCAAAATAATACTTTGCAAAAGTACAAGGTATCAAATGATTTCCTACTCTATTTATATATATATATACATTCCTTTTTGGTCTATCAAATGTTTTTGCCATAATTATTCAAATTTGGTATAAAATGCTATTTTTGTGTACAGGTATAGTCTTAATTACATACTAAATTTGGTTTTTCATAGCAACTCCTCAAATTTTTATATGAATTAATGTTGTAGTTTAGAACTGTATTATAGGAACAAAAATCATCTTAAATATACATTTTTATTTTTTCTTAGTGTGTGAAATTTTTCATATCACATGTGTTATACTTGACAAAAATCGACACAAAGCATAATATAATATAATATAGAGTAAATAGTAACTGAAATATCTAATGTTTTTAAAAATATCTAAAATGTATTTTTAAAATATCTAATAACTGAAATATAGAGTATAATATAGAGTAAATAGTAACTGAAATATCTATTGGTATTTTTAAAATATCTAAAATGTTTTTAAAAATAACTGAAATATAGAGTAAATACATTTTAAAAATACCTAATGTTTTTAAAATGTATTTTTTTACAGTAAATATACTTAATATTTTTCACAATGTTGTACCTTTATACCCAATATTTTTTTAGTAAATATATTTAATATTTTCAAAATGTTGTATTTTTATACCCAATCTTTTTTGGCAGGAAGTATACCTTATATTTTTACAATTTTGCACTTTTTATATCCAATATTTTTTCTTTATTTTAGTAAATATATCCAATGTCCTAATACAAAATTGATATATTTTTTACATGTATAAAAATACAATATTTTAAAAATATTATGTATATTTACCACTGAAAAAAACTGAGTAAAAGTATTCATATTTACCGAAAAAAATATAAAAATACAATATTTAAAAAATATTAAATATTTTAATTCTCATTTACTGTATAATGTAATATAATATAATATAATATACATCAATTTGATTTGAACAACATTTAGTTGAACTTTGACTTTAAATATTCACTTTATTACGTATGCTTGCACAACTCACAAACATTCTGACAATATTAGCATCAATGATATAATCCATTGAACAAAAAAAAAAAAGACTACATTAACTAATAATTAATAAAATGCAAAAGTATATATTATTATTAATAATATAATTTTGTTTGTTGCAAATTTTATATTAGCTAGCTTTGGCATCTTGCATGGAGATATATAGTCGTACTGTGTGTTGAACTAATTTTTGTTGTAATTTAATTAAGCTCACATTTATGCCTAGACTAATTTAATATATTTTCTATTTTAAAAAAAATATATACTTATTATAGGATTAGATAAAGGATCTCTTTCCCATTTATAGGAATTTATCTGAATATATTACTCTCATACCAAGACATAAAGAAAAAATCAATAAAAAATATAAACCCCACACATTAAAATTTTATGGAATAAGAAGAAGCTATCAATAATTGGATTATATAGTATTTTTTTTAATAATATCCAAACTACATTATTTTTAGAAAAAGGAAAAGAAACTCTTGACATGTATAGTATAATTAGCCTGGAAATAATTGGATTATCACTCACAATATAACTATACTATAATTTCCCTTAAATCATTATAATAAGTCAATACCCACCGGCCGGTCACCGCCAATAAATGGTCCAAAAAAATTATTTTATTTGTGATATTAAGTAGAAGACTCAACAACCTACATATATATCTATATCTTTATCTATAGACACATGTATATCCAAGATTTCTTAATAATTACTATTTATGGATGAGTATTAATAATTATGATAATGCGTCAATATAGTGACTTAGTATATCAAGTGTACAATATGTAAATATTTTTTTCTACATTAATTTCGAATTTAATTTTTTTTGCCATAAATAATATTATTTCCAACCAATGAAAGACGTTAGCTATATTTAGAAATCGACATATATTTGAAAAATAAAAAATTTATAATATTATATTTTCATAATAAATACTTTTTTCATTAGGTAACCATTCAAAAAATTTGAAAAAATCAAAATTTATTTTTAAAAATATTAAACAACTATAAATATAGACTATTGATTTGAATCAAATGCTTAATATTAAAGTAATTATCTATAAGTAATAACTATTAAAATACACCCATATATATATAAATATATCTATATATTAGTTTACGTGAATAAAATGGCTATATAGATGTAACACGAAAACAAAAAGTGTAATTATTCATCCAGCTTGCCTACAAAACTCACCAGGTAATTATTAAGGTTGTGCTTGTAACACTTAAAAAAATAGTTTTTATTTAATTAATTAGAAAATTTGATAATTAAACATAAAATGTATTTGGTAACTCTATTTTTATTTATTATTTTTTTAAATTTTAATTAAAATTTATGAAATTTTTTTTTCTTCTCTTCATCAAATCAACACCTTATATTATTAAACAAAAAATAAAAATAAAAGTTATCAAACACGTTTATTATTTTTTGTTTTTAAAAACAAAAAACAAAAATAGTTACCAAACATATTTTTATTTTTTTAAAATAAAGAAATAAAAATAAAAATAAAAATAAAAATAATATTTCTATTTTTATGTTTGAAAAATTCAAAAACAAAAATGTTACCAAACACCTAAATGTTTAACCAATCTAATACTAATATGGGACTGGAAAACACATCAAACGTACGTGTATATATATAAATATATATATATATATTTTTTACAGATTTCCCCCTTTGTTTGAAATAATTGGATATTCGTATATAAACAACAAATGAAGTGTGGATGTGGTCCTAGTGCTTGAATTAACAATATATTCATAACAGAAATGGAATATTGTTGATTAGCTAGGTTGAAAGAAAGTATAGCTAGTCTAACTATAGCTAATACATCCCCCAAAAATATCAATAATTGGTACTTAAAAATACTGATAAACCACATGCAAAGATTCTAATTAATCCTAAGACTAATTAATATATATTGCAAGTAAATCCATGAATTCAGACAAAGAAAAAAGATCGACTACTTGCCTCAGAAAAAAAGAGAAAGCAATAAATAGAGTTTTAAAGAATAAAGCTACTGACTACTATGATTAGCTAGCCAGTACATTTTCTACATATATATGATTATTATATAGTTATTAGAAAATGGAAGTCCTACCAAAAAAATTATTAAATGCAATGCAAAGAATGAAAGCAACATTATTAAAGCAGCCAATTTTTTTTTAAATGGCCTAACAAAAAGACATTATAGCTTCTTTCAAGCATGTGTTAATTTAATGTGGTGTAATATATAGTATTATATAAGCTAAATACAAAGAAAGGAAGGCCCCCCCAAGCAAGCAAGGTTTTTCGACGATTAGTAATGAGTTTTTGCATGTTTTTAGACCACAAGATTAAACTATTCATCAGAACCAACCAATCAAGTCTTCAAAGACCACTTTATTTTGGAGATAGCTAACTGGATAAATGGGCGGTATAATTGAGAATGGCTAAGGAGCATTATTATCGTTTAACACTAGGGGTGTTCATTGGATGATATCCAATATTTTTAAGCCCATTCGATCCGATCCAATCATCTAATTAGATGTTGGATTTTTGGAACCGATCCGATCTAATCATCTTGAACCAACCGATCCGATCCGATCCAATGGATGATTGGATCGGTTCGGTTCCATCCATTGGTTATCCGTTAGATCGGATCGGATCCATCCAATCTTTTAAAACCTTTATTTAGGCTGATTTTTTAAAAAAATATATATTATTTCAATTATAAAAACACTAATTACTCATCCAAATAATAAAAATATTTAATTGTAATGTTTAGTTTAGGGTTTTTTTAATCATCTCATGTGTACAAGCCTATAGTAAGCTTCAGTGAGGTATTGGATGGAAATTGGATCGGTTCGGTCAGTTTTTATTGGATGTCGGATGGTCATCCAACAACCGACCGATCCAATTTGGATTTTTAAAAATTACATCCGATCCGATCCAATAGTAATTGGACATCCAATTTTTGGCGGTCGGTTTTTATTGGATTGAATATTTTCTACACACCCCTATTTAACACCGCAAGCAGGTGACATAACATTAAACGCACAGTAAAAGCTGACTGGCTATTATTATAAGCTACCAATAATAAACACCGTCAAATGCCAACCTTGTGTAAATTCCCTCTACTGGGACCACGTAACGTAACGGGTGTAAATTCTAATTTAATGCATGGAATTTTGCTAGACTTTTTTGTTTGTGCTTGCATAATATTTTTCCTTGGCACGTACGTAATATATATATATATATTTATGTATGTATGTATGTATGTATGTATGTATACTAAGCTGAAATGAAAGGAACGCAAGAACGAACATATCATCACTATATGCATGCATGCGCGCTCATACACATATATAAAGTCCACATCGGGCAATACAATGCGCATGTGATCAAAAGAACTAGTGGGGGAGGAACTTAATTATAGTCTCTCTCAAGTTTTGGTATTTTATAATTTACACACATATATACATATCTATCTAAAGAATATCAAAATATGAAATATATAATACTTTTTTTTTTTTTTTACTTTATTCTTTAAATGTGAAATCTTTGATATATTATGTGACATCAATTTGTTAATTGGATATGATGGAAACGCCATTGACGACTATCACCTAGAACATTGAGATTGATTTTAATGTCCAGTTTGAATTTTGGTACAGTTAACGGGTGTTTAATTTGGATGGAGGGGTTGAGTTTGTACGTAACAAACTCATTATTATGGAAAACGCTATCACAATATAATGAGAAACCATGTACTTAATTGGTTGCCGGCTGACTAGATTATTTATCTCATAGTAATAATTAATTAAATTGTTCGCGAAAAAGATAGAATATTTAACTTTGTATAATATTTATCCACACTACTACAAAAGGGGATTGCGCTGTTGACCAACGTTGTTAATTGGTGTCTAACACTCACTAGTGCCAATAATAAGCACAAAAGCATCATTAAAATACTAATGTATTTAATATTTTAAGATATTTAATACTATATAAGGTAGCACTTTGTAATTAATTAATTAGCAATATTTCATAATATTTATTAAATTCAAATAAAAAAGATTCAATATTATATTACACTAATAATAGTATGTCTCCTCTCGTGGTCAGCATCAGTAGTACTCGTTAGTCGTCAGTAATTCTCCTTAATTTGTAGTCTATTGGCACTAATTAATACCGGACACCAAATACATCATTGGCTTTAGAGTCAGTAGCGTCGTATATTTTCGTAGTCAATTTTTTAATGATGTGAAAATCCCTTTTCCTTATAGTGCTGTGCTATCTAATATCTATATGAGTTGGACCTTTAAAATATTATTTTCCCACTAATTTATAGATTCTAGGAAAACATGCATAAATTAAGTTGCTTGAATCATAACAAATAAAAATAAAAAGTACAAATTAAGTTATTTAATCGTAGGTTTAATTAATTAGCTTTTAGTTGATGAGTTCATGTGAGAAAGCTATGTCGTATATTCTTTAACGTAGACTTTAGTAATTTGTTATTCTCTATGATCCCATTACTATTTCTTACATATTTCTATATTGATGTTATTGCCATCACATAACTTTATATAAATACACATAATCTGTATATAATTACTTCGTCACACACAACAGTACAGTACAAAAAATATATATACTTTAGTGATAATCTTTTAGCCACAAATTATCTTTTTTTTTTAACTAAATATCAATTTATTCACAATAAAAAATATTTTTGACTAAAATATAATATTTTTAGTTACAAATTATCACCAATAGAACTTTTACCACAATTTATTATATATAATGATAATAAAATTTATCATAATTAAAAAAAAATATTTAGTTTTGTAATTTTTGTGACTAATATTTTTAATGATAGCTTCTTCTTTTTATATATATAATAATGACATATAATCCACCTATAATGATTTGTTTAAGTGATAATTTTTTCTCATTTAATATATATAGTTTAACAAAAGAGTTTATACTTTTTTGGATCCTGTGTTTTTTTTCCATTACTTTTTGGACCCTATATTTTGTAAAATGGTTAAAATAGAACCCTAAACCCGATTTTAGTTAATGTTTTCTCAACTAAAATCACAAATAATTTACTAAACTAACAATTCACAACAAAAATAAAATCATTCTGTTTAAAAATTGTGTTGTTATATTCAATTTTTTCTTCATCAAAATTGAATTTAGGGTTCTATTTTAACAATTTTACAAAACATAGGGTCCAAAAAATAATTTGTCAAAACACAGAGTCCAAACAGATAATGAAAAAAAACAAAATCCAAAAATATATAAACCCTTAACAAAATAATTTTTTCAAATGTTTAATCACGAAACAATTAAACTTTTGAACAAAAATAAATAAATAAAATAGAAAAAAAAAAAAAGAGAATATATACTAAAGCGATCACTATACTATCATCAACCAAACAGTACTCTCAAACAAAACAAATAGAAAAAGTAGAAATAAGACTATTCGTTCGTATAGATAATTATAGATAAATATATGGAAGCCGAATTTCCTACGTACTTTCTTATTAAACAAATATAATTATATATTTGAAAAACCTTCCTCGTTAATAATCACATCTGACTTCATTTAGAATAATTGCTTAACCCTACGCGTATAAATATATTTGTAGTGGCCATACCCATATTCATATATAGATCGATTTCTCTCTCTATATTATTATGTGTGCCAAATAAGTTTTCCAGATACAATTGTACGTGGATTAAAGCCAAACTTGCTTACAAAGCATATTATTAATTATGAACACAAATATTGGTCCAATGATTCTTTCTTTCCTCTTTTCCGTTACCCAACTCTGCATTATTTCAATGCTACAGCTGCCGCCTCTGACCGACGCAGCCGGTGGCAGGTGGCAACTCTTGCAGTCAAGCATCGGCATTTCAGCCATGCACATGCAGCTACTAAACAACGACCGCGTTGTACTTTTCGACCGCACCGATTTCGGCAAGTCCAACTTGTTGTTGCCTGCCGGAAAATGCCGTAAAGACCCCGCAGAGATGGCTCTCAAAGTCGACTGTACCGCACATTCGGCCGAGTACAACGTCATCACCAATACCTTCAGGCCTCTCACGGTACAGACCGACGTGTGGTGCTCCTCTGGTTCTCTAATGCCGGACGGGACCCTGATGCAAACTGGCGGTTTCAATGACGGAGAACGAAGGGTCAGGAATTTCAAGCCTTGTGGCGGAGCAACTTGCGACTGGCAGGAGTTGAATCTCGGACTGGCGGTGCGTAGGTGGTACGCCACCAACCATATCTTGCCAGATGGTAGACAGATAATCATTGGTGGTCGGAGACAGTTCAATTACGAGTTTTATCCTAAAACTAGTGACAAAAATATCCACAGTTTACCATTCTTAGCTCAAACAAATGACAAGGGAGTAGAGAACAATCTATACCCCTTTGTTTTTCTTAATGTTGATGGAAACTTGTTCGTTTTTGCCAACAACCGAGCTATACTGTTGGACTACGCGAGAAACCAGGTGGTGAGAACTTACCCCCAAATACCTGGTGGGGACCCGAGGTCTTATCCGAGTACTGGGTCGGCGGTTCTGTTACCTTTGAAGAATATTCAGGCCAAGAATGTGGAAGCTGAGGTTTTGGTATGTGGTGGAGCCCCGAAAGGATCTCGTACTCTAGCCACGAAGGGGATATTCTTACCTGCGTTGAATACTTGTGCCCGGATCAAAATAACCGATCCAAAACCCAACTGGGTCGTGGAAACCATGCCTTCATCTAGAGTCATGGGGGACATGATTATCCTTCCAAACGGAAACGTTTTGATCATTAACGGTGCCGGGACGGGAACCGCAGCTTGGGAGTTGGGTCGCAACCCGGTACTGAATCCGGTTATTTACAGACCCGGAAATAGAATCGGGGCACGGTTTGAGCTTCAAAACCCGACCAAGATTCCCCGAATGTACCACTCTGCGGCGGTGCTCCTCCGTGACGGTAGGGTTCTAGTCGGTGGCAGCAATCCCCATATAGGCTACAGGTTCAGTGGAGTTCTGTTTCCGACGGAATTGAGCTTAGAGGCTTTCAGTCCATCATATTTGGACAACCCGAATCTTCGGCCGACCATTGTTTTGCCCGCTTCGCAAACCCAGCTCAAGCATTCACAGATGTTCACGGTTCGGTTTCGACTGACGGGTAATTTAAATCCGAATTCCGTGTCAACGACAATAGTTTCGCCGTCGTTTTCGACCCACTCATTTTCGATGAATCAAAGACTGTTGGAACTACCAAAGACAGGACAAGTGCAGAGTTTAGGGAAATCAACGTACCAAGTAGAGATCACAACACCTGCTTCGGGTAATCTTGCTCCTTCAGGGTATTATCTGTTGTTTGTTGTTCATCAAGAGATTCCCAGCCAGGGTATTTGGGTCCACATCAACTAATTGAGTAGGACTATACATATATATGTGTATAAGTAATTTATTGTTTCTTATATATACTCTCTCTCTCTATATATATATATATATATATACATCTATTTTTAATTGTGTATAAGTGAAATAAGTTTATGACATAATTTTTAATGTATAATAGTAATAAGACATTCGACCAAAGTGGAATGAATGTATTCGACTATAGATCTTAGTATCATATTTTTATAAGCACATTTAGTACGTAATCAATAAAATTGTGAAGGTTTGGTGTTTATTTATATTATGTGTCAATTATTATTTGCAATTACATATCGGATGTATATTATTTAAGATTACGCTACTACTAGCCAATGCAAAATACTTGGTACTCCTTTCACTAAAATTTGGATCCAAATCTTCTATATACATCACTTATTTTCATGTCCCTTCCCGTCCCTCCAATGAAAATATTCCATCTCATCAAATTACCATGGCTTATTTGTAACTGAAGTTGACTAAATGTTTTAACTTTCTGTATGCATTTCTTATTTATTCTCTCTTACTTCAATTGACTTCTTTACTATCTGGTCCCTTTATAAAATATCTTACTTCTCATCATAGATAGATAACAAGGTGCTTCTATAAATGAGGCTGTGAACTAAATGAATACACAGGTTGTTTTCAATCATTAATAAAAATAAAATAAAAAAATGGAAAAAAAAACAATGGTTACCAATTTACCATTAAAGAGAGTTTGTGATATATTTTATCTTTGTTATCAACTCTTGTTGTTTGTTTTATTTATTATTTTGGAAAATGCTAAATAACCCGCCTGAAGGGCTCTCCTGAGCTAGCTAAGTTGGCTCCCTCCAATTGGTTGGTAGTTTGCGAAAATTGACTGCTCGTCCTTAGGACCAGCACTGCAAGAATACGGACATCTAGTGACTACACGTCTAGCGACGACATCAAAAGTTCGTCGCTAGAGGTACTTTCAGGCACACGGCTCCCTTTCGCACTAAACGAAATAAAAAAGGGCCTGAAATTTTTTAATTTCACTTGAAATGTCTCTCTCCCCTCCCTTCAGTTACCCAAACCCCGAAGATATTTTAGGTGCAATATCTAACTTCTTGAATCAACAATTATTCAACTAGAATGTAATGGACAATTAAAGCAAAGTAAAATCACACATGAAATTTTACAAGCTTCATCTGCACTGGAACAATTTCCAGCCGACTAGTGCTTGGGTCGGGTAATATGTAACTTTCACTAACAAATCAAATGTTAAGTACAATGACTAGTTCCAAAATGAAATCAACGTCTTAACACTACTGAAATTACAGATTACCCTAAAACTTGAGTAACCACTCAAAAACAATTTCCAAATCCCTTGGAACTTATGAATCGAATCCCTCGATTCAGAAACGCTCAAGATCCCCTTGAGCACGCTAGTTGAATCCCTCTACTAGCCAGATTCGAACTCCCTTCGAATCAGAACAGAACTTCCCACAGCTCTGCAACAAGCTCCCCCTTCAACAATGGCGAACCTGCAAATACACCAGAAAGAAAGAAAGACAAGAGAGAAAAACAAGATTCTGTTTTCTCAACCAAAATGAACAACTAACAGAAAGAGAGTTAGGTTGTTAGGAACAGATTATTATATTTATAGCAACCCTAACACCTAACAGATTAACAAAACGACCAGCTAAACAGAATTAACATGTTTCCAAATATACTGACACAAGCTGACGTGTACTCATTAATCTACAGCATCCAGTAGATGAAACTCGAGACTAAGTAGAACGAACAGAGACAACATATTCAAAAAACAATTCAAAGACTGAGGTATTTGCTCTTAAAATGTGTTTATTCTCTGTATTTAGGATTGTTTATTTTGATTTTTTTTCATTATGTACTATAAGTTGAAGAAAATATATGTTTTAATTGAATTTTTGTAAAACTTTAATGTATGTAGAAAAATATATGTCGTTCTATTAGTTTATAATTTGAAAATAGTTTTAAAGTGACATCTGCCACTTACTGTCGGATAAGCTTTGCAAAGTGCTACACTATCCTCAATGGCATTTGATAAAACTTCAAATTGAGCTATTATCTTTCCTTTTAATTTCTTTTTCTTATTCTTTTATTTTGTTTCCTCCAAAAAAAATCCATATGCCAAATTACTATATATTATTCATTTTGTGATTTTATTTTTCATAAATCTTTTATAAATAAAAGTATGAAATTTTTTTTGTTCTAGGATTTTATTGAATTTATTTTTGGACGTTTTGTTTTGATTTATGTGTTCTTTGTTGAAACTTGGTCGGACACACTACAAGAAATTTGACATTTACCTACCAATTTCTTATTACCTACTTATATTTATTTGTAGGTAAAGATGAGTTTTACCTACCAATATTTAATGGTACGAACTATTCGTAAGTAAATATTGCAAAATTATGAACTATTTCAAATTTATTTTTTGCTACCAATAAAATTGGTAGGTAAAGAGTTTTACGTACAGATATATTGGAGGAAAATTTTCAGCTTTTGGAGCTCACTTTTCCCACCAATTTTATTTTAATTTTAAAAATTTATTAAAATCAATGCTGACGTGTCTACAACATTTGTGTGACCATACTTATTTTATAATTAACACATTATTTTATCAATACATATAAATATAATACTAACATAAATAAATTTATTATTTAATATAAATTTATACTTATAAACCTAAACCCTAACATATATCTCAAACACTCAAGCTTCTCTCTTCCAAACACAGTCGCCTCTCTCTGTTCTCTTCTCCGAGCACCGCCTCTCTCTTCTTTCTTCTCCGACCTTTGCCTCTCTCTTCTCTCTTCTCCGAGCTTTGCCTCTCTTTTCTCTCTTCTATGAGCAATGCCTCCACCATCAGACCATGGCTGAGCATAGCTGAGACCCTTAATCTCCATGGTTGAGCATCGGGTGCCTTTCTTTGTCTAGTTCGACTGCCTTCATTTCCAGTTTCCTTCATCTCTATTCTTGAATCAACCCAGAGGCTTTCTTCTTCGTTGTTGAACCGAGATGCCTTCACCTCTTTTCTTGAACCCGCCTCTGATGAGTATTCTTAGGCGCTGCCACCGCCTCCATCTCTGAATCTGCACCTCCATTGACGAGTGTCGTGGTTGATGTTGCTGCCTCCATCTCTAAATCGTGGGTTCTAAATCATGGCATCCATATCAACTCTGTCATCCTCCGACACTCCATTTTATTTTTGTAAGTATGGGTATTGAACTTGTTTAGATTTATGGGTGTTGTCATTTTGGCTATTTTAACCATGTTTACTTAACAGGGATACCATTTTGTGATTTCTATTTGTTTTGCTTATCTCGGGGGGTTTGAGATTTCGATTCACTTGGCTCAGTGGCTTTGTGAGTTTTAGAATGTTGGCTTGGTGGGTTTGAGGTATATTTTTATGATCCATTTTGATTAAATCCCTACTAATCTGAAGGATTAATGATAATCCACTATTCTAAGGCCTTTTCATTGTTATTTGCTATGTATATTTAGTATAAGGTGTAGATGTATGCTTTGAGAAATATTTGGTTTAACGATTAGTTAATTTCATTATCCTACAAGTTTGAGTTTTGTTTTTGTTTAGATTACAGTTATATTTCATTGCTTTAATCTGGTTTTGTGGCTTTAAGTTTCAAACATATTGGCTTAGTGGCTTTAGGAAATATGTTTATGATTCATTTTGATTAAATCCCCACTAATGTGATGTATTAATGATGATCCATTGTTATGCCTTTCGATTGTTATTTTTTTTTTTATATATATTTAGTATATTGTTTAGATTTTTTGTTTTGGGGTTTCACTCTATTACAGCTTGATTAAGCAAGATTTTTTAGCAAAGTTTGATTATGAGACATGATTGAGAAAAGTTTTTTTTCTTCTGTATATTTACTTTGGTATTTTGTTTCTGATTATAGCTTGATTCCTAGCCAATAGGGATTTGGTGATCTTGTTCATTGTTTGAGGTCTATGTTTGATTATGAGACATGATTTATAATATTTTTGAATATTTGAGGTCACACTATATTACCGCTTGACTGAGCAAAGTTTTTCTTCTTCTGTATATTTACTTGGTACTTTGTTGCTAATTACAACTTGATTGTGCCTAAAATACCAACTTTTTTTTTGTTTGTATTTTTTTGAATCATTGTTTCCTGGTTTAAAACTGACCTAATCTATGATTTTGTTAAGTAAACACTATAGACTTTTTTAAATACATTTATAATTAAATAAACTAACTGCACTATAAAATAATTTATATTGTGTTCTGTTTCAGAATTTCATCACCAATGAGATCTGTTTGA
The DNA here is from genome assembly GCF_963169125.1 of Humulus lupulus. NCBI lineage: Eukaryota > Viridiplantae > Streptophyta > Magnoliopsida > Rosales > Cannabaceae > Humulus > Humulus lupulus. Next base: position 200,815,620 of record NC_084802.1, read on the forward strand.
ATATGACTTGTCAATCTGTTTCAATATTATTTATGTATAATCTCATTGAATTTCTTGATGTCTTCTTGCTTGTTTCTTGTGCTATCATCAATAAATTGATACTTTGTTGCAATATTCAGATTTGGAGTTTTTTTTTATGTACTTTGTTATTGATATTGATATTCATATTTAAATATAGATTAATTTAATAAGTTTACTACATTAGTGAATCTGATTCTTTGTTCCTGTACTAAGATTTAATAAGTTTTTTTATGTTCTGATATTTTCTTTTCATATTTAGATATTTGCCTTTTCATATTTCTTTGTTTTTCTATTTCTAAAGTTTTGCATTAATCTCAAGTGTTTCTCTATGTTTAGCATGCTCTGCTTTATGGTTTGTAGGGTCAACTTTGATATTGATATTGATACTGTAGGGTGAACTTTGTTTTTGGAGAGATAACTAGTTTTTGAGTTTAAGAGTTTTGTGTGTTTGAATCTGATTTTTGTTCTGTATACAAATATGTTTTGAATCTAATTTTTTTAAAGTGTGAAAATTATGTGTTTGGTATTTGATTTATGTATTAGGTTCATTGATTATATATATGAATCTGTTTTTCTTTTTAAAAAGGAGAAGAGACATCTACTTTTTATTTTGAGTTTTTTATGTTAAACTTTGAATCTAGTTTGTATTATCTTCATCATTGTTTACATGTTCATATATACTGCACATGAACTTCTTTGTTTTATCACATGAATTCTAGTTTTCGATGCATATTGCCTATTAAATGTAGTTTTGAATGTTGACTTATATTTTATTTTTCTGATTTTGATCAGTATGCTACTTTGATTTTTTTTTTGCCTGTGATGTTGATAAATGATTTTATTTTATGCTGGTGATTATGGGACTTGGTGTGCTCATATATTTGTTTTTTAATATATGTTGGTATATCAAGTATCATAAATGCCCATAATAATAAGTCATATTTTCTGAAATCCTTATGATGATTAAATTGAGGATAATTATTGTGTTGAGATTAATTATATTTTCCCATTGTTGCCAACCCGAACCCCACCTCCAACCATCGTCGGTGTCCACCTCACAAAGCCATCATCGACATTCACAAATTCAGTTTAGAGAAAAAGGATGCTCTCGTGTAATAATCTCAAAGTGAATAATAGACTTAAATAAAATTGTTGATATTTTTTATGAAATGTAATTAGTTTAACACTCATCTTTAATAAGCAATGAATATTTTATAATATATGTTTGTTTATTTTATTATTAATGTTAAATAATTTATTTGAGAAAAATGTTAAATATTTTTAAAATTAATTATTTTTATTTATTATTTATATGAAATTAAATTTAAATATATAATTAAAATTACCTATCTAAAAATCTTTATTTACCAATAAATAAGTGTAGGTAAAAATAAGTATGCCACATCATGCCACGTGGACCAATCATTTAGAGCCACATAATTAATAAAAATGAGATAAGTAACCCAATCATTAAGTTTCAACTAGTCCAACAAATGTCTGCCACGTGTTTCACTAAAAAATTGCCACGAGGATTGCCACGTCAGTTGCCACATAAGATGCCATGTCAAAAAGTCCAAGTCTTTATTTGGGGTCCACGTGAGTTTTACCTACCGATATATCAATCGTAGGCAATGGTACATTTCTCGACTAACTATTACCTACCAATATAGTATTGGTCAAAATATGTAGGTAAAATGATTTACCTACCAATACGCTATCTTTACCTACAATTAATATTAGTAGGTAAATGTTGAATTTCTTGTAGTGACAAGAATAAAGTGACTGCACTATAAGTGCATTTATGTTAGAATCTTTTTAAGTTATGGGGTATCATTTAGGTCCAATTTTTCTTCATATGACCTTGAGTAGTTGGATATAAAATAGGCTATATAACTACAAAAAAAATGTTGTTTTTACCGAGAACCCTATACCGAGAACATGTTCTCGGTAGAAACATTTCAGAACCGCGTCCAGGCTACGCGGTATTTTTTCGTTTTAGTTGATATACCAAGAACATGTTCTCAGTAGAAGTCCTTTATATGCTTCTTCTTCCCTGAACCAGAGGTCATTTTCTCTAAAACAAAAATAAAACCCCAAATCGATCTCTCTTCGCCATTTTTTGTGTATTCTCTGGATTTCCGCCCCCAAATGATAGCTTTTTGAGAAATCTTCCCCTCCAAAGAAGATTTAGTCATCAATAGGGTCTATCAAGGTATGTATTTGTATATATGTCCTTTTATTTTGTGTATAACTTTATCTAATTTTTTTTTTTCTGCTTTGGCCATCTCTACTCCGATTATGGGGTTTTTTCTTTCTTTCTTTTTAGATTGTTAAGGTATTGCATTATTCACAAGAGCTCGTACACGTATCCACGAATTTTATTTATAATTTTTTGGTTTTTTTAATATTTTTAGCATAAATACATATTGGGGTTCTATGTATAATTTTTTTAATATTTTCAATATTTTTTGTGAAAATAGAATAAATAAACTTATATTTACATATTTTTAATATATTGTTATCTGTCATAATATATATATAATATTTGATTATGTATTTATAATAGGTAAGAATAATAATTAGAAATAAAAATTAGGTAAAAGTTTAGTGATATCCAGTTTTTAGGATATAATGTTGTGTAGTGTTTTAGTGAAATACATATATAGCTTTAGGATTTAGTTGGTGCAATTTTTTGGATAAATAATTAATTTATTAGCAATTAGTTTGTGTTGGATTAATTAATGATGAATGTGAGTAATAAAATTAGTATGAAAATTTATTAATTTAATAGTTTATTTTTTTGGTATATAATTTGACTTTTAGTTATAAAAATCTGTTTTGAGGGAAATATAATATTTGAGTGTTAATTTTTTAGATTGGGTTAAATAATTTGAGTGTTAGATTATTAGATTGTGTTGATAAAGTTTGATTATTAGAGTGGGCTTTATTTCTTTAAATTGAATTTTGTTGTTGCTGTTGCTGTTGTTATTTTTTTTATTTTTAGTGTTGATGAATATTGATGCTTTGTTGTTTTTGTTGTAAAATTTTAGTAAAATTATGATATTTTGATTAAAAAAATTGAATAATTAATAAAATTAAGATTAATAGTTATAAATTATATAGTCGTTTGCAATGTATATGTATGTTCTAGGACTGGATATTTTTTTATGTGTTATTTGCAGGTTTTTAAATTTTGGGATACATAAAAATACAGTCGTTATGCTGCCAATTTTTTTAATAAAATTAAAAGTACTCAATAAAATTTCTAATTTAATAAATAGTGAATTGATAAGTAAAATAATATATTTTTAATTATGATTAAATAAAATTAACAATAACATTATGCAACCAAATTTTAATAAAAATAAACATTAATCTTGAATATTAATTAAATAAGTAATAAATCCTAAAGTAATTAAGTAACTTTTAACCAAATCTTAGAAATTTTGTGTAAATTAATAAAACTATTCAATAAAGCATAAGTAAAATATGTAATTTAATAAATACTGAATTAATATGTAAAAAAAAATATTTGTTAGTTCTCATTAAATAAAATTAACAAATATATTATTAGAAAACCAATTTTAAACATAATCTTAATAATTATTAAAATTGATTTAATTGTAAAAGATTAAACATTAATTGTAATTAAAATTAAAATTAATATTTGATGTTAGAAAAAATATGTCAAATTTTAATAATTTTAATAATATTTACACTCAAATATATTACAGTTAGATATCATAAAACAGCATAATTAACTTCAAAGAGCATAACACATTATAAAAAAAAATATTTAACAAAATTTGTTTTTCTTTGGTAAGAAGAAATTATTACCAAAGATATGATAGCGTGTTATTATCACCTAGCGATAATTTTTTATTTTATTAGTGTTCATCACAAGAAGCCTTAGACCCGTTCCGAGAGGGTGAGTCATTGAAGACTCTTAAATTTGTCTCTATCTGAATTAGGACACACACACAAATTGATTGTAAGTTTGATGATAAGTGTTCCGTGCAGCGCTATACTCATACAATGTCGATCGACAATAGTTGGATTAATTTGACAGATCGATTATCTGATGAGTATGAGGCTGGTGTGATGGATTTTCCCAGAGAGCTAAGGCGTGCGTTGAGTCAAGGGGATTGGTGAAATGTCCGTGTAGGAGGTGTGTCAACGTTAAATTTCAAACGATTGATGTATTAGAAAATCATCTCTTTGTAAATGATTTTCTACGGAAATATACCAATTGGCATTGGCATGGAGAGGATGAAATAATACCAATGAGGAAAGTGATAGATAAAAATGATGAAGATGAAATGATGGATGTTCTCAGTGATGTTATGCAAAATGACAATGACGAATATGAAGAGAATGAGCGCGATCAAGAGATACCTACAGCAGACTACAGGGGTGGGCAACATTATAACGATTTGTTTGCTGAGATCGAGGCTCCATTATTCCTTGGGTGTCAAAATTACACATCATTGAATTTCCTAGTGAAGTTGATGCATTTCAAAGTGTTGGGAAAAATTCCCAAGAAAATATTTGATGGAATGCTGGAGTTGTTACATGATGCATTTTCAGCCCCAAATAAGCTTCCAAAATCACATTAAGCAGCGAAAATGTTGTTGCGTAAACTTGGATTGGGCTACGAGTCAATCCATGTCTGCAAGCATGATTGCGCACTATTTTGGAAAGAACATGCTGGAAAAAGCAAATGTCCTGTTTGTGGGGAGGATCAATGGGTGGACAAGAACACCTAAGGGTAAGAAAGTGTCTCATAAAGTGATGCGTTATTTTCCTTTAACCCCTAGGTTAATGCGAAAATATGCATCGAGGCACATTGCTCAACATATGAGATGACATCACGAGCAACATATAAAAGAAGATGGTGTATTGTGTCATCCTACTGATGGGAAAGTTTGGAAGGACTTTGACTGAAATAATCCAACGTTTGCAATGGAACCCAGGAATGTACGCCTTGGATTGGCTGTAGATGGATTCAATCTCTTTGATAATATGAGTCTTTCTTATAGTATGTGGCGGCTATGTTGACGACATATAACTTGCCACCATGGTTGTGCATGAGAGAAACTAATTTCATGTTGAGCTTATTAATTCCGGGACCCCATTCGCTAGGAAAAGATTTTGATGTTTTCTTAAGACCATTGATTGATGAGTTAAAATAATTATGGGTGACCGGTGTACAAACTCGAGATGCAGTCGATGATAGTTTCTTCACTCTTTTAGCAGCTTTGACGTGGACTATAAACGATTACCCAACAAGGAGTAGTCTTTTTGGATGGACTGGCCAATGTTATCATGCTTGCTCTACTTGCAATGTGGCAACACCATCTATTCGTTTACAAAAGAATAACGTTTTTTATGGCCATAGACATTTTTTACCAATCAAACATGCTATTAGAATGGAAACGAAGACATATGGTGTTGTTGACAAAAGACTACCACCAAAGCCATTAACCATGCAAGATATGTTCACACAAATGAGTTTTATACCCGATTCTCTTCCTGGTAAGTGTGTAAGATATGGTGGCCAAAAAAGAAAGCGTACAAAAGAACAAGTAGGTTGACGAAAAAAAAGTATATTTTTTGAGCTCCCATATTGAGGAGTGGGTTATAGGGTGAAAAGGAAAGCGAGAAAGACAACCTCCAGCTCTATAGATCAAAGTCAGTCCCAAGCACATACTGCTCCTACGCCTAATGAAGATATGACTACTATGGCTATGATGATGAAGGCAATGCGTGAGACGATTCAGATGGTGATACCTCAGCAACCCAGTAATTTTTATGACCCACGGTTTGACAGTTTTCTGCAGAGGTATTTGCCATCACAATCTGAAGGCGGTACGTCTTCTCAGAGTAACACCACCCATCCTAACCTTCATTCACTGCCACAACAGCAGTACCAGCCTCCTCCACAATATCCGCCACATGTGTCGTCGCAACAACCTTCGCAGTATCAAAATCAGTACATGTTTGGACACTCTTCCCAGTCCTCCTCCACTATATTTTAACTTTACCGATTTTCAAGGAGGATCGATGCAGCATCCGCTACCTGATGTTAGGTATGGGGAGGTTGGAGGTTCGTCGCGGCAGCCATATGTCAGATATGGTGATTTTGGCGGCGGGTCGTAGCAACCTTTTTTATCCACCCCGGTACAGCCACAACCTCAAGATCAGTTTGGGGACCTCACACTTGGATGATCTTCACAGCAGCCTTATATTCCTTCACCGCCACAGACACAGCCGTCGCCCTCACCGCCACTGCCACCGCCACAGCCACAGCAAAATGTTGAAGACGAGGATAATTACAATATTAACCTTAATGATTTTATTTAGTTAATAGTTTATGTATTTTGATTAAATTAACAGTATATTTATTTTTAATGATAATAGCGATATTAGCTAGTTTGATAAATATTAAAATTATATATTAATTTTAATAGTAGTTATGTTTAAATTAATTAATTGGTTATTTTGTTGAAGTTTATTATGAATTAATTTTAAAAATATTTAAATTTAATAAATATTAATTAATTTAAAATTATTTATTAAAATATATAATAAAAATATTATTAGCGGCAGACCCCGCGGTTAATTATGTCGCCTCTGACACATGTATTAGCGGCGGATTCTGCTGCTATTGTCCGCCGGTAATAATGTGTTATTAGTGGCGGGTGTGTCAGTCCGTCTCTAATAATCCTTATTAGCGACCAATAATTCGCAGAAGAGTATTAGCGGCGGGGTCTCGCTGCTAATAGCCTTTGTTCTTGTTGCGAATTATTAGGATATGTAATTACTACCTAGTATTTACACAACCTAATAATTACACAATTACTTCCAAACACGCCTTCATTTGTATAGAAAGTTTGCCATTATACTAAAAATAACACAAGTTTGAAGTTCATGAATATATTAGCGTATTTAAAATTAATCAATAGAATGAAACAAATTCATGCCATTGATGTAAAGAATGATCATTGATGTAAAGAATGACTTTAACTTTTTTTTTTTTTGATGAAACAGCAGTGTATTCAAAACTCCAAATAACCTTTACATCCTAAAAGCATCTTCCATAGAAGACCTTAATGTATTAACAAGTCTATACAAGACAAAATTTTGATATTCCTTTTCTTTTCTTTACAATTCGGCAAACCAATTTTTATCCTCTGAACTAACCTTTCTAGGCATAGCACAACTTACTCTAAGCTTTACAGCTTCCTTAGTCCTCCTTATAATCACCTCTTGACTACTAGAGCTAATCTTCAAAACTTCGTCATTTCTAGCGCGCCACAAGTGATACACCAAGGCTGCTGCAAGAACCTTTTTCTTGAATTGAGACTGCTTAGATCGCTCTATCCACCTGATCAAGGACTGGAGGTCTTCAGCCCTTACATTCCAACCGAGCCAAGTTTTCAACACTTGAAGACAAACATGGCTAAAAGAGCAATGAAAAAACAGATGCTCCACATTCTCTTTGTGAATATTACATAATCCACACACTTCTTCATCAATCACCTTGAACTTAAAGAGCCTAACTTTTGTTTTCAATTTGTCTTGGATAGCCATCCAAAGGATGAAACTATGTTTGGGAACATTTAGTCTTCCCCAAACTTGTTTATCCCATTTACAGACATAAAATTCACATTCAACAGGGCTGTTTTGTACACTACATAAAAAAATATGTAAACATTAATATTAAATGTATGGATATATAATATAAAAATATTTTGAAATTTGATCGTATATATATTTATATATACCTTAACAACTTCATAGCCATGCTTTCTTGGTCTTCCTTTTCTACTCTTGGCATAACTAAGGCTAAGGTCAACTCCAATGGGATACTAAAACATCAAATTTGTGTGGATTTTACACAAAACTAAACCCAACCAGACGGTAAAAGCTTTCCTATATTTGACTTTGTTCATATTAAGTATAATATTATAATAATAGTGTTAACAATAATATATATTTACATGTATAACATAGTTATTATCAAATCATGTTCCTTATTTAAAAATCTAAAATTAAATAACATAACAAGTTAAATACAAATCTAAGTAATTATTTAGAGAATTAATACAGATATATTTAACTATCTGCCAAAAAAAAAAATACATCTAAATTTAACATACAACATTTTTAACCAAAAGACTAATTAAAACATAAGAAGCAGAACGATATGTTTCTGAAATTAATGCTAACAATGTCATTGACTCAATAATTAAAAAAAATTCCCTTTTTTTCGTTTCTGACGTGGACACGGTTCTCCTACACATTTATTATGGTAGATTTGTAATATAGTTGTTAAATTTATTATATAATAATTTGAAAATTTTTAAAAAATATAGTTTTTATGCTATCAATGTGCAAAAGTATGAGAGTTATACTTCTCTTAATTTGTATGAGAAATTTATTAATTAGAAACACAATTAGTAGCTAACTAAAATATAAAAATATCACATTTTTTTATCATTGTTATGTTTTCTTTGATTTTGAAAGTAATTTTTTTTTCCATCACTTTTTCTTTTTTTTTTCCTTGTTTTTTCTCCATTTTTTCCTACCAATTTTATCCTTCATCTTTTTTTCTTTCCATTTTTTCAGTCTTCCTCTTCTTTTTTTTTTTTTTTTCATTTTTATCCATTTATTTATTTTTTTCTTTCATTTGTATTGTTTTATTTTTTTTTTCATATCTTTTCAGTTTTTTTTTTCATTCTATTTTTTCTTCATTTTTGTATTTATTATTTTCTCATTCTATTTTTTTTTCTTTTTTCACACATATGAGCTTTTTTTTTTCTCCTTCAATTTTTTTCTACCAATTTTTTCATTCATATTTTTTTCTTTTCATTTTTCCATTATTTTTCTTCTTCTTCTTTTCATTCTTATTTATTCATCTATTTTTTTTCATTCATCATTTCTTTTGTTTTTTTTTTCATTTTTGTACTTATTCTTTTCTCATTCTATTTCTTTTCTTTTTTTTTTTTCATTTTTTTCACACATATATTTTAACATTACATAATTATTCTACTATTTTTTTTTTATTTATTATTGTAATTTTTTTTATAGTTTTTTCCACTATATGTAAACAAAATTCAAATCAATTTTTTCAGCATTTTCTTTTTACTGTAACACTTATAGGAATACCAAAATTTGGAAAGAAAACTAATAAAAATATGAAAACGTGAATGGGTAACTGGTTACCTTCACATTCTTTGTGTGTAAATTTCTGGGGGTAACTGGTTACCTTCACATTCTGATGTGTGTATATTTATGGTTTCTTTATGGTAACTGGTTATATATGTTACTAAAATCATAGTTACTTCTTCTTCCTTTTTTAATGAAGTGTTCTTCCACTTTTTCTTTAAAATTTGATGTTTATTTTCATATTTAATATGAGTAACTCGTCACCCCTCTTAGGTAACTGGTTACCTATCTTATGGCAGAAAGTTACTCATATCAGTATAACTGGTAACTACTGGTTACCCCTCCTAATGCATGTTATTTAACCTAGCTCTAAGATTTTTTTTTACATAACTGTCAAAGATTAATAAAGTAACTGGTTACCTTATCCAGAATTTGAAAAAAAAAACATACAATCTAAAAAAAACGTGTTTATAATAAATAAAAAATAATTTTAAAAATAATTCATATTACAAAAAAAATTTGCAAAACAACCAAAGAAAAATTTAATATAAAATTAGTAATATAAAAATAATATAAAAAAACAAATAAGCTAAACAAATAATAATCAAATTTCAAACATACACTTCCAAATTAATAAAACTTGTTTAAGAGTAAAACTATGGCATAAACCAACTTTTATACAAAAATATGGGAAAATAAACCCATAAAAGTGAAAATTATTAAAAAAAGCCATTGATTAACTTTTTTTGAAAAAAAACCATATTTTTGCACACTCTAATAAAAATCCCATATAAAATGTAATTTTATAAATTTAAGAACTAATTTTTTCAGGGCAAACATTTTTCTCATTCAAAACAACGAATCACCCTACCCACCTTTGGGCCATCCCACCTTGATTGGGCCCAGTAGTGAAGTGACTTTTCGGTGAGAATTGAGAGTTGCCAGCCCACGTCCAAACAAGGTTAATTTATTTCATGGTTGCTTCAAAGGCATAATAAACTGGATAATCGATCGGTGAGTAACTTGGTCAAACCAAAGCTTAGCTCTTGATTTATAATATTATAAAACATCAAATCTAATTATCTCACAGAACCCAACTAACTTCCTTTCTCCCAATCACAAAAATTATATAACCAAAAATTTAGTGATATTGCAATTTTTTTCTTAGTTACTGTCACATCACATGGATGTAGACATGAAATGTGTAGTTGGGCAGTCCCATTCCATTAAGGTGGTCATACACTTTAATGGATGAACATATGATTATGTATAATTTTGGGCAACTATATAGAAAATTAACAATCATTCATGGTTACGTAACTTCTTCTAAGTACACTAGTTTCTTTCTTCGAAGTATACAACTACAACTATGTTGTATTTTTTTTTTTAAATTGAATGAATGTAAGGTATTATAATTAGCTATATATATATATATATATCTTGCCCCAATGGCAATGAAGACCAACTTTCTATATATATAGTGCTATGCTCATCCTTATTTCCCATTAATTAGCCTGTTGAAAGACGACTTTGTTAAGGCTTTATACATAAATGCCAACTTTATAATTGATGGTTTGCCAAACAGATATTTCCCCCACAATTGTACTTGTGATTATTATAGAAATCGATGGACAATGATTAAACTTCATTAATGTATACAAACCACGTGATCTTAAATTATGATCAATGAAGATAACTCTTTTTTCAGAGTTTGAGTCGCTCAAGAAATATACACTATAACGAATTGATATAAATTAATAGAGTGTTATTGAATTCCTTTGACGTACGATCCCCATTCTATACATTACATTTCTCTCTCTCTCTCTCTCTCTCTCTCTCTCTCTCTATATATATATATATAAATTTATGCATTTATATATAAAAGTTATCATAAAAATTATTAGTCATAGTTGAGCAGAGAGTTCGATTAAGCTACGGCAGAGAACTAAGCAAAACAAATAAAATTGTCTTACAAAAGGCTCGTGTTAATTAATCCCAACAAGAAACTCCTGACTAATAAACTTCAAATAATAAATTAATTAGCCACATTGCTTAGTTTTGAAACAACAAATTTGACTCCAGTTTTTTTTTCTTATTATATAGATAGAAACTATCGGTCTCAACTTCATCGAGTTGTTGAATCATCACAAAATAAATATATATATATATATATATGTATATATATGTGTGTGTGTGTTTATGTATATGAATAAGAATAAATGCTCAAGTTGAACTTTTATTTTTCTTGATTATCAAATTGAGCTTCGTTGATTAGTTTGTCAAGAATATTTTGTGTCAACTCATATAAATATAATTTTTCTTTGATAACATCTGGCGTCAAAAAGAGATCAATTAAGCAAACTATTTTTAATAATAAAAAAAAAATTGAAAGTCGCCAAAAGAATATGCATGCTCGATTGATGTTTTTTTAAGTTAATTATAATTTATTGATTGTATGAATAAAAAAAATGTATTGTAACATAAGAGATAAGGGAGAGTTATATGTTCTTGCTATCTTTTGGTAACATATAATTAATTACATAAAAAATTATTGGGTTGTGATTATTTTTAATGATGATTATTTATAGTTATGTTTAGTATTTTTGGTATATGCATAAGTTGTGATTCTATTTTTTTACAAGACGACATATAATGTAATTACAGGTCACTAATAAGAAATTTTCAAAAACTTTCAAATAATTTAGAATACTGAAATCATGATTCAAACAGTTTGTTGCATGCGTGATTGTTTCGATATTATACGCGCACGTGCAATAAAATTGTTTGAATCTTGATTTCAACATCCTAAATAATTTAGAATTTCTTAAAAATTTAGAAGTACTTATAACTACATTATATATCGTCATGTAAAAAAATGGAGTTACAACTTACTCATGTACCAAAAATACTAAAAATACTTATAAGTAATGTTTAAAAATAATATAAAGTGGTATCATAATTAGATATATATTTATATACTAGATGCAAGTAATGTGCAATGTACATATTTGTTTAGTTTTATTTTTTTTAAAATATTATATATATTTATTAAGTTTTTATGATTGTTATATAAATTTTAAATAAATACATAATATTATATATATATATAATAATGATATAAACACATTAAAAGAAAAACTAAACCTAAACATTGTTTATGGTTTTTTAAAAAAAATATATATATATATATATATGATAACGTTTTGGATCATAAACTACACTATTTAATGTATAAAACATTCATGAAAAAAAAAATACATTCATAAACTACACTTTTATGATTGGAGAAGAAGTTTATTTATTCATTCTTGATAGAAGATAAATGTTATTATAATTTCTTATGTAGTTACACAGTTATATTATTTGTACATATATGATACCATATATAATTATAATATTTGTTGTTATTTAATATGAATATATATTTAGTTAAGTTATATTAAATAATAAAAAAATATGTTTTATAAATTTTTTAATAAAAATAAAAATTATGTATTATATATTATTATAATAATGATATTTTATAATATTTAAATTTATATTAATATAACTATTAAATATCTAGTATTGTATTAAATATAAATAAAATAATGATATTTTATAATATTTAAATTTATATTAATATAATTAATAAATATTTATTTTTGATAGCTTTTAAAAGTATATTTCGTTTAATATTTGTAATAATGTTAAAAAAATTCTTAAAACTAAGAATTTATGTTATCTACACACTTTTCATATAAATAATATATATATATATATATATATATATAACGTCTAATGTTTTTATTTTGATTTTAGGTGCTTAAATTTTTTGTTAAATTAAAGACCCAAAACAAAAAAAAAGTCTTCAACGAAAGTAAGATTTTCCAACAGCAACAACTTAGTTTAAGCTAATACAAATTTGAGTACAGCGACATACAAATTTTATTGATTAATTATAGTTAATGAATCATTGCGAGGGAACTAAATCTTCATGATTATGTCTTGTTTTGTTTAGCTGTGAATTGAATTTATTTATTTTTTTTTTATTTTTAACAATAATGCACACACCTGCTGTTGAATAAACATTGTATCAAGCTCCTCGACAACATGCATACAACATACACTGTATGCTGTTGTATTATATATATATATATATATTGATTCTAATTATATATGTATTTATATCACACAAAATATATGAAATATAAACATATGTCTAAAGAATTTATTTTCTAGAAAATTAAGATAAATTATTATAACATGGTATTTTGCGGAGAGGCAAACAAATTTTGACCCATCAAAAAAAGAAAAAGGAAAAAAAAAGAGAGAATAATAATTATATTACAGAAACTTATGAATTTTGTTGGGAGAATATCCCTATAACCTAACTTGTCTAAGAATCCTCAATTGAGCTTAGAGCACGTTATATATTTTCATTATTATTAACTTAAACTACGAAAATGAATACTAGGAGTAGGAAGCTTAGTGGGAAAACAAAAAGTCAAAAAGAATTAAGTTGTTCTTGTCAAATAATTTAAATAAAAAACAAAAACAATATGATAAATAATAAATTAATAGAGCCTGCTTTTTTTTTCTTTCCATTTTATATTGCATATCATATTATAATATATGAAGCGTCTTTTTAAAAAAAAAAAAAAAATTCAGTCCCCCCCTATCTTGCAAGAATATTTTCTTGAAATTATAAAAAGAAAAAAGAAAATGCTACGCAGAAGCATAAATTCTAAAAACAGAAAAAAGTTTATTATTATTATTATATGCTTTGGTTAAAAACAGGGACAAATTATCTGGAAATATTTTCTTTACAGACTACAGTTTGGCACATAATAAAGGCACCGAAAGAGGGTCTTTCGAGCCAGCCTTTTTTTAGCATACATATAAAGAGAGTTGAGAGAATTTTTCCATATATTAATTGAATAATTTTCTTTTAAACATAATAATATATTTCTTGGTTGAAAAGCTTCTGTTGACAAACTAGCAAATATATATATATATTTAAAGCGTATCAAAACATATATAAGTAATTAATGATATATATGTATGTATACATAGTTGGATGTGTCTAGTGGATTTTCTCTATATATTATATGGAAAGCAAATTCTAAGTCATTTATGATGACTTTTGCTAGTAGTTATGGTTAAGGAAGTAATTAAAACTTGGGAAATCTACAAAAATGCACTAAAAGTTAAAAAAAATCTGAAAAATACGGTACATTACAAAAATACGGAATTTTTGGATAAAAACACGGAATGGCAAAATTGTAAATACGGAGTGGCAAAATCATATATAAAAGCTGTAAAATACAATTTCTTGTGATCAACATTTACAAACTAGTAAATATATGTTACGAACTTGTAAATATCTGTTACGTGTTTGTAAATAATATTTACAAAATCAGTTATAGAATTGTAGATTTTTTTTTTTTGTAGATAAAACTTTCAAACAAATTCGTAACTAAAATTTTTATTTTTGTAACAATAGTTTACAAGTCTAGTTTTACAACTAAGAAAGATATTTTTGTAACTAATATTTACGAAAATATTTTATAGTTAAGAAATCATAAACAAAATATACATAAAATTATTATACTTTTTCATATTGTTACAATATTGTACCAAAAAATTACATGAACCATTATATTTATGCTATACAACTTAAAAATATAAATTTAAGATATTCATTATTTATAAAACACTTTATTGAATATAGTTGTGAAATACAATATTTTTTTAAAAACAAGTTTTACATCTTTGTAACAACAATTTACAAAACTAATTTCACAACTAAAAAATTTATTTTTGCAACTCACATTTACATAAATATTTATAAACTTATTTAACATGATTATTACAAAGATTTACAAAACTAATTTTTTAACTTTAAATATATTTTTGTAACAAAACTTGAAACTTGAATTAGATTATGATTTTGGTTTAACATTGAGTGTTGAGACTTGACTAGCTATGATTTAAAAAATATATATAATATTTTTATAAAGAATAATAATATTGTGATTATCTTTAACTATATATTATAACATATAGTTATTAATATTAATTTTAATTAACAACATATTGTAATTTGTATAAATATTTATTTATTTTTTGAGTAATTGTATAAATATTAACTTTAATATTAATAAATATATTTATTTTAAATAAAAATAAATTAATCTACTTTATTTTATTGAAGGTAGTAATTATAATTATTATTACTTTTATTATTATATTAATTGATATGCTTAAATTCTTATTAAAAATTAAGACAAAAAAAAAATAAAACAAAGGTAAATATATATATATACACAGTAGGTGGGGAGAGCCGTATATTTGGAATTTATGGATGGGAAAGCCGTATTTTTGTAATTTATTAAAATTACCGTATAAAACAAATTTTTTTTAAAATTACCGTACGAGATGTAATTATTGCCCTGTGATTTTCAGTTGGGCTCTTTGCAATTAATAATCAACTTCACTAATAATAATGAGAATTGCTATATATATATATTATTTAATGAAAGAAAATGAGATCGGTGATCATGGACGGTCCAACTCAATTTTTGTAACTGGTGATTAATTTAAGTTGCGTTATGGTACAAATTTTGTTTTTCATTTCTTTAAACACGAAAAATAGAATTATTTTTTTTATTTTTAAAAATAGAAATGTATTTAGTAATTTTTATTTTTTTGTTTAAAAAAATAAAAAATAAAAACTTGTTTGATAATTCATGTTTTTATTTTCTATTTTCTAAACTAAAAAATTAGTGACCATTATTTATTATTTTAAAAATAAATGTAAGAAATTTATGATAAAAAGATCAAATTAAATGATTATTTTGGAAATTTAAAAATATTATTAACAAATAGTATATAAAATGTTATTTTCAAATTTTGGGGGCCTTTGTGTATGTAAAAAACACTACAAGAAAAAAACTCTATAGCGACAACATCTATTGCGATGACTTTACTCCAAAGTCGTCGCTGTATATAGTCAAAATCTACGAAAAATTCTGTTTTTTTAATTTATTAAAATAAATCATCAACAACACACCACCAGACCCTCCAAATTCCTGGTACCCTACAGCAACGGCATGTCGTCGCTGTAGGGTACCAGGGTGCTAGGGTACCAGGAATTTGGAGGGAACAAGAGGCGGGAACTCATGTTGTCGCTAGTGATGCACACGGGGGCGGGGAGTGCTCCCCCTGTCCCCATCCCCATTTATATCCCCGTCGGGGACGGGGTGGGGAATCCCCTATTGGGGCGGGGAATCTCCACGAGTGTTGGTTTTTATTGATCAAATCAGAGATTATACGCAGCGGAACAACAATCAAATTTTTAGTTTAATCCCATAAGATTTCTAGATCTACTTCTTCACATGCATATATATATTGAATAAAAAATATGAATAGAAAAATTACCTCAAGTCCTTCCTTGCTGCTATCTTTTTGTATGGCTAAATCCTTGAGATCTCACACCAAGATCATCCAAAATGTTCTCAGCACACAAAGAACGAGTGTGGGCTCGCTATACAAACAATAAGCAAAAAACTATTTATCAGATGTTCTCAACACATGAGATATGATAAATTTTGGACCTAGGTTTTGTGAAGAATAGTGACTTTTGTTTGTGTCACTGTTCTCTTTCTCTGAGAGAGATTTCTAGATATTTTTCTATCCCTAAAAAGTTACGTTCTGTAAAAACTGATATCCTATATTTAATATATCCAATACATTAAAATAAAATATTAGTTATTTTAAACAATTTGAAAATTGTTACACCCAGATTTCGAGACTTGAGATTGTGACCTCGAAAGATGGATTTGTCAGATGTGAGCTCGCGATAGCTAAAGTGCATGTTCGTCGTCCAGATGCCAAAACCTTGAAGATGTGGTAACCTCGAAGATAATGTAACCTCGGAGTTCTTTCTAAGCTCGAAAGACATAGCATCAGAGTATATCCATTGTCAGGTGTCTTCGAATCAAGTAGCCCAAACTTGGTATGGGTATGAGCTCGGAATGTAACAGCCTCGGTGGTATTTACCCGCTCCGAGCTGGTCTTGGGGAAAGCTGCATAGCTCATAATTTACCTAAAGACATGGACTGGCATGATGCTGATTGCTGACCTCGAACGGCTTAGTAGGTCATCTGATGAGACGCAGTCCATGCATCCAAAAGATATTTATTGTTGTAACTTCCCTACATTAAAAGGATATTAACTAGTTTGTTATATGCCCTCTGGTCTTCAGGGGACGTTTCCTTGTTTATAGGAGTTAAAGAATTTAATGTCATTATTCCCATTAATGAAGATGAGTATCTTCCTGAAATATGTGGGAGCGAACTCTGAGAACCCTCTATAAATAGAGAGGTCATGAACTTTTGTAAGGGAAAATTTTTTGATATCTTGAGAGAATTTCTGGAGAATTCATCCCTGAAGAATTTTCTGAAATATCCAAAGTCTTAATAACATTGACTCGTGGACTAGGCAGAGTTAACTGCTGAACCACGTAAAATTCTTGTTGTTATTCTGTGTTATTTATCTGCGCCATAGTTCTTGTTGTTTAACTGCTCTATGTTTTAAGTTGACGAAAAACGACGTCAACAGTTTGGTGCTTTCATTGATAGCCTTAAGAAATACAATCCCTGATTAGCTATGGCCGCGAATGATCAGAATATTCCTGAAGAAACCTATCTGCGGCGCCCTGGGAAGCAACCGATGACGAATCCTAAAACTGAAGAGAGAAGTGAGTCCTCCGATTCTCGAGGACCTCCAGCACCTCCGGCTCCAAGGGATGATGAGGACATGTACTATAATCCTGAGCGCTACGTCCCCATTGTGTAACTTGAAAACTGACAGTTAAGAAAATAGTTGGCTGAAGCCAAGAAGCGGAACGAAGAATTGGCTAGGTTAGCCGCGGATGCGCAGGCGGCTCAACCTCAACCTCCGCGGAACGTTCATGTTCCTCCCCGCAGGCCTCGTGGGCGACCTCGGAAAAACGCTGCCACAAGAGGAGCGGAGCAGCCTCCACCACTGGCAAAGCAACCTGCTCCCTCGAGAGCCCGAAGAAACACTCGGTCTAGGGCTCCAGCTAACTCGACTGCGGAGTTACCAGCAAAAACTGGGAATAATCGAGCCCTTGCAGAGGCTCGAACTCAGGTTCCTGGTAACACGCAGAATGTTACCAAGTCAGCACGGGCAAACTCGGGGCCATTCAGGCCCCGAAATGGTTGGCAGCCACCGTCACCCATACGGTTCCCACCGTCACCAATAAGATACCCCTCACCACCTCGGAGGAACGCACAACCAACTCGGGGTGAGGAGACAAGGCGGGCAGGACGGAAACAGGGGAATAAAGAGGCTACTAGAGAACAGAGAGGCGACCAGCCTGCGAGAAGCCAAATATCTCGATCTCGCACTGCAGAGATGAGGCAGCATGAAAGAAATCCATCTCGGAACAATCATGCGACAAGCCTCGCCAGTGATGACTCAGGGGACGCCAGATCAGTCAGCATGTATGATCAAGGACGAAGAAATACTAGAAACCATAAGAACCGCTCCGACCTGCGGGAGCACCTGAATCAGAATCGGGGTAGAGGTAATCCATCGAACCCGGACCTAAGAGATCGCCTAAATGGGTGCAAAGATCCCCTGCGAAGACGCGAGCCTGGAATTGTGATCAATGATAGCCAATTTCAGGCAAGACCCCCTACGGACCCGGTTCAAGAAAGAATTGATCAGCTGGAAAGGGCATTTAGGCTCTTGCAGAATGAGCGAGGTCGGAGTCGGGATGAGGATACTGATGAGGTGCTCGAACCATTCGCTCCCCATATTTCCAACACTCCGTTTTCTCAAGGGTTTCAGATTCCTCATGTCCCTCCTTTTGAAGGGAAATCAGACCCGTACAGTCATTTGAGTACATTTAACACCATAATGAGAGCAAGTAATGTAGGTTACGAGCTCAGATGCATGTTATTTCCAGCATCGCTTACAGGACCAGCAAAAAACTGGTTCAAAAAATATAAGAGACATTCAATCACTTCTTGGGATCAGCTATCAAAGGATTTCAAGAAGCAGTTTAGAGCCATGATCGGGGTAAGACTCGAAGCATCGACCCTGACCAACGTTCGGCAACAGCCGGGTGAAACGTTGAAGAGCTACCTAACAAGATTTAATCTGGAAGTCGCCCGAGCTCGGGATGTAGACGACAGCGGTCATCTAATGGTCGTCCAAGCTGGGGTAATGCCAGGAAGTCCCCTCTGGGATGATATGCAGAGAAAACATGTGAGGTCCTTAACCGAGTTTAATAAGCGAGCTCAGAGGTTTGTCAATGTAGAAGAGGCGAGGTCAACACTGAATATGACCTCTCAGCCCGTAACTACAACGATAAACGTAAACTCTGCCTCGGCCTCGGCAGACCCATCAGCCTTAAAACCTTCTGCAGAAAACCCTTCCAAAAGGAAGAAGAATGAAGGAAGTAACCCCGAGGCGGAAGGGGGAAAGAAGAAGAAAGGGGAAAGGTATTTCTCCGTGTACAGAGTGTACACCGAGCTCAACGAGTCTCGAGAGAATATATACCTGGCTAATGAAAACCAGGTCCCTTTTAGGCGTCCAGACCGCATGAGAAATCAGAAGTCCAAGAGGGACTCTAGCAAGTACTGTCGATTTCACAGAGATATTGGGCACACTACTGATGAATGCAGGCAGTTGAAGGACGAGATCAAAGGACTGATCTCGAGAGGATACTTCAGATAGTATGTCAGGAACCAGAATAATAATCAGGCTTCTACTAGCCAGAGGGCAGCTGCGCCACAACCTGCTCAAAACAATAATTCCCAAGCTAGAGAAGAGGATAGGCCCCCTCCGATTGATGGAGAAGATGTGATAACCATCTCGGGCGGGCCTCATCTCGCAGGGATGAGCAAGAATGCCCAAAAGCGATATGTGAACGAGCTAAAAACTGGGGACGGGTCCCCTTATGAACTCGAACCTAGAGCTCCAAAGTGCCAAAAGATTGAATCTCACCCGATAACCTTTACTGAGGACGATGCGTCCCATGTTCAGTTTCTCCACAATAACTCACTGGTCATTACTCTCTAGCTCGCAAATAAGAGAGTTCACCGAGTTCTCATTGATAATGGGAGCTTAGTGAACATTCTCTATAAGGCCACCTTAGAAAAGATAGGACTCGAGCTTGTGGAACGACCTTGTATAGTTTTTCAGGAGAGGGGATTGCCTGTATGGGGTCCATTGAACTCCCTGTAACCTTGGGAGACCATCCAGTCTCAGCAACCAAGATGATGGAGTTTGTAGTAGTGGACCTGCCATAGGCCTACAACGTGCTGCCCTACTAGGGTTGGGGGCAGTCTCATATGTAAGGCATTTGGCCATCAATTTCCCGACTTCTAGTGGCATTGGGACATTGAAGGGAGACCAGTTGGCCGGGAGGGAATGCAATAGCATTTACGTAAGAGGAAAGAAGCAGGTAAGCGCACAAACGCTCGTCATTGTTCAGAATAAATACGGGACAATCTTGGAGATTGATGAAGAAATCGACCCAAGAGTGGAGGAAAGAGCTGATCTTGAACCATTAGAAGAGCTCGAAGAAATCAGGCTCGAAGAATCAGACCCCCACGAAAACGGTAAAGGTCGGGAAAAACCTCCATGAAGAAACTAAATAACAATTAATTTGCTTTTTGAAGAAAAACTGGGATGTCTTCGCGTGGTCACATTCGGACATGGTAGGAATAAGTCCAAATATAGCGAGCCACGCGCTAAATATCGATAAAAGCTTCCCGCCGAAGCAACAAAAGCGAAGACAACTTGATGACGATAGGAAAAAGGCCCTAAAGGAGGAAGTCGACAGATTAAAGGCAAACTGATTCATAAGGGATGCTTTTTACCCCGATTGGGTAGCCAATCCGGTACTGGTCCCGAAGCCTAATGGAACGTGGCGAACCTGCATTGACTACGCGGACCTCAACAAGGCCTGTCCTAAGGATTGATTTCCTTTATCACGGATTGACCAGCTCGTGGACGCCACGGCAGGGCATGGACTAATGTCATTTATGGATGCCTATTCTGGATATAACCAGATTTCCATGCATGCCCCTGACCAGGAACATACGAGTTTCATAACAGATAAATGGTTATATTGTTATAACGTCATGCCATTCGGGCTCAAAAATGCTGGAGCCACTTACCAGCGGCTCGTGAACATGATGTTCCCCGAGCAAATAAGGAACAACATGGAAGTTTATGTTGACGATATGTTAGTCAAATCTCAACTTAACAATAACCATGTTGATGACCTCGAAGAATGTTTTGCCGTGCTCCGGAAATGTAACATGAAACTTAACCCTCAGAAGTGCTCTTTCGGAGTAACTTCAGGAAAATTCCTGGGTTTCATTGTAAATGCTCGAGGAATAGAGGCTAATCTGGATAAGATCCAGGCCCTGATCGATATGCCTTCACCTTGAAAACACAAAGATGTCTAGAGTTTGACAGGCAGGATGGCGGTACTAAGTAGGTTTATATCAAAATCTACAGACCGTTGTCTTCCGTTTTTCAACCTGTTGAGGGGAGGCAAGAAATTTGAATGGACAGAGGAATGCGAGTTGGCTTTTCAGGAACTCAAGAAACACTTCGCAGAACCCTCTATCTTGTCAAAGCCTATTACGGGAGAAGTTTTGTACTTATATCTTGCTACGACCGAGCACGCCATAAGTGCAGTACTCGTATGAGAGGAAGAAAAGGTGCAAAGGCCCATGTATTGCGTCAGTAAAAGGTTACTAGGGGCAGAATCAAGATATCCCTTGATGGAGAAGCTAGCTCTCAACTTAATTCACTCATCTCGAAAACTTCGACCTTACTTTCAAGCGCACCCCATCCATGTACTAACTGATCGACCACTAAGACAAGTCTTGTCTAAGCCGGAAGCTTCAGGTCGACTTCTTAAATGGGCCGTTGAACTCGGGCAATTCGAGATCACCTATCATCCAAGGACAACCATTAGGGGCAAGCCTTGGCAGACTTCATAGTGGAGTGTACTGGCATGACCAACGATGAAGTTACAACCCCGGCCCACGAGCTGTGGAAACTTTACGTCGATGGGTCATCTAATGAAAACGGGTCGGGGGCAGGAGTAATTTTGATCACTCATGTCCTGCAGGTAGAAGATTTCACTCTGCCTTGAGATTTGACTTCAGCGCGTCGAATAACGAGGCTGAGTACGAGGCTCTACTGGCGGGACTTCGTATAGCCAAGGATCTCAAAGCTAAAGCAATACATTGCTACAGCGACTCCCAGCTAGTGGTTAACCAGATCTTGGGAGAGTACTAGGCTCATGGTACAAGAATGGCAGCGTACTTAGGAAAGGAAAAATCAGCATTGGAACATTTCGAGTTCTATGCGATAGAGCAGGTCCCTCGAGGGCAGAACTCGAATGTGGACGCCTTAGCCAGGCTCGCTACCTCTATCGAAAATGACGAATTGAATGTTGTGCCAATTGAACATCTCTTGGCACCTAGTATTGATGAGCCAGAGTATGAGGACGTGTGTATGATCAACTCCGAGCCTACCTGGATGACTTCGATAGTTGAATATCTCGAGACCGACATCCTTCCGAAAGAACGGACCAAGGCTTGAAAGTTGATGTATCAAATCCCTCATTATACCATTATAGATGGAAGGCTGTATAGAAGAGGATATTCCATGCCACTACTCTGGTGTGTGACTCCTCCCGAAGCTAAAAAAATCTTAGAAGAAATTCACGAAGGGTTCTGTGGAGACCATACTGGGGGGCATAGCCTGTCCAAGAAAATCATACGCCAAGGATACTTCTGGCCTACCATCAAATCAGACTCGTTTGATTACGTAAAAAGGTGTGATAAGTGCCAACGATTCACCACAATTCCTCGAGCTCCACCATCCGAGCTAACTATGCTGACCTCCCCATGGCCATTTGCGATATGGGGAATCGACCTCATAGGCTCTCTTCCGACTGGCAAGGGCGGAGTAAAGTACGCGGTAGTCGCCGTAGACTACTTCACAAAATGGACGGAAGCTGAACCTTTGGCGACAATAACCTCCAAAAAATTCTTTGACTTTGTGGTGAAAAACATCATATGTCGATATGGGATGCTGAGGAAGATTGTGTCCAATAACGGAACCCAGTTCGACAACGATCTGTTTACCAACTTTTGCGAAAAAAATGGAATAATAAAGAGCTTCTCGTCAGTGGCCCATCCCCAGGTGAATGGCCAGGTCGAAGCTGTAAACAAGACTCTAAAAAGTTCGCTGAAGAAAAAGTTGGAAGAAGCTAAAGGAAGATGGCCCGAAGAATTGCCCCAAGTCCTATGGGGATATAGGACCATGGCCCGTACATCGACAGGACATACCCCGTTCTCTCTGGCGTACAGTTGCGAGGCTATGTTGCCAATCGAGGTCGAAATTCCCACAATTCGAGCCCTCGTTTATGATCAAACCTCAAACCACTCTCAGCTCGAAGAAACTCTTGACCTGATCAAAGAAAGAAGGAACGAAGCTCAATTAAAAAATGTTGCATACCAACAGCGAGCTACCTGGTACTTCAACAAAAGAGTTCGGGATCGAAAATTCGGCATGGGATATTTGGTGCTAAGGCCTGTATTCTTGGCAACACGGGATCCAGCAGCTGGCGTGCTCGGGCCAAATTGGGAAGGACCCTACCAGATAGAGTCAGTCATCCGACCCGGTGTTTACAAGTTGGCGAGATTGGATGGAAGTCTAGTACCGCGAGCATGGAATGGCGAACACCTACGACCTTACTATCAATAGTATATGAAGGATGTTGCCTATAACCATGCTTGTTTATCTATACTGAATTTCTATTTTTGGATTTTTTCAAATAAAGGTTGATTTCGTTTAATATGCTGTATTTTTTGCAATCTTTCTTAATTTAATAACCTATGTTCTCACTCATAGGATATTAAGGGGGCATTAGTGGCACATATACCACCAGCTTGAAAAAATAAAACAACATATACGAAATACATATAAGTGTTTGGACGTAACCAAATACGCGAGCTAAGATAGTCTGGATATAACCAAACTGTCAAAAGTACACAAGTATTTGGAAATAACCAAGTGCGCGAAATAAGATAATTTTGGATATAACCAAACTGGCAAATAGATAAAAATGTTTGGATGTAACCAAATATGCAAACTAGATTAAAATGTAAGTGTATGGATTACAAACCTAACACGACCTTAATAGGTTTGGAACAAACCAGCTAAAACTAATCGGCAGTAAGTTGGAGCATAACCCACTTCGTATAAGCCAAGATCGAGGCTGGAGTATCTTACAAAACAATAGTTTCGACCTCATAACCTCGGAGAGCTAACCGAGGACGAGAAAAAGTAACTAAAAAGTAAGGTATAACTAAACCATTTGCATTACATACCATACAAGTACTTTCGAGTGCATGGTAAAAGTAATATCCGACCTTGACAAATAACGAGATCGGAAGCGGATAATTCGAGCAAACTGTGCATGAATGCATTGAACCTCGAGCTTAAATCCAAACTATGTCTGTGTGATTAAACAGGCATATATGACACTTTAATATAAAATGTGCAAAATATTTCAACCCGAGAAATGTAAAGGATATATATTAAAATGAAGTCAAAAAGAAAGAAAAATTGTATCAGCCCAATGGGCATAAATTAAAAGAAAGAAATTACAAAAAATAAAGGGACGCATCCTCGAGATATCATCTAAAGAGAAGGAGCAACCCCTTCGCCTTCTCAGCATCCTCCTTGGCCTTCTCAGCATCTGCATCCTCCTCGGCTCCCTCCGCGTCATCTCGAGCAGCCTCCTCCTCATTAAGTCGAGCCTGCCATTTGGCCATGAGCTTTGCTTCAAGATGGCCCAAGATTCTGGTATCGAGGTCGACATTGTTGGCCCAGATTCTGTACATGGCCAGGTCGACCGCCCGATCCTTTTTCTCCTTAAACTCTTCAAGAAGACAAGCCTTTTCACTCTCAATGATCTCAAAAGTGAGGGCCTTCTCTTCTTCAAGCTTGGTATTGACCTCCTTGACCCGAGCAATCTCCCTCTCAAGCTCTGCGAGCTTGGCATCCTGCTTTTCAAGCTCGGATATCTTCACCTTAAGCTCCTCGGCTCCTGCCTCTACCTTTGCTTTTGTGGACTTAAGCTCATCACTCAATTTAAGCTGAAGATCCTTTGCTCCTGAGCAAGAGTCATGCTCGAGTGGACTTCGTTGTTCAGCCTATAATTAAGCTGAGCATCGACAGCAAGAGCCTGACATACAAAAAACACACAAAATTAGTATATGGACTAAGTGTAAATGCAACTAACTGGCGGGAGAAGAAAGATTACCGCAGCGTGGAGCTCAACACTCTTCTCGTACAGAGTGTTGCAGTCTTTGGCATTGTTCAGAAACTGCCAGTGAGGAGCGTAAAACTCCCAAAGCTTTGGTCCACCCGAGACAGGATGTTCGAGCCTAGTGTTGCCCAGTGGGATCCAGCAGCATTGTCGATCACATACTCATCAACATGAGTAGAGATCGAGAGCAGTGGTGTCTTCGAGGACGAGGGTTTCTTCGGAGGCAGGCCAGCTGGGGGATTGACTTGGGATGCAGAAGGAGCCGGGGGTAGGGTCGATGAGGAAGTCCCGACCTGGGCAGATGGACTTAGAGCCGAGCTCGGAGCAATCGGATCCGGGGGAGGTGGTGTTTTCTCGGTCCTCTTAAGGACCTTGGTGGGCCGGTCGGTCTTTCGCGACCTCCTGGGACGCTTACTCCTCTTGGCTCCGCCACTCTCAAGGATGTTGTCGAGATCGGAATCCATCTCGCCTGCACAGTTAAACCACGATATGAGTTATCGAAAAATAAAGTAACTCAGCATAATGCAAACATACATGGGATAAAAAGACAAGTGGAGAGAAACCTAACTGGAACTCTCCCCCGAGCTTGTGCTCGGCGACCACGAAATTCCCCCATCTTCAGATGAGGCGGGGGGAGTACCTTCCGTATAGGTGGACGTCGACCTGGAAAGGTCCCTATAGTCGTTGGTCCCATATTGGATGGCTATTCCGTTCCATACCTCGTTCAGGCTATACATGGTGTCGTATTTCCCGAGCCAGCTATCAAACCTATGAACTCGTTCATCTACCCAAGACCATACATAAAAATGGTTCCTATTGGGTTTATGCTTTAGTAGGGAAGGGGACCATATATTTGAGCTAAGGATGACTGTACCTTGCTCATCCGAGCCTGAGCTTGAGGCCTCGTCGTTGGCCTCGTTCCCCGATTGTGGACTCCTATGACGAACTGGAGGTGGAGGCCTCACTTCTCTCCTTGGGGGGAGGTTGCCCGTTGGCAGAGGCACGAGCTCCCATCGATCGTATTTTTTATTGGACCAGTCTGATGTAGACTGGCCCTCTCCTAAGAGCCCATAAGCCCAGAGCTTGTCTTCATGCAGGAGATAGGAAAGGGATCTCCTGCCGTAAGGAAGTTGGAGCAGAGTCTCTTTGTGCTCCTTCATCTCATCAGTGGGAGTAGGGCGATGATAGTTGGCTGGAAAGTTAAGCACATTTTAGCTAAGCACGAGCCTAAAGAAAAGTTCGAACACAAAAGAAGGAGGTTGAAATACTTACGAATCCATCTGAATGAATAAAATCAAGACGGGGCTAGGCCATCTATCCAGAAGGCCTTCTTGAAGTCAGGAGGATGATTGGGAAGATCTTCAAACATCTTCTTCTCCTTTGGATAGCTTGAAAGATAGTAGAAGCCGTCCCCTCCTCAAGCTCGAGAGGGATTGCTTTTCAAACAAAAGAGATACAAGATCTCCTTTGGCGATGGTCCTTCCCACTTTAGCTCGTGGTACAGCGACCTCAGGGCAGATAGAACCCTGTAAGAATTGGTGTTGAGCTGGAAGGGGGCCAACCCAACAAAGTCTGTGAAGTCCTTGAAAAAAGACTTCAAGGGCAGTACCGCCCCTGCCTTCATGTGCTCCTGGCTCCAAGCTGTGTATCTCAGCTTGCTATCAGGATTTCCATCTCCTGGAGCGCGGCAGCTTCGCTCATGGGAGGCCGGGGCTCGACACCTTAGCAAGCCTGATAATCCCATACCGTGAAGGGCCAAGATATCACTTATCTGGCCTAATGACGTAATCGCGCTCCAATAATGCTCGGCCTCAAAAAATTCCCTCCTCGCCTGTGAGGTAGAGGGTTCCCCCATCAATGAAAACTAAAAATCACCTGGTTTGAAGGCGGCTGTCACTTTAAGCGAAGGGTCGAGTGGAATCGGTCTAGGCTCGGTATCCGGATCTGGATGAAGGGCGACCCTTAGTCTTTTCCTTTTCCCTTCTTCGACCTCGTCTATCTGACGTCGGAAGTGATCTCGAGTATCCTCTTGCTCACGCCTCAGTTCGTGTTCCCGAAGTAAACGTTGATTCCGAGTGAAAGGAGATTCCGGGCTCGGAGTTACTGGCGAATAGGGGATTGCGAACTTTGACCCCCGCCACTTTCCCAAATTCTGCGGCATCTAACAAGAAAGTAAAAGGGTGAAGGCCAAGCAAGCAAGAAGTACAGAGATAAATAGTACCTAAGCTCGAATGATCGAGGCTACAAGGTAAGGTCGATCCAAAGGAGAACGAGCGTGTGTTCCATTGAAGGGAAGGAAAGTGGATATGTCATGGGAAATCCCGAAATATTAGGGAAGAAAGGTGGCGATTATTAAAGAGGTGATATTTTTGGGAATCGTGGATTCCTTGAAGACAAACCCTAATTTTGTACCCGATATCTTGGTGTGCAAGATACGGTTTTTAAAATTTGAAAACCCAAAAAAGGAACTATTTTTGGACCCTTTTTCGCAGAAGCTGGGTTTAAATCTAGTGTCCATCATTCAAAGCATCCTAATCCTAGTGCGTTAAACTAGTGAATTGATAAATGGGACGAGAATAAATCCTAATGCCTATGGTGTAACAGAAGCATAAGCATGCATAAAAAAATGTATATATATATAACGCAAAGAAACACTAGACCGAAGACTTACACAATGTAATCGGTGGAAACAGAGAAATGGATGATTGAACGAGCGGTTTCAGGTACGATCTCACTGAATCGAAAATTCCAACCGTGCTTTGTCTTCTTGGCTTGGAGAACATGCAAGAACCAGGCGAAAAAGTGTGTGTTTTTTTTCTCTCTAAGAAGTTGAATGTGAAGGAAAAATGGAGAAGACAAAAGGGGATATATTTATAGACCCTCAGAGATTGTAAAAGTTGAATTAATCTGAGCCATTGGCCAGATTCCGTAACAGATCCGATGGCCAGGGACAAATGACATGATGGTACCATAAAGTTGGCAGGCGAACGATAGTGGGCAGAGTCTCAAGTCACTCGAGTACTTTGAGTAAGCAACACCCAGCTGATGCATGTCCATACTCGAGTGTGTGATGGAACGGTTCCCGAAGGAAGTAGTTCAAAAGTTTCCTTCTCATAGGATTCGAACTAATAATTTTGAGGGGGCAAAATGTTACACCCAGATTTTGAGACTTGAGATTGTGACCTCGAAAGCTGGATTCGTCAGGTGTGAGCTCGCGATAGCTAAAGTGCATGTTCGTGGTCCAGATGCCAAAACCTCGAAGATAATGTAACCTCGGAGTTCTTTCTAAGCTCGAAAGACATAGCATCAGAGTATATCCATTGTTAGGTGTCTTCGGATCAAGTAGCCCGAGCAAGGTATGGGTATGAGCTCGGAATGTAACAGCCTCAGTGGTATTTACCCGCTCCGAGCTGGTCTTGGGGAAAGCTGCATAGCTCATAATTTACCTAAAGACATGGACTGGCATGATGCTGATTGCTGACCTCGAACGGCTTAGTAGGTCATCTGATGAGACGCAGTCCATGCATCCAAAAGATATTTATTGTTGTAACTTCCCTACATTAAAAGGATATTAACTAGTTTGTTATATGCCCTCTGGTCTTCAGGGGACGTTTCCTTGTTTATAGGAGTTAAAGAATTTAATGTCATTATTCCCATTAATGAAGATGAGTATCTTCCTGAAATATGTGGGAGCGAACTCTGAGAACCCTCTATAAATAGAGAGGTCATGAACTTTTATAAGGGACGAATTTTTTATGTTTTGAGAGAATTTCAGGAGAATTCATCCATGAAGAATTTCCTAAAATATCCAAAGTCTTAATAATATTGACTCGTGGACTAGACAGAGTTAACTGCTAAACCACGTAAAATTCTTATTGTTATTCTGTGTTATTTATCTACGCCATAGTTCTTGTTGTTTAACTGCTCTACGTTTTAAGTTGACGAAAAACGGCGTCAACAAAAATCACTAATCAGTTATCAGATTTTTGTTTAAATAATAATATTTTAATCAAATTACAATATCTCATTATTTATTTAATATATAAATAGCTAAAATTGTGGAACCTAGAAACTGATTACAGTCTCTTATGCGTGTAGCACAGTGACTATGCACTGTGCTACACGTGTACCACATGCCAGTGATGGCATGTGATTTTTCCCAATTTTTATTATTATTTAAATACCAAAAATCCCAAAAAATAAATTAATTCAAAATTAATTATATTTTTGTTAAATCAAATAATTAATTAATTCTTAATTAATTAAATACACATAATTAAACAAAAATTATGTTTGATACATAGAAAATTATTTTACTTATCACATAAGTCATTTTTGCCCATTTTTGTATTTACCTTTGTCAGTGTTTGTTTGAGCCGTTTCGAGGACCATAGACCTATAACATTAAGCTCCAATAAATTGAAACTAAATAATTAACTCTTTAATTATAATAGTTAATATATTAATTCTCATATTACTCTACTATAAATTCAGAATTGCACTCTTTATGTTATAGATATACTTTTACAGAAATATTTTCTTAAGTCGTCCATTGATATAACCATCTTACAATAGTTCAACCCTCTAATTAATTAGTTCATAAATTAGAATGGAAGAATTACCATTTTACCTTTCTAATTTACTTCTTATTCCTTAAGTACCATTAATTCACTAGTGAATAATTAATCTATAATCTAATTATAGATTTGAGCTCAAAATCATTCAGTTCCAGAATTAACCCTTAAGGGAACTAATATACGATCCGTTAGGAAAGATTAGATTCAGTATTGTTGATACATGTTCCCAGCCATCCATGATATTAAATCTCCAAAACAAAAGTCATTAGCCTCATTCTTTGAAGAGACCTTAACGAATGAATCAAAAGATTTAATAAACATGAACAGGAGTTCATGAACACTCAGGATTTAGGTTGATCTATAAATGATCATCAGTTATGATACGAATTACAAGTCTTTATTGTTAAATGGTTTTTGGATAAAGACTTTAATTCCTATCGGTCCATGTCATATATAATCATATTATATAAAGCACCTTTACCGAGATGTCTTACCACATCAATAATCCGAATCTAGATTATTTGTATCATTATGATACTCAGTAAACTGTACTTACAACTCCAATTCAAGAATTCCATAACTTTAATTTGTTGTTGTTGACTATTTTTATTCATTCATGTGATCTTAATTCTCTCGTACTAATACAAGATCACATCCTCAATAATGAATATGGAATTTTTCTGATATTTACAAAATTATTCAAACAATAATTTAACAATCTAAATATAATAATAAATAATAAACCATTGCATTTATTTATTCACAAAAAAATAAATGTCTTTACATGCTTTTAGGACACACTCCTAACAATCTCCTACTTGTACTTAAAGCAAGTGAGGCATTTCTCTCAATCCCCTATTACGTACATGACCCTCGAATTGCTTTGCCGGAAGCATCTTCGTGAACGGGTCTCCCAGGTTGTGTTCTGATGCGATTTTCAGAATGGACACATCTCCTCTATGTACGATTTCTCTGACTAAGTGGTATTTGCACTCTATATGCTTTCCTCTCTTGTGGCTTCTTAGTTCTTTAGAATTGGCCACTGCTCCACTGTTGTCACAGTAAAGAACAAGTGGTTTCTCCACTTCTGGAACTACTTCCAAATCTGTGTAGAACTTTTTCAGCCAAACTGCTTCCTTAGCTGCTTCACAAGCTGCTATGTATTCAACTTCCATGGTTGAATCAGCTATACTAGATTGCTTAATGCTTCTCCAGACAACAGCTCCACAACCAAGAGTGAATACTGACCCAGAAGTAGACTTTCTACTATCCTTGTCAGATTGAAAATCTGAGTCAGTGTATCCAGTAGGTTCGAGGTCACTACCCGAATATACTAGCATATAGTCTCTCGTTCTCCTAAGATACTTGAGAATATGTTTCACCGCAATCCAGTGTTCCAAACCTGGATTTGATTGATAACGACTGACAATCCCTGCTGCATAACATATGTCAGGTCTAGTACATAACATTGCATACATTAGGCTCCCTACAGCTGATGCATAGGGATACTTTCTCATATCCTCTTGTTCTTGTGGTATCTTTGGACACTGATATTTGTAAAGAGTAATTCCATGTTTGGTCGGAAATTGACCCTTTTTGGAATTCTCCATAGAGAATCTTTCAAGCACTTTATCAATATAATTTGCTTGTGAAAGTGCTAGGAGCTTGTTCTTTCTATCTCTTAGAATTTTAATGCCTAGAACATAGCTCGCTTCTCCCAAATATTTCATTTGGAATATGTTAGCCAACCATTTCTTTACATTTAATAATGTCTCTACATCATTCCCAATGAGTAGGATATTGTTAGGAACGAGTTTCCTAATACGCAGCGGAATGGTGGTGGGATTGGCCCAGTGTACAACAAAATTTTTGTAACATATTTAAACTACCTTTAAATATGCGGATCCATTAATATGCATACATTAGTCATAAGCAAGATAATAATAGAAATCATACCTCTTGAAGCTTATCAAGTGTCCTTGCTATCTTTTCGTATTTAGAACGATCTTCCTATCCAACCCGCTCCCACGTACTCACACCAAGATCTTCCAAAGCGTTCTCTACACCTCAAGAAATGTGTGGGCACTTAGAGAATGAAGGATAGTTTATTTGTGATTCTACTTGATGTACTCAACTCATGAGATCAAGAGAATAGGCCTGAGAATTGGTTCTTTATTTTCAGGGAGAGAAAACTATCGTTCTATTTTTCTCACAGAGCGAATAGTCTGAGTTGTCTCACTTCTCTGAATATTTTTCTGATTAGTCATACTTAAAAGAAAATATTCAAGTTTTAAAAAATAAATCTGTAACCATTTTACAATTTACTTTTTAATTAATTAATTATTCTATTAATGAAAAAATCCAAAAACCAATTTTTGAATTATCTTTTAATTAATTAATTAAATAAATAAAAATGAAAATCTCATCCCTGAAAATTTCCCTACACGCCACACACAGTCCATGGACTGTGTGTGAATGTGTAGCCTTCCTAATTTTTAGGGATGTTGGTTTTTCAATTTTTATTTAATTATTTATTCATACTACTTTGTCAGATAAGATCTAACAAGCTGATAACTAATTCAAATTTGAATTCAAATTAATTACCTTTTTAATTAATTATCAAATATAATTAATTATTTGAATAAATATTAATCTTTTAAATTCAAATCCAATTTGAACTTATCATATTATTATCTCCCACTCAAATAAAGATATTTAATTAATTCTACCAATTAATTAAATCCAAAATTTTCGAAAATAAATATTTAATTTATTATAATTTCGAAAATTATAATTAATTAATTATTTAATTAAATTTCGAAATTAATTTAATTATTTAATATAATTTCGAAAATTATACAATAATTAAATATTAATTAATTTTGTTAACTACAACTAATTTGTAATTAATTAATTAATCACTATTATCATATAATTGCATATCTGGCCTGAAGAACAAATTTCTTCTTAAATATGTCTTTAAACTATTTTCCCTTCATATCAACTCTTATCTTGAACAGTGTTGATAGAGCCGCTATGGGGACCTATGGACCTATAATTCCAAGCTCCAATAAATTTGAGATTATTAATTAAACTCTTTAATTAAATAATCTTAATTTATTAATCTCATGATTATTCCACTATAAATATGAGACTACACTCTTGTAATTACAGACATTTAATTTACTGAGTACTTTATAATCATAAAGCGCCCATTGATATAATCATTTCATACAACTTGACCCTCTAATGATGGTTCATAATTAATCGGGAATAAAATTACCGTTTTACCCATTTAATTATCTCTTGTTTCCTTAAGTACCATTGACTCTACTAGTGAAGGTTAATTCATAACTAAATTATGAATTTGAGCTCAATAACCTTTCAGTCCCAAAAGTCAACCATTAAGAGAACCATCATTCAATCTCTTGCGAGAAGGCATATATTCCATATCTGTATACTATGTCCCCAGCCATCTACATTAATGAGTTCCCAAAACAAAAGTTTCCAGCCTGATCATTCTGACAGACCCTAACAAGTGAATCAAAGAACTCATATAATATAAACATGAGTTTATAGTAACTTCAGGATTAAGATCTATTTGTATATGATCATCAATTGATATATTTAATTAATACTTCTAAACGGTATTTAACTAAGTATTAATAAACATATCTGGTCCAGTTCTATATATTCTCTAATATATAAAGCACCTCCACTAAAGTGTCCTACCACACTAGTGATCTGGATCTAGATCACATATATTCATAATACTAGTGGACCGTACTTGCAGTAATTAATCTAAAGATTCCATAACTTTATTTTACTGCGAACTATTCAAGTTCATTTATCTCAAACACAATCTTCCAGTACTAATACGTGTTTGAGATCACATATATGAACTTTGGAATTTTCCTGATATTTACTTAATATTATCACAGAATTATATTGTCCATAAAATATATGCATAACAAATTTAATTCAATTATTTATTTCATAAAAACAATGTCTACTACATATGCTTTCAGGGCACATTTCTAACAGATATCATCAACATAAAGAACTAAGAAAACCACAATTTTTCCTTTGATGTATTTCTAAACATATGCTTCATCAACATTTTGTTCTAAACCATATGTTTTAGTCGTTTCATCAAATGTTAAGTTCCAAGATCTTGATGCTTGTTTCAATCCATATATGGATTTAAACAACTTGCATACCTTTTGATCTTGATCCTTCTTTATAAACCCTTCTGGTTATTCCATATAAATGATTTAATCAAGATGGCCATTCAGAAAGGCTGTCTTGACGTCCATTTGCCATATCTCATAATTATAGATGGCAGCTATGAATAAGAGTATCCGAATTGACTTAAGCATGGCCACAGGAGAAATTTTTTCTTCATAGTCCACACCCTCTCTCTGTGTGTAGCCTTTGGCCACAAGTCTTGCTTTATAGGTCTCTACCTTTCCATCTGCACACCTTTTCTTCTTGTAGATCCATTTGCATCCAATGGCATTAACATTGTCAAGCAGATCTACAAGTTCCCAGACTGAATTGGAATACATTGATTCCATTTCTTGATTCATGTCATCTTGCCACTTATCAACATCAGGGTCTTTCATTGCTTATTTAAAAGTCAATGGATCGTCCTTTTCAGTATCTGATATAGGAACGTGTGCCTCATGTTTGTAGCGAATAAGTTGTCTCACAATCCTCCCACTACGACGTTGCACTGGTTTTTCCTTTTTAGGAATTGTGGTTTCTTCGGTTGTTTTATCATTAATTGCTACTGGTGACTTTCTGACTTTATTTGAGACCATCTCCTCCAGTACAACTGTGACGCCCCACATCACTATGGCTGCTTTCTGGAATGACGACAGGCCCTACAAACCAAGACAAGTCTTTCCAGCGTGCTTTGTCCTCACTCACACACTTCTTGGGAAAACTTCCCAGGAGGTCACCCATCCCTAGATTACTCCAGGCCAAGCACGCTTAACCATGGAGTTCTCAAGTGATGGGCTACCGAAAAGAAGATGCACCTTCCTGATATAGGTAGTACCCATCAATCCATTTAAGCCCTCTTCAACTATGTAGTCCCATACCTACACAATCTTAGAATCATGACACTTGACCTTCCCCAGGCGGTGTGGGATTGCACAGCTTACCCGGTCTTTCCCCTTACGAATCACGGGATTCTGACTGTCACAATCACCCCCCCTTACGGGCCCGACGTCCCCATCGGCCACACTTCCGGCTGGGTCAAGGCTCTGATACCATTATGTGACGCCCCACATCTCTATGGCTACTTTCTGGAATGACGACTGGCCCTACAAACCAAGACAAGTCTTTCCAGCGTGCTTTGTCCTCACTCGCACACTTCCTGGGAAAACTTCCCAGGAGGTCACCCATCCCTAGATTACTCCAGGCTAAGCACGCTTAACCATGGAGTTCTCAAGTGATGGGCTACAGAAAAGAAGATGCACCTTCCTGATATAGGTAGTACCCATCAATCCATTTAAGCCCTCTTCAACTATGTAGTCCCATACCTACACAGTCTTAGAATCATTACACTTGACCTTCCCCAGGCAGTGCGGGATTGTACAGCTTACCCGGTCTTTCCCCTTACGAATCACGGGATTCTGACTGTCATAACAACCTTACTGCAAGGTTTGTGGTTATTAACATAGTCATATTAAAGAAAAGTTGCATTTGTCAATAAAAATGTTTTATTTTCTTTTGGGCTATAGAAAATTCTACCTCTAGTCTCTTTGGAATATCCCACAAACATGCACACTTCAGAGCATGTTTCCAACTTCTCGGTCTTTCCTTTAAGCACCTGTGCAGGACAGCCCCAAATTCTAAAATGGTGTAAACTAAGTTTACAACCATTCCATAATTCTATGGATGTCTTTTGGATAGACTTAGGTGGAACATCATTCAATATGTATAGAACACATTGAATCAGATATCCCCAGAATGACAGTGGTAATGATGAGAAACTCATCATTGATCTAACCATATCTAATAGCGTTCTATTCCGTCTTTCTGAAACACCATTTTACTGTGGCGTTTCAGGTGTAGTGAGTTGGGATTGAATGCCATGCTCACGTAAATGGTCCTCGAATTCAAAATCCAAGTACTCTCATCCTTGATCAGATCGAAGTGCTTTTTAGTGATTTACCTAATTGCTTTTCAGCCTCTACTTGAAATTCTTTTAACTTTCTAAAAGTCTCAGATTTTCTTTGCATTAAGTGTAGGTAACCATATCTTGAATAATCGTCAATGAAAATGACGAAATATTCATAAACCCCTCTTGCTTGTACATTAAGTGGATTGCAAAAATCCATATGTACTAGATGAAGTGGTTCTGTGGCTCTTGAACCTTTAGCAGAGAAAGGTCTCTTGGTCATTTTGTCTTATAGACAGGATTCACAAATAGGGAGAGATCCAATAGATGGTTCTCTTAAAGGACCATCCTTTACGAGCCTATTTATTCTGTCTAGACTAATGTGGTCCAATCTCAAGTGCCACAGATATGTTTCACTATCAGAATCAGTTTAATAGATCTAGGATTAGCAGTTTTTAAATAATTCAGAATTATAAAAAATTTGTCATTCATTATGAGTATGTAAACTTTGTTTATCCCAAAGCATTTGCATAACAAGTAAATAGATAATTTCTTTAAATAATAACTACTTTATTAATAAAAGAAATAAATGTTATGCAAAAATTAGAAATAAGTTTCCAAACATTAATAATCAAAATTACTAACAATAAACTAAATTTCTAGTCCGTAGTTTTCTTTGTTTAAAGAAATCTAAAATTTCTAAAAAAAAAAATAAAGCAATTT
Organism: Humulus lupulus; assembly: GCF_963169125.1. Classification (NCBI taxonomy): domain Eukaryota; kingdom Viridiplantae; phylum Streptophyta; class Magnoliopsida; order Rosales; family Cannabaceae; genus Humulus; species Humulus lupulus. The sequence goes on from NC_084802.1 coordinate 200,852,626, forward strand.
AAATTGTTCAACTAACAATAAAAATTACTAAATAAAACTACTCTCCAACTTCTCCATCTCTTTACTTGCTATTCAAATCCTCATCAGTCTCTTCCTCCTTTTCAGGTTTCTGATTCTGCGAAAGGAAAAACAAAAGAAAAATAGTTTAGTGGCATATATTTTTTAATCTACTATCCAAAAATTTGAATATGATATTCATAGTATTTGAATCTATTATTCAAATTTGAAAAATATATGTACATCTTATTTACCTTTTTCGTTTGATATAAACGATAACACTCAGTAAAAACTTCCTCTGTCATTGCTCGCCACATCTCATGTGTTGAGTCATAGTGTATATATTTTTCCTTTGTTTCGTCAGGCATGGTTGAAAGCATGCAATAACGTGCCAACCGATCGAATTTCATCCAATTTGCATATTTTTCTTCTGCTTCATAGCTAGTAGCCAAAGGTGGTTCTGTTGGAGGTTTTTCACAGACAGTTGACATCATCTTCTTATAAGAAAAAATAGTCAACATGCCTCAAAACCAGTGTTGCATATTTTCAGGTTCAAAAACCAAGGATTTGAGAAAGGCATCGGTGTGTAATTCACCAATAGACATTTTTGCTGGCAATAAATAAATACAAATATATATTACTATATTTAGAAAAATAAATATCAAAGTTTTTGGAAATTAAACGTGATGCATGAGCACAATTAAAACATGTAAAATAAAGATTAATTTCCACGATAAAATTTTCTAACAATTAAAGTGCCGCCTTAGGGTCGGTCAAATTAATTTTAGAGAATATATAAAACATTCTTATCTTTATTGTTTAAAACTTAAAATAACTCTTTATTTTCTCTTTTAAACATTAAAGTACCGCTTAGTTTGGTCAAGTTATGATTATCCACTGCAAAAGCTTAATCATAACTTTGTGAGTGTAACCCATTATTTCGGAGTTCATGACTTAACTTAGGACATGCCGCCTTAGGGTCGGTCAAGCCTAAAATACATCATTAGTTCCTATCTATGTAAGAAATACAACCTTGCTATTGATATGTCTAAACACCTTCCTTAGGGGGACAAAAACAAAGCCGTTGCGAGGTGCTATTCATATCTCACGATGTTATATTAATAATGGAGACCATGGGTTATGTTTGAGATATCAACCCTCTCCCACTCACTATTTTGAAATAAGTGTTTTTAACCTAACTAATTCCAAATTAATTATAACATCGTTAAACCTTATGAACATAATTAGAATTGGAAAGAAAGCGAGTTTCTAGGTCCATATCCAATTTTAAATTACAAATCATGTTCATCTAAACTTTAATAAAAAAACATTTTTACAATAAAGTTGGTTTAAAGAAAATAAGTCATAAAGACTTAAAAATGGTGTGATATTTTACCAAGTTTTCAAAATAAAACTGAGTAATTTACATGCAATTGATTTCGCAAAACAATTCATATAAACACATAGGACAATCCTAATAATCATGTTTCTACTAATGAGATGTATGATTATGACTGTGTGGGTTTTCATGTATGGCATACAATGCATGAACATGTTATCAATCACATGAAAATAATTATTTAAATAAATAAATAAACAATAAATGTTGAACCGGGTGCCTTTGGGTATTTCTAATTTTACAACCACTTTATAAAATTAAAATAAATAAAATAAAACCGCATTGATCTCCATCGGGCTTCTTTACTTTGCTGTCGGTAGGATATGTGTCGTTGTTGGTCCAGAATAATAATAAGAAAACAATTTTCTAATTATTTTGATTAATTAAAACAAACTTTTAAATAATCATTATTTTTAATTTTCTTTTTAATTAAAATAACTTTTAATTAAAACTGAAATGAATTTAAATTAAAATCTATTATTTTGAAAAAAATAAATTTTAAATAAGATATTAAAAAAAAAGGTTTGTTAAGATAACAAAAATATCTCATTATTTAAATATCAAATTAAAAAAAAAGATATTTAAACATTTTAAAATTTTAAAAAAATAACAGATTAATTTCAGAAAAAAAAAAATTTCTGGACCAGTCAGGCGGGGACACGTGGCGTCAAACGGGGCTGCCAGGGTTGATGCGTACGACGTCCCGGCAGTGGCTCAGAGGTTAGCCTCGGAGGATCGGTGGTTGAATTATGAATCCTGAGCTCCGTTCTGACTTTTGTGTGATCGAAATTACCATTTTATGGTGTCAAAAACCAAATAAAATTACATAAATCCTATGCCCTTTAATGGCTTACACAATGATCTAATCATAAACAAATCCTAACCCAAAAACACCATATAATTAACGATTCAACATTCTTATGCATTCAATCACATTAAGCCATCAATTCATTCATCAAAATAAATAAATGCATAAAAGTAAACCCACACAGATTCAATATGTGAAGATGGCTTTAGTACCATTTGTTGGTTTTTATTGATCAAATCAGATATTATACGCAGCGGAACAACAATCAAATTGTTAGTTTAATCCCATAAGATTTTTAGATCTACTTCTTCACATGCATATATATATATATTGAATCAAAAACATGAATAGAAAAATTACCTCAGGTCCTTCCTTGCTGCTATCTTTTTGTATGGCTAAATCCTTGAGATCTCACGCCAAGATCTTCCAAAATGTTCTCAGCACACAAAGAACGAGTGTGGGCTTGCTATACAAACAATAGACAAAAAACTATTTATCAGATGTTCTCAACACATGAGATCTGATAAAGTTTGGACCTAGGTTTTGTGAAGAATAGTGACTTTTGTTTGTGTCACTGTTCTCTTTCTCTGAGAGAGATTTCTAGATATTTTTCTATCCCTGAAAAGTTACGTTCTGTAAAAACTGATATCCTATATTTAATATATCCAATATATTAAAATAAAATCTTAGTTATTTTAAACAATTTGAAAATCACTAATAAGTTATCAGATTTCTATTTAAATAATAATATTTTAATCAGGTTACAATATCTCATTATTTATTTAATATTTAAATAACTAAAATTATGTAACCTAGAAACTGATTACAGTCTCTTATGTGTGTAGCACAGTGACTGTGCACTGTGCTACACATGTACCACATGCCAGTGATGGCATGTGATTTTTCCCAATTTTTATTATTATTTAAATACCAAAAATCCCAAAAAATAAATTAATTCAAAATTAATTATATTTTTGTTAAATCAAATAATTAATTAATTACACATAATTAAACAATAATTATGTTTGATACATAGAAAAATATTTTACTTATCACATAAGTCATTTTTGCCCATTTTTGTATTTACCTTTGTCAGTGTTTGTTTGAGCCGTTTCGAGGACCATAGACCTATAACATTAAGCTCCAATAAATTGAAACTAAATAATTAACTCTTTAATTATAATAGTTAATATATTAATTCTCATATTACTCTACTATAAATTCAGAATTGCACTCTTTATGTTATAGATATACTTTTACAGAAATATTTTCTTAAGTCGTCCATTGATATAACCATCTTACAATAGTTCAACCCTCTAATTAATTAGTTCATAAATTAGAATGGAAGAATTACCATTTTACCTTTCTAATTTACTTCTTATTACTTAAGTACCATTAATTCACTAGTGAATAATTAATCTATAATCTAATTATAGATTTGAGCTCAAAATCATTCAGTTCCAGAATTAACCCTTAAGGGAACTAATATACGATCCGTTAGGAAAGATTAGATTCCGTATTGTTGATACATGTTCCCAGCCATCCATGATATTAAATCTCCAAAACAAAAGTCATTAGCCTCATTCTTTGAAGAGACCTTAACGAATGAATCAAAAGATTTAATAAACATGAACAGGAGTTCATGAACACTCAGGATTTAGGTTGATCTATAAATAATCATCAGTTATGATACGAATTACAAGTCTTTATTTGATAACTCTACAAAATAGAGTTATTTTACCACTTTTTATGTGTTAATTGTTGCTTAGTTCTTGAGTTCTTAATTGATTTATTAAGTTTTTAAGTACTTTTATATTTATTAGTCTTATTGTAATTTTCTAGATTTTTATACATTTTTATAGATATTTTATTATAATATGTTGTAGTTTAAATTATGTGTAATTAATATAGTTTAGTTAGAAGTAAAATAAAAGTACAATTTTGTTGATCTTTATTGATAAATTAAATTAAGTTTTAATTAAGTATTTTCAAATAATTAATATGATTTATTTATAATTGAAAATATTTGATTGTTATTTAATTTAATTTTTTATGGTGTAGGAATTATGTTGTATCTTTTTTGTGCTTGAAGTGGAATAAATGATAGAAAGTTCAAAAGAAAGAAAGTAGCATTTCTAAAAAGCACAGGCCCATTCCAAGACTTCCTTGTCTGCCTGCTACAGTACCACGAAGACCCCAGCCAGCTGTCCACGCAGAAACCACCTCAAGCCCTCTGCTTCAGCATGTCTCCACCGAAGCCACTCTCCTCTTCAGCATATAGCATCTTGAAGACTTCCCCCAGTCGTACGGTTCACCCACCCATCAGCTCTTCAGCACAAAGCAGCCGAGGTCCACATCTCCCAGCCTTTGGGCTTGCGCCAGCCCAGCCCAGCAAGTAGCTCCCTGCCTGCACCAACAATTCGGCCCAAATTCCACCATCAGCTAGGCCCGAAACTTCTCCAACAATGCCCCATATGCCACTGCCAACACAGCCACAAAAAGACCCCAAAAATCACATTTTCATTCCCAATATTTTTCACTTAAATACCAATTCACTCTTCCCTATTTTTCTTACCTAAATAAACATTCATAATTTATTTTTACCCTAGCTTTTCACTAATCTTTTACCCAACCAAACATTTCATCTTTCCAATACTCTTACACTTACTCTATTTATCCTACCACTTCCCAACACAATTAAATTAATCAATTTATTTATTTTAATTTGATTAATTTAATCTCCACATTTTGCCTATAAATAGAGTCTTGTAAGACTATTTGGGGAGCTCTTCTCTATCTTTTCAACATCTTCTACACATATTTTTCTCTCTTCTTTTCACTATTTTCTCTACCATTTTCATCTTTTGAAGAGCATGTCAAGTATGTTATTTTGTCATTTTGTCATTTTTATTTCAATCTAGTTATGAGCTTCTAATCTTTTTCAAAGATTATTAAGATGATGATGAAGCAAAATGTAACTAGATAGTATTTTTTTATTGTATGTTGATTTCCCATTTATGCAACATTGTTTATGAATTTTTCTATCAAAGATATGCATTTTTCATCTATTATTGATTGTTAAAGCATATTACACTTAGTTATTCATTATGCAAAAATAAGATATTCTTTGATTAAATATTTTTCATTAAATTGTTCACATCTAATTCTTAGAGCATAAGTATCATATTTTGCCTTAATATAATCTCTTTGATTTTTTGTAGTTTCATTAGGTTGTAACACAACTAATGCTTAGAAATTATATCTTATATAAGTGAAGAAAAATCCTACATTTTTGAAAGAGTAACTTGTGCTTGAATAGAAAATATATTTTGAAAAAATATATAGTGTGATTTATTTCAACTATATCAAAACTTGGGAATCAATATACTTATAAATACTATTGAACTTGCATTTTGTGGATTCTAAAATCTTAATAATCTTATTTTACATATCTCATTTGAAAACTATTTTCATCATTAATATTTTTATTACTTGTCTTTTATTTTTCTAAAACAAAATCTCATCAAATATTTGGAACTAGGTTAGAATATTCTTGCTTTGTTTGAAATAGTTTCTTTTGATGTTAGTCAACTCCCATGGGTTCGACCTCGTACTTACATGAACATTATATTCCGAAACGATTCGTGCACTTGCGAGTTTAAATATTAAAACACCATCTTTTGGGACCAACATTATTGTTAAATGGTTTTTGGATAAAGAATTTAATTCATATCGATCCATGTCATATATAATCATATTATATAAAGTACATTTACCGAGATGTCTTACCACATCAATTATCCGAATCTAGATTATTTGTATCATTATGATACTCAGTAAACCGTACTTACAACTCCAATTAAAGAATTCTATAACTTTAATTTGTTGTTGTTGACTATTTTTATTCATTAATGTGATCTTAATTCTCTCGTACTAATCCAGGATCACATCCTCAATAATGAATATGGAATTTTTCTGATATTTACAAAATTATTCAAACAATAATTTAACAATCTAAATATAACAATAATAATAAACCATTGTATTTATTTATTCACAGAAAAAAAAATGTCTTTACATGCTTTTAGGACACACTCCTAACAACGGGGAACTCATTTATTTAAAAAATAAATTTTAAAATAAAAATCCTAAATTATATGTAAATAAAAATATTGCACAATATTTATTATTTAAAATATTAAACACTATCCTAAATAAAATTTAAAATATTAAAAATTTTTCTAATATACTAGAAAAACACATAAATAAATATATAAAATATATAAAAATTTAAACGGGGCCCTGTCGGGCAGGGAATGCTATCCCCGTCCCCGCCCCATTTAACATTCGGGGATTCAAAGTTATCCCCATCCCCGCCCCGTTCCCCATTTAGACGGGGACTCCCAGCCCCATTAGGGGCGGGTCCCCGCGAGACCCCGTCCCCATGGGGAAAATGTGCACCCCTAGTTGTCACCGTAGAGTCATCGTCAAAAAAAGAGAGAAATATCTTTGTCCATAGCGGCGACATGTCGTCGCTATAGGATTAGAAAGGAACTTAACCGCCAAAAGTTGGTTTTCAATTTTCACTCCCTATAGCGACGACATGTCGTCACTATAGAGTCTCATTTAATCACTAGACAGTTAAAAAAATTTAGTGTATAGCGACGACATGGTGTCCAAAAAAAAATGGAGGGAAAGTGGATCGGCAAAAGTTTAAGTCAAATTTTCATTGCCTATAGTCGTCGCTATAGACCCGACACGTAGTAAACGAAACGATTCGTGTACTATTCCCTGTCTGTAGCAAGGACATGTCGTCGCACCGTTTGAGTGAAACGGTGCGTTCAACCTCGGCGACGACATTTTATTACCTATAGCGACAACATGCCTATAGGTCCCAGTGATATAACCACCCAAGGCAGAGCCTTTCTTCTTCATTTTGCTTCAGTTTTTTCTCAAAACAGAGAGGATTCTCTCCGTTTTCTCCTCCACCCTTCGCCCAACGATTTCCGACGCTATTTTTGGCCCTCCATTGTTAAGATTAGTTGTTGTATACCTTAATAATCTAGTTCTTTCTTTTAAATTTAGGTTTTTTATGATTATTTGTGTGTATTTTGTAATGGGTTTGATAAACTTTTTAATAATTTTTTTTTTGTTTTCAGATTGTATTGGAGCATCCCGAGCCTTTGCCCAATTCATTGATATCATCGCGAGCTTTTGGATATTATTTGTAATTTTTTTTTGTGATTGATTAGTATATTAATTGATAAATGTTTGTTAAATTTTTTGTTGTTGCATTGGAGTCTTTGGATATCATCTCTAGCTTTTGGGTATTGTTTTTTTTGTTTTGTTTTGTGATTATTACTGTATTGATAAATAATGATAGTTGATTTGTATACATAAATAGTTTCTAAATTAAATTTGTATGTTTGTTCATTTTATAGTTAATTTGATATAAGTTATGAAAAATTGTTACATTAGATTAATTTTTTTTTAATTGTATATATATGTTAGGTTAAATAAAATTTGTATTTTGAATTATATATATGTTAGGTTAGATAAAAAAATATGTTGATTTTGGAATATGTTTATAACATGTTTTTGTTGTTTATTTGTGAATTTAAATGATTGTATTAAATTTTATGTATGTTCTCGAACTGGTTTATATGTTTTTATGTAGATTTTAAATTTTGGGATAGGCTAGATTACAGTTGTTATGTTGCCGAAATTTCAGTAGATTTAGAAAAACTAAATATTACAAAGTAGTTTTAAAATTAGTATGATTAGATTATTTTATTTAATAAATTGTAAAGCAATTAATAAAAATTAATTAAAAAAATTATAAAGTGTAAATTAAAATAATAATTATACAAGTATAAAACTTTATTAATTCTTATAAAATAAGTAGAAATTAAAATAATAATCTTTAAAGGTAAATTAATAAATTTATAATTAAATATTTTTTTATTTAATTAATTTTATAATATATTCATAAAATTTGATAATATATGTAGATAAAATAGGTAATTAAGTTAACTTTACTCTGAAAATTAAGTTAAAATTAAAATAATAATTTTAAAATAATAAAACTTTATTGTTATTTAAAAAAAAGTGAAAATTATAATAAGAATTTGATAATTATTAAAGAATATAATCATAATTATAATTAAATATTTGTTTATATGATGAAACTTTATAATACATTCATAACTAACAATAATATGTATTCATAAAATTTAATAATTTATTCATAAGATTCAATAAGATTTCATAATTTACTTTAAAAATTTGGTGTTTTGGTGATAAAAAAATTATTAGCAAATAAAGGTAGGTTTTTGTGATTATCACATTGTGATAATTTATTTTCCACTTGAATTAGTTATGACGATTGATAAGAGTTGGATAACTAATAGACGACGTAACTCTGATGAGTTTTGGAATTGTCTGTAAGCATTTATACAAATGGCCAAGAATCATGTGAATGCTTCGGGAGAAGTCAGATGCCCATGCGCTCAGTGTGTCAATAAGTTGAATCAGAATCTGGATGTGGTGGAGGCTCACATACACAGATATGTGTTTCTTGCAGCAAGAAGTCCAGACACAATCCCAATCTCAATCTCAATCTCAATCTTCAGCAGGAAGTGCCTCTGTCAATGAGACACAAGTCATCTCAAAGGTACTTGGTCAACGTCGTGGACACAATCGAGGTATTGGACACAAGTTGAAGGGCACTAGTACCTTTGCCTTAGGCGTTCCCAGATCCTCTTCACAATCAGAGGCATCACCATTTCCGTCCACCATAGTCGACCCTCCAATTGTACCAGCTGAGGTTTTCCAGTGCATGGTTCAACACTTTAGTCAAGCCATTATGACACAGAATAACAACTTCCAGAAAATGCAACGATTTATTCAAACTACAAATCTGAACATCCAAGCTTCATAATTTCAGCTTGTCAACTTGGACATGAATATGATAGAGTCCATGATGGCGAACTTTCAACCACAGTAGCCACAACTGTTAGAGAATATAATTTTATACTCAATGGAAATATGGAAAAACCAAAATACAACTCTATGCAAAAATACAATAGACAAGATAATATTGATTAAATAAGTATTACAACTCAATTGCTCAAAATACAAGTAAATAAAAAGATGTAGAAGAAGAAGATTACAAACTCAATACTATAACAATACAAGTAAATAAGAAGAACAAAAGAATGAAAACACAAACTCTCACACAACCAAAGTGTAGAGTAGTGGGGATCACCAACTTGAACAAGGTTCAAGACCTTTGTCCAAAAGCTTATTTCCCCCTATTCTCTAAGCACTAAGGGATCTCTCTAGGAAATAGCTCTCTGGAATTATCAAGCCTTTTGGTGTATTTTTCAGCCAAGTGCTTTGTGGATGAAAAATGGTGTGTCTTACAAGTGAGCATTAGGCTCCTATTTATAGAGTTTGAGACACCCCTTTGAATTTCAAATTCCACCAACCCTCATGGCTGTTACCAATGTTTAATTGGATGTTTATGGAATTAAAATGGAGATTTTGGAGTTATTTGGGATGTTAGAACCGTTCAATTTGGAAAAAACTGAAAATTCACATAGGCTGTCAACCTCACTGGCCGCGGCCATGACTTTTCAGTGGCTGCGGCCACTAGCTTCTGTCGCCCAGGCCGCGGCCACTAAAAGTCAGTGGCCGCGGCCACAGGCCATTTTCAACACAAAAAAGTCATTTTTCCAAAACGTTCTAAAACGTCCCAAATCCTTTCCCACATGATTTTGTAACCTCCAAACTCCTATTGGGAGTTAAAAACATGTCTCCAGCAGTCATATATCATCACGACTTTATGAAATCCAATCTCAAATGTGTAACATATAATATACACATTATTGGGTAATATTTGGGAGTTACAAATTTGTAACTGATTTTGAAACTCCAAAATATGTCACATTTGGGCACACACATTAGTCCAATTTTGTGACTCTCAATAATATGTTACAAGGTGTGACAAATCACATTTGTGTGACAAATCACATTTGTGTGACAAATCACATTTGTGTGACAAATCACATTTTGTCACATTATTTAATCTAATATTATATTATATGAAATAATATAACATTTCCCCATTTGATTAAATAATCACTTTTTGTAACACTTATTTAATCAATCAAACATTATATTAAAATATAATATTCCCCCACTTGATTAAATAATCACTCTCTATAGAAACCTTTGCATTGGTGCATAAAGTAAAATGTCTTTCGACTTGAATTTTACCTTAGTGTAATTATCACAAAGTTTGTTGAAATTTTGGTTACCGAAGCATTGAACCACTATCCCTTGATAACAAACCGGTGATAACACACACACCTTTGCTGTGTTCACTTGAGACCTCAATGTCTCGCTTTTGCACCGTTAATGGCCATGTGCACATTCCATTCATAGACTTTTCTTGAGAATGACTCCCAATTCTCATGAGGGGCGGCACCACCCCTAGGTCTATATAGGTAAAACTCTTACAGTATTTTGTTACCCTAAAATACTTGTCTTTTCAAGACTGAGTTCTATTAAAAAAGTTTTCGGTTTTAACCCTCATTTTGGTAACACACTAGTACTCATATCTCAGATGGGACAAAATTTGAGTATTACTATCTATTCACTTGATTGACTTGTTATTACCTATTGAACCTAATACTAGTTTGGTTACTAGTATTAAGATAGGTTACCATCAACCGTGAATCTCTTTAGGGAGTCTAAGTCCCACCCCTTGAGATGTAGAAATGATTCCATTTGAATTATTTCTTTTCTCATGTATGCATACTTAGACACTCTCATTATTTTATTCAAACTTTGTTGCTAGCCATAGTTTGATTAAAATAGTTACCCCTTTAAAATAGTGATTTTGACCATAGTCAACACCCCCACTATTTTATAGTTTAATATCCAAGATAAACATTTGAATATTAATTCTAGAAACCTCTTTGTTTCTAAAAATTCTCCTTTATGTTTTAAATTGATTCCTTCTTGAATCAAAATATTACAAATGGTAACTGTAGACACCAAGCATGTCTAGATTTATCCATTCTATACACATATACTGAATGTGATTTAGAATGTGGAATTCCAAATCACCTATTTGATAGGATGACCAAATTAATCAATTGATTAACAACAAAATAAATTGATTAACTTTGGAGCATCACCCCCACATTTCTCACGTAGTGATAATAAAATATCACTTTAAAATAGAAATCTCTTCATTTCTAATAAGTCATTTATCCTCCAAGATAAATCTAGACCTATGATTTTCAAAGTTCATCATGAGTCCTTAAGCTTCATGATAAACACTCAATAGATCAAGATAAAAAACCTCAATGTTTATCTTGATTCATTTACTTGCTAAAGCAAGGCACACTTATTTGAAAGTAACTTTAACTTTGTTGCTTTCTTTTATATATTTCACAAAATAAAATGTGAACACAAGTGTAATGTGAGAATTTCTCAAACAAATAATCACAAATTTTCATTTTTAGTTGTCTAAATAATCTCAAAATCACTTAAACAACTTTTGTGTATTTCTTAAGAGTCTCTTTGAGATTCTTTTGAAAACATCAATTTGACATCCATTGATTTTCTCATCAAAACCAAAATGAAAATGTCAATTTTTTAAACATTTTAAATCAAAGAAAATAAACCCTCATTGATTTATTTAAACACTTTGATTTCTTATGTTTTGTTTAAAATTATCTCCTCATCAAGATTAGTTTAAACATATCACCATCTTTAACCAAAATGAATAAAGTTCTCTTTTATTTACCATTGGTGTAAAGATTCAAAATTGCTTCTCCAATTTTGTAATGTCTCCTCATTGAGATATTTAAGAATTATTGTCACTAAATAATTCTCAAATATATTTCATTTGACCACACTCTAGACTATAAGTCTATTGAGTCAATATGTCATCCTACAATTTTTGAATCCACTTTGATCCATTTTTCTTGCAATGGCAAGACACTTATCAAAAGATGTAACGCCCTTAGGTTCATATTCTCTTATCTCATAATTGAGATACTCAACACTTTAAATGAGAATTTTAATTTCCAAATAATTCTCTTTATTTACCAAAAGGTAACTCATCATATTGCAATAATATAGGATAAACATATTAACATCTCACAAATGTTTGCATGATTATAATTTCACATAGTTGTCAACATACATGACTAATATCATACTAATATGACTCTTTATTAATATGAGAACATGAATTACAAATATCATACACATATTTTCACATTTCTATTGATACACAAAATCAATATATAGGCATGTCATATAAAACTCATAAAATTGTCATCTTAATAATTTATCATTATCTCATAATAAGACAATTCTATAACATGCTAGCATATTCTACTAGATTATTTACACAATATGTTAATTAATCACATATAGCAACAACACAAGATATTGAATTATCTTCTAATCTAACCACTATATTTGAAAAAACAAAGGAGATTAGAAAACAATGAACCTTATTTATAAAATTTTCTTCTTCACATTTCTATCACTATATGAAAACCATTACATCTTCTAAGAAAACTATAGAAGAACATTGCCTTATCTTACCATCTTTTCAAAGTTGGATCCTCATATGATCTCCATGGTTTCTCCTTCCATTGAAAAGGAAAATAAGCTTTTGATTGTTAGAGAATATATTTTTATACTCAATGGAAATATGAAAAAACCAAAATACAACTCTATGCAAAAATACAATAGACAAGATAATATTGATTAAATAAGTATTACAACTCAATTGCTCAAAATACAAGTAAATAAAAAGATGTAGAAGAAGAAGATTACAAACTCAATACTATAACAATACAAGTAAATAAGAAGAACAAAAGAATGAAAACACAAACTCTCACACAACCAAAGTGTAGAGTAGTGGGGATCACCAACTTGAACAAGGTTCAAGACCTTTGTCCAAAAGCTTATTTCCCCCTATTCTCTAAGCACTAAGGGATCTCTCTAGGAAATAGCTCTCTGGAATTATCAAGCCTTTTGGTGTATTTTTCAGCCAAGTGCTTTGTGGATGAAAAATGGTGTGTCTTACAAGTGAGCATTAGGCTCCTATTTATAGAGTTTGAGACACCCCTTTGAATTTCAAATTCCACCAACCCTCATGGCTGTTACCAATGTTTAATTGGATGTTTATGGAATTAAAATGGAGATTTTGGAGTTATTTGGGATGTTAGAACCGTTCAATTTGGAAAAAACTGAAAATTCACATAGGCTGTCAACCTCACTGGCCGCGACCACGACTTTTCAGTGGCTGCGGCCACTAGCTTCTGTCGCCCAGGCCGCGGCCACTAAAAGTCAGTGGCCGCGGCCACAGACCATTTTCAACACAAAAAAGTCATTTTTCCAAAACGTTCTAAAACGTCCCAAATCCTTTCCCACATGATTTTGTAACCTCCAAACTCCTATTGGGAGTTAAAAACATGTCTCCAGCAGTCATATATCATCATGACTTTATGAAATCCAATCTCAAATGTGTAACATATAATATACACATTATTGGGTAATATTTGGGAGTTACAAATTTGTAACTGATTTTGTAACTCCGAAATATGTCACATTTGGGCACACACATTAGTCCAATTTTGTGACTCTCAATAATATGTTACAAGGTGTGACAAATCACATTTTGTCACATTATTTAATCTAATATTAAATTATATGAAATAATATAACAACAACCACCATAGCTACTACAACAGCCCGAAGATGATGATGACTTTGAAGTTTATTTAGATGACATTTAGTTTGGTTATATTATTATTTTGAACTTATTAATTTTTTGTGTTGTTTTTTATTTTATTTTGGAGACTATACTACTTATGTTTTGTTTTTTACATTTTGGAGACTATACTAATTTTAAGTTGATTTCATTATTTAATTAAATAAAATTTAATTAATATAATTAATTATTTTTTTAAAAAAATTATATACCTACGGCGACAACTCGTCGCAGTAGGGTACTTGCTGAACACGAAAATATGAGATTTTGTGACCCTACAATGACGACATGTCGTTGCTAAAGGTATATAAACCCACACACTCTACAGTGACTACATGTCGTTGCAGTAGATGTGGCCGATTGACGGACCTACAGTGACGACATGTGGTTGCTATAGGAGTTTTTGCAATTCAAATTTTCAAAATTTGCAATCATCAACAGCGACGATATGTCATCGCAATATCCCAGTCCAAAAAAAAAAAAAGAGATTTCCTACTGCGACCGATATGTCACTGTTGTAGTAAAACACTACTGTGACGACTGAGTTTTGTCGTCGCTGTAGGTCGCTACACATACAAACCTACAACAACGCCGTTTTGGCAACAACAAGTCGTCACAGTAGACTTACAATGACGACTTCTTGATCTACAACGGTCATTGTTGTAGAGTCTTTTTCTTGTAGTGCGCATTTTTAAAAACTTTGGGGCCTCATTATGTGGGGGCCCTAGGCACAGGGCTAGCCTGCCTGTGCCCAGGGTCAGGCCTGCTAAAGCTAAATTATCAGTTTTACACCTCTGACTCAGAAGAGTAATTGAAGATGCAAACTTAATGGTTGTATTTGGTAAAATTTCTGTTTTTGAATTTTTTAAACACAGAAATGGAAATATTATTTTTATTTTTGTTTCTTTATTTTAAAAAAAATAAAAATATGTTTGGTAACTATTTTTGTTTTTTGTTTTTAAAAACAAAAAAATAATAAATATGTTTGATAACTTTTATTTTTATTTTTTGTTTAACAATATAAAAATGAGGTGTTGATTTGAAGAAGAGAAGAAAAAATGAAACGAAAAGTCGAAAACGGTTTACAAAAATTTTGAAAGTGAAAAAAAATCTATTTTCAAAATTTAATGAATTTTATTTAAAATTTTAAAAAATAATAAATAAAAATAGAGTTACCAAATTCTGTTTTATATTGAATTGTCAAATTTTAATTAATTAAATAAAAACTATTTTTTTTAAGTATTACCGAAGAACACCAATATTTTGCAAGTATTTATTTTTAGATATATAGAATAATTGGTGAATATATATATATATATATATTTATAAATAAGTATATATTGTTTTTATAATTGTTTACAAAATGACTTGTGTCTGGAATTCAAATAGATTGAGAATTTTTAACATATATATCGAGAATATTTGGAAAGTTATATCTTGTTAAAAATTATCAAAATTGGATTATTGTATAAATAAATATAAAAAGAAAGTGAATTTGTCAAACACTTTATATGTATACTAGGTACAAATAAAGCAATGTGCAATGTACATTTGCTTAGTTTTATTTTAAAAAATTTAATATATCTTTTTATTAAGATTTTGTAATTATCATATAAATTTTAAATAAATAAACAAAATTATATATATATATATATAAAAGAATGACATAAACATATTAAGAAAAAAAATTAAACCTAAACATAGTTTTTTATTTAAAAAAATATATGATAACATTTTAGATCATAAACTGCATTATTTAATGTATAAAATATTCATGATATTATTCAAATCACACATTTATGATTGGAGAATAAATTTGTTTATTTTTTTTTATAGAATATAAAAATTATTCTAATTTTTATGTAGTTACATAGTCATACTATTTGTACACACGCTATCTATATATAATATATTTATAATATTTGTTGTTATTTAATATGAATATATATATATATATATTCAGTTAAGTTACATGAAGTAATAAAAAAATATATTTTTTATAAATATAAATGATAAAATTTTTAATAAAAATTAAGATTATGTATTATATATTATAATAATAATATTATATAATATTTGAATTTATATTAATATAATTATTAAATATCTAGTTTTGTATTAAATATTATTATAATAATATTATTTTATAATATTTGAATTTATATTAATAAATTTTAATAAATATCTATTTTTAATCATTTTTATAGGTATATTATGTTAAATATTTATAATATTCAATTAAAGTTTTAAAAAAATCGTTAAAAGTAAATATTTCTGTTATCTACATGGAAGGGATATATATTCTGGGTACCCAATACGGAGGCTTCACCCATATATATTTATTATATAAATAAATTTTGAGAATTACTTTTAGTATATTTGCGTGATAATCGTAGTAATTTTTTTTTAAATCAATCTTTTGATATAATAAAAGTTTTCTCCTTGATTTAAGTTTCTTTGTTTTTGTTAAAAGTTTTTCATGTAAAACTGTACTATACAGTATATATTTTTTTAATCAATACTTTTACTTGTCCATTGATATTAATTATCATTATACTACTGTTTTTAAAAAATATATGCAGGATAATATTAATATTGAAACAAAATCTCTTTATCAATTCCCTAATATAAACCACCTTACTTTTACGTTAACAAATATGAAAAAATGGTAAACCTTAATAACATTAATAATACTTTTAATTTCTTTAAGAGCAGAAAGTCAAAGTAGTATTTCTTTATATATATATATATATATATATTTATATCACGAATATGATAAGTTTGTTACTCAAAATTAGTATTTGACTCAAGTCATTTCATATTAGTTTAAAGTAACCACTAACCAACCGGCTAGTATCTTTTTTGTGTGTGCACGTAGTAGAAGAAACCAACTACCAATTTATTTATTTACGTACGTAATAAACAATTATATATGTGATACATGTAATTAATACATGCATATTCAACAAAAGATGATCACCATGCACCTAATCTAATTTAGCTATCTGTTATTCAATCTTTTTTTCTTCTCAATTTGTTAGCTATCGGATTTTTGTTTATATATATATATATAAATATATATATATATATTATTTTATTATCTCGTTTCAATCAATTTCAATCATATGAAAGCTATATATACATCGTAATAGAATAAAAATCATATATCTTCAAATTTCATGTCTTCACCCATCATTAAATACTAGATCAATTTTTTTTAATTATCAACATTATTAACTACTATTTTATTACTTATTTAATATTAATACAAATAGAATAATGCCATATTTAATTAAAGTGTTGGAGACAAAAAAAAAATTGTAGACATAAAATTTTAATTCCAACAAAGGGGCCCCACTGCTGGAAATATTAATATTAATTAGTGATCCGCTAATCGACAAATATTAATAATTAATACTTACTTAAAACTAGTAACCACGTGAAAAGATTCTATATTCAATCCTAGTATTAGCGACGTGAGAAGAGAAAGGTTAAAATATTGGTTGTAAATAAATACATGACTTGATACAAAGAAAATCGATTATTTGCCTTCTTTTAATTTATATTAATAATATAATTAGTATTATTCCTTTCCATATGACTATTATAATATTAGTTAAAATAATAATAAAAGCAGCAAGTTTAAAAGATTTGAAGACAGAGAAAGAGACCTTCTAAAAGACAATTTATACACTATATTACTACACATTTAGAAGAATAATGATTGTTCTGTAGAGACTAGAGAGAGCTTTTTTTTCTTTCGATGGAAAACGTACGTTAATTAACGTGTGCTATCGATTCGAAGCTTTAATAAGGAATAATAAACATTGGTCCACTATATACGTATTGTCACTACCGTGTTGTGCTGTATTAGTTAATACAAAGGGGCCTAACTACGTACTAATAATGTTAGCCACAAATGAAAAAAAAAAAGCTTATCGTGGCGTCAGTTTTTTTATTGATTGAATTTTATTATCCAAAAATTGAGTTCTAATTTCTATCCATTCAAGGAAAAAAGATACAAGGGTCAACTCATTAATATTTTTCTATAATATGACTTTTTATTTTTTATTCGATTGACATAAATTTAGACAGGACTTCGATTTTTTTTTTTTACAACTCTTTACTAAAACTTTCAATTCTTATAGGACATAAATGAAATACCAATGAAAAGTGGGCGATATGATCTCATCGAATATTTTTTAGGTTATATGTAATTTGGCAAAACTATACCTTATTAAGATATTAGATAGCTAGCTAGTAAAAAAAACTTTTAGAATAATAATTAATAATAAAGGCTTTTGAAATAAGTACTCAACAATATATATAGAGTATTTTTATGGTGCAACTCACAAAAAGAAGAGCACCGGTGCACTTTTTTTTGTTTGCATCCCGTGAACAGTTTTTGGTGTGAAGATTTTTTATGACTGTTTATTTTGTAGTTATTTAGAACATCTTGCAAATTTTTAAAATTTACAGTGTCGAAAACAAGGTTCGAACAAGTTGTATAACTATTTTTGGTACTCTAAATAATTTGAACAATATGTTTGAACTTAAAAATTTATACATTACTCTAAATAATTATAATATACACGATTATAGAAAAAAATATCTAGCCAAAAAATGTTTGGGAGTGCAAACAAAAAGAGTTGCAACAAAGAAATTCCAAATATATATATATACAAAATAAGATCGCGATGCCATGAATTTTGTTCTAATGAAGGGACCACGTATACGTACGTTGGTAGATGCATGTAATGTAATATAAGTACTTTTTTGTTTGTTTGTTTGTTTGTTACTTTAATTAAATTTCCCTTTCGATTGATTTCACCGCCAACCTCAACATGCAGTGAGCTAAAATTAATGGAACAATATGAACACGTTCCACATATTATTATTAGATCTTGTAATTATAATGGGCCAACGTACGTACGATTATGGAATGATTGATTAACCAAAAGGAAAGGCAAAGGGTGATTTTCCTAGCTTGTTATATGTAATTTCAAAAGTAATAATTTGAAACAAAAAAACTGAATTTTGTGGATTGGGGGCGCACTTTACATATAAATGTATTATAAGACTTATAATTTTGGAAAATTTTTGTTTCTCCAAATTAATATATAATTATATATATATATATATATATATATACATATAGATGGTTTAATCAGATTTACAACTACTGTATTTATAGCTAAGCTAGGAAATATCGAATTTCGGGAGACTAATTACAACAATTACTTTGATAAACCACAATTTTGTAGAAGTGGTGTATTCATTTTTTTTTCAAAGAAATATATATATATATATATATATATATAGGGAAGCTATATGAAATAATAATTATAACTTGTATGCCGTACTTTGTATTTAAACCAACAATTTAGTTTACTAACAATCCACACGCACAAAGAATCATTCTTCAGTTTCATTCAATCATCATGCAATAATAAAACATTTGAATTAAAAATATTAAAACAAAAGCAGAATACTAAAGCAATCATCAACCAAACCTGTCTCAACAAAAATATATAGAATTAAAAACAAACATAAAATAATTCAACGATATATATGAAGAGCCATATCCTTAGCCTCTTAATTATATAAAAAATTATATTTGAAATTCTCCTATATTGAATTGTCAATATATCTGACTTCACCAGAAATCCTTAACACACAGACCCTATAAATACCTGTGGAATTGGTTGTGGCTAATCATCCAAAAATCATCATAAAATTTCAAAGAAGCAAGTGCTAGCTAGCTACTGCATTTTGATAAACCACGACGACAGAAACTAAAGCCCCCAAAGCAATGAAGCCAAGTCTCATCAGTGCTATTTATTTCGTCTTTCCCAATATTATCCTTTTCATTTCCACCCTACTACCATGTGCGACCGATGCAGCCGGTGGCCGGTGGAAATTCTTGACCCCAAGCATTGGCATTTCCGCCATGCACATGCAGCTACTCAACAACGACCGCGTCGTCATGTTCGACCGCACCGACTTCGGCACCTCCAACTTGTCTTTAGCGGCAGGAAAATGCCCCGCAGGCGCCAAAGACTGCAGCGCTCACTCAGTCGAGTACAACGTCATCACCAACAAATTCAGACCACTCACGGTGCAGACCAACGTGTGGTGCTCCTCTGGCTCGGCTATGCCTGATGGAACGCTAGCCCAAACTGGAGGTTCCTTTGAAGGAGAACGAAGAGTCAGACTTTTCACGCCCTGTGGTGGTACTAACTGTGATTGGCAGGAGGTGAACCTTGGACTGGCGAAGAGTCGATGGTACTCAACCAATCATATCTTGCCAGATGGCAGGCAGATAATCATCGGTGGCCGGAAACAGTTCAACTACGAGTACTATCCAAAAACTACTGACAACAACGTGCACGATTTGCCATTCTTAGCTCAAACAAGCGATAAGGGAATAGAGAACAATCTATATCCCTTTGTTTTTCTAAACGTGGATGGAAACTTATTCGTGTTCGCCAACAACCGAGCTATATTGCTGGACTACGTGAAAAACCAGGTGGTGAAAACGTACCCACAGATACCAGGTGGGGACCCGAGGTCTTACCCCAGCACTGGGTCCGCCGTGCTTTTACCGTTGAAGAATGTTCAGGCCAAGAATGCGGAAGCTGAAGTTTTGGTATGCGGCGGAGCCCCGAAAGGGTCCTTTACTGAAGCCGCGAAGGGGAAGTTCATTCCAGCATTGAATACATGTGCCCGGATCAAAATAACTGACCCGAATCCCACATGGGCAATGGAGACTATGCCATTAGCCAGGTGTATGGGAGACATGACATTGCTTCCAAACGGCAACGTTTTGATCGTAAACGGAGCGGGAGCGGGAACCGCTTCTTGGGAGTTCGGTAGAAACCCGGTATTAAACCCAGTCCTTTACCGCACAGATAATAAGATCGGGTCACGGTTTGAAACTCAAAAACCAACCACCATTCCTCGAATGTACCATTCCACGGCCGTGCTCCTCCGCGACGGCCGGGTTCTTATCGGTGGCAGCAATCCCCATTCAGGCTACGAGTTCTCAGGAGTTCTTTTCCCGACGGAGTTGAGCTTAGAGGCTTTTATTCCATCGTATTTGGAGAGACCAACTCTTCGCCCCGTAATCCTTTCGCCCGCATCTCATACCAAGCTCAGCTATTCACAGAAGTTGACGATTCGGTTCCGACTGAATGGTCAAGTAGACCCGAAATTGGTGAAAACGACAATGGTTTCTCCGTCGTTTACGACTCACTCATTCTCAATGAATCAGAGACTGTTGGTACTTACACCCACTGGCCAAGTGAAAAGTTTAGGGGGATTGATGTACCAAGTAGAGGTTACGACACCTGTTTCAGCTAATCTTGCTCCTTCTGGGTATTATCTTTTATTCGTGGTTAATGGAGAATTTCCCAGCCAAGGTATTTGGGTCCACATCAGCAAATTATAAGTAATAATCAATCAAAAGAACGTGAATAATATTTACCAAAGTCCCTAACATATATATACTTATAAGTGTATATTTATTATGTAAACATTTCTCTCGTTTTGTGTCTAAGTAAAAAAATATAAATGTTGCTGAAGTATTAATTAATTTATTAGCAGTAATATAGTATTCGACAAAATTGACTTGTATATTTAGTTGAATATATATATATGTAGTCATGTATAATGTAATTATTATATATAATCGAATAAAATTGTACGTGAAGATATTTTCTATCATTAATGACTTAATAATGTGTAATATACGAATATGTCAAGTGCAATAGCAATTATATATTAGTTATTTATAAACAGAGTACTTGTTAATTATAAGATATTATAGAATTATGAAAATCATGATTGGTAGAGATTAATATATTGCCTCGATGAAAGACTATTACAAACTCCTGCCAAAAAGATATAACTGACAAGATGATTAATTAAGTAAAGTTACAATTTTTGTTAGAGAATATTAACAATGAAGATGATTACAATCAAATGAACACAATATATATATAATATTAATTAATAATATTACATAAATAAAAAAAAAAGATGAGAAGAGATTATATAACTTATGATAATTATCATAAGAGTAAAATGTTAAAGACGAAGATCTCAAGAACAACACAAGACTTAAACAAAGTTCAAAATCTTTGTCCTAAAAACTATTTCCTCCATTGTAAGAACACTTTTGAAATACTTTCTAGAAATGCTTATAATATTTTATCAAGTCTTCTCTCATACTCATCATAGTGTTATAAAGATGAGCATGTTATTACAAGTATTCTAAACTATGTAGTGTGTTTTTCACATTCACCCATTAAATCCAAGTGACCAAGGTAGTTTCTATTTATAGAGTTCTCATCCACCATTTGATTTTCAAATGCCATCAAACCCCTTTGGAAACATACACACAACAACCATAAAATATTATAACTAATGAAAATCAAATTCAAGATGTGTAACTCCTTTTACACATCAATTGGTGAATTTTTGTGAGCGTTACAAAACTTATGATCATCATTTCTTAAGAATTGTAACTTACTCTTATATGTTACAAAACTTATTATGATCACCATTCCTCAAATTTTAACTCCACAATATATATTACATTTGACAAAATAATATTTGTCACACTTATTTGTCACATAATTCATTTAATCAAAATATTATATTATATGTAAAATAATATAACATTCTCCCACTTGATTAAATGATACTTCTCTAGTGACAAATAGTCAATCAAACATTATATCATAGAATAATATAATATTCCCTCACTTGATTAAATAATTTAACTCTCTATAGAAACCAATGCATTAGTGCATAAAGTAAGATGTCTTTCGACTTGAATTTTACCTTAGTGTAATTATCACAAAGTTGGTTGAAATTTTGGTTGCCGAAGCATTGAACCACTATTCATTGCACTACAAGAAAAATAGTTTTTAGATGCGGAAATATTACCGGCGGACTAATTCCGCCGCTAATAATGAGGAAATCAAAATAAAAAATTAATTTTTTTTATTAGCGGCGGACTTTCCCATTATTAGAGGCGGATTATCCGCCGCTAATACAATGCCCGGAGACCGGTTTCAAATTTATTACCGGCAGGGATTTTACCGGCGGGGTTATGGTGATAGCGGTGGGACCCGCCGGCGGGTTATGGTGATACCAGCGGGTTAATAGCGGCGGATCCGTCGGTGATAGTGCATTACCGGCGGATTAAATGCGGCGGGACCCGCCGGTGATGTTGTATTACCGGCGGAGACCTGTCGGTAATAATATTCTCCGCCGGTAATAATATTATATAATGTCTGTTAACATTTTTTGCTATTTTGTTCCGACGTCCCGACCCATTCTTCTCCCGACTGCCATTTTCTTGGACCCCATTCTTCTCCCGTCACTATAATTTACACCAAGTCGCCATAAAATTGTTTCCCAGTTCGTTCTCTTTCTCTCTCTATATATATATCTTTATTTTTCATTTTTCACTTCGATGTCATTTATAGTTTAACAAATTAATCACTCATTGCTACTTTGTTTCAGGTGGCTTGTGACAACTTGGGTTGATTTTTACATATACTTCGCTGTTTTATCGGTATGTTCTATATATATATATATATGCTTAATTTTGGGAAAGTATGTCTGAAATTGATTGTGTGTATGTATTTTTATATCAGACTTGGATCGTTTACAAGGAGTCCACCTGGTGTAGATCCCTACTTTGGATATTTTTCTTTGGGGTTTTTGGCAAGTATGATTCCTTATCCTCCTCTAAATCTTTGTTTACTCTGTTTGTTTGGATAAATAGCTTTTCAATGAAGAAAACTCTGTCTATTTTGGGTGCTGTTTTTGCTCAAAAGCTGCATTTTGAACTGTTCTATGATGGAATAGTTTTGGAGTTGTGAATGAGAAAAAGTATTATTACATGCCACTAAGTTTATTTTTCAATCAAATGCTCCTAGTAACACATAAGTTTCTTAGTTCACTCTCTGTTATGTAATGTACAATTTAACATTGGAGTTAGTTTGAAAATTTTCTTTCTAAGAATTCTTGTTCTTATTTCAGCCCTGTTTTAAGTATCTACATTCTTATGCTTATTAAGCTAGTTTATCTTTTACTATTTTTTTTAATTAATTAAATAATAAAAGTTTAATTCAACATTATTTAATTAAATAATTTGATTTAATAAGTCTTTAAAATTAATAATGATTAATTAAATAAATAATAAATTATTATAAGAAATTATTTTAATTTGTTTATTAAATATTATTATCTAGTATTAAATTATTTGAATATAGAAATTGAAAATTTTATTTAATAAAAGTTTTTACAATTAATAATGATTAATTAAAAATTACTACACATCTTATAATAATTTATTTTTTATTAAATAATATTATCTAATTGAATAATTTAATTTAATTTAATACAAATCTTAAAAATTAATAATAATTAATTAAATAGTTAATATTATTAATTATATAATTTAATAGTTAATGTTATCTAATTAATAATATTAACTATTATTAAATTATTTTAATATAGAAATTGAAAATTTTATTTAATAAAAGTTTTTACAATTAATAATGATTAATTAAAAATTACAACATATCTTATAAAAATTTATTTTTTAATTTTTTAATTAATTAAATAATAAAATTTTGATTCAACATTATTTAATTAAATTATTTTAATATAATAAGTCTTTAAAATTAATAATGATTAATTAAATAAATAATAAATTATTATAAGAAATTATTTTAATTTATTTATTAAATATTATTATCTAATATTAAATTATTTGAATATAGAAATTGAAAATTTTATTTAATAAAAGTTTTTACAATTAATAATGATTAATTAAAAATTACTACATATCTTATAATAATTTATTTTTTATTAAATAACATTATCTAATTGAATAATTTAATTTAATTTAATACAAATCTTAAAAATTAATAATGATTAATTAAATAGTTAATATTATTAATTATATAATTTAATAGTTAATGTTATCTAATTAATAATATTAACTATTATTAAATTATTTTAATATAGAAATTAAAAAATTTATTTAATAAAAGTTTTTACAATTAATAATGATTAATTAAAAATTACTACATATCTTATAATAATTTATTTTTTCTGTCTCGGTATGCTTGTGATTGATGGTTGTTGACTACAGCCATCGATTACAGGGATATCGGCACAGAAATGATAAGTTTAAAGTATTAACAATAAAATAATGAAATGATTTTTTTTTTTATTTGAATAACATTATCTAATAAAACATCATAAAATAACATAAGATATTATAATATTGCATAAGATTTAAAATATGATAACAAATTTTTTTGTTATCCATTCCTATTCACATTACTAAAACTCACAGACTCTTGTAACACTCTAGATGGCGATTGACAAGACTTGGACAACATTGAGAAATCGTGCTTGTCAAGAATATTGGAATGGTCTACAATCTTTTTGAGGATGGCCTCGGAATATAAGGATTATGATGGAAGAATTAGGTGTCCGTGTGTCAGATGCATAAATAATAGGCTTGAAATTTTACCTGTTGTCGAAGCACATGTATTCGATAGGGGATTTTATCAAGGTTATGAGAGGTGGATTTATCATGGGGAAGCGGAACTAGATGTTGTTGATGAGGTAGTTGATGATGATGATGATGATGATGACGAGATGATTCCCATAGTGGAGGACTTCCTCTTATCGACAACTGAGCAAGTAGACAATAGTGGCGCAAGTCAATATTACGACGAGTTATTTGAGGAGATTGAAGCTGAGTTGTATCCTGGATGTGATTGGATTTCTTCCCTTAACTTCTTAGCTAAGCTATTACATTTGAAAGTTAGAGGGAAGATTCCTAACAACATATTCGATGAAGTATTGAAGTTGTTAAAGCTTTCCTTTTTGAAGGAAAATAAAATTCCATCAACATACTACGAGGCTAAAAAGAGATTGAAGAAATTAGGGTTGGGATACGAGTCGATTCACGTGTGCCAATATGATTGCTGTTTATTTTACAAAGAGCATGCAAACAAAGAGGAATGTCCAGTTTGCGGAACTAGTCGATGGCTTACTTTTGAAAAAACTAAAGGAAAAAAGGTGCCGCATAAGGTGATGCGTTACTTTCCATTGACACCCCGGTTGAAAAGACTATACAGCTCAAGGCTTACAGCGAAGGACATGCTATGGCACCACACTGGGAAATCGAAAGATGATGGAGTGATGCGACACCCGGTGGATGGGACGGCGTGGAATAACTTTGACGTCAATCATCCTGGTTTTGCAAGTGATCCTAGGAATGTCCGTTTAGGCTTAGCTGCTGATGGATTTAATCCATTTGGCAATATGAACCTGGCATACAACATGTGGCATGTGGTGTTGGCGAACTATAATCTTCCACCTTGGTTATGTATGAAAGACAACAATTTGATGCTGACCATCCTTATTCCTGGTACAAAATCACTGGGGTAAGGACATAGATGTATTTCTAAGACCATTGGTGGATGAGTTGAAGGAGTTGTAGGCTAACGGAGTTGTTACGAGAGATAGTACGACCAACACTATGTTCAAGCTGCGCGCAACCCTTTTATGGACAGCCAATGATTTTCCAGCTCGAAGTAGTTTGTCTGGATGGAGTGGTCAGGGATACAAAGCTTGTCCTACATGTAATGAAGATACATCTTCCATTCGAGTGATCGGTAAGACATCTTATGTTGGTCACAGAAGATTCTTGCCCAGTACACATCAAATGAGAAGGAACCCTGAGTTCGATGGACAAATTGAGAGAAGACGTCCTCCGAAATGATTTACTTGTGAGGAAATATTAGAACAAGTGAACAACCTTCCACCCCAAGTTCCTGGAAAACACTTGCAGTTTGGAGGTGTGAAACGTAGAAGATAGAAATTGGAGGAAAAAAAGCATCTTCTACGAGCTTGATTATTGGAGTACAAACATTTTAAAACATAACATTGATGTCATGCATGTCGAAAAAAATGTGTGTGATAGTCTCCTCGGCACAATCTTGGACAATGATAAGTCTAAGGACACCACTAATGCAAGATATGATTTGAAGAAGATGGGAGTAAGGGAATCATTGTGGATTTATGAAGATGAGAGTGGAAAGTTGATGAAGCCGCATGCTTCTTACGTGTTAACTCCTGCTCAGAGACAACAATTTTGTCAATTTATTAAAGAAGTGAAATTTCCAGATGGCTTTTGTTCAAATTTGAAGAAAAAAGTAATCGAGAATGAAACAAATATCATTGGGTTGAAATCCCACGATTGTCATGTTATAATGCAACGATTATTGTCTGTGGGTGTTCGCAAGTTTCTCCCAAAAGATATATCGACCACCATTTCTGAACTTTGTAGTTTTTTCAGGCAACTATGTTCGAGGACTATAAATGTTACAGATATGGAGGAAGCACAAAAAGACCTTGTTCTGATATTGTGCAAGATGGAGTTGATCTTTCCTCCGGCTTTTTTTTATATAATGATTCACTTGGTCTTACATTTGCCTGAAGAAGCAATTTTGGGTGGACCGGTATTTATGAGATGGATGTATCCTTTTGAAAGGTACATGAAAAAATTGAAGAACTACGTGGGAAATAAAGCTCGTCTGAAGGCTATGTCGCTGATGAGGCTATGAAATTTTGTTCGATGTATTTCAAAGGGGTTGAAGCTAAATTTAATCGTCTTGATCGCAATAAAGATGAGGTGTATGTCCCATGACACCTTACTGTGTTTCAATCTCAATGTCGTCCCCTAACAAAGGGAACTCTCAAGCCTCTCGATCTTGAGACTCGTGAAATGGCTGAATGGTTCATCATTAACAATTCACCCAAAATTCAGGATTACTTAGAGTAAGTTTATTCCCTTTAAAGTGAAATTTATGTTTATTCCAAATTATTTTATCTAATGTAGTCAAAGCATTCAAATTTACAGCGAACACCTAGTAGAGATCAAACTGAAATTCCCAGATGGTGATCATAATCTTTTACAGAAGAAAAATTTTCGCCAGTGGTTTCATAAGAAGGTAAAATTGATATTATTTTTAAACCTTTATTATCATAATGATATTTTTATCATTCTAATATAGGTTTATTAATTTATTTAGATATATGACTTGCACAAACATGGATCTTTAGAGAATGGTGATGAGTTACTAGCTTTAGCATCTGGGTTAGATCACTTGGCAACATACTACGAAGGTTGTATGGTTAACGGTGTTCGATTTATCGCTTATGACCGAGATCAAAAGCGCACCACACAAAATAGTGGAGTGTCTGTTGCGGGAACTGAAGGTTTTAACTATTATGGCACGCTTCAAGAAGTACTAGTCTTATCTTTCACTGGTGCATATTCAGTTGCATTGTTTAGGTGTAAATGGTTTACCACTGATCCAAGCAAGAAGAAAACAATCACTGAAAATAATATCACCAGTATAAACGTCGGTAGCGAATGGTACAAAGATGAGCCTTATATACTTGCTAGCCAAGCTAAGCAAGTATTCTATCTCGATGATCTACTTAGAGACCGACACTGGAAAATTGTTGAGGATGTCAATCACCGTCAAATTTGGGACATCAAGGACGATGAAGCTGATGCAGATGTTGATGTTGTACATGACAGAAACTCATCAAATTTTGTGTTGACCGTGGATATCGGTCAGTTGGTTATGGAATCTCATGAACCTGCAACATATATTGGCACTATACAAAATTCACCTGCTGATCGATTGGATGAAAATTTCATAAATGACGACTTAGGCGAAGAAGAAGTCGATGAATTTCTAGTTGATATTTGTGAAGATGATGTTAATCATGTGTCTCCGATTGATGTTAATTTAATTAATGATGAAAGTGATAGTGATTATTCTACTTAGTTTTTATATTTTTGTAATAAAGACAATTGTTTAAAATATAATATATGAGACTTGTAATCATTTTGTTCATTTCCATTGGTGATATTTGATACTAAATAATAATTTAATACTAACTAATCATTTTTGTTCCTAAGTACAATGTCATCAGATATAGCCACCTCTCACGGCGGAGATGGTGGAGGTCTAGACCCGCCAGATCCTAGTAGAGTACCCTCTTCCTGCGAGTCAGGTTAATAATAATTTTCAAACTTTGCTCATAGCTTGAAAGTCAAGCTCAACAAATGTTTAATATATATTAATATTTCAAATTTTGGTTATTCTTGAAAATGTGGATAGCTGAAGTGCCGAGAAGAAAGGGTCGTGGCCTGGCTAATTCAAAGCCACTTGAAATTCGAAGGCGAAATGCTGGGAAACCACTAGATCTTCAGTTTGATCCTAGGACGGACAAAGTGGTTGGCTTGGAGGACCAAGCTTTTGTCCGCGAGATAGGCCTCTAAGTCACTTTGTTGTTGCCAGGACATTACTTGGATTTCACTGATGTACCTCAACAATTTAAGGAACAAGTCGTACAAAGGATGAAGGTACAAATTTAGAACAAATCTTGTGGTATAATTTTTTTATTAAAATCATTTACAAACTAAACTAACGTGTTATTTTTAATGTAGTATTTTTATAATGTTGATGGTCATCCAGAACCCGAGAGAGTTATGAAAACTATCTACACAGAGATGTGCAAAAGATATTCTGAGAGAAAGAACATTAGACATACTCACTTCAAAAAATATTACTCTAATCCGGAAGATTTGCAGAGTGTTTTAGTTGCCCCACTTGACCATTGCTCCAAGGAGAGTTGGAAAGATATTGTTCAGTTGTTTTTGAGCCCAAAATTTATCGCGCGATCCAACCAAAACAAGAAAAAAAGAAAAGAAATGAAGTATACATCGACGCAAGGCACAAAATCGATGGCAGCTAAGCGTCACCAATTTGTAAGTAAAAATATTAATTTAATTTAACAAAATTTTACATTCTAACTTCCTATCTCTAAATTTGTATAGGCGAACCCTGATGAACATGTTATTGATACTTGGAAAGATAGCCATTTGAGAAAATCGACAAAAGTTTTTGTCAACGACACAGCTCGAGAAACTTTTGTGTTATTATTTTCATTAAACTATGTTACTGATGTGTTTCTAACACATTTTATGAACAGGAAAAAATGACGGAAGAGCTTGAGAGGGCACGAATTCAAAGCCAGTCTCAAGGACCGACGGAGGGATCTGAAACTGGATCTGCTGCTGAATCCTCGTCGATCGATCAGTACGAGATTATGAGTAAAGTACTTGGGGAGATGTCTGAATTTCAAAGAGGAGTAGGTTACAGCAAAGGCAAAGGGAAAAAATCAGCTTCCAGCTCCACAAGTCAAAGTCAGTCACAGGCCCAACCTGCTCATACACCTCAGGAAGACATGGCTACTATGGCGGAAATAATTAAGTCAATGCGTGAAGAGATCCGGATGTTGAAATCTCAACAAGGTCCATCTGGTAATCCTCAGCATACCAGTACAGAAACTGAGTCGCAGTTTGAAAGCCTTCTCCAACGATATTTACCATCACAACCTGAAGGTGGTATATCTTCTCAAAGTCCACCTCCTTGGTCAATGCCACAACAACAACAACATTTGTATCCACCTCAACAGAATTATCCAAACACGTATGGACGCTCCTCCCAGTCCCCTCCTTTTTATTACCCCGACGTCCCTGTAGGATCTCAGACGTCACATCCTAGGCGTCGTGACTTCGGGGATTCATCGCAGCAGCAGCATCCACAGCAGATGTATGGTCAATTTGTGAGTTCGTCGTAGTAGCAGAGGTATGGTCAGTTTGAGAGTTTTTTGCATCAGTCTCCCTCACTGCGACCACATACTCAACAATTTAGATCATCTTCGCAGCAGCACTCTACACAAGCACCACAATTTGCTTCACCACCGTTGCCGCGCCCTAATACTAGTGATCAAGATATTGATCTTAATGAATATTTTACACCAAGTTGGCCCGATCAAAACAATAATAATTAGATTATGTTTTTTAATTATATTAAGACAATTGAAATTTTATTATGTTTATTTTATAATTAGTTCATATGTAATTAAAATGAGACAATTTGTATTTTATTAAGTTAATTTTATAATAATTACAATGTTATTTTTGTTTGATGAATATTAATTGTGTTATTAATTATAATTTATGTTAAATATTATTATTTTTAAATAAGTATTATATGTATATTTATTAAGAAATAAAATAAAATTAATGATTATATTTTAATATCAGTATTTTATTACCGGCGGATTAATAGAGGCGAAACCCGCCGGTAATAAACGAGTCAAACGGGTCACAGCGTTGCACATCACCGGCGAAGTCCCGCCTCTATTAATCTGCCGGTAATAATACAATATCGACGGGTGATGTCAGTCGGTAGGTAATTGTGGTAATACCGACCGATTATTACCGACGGGGTTTTACCGGCGGACTTCCGCCGGTAATACGGAATACCGGCGGACGCACAATGTATTACCGGCGGGATCCCCCGCCGGTAATAGTAAAATTTTTTGTAGTGTTGATAACAAATCGGTGATAATGCATACACTTTTGCTATGTTCACTTGAGAACCTCATGGCTTGCTTTTGCACCGTTAATGGTCATGTGCACAAATCCATTCATTAACTTTTCTTGAGAATGAACTTCCAATTGTCATGAGAGGTGGCACCACTCCTAAGTCCATATAGGTGGAACATTTATAGTATCTTGTTACTCTTAAGATATTTTTCATCTCAAGACTAAGTTCCATTAAAATACCTGTCGGTTTTAACCCTTCAATTAGTAACACTTAATACTTATATCTTAGATGAGACAATTTTAAGTAATATACACATTCACTTAGTTGACTTGTTATTACCTATTGAACCTAACACTAGTTTGAGTAACTAGTATTAAGATAGATTACCATCAACCGTGAATCTCTTAGGGAGTTTTAGTCCCATCCATCGAGATGTACTAAATCGTTTGTAAAAGATTTATTCATTTGTCAAGTTTTCGCTTAGCTTCTAAAATTTTTGATTCCATTTTGAATAATTTTCTTTTCTCATGTATGCATACTTAATGAGTCATCACCCTCTCATTATTTTATTCAAACTTTGTGCTAGCTATAGTTTGAATAAAATATTTACACCTTTAATTTATCAAAATAGTGAGTTTGACCCAAGTCAACACCCCCACTAATTTTTTCGCTTCAATACTCAAGATAAACACATTTTCTTGAATATTGATTCTAGATTTTTTTTTCTATTACTCCTTTTATGTTAAATGTTGATTATTTATTGAACCAATCTCACAAACTAACATTAGACATCAAGCATGTCTAGATCACTCATATTATATACATAAAGCTTAAAATGATTTAGAATGTGGAATTCCAAATCATATAACTTGTATATATATATTTTAATAAGATGATCAAATTAATCAATTATTTCTCAAAATAAATTGACTAATAGCATCACCCCCACATTTCTCATAAATGATAAAATATCATTTTAAAATAGAAATTTCTTCATTTCTATTAAGTCCTTTACATTATCCTCAAAGATAATACTAGACTTATAATTCCCAAAATTCATCATGAGTCCTTAAACCACAAGATAATTTCACAATAAGTCAAAGTAAACAACACCTCCATGTTAGTTTCTTCTTTTTTTACTCATTTACTTGCAAAAAAGCAAGACACGTCCATTTGAAAGTAACATTCACTTGGTTTGCTTTCTTTTCACATTTCACAAGATGAAATAAGTAAACACAAATACAATGTGAAAATTTCTCAAACAAATAATCAGTAATGTTTACTTTTAGTTGTCTAAATAATCTCAAAATTACTTAAATAACTTTTGTGCATTTTCTAAGAGTCTCTTTTAGATTCTTTTGAAAACACCACTTTGACATCCATTGATTTTCTCATCAAAATAACATATCACTATCTTTAACCAAAATGAACAAAATTCTCATCAATTCATTCACTATTTTTTGTTTTAAGATTCAAAATTGCTTATCCAATTTTGTAATGTCTCCTCATTGAGACATTGAATATTTAAGAATTATTGTCACTAAATAATTCTCAATTTTTTTTTACCACACTTTAGACTCCAAGGCTATAGATCAATATGCCATCCCATAATTTTGGATCCACTTTGATTCATTCTTGCAATAGCAAGACACACTTATCATAAGATGTAACCCCCTTAAGTTCATCTTTTCTTATCTCATAATTGAGATGCTCAACACTTAAATGAGAAAATTTAAATTCTCAAATAATTATCTTTATTCAGCAATTGAATAGTAACTCATCATATTCCGACAATAGTAGGATAAAACCTAATTCTATCACCTTAATTATCATACTAATTATCATATTATATATCTAACCATAATAATTCACATGTATATCCCCATATAAATATACTTTTAATTTAACAAATATTAGCATGACTATTTCTCAATTGCCAACACATGTGAGAAATAAATCACACACACATATATATATATATATATATAATGAATTACATATATACATGTTGTAATTTATAATGATTCAACTTAAATCACCAATTTACATGCTAATAAATTCCTATTACCACAATATATGACAAATTACGATATAGGAAATTCACAATTTCAAGATTATGATGACATATCAAATACATTTCTTATAAAGAATTAGCATGTCATGACATAGATTACTAATACACCATAGATTACATATATTTCAAATCACAAAATTACACACATATATATACCCAAATATGTAAATATATATCACCACACTATTATTTAAATTAGTGTATTGTAGAGTTTAAACCATCATGCTTACCCATAAGTGGTTTGCACTTTGAGATCTAACTTTATACCATAAAATGAATGTTCTCCATCTCATTTCTTGTGATGTATCAAGAGTATCACCTTGATCCTCCTCGAATAGAAACTATGATTTTCTCACCTTCCAAGAAAAATAGATTTTAGATTATTAGAGAATATTAACAATGAAGATGATTACAATCAAAATAAACACAATATATATATATATATATAATATGAATTAATAATATTACATAAGTAAAAGAAAAAGATGAGACGAAATTATATAACTTATGACAATTATCATAAGAGTAAAATGTTAAAGATTAAGATCTCAAGAGCAACACAAGGCCTAAACAAGGTTCAAAACTTTTGTCCTAAAAACTATTTCCTCCCTTGTAAGAACACTTTGGGAATACTCTCTAGAAATGCTTCTAATGATTTATCAAGCCTTCTCTCTCATACTCATCATAGTGTTCTAAAGATGAGCATGTCATCACAAGTGTTCTAAACTATGTAGTGTGTTTTTCACACTCACACATTAAATCCAAGTGACCAAGCTAGTTTCTATTTATAGAGTTCTCATCCACCATTTGATTTTCAAATGCCATCAAACCCCTTGGGAGATAGAAAGCATGCACACAACAACTATAAAATATTATAGCTAATGAAAATCAAATTCAAGATGTGTAACTCCTTTTACACACTAATTGGTGAATTTTTGTGAGTGTTACAAAACTTATGATCATCATTTTTTAAGAAGTGTAACTTACTCTATATGTTACAAAACTTATTATGATCATCATTCCTCAAATTTTAACTCCACAATATATGTTACACTTGAAAAAATAATATTTGTCACATAATTCATTTAATCAAAATATTATATTATATGTAAACTAATATAACATTCCCCCACTTGATTAAATGACACTTCTCTAGTGAAAAATAATTTGTAACATTTATTTAATCAATCAAACATTATATTATAGAATAATATAATAACTTTATTGCAAAATTACAAGTAAATATAGAAAGATGTTGATGAAGATAGTAATAGAAACAACAACTCCATGACGAAAGATAGAAAATACAACTCTATAGCAAAAATTACAAATAAATATGTAAATAAAAGCAGGGAGATGAAATAAAAACAATAGAAGAAATAATATAAGAACAAGAACAAAGAAGTAAAGCTCGCTCACTCACTTGAACAAGGTTTACAACTTTTGTCCAAAAGCTTATTTCCTCCTATCTCAAGCATTAAGGGAACTCTCACAAATTGGAAATAGCTCTATGGAATAAACAAGCCTCTTTGGTGAATTTTTAGCCAAGTGCTCTAGTGGATAGAAATGGTGTCTTTCAATTGAGCAATAAGCTCCTATTTATAGAGTTTTGAGACACCCTTTGAATTTCAAATTCCACAAACCCCATGGCTGTCACTAATATTTAATTGGATGTTTATGGAATTAAAAAAAATGAGATTTGCAAGTTACTTGGGGAGTTAGAAACTGTAACGACCCAAAATTACTAATAAGGTTTAAGGGCCTTGATTAGTGTGCCGTGAGGGCATAATTGGGATTAGAATGAATTTTATTGATTTATATGCGTAATTATATGATTAATAGTGTGTACATGATAATTGATGATATTATATGATGATATGATATATATATATATGAGATATATGTGAGAACCACATTATTATGTGGATAATTCTGCAGCCGGCGACTCGAGGTGATCCTAGGGCTAGATAGCGGGAAAAGTCACAACGGGGCATTATAATTGACTTTGGACAAGTCAGGGGTATTATAGGTGTCGGGTAGTGATTTAGACTATCGGGTTATGAAAATAAATAATTGGAGATATATTTGAGGTTAGGACGTCTAGGCGGGAATACTGGGGAATTTTACTGTTTTACCTTCGGGGACATTTCCGGTATCCCGAGTAAGGATATACTTTGGAAGACTTTAGAAAATACTAGACAAAAAACTTAAACCGACCCTTTCTCAGCCTTCTCTCTCTTAAAGGAAGGAAAACACTGAAATTTGAGGAGGAATTGCTGGAATCAAGCTGAATCTTTGGGAATTGAAGGGATAAATTTGGAGGTTTAGCTCAAGGACAGATCAAGAACTAAACTAGAGCCAAGGTAAGCAATGATTTTTCGTTTCTGTGGTTGGGAATTTTGAGAAAATGGCTGAGTTTTTAATGGTTGTGGTTTTGGTATTCAAGGTGGAATTTGAGGCTGAAACTTTGAAGATAGGTCAGGGAACTCCTGGAGAAGTGATTCTAAAGCTAAGGTAAGTTTCAATTCAAGGTTAGATGGTTGAATTTTAGAATCTCCATGGCTGGGTTTTGTGTTTTTAAGTTAGAAAGTTTCAGTAATTGAAATGGGTTTTGATGGGTTTCTAGCCTAGGATTCAGCTAGGTTGTGTTGTTGTAATCTTGTGGGAAGTTTGTGGATAGTTGAGTTGAGGATTTGGGGTGGTTTTGAGTGAGTTTGCATGAGGTTTGAGAGTTAAAAATGGTGATTTTTCTGGGTTCGAAGGGGTCGGACCGCGACATAGTTTTTGGTGAGCCGCGGCCCTTCGAAGCTGACGCATCCTGAGGAAGGAGGGCGGGCTGCAGCATGGTCTAAGCAATGTCGCGGCCCTTACCTGCTTTTGGGCATTGGGTGGTCCCTGATTGGGGCCATGCTGTGGCATGGTTGGCTAATGCCGCGGGCCTTAAAGGATTTTGAGATTCTAGGCTTGGGAAATTAATCTAGGGTGCTCGGGATTGAATCTTTTACCATATTTGGTGAAGTTCAATATTCCGGGGACTAGAACTTTGTCTACAAGCTCATTTAAGATTGTTAATGGTATCCTTTATCTTGGTTGTGACTAGGTGCTAAGCTAGGGATCGGGGATCGGATCGCGCTCAAGGAACATCGCTTGTAACTAGTTTATTTGAAAGCCAAAGGTAAGAAAACTATACCCGGTTAAATAATTGAACGGGACTAAGGGCTCCCTGATATATATGATTGAGAGAATGGTATTACACCATGTAAATTGTAAACCAACGGCCTAAGCGTGCTACGGTTAACTTGCGCAAATGGCGCGGCTCGGACACTGGTATCCGAGGACAGCTTATTATGCACTGAGCTCGGTTTAAGCGGGCCGGAGTCAGTGGGTTAAACAGAGGGTGCGGCCTAAGGTGTCGGCCCTAGTTATTGTGTGAATTGAATATTGTATTGGCTATAAATGTGAATTAGTGAGATTGTTGAATAATCTAAGTATAGATGAGGTTTGCTTGCACCTTGAGGTATGCTTACATGCTATGGATTGAATGATTGAACATGCTCATGAAAGTATTTGATTGTCATTATTGTATATGTTGTGTATGTTGTTTTCTTGCTGGGCCTCGACTCACGGGTGCTGCGTGGTGCAGGTAAAGGCAAGGGCAAGATTGATCAACCCTTATTGGAGAGCTCTGCAGGGTGAATGTACATGTTAGGCCGCTCAGCCGCCACGGTTGAGGAGATTACAGGGACGAGAGGACCAGAACCTTGTATTTTGCCTTAGTAAGGCTAATGTTTACTCTTAACTATTGAATTTTGTAAACTAGCTTTTAAACATTGTACTTTTGGGGATCCCTTTTGTAAATTGTTTATAATTTATAAAATGTTTCTTTTGAGGCCAAAATGTCTTTTAGCCCTAGAACACTTTAGCTAATGACACGCTTTGAATAAACGACTTGATTAGCAAGTCTCACACCTTTATAAACACACAGTGTAGTGGTCTTGGCTATCCAGGGTGTTACAGAAACGTTCCAAAAACAGAAAATGAAAATGGGAATTTGGCTGCCAATAAGCCTGGCCGCGGCCAGGGTTATCAGTATCTGCGGCCACTGGTCTCAGATCCCTAGGCACGGCCACATGGATGTTAGTGTGGCCGCACCCATTGATGCTTTTCAGGCTCCCAAAATTTACCGAATTTTCAAAACGCTCTAAACATCCCACTTGATTTTGTAACCTCCATACACATTATGAGAGTTAAAATCACATCTCCAACAACCATATCACACATGGCTTTGTGAAATTCAAACTCAAAATGTGTAACGTATAATCTATACATTATTGAGTAATATTTGGGAGTTACAAATTTGTAACTGATTTTGTAACTCCAAATATGTTACACACTTCGATGTATACACTATCCAAATTGTAACTCTTATATATATATTATGTTACAATGTGTGACAACACTTTGTCACATTATTTAATCTAAAACATTATATTATGTATAAATAATATAATAATGATAATGCTTTTTCATTAATCGTGAAGAGAATAAATAATGTACAAAAGAATCAAGAAACTACGTTCAGCTGAGCTATACAAATCAAATTACAATTGTACAATATTCTAAATAAGGAGCGATTATCTTTTGATATCTCTAATATGCCCCACAAGTTGGAACTCCAGGAATGGAGTCTAATCTTTAGTATAACAATGCACCACATTTTCGGCACTCCACTGGAGATGCTCTAAGACATTAAAAGTTGGAGAGAGTCTTTTATGTCTTATGTTAGGAGTCATTGAAAGTTTATGTTTATGAGTAATAGTGTAGGGCATAAAAATGATGGGAGACGTTGTATGTGGAGATTGCAAAGTCATTCATGGGTCACATGAGCAATATGGGATTAAGGGAGATGCCTCGCTTGCTTTGCGGGCAAGTGGGAGATTGTTAGGATTAATGCCCTAAAAGCATATAAAGACATTTTATTGGTTTGAAATAAAAGTACAATTTTATTATATTTGAATGTTATGATTATTGTTTGAATTAATTATATAATAATATCAAGAAAATTCCCTATTCACTTGTGAGAATATGATCTTGTATTAATACGAGAGAATTAAGATCATATATAATGAATAAAATAGTCAGTAACATATTAAAGTAATGAATCTTTAATGAATGGTTACTAGTACGGTTTGCTAAGCATATGAGATACAAGTAATCTAGATTCAAATTACTGATGTGGACAGACATCTTAGTAAATGTGTTGTATATAATAGAGATTATATATGACAGGACCGATGAGAATTAATTATCTTTACAAATTTGATGTTTGACTTAAAGATATTTAATTCTTGTCATAATAGATGATCATTTGTAGATTAATCTAAATCTTGAGTATTCATGAACTCTTGTTTATGTTTATTGGATCTTTTGATTCACTCGTTAAGGTCTCTTAGAATAATGAGGCTAATGACTTTTGTTTTGGACATTCAATATCGTGGATGGTTGGAAACATGAATTACAATATTGGAATCCATACTTTCCTAACAGATTGAATATTGGTTCCCGCCTTAAGGATTGATTCTGGAACTGAATAGTAATTGAGCTCAAATATATAATTAGATTATAGATTGATTATTCTCCAGTGAATTAATGGTACTTAAGGATCAAGATGTAATTAGAAGGGTAAAACGGTAATTTTGACTAGCTTTAATTAACGAACCAATAATGGAGGGCAGAACTACATATATGGATTATATCAATGGACTACCAGAGAAAACTCTGTAAATATAATTCTATAAATACTTAGAGTGCAATTCCATATTTATAGTGGAGTAATCATGGAATTAATAAATAAAATTATTAGATTAAAGAGTTTAATTAATAATCTGGTTTATTGGAGCTTCGTATTATAGGTCCATGGTCTCCAGATCACCTTTGTCCTACACTGTCAAGTGTAAGGACATCAAAAGAAAGATTTGTAAAGAAAAAAGACTAAATTGCAAAGGAATTAATTTTCCTGGGCAAGGAAATAGTTATGTGATAATTATTGGTAATTGATTAATTGTGACTTAATTAATTATTTAACTATATAGTTTTTATTTTGAAAAACTATTGGTTAAAAATTAATATTAATCTTCTTTGGATTAATATAAATAGAGAATAATAAATATCTTATTAATAATATGATATTTATTTATTTAATTTAAAATTGATATTTTAAGATAAAGTTAATTTTGAATTAACTCATATTTATGTTGGGATAAATATATTGTCTTAAAAGTTGATTAAATAGACAAATGAGAAAATTAGGGAAACCCTAGTAAGGCTGGGCGACACACACTATATAGTATAGTGTGTCGCGCCTAACTCAGGGATAATTATCCTTGGGATTTGAATTTTGAATTTCAAATAAGTTTATTTAATCAGTTATTCAATTATTCTTTTTAAATATGATTTAAATAAATAATTAAATGAAAGAATAATAAGTTTTAATTTGAATTATATTTTAATTAAATAAAGATTATTTTATTAGAGTAAATATCTTGATAAGTCTGATAGTACGTGACTTTCAGAATATAAGGCTTGATTATTATTTTTTGAAAAATAAAAAATATAGACTCTTACTAAAGCGATAGTTTTCTCTAAACCTGACAACTATTCTAAACCTTTTCTCTGTCAAAACTCTCTAGATCTCATGTGTTGAGTACATCTAGGGAGTCACATTAATCAACCTTTTGAATCCTACGTGCCCACACACATCCTTATGTGTTTGAGGATTGGTATGGAAGATCAAGGTGTGAGACCTTAGAACACTTGATAGGAATATCGTTGATTTATACAAAAAGACTCAAGAACACTTGATAGGCTACAAAAGGTAATCCTTGATCTATTTGTATGTGATTTAATATTTATATATGTGTATGATCCTGGCTGGTATGAATATTTATTAAAATGGGTCCATATATTCCATTGCGTACCTTTGATTTGATCATTTAATACCAATAATGTGAATGTTGTGCTATTTGATTTTCCCGTGGGAAAGGCTTTTGGGTGTGCTCATCATGATTAATGGGTCAAGTTATTGACTGCAGACTAATTCGGAGGATATGTACCCAAGGCAGTTAATAGGACCCGACGGTGTTTATGTTGAGGCTGGGAATTACAGCCAGGGCCTGAGCCCTTCGCCTGCCCCTCAGAATTGGCAGCAGGTCTTTACAGACATGCAAGAAAGATTGCATAGGCAAGAGGAAGAGATCAGGTGTTTAAAACAGCATGTTCTTTCAAGGAACACCTCTTCCTTTGTTATGCCAGGAGTGGCACCAGTATTAGCCCAACCTAGGGTTGAGAATAGGTGGGAATTTCTATGTGAGAGATTTTATGAATATTACCCTCAAGTTTTTTAGGGAGGTCTAGATCCATTCAGAGCTGAATAATGGACGGGCATGATCAGCTCCATCCTCGACAATATGGGGGTGGTAGGTCATGATAGGGTTATCTGTGCTACATATGTGTTATGGGAAGATGCCCGGACTTGGTGGGAAGTGGTATCCCAGACGCAAAATACAGCTTCGATGAATTGGGAGGAATTTAGGTAGTTGTTTAATGAGAGATATTATTGTGATGCAGTTAAGACAGCAAAGACAAATTGATTTCTAAACCTGGTTCAGGGAAACACGATAGTAACAGAATATGTTAACAAATTCTATGGGTTGGCCAAGTTTACTTTTGATATGGTACCCACGGATGTGGCTCAGAAAGAGCGGTTTATCCAGGGATTGAATTCCTGGATAGCTCAGGGCGTTAGAATTGCCCTAGTACATGAGATATCTACTTATGCTCAAGTGGTGGGGAGGGCCTTTGTTGTTGAGGGCAAAAGAAATGAAATTTGGAGGGAGAGTGTTGGAGAGCACGGAGCTCAAGCAGTGATACCTCCGTTTATTGGATTAGGCAGGGGCAGAGGCCATAGTGATTAGAAAGGAAAAGTTATCAATGTATTCGGTACCTCTGGACTAGAAATGGGGTTCTGAAGTGCTCAGATAGGCCATCAGGGCAAGGATGAGGATTGGAAACTCTACCCGAAATGCACTCGGTGTAGGAGGCGCCATTTGGGAGAATGCCAAGCAAAGGCATGTTTCTTATGTGAGATGGTTGGGCACCTCAAGAGGGATTGCCCAGGGATGAAGAAGAAAGAATCGAATGAAGCAGATAGCTCGACTCCAGCTCGAGTATTCGCTCTGACGCTGTCTGAGTCAAAGACTAAGATTGAGGTTGGTTCCTCAGTAGTGGTAGATCAACTTTCTGGTTCTGATTCTTGTATTACGTCGATTGGTTTTGGTGCCATGTTGTTCTTTGTTTTGTTGCATCTAGTAGAGGCACATACTTGGTATGTGGATTGTGTGGTTATGTTGTGATGAGAATTTGGAACCTTATTGGTAGCTCTTAAGGATGGGTTAGATTATTGTGGGAAAAAATTAATCAATTGATGTGAAAGAGTTGGTTATGACCGACTTTGATATGATCTTGGTTATGAATTGGTTAGCCAAGTATGGGGCAACGATAGGTTGCAGGAAAAAGATGGTAACCCTTGAGCTTGAGGGTGAAAAGCCCTTTATATCTATTGGCACTGTGCATGGACCCCGTATACTTATAATATCTGTACTTAGGGCTAGATACCTATTGCAGAGAGGATGCATAGGACTCTTAGCTAGTGTGGTGGATACCATTCAGGTAGTGCCATGGGATCATGACATACTAGATTAGTCAGTGAGTTTCTGGATGTGTCCAGAGGATCTATCAGGGTTACCTCTACACCGAGAGATAGAATGGTAAGTATGTTCATGCCAGGGACAGAACCATTGTCTAAGGCACCGTATTGAACAGCTCCAGCAGAGCTGAAGGAACTAAAGGTTCAGTTACCAGGTAAGCTGATATTCTCCAAGATGGGTCTTTGATCTGGTTATCCCCAGCTGAGGATCAGGGATAAGGATTATGCAGATGACTACTTTTTGTATTAGATTTGAGCATTATGAGTTTTTAGTCATGTCTTATGGATTGACTAATACCCCGACATCACTTATAGAATAGATGAACATGGTGCTCATAGATTATTTGAATTGGTTTGTGATCGTCTTTGTCGACGATATTGTTGTATACTCTCAGTTAGAGATTGGCCAAGGCCAAGGAACCCCTCAGAGGTCAGGAGTTTCCTTGGATTGACAGGGTATTACATGTGTTTTGTGGAAGAGTTATCAAGGATTGTTACCTCATTGATAGAACTGACACTCAAAATCAGAAATTTGCATGGTCAAATAAGTGTGAGAACAACTTCCAATAACTGAGGCAGTGATTGGTTATAGCTCTAGGTTTGAGTCTTCCTACAGATCAGAACAATTTTATGGTTTAAGTTGTGTCCTTATATAGACAGAAAATGTGATTGTCTATGCATCATGTCAGTTGAAAGATATGACCAGAACTAGAGTAGAGTTACTGGTGGGCCTGCTGGCCAACATTACGCTTGAGTTTACTCTTTTAGAGAGGATTAAAGAGAAATAATTGAGTGAACCACAAATGGGAAATTTTAGAGGGGATGTCCTAGCTGGATTAGCAAAGGACTATATAGTGTCAAGTATATGTTAATTGAGGTATAAAGATCAGATTTGTGTTCTGATAGACACTGGGATTAGATGGATGAATCTTATAGTACCCCTTATTCTCTACATCTAGGCACCATGAAAATGTACCAGGATCTGAAAGC
The DNA here is from genome assembly GCF_963169125.1 of Humulus lupulus. Taxonomy (NCBI): domain Eukaryota; kingdom Viridiplantae; phylum Streptophyta; class Magnoliopsida; order Rosales; family Cannabaceae; genus Humulus; species Humulus lupulus. The sequence continues at coordinate 200,895,983 of NC_084802.1, forward strand.
ATATTATTGGTGGCATGAGGTGAAGAAGGACGTAACTGAGTACGTGGCAAATTGCCTAACCTATTAGCAGGTCAAGGTATAGCATAGAAACCAGTAAGGCTATTACAACCTTTGAGTATCCCAAGGTGGAAGTGGGAGGACATCACAATGGATTTCATGATGGGGTTGCCCAGGATAGTGGGCCAGCATGATTCAGTCTGGGTCATTATGGACAGGTATATGAAGTTAGCTCACTTTTCATCAGTGAGGACGAACAATACAGTTGACTAGTATGCAAATCTCTATGTGAGAGAGATAGTACGCCTTCTTAGGGTCTTGAGGTCTATCCTATTGGGTAGGGACCCTGTCTTTACTTCAAAGTTTTGGGGAGTAGTACAACTTATCATCCTCATACTAATGGTAAATCAGAGAGGATTATCCAGATATTGGAGGACATGCTGAGAGCATGCATATTGGAATTTGAAGGGGTCCAGTAATGAATATTCACCTTTAATATAGTTTTCCTATAATGACAACTACCAGTTGATTATGGGAGGGGCACCTTATGAGATGCTGTATGGTAGGAAGTATGCATCGTCCATTCACTGGGATGAGATGGGTGAGAGAAAGTATTTGGGTCTTGAGGTAGTTCAGAACACCACTGAAGTTATGGAAGAGATTAGAGCTCGGATGCCGCTTCTCAGAATAGACAGAAAAGTTATGTTAATTTAAAATGCAGTAACGTTGAGTTCCAAGTGGAAGACTATGTCTTCCTTAGAGTATCACCATGGAAATGGGTGAGGAGATAAGGGAAAATTGAGCCTTATATTTGTAGGACCATTGAGATCATGGAGAGGATCAGTCAGGTGGCCATAGAGTGGCCTTACCATCGACACTGTCGGTCGTACTCAATGTATTTCATATTTCCAGGTTGAGGAAACATGTATTAGATGAAACTCATGTATTGAGTTATGAGGATCTAGAACTAGAAGAAGAGTTATCCTATGAGAAATAGTCAGTCTAGATACAAGACAGAAAGGATAAGGTTCTGATGAACAAAATATACCTTTGGAACAGTAAGGTCGAGGGAGCGACCTGGGAACTGGAATCAGATATGCGGGATCCATATCTCGATCTGTTCAGGTAAAATTTCGAGGACGAAATTCCTGTAAGGAGGGGATAGTTGTAACGTCCAAAATTACCCAATAAGGCTTAGGGCCTTGATTAGGGGGCCAAGATGAAAAATTATGGAAATTATGTGATATATATGTGTATCATTATATGATTATGCGAGTTATTTATAATATGACTTGATATGCATGTTTAGGTGTATTAAATATGCATGTGGGCCCATTTCTGATTAAAATGGTGATTTTCGTAATTTGGCCTGTTATAAGTATATTTGGCATATATATGATATTTGTGTGGGACCACATCATTATGTGGATATATTTGGGTTACTCAGCATGAGGCGATCCTAGGGAGCAAGCTAGTGGGAAAGTCACAGCGGGACCAATACTTGACTTGAAGTGAGTGAAGGAGTATTTTGGGTATTTAGTACATTACCGGGATATTGGGTAATGGGAATAAATATTTGAAGATATATTTGGAGTTAGTGATATCAGGAGGGAATTATGGGGATTTTGACTATTTTACCCCCGGGACGTTTTTCTGGTACCCCGGGCATTGGGATTTGCTTAAGGTTACTTAAGCTTGAAGTAACCTAACAAAAGAGAAGTACGTTCAAAATACTTTTTCTCTCTCTCCCGTTCTCTTTTTGACGTTCGTTAGAATTTTCGAAGGAAACTCGAGTTTTAGGACTCGGATTCAAGCAAGGTTATAGTCATAACAATTCTACGAAAGATTAGAAGCTTGATAGCCGAAGGATTTAGCAGAAAAATGACATAATCAGAGGTAATTTAAGCTTTGAATTTTTGAGTTTCCATTTCCGTAAGTTTCTTAAGTTTTGAATTGGATTTTACATTTTGATAAGTTTTTGAATTGTTTGGAACTTGGGTTTTGGTGGTTTAGGGATGCTGAGTTGATTGGGCAGTTTGTTGTTGGGATTTGGATATGTTTGGATAAGTTTATGGAGAATTTTTATGTGGGAAAAACGGAGGAAAAAGGTTAGTTCCAGGTCAAGCTGCGACCCTATTCTTGGGCACCCCTACTCAAGCTTGACGAAGGAGATGAAGCTGGCTACTGAGCTATTTGGGACGCGGCGTGAGGTGCAGTTAGAGAGGGATTTAGGCTCTGACTTGAGCATGCCGCAGTTCAGAGTCTTGGGGTTGTGGCTCAAAATAGAAAAAAATGGCCAAAACAAGTTTTTAGTGATGGGAACTCAAACCTAAGGGTTGGGATCTATCCTACTACCCGGTTTAGTAAGATTTGACGTCCCGGAGGCTAGGACTCAGTCCAAAAGCCTTTATTTACTCGTTATTGATAGGATTCTATATTAAGGTTGTGACTAGGTTATTGCTAGGGGCTCAAAATCGGGATCGTGCTCGAGGGTCGTTCATTTGTAACCTGTACTTGGACCAAAGGTAATAAAACTGCACCAGGTATGTGATACATGTGATTATGGCTTGGCCTGAATTATTGAACATGAATATGAATAGGGCATGAACGCTTGAGAATGTGCATGATTATGATTATGCTTGTGTTTATTGATTAAGCATGTTGAATGCTTTGTATTTGGATATTTAATATATTATATATGCTTGGTTGTATTATTGGATCGAGAAAGGCTGGACTTATCAGTCAAGGGTGGCAATGGCATGTTGAGCGCTGGTCAATATGGTTATGCCTAACCAGGAGTGCATCATACGCTTATTCGACCTATTGGTCGTGGAAAATTCAGCACCAGGTACACTGGGCCATCTCCAAGGCTGGTTATACAGAGGTTAGGGCAATGGGCCCCGAGTGACGTATTAGTCCCATATCCTAGGGCTGAGCCCCAACATTGACTTATTAGTCAAGGACGACCTTAGCATGCATCATGCTAGTCGTAAAACATTGACTTATTCGTTAAGGACGGAGTCAAGGACGACCTTAGAGTGTTGAGTGCTGGTCGTAAAACATTGAATTATTAGTCAAGGATGGCCTTAGCATGCTGAGTGCTGGTCGTAAAGCATTGACTGGTTGATATGGTTATGTCAGGTACACTGGTTGATATGGTTATGTCTAACCAGGAGCACATCATACGCTTGCCCGACCTATTGGTCGTGGGAAATCTAGAGCGCTAGGTACGCTGAGCCAGCTCCAAGGATGGTTATATAGAGGATAGGACAATGGGCCCCAAGGTAGCTCATTAGTCCCATATCCTAGGATGCTGAACCCTAGTATGATTTATTAATCATGTATTTTGGGCATTGGACCTGGTATGATTCCATAATCATGTATTTTGGGCATTGGACCCCAATATGATTCATTGATTGTTTATCTTGGGCTATTGGCCTATATGATGCTGTAATCATTTATATGGATGGTATGCATGCATGTGTAGGTTTATTACTACTAGGCATGCTTATTATGATTTGGTAACATGTTATTAACTGCTTATGAGCATGGTTAAGTTTTCTTCTTGAGCCTTGGCTCACGGGTGCTTTGTGGTGCAAGTAAAGAGAAAAGAAAGCTGGACCATCATTGAGTTGGGGAGCTTAGGTGACAATGTTTACATATGCAGCTACTCGACCACCACGACCGAGGTTTTAAAGAGGAACTAGGGTCAAACCCTATTTTGCCGCTTAATTAGGTCGACTGGTTGTAACTTTTCACTTGTAATTAACCTTTTTAAATGTATTTTGGGATCCCATGTATGAAGTAAACGTTTTAGTAAAACGGTTGTACCTTTGACAAACAATTTTAACCCTAAATCGCCAATCACGTTTAGTTACATGGTTATGGCCAAATGACTCATTTAGCGAGTTTAGCACTATTTAAAATATACAGTGTAACAGTCCCTGAGTAGTAGGGCGTTACAGTTACTATTAGTTTGGTTATTGCAATTTTGAAAGATACCAATACATCGATATATGTATTTTCTTTGGGTTTCTATTTTAAATATTATATTAGTTTTTGAAACACTTTTAGTGTAAACATACCTCTGTTATTTGGAATAGAGGAAAGCTATATTATGCTTGTGTAGAAATATCTTCATTTAAAGGTAAAATAGAAGAATTACTAAATGTATGTGCTGTGTGCCTTATAAAATATCATTTTGATATTCCTTTACTGACTATGGTATAAATCCAACAATTATCATATACTTGAGAGCATTATAATTACTTGTAGATTTTATGTTTGGAATTCAAGAGATCATTAGTCTTGAAGACTTTTATGTTGATCAATCTTGGTTTGCTAAAAACTAACAGACTTTTTCAGTTCTTTTTTTCTTTCTATTTTTGGTCTTTGTATTTTTTATTCAAAGAAGAATTGAGAGAAAATGTATATTTTTTATTCTTTGAAAAATGGTGTATATATATATTTTGCATAAATTGGTGTTATTTTGTATATATATATATTTGTTACTATTTGCAAATTGTGGAGTGAGGGGAGGGAGGGTACAAATATATATTAATAATTTAATTTAATTTTATTAATAATATATATAAAGATCAATTATATTAATACATATTCAGATATTAAAAATAATATCTATATATAAAAATACCCAGGGACTTTCAACATCCCTAATTAGGCCTAAACTCAAAACCTTTTTATTTATTTATCTTTTAATATATTAATTAAATCCTTATCCCAATTAACTAATTATAATTTGAAACTTGATTTAGTATTATTTATTTATATTGACACCAATTAATCAAAATTAATAAATTTGCCCAAAGATTCTCTTTTATTCTCTAAATCTCATATCTGTGTAAAATTTTCTAAAATTGACCTAGTCAACTTTAAAAACCCTAATTGATAATTAAATCAATTAATTGAGACATTCTAGATGATTTACTCAAAAGTGATGTGGGGACCATGGATCCATGAAATCAAGCTCCAATAAGTTACCATGAATTTATTTACGAATAATTTTACTACCTTATTAATTCCTCGTGACTCCATATTATAGACTCAGAATTGAACTCTTGAATTCATAGAATATATTTTTCAAACCACAAATACGTTATCCTTTGTTATAACCATTACAATCAGTAAATCCTCTATCGACAACTTACTAACGAGTTGGGTGCAAATTACCATTTTTACCCCTCATTAGTATTTTATCCTTAACTCCCACTAAGTTCCTTATAAATGATATTTCTGTGAACTTAATCGCAGAATTGAGATCTCAATCATTTAACCTTTTGAACAAAGCAATTAAGGAAATCATCTTTTCACTTCTCATACAGAAGTTATAGATTCCATATATGTGAATAATACTCTCACTTAATTACACTACTAATATCCAAGATGTAAGTATGGGCTAGACCGTAGAGTAAGCTGGTAATGAACAATTCAAAAGATTTATATAATACAATTAGCATAATATTATCACTCAGAATTAAGATCGACTTGACCTAGGGTCAACTTTGTGACATTGATTAGATTCGATAACAATGATACTTATTCATCTATCAATAATCAATATCGGTTCTAGTCCAATGTACCCATATACATCCGATCTTTTCTACTTGGTCAATGCCTTGGATAATACATCACACCCCAAATGTGTAAGTAGATCATATTGTAGATTACCAAATCATTAAAAATCCAATGCACTGATCTAATCTTAAGATTCGTTCGTTTGAACATATAATTACAATCATAATCCACTGTGACCTTGTCACTATACTTGTAACTATTTATATGTTTAAGATTTTATAAATGTTTGTATTATTCCAATAATCATGTAATAAAACAAGCAAGCAACACAGTTGTCAAACTAAATGATTTCTACTACTTTTACATGACAATATAAAATCGTGTTACATGTCCGACATATGCCGTGCTGAACCCGCTCATGAATAAAGTGGTAGTCAAATGCTTCATATGAGAATGAAGAGAAAGAGAAACTAAGCTCACCAAGGAGAGAGGTGATCCAGCTCAATTCGATAGCGGTAGAAGCAACTGAACGATGCTCAGCTTCAGTTTAAGATAACCGTACCTTGTTTCTTAAAGCTCCAAGAAATGGGATTTTGCCTGAGATAAACAATGTATGCACTAGCAGAAGTGAAGTCATCTTTTTTTCCAGCCCAGTTAGCATCAGAAAAGGCATGAAGATCAAGGGATGGGCAACAATAGAGAAGTATACCCTGATCAATGGTTCCACAGTGATATCTAAGGAGACGTCTGGTAGCATTCTAGTGATCAGTAGTGGGATGATGCGTGAACTGAGAGAGTTTGTTGACCACATATGCAATGTCTGGACGAGTCAATAAGAGATATTGGAGACTGCCCACAATATTGCAAAACTCAGTGGGATCTCATAATGCAGTGCCTGAGTGAAGAGTGAGAGTAGGTGTCATGGTTAAAGGAGTGGATCCCGGGTGAGCATCAATCATATGGGAACATGCAAGAAGATCAATGGTTGGGACAAGATGACACCTTTAGCATGAGGAACTACTTCGAACCAAGAAAGTATGCTAAAGGGCCAAGAGCCTTTAGTGAAAACTGACGAGCAAGGCAGACAATGAAAGTCTGAACTGCAGTGGAATAATTTCCTGTGATAATAATTTCATCAACATAAACATATAGATAGCATATTACTTTGTTTTTCTGAATATAAATAGGGAGGCGTCCGAAACTGAGTTGATGAAGCCCGAGGAAAGAAGAAATTGCCTAAGTTCATTGTACCAAGCCCGAGGAAAGAAGAAATTGCTTAAGTTCATTATTATTTCATGATTATGATATGTGTATGTATGGTAGCGGCAAGACACGGCTCCTTCAAGTATTGAGGGTTTAAGTGCCAATTATAATATCCGCTTTTACTAGTAAGGGTATTATGGTAAATTGTATGACATTATGTATTTAATTATATGTATTATGATATGCATGATTATGTATGTTCATTTATGTGTTATGTCAAGCAATCCACTCACATGTGTTTCTTCAAGTATTAGGGGCCAAAGTGTAATAGAAGTTATGTATTGGGGGTCATAGTGGAATTATGGGTTTTGTGATAGAAAGCGTAATTATCAAAAGTTCAAACTATTAGTTTTGGTTGGAAATTACAATAAGGGTATTTAGTGAATATTAAGAATAAATTTGAGGTTGGGGACAGAAAGGTTATTTGGTTTCATACGAATTAGGTCAAATTAAATAACCTATTAATAAGAAAATTAGGTTTAGATTAGTATGATTTTCATATCTGGTTTTGGGCGATAGATGGAAGGAAACAGACCAAGAACAATCTCTCATTCTTGATCTAAGTTTTTTTGAAAGCTTAGGTTGAAGGAGATCACCAATTTGGGCTATTGAAGGGCTAGGAATCTCATAGGCGGCAACGGTCTGAGTGTTGGTGGCTGAATCTTGATCTGTAAGTGTTTAACTTCTGCTTAAGGTTTTTGTCAATTTAAGATTTTAAGATTTTAAAATGTTGAGATTGTTGTTATTGTTTATGGGTTGCTGAATGTTTAATATAGGTTTAGAGATGTTAACATCTGGGTTCCAAGGGTTAGAAACATGTTAGGATGGCTGTTGTGGGGCAAGATTTGAGTTCCCTAATGTTTTGGGATGTTTTGAGTCGAAAAGGTTGAGAAATCGCACAAAATTTCTGGGTTTTTTTCGCAGTGGTGCCGCGGCTGAAATGCGTCTCTTTTAGGCTGAAATTTGCTCTCTGGCTTCGGTAGTGCCGCGACTCTATGGGAAGGCGCCGCAGCTCAAATACATTTTTTTGTTATAATTTTCGGGTTTCGTATTTTTACCATAACTTTTGACCTCGATGTCGGATTTGGACGTTCTTTATATGGTTGGAAAGCTTGTGAAAATATATACAGTCCTAGAGTTAGAATCATGAACTAAGCTTGGCATTAATCGATTTTGATCGATTTTGTTTAGGTTTGGCTAAAGACGCTTGAACAGAATCACACTTGGGTTGTTTTATCAACTTAATTATAACGACCCAAAATTACTAATAAGGCTTAAGGGTCTTGATTAGTGTGCCGGGAGGGCATAATTGGAAGTTATGAGAATTAAAGATAAGAAGGCGTGTTTATGGGTACTGGATAAGCATGCGGGGCCTGTTTGGATGGTAAGGGCATAATTGTAATTTTGACCCGTTAGGTCATAAACGTGATTATTTGTGATAAATTGTTGAGACCACATTATTATGTGGATATATATATGTGTGTGCATATGTGTGTTTGTAGCTTTCGGCACGAGGCGATCCTAGGGAGCAGGTAGCGGGAAAGTCACAACGGGACCCGATACTCAACTCGGGGTGAGTCAAGGGGCAATTGGGATATTAGCTGGTTATCTGGGTTATGAAAATAAATAATTGGAGATATATTTGAGGTTAGGAAGCTTAGGTGGAAATACAAGGGAATTTTACCATTTTTCCCTCGGGGACGTTTCGGTACCCCAAGCCTTGGGATTGACTTAACTAATTAGTGATAGACTAAGTAAAATATAGAACTCGGTGGAACAAAAGTTAGAACCGACCCCCCTCTCTCCTCTCTTTTCTCTCAAGAAACCTCTTAAGCTAGCCATTTTTGGGCTGGATTTATAAGAAATTGGAGCTCTAGAATTGGAGATTAGCTTAGAAATTGATGGTGGATTCAAGCAGAGTTTGAGGTAAGGTTTGGATTAAGGTTTTAATGTTTAAGTTCTGAGTTTTAAGTGTTTTTGGGTCTGTGATATTGAGAGATGAATTAAAGCTTTGGGTGAGGATTTGAGCTGAATTCTTGTTAGGATCTGCTGCTGGGAACTTGGGGATTAGCTCTACAACTTCTAGGTGGATTTGCTCTTCAGAAAAAGGTAAGCTTTTATCTATGGACAGCCCTTGAATACTATGAATTTCTGGGTGTTGTAGGAGATTTATGAGCTTCTAAATTTCAGGGATTAAAAGGTGATTTGGATGAGTCTTTGGGCTAGTTTTCCTATGGGTTTTGCTGAAGGGAGTATACTTGAAGTGTTGTGATAATTAGAATATGTTATTGGGATGATTATGAGAGGTTTTGAGTGAGGTTTGAGAGTTGAAAATGGTGGTTTTTCTGGGTTCGAAGGGGTCGGGCCGCGACATAGTTCTTGGTGAGCCGCAACCCTTCGAAGCTGATGGGTGTTGGAGAAGGAGGGCGGGCCGCGGCATGGGGCATGTAGGGCCGTGGCCCGTGTCTATTTCTGGGCAAGGTTGGGCTCTGTTTGGGGCCATGCTGCAGCATGAGGAGGATTGAGCCGCGACCCTTAAGGAAATTTGTGTCCTTGGGATTTTAAACATGAGAATTTAACATAGGGTGCTCGGTATCGATTCCACTACCGTGTTTGGTGGAATTCTATGTTCCGGTGATTAGAACCTTATCCGAAAGCCTTTTAAAAATATTGATGGAATCCTTTATTATGGTTGTGACTAGGTTTATGTTTAAGCTCGGGGCAAGATCGTGCTCGGGGGTCGTCTTTACTAGTTAAAGCGCTTGGAGATTAAAGGTAAGAAAACTGCACCCGGATGTGGATTTATATTGGGACTAAGGGTTACCTGTCTTGTATGCTCCTTAAGAAGATGGTATTATGCCATGTGAATTGTAAATGGATGGTATCATGCCATGTAAATAGTAAACGAGCGACCTAAGAGCGCCGGAGTTTACACTTGCACATAGGGCGCGGCTCGGCCACTGGTAGCCGAGGACAGCTTAATATGCGCTGAGCTCGGTTTAAGCGGGCCAGAGTCAGTGGGATAAATAGGGGGTGCGACCTAAGTTGTCGGCCCTAATTATCATGTGATTTGATTGTTATTATTCTGATGAGTATGATATGCCGGTTATTTGAATGACAGATTGTTAGTTTGTTAACTGTTATCGTTGAGTAGATGAATGTTGTGCACTGTTGAGTACCTGGTTATGTCTAGTGAAATAGTTGGTTATCAATATTGATTGTGTTTTAAATGTTATGTTTTCTTGCTGGGCCTTGGCTCATGGGTGCTACGTGGTGCAGGTAAAGGCTAGGGTAAGACGAGTTGTCCATGGGTTGGAGAGCTCTGGGGGCGAGGTGTACATTGTCAGCTGCTCGGCCGCCACGGTCGAGGGATTGTACAGGAACGAGAACCTAAAGCATGTATTTTTCCATTAGAGTGGCTTGATTGCTTATAAAGTTTGGAAATTCTGTAGTTACGTTATTTAAACCCTGATTTGGGATCCCATGTACCAAACACTTATTTTAATGAAAATTATTTCATTTACAACCAAAATCTTTTAAACCTGACCTGTTTGTGTCATTAGATTCACATTTTTATCTAAACGGCTTGATTAGCAAGTCTCGCACTATTTCAAACACACAGTGTAACAGTCTTGGTTATCCAGGGCGTTACATTAATTGCTGGAATTCAGGTAAGAAGTGTGGTCACTATAACACAGGGTGTGCATTTGAAGGCACAAATTTATGTATATGTGATCTAATTAAGTTTATGTATGTTATGGTTATGATTTTTTTATGTATGTTATGAGTTTATGAATATTGCATGTTTATGTACATTGTTGCATGCTTACATTGACATGGGTATGAATACACTTGAGTAGAGTTGCTATAACCTATGTTTATGTTATGACATTGTTTGGTATTTGGTAAGATGTTGGACAGGGTAGTTATCAGAATAGGTAAGTGTTCGAGGTCGTGGAGGTTTAGGGTGGGACGCCACTCGTTACTATAAACTGTCAACACTTGCTTATGTTGTTTGTATGATGTATACTTGTGTGACATGCTTACGTGATGAAAATGCATGTCTACTTTATGATAAAATGCATGCTTACGCTTCTCGTGCTTAGTTGCACACTTGACCAGGTTAGCACCAGTTTACGATCAGTATGACATCGCTAATACGTTTTACGATTGTATGATGAGATGATGTGATACGATATGAATTATTATTGAACTCTATTTATGTTAAGGTATAGATTACGAATAGTAAATGAATTAGGTTGTGATAGTTTGAACTAGGTTATATTTTGTGTTTATGTTTTCTGTTTGGGCTTTGGGGTTGTGACCTACCTAGCTCTTCTTGCTGGGCGTTAGCTCACAAGTATTCTGTGTTGCAGGTAAGGGCAAAAGCATAGTAGATGAGGCGATGAGTTGGAGCAGGCTCGGTCTGATGTGTGCATGTCTTGATTGGTTGACCTGGGGGTTTAAAAGGGTGCTACTTATGCATTGTTGTTATAAAATCCTCTAACCTTTGGTTTTATGTTGTTTATTAAACATTAATTTTTACTTACGACGTGCATGTAAAACAGATTTATTTGAAATATCGAGATCTCGAGTTGCATGTTTGTAAAAAGGTGTTAATTCATGTTTCTTTCAATAAAAGTATTATTTTTTTAAAGAGATTCATGTAAACATTAATTTACTTAAATATAGAGTATTTAGTAAATTAATAGATTTTAAGTCGGGTCGTTACAGGTAGCATACCGTTATTAGAGCAATTCAATATCGGAGCCCACATATTTTAATTTAATAAGTAATATTGGATATATCACTAATCAATCATAGTGTATCATCTCATATGATATTGAACACGTTATAATGCAAAATAGCAACACTCAACCAATATATGCTCAAATTTAAGAATGTACTGTAATGGCGTGGTGTAGTAATAGTAAATCCATTATATTCTATTGGTGTCCTCTATTTCTTCTTCTCATTATTCTCTCATTCCCTTCAATCCTCATTTTTTTTTTCAATTAACTAAGAACACACAATATTCGAAGGTTATATCTGTTAGATTTTTATTTGGGCTTACATTAATATTTTAATGTTTTATAAAATATGGATTGATAAATAGTTCTTTGCTGATATAGCCCATTTAATTTTAGTGATCTCTTGTTTATGGGCTTTGTATCTATAGTAGTCTAGTTGAAGCAGAAGTGTGGGCTTTCAAGTTAACTGAAGCTTTTGATGAGGTGGCCCAGTCCAACTAGGTTAATATAAGCTAAGTTCCTCCCTAACTCTATATATACGAATAGTCTCATCGCTATTGTGTTATCTGATAATCTGCTTTAGAAATAGAGGTCCTAGGGAGGAAGACTTAGTTGGTTAGTATTGCACTAACAATTCACGTTTTCTCCATGGCTGAATCAGGTATGTTTTCTATTTTCTTTAATTGGTTATAGTGTTCTAAGTTGTATGAAAAATTATTGATAAGATGTTGTATGCATATCTAACATGTGATATCAGATTGCCAATTGTATACAATTCAGCACCTATAATTTTTTGTTTAACCCAAATTGAGATTAATCATTGATAAACCCTAAAATTTTAGTTATTATTTTATGTCGAAATTTTTATAGGTAGATCCTAAAATATTAGAGCTTTTGTTTATCTTGAAACTACATTTATGTTCATATATTATATGTTTAATTTCGTTACATAATGATGAAGAATTTTGTATTTAAAATTTTAGGGTTTTTTTTTTCTTCATAAAATTTGAAATTACAAAGTTGTTATATCTCAATTTAATGGTTATTTTTTTGAATTAAATTATTGTATGCGTTCATTATTGTTTGTGGAAGATATACCATGCTTTAATTTTGTATAGATTCGTCCATTACACATTCTTTTACCCGGATTTTTGATGAACTTTTTTTTTTGAATATAACCTCTTAGATCTACACTTAGTTTCTTGCTTTTACTCGATATAAACCCCATAAATCAATTACACATGATCCTCCGATGAAAACCCCTTATTAAATGCTCAAAAAATGCTCTTTTTCCTGGCCGGAAAGCAGTCGAACCCGACCGGGTCAAAATTTGGGTCGCACGACCCGTTTACCAGTTGCTGGAGGTTGAAGACAACCTGTTCAGATGACGTCCACTCACGGCAAGCGGTGCGTGGGGCGTGTGCAACGTCTCTCGACGTCGTTTTTCGACATTTCTTTTTTCAAAAATTAATAGAATTTAATTTCTGAATTTTCTGTGATTTTTATTTAATTTTTTGAAATCTTAAAATAATTATTACAGAATTAATATCATTTACGTTGTCATAAAATATTATTAAATAATTTATAATGTTTTTTCAAAAATTTTGAATCACTGAAAATTATTTGAGTATTTGTTTGTTCATTTGAACATACTTACTCTCTGGAACAACCATTTTTTTCTCTCTCTCTCTTATACTCTCCACTCAAACAATAGGAATTAATTTTCATGAAAAAAATCCTATATTGTTTGTTGTTCTAAAGTGGCAAACTTGATTGTTTGATGACTAAATAATGTGTTATGGTGGGACACATAGTTTTGATCATTCATAAATTTAATGAGAATTTTTTTTTTAATTTTTGGGAATTTGGTTGAAAATATTATAATTATTATCATCAAATGATTTAATTATATTATTTTTAATGATTGTTTTATCGCCAAATTTCATCAGATTATAGAAATATTTTTCTTGGATAATTGATATGTATAATTACTTGCCTAAAGGAGGTAATTATATATATATATATATTAATTAGTGTATCATGAAGTGTGTTGATTATAATGCATGTTTGAAATTATTTGCCGAAAGGTAATAATTTTTTATGTGTATTTTGTTTAGTTTGAATTAATATATATGCTTGGAGAATTTATTTGCCCAAAGGTAATAAATTTTTAATTTATATATATATATATTATCTATTTAACTTCATGGAAATAGATCATACGTGTGTTATATTCTCACCTCAAAGGGGAGTTTGTGATGACCATCTGGACTCTATTTATATATTTTCTTGATATGCTCATAGTTTAATCAAGTTTTGTCATTTTCCTTTTATCTTATAGTTTCTTTTTCTATGAACAACAACAATGCTTCCATTCAAATTCTGACTGGGTCCAATTACAAGAAGTGGAAACAAGATGTGGATTTTAGTTTGGGAATCATGAACTTGGACCTATGCATGCGTGAAGATCAACCTGCTGCTCCAACTGATGAGAGCACTACTGCGCAGAGAAATCTCCATGCACAATGGGAAAAGTCAAATCGCCTTAGTCTATTAGCTATGAAAAGATCGATTCCTGAACATATTTTTAGTGGTCTACCCGAGACAACTAATGCTAAAGAGTTTTGAACTAATGTGGGAAAATTGTAGGACACTGGTGAGAATGCTGAAACTGGATCTCTTATGGATGAGATTCCAACCATAAAGTATGATGAAACTAAAGGAGTGAGGGACTTCATTCTGAATATTGTCAATATTCAGTCAAAGCTAAAAGATTGTAAGATTCCTCTACGTGATTCTTATATTATTCATCATGCTCTCAATGCTCTTCCTGCATCATTCAGTCTCATTAAGACATCCAACAACACTTATAATCAAACATGGAGCATCAATGAATTAATTTCGAAGTGTGTTGCAGAGGAAAACAAGATGAAAAAGGAGAAGAATGAGTCAACTCATTATGTTTCTCAACTCAAGCCAAACAAAGAAAATGGGAGATTCAAAAATCAGAGGAACAACATATCTAAGAACTCTGATAATAAAAAGGAGCATAACAATGGACAGAAAAAGGAGAATGCCCAATCAAAGTATGCTAATGTTAATTGTTTCTTCTGTGATAAATTGGGTCATAGAAGAACTGATTGTCACAAGTTTAAGATTTGGCTAGAAAAGAAGAAAAAGCAACCATGTACTCCTTTAGCTTGTGTTTGTTTTGAATCTAATCTAGTTGATGTTCCTATTGATTCTTAGTGGTTGGATAGTGGTGCCACAATTCATGTTACTACTACCTTGCAGGGGCTAAGAGATCTCGGGAAACCAAATCAGAGGGAGTCAAAACTTAAAGTAGGAAACGATGTTGGAGTTGAAGTTTGCTATGTTGGCACCTTTATTCTTGAATTACAGACCAGTTTTAAGCTTGTTTTGAACAATACTTTTTATGTTCCTATTTTGAAGAGAAGCTTAGTTTCGCTTCCGCTTTTGGATAAACAAGGATATTCGTTTCTTTTTACAAATTATAAAGTTGACGTTATGTTTGACTCCAAAGTTATTGGAAATTGTTTTTATTTTGATGATCTCTACATATTATCTTTGGCTCCTTTGGTTTCCTCTTTTACTGTTGAGAATACTGTGGCTAAGAGATCTTGTATAAAGGAACATTCTTTACTTTTGTGGCACAAATAGTTAGGTCATATTTCAAAAGAACGAGTTGATAGATTGATTAAAGCTGATATTCCTCCTCCTCTTGATGCTTCTGATTTGGACAATTGTGTTGATTGTGCTCGAGGGAAGTTAATCAAAACTCGTAAGAAAAGTGCCACTCGTAGTGAGAATCTATTAGATATTATACACACTGATATCAGTGGGCCTTATTCTACTACTCTTTGTAGGAAGAATTATTTTATCACTTTTATTGATGACTTTTCTTGATATGGCTTTGCTTATTTGATTAAAGAAAAATATGATTTTCTTGATATATTCAAAGTATTTCAGACTGAGGGCGAGAAACAATTAGGAAAAGTTATCAAGATTGTGCGTGTGGATCGTGGAGGTGAATATTATGGCAAGTACACTGAGATTGGACAAAATATGGGGCATTTTGCTAAGTACTTACAGAATAGTGGTATAATTGCAGAATACACTATGTCTCGTACTCCTGAACATAATGGAGTTGCTGAAAGACGAAATCGTACTCTTATGGATATGACTAGAAGTATGATGAGTAGATCTAATATGCCAGAGTTCTTATGGGGTAAATCTATTTTGACTTCTACTTATATCCTGAATCGAGTTCCAAGTAAATTTGTACCCAAAACTCCTTTTGTGTTATGGACCGGTAGAAAGCCTAGTTTTAACAATTTTCATGTAGCGTCTTTTTGACTTAGGGTCTTGATTAGCGTTCCTAGAGTGCAATAATTGATTTAATTATGTTAATAAATGAATTTGATGATTATATGATTAGAAATGCATGTTTAGGTGAAGTAAATATGCATGTGGGCCCCATTTGGCTATTAGGGGCATATTTGTAATTTTAGCCCGTTGAGGGCATAAATGCAATATTGTGTATATTGTGATTGATACCATGTGTGAGTGGTGATATATTTGTGAGCCACGATCTGAGACGGTCCTAGGGAGCAGTTTAGCTAGAAAGTCACAACGGGGTAAAATACCCGGCTCGGGAGGAGCCTAGTGGTATTTTGGGAACGTAATATGTGTTCGAGATTTATTGAATAACAGGTAGTAATTTGGTAAATTATTTGGATATGTGGGTATTAAACGGGGATTTATAGGAATACTCAAGGAATTAGTTAGATCTGACAAATGACTAAATTACCCTTGGTGGTACTTGAGGACTTAGATTAACTTAAGGGGAAATTTAGACCTTTTGGTAAGAGGATATACATGGTTTGGGAGCTGAGACTCTAGAAAGACTTAGATGAAACAAAAGGAAAGGAAGGAAAGAACCAGAAAGAACTCTTAGCTCTCTCTCTCTCTCATTCGGCTCACCTTCTCTCTCTATGGTGCTTGGTTTTTGAAGGATTTTAGGCCAGAAATTCAAGGGTTCAAGGCTGGAACTTGGGAGGCTAACAGCTTGGAATTCTGGGAGTTAGTTCAGAAGCTTAGTTCAGTTCAAGGGTAAGCTTTTAACTCAACTTCTTTGTTGGAATTTTGATGGGAAGTGTTTTGTTAGTGAGATAAATTGTGTTTTGCTTTGTGGGTTTTGGGATGAAGTCTTGTGAAATTTAAGCTTAGGAATACGAGAATTTAAGCTTGGAGTGGTATTGGAGGCAGCTCAGGGTCGAGTTCCTCCTTAAGGTAAGGATTCTTTTGAATTCCGAAATGAGTTTCTGGTGTGGTTTAAGTTTTTAGGGAATTTTAAACCACTAGGTGATTTGGAGCTAGGATGTGTGTTTGAGTTTGATTCTAGTGTTTATGTAGTAGTAGGAGTAGCAGCAGCAACATCAGTAGTAGTAGTAGTAGTTGGAAACTCATAGCAACAGTTATGGATTTTATAAGTTTAACCTATAGTTTAAGGATATTAATTATAACATAAGGTTTGATTAATATTGCTGGTCCTAGATATATTATTTATTAAAAGCTAAGGTTTAGATAGAGCTAATAAGAGCATGACACTTGTCATAATCATGATTATTATGGAATTAAGTATTTTGATGAACAATTTTAATAAAAGAAAGATCTAGAAGCTCTAGAGCTTTCCAATAGCTGTTAGGGTCGTATTATGACTCAGTCAAAGCTATTTATCCAATTCAAATTATGATGAAAAAGTGCAAATACGTGTTTAATATATCTACGTATGCCGATATATCGCATCATAGAGGTCGATATATTGCCTAACGGAAGATACGGAAAATATGTTGACTTTGCACGAACGATTGAACAAGCCTCAGGAATATAGGGGGAGGCGATATATCGACTCCATGGGTATAGTTTTGGAAGTTTGACTTTTTGAATTTTAAAAATACCCTTAACTACTTATCCTGCCTTTGAACGATTTTGACCGAGTTCTGGGCATCGGCTGAACGAAAATTCAATTCTTTTTCATTTTATAATCATTTATTTATTCAAATTAAAAGGAGTTAGTTTCACTCCTTGAACTCTATAAATAGGACCTATTACTCATCCATTTCCTTCATTCTTCAAGCATTTGATCAGAGCCTCCAAGGTGCTAGTGTTACTATAGAGAGATACACTTGAGTTTTGGGTTAAAGCTTTATTATTCTAAGCTTTTATAAACACTTGGGAAGTGAGAAATAGAGTGTTTTCGGTATTGAGGTTTAGACCAATTCATAAGGTCATTCAAGGTATTCCTATTCCTTAAGTTCAGTTCTTTTTAATTCTTTAGTTTTCTTTAGTTTCTTTTATTCAGATCCTAACTCTTGTTATTGATTCTTGATTAGGTATTTAAGTTCTTGAAACTTAACTTCTTTCTTGGTAAGTTTCTTCTTGATGGTGTA
Organism: Humulus lupulus; assembly: GCF_963169125.1. NCBI lineage: Eukaryota > Viridiplantae > Streptophyta > Magnoliopsida > Rosales > Cannabaceae > Humulus > Humulus lupulus. Next base: position 200,914,002 of record NC_084802.1, read on the forward strand.
GTTCCCATATTCATCTTTATTCTTGAAGATTCTCACCATTTTCAACTGTTGGTTTATAGGAGTTTCTAAATCTTGTTCTTGTTCCCAAATATCCCAATTTTTGGTAAGGAAAATAGGATAGATTTTATATGCTTATATGTTATGATATGTTATGTTATAATATGTTTATGTTATGATAGGTTTATGTTATGATATGTTATGTTATATATATTTGAATAAGTCTTGTAGTCCTTGGGGCTTATAGTTGCTTAGCTAGCAAATTTCAATGTTTTTATGTCGCTTGAGGCTTATAGTTGCTTAGCTAGCAAACCCCGATGTTTTTATATTGCTTGGGGCTTATAGTTGCTTAGATAGCAAACCCCAAGATTACCATGATCATGGGATAGAGTTGTGATATATGTTTTATAGTATGTGGTTATGATATAGTGTTATGTTTATGATTTATGTTATATGATTGATAGTAGATTTTCCTTACTGGGCATTAGGCTCACTCCTTTATTTTTAGTGTGATGCAGGAAAGTGATTATGGAGGCAAAATGATTCTTGGTAGCTTGACTTATGTGTTGAGGATGAATGGAATGAATGGACTGCGTGTCGATCGAGGATGGCATTTATTTAGTCTTTCGAATTATGTTTCTTTTGAAATTCTGCGTTTAGTTTTTGAACAATTGATTTAGGGTTATGTTTTTATGTTTTACAAACAATGTGTACCCATACCATATTTTACATTTTATTTTGTAATTCGCACAATATTTATTTTGGAGTTTTAATAAAGTTATGATTATTTCTTATGTATATTTTCTTCAAAAGTAGTAGCTATGTCTAGCAGTTTTAATAGTCAAAGGTCTTAGAAATAGTTGATTCATTACAGCCGCAGCCCTGTTCTTCTAAGTCGCAACACTGGGATGATTCAGGACAGGAAACCCTTGCTGGGCGTCGCGGCGCCAGTAGGGCTGTGCCGCGGCGCTAGGCCATTTTCAGAGCCTTGAGTTTTGTGTTTTTAGGGCTTTGGCCCAGGGGGCTCGGGGGGCACTTTCACCAACTCATGTGGGGAAACGGGAGGTCCCGAGAGCATGAGATTGGTTCCGGGGTACAATTACGAATCAGTTAGTAAAGAGAATTTACTTGCGGTTTGTGACCAGGTTACCGCTAGGACTCAGTAGAGAATCGTTCTCAGAGGTTGTGTTTGCTTGCTTGGCAGCTTGCACTTGGATTTAAGGTAAGAAAATTGTTGTACCCATAGAGTAGGGCGTGGCCCTATTGCTTGTACTGCAGGGCACAACCCTATTAATTGAATTGTAGGGCGTAGCCCTATTGTTTATGTTTAATATTTGTTGATTTTATGCTATGTAATGCATATTTGTGAATGAACGACGAAGGCCGAGAACGGCAGGAAGCCAAGTACGGCAAGGGGCCGGGAACGACATTGGGCACGCGGAGTGCAAGACATTAGGGCGAGACCCTCCTAGGATGCTGAAGTCATCCTCTCAATGAAGACCGCGAACCCAGGGCTTGGTAAAGCGCTTGGGACGGCATGGCCGCTATGTGTTTAGCCTATTGGCTGCTTTGTTATATGTTGTTGATAGATATGCATATGTTATCTGTTTTATGTTGAGTTTTCTTCCTGGGCTTCGGCTCACGGGTGCTCTATGCTGCAGGTAAGGGCAAAGGAAAGGTCGACCAACCATGAGTACAGAGAGCGTGAAGCGATGGGTACATGTTTGGCCTACCTGGCTGCCACGACCAAGGTTATTTTGGGAAAATATAATGTATTTGGTTGATTTGTCGCTTAGGTCGACCTTAAATGTATTTTGAGATGTAAAGTATTTTCTAAACCATATTTTGGGATCCCAAATGTATAACTCTTTATGTTTTCAATAAATGACCACATTTTCATTTTAAATATCTTTAGATGAATTTTATTACAGTTTAGCTACACTTTTAACCTAAAACCTCGATTAGCGATTTAATTGCACATTTTTTAAACTCACTTAGTAATGACTCTAAGGAAGTAGGGCGTTACATTTCATGTATGGGGTTGTCCAGTTGAAGTGAAGATTTATGATCCTAACTTGAAAATGTTACACCCTAGAAAAGTTCGTTGTTTTTTCATTGGTTATCTAGATCATTCAAAATGTTATAGATTTTACTGTCCTACTTGTGGTACTAGAATTGTTGAATCCCAGACTACCAAATTTCTGGAATTTGATATTGCTGAGAAAGTTTCTGCTTCATCTCTTGAAACACGGGAGTCATCTGGTTGAATTTTCATTCTTTTATCTCTTTTAAGATATGATATAATACAGATAGATGATACTCATAATGATCCTATCCCTACTCATGTTGATGATGCTCATATCGCTAACGAGCATTTTCCTCCCATTATGGATGAGGCTCCTATCTTTGAAGAAGTTCCGGCTGCTGAAGACGTCATTCAAGATGGCGTTCAACAACAAGCAGGAATTCCATAAATAATTCCTCTAAGAAGATATCAGAGGGCAAAGAGGTCGACAATTTCTAATGATTTTTGGGTTTATCTTGGAGAAGGAGAATATGATATTGGTCATGTTGTTGATCCTATGACTTATAGTGTAGCTCTTAATAGTACACAATCTTCTAAATGGATGGAAGCCATGAAAGATGAAATTGAATCCATGAAGAATAGTGACGTGTGAGAATTAGCTGAGTTACCTGATGGTTTTAAACCAATAGGATGTAAATGGATTTTCAAAACCAAAAAGGATAATAAGGGTAAAATTGAAAGGTACAAAGCAAGTCTAGTGGCAAAGGGCTTTACTCAAAGAGAAGATATTGATTACACTAAAACCTTCTCACCTATTTCTACAAAAGATTCATTTAGGATTATTATGGCTTTAGTTGAACATTTTTATTTAGAGTTGCATCAAATGGATGTAGAAATTGCTTTTCAGAATGGGGAGTTGGATGAGCAGGTCTATATGTCTCAGCCTGAAGGTTTCAAGGAAACTGGAAATGAGAACTTGGTCTGCAAATTGAAAATGTCTATTTACGGTCTCAAACAAGCATCTCGTTAATGGTACTTGAGGTTTGAAAAAGTTGTGACATCGTTTGGTTTCATAGAGAACACGTTTGATTAGTGCATTTACATGAAATTCAGTGGGAGTCATTATATTTTTCTTATTCTTTATGTGGACGACATTTTACTAGTGAGTAGTGATTTGGGACTACTAAATGAGACCAAACTTTTTTTGTCTACAAATTTTGATATGAAGGATCTTGTAGAAACATCTTTTGTTTTGGAAATTGAGATTCATCGTGACAGGAATCGAAAAGTACTTGGTTTATCTCAAGAAGCTTATATCCATCGTGTGCTGAAAAGGTTTAACATGGATCTATGTAAACCTGGTTTTGTTCATATTCTGAAATGGGACAAATTTAGTAAGCAACAATGTCCTAAGAACAACTTAGATATAGAAGAAATGTCAAACGTCCCTTATGCAAGTGTGGTAGGGAGTTTGATGTATGCTCAGGTTTGCACTAGACCTGATATTGCTTTTGTGGTAAATGTTCTTGGACGATATTTGTCTGATCCTGGGTGTGATCATTGGGTTGCAGTGAAGAAAGTTTTGAGATATTTACAGAGAACCAAGAACTTTATGTTTTTTTATAAGCAAGTTAAGAATCTTCAAGTTGTTGGTTATTCAGATTCTAACTTTGGTGGTTCTGTGGATGATTTAAAGTCAACTTTTGGATATATTTTCACTTTGGTTGGCGCAACTATTTCTTGGAAAAGTGTAAAACAGACTTTGACTACTTCATCTACTATGTAAGTTGAGTTTATAGCTTGTTATGGGGCATCTTTGCAAGTTGTGTAGCTAAAGAATGTGATTACAGAGATACGAGTAGTTGATTCTATTTCCTTACCTATGCTGATTTATTGTGAAAATAGTGTTATCGTTTTCTTTGCCAAAAGTAATAAGATCAGTGGTGCTTCGAAGCATATGGAGATCAAGTATCTTACTTTCAGAGACCTAGTCAAGAAAGGAGATGTTATTATAGAGAATTGCAAGACAGAATTGATGTTAACAAATCCTCTAACCAAAGGATTAAGTGCATCCTTGTTTAATAAACATGTTGATATGGGCATTTTAGAATCATTTGATATTTTTGGTTAGTGTGAGTTTTCTTTTATCCACCATGAATTATGATTATTTGTAATTTCTTTATTGAACTTATGAACTACAAAGTTTGTTTTTGGTTTCATTTTTTGATCAATGGATAGTTATGCTTTTATTTATGTTTTGTTATATTATCGAAAATGTTGAGATGAAAGCATGTAGTTCATAATATTGTTGTTATCGTCATTTAAGTTTATTTGCTTAATTATATGAATATCATATTGTTTTTTGCACAGTTAATGATAAGATGTTGTATGAATATTTGACAATATCTCCAACTTTTTGTATTGAAAAATTTCATCTCCTCTCTTTCTCTAGTTATTGATCTGTCAACAATAAATTAATATTAATTAACAACAAATTATAATGATAAATACATAATTACACACAAAATTTATATATAATAAGTAATTAATCTTAACCAAATAATTTAAAATGAGGTAGGCTCTACTTAATAATTTTAATAGATAAAATTAATTATACATCATTTCTCTTACAATAAATGATTTGATTTGCCTAATCAAATAATACAAGAATATGTTTTAAGGTAGTGATACTTCATTTTTCTAGAATTGTTGTTCAACATTGGAAGTAAATAAAAGAAGTTCGTGTCGTGATCGGTTAGATCAATTAATAATAATAATATATTTATATAATGTCCCGAAGAGGTTCAAAGAGTATTTGATCCGTGGGCAGTGTAAGACAATTCTGAAATACTTTTTTAATTGTACCATTCTAATTTAATGCATAGTAAATACCACTTAATTATTTTATATTTTAAAGTATTTATAATACAAAAAATAGTAATTCTAGTGACAACAAAAAATCATCGCTAGAGTCTAATTTTTCATCACACAAAATATCGAAGGCCATTATTTAATGCATGTGTGATGTTTTGAATTATTTGTTTTTTGGGTTTATGCCTTTTTAGACCTTGTGTTTTGCCTCATTATTTGTTTGGATTCTGTGTTTTGATAAATTATTTTTTGGACCCTGTATTTTTAAAAATAGTTCAAATAGACCCCTAAACTCGATTTTGACCAAAGTTTTTTGAACTAAAATCACAAATAATTCATCAAACCAACAACTTAAAACAAAAATACATTCATTCTGCCTAAAAAATGTGTTGTTATATTCAATTTTTTGTTCATCAAATTCAGGTTTAGGGGTCTATTTGAACCATTTTACAAAACACATGGTCCAAAAAATAATTTGTCAAAACACAGAGTCTAAAAAAGTATAAACCCTTGTTTTTTATATTGGGGAGGTGAGATTCCAACTTGAGATATCTTCTTTGTGAGAAGAGGTGTAGAATCATTAGGCTATGCCTATAAACATTTGTAAAACAATTTGAAATCCTGTAATTTATGATTACCAACTTTTTATTTAATTAACCAAATTAATTAAATGCGGAACAAACAAGTTGGTACAATAAACCAGTATTTTGTAGCTACAGATCAAGTTCCTATCACTACAAAATATCAAACCAGTGTGATAAAATAGAAATGACTAAATAATGAAATGACACACAATTTTTTTTACGTGGTGTCAATATCCTTTCAGATATTCCTAGTCAACGGGGTCACGCCCATAAATAAGATTCATTAGTCAAGTTTCACAAGTACATAGTAATTGACTTAAACAAAACTTAGACTCCCTCTCTTTGTTGAATGAATCTTCTTAAGACACCAAGGTTTGAACTCCCTTCAAATTTCTTGATGAATGCTTGCTTCCTCCCGATGCAAGATTTGATGAACCTTCTCCCGAAGGTTGTTCTTCACGTTCTTCTCTTTGAGATTTTGCTTAACACATAAGCAATTACAAAGACACAAAATAACTAAGGAATAGCAGAACAACTATCATTTACAAAAGAAAGACACTCTTCTAAAAGTATAAGAAATTAAGGAGAGGAAGAGGTACTTAGGGCTGATGTTTTGGTTTGTATTTATACGAAAAATACTTACCCAAAGTTAGCTTTACACAATTCTAGATACACAACACACACTAGGAAAGTTTCCAAAAAAAAACTTTCAATCACAATCAATGCAGCCGAAATCGTAGGAACAGACAGATGTTCTATAGTTGCAAAATTGTACGAATCTGGACTTGTTCATGGTCAAGTTCATCATTTGACTAACTTTGAGTAGTTACTCATTCTTGGCTGATTGAAAGCTGTCTAGAGATATATTCAGTTAGCTATAAAACAAAGAATCAATTAATTAAATTTGGATAGAAAATAAAGTCTAAAAAGATATTGAGAATAAAGAGACTTTATTCTTACCAAAAATACAAACCTAATAAATAAGAAATATCATAAATTAAAAGCAATAAAATCAATGATATTTTTTTATAAAACCGAAAATAAACACACTAAATCAAAAATATTTGTCAAATCTTAAATTGTCAAATATGGATTTTACAATCTCCCCCTTTGACATTTTGAGGGACAAAAACAATATTTTTAATTTTCCTATTTTAAACACAAACAACCATGCAAAAAAGATTAAGTGTCAGCAAAAAGATTAGAATATTTAAATACCTCTGCTGCAAGCAAGATCACTAACACTTAAAAAAAATTAACACAACCATGTTAACTTTTCAAAATATTTCACACACAACTCCCCCTAAAAAAATAGGGTCCAGAGTTGTAACCGTAAAAACAAAAACACCAACATTTTCTTCCCCTTTTTGTCTATCAAATTGCCAAATGAAAAAAAATGACCAAAAGAAAAACCAAACACAAAGTTCAACATGACAGAAAAAATAAAAAAACTAATCATGCAACAAGGAACTTCTGAATAGAATTGAGTTGCTGAAGAATAGAAGCTTGGTCCTCTTCCAATTTGCCCAACCGAGTGGTAATCATCCAATCACACAACATTGTCAACACTTAGAGAAAAATTGGAGTTCAAGAATTAAAATTGAAACAAGAACAAAATGCAAATATTTTACTTAGCCTCCTTAAAAAAAATTCAATCCATTTTTTTAATATTATTTATATATATATAATAGACCTTGTTATTTTGCCAAACAACTTATCAAGTGTATCAACCAATCTTCTTGCTTTTGTCCCTGATGAAAAAATCAAACTCATGAGAAAAACATAAATTATAGCAACAAGTTAATCACCTATTGTATTTCTATCATAAATGATATGCAAGAAAAGAATAACCTAGTCACAGCTAAATATTTTGAGAAGATCAATCAGTATGTAAAAGCTTTTAAAACCATTTTTTACTTACATTTAAAAAAAATGTTTCAAGCATTTGTGTATGAAAGTGAAAGCAGGGAACATTCCCCAATTTGTCAAAAATACTTCTATGAGAATTGTACCCAATGAAGACGCTGTCACACTACCTCAATGGTAGCCTTTTTCAATGATAGCGTATCTTCTACATAAGTGTTAATTACATAGTTCCAAATTACTCAGAGATGACTTTCACACATTGAAGTAGGTAGTTCTATTCTTTCAAGGAGCTTGAAATATTTATTTTTCATTTTTTTAAATGGTCGCTTGAACATAACACATTGATTGACAGACTCAAATATTTCTAGGAAGAATTAATTAATTTTCCTGAGACTAAACATTTATAACAGAGATACACTAGAAAGATTATTAGGGAACTATATTAATGTGCTTTTCTTTTGATTTTGATAGTTTCTTCTAGGACAACAACAAGACACAATTGATTTTAAACAAGACAGACTTGGCAAGAATAACAAAATGCACAAATAACACAATTTAAATAGAGCAAACTGCTACGGACTTCCTTAGGGAATCAAAACGGATCGAATCAAGAGCTTTGGTAAAAATATCAGCAATTTGCTTACTTGTTTCAACATATTCTATAACTAGAATTTTATTTTCAACAAGTTCTCTAATGAAGTGATGAAGAATGACAATGTGTTTAGTGCATGAATGTTGAACATGATTTTTAGAAATGTTAATTGCACTAATGTTATCACAAAAAAATGTTAAATTGTCAAGAGAAAACCTATAATCAATCATCATCTGTTTCATCCACAACAATTGAGTGCAGCAGCTTCCAGCAGCAATGCATTCATCTTCAGCAGTAGGCAAAGAGATTGAATTATGTTTTTTGCTATGCCATGAAACAAGATTGTTGCCTAGGTAGAAGCATCCTCCACTTGTGCTTTTTCTATCATCTGCATTACCCGCCCAATCAAAATCACTAAACCACACAAGGTTAGAATTAGTATCATTAGAATACCAAAGACCATAATCAACAATCCCATGTACATAACGAATAATTCTTTTCACAACCACTACATGAGATTCCATAGGATTCCTTTGATACCTAGCACAAACTCCAACACTAAATCATATGTTAGGACGACTAGCTGTAAGATATAGAAGACTACCAATCATACTTCTATATAGTGTAGGATCAACCTTGACACCATTTTCATCCTTGGTTAATTTGGTTGTGGTCCTCATTGGAGTTTTAGCATGCTTTGTTGTTTCAAGACCAAACTTTTCAACCAGATTTTTTGCATACTTACTTTGGGATACAAAAGTACCCTCTTCAGTTTGCTTCACCTGCATTCCTAGAAAAAAAATGTCAATTCACCAACCATACTCATTTCAAATTCATCCTTCATTTGTTGGATACACATCTGCACTTCAAAGTTAGAAGTAGATCAAAAAACAATGTCATCAACATATATTTGAGCAATGATTATATCATTTTTAATGTTTTTGTTGAAAAAGTCTTATCAATACTTCCCCTATGATAACCATGAGTAACCAAAAATTGGATTAGCCTTTCATACCAAGCTCGTGGAGCTTTTTTTAACCCATACAATGCCTTTTTGAGTCTAAAAACATGATTAGGAAAATGAGGATCTTCAAACCCTTTAGGTTGTTCAACATATGCTTCTTCATTTAAGATCCCATTCAAAAAAGCAGATTTTACATATAACAACAATCTTATAGATTCAAGCCTAGCTACAAGTGCAAAAGTTTCATCAAAATCAACACCTTCAATTTGTGTGTAACCTTGTGCAACTAGGCATGCTTTATTTCTGATTATTGTTCCAAACTCATCACTTTCATTTTTGAAAATCCATTTAGTGCCAATTACATTAGTATGATTTGGTCTCTCCACAAGTTTCCATATATCATTCCTAGAAAATTGTTATAATTCCTCGTGCATAGCATTTATCCATGATTCATCGGTCAAGGCCTCTTTCACATTTTTTGGCTCAATAAAAGAGGTCAAATAATTAGACTGCACAAGATTGACATACCTTCTGCTTGTAACCATGCTTTCCTCAAGATCTGTAATAATCAGATCTGCTAGGTGATTTTTCTTGACCCTGATGGAGAGTTCCTTTTGGATGGAATCATTAATGATCTCTACATGTGTTTTCCTTTGATTGCTCATCTTCAACCCGAAGAGAATCTGATTCAGTGTCTGTAACGCCCTACTTCCTTAGAGTCGTTACTAAGTGAGTTAAAAACGTGTCATTAGCTCGCTAATCGAGGTTTTAGGTTAAAAGTGTAGCTTTCAACATGAAAACTCAACACAAAACAAATAACATATCCATATCAGGCACTTTAGAGCACCCGTGAGCCGAAGCCCAGCAAGAAAACTCAACACAAAACAAATAACATATGCATATCTATCAACAACATATAACAAAGCAGCCAACAGGCTAAACACATAGCGACCATGCTGTCCCAGGCGTTTTACCAGGCCCTGAGTTCGCGGTCTTTACCGAGAGGATGTCTCCAGCATCCTAGGAGGGTCTCACCCTAACGACTTGTACTCTGCATGCTCAAAGTCTTTCCCGGCCCCTTGCCATACTTGGCTTCCTGTCGTTCTCGGCCTTCACCATTCCCGGAGTTCGCCGTTCACTCCCAAATATGCATCGCATAACATAATAACAATAGATATTTAAACATATACCAAACGTAAACACTAGGGCTACGCCCTACAATTCAGTCAATAGGGTCGCACCCCGCAATACAAACAATAGGGTTACACCCCTCAATATAAATCATGCTAAGACACTCTCATTTTGTTCTCTCAACTGGGGATCCTCCCTTTGTGCCTCGATCCTCTCAAGGAGCGTAGACTGAAGAGTGATTTTGGCTAACTGACCAACCACCAACTTTATACCTGCTCTAGCCATCTCTTCAGCTAACTTATCTGATATCTGGCTCGAACTGAATAACTGTCCTGAGCCCTTCTAACTCAGAGCGTCGGCCACTACATTGGCCTTCCCAAGATGATATAGAATATCACAATCGTAATCCTTTACCAATTCTAGCCAATGTCTCTGGCACATATTCAGATCCTTCTGAGTAAAGAAGTACTTCAAACTCTTATGGTCAGTGTATATTTCACACTTCTCGCCATATAAATAATGTCTCCAAACCTTAAGTGCAAATACCACCGCCGCCAATTCCAGATCATGTCTAGGATATCTCTGCTCATACTCCTTCAACTGTCTCGATGCGTAGGCTATTACTTTTTTGGCCTGCATCAGTACACACCCTAAACCCTGTCTGGAAGTATCACAATAGACTATAAACTTCTCAACTCATTGTCTGATGGAAGACTCAGTACTGGAATGGTGATCAGTTGTCGATTTAATTCCTTAACACTGTTCTCACATCTGTCTGTCCATACATACTTAGTCTTCTTACGTGTCAATTCGGTCAGTGGTGTGGCTATTATGGAGAATCCCTCGATCAACCGCCGATAGTACCCTGCCAATCCCAAAAAGCTCCTGACCTCTGGTACACTGCTAGGCCTGGGCCAATCTCTCACTGCCTTAATCTTGCTTGGGTCAACCAGAATCCCCTCCTTACTGACAATATGACCCAGAAATGTTGCGTGGGGTAACCAAAACTCACACTTGCTGAACTTAGCACATAACCTATGCTCCCTTAACTGTTGTAATACTAAGCGTAGATGTTGCTCATGCTCTGTCTCTAATTGAGAGTACACTAGTAAGTCGTCAATGAATACGATCACAAACTTATCCAAATAGTCCTTGAAGACCCTATTCATCAAATCCATAAAGGCTGCTGGAGCGTTGGTTAAACCAAATGACATAACCAGGAATTCATAGTGTCCATACCTCATGCAGAAAACTATCTTTGGTATGTCCTCCTCTTTAATCCTTAACTGGTGCTAACCTGACTGAAGGTCAATCTTAGAGAACATTGTCTTCCTTTGTAGCTGATCAAACAAGTCGTCTATCCTAGGTAGTGGGTACTTGTTCTTAATGGTTAACTTGTTCAGCTCTCTGTAGTCGATACACATCCCTAAGGATCCATCCTTCTTCTTAACGAACAACAATGGAGCACCCCATGGCGAAAAAACTTGGTCTAATGAATCCCAAATCCAGTATCTCTAGCAACTGAATCTTCAGTTCCTTCAATTCTGCCGGAGCCATTATATAAGGTGTCCTAGATATTGGCTCCGCCCCTGGTGCCAACTCTATGACAAACTCAATCTCCCAATGTGGTGGCAACCTTGGCAAGTCTGCGGGGAACAAATTAGGAAACTCACACACCAGTTTAGTCTCACCCGGTCCAACCAAAACAACTCTAGAAATATCTACAATGTTTGCTAGGAATCCTATGCAACCCTCTTGTATCAGGTCTCTAGCCTTCAATGTCGAAATCATAGGTACTTGCAGTCCACTTACTGTCCCCACGAATACAAATGGTACCTCCCCTTCTGGTTCTAAGGTCACCATTATGCTCTTGCAGTTAATCGTCGCCCCGTACTTCGTTAACCAATCCATCCCTAGGATCATATCAAAGTCATCCATTGCTAACTCAATCAGATCAATAGACAACTCCCTACTGTCTATCTCTACTGGCAATGCTCTAACCCATCTCCTAGAGACTACTAGTTGCCCGGTTGGCAACAAAGTCTGAAATCCCCTAGAATACAAATCACTAGGTCTACACAGCTGATCTATCACTCTACCAGAAACAAATGAATGAGTAGCCCCTGAATCAATCAATGCAGTAAAAGAAGAACCAGCACTAGAAATCTGACCTGTCATGACCGATGGGCTAGCCTCAGCCTCAGTCTAGGTCAAGGTAAATTCTCTGGCAGGAGTGAGACTGTTGCTCTGTTTCGGCTCTTCCTTCTTGGCTTGTGGGTAATCCTTCCTCAAATGATTGATACTCCCACAAGTAAAGCAGGCCCTAATCCTGCACTTTCCCTGATGTCGTCATCTCCATCGAGGACACATTGGAAAGCTCCTCCAATTGTCTCCCCCACCCTGACGACCACTGAAAGCACCCCGTGCCCTCCTATCTGAGCTAGGAGGAACAAAAGAGTTTAGGGCCTTTCTCTTCTGCTCACTAGGGCCACTACCCCGGCTAGATCCAATGAAAGAAGGCACCGTCCTCCAAGCATCGCGCCTAGCAGGGCCCTCTCTCCATATCTGATCCTTGACCCCCTCAGCTGTGAGGGCCTAGTCCACTACCTGTGCATAACAGGTAGTCCTTGGATCCAAAGTGATCTTGACATCATGGGCAATCATAACATTCAATCCTCGCACAAACTGATCCATTCGTGCCATGTCAGTCGAAACCAAATCCGGCGCGAATTTCGCTAACTGGTTAAACTTCAGAGCATACTCAGTAACCGTCATTTGATTATGAGTCAGATTGGTAAACTCATCAACCTTCTCAGCTCGGACTGCGACACTGTAGTACTTCTAATTAAAAAAATTCCTGAACTCTTCCTAAGTCATATCTGCAACATTCCTTCCCTTAGACACCACATCCCACCAAATGTGGGCATCCTCTCTCAATATGTAGTTGGCACAAGAAACTCCCTCATTCCCTTCCACCCTCATGAAATCTAGGATGGAAGAAATCATGTTCATCCACTACTCTGCCCGCAGAGGGTCTGGTCCACCCTCGAAGGTGGGAGGATGTACTTCCTGAACCTCTCATACAAAGGTTCCCATTTATTTTCCACAACAGGTTGGGCTGGCACTGGTGCCACAGCCTATGGAACCTGCAACCCAATTCCGTGAGGAGGGGCCTGTTGCCTCAGCTGTCGAAGTTCTTCTGTTCGGTGAAGTCTAGCTTCCATCTCGGCAAATAACTGTTGCCAATTCGGTGGGACAGGTGGAGGGTCCTGACCCTGGTTGTCATCCTCGGCTAGGGCTGAGCATAAAATCCGAAAAACCAAAAAAACCGTGTACACCGACCTATTGAACACCGAAAAAACCAAAACCATTTAAACCGAAAACTGAAAAAACCGCCGACGGTGCAAACCGCCACTGTTCGATCGGTTTTAAAATTTTGGGTGAACCGACCAATAAAACCGAAACCGACCGAACATAATAAAATAATAATATAATATTATATAATTATTAATTATTAAAATTTTTAAAATTTGTACTTTTAATTATGGACTTTTAATTATGTTTCAAACTTTAAAATTTGTAAATGTAATTATGTTCAATATATTTATGTTTTAAAAACGCACAAAAATGGATTCCAACAATCCAAAATTTTTAATTTTTTAACTAAAACTTTCAAAAAAAAAAAAAAACAATAATCAATTCGGTTTGGTCGGTTTAACCGACCAAACCGCGGTCCAAAACGGTCGGTTTTTTTTAAACTGGTTTGGTTCGGTCGGTTTTTGGATTGCACCAATCCGGACCGAAAACCGAATTCTGGATTTTTTGTTGTGAAAAAACCGCCCAAACCGACTGATTCTCACCCCTATCCTCGGCCCTATTTCCGCAGAGTCTGATTGATTGCCGAGGCATTAAACCAATATGCCTACAATCAATGACATCGTTCTCTAGACATGATAACAACATCCAAAACCACCTCCCAAACTCATCAACCAATCATAACAAGAAAATTCACATAACACAAATAACATACAACAATCAAGGGGGCCATGCCCTAGAATCATGCCTATGTCAACTCATTCATCATGCTCTATATAAATACTCAAGAAAATAGGGCACTTTAACAAGCAATTAAACATATAATTTAATAATTACCGACCAAACCTAAGTCGAGCTTATCAATGGCAGCAATCGTACATGTTCGGTCAATCTCCATGAACCATAAACCTTGGCTCGCTCTGATACCAAGTTGTAACATCCTACTTCCTTAGATTCGTTACTAAGTGAGTTAAAAACATGCCATTAGCTTGCTAATCGAGGTTTTAGGTTAAAAGTGTAGCTAAACTGGAATAAAAGTCGTTTTAAGACATTTAATGTAAAAACGTGGTCATTCACTAAAATCGCAAAGAGTTACACATTTGAGATCCCAAAATGTTGTTTAGAAAATACTTTACATCTAAAAAAATATAGTTACGGTCGACCTCAGTGACAGATAAACCAATACATTACATCTTCCCCAAAACCCCTGGTCGTGGCGGCTAGGCAGGCCGAACATGTACCTGTTGCATCACGCTCTCATACTCATGGTTGGTCGACCTTTCCTTTGCTCTTACCTACACCATAGAGCACCCGTGAGCCGAAGCCCAGCAAGAAAACTCAACACACAAAAAATAACATATGCATATCTATCAACAACATATAATAGAGCAGCCAACAGGCTAAACACATAGTGGCCATGTCGTCCCTAAGTAGGGCAAGGACCTGCTTCTCATGTGGAGCAGTGGGTCATCTTAAAAAGGATTGCCCTAAGATCAGAAATAAAGAACCCAAAAAAGCAGACAGCTCGGCCCCAACTTGAGTGTTCGCATTGACTCAAGCAGAAGCTGAGGCTTCTCCCTTAGTTGTTACAGGTCAACTTCTTAGTATTGGAACCCCTTATAATGTGTTGATTGATTCTAGTGCTACACACTCTTTTGTTGCTTGTAGTATTATTGATAGACTGTGTAGACCCTGTGATTTCTATGCTGTGGGGTTTGGAACTTTGTTACCCTCTGGAAAGTTAGTGGTATCCAGGAGATGGGTCAGATCTTTGCCAGTGACAATAGAGGGCAGAGAGTTGTCAGTGGATTTGATAGAGTTAGTTATGACTGACTTCGACATGATATTGGGTATGGACTGGTTGGAAAAGTATGGGGTAAACATTGATTGCAGAAGGAAGATGGTCACCTTTGAGCCTGACGGTGAGGATCCTTTTGTGCTAGTTGGTACTATGCTTGGACCTCACATACCTATGATTTCTGTATTGAGGGCTAGGGATCTATTGCAAGGAGGTTGTATTGGATTTTTAGCCAGTGTGGTTGATACCACTGAGGTCGTGCTAGTGAGGCCAGAAGAGACCAGACTTGTTTGTGAATTCCTGGACGTGTTTCCAGAAGATTTTCCAGGGTTGCCACCGCACAAAGAAATTGAGTTCATGATAGAACTGGCACCAGGGATGGAGCCAGTGTCTAGAGCACCTTATAGAATGGCCCCAGCTGAATTGAAAGAATTAAAAGTACATTTGCAAGAACTGTTATATTTGGGTTTTATCAGACCTAGTTTCTCACCTTGGGGTGCGCCAGTTCTATTTGTAAAGAAGAAGGATGGTTCTCTGAGGATGTGCATTGATTACATAGAACTGAATAAACTGACAATTAAGAATAAGTATCCTTTGCCAAGGATAGATGATTTTTTTGATCAGTTGCAAGGTAATAAGGTATTCTCAAAGATTGACCTTCGTTTTGATTATCATCAGTTGAGGGTCAAGGAGGGAGACATACCGAAGACTGCTTTTCGTACCAAGTATGGGCATTATGAGTTCTTAGTCAAGTCTTTTGGATTGACTAATGCCCCTATTGCTTTTATGGATCTGATGAACTGAGTGTTCAAGGATTATCTGGACCTGTTTGTGATCGTCTTCATCGATGATATTCTGGTATATTCTCAGTCTGAGTCAGAGCATGAGCGGCATCGAGGTTGGTTCTACAAAGACTGAGGGAACACAGATTGTTTGCAAAGTTCAAGAAATGTAAGTTTTGGTTATCTCAGGTATCCTTTCTTGGGCACATTGTCAGTAAGGAGGGGATTAAGGAAGATCCAGCAAAGATTGAAGCGGTCAGAGATTGGCCAAGGCCAAAGAATGCTTCTGAGGTTAGGAGTTTCCTTGGATTGGCAGGTTATTGTAGGCGTTTCGTGGAAGGGTTCTCAAAGATAGCTACTGCATTGACTGAGCTGACACGCAAGAATCAGAAATTTGTGTGGTCAGATAAATGTGAGAACAACTTCCAGGAACTGAAGCAGAGATTGATTATAGCTCCGATTCTGAGTCTTCCGACAGATCAGGAGAAGTTTGTGATTTATTGTGATGCTTCTCATCAGGGTTTGGGTTGTGTTCTGATGCATTCAGAGAAGGTAATTTCTTATGCTTCTCGTCAGTTGAAGGAGTATG
Organism: Humulus lupulus; assembly: GCF_963169125.1. Classification (NCBI taxonomy): domain Eukaryota; kingdom Viridiplantae; phylum Streptophyta; class Magnoliopsida; order Rosales; family Cannabaceae; genus Humulus; species Humulus lupulus. The sequence continues at coordinate 200,930,517 of NC_084802.1, forward strand.
AAAAGAGGTATCCCACTCATGATTTAGAGTTGGCAGCTGTGGTTTTTGCTTTAAAGATATGGAGGCATTATCTTTATGGAGAGAAGTGGGAGATCTATACAGACCACAAGAGCCTGAAATACTTCTTCACCCAGAAAGATTTGAATATGAGGCAAAGGCGTTGGCTGGAGTTAGTAAAGGATTATGACTGTGAGATTTTGTATCATCCAGGAAAGGCCAACGTGGTAGCTGATGCTTTAAACCGGAAGGGTCCGGAACAGATTTATGGTATGAGGCTAATAGCTAGGGAGTTAGCTGATGATATGACCAGAGCTGGTATAGAGTTGCTGGTGGGCCAGTTTGCTAATATTACGCTACAGTCTACACTGTTGGAGATAATCAAGGAGGGTCAGTTGAGTGATCCATAGCTGATCAAGATTAGAGAGGATGTTCTGGGTGGAGCATCCAGAGATTATACAGTGTCTGAGTTACCCTTGTTGAGATACAAGGGACGGATATGTGTTTCGTTAGACACTGCTTTGAGGCGAGAGATTTTGGATGAATCCCATACTACACCTTACTCTTTGCATCCAGGCACCACGAAGATGTATCAGGATGTGAGATCGTTATATTGGTGGCCAGGGATGATGAGAGATGTAGTGGAGTATGTGACTAAGTGCCTGACATGTTAGCAGGTCAAGGCTGAGCATCAGGGGCCGACAGGGTTATTGCAGCCTCTGGATATCCCAGAGTGGAAGTGGGAAGACATCATGATGGATTTCGTGGTGGGCTTACCTAGGACTGTTGGTCAGCATGATTCTATTTGGGTGATAGTGGATCGCTACACCAAGTCAGCTCACTTCTTGCCAGTGAGGACTACTTATACAGTTGATCAGTATGCAGATCTCTATGTGAGAGAGATCGTGCGCCTCCATGGAGCACCGAGGTCGACCGTGTCAGATCGGGACCCTACTTTCACTTCTAAGTTCTGGGGAAGTTTGCAGAAGGCCATGGGAACACAACTAAAGTTCAGTATTGCTTATCATCCTCAGACAAATGGGCAATCTGAGAGGATGATCCAGATATTGGAAGACATGCTGCGGGCATGTGTGCTGGACTTTGGTGGATCTTGGAGTAAGTATCTACCTTTGATAGAGTTCTCCTACAACAACAGTTATCAGTCTACCATTGGAGTTGCACCTTATGAGATGATGTATGGTAGGAAGTGCAGATCTCCCATTCATTGGGATGAGACAGGTGAAAGGAGATACTTAGGTCCTGAGGCAGTTCAGAGGACCAGTGAGGCTATTGAGAAGATTAGAGCTCGGATGCTTACTTCTCAGAGTAGGCAAAAGAGCTATGCAGATCCCAAGCGCAGGAACATGGAGTTCCAAGTGGGAGACTATGTCGTCCTTAGAGTCTCACCATGGAAAGGGGTGAGAAGGTTTGGGAAGAAGGGCAAGCTGAGTCCCAGGTTTGTAGGTCCATTTGAGATCCTGGAGAGGGTTGGTCAAGTGGATTACAGATTGGCTTTGCCTCCGGCGTTGTCAGCCGTGCATAATGTATTTCATGTTTCAGCTCTTCGGAGGTATATATCTTATGTAAATCATATTCTGAGCTATGAGGATCTGGAGCTTGAGCCAGATCTATCCTTTGAGGAACAGCTAGTCCAGATTCTTGACAGAAAAGATAACGTCCTCATGAATAAGACGATACATTTGGTTAATGTATTGTGGAGGAACAGCAAGGTCGAGGAAAATACCTGGGACCTGGATTCAGATATGCAGAGTGAGTATCCCGAGCTGTTCAGGTAAATTTTGAGGACAAAATTTCTGTAAGGAGGGGATAGTTGTAATGCCCCGAATTCTCCGATGTGGTTTAATGGCAGGATTAGTAGGCCGAGAGAGCCATACTTGTTTAATTGTGCCATTAAATGATAATATGCATGTTTATGTGAATTATATTATAATATGATGTTATATGCATGCATGTGGGTCCACATTTCGTTACAGAGGTGTGATGGTAATTTGGCCCGTTGAGGGCATAATTGTATATTCGAATGCATGTCGGTGACATATTGTTGAGACCACAGGGTTTGTTCGAGCTATTCAGCATGAGACGATCTTGGAATATTAATTAGCGGTCTAGTCATAACAGGTTTAAGTTCGGGGCTCGGGATGAGTCTCGGGGTGATTTAAATGATTAGAGCATTGCCAAAAATTAAAGGGTAACAGGATATGAATTATTGGTGTTTGAGGATTTCGAGAATAGCGGGAATTGGAGAGTGTTAATTATGATTAATGAGATAAGTGGAAAATACCAATTTTTCCCTTAGGAGCCTTTAGAAACCCTTAATTGACCTAGGGGTATTTTGGTCTTTTCACCCCTAGGATAGATATAAACCATTTTAGGCTGTGAAAGAAGAGAAAAACAGAGTAAGTTCAAGAGCTTTCCCGTACCTATTTTCCTTAAGCTTTCTTTGTGTTTTTTGAGCCATTCTTGAGGATTCAAGCTTGGGAAGTAAGCCTTGGGAGTTTGGGAGAGTGTTCCACCATTGAAGAGCATCATAATCTGAGTTTGAGGTAAGTTTCTAGCCATTGAATTCCCTGGTTTGCCCTGTTTTAGTTTTGATTTGCAGTTGAGATTTCTAAGTTGAATACTTGGTTTTGTTGGGAGTTCTGGCTTGGGTTCTTGTGGTTGTGATGTTTGGGGTATGTGAGGATGGTTTTTGGGTTCATTTGGCATCGAAAATGGGATTTGGAAGCAGTGGAATCGAGTTAGAACTGAAGGAGTTGAAGAAGGAAGTTTCAGGGGGAAACTGGTCTGGGGGTAGCGCTACAACGCCCATCAGAGGGCACTATAGCGCTACACAGGATGGTTTTAGGGCGGTTGGGGGTTCTGAGTATAGCGCTGGGGCACTAGGGAGCAGCGCTGTAGCGCTACTCTATTCCTCTAGAATCTCGTTTTGAATATTTTTAAGGGCTTTTGGCTCGGGGTTTCAATCCTTAAGGCCCGAGATCGAATCTACTCATTGTGTGGACATGTTTCGAGGTCCCGAGAGTGGGGTTTAGGTTAAGACCCTGTCATTGTTTATTTTAATTAATGGAGGTTATAATTGGTTGTGATTAGGTAACCGCTAAGGAACCAACAGGTTGATCGTTCTCAGGAGTCGTTCTTATTATATTTCTCGCTCGAACCAAAGGTAAGAAAACTGCAACCTGTGTATATGACATGCATGATTATTGTTGAGGCATGTTGGTTGATAAATATGGACATTGATTGCATATTAAATGCTAGCGGATGTTGTTTACTTGTGTATGGCACTGATTAGTCAGGGATGGCACTGGTCGTGTATCACTGACCTAAGAGTCAGAAACGACATAAGCGTCCTAAACGCAGGGCCGAATGAAGATTAGATCTAATCGATATCAGCATTGAATGGCTCTAAGGCATTAATGCTGGACTGACCCTAACGTCGATGAAACTTATAAGCACTTGACTAGTCTAAGCTAGTTACTCAGAGCCAGGGCCTAAGGCTTAGGTGACTGCTTGTCACATTGCTAGGGAACAGTGTTCCATAGTTATGACTCTAGAGTCACGAGGAAGGTTATGTTGGTGACTAGTCATCATGCACCTACCCTGTCTAAGCTAGTGAAAAGTTCACTTATCTGTTAAGCCTCGGTGACCCTATCGTCACATGGCTAAAGGGAGCTGTACCCACCTTAGTGACTTTTCCTCTGTCACTTACCTGTCTTGGACTGAAAGTCCTGAATGAATATTATTATGATCATTGTTGATATTATATCATGCTATATTGTGTTTTCTTCTTGGGCCTTGGCTCATGGGTGCTATGTGGTGCAGGTAAAGGGAAAGAAAAGCTCACCCATCCTTGAGCGGAGAGCTTAGGTGATGATGTGTACATATGCGGTCGCTTGACCACCACGGCCAAGGAATTCTCAAAGGAACTAGGGAGTTTACCCTATTTTTGTCGCTTAGGTCGGCGGGTTGTAAATTTGAAACAGTAATGACCTTTTTGAGATGTAAATAACTTGTAAACGTTTTGATGGGCCCATGAACAGTTTTATGTATTTAATAAGATATGACCTTTCCTTTTTATTGGTTTTTCCACCTTAGCATGTTAATAACATTTAGAAGCACGTTTTTAACCAAAGGACTCGGGTAGCGGGTCAAATTTCTAGTTCACCGTAACTGTTCTGGGGTAACCAAGGCGTTACATTTACGGTCTTAATGAAAGTACAAATCTTTTATACGAAAATTTTATTAAATGAGTCATTACTTTAATTTAATTTCACTTTTGGGTCTAACACCTCAATTAGCAAGTGAAATACAAATTTTAAAACCACATGGTAACGACTCTAGGGTAATAGGGCATTACAATATCCCAGTTTCAAAACGTCACCACAATGCGACATCAACATTATCGAAATGCTAGAGCAACAGTTAGCGTATTATGGATTTTAAACACTGTTCTTGTTGTTATAATACTACCCAGAATATCATTTAATGTATATCCATTTTTGCAAACAAAAAAAAAATCAGGATGAGAGCTACGTTTATATGAAAATATCATTAAAAATTTTAAATCAACAACATAACAACATTAATTTGTTGAATAAATTATAGAATATATATCAAAAACCACATACTTGATAATTTTGTTTGATTTGGATTAGAAATGGCGGGGCAATTCCTGATCTACAACATTCTTCCTTATTTTGAGTTGTTCTGCAACATAAAATCATGGACTATAGTTTGTTTAGAAGGTATGTCGATTCAATTTTGTCATATTTTATTTTTGAGTTTTGGTTGCTTACCCATTTTTGTACGACTAATTTTTCGAAGATTGAATATTGTTTTTCAGTTTTTTGCATGAAGATCTTGCCGTTGTTGTTGTTAGATCGAGATCGCCGACAGTTATGGTGTTTTCCCGGTTCTTTGTGATCGATGTCGTGGGTTAGAGGAGAATGAGAAGAACATTCCTCCTGGAGAGGAAGTTGAGAAACTTCAATGACCCAACTGTATTTTTGTAATTAAGACTTTGGTACCGCGCAAAAGTTATTTTGTCTATGTGGTAGTAAATCAGTTATACTTTCCTAGATTTTTGTTATATGAGAAAAAATCTCGAAAAAAACGTGTCTCCTTAAGATTGATGATTTAGAGACGATTTTTTAATTACTATATTTCTATTCTATTTTTTTGAAAGGGAATTACTATTGAAAATTTTGGAGAAAGTAGCGCTTGGAGTCCTCGTACTTTATTAATTGTATCACTTAGGTCTCAAATTTTTATTTTGTAGCAATTAGATCCCTTAGCTTTGCTTTATGACTCACATAGGTTCCAAAAATTATATTTTATTAAATAAATCCTAATTTATAAAGATAAAATAGGATTTAAAAAAAAAATAACACCTATTTTTTTTATCTTTAAACCCTTCTTTAATTTATTACCAAATATTTTATTTTTTTTGTAATCGACCTAAATATTCTCTTGACATATTAAGAAATAATATAAAAATATTTTCTATCATACCTCTAAAATATTTAACATATTACTTATATGTTGATTAGTTTACTATTTTTAATAAAAACATTTATATAATTTAAATTTTACAAACATAAAAATTATTAAGGTGCCTCTATTTATATTTTAATTTTTTATCACCACACACATTTCTATTTAAATTCCTCATAAATTGTTAAAAATTATTTCCACCTTTATAATTTATTCCTTAATTTTTTTTATATGGGTGGAAAGATTTTTTTAACAATGAGGAATTTAAATATGTATTTAGTAAGAAAAAAAATGATGTTATAGATAGAAGCACCTTTAATAAATTTCATGTTTCTAAAATTTAAAGTATGTAATTTTTTTTATTAAAAATGATAAAATAATTAATATATAATTGATATATCATATATTTTAGAAGTATAATAAAAAATATTTTTATTATTATTATTTCTTAATATTGCAAGAGAATATTTATGTCAATTACAAAAAATAATATAGCTTACAATAATTAATTAATAAAGAAGGGTTTGAAGAGAAAAAAATAGTTTTTTTTTTGTTAAAACCTTATTTTACCCTTATAAATTATTATTTATTTAATAAAATATAACTTTGGGGACCTAAATGAGATAACAAATAAAAGTTGAAGATCTAATTGCTACAAAATAAAAATTAGGGACCTAAGTGGTAGTAAAGTTTGGTGACCCCAAATACTATTTACCAAAAAAATTATGATAACTTTATTCAATTTAATCCCATCTTCATGTATTTCTATGGTAATAAAAAAAGAATTGTTACTTTACATTCAACTTATTTTTTTCTAATTTATTGTTGGCAATGATCAACTTATTCATTTTTCTATATTTTTTCTCTTATATTTTTTAATCCAATCCAATTGTATCATCGAAAGGTGATCTATATGTAGTATTTTAATACTAATTAATAAATACCATGTATGTATATGTGGAAACGATTATTTTGGATCATCTCTTTTTCTTTTTCGTTTGACACGAAGATGATTATTAATTAATATAGATAATCAAAGCTATTGAAAAATTAAAAAAAAAAAACATCTTCAGTTCTTCAAAAGTTGCCATTTCAAAAAAATATTAGATAGTTGTATCATATCATTTAACAATTTATATATATATATATATATATTATTATAATATGAGTTGTATATTTTTTATTTATACAAGAGCTATTATAGTTCTTTTTTTTTCTTTGGTACACACTCGCAAACCTAATCACTTTGAGCTAAGTCGTGGTAACCAATAATAATAAAAAATAAAAAAGTCGAACAACAATTATTGATCGGTGAGTTTGGATAATTATGCGTTTTCTTAACGTGAAAACATGAATTTCATAAAGAACTAAAAGAGTGGCCCTACAATGGACAAATAACACATTCTGAATAATGAAATAGTAATGAACAATAATTGACTGATAAATAATAATAATGAAACACTAAAAAGATTAATCATATAATTGATGCAATCTAAAAAATACTTTTATACAATGTAAGGGGCTGATATAGTAACGTTCTACACTGAGTAATGTACAACATCAACAGTGTACTTTTATCTCGAAATTACTTTAATGATATTATAAATTAATTCAATTTGAAATAATATGGTAATATCGGATTATTTAATATAAGACTACTTATATAATAATTATATTAATATAAATTTAAATTTAAATTTAAATTCAAATGTTATAAAATATCATTATTATAATAATATATAATACAATACTATATATTTAATAATTATATAAATATAAATTTAAATGTTATAAAATATTATTATGATAATTCTAATTTTTTAATAATTATATTAACATAAATTTAAATATTATAAAATATTATTATTATAAATAATATTTTGATTTATTTTCATTTAATATGTTTATATTATTTATTATATATAATATTGTTTATTTATTTAAAATTTATATAATAATGATACAAATTTAATAAATATAATTAATAAATTCTATAAATAAAAATAAATAAATGTACATTCGTGTGTATAACTTTGGGAAAATACCCATGTGACAAAATACTATAAAGAGAAATATGAGAGCAGCTTCTTCTAGAATTAAGAGAGAAACGTCTTTTTGGTTCTTTTATAATCGTGCCATTAAAAGAACAGTTTCACCGACCATATAAAGTATAGAGAATCAAAATGACACTTAATTAATTAGACACAAATCAATAATGACTGATTTATACTAAAAAACCTCCCTTGAAAGTGATATCTTGAAGCTTGAAAATATAGGCCCAGCCAGTCTTATCAATTAAGAGTGTGGAACTAATTAATTAATTTTGGTAGTTAATCAAAAGCAAAATGACCTGGCTCGATCTCTAGTCAGGTTTAGGTCATTACGAATCAGGTTCCTTTAATTACTTACTTACTTATTTAATCACCGCCAGGAAGAGAATTGCTCAGCTCGCATTTGCAAGGGAGAAAAGATAGAATATATAAAGGCTAGCTAGCTATATATCAAAAGCAATAACTTTATTTTCCCAGAAAATTCCATTTGGCCCATGTGAAACTATTCATTTCTTTTTTCTGGGATATGCATAATATTTGTATCATCATCTTTAATAATATCCGAAAATACACATATTTAATTCAATAAGTTATGTCAACTAAGTAATTATACAGAGCACTTTAATCCAAACATAGAAGGGAGTATAGACTTAATTTAATGGGAAGACATTAATTACCAAGGTTGAAAAAATTAATACGAAATATGCATTTGTTGCCTTTAATTAGGAGAAATGCTATGGGCACTAGTGGTGTCCAACACCATAAGAATGTGACATACTGTTATTAGTGCAATTTAATATCGGGTCTCACACATTTGAATTTAATAAGTAATATGATGTATCATTAATCAACTATAGGGTGTCACTTCACGTGCTGTTGGACACCTTAAGATGTCAAATAACAACACTCTTTAATTAGCTCTCCATATAGGTTGAAGTTGATGCATTGTCAAGCACATCACACATCTTATAAAAAATAGAAAGAACAAAGAAATAGCAAATTTTATAATTTTGAAGGTACAAAGTTTCAATAAAAATAATGATATCCGATAATGACACAATTCAAGAACAAACAATATTTAGGAGAAAAACATAACACAAAGCTTTTCTATTAATGTCCATTCTATCTCAAGCAAACTGTCAAAGGCAGTCAACAAAAATTGTGAAGCTCATTACAAAAACTAAACTCAAACAACATATCATGATCGTTAATTGTCTTAGATTTGATGAGTTGATTGGCATGCTTTGCAAAGAAGCTATAAATATAAATTTATATTTATTTATATCTATATATGATCATTCCTAATATATGATAAAATTATGACTCCCAACTCAATTACGAGCTGAATATTATAAGAATAGAGAGGAAAATATTGGTGAGAATGCGGATGTCAAAAGAAAACTAGATTTTGTACTTACTTGATATGAAAATTAGTTAACTACTGCTACTCAATTACCCATATAATTTATCAAATTAAAATCAAATTTTAATAAAGAATAAGTGCGAGAATAATAAAAATGACACAATTATTTTTACATGGTTCAGCCATGATTTCTCACAACCTACTCCATGAGACCTAATCCAGAAACACAAAATTCACTAAAATAATCAGAGTTTTTACAAATACAAACATCAGAAACACAAATTAAAACTCCCTTCTAATTTGGTTTACAAACAACAATTAACTCCCTATTTTGTGAAAGTCTTCAAGCAACCAGCCTCCCACTGGTTATGTACGTTGCTAGACTCCCTCCTGCTATTGCTCAAGCTCCCCTTCAGACTTAGCTTAAAATTCCTTCAAGCTTTGCACCAAAAATCAGAATAAGAATGGTGAGGAATCACCAAAACGCCATGGGCAATGAACAATGAAGCATCAAATGCTGCAAACCTTTTTCAGATAATATTTATTGGAGAAGACGCTTTTTAGTTGCTAAAAAAGGCAAGGGAAACACAGACAAAACGAATATATATGATAGGGCTCGAAATAGAAAAGTCAGCTAAGCAAGTCATGTGCTAAAATAGAAATAACGTGCTACTGGGCTTCTAGTGTTATAACATGAGAACAATTAGACATGCAAAACAATGCATTACAAAAATATAACACTTACAAACTCCCTCTTTGGCATGCATATGAACAATGAACTTGATTTATACTTTTAGCATACAAAGCTAACAAAAAAAATAACAACAGACATATTTGATAACAAAAGCTAACTAAATTAGAAAAAATGTCATATCAGTGATACAAATAACAAATCCATTTTCTCAAAATACAATCAGATACCAATAGAGAATATTCAGAAGCAGCAGGTATAAGATTAGTTCAAACACAGCTAAAAAGATGACAGACGATGATAGATAACTAAAGAGAATCTAAAGAAACTCCCCCTCAATATTCAGAGGGCATGCCAAAGCTGAACCACAAATACTTGGAGGAAGAAGGTTGCTTCTTCTTCTTGCGACGCTTGAAGGTTCCTGGAGGCACAACAAACTCCCCCTGAGGGGTAGCGACAGGAGACACGGACTAGGTGTCAGCAAGCAGGGAAACAGTGTCAGCAGGGCTAGGGACTTGCTCCCCCTGAGATGGTGGTGCTTCCTCAAAGGAGTCATCAGCAGCGGAGGACGGGACTGAGAGAGGAGGTAGACCAAGGTGGCTAAGAACTGCAGACTGAAAGGCTTGAATATGAGCTTGGGCCAATCTAAACTCATATTTGAAGGACCGGAACTCAGTGTTGAGAGAATGAATCAACTCAAACAATTGATACTTCCACGAGGATTGTTTGACACCCAAGGAAGTGGTAGCCATAGGATCCTTAGCTGAGGGACCTTTCTTCTTAGCTTTAGACCTAGTGGAGGCCAAGTTTATGGCCTTGAGAGAGATGCAGGTGTCCAAACTTTTGGATGGGATAGCAGAGAAATAGTGAGCTACGCGTTGAATCAGACAAGGAAGGGACAAAATCCTAGATACCCTAGACCACAAGGCAACATCCAATATAACTTGAAACAAGCAGTGAGGTAAACTGATAGTCTTACGGGTACCAACAACAAAAAGAAAGCGAGCCAAACTAGCCCCAACTGTGAACTTGTGAGCGGTGGGCTGCCAATTGAAGATAGCAACAATGTGCCAAATGTGGTAGAGAGGGGTGAGTTCAGCAACAAGAACCGCATTGGAAGCGGGCCAAGTTGAAGAAGGGTTGCCAGTGAGAGTGTGAGCAACCTTATCCATGTTCGGATTAAACTCAACAGAGAACTCAGGCTCATCAAGCAGGGGTAGGTGTAAACATTTTGCAATAAGCGATGGAGTAAACGGAATCCAATTGCCACGCAAAAACACTTTCCCAAAATTTTCATGGACCGGATCAATAACATCAACAGATAGGTTAGAATGAAATTCATGGACCAAAGATGGACAAGGCACATGCAGAGCAGACACAGACTCTTTTTGCCCATGAAAGAAAATAATTTCATACAAGACCAAAGAAGCAAACTCCGTGTAATCCTTCAGAATTTAGAGTGCCACTACCAAGTACCTTCCAAGACTTACCATCTCCAAATGTGACTTCCCCAATTTTCAAAGTCTTGAAGTCAGTGAGTATGTTTTTGTTACCCCTCATATGCCTACAACAACCACTATCAAAAAACCAAGACTTAAAAGTACATGTTTCAAGACACGTAAAGGCAGCAAGAAATTAGAATTTATTTTTCTTCACCCAATCTTTCTTAGGTGGAGTCCTTTTCTTCAACGAAATTTGTCTCAAATTACCATGATGATTAAAGTAATTTTTTTTTAAGAAAATTCATCAAGGTAAAACATTTAGGTCGAATATGACCTTTCACTCCACAGAAATGGCAAATTGGAATAAAATGACTAGATTTTTTATTCTGGAAATTTCTGGTATGTTTCTCATGTGTTGTGATAGATCGAGAAGATGAAGCCACATGAGTCTGAGTAGAACCTGTAGAAGGGTCAATCATCGAAATAACAGGAAGATTTTCATAAATAATTTTTTTTTCCTTTAGGTTTAGATCCATTTGATCCAAATCTAAAAGAATCACAAGCTTTTTGACCTGCAAGCAGAACATCATCCAAAACCATAGATCTATGATTATACACTTTGACACCTTTCACAATTTGATCAACTTCATTAGACAAACGTTTGATTTCAGAATCTTTAGCAATAATATCAATTTCATATTTTTTTAACAAGAGAGTCAAGTTCTTCATTTCTCTTCTTGAGAACTTTGTTATTGTTTGCCATCAAACGATTATCTGAACACACTTTCAACCATTGATCATACATGTTTCTGTATGATTCTTTCAAGGAATCCTCATCCAAACCGGATTCATTCGAATCGCCATGGGAACCCTCATTTGTTGAAATAGTATTATTTCAACAAACAAGGTTCTCATTCACCTGCACAGAAAGAGGTAAGCAAGAAAAAACTGAAGTTAAGGCAAGATTAGAATTTTCTTCCTCATCACTACTTTCAGAGTCCTAGTCACTCCAAGTGGCTGACATGACCTTCTTATTTTTCTTCAAGGAATTGGCACATTCGGATTGAATATGTCCGAAACATCCACACTCCCTGCATTGAATACCTTTTTGATTAGTAGATTCAAAAGCTTTGGAAAAATTATTACCTTTGGAGGATTTAGACATGTTTTTCTTATTACCAATCTTTTTCATAAGCTTCTTAAATTTTTTTCATAACAAGATCATTTCATCATCATCTTCCTCATCTGAGCTTTCCATTTCCTCTTTGGAAGATTTCAAGGCAATCAATTTCTCTTTCACAACAATTGGTTTATCCTGTTGTTGGATCTTTTGATTAAGTTCAAAAGTTCCAAGAGATCACATCAATTCCTCAATTTTCAATGTGTCAAGGTTCTTTACCTCCTCATTGGCTGTGATCTTGGATTGAAACCTGTCAGGAAGAGATCTAAAAAATTTCCTAACCAAAACAGAGTCAGACAAATTTTCTCCAAAAGCAAAATATTCATTAGCAATGTCAGACAATTCTTCATAAAACTCGGTGTGGGTTTCTTTTTCAGATATGCCAAGGTTTTCAAATCTTGTGGTCAACATTGCAAGCATAGACCGCTTAACATCAGCAGTTCCTTCAAATTGAGTTTGAAGGATTTCGCAAGCATCTTTGGCAGACTCACAAGATGAAATCAATTTTATATAACTCTCACCAACACCATTAAAAATTGCATGTAAAGCTTTATTATTATATATTGACAATTTTTTTTCTTCATTAGACCATTCAAGTTCAGATTTTACCTGTGTCTTACCAGATTTTTTGGTGTCCAACCAGTCAATATTGATCTCCAAGCCCTTTCATCAAGGGATTTGATAAAAGATTTCATCCTTACTTTCCAGTATGGATAGTTTGTATCATTCAGCAATGGAGGGCGAGTTATAGATCCACCTTCTGCAAAGAAAGACATTTCACAAGAAACAAAACAAATGGAAAACCACAAAATCTCACTAAGAATTTAGTGACCTACTATGATACCAATTGAAATTCAGTTTTTAGTAATTACCAAATTAATTAAACCAAGTTAATTAATTAAGGTGTGGAATGGTAATTAAATGTTGAAACATATTTCAGATCTGTCAGGACAAAATAAGAACTTGTCACGATAAAAATTGAACACAATAAAAAGACAGTGCAAAAACAATAAAGAACACAACGAATTTTTACGTGGTTTAGAGATCCTTTTGAATAACCTTCATCTACGGGGCCACGCCCAGAGAATAAACCAATTAGTAAAGAAATAGTGTGTACAAAAGCATTGACTTAAACAATGTAAAACTCCCTCTTAAACTATTATCGCAATCTTGTTGTACTCTTCTCTACAAATCTAGTTTTGATGAAATGCTGATTCTCTTGAAATCCCTTCAAAGAATAGCGAGTGCTCTCTTCCTCCCGAAGCGAGACTTTGATGAAACCTTCTCCCGAAGATCCTTAGGAACATATTCACAAGAGATACCACCTGTTACAAGGAACAAGATAGATATATGGACAAATGCACTTGACACACACACAATGATTAAGGTGAACAACTTAATCTTTACAAAGAAACACTCCTAAAAAATAACAAGTGTTTAAAAAATACAAAATGGAGGAGGTGCTTTTTCCAAAGGCCTTGGCAATGTATTTATATCTAAGAAAAACGTCGAAGGCCAGCTGTTTTGAAGTTTTGCAATTAATACAAGGATATTTGCAAATTTCTTTGATGGAAAAAAATCTGCCAGCCAGGTTGATTTTGTTCTGACGAAACAGGAAACTGCTAGTCAACATGATCATCAGTCTTGACTGACTGTAACAAATTTGGTCATTTTTCTTGACCGGGTTCATTTTCAAATCTTTCTTATCCAGAATAACTCAATCCCTGAAAATATGCAGTCAGAATAAATCAAATAAATTATCTTTATCACAAGATAAGATATTTGACTTTCCAAGAGCTCTTGCTATCTATCTATAGCTAATTGTACGTTCTGAAGAACTTCTCTTGCAATCAGAGCAATAAAGAAATGATTTGCAATTTTTCTTTGATTTAGAAAATCTGCCAGCCAGATTAATTCTGTGTCAACAGAAAAGGAAACTGTTAAGTCAGCCATGACATCAAACTTATCTGGCAGAATGAACTTGGTCATTTCTTTTGACCATGTTCATTTTCGAAAACATCCTTATTCCTAAATGAACATAATCCTTGAAAATAACCTCACAAGATAATTTAAATACATTATTTTACCAATAAAGATTAATTGTGATAAATATGGTAAATAAATTATATTCATACTAAAAGATATTTTCACACTAAAACCAGCTAATCAAGTGACAATTTTATCATGAATCAATAAGGATATGCCACTGATTTTTCTAAATTACTTTAAAATATTTTGTCTAAAATAAAGTTAGTCAATAAAGGTTTTTACAGGTTTGAGGTTGGGGTCGAGGAGTACGGTTTTGGGGAGGGTGGGTTCAGGGTTCATGGGTGTAGGGAGTTGGATTCCGGGGAGGGAAGGTTCTGGGTTCATGGCTGTAGGGCGTTGGGTTTCGGGGAGGGAGGGTTTTAGGTTGGTGGGTGCGGGGTGGACGGGAGAGGGAGACGCAGAGGATTCAGGGGACGGGGTAGGGAGGCGATTACGACGGAGAAGGGCGTAGAGGCGGTTGGCATTGGGTATCGGCATCGGAGAAGAAAGGGAACGGGCATGGGTTGGAGAAAGAGTGAGTTTTGGAGGGAAAAAAAACTTAAGAGAGAAAAAAAAAATCTGAAACCCAATAGTATTTAATAATTACTTTATGATTTTTTTTTTTTTTTTTTTTTATAATTTTGAAAAGAAAAAAAACAATAGAAAAGGAACAAAAACGACAAAACAAAAGACTCACAGACAATGCTGATTTGAGAAAAAATAATTTTTCCTTTTAAATTTTTTGGAAAAGTAAGACCAATGGTTTAGACATAGGAGAATACATAGAATTTGAAATATTTAAGCTAGAATAAATGACATGAAACTAAACACAATATAGACAAAGATACACATCAACTTAAAAGACACAAAGTAAAATGAAAGACTTTCTACACATTGTTGAAATAGACATATAACATGTTGTAACATAAACCTGGCAGATGCAAAAGTGAGTCTTAACAAGACACAAGATAAACCTCAACTAGGAAAAAGCAAAGAAAGTCAATCTTAGTTGGTGTGTGGAGTGTCCTCATGAGTTGCCTGCTATAGAAGTACCTGGCAAACTCTCCCTCGCGATTATTTCCTTTTTTTTTTTTTTTGTGATTTTGATATTTTTTTGCTCTTGTATTAGTATTTTTTTTTTCGAAATCCCCTCAACAATTACCAATTAGAGAGCCAAGCATATAGGTAGCACTCTCCACGGGCACACAATCCTAAGTGAAGGAGCAAACTACACAAAGCAAAGTGATCCAATGGTAGCTTTCACACTAAAACATAAGGAATCTCTAATAGGGGAGAAAATTCAATGCAATAACCAAGATTGAGAAGTTAAGCATCAAGTAAGACTACAACTGAGCATAAGCAAGCTTACATCACTTCAAGACATATGACTATGAAAAGCAAGTTGAAGAAAGACTCACACATGCAAAAATTCAAGTTAGAAGATGAAATCTCAACCTATATTGCTTATTTTCAAATGCCACATGTTATCACTAAAACATAAAAACTCCTATTGACTTTCTCAAGTGAACAAAAGCTTGGGAACTCAACGCCTTTGTAAACAAATCAGCAAGTTGACTATCAGATGCAACATGAGATAAGACAATAAGTTTAGACTCAACTAACTCACGAAGAAAGTTGTGGCAGATATCGATGTGCTTGGTACCAGAATGTTGGACATGGATTTTGGTATTATTGCAATAGATGGTTAGGGTGTCAAGACAAAGGCCATAATCACGCAACATTTGTTTCATCCAAAGAAGTTGAGTGCAACAATTTCCTGCTACAATGTACTCAGCTTCCACAATGGAAAGTGAGATGGAGTTTTGAGTTTTGCTGTGCCAAGAAACCAGGTTGTTCCTCACATAAAAACAACCACCTGAAGTGCTTTTCCGGTCATCAAGGTTACCTGCCCAATCAGAGTCACTAAAATCAATCAAAGAAAGCTTAGTATCACAAGAGTACCAAAGACCAAAGTCAGTGGTACCAACCGTGTATTTTAGAATTTATTCACAACTGTAAGATTCAGTTCAGTATGGGCAAGTTGATATCTAGCACAAACCCTAACACTAAACTATATATTAGGACAACTAGCAGTAATGTAAAGTAAGTTGCCTATCATACTTCTATACAATGTTGCATCAACCTTTTTACCTTTTTTTTCTGATCAATTTGGCAGTGGTGCCCATAGGAGTGCGAGCATGTTTTTCGTTTTCTAAACCAAACTTTTTTAGCATGTTTTTGGCATATTTTGATTGAGACAAGAAAATGTCATTATCAAGTTATTTAATTTGTAAACCAAGAAAGTAACTTAGTTCACCAACCATGCTCATTTCAAATTCCTTTGTCATTAGTTGAACAAAGGAGTGAGTGTGTGCATTACAAGTGGATCCAAATACTATGTCATCTACATAGATTTGGGCACAAACAATACTAGGATTAAGGGGTTTAATAAACAAAGTTTGATCAGCATTACCTCTAGTATATACATTTTCAATCAAGTAAGATGTAAGACGATCATACCATACCCAAGGGGCTTGCTTAAGCCCATACAATTCCTTGTTCAGTTTATAGACATGGTCTTCATGATGAGGATCCTCAAATCCAGGAGGTTGCAACACATAAGCCTCTTCCACAAGGATGTCATTCTAGAAAGCACTCTTGACATCCAGTTGATACAACTTGAACTTCATGAAACACGCCCAGCAACAAGAGTCTTATGGATTCCAATCTAACCACCGGAGCAAATGTTTCCTCAAAGTCTACTCCCTCAATCTGAGTATACCCCTAAGCAACTAATCTGACCTTATTGTGCACCAATGATGTTGGCACCCAAAGGCGAGGAACTAGGGTCCACACTTCTTTTCTCTCAAATTGTTGAAGCTCATCTTGCATGACAGATATCCCGTGCTCATCTCTAAAGGCGTCCTTGACTGATTTAGGCTTCACTGAAGAAAGATAACAAGCATTAGAAATTTCATTGGCTAGTTTCTTCTGAGTCACCATCACCTCATTTGGATTGCCTACAATGGAGGATAGAAGATGAACTTTGGGTATCCATGTTGGTGGTCCCTTTTTCTGATGAATTCCTAAGTCATAGGAAATAGTATTTTCTGGAATGGAAGACACATTGAAAGCCTCAGAAGTTTCTGTGGTAGCATCAATTTCCTCAATTTTAGATTTACTTGGTTCATCTGCAGTCTTTGATGCAATAGGCAGAATGGATGTATCAATAAGAGTGTGGATTTCTTCTTCTTCTGAGTAACTAGAAAATTCTTCTAAGTCACTAAACACAACATTGATGGATTCCATGACTGCCTTGGTTCTCATGTTGTATATTCTGTAGGCACGACTATTTGTATAGTACCCCAAAAACACTCCTTCATCACTCTTGGTGTCAAACTTACCAAGCTTTTCTCTATCATTGAGAATGTAACACTTGCAACCAAACACATGAAGATAATCCAAATTTGGTGTTCTGCCTTTTCACAGCTCATAAGAGGTTTGTTTAGTACCAAGACGAAGATGCACTTTATTACTAATGTAGCAAGTTGTATTCACCGCTTCAGCCCAAAGTCTCTTGGATAATTTCTTGGCATTTAACATAACACAAGCCATCTCTTGAAGAATTCAATTTTTCCTTTCCACAACCCCATTTTGTTGAGGAGTTTTAGGCGCTGAGAACTCATGAGCTATCTTTTCTTTGTTGTAGAAATGAGGAAAGATATTGTTCTAAAATTCTTTGCCATGGTCACTTTTAAGACGAATCACTTTCTTAACCTTTTCACCATTTTCAGCTTGCAAAGAGAGACACAACCCCTTGAAATTCTCAAAAGAGTCAGATTTTTCTCTAAGAAATCTAACCCAAGAGAATCTAGTGTAATCATCCACGCACACCATAACATATCTTTTGCCACTCAGACTTTCTGCTTGCATGGGACCCATCAAATCAAGATGAAGCAGCTCCAAAGCTTGGGAAGTAACCAGAAACTTCAAGGAAGGATGACTACTTTTGACTTGTTGACCGAGTTGACAAGGACCACACACTTTGTATTTCAATGGAGCCAAGTTTGGAACACTTCTAACCGCTTTTAATTTCACAAGTTTACTGAGATCTCTATAATTCAAATGACCCAACTTGTAGTGCCACAATTCAGTTTCATCTGTCTTTGCAGCATTGCACACTAAGCTAGTGCTCAAGAGATAACAATTGTCATTAGATCTCATCCCTATTAAGACATGGATTCCAGATGTTGAAACAACAGAGCAGTCAGTCTTGGAGAAAAGAACCATGCACCCTTCGTCACAAATTTGACTAATACTTATCAAGTTGGCCTTCAAACCTTCAACATAGAGAAAATTTTCCATTGGAGGCAAACCATGTAAATATAACTTCCCTCTTCCCATGATCCGTCCTTTATTACCATCACCAAAGGTGATATAACCTTCAACATGAGACAAAATATTAGTGAGAAGATGCTTGTTTCCACTCATGTGGCGAGAACACCCACTGTCAAAGTACCACTGGTCACTGTTACAAGCCAGTAGAGAAGTATGAATCACAATAGCCTTAGTATGAGCATTCTTCAGTCTCCATTATTTTCTTCCAACAAGAGAGACTTGAGGCTTATCTTTAGAGATGTTTATAAGATGAGACAAGTAGAAATTCAGCTTGTAACGTCTTGGACGAATATGACATTTTTTTCCACAGAAATGGCATGTAGGAATAAAGTTTACTGTGGCTGGAGGTTTTGTAGGCGAAGCAAGATGTGAAGGGTGAATGGAAGACCTTTCTATGAACTTGGAAAATCTTTCTTTTTGATAGCCAATGGTTGATTGAAACCAACCCCATGTTTCTCTCTAGCAAACTAACCAATTTCCATCATGCTGTCAAATAAATCTTGACCAACAATGTATGTCTCAATGGTTTTATTAGCATAGTGCAGCTTCTTCTACATTTCTTCTAGAGCAGCCATCTTCTCTTCAATGTCCAAGATGAGAAAATCCACTTTTCCTAACAAGTTTCTCATTTCTTCTTCGAGTTCTCCCACTTTAACCTCCAGACTTTTAGCCTTCTTTATCATGCTAACCCACTGATTATAAATTTGTTTGTAGGCAGTTTGCTAGTCCAAGTCATCCTCATCACTACACATTCCATCTGTGTCAGTGTCTGAACATGGTGTTTCTTATGTCTTAACAATGAAAGCAACGAAGTTTTCTTCCAAATCTGACCTATCCTCCTCTATAGCTTTTTGATGCTCTTCACTGCCACTCCAGGTTGCTGCCAGAGCTCCCTCTTTTTTCTTCAAAGTGTTTGCATACTCAACCTATATATGCCCTAAGCCTTCACACTCACGACATTGAACACCCTTTGGATTTCTCTTTTCTCCCTTATGAGTAGTCTTTCAAGGAAAATTGGGTGGTTTCTTGACTTTTCTCCTTTGAAATCATTGCTGCCCTTTTTCATATTGTTCATCAAAAAATTAGCATAATTCTTGGTGAGCATCAACCTTATCCTCATCTAAATTCTCAAGAGAATCTCCCACAAAAATATTTTCGACAACTTTGTGAGATAAGGCAACTCCACTAGAAACCTTTTTTTTTTCTTTTCTTTGGACCACCTTTTCATAGTGAGTTCATAGTTCTGCAATGATCCAATCATCTCATCCAAATCAAGGGTATCAACATCATGGCATTCCTCAATGAAAGTAACTTTTGACTTGAACTTCCTAGGGAAAACTCCGAGCACCTTCCTCACAAGCTTGGAATTCGAATAAGTTTCACCGAGAGCAAAATATTCATTAGTAATATCACATAATCTAGCATGAAACTCAGTGTCAAATTCATCATCTCTCATAGTTAAATTTTCAAATTCAGTAGTGAGAGATCTCAATCTAGACCTTTTGAAATTTTTCGTTCCTTCATTTTTAGTTTGCAACTTATCCCACGCATCCTTAGCTATTTCACAATTTGTTATAGCCTTCATTTGACTCACAAAAACTGCATTAAAGATAACATGAACTTCTTTAGAGTTCCAATTAGCCTATTCAATCTTAGTCGTAGTCCATTCTGACATGGGCTTTTGTTTAGTATCCTCACCATCCTTGATGGTAGGTGGAGTCCAATTAGCCTTCATGTGTTAGAACCTTGTTTGGAAAATATTTTTCTAGACCATATATTTTATTTATCATGATTTTCTATGAATTCAAATCATATTTTATGTGCTGTAAAAATCGTGGATGAGTCACCTTTGAGTTGTCAAATGTTTTAATTCATATCCTCATCTTAAAGCATTCCCAATATGGAAATTACAAATATTTAAGATATGATTTCATCACAATAATTTCGTGCAGATTAAATCACATATCCTCAAGATATTATCTGTTCTTTGTGTGATTTAGTTTACAAATGAATCTAGACCTAATTCTGCCCAGGTAAAGAAATTGCCTAGTCAGATGGATAACCTATCAAGACATAATTAGACAGACTAGTAGATTGTTTCCTTATAAAAAAATTTGTAAATCATTTATTTATTGCTCCCGATATCAAGAGATCCTCTTCTGAACGTTCAAGCAGCTATAAATAGATAGCTAGGGCTCTTGAATCATTGTCTTTCTAATTGTGAAAAAGTTTGATAATATTTTGATTTCTTGAGAGGAATTTTTCTTTGTTTATGTAAAGGCTAAGTTGATCACCTTAGTCTTTAGTACTGTGTTGTGTGCACCTTGCTGCACATATACTGTTTGTTCTTTGTAACAGGTTTTTGGTTCTGGTGAACGTGTTCCTAAGGATCTTTGGGTGAAGATTTCATCAAGACTCACTTCGGGAGGAAGAGAGCACTCACTATTCTTTGAAGGGAGTTCAAGAGAATCAGCGTTTCAACAAAATCAAATTTGTAAAGAAAAGTACCACAAGAGTGCGACAATAGCTTAAGAGGGAGTCTTACTTTATTTAAGTCAATGCTTGCGTAAAATTTCATTCTTTACTAATTGATTTATTCTCTGGGCGTGGCCCCGTGGATGCAGGTTATTCAAAAGGATTTCTAAACCACGTAAAAATTGGCTTGTGTCATTTTTTACATTCTGTTTGTCTTTCTGTTTTGACAAATTCAATAACTGTGGTAACAACAAGTGAATCTATTTAAACAACTTAATTCATTTTCCACAAATTACAAGTTGTTTAAATCTAATCACGTGGTAAACTAAAATATAGAATTCAAAATGCTATGTATTGCAAGGAATCCAAATCGCTTTGAAATAAGACCATGGTCTTCCAAGTCTTTCTCTAAAACAGCCTAGTGTTTGTGTGGGCAAGTCTCAACACATGAGAAGAGATTTCCTAGAGAGAAAACTAAGAGAGAGTGGGCGGCTAGGTATAGAATATTAGTAGTAAATTTTTACCTTGTAAATTCAGCTTTTTTTAATGCATTCTATAACACTAGTATATATAGGCAATTAGCTAGGACATAAAATATGTTTTATTTACCTATTTTGTTTAATTATGTAATAATTATAATTAATTAAATACTTTTCAAAATTAACCAATTATAATTTTGACATTTATTTAATTCATTTTATTAATATTAATATCAATTTATCAATATTAACAAAATTGTCTCAATTTGATATAATACTCTCTTTTTGAGACTTTGCAATAAAAACCTCAAATTTTCTTTTATTTCTTTTCTCACCAAATATCAATAAATAATTTAACATTATTTATTTTCATTGACCTAGTCAATGTGATATTTTTATAATTAATAATTAAATTAATTATTCAAGACTACTAGGTTCATTTTGATAAGAGATGACATGGGGACCATGGATCATGAACTCAAGCTCCAATAATTTACCGTGAGTTTATTTATAACAAATAATCTCACTACCTTATTAACTCATCGTGACTCCAATATAGACTCAGAATTGCACTCTTGAATTCATAGAACGTTTTACATCAAATGTAAAAATACGTTATCCATTGTTATAACCATAAATGTTATTCAATCCTCTATAGATGATCTACTAATGAGATAGGTGCAAATTAATGTTTTACCACTCATTGGTATTTTACCCTTAACTCCCACTACGTTCCTTGTAAATGATATTTCCGTAAATTTAATTACATAAATGAGTACTATATCATTTAACACTTGAAACAAGTTATAAGGAAATCATCGTTTCACTTCTTAATCAGAAGCTATAGATTTCATATCTATGATAAATACTCCCACTCAATTATACTACCAAATCTCCAATATGCAAGTATAACCTAGTTCGTAGGGTAAGATGGTAACGAACAAATCAAAAGACTTGAATAATACAATTAGCAAAATATTAATCACTCAGAATTAAGATTGAATTGACCTATGGTCAACATTGTGATATGATTAGATTAGATGATAATGATACTTACTTATCTTGTAAATAATCAATATCGGACCAGTCCAATGTAATAAAATACATCTGATCTTATCTACTTGGTCAATGTCCTGGATATGACATCACACCAGATGTGTGAGTAGATTTTATCGTAGATTACCCAATCAGTAAAAATCAAGTGTACTGATTTAATCTGAAGACAAAATGCTTTTGAACATATAATTACAATTATAATCCACTATGGCCAATTCACTATAATTGTAAATATACATATGTTCAGAATTTTATAAACGTTTGTATTAATAATAATTAATCATGTAATAAAACAAGTAAACAACGCAATTTGATTGAACAAAAATGATTTCTACTACTTTATTGATAATGAATGAATTACATAAGAAATGCGGTTTTATAAGGGCATAAAACCCAACAATGGGATCTAAATCTCCCTTTTTTTCTTCCCTGCAAGTCAGCAACGAGGCACAGCAGGTTTCCTGCTTTTGATCGTAAAGGTTGTGTCAGGGATGGATTTGAGCCAATGGGTTTGTTTTTGTGGGGTCGATTTTAGACACTCCTCGAGTTTCTCATCTGGTACCTCTTAATTTGAAATCATACATACTTTGGTACCCTAGGGCCAAATTTGGAGAATTAAATTATATTATTGACCAAAATGCTCTCAATTATATGAGTTTTAACACTACTACAAAAAAGACATTTTAGGGCTCGCATTGCGTGCCTAAAAAAAATTTTAGGGCTCACCCCCACGAGCCCTCTATGGTAGAGCCTTAAAAAGTGATATTTTTTTTTATACGTGTCCTTAAAGATCCAGTTGAGTGCCTTTAAATAAAGCTTTTAGGGCTCTCTTCGCGCGCCTTAAAAGAATATTTTTAGGGCGTGCAATGTGAGTCCTTAAAAATTTCCTTGAGTGTCCTTAAACATAATAAACAAGCAGGTGTTCAATATTATTAGGACACACATTGAGTGCCCTTAAAAGTTAAATCTATTTTTTTATCAAAAAAATGCAGCTACATTTTTTTATTTTGTTCTAAGAAAATACATATGTTAAGCGTCCAAAATATATGATATATGTTAGATTTCTAAAATTTCAAAAGAAAATACTAAAAAAAAATTCAAAAGAAATTTAAATTTCTCATTAACATTGTGTAAGCTTATAACATATTTCATTTTGCTCTAACCAATTGTAATAATGACATCCCCATTCTTCTCGAACTTTGTCAATTTCTTGAATAATATATTGTTTGTCAGAGGTGAACTGAAATACAAAAATTTCATTAGAATTATATTAGTAATTATAATATCAAAACTTATAGAAAAATTATACTATATATATGTAGTTGTATATGTTGGATTAGCTTATACAGGATCTTTATTTATTTTCATGTATATGCAATATTAAACAAATTAATACGAGATAGCCTAAAACATGTTTCTAAAATTGAATTCAAAGAGAAACAAAGAATAGAATACTTACAGTATACGCAGCGGAATTAAAGAGTCCTTCCTTCAGTTTCTCTAACTCTTGTATCCTCTCTGTCGTAGAGTATTATCAAGAAACTGAACCGATCTTCTATTTTCTTCACAATCTTCCAATGTATCCTTAGAACCACCTAGACTAGTGTGGGTAATTCTCAACATATGAGATAGATATAGAAAGAAGAAGAGAAAATAACAAAGAGGCTTAGAAAAGGACTTGTGTTTAGAGAGAATCTAAAACTATCAGAAAATCTGACTTGTGACTTATCAGACTTCTGTTTTGACTTCTCTCTAAGCACTCCTTTTATAGACTCAATTAGGCCATTTAATTTAATTAAAATATCAATAAAATAACAGCCATTTTGAAACCCTAGGTCGAAATTATCATGGGCTATAGGCCCGTGAAATTTCTCATTTGATTATAAGCTCATTGGACTTAAAATCAAGGCCTGTATTATTTTCTATTGATTTAATTAATTAAATAATTATTTAAATCCTTTATCAAATTAATTATTTATAATTTGAACCTTGATTTAAATTTATTTATTAATTTAGATAGCAATTTATCTTAATTAATAAATCTACCATAATTTCTCTTTTCTTCTCAAAATTACACAACTATGTGAAACTATCCAAAATTGACCTGGTCAACTTTGATAATTCTAATTGATGATTAAATCAATTAATTGAGACTATCTAGATGATTTTATCCAATGTACAATGGGGACCATGGGCCTATGAAATCAAGCTCCAATAAGTTATCATAAATCTAGCAAATAAATTTACTAACTTATTAATTCCTCGTGACTTCACTATAGACTTGGAATTGCACTCTTGAATTCATAGAACGCTCTATAACAAATATAGATACGCTATTAATTATCCATTGTTACAACCATAATTTTCACACAATCCTCTATAGACGGTCTACAATGAGATAGGACTAAAATACCGTTTTACCCCTCATTGTATTTTATCCTTAAAACACTTAGTTCCTTGTAAATGATATTTCAGTAAACTAATTTAATTACTGAAATGAGATGCCTATCATTTAACACCTTGAACCAAACTAAAAGGAAACCATGATTTCACTTCTTCATCAAAAGCTATAGATGTTCATATCTATGATTAACACTCCCACTCAATTATACTACCGAGTTCCCAAGATGTAAGTATGGGCTAGTCCGTAGGGTAAGCTGGTAACGAACAAGTCAAAGAACTCAAATAATACAATACGTTAGAATACTAACCACTCAGAATTGAGATTGAATTGACCTATGGTCAACTATATGATATGACTAGAATAGATAATAACGGTATGTTTACTTATCTTATCAATTGTCAATATCGGTCTTGTCCGATGTAACAAATATATCCGATCTTATCTACTTTGCTAATGTTCTAGAAAGAACATAACACTGTAATGTGTAAGTAGATCATATCGTAGATTGGCAAGTCAGTGTAAATCCAGTGCACTGACTAATCTTAGGACTAACTTATTTTGAACATATAATCATATTTATATTCCACTGTGATTACGTCACGATAAATAAGATTAGCTATATGCTCAAGATTTAATAGAAGTTTATATTAAACAAATAATCATGAAAATAAAATATGTGAGCAAAGTGATTGACCAAGTCAAAAAATGATTTCTATTTTTTTATTGATAATAAAATGAGATTACAAAGAATTTGGGTTTTAATTAAGGCATAAAACCCCAACAAACTCCCACTTGCACCAATTGAAACTAATGCCTTAATTCTACTAATCCCATTTCCTTGATATGCTTATCAAATGTAGCTTCTGGTAGTGTCTTTGTAAACGGATCCGCAAGATTGTCTTCAATTGCAATCTTCATAACCTTCACATCTCCCCTAGCCACATATTCTCGAATAATGTGATACTTCCTTTCTATATGCTTACTCCTCTTGTGACTTCGAGGTTCTTTCGAGTTGGCTATCGCTCCTGTATTGTCACAAAACAACACAAGCGGTTTATCTATTTCTGGAATAACACCAAGATCCGAATAGAACTTCTTTAGCCAGACTATTTCCTTAGCTGCTTCTGACGCGGCTATGTACTCAGCCTCCATGGTGTAATATGAGATTTCTGACTGCTTTACGCTTCTCCAATTCACAGCTCCACCCCCAAGAGTAAACACCATTCCAGAAGTAGACTTCCTATCATCGACATCAGTCTAAAAATCTGAATCGGTGTAGCCTACAGGGTTCAGAACACCACCCTTGTAGACTAACATATAATCCCTAGTCCGTCTCAAATACTTTAGGATATGCTTAACTGCTATCCAATGTTCCGGTCCTGGGTTTGACTGATACCTGCTCACTACTCCCACTGCATAGCAGATATCTGGTCTGGTACACAACATGGCATACATCAGACTCCAACTGCAAATGCGTAAGGAACTTTTCTCATTGCATCTTCCTCTTCAGGAGTCTGGGGAGACTGCTTCTTTGAAAGATGAATTCCATGGCGGGACGGTAGATGCCCTTTCTTGGAATTTTTCATTGAGAAACGTTCAAGCACTTTATCAATGTAAGCTGCTTGAGATAGAGCTAAAAGTTTGTTCTTTCTATCCCTGATGATCTGGATACCTAGAACATAACTTGCTTCACCCAAATCCTTCATCTGGAATTAAGTGCTCAGCCAATTCTTCACATCTGATAATTTCTTAACATTGTTCCCAATGAGTAAGATATCATCTACATAAAGAACCAGAAATACCACTATTTGATTTGCCTTCAGTTGGTAAACACATGGCTCATCAATATTTTGTTCAAAGCCATAGGTTTTGATTATTTCATCAAACCTAAGATTCCAGGAACGAGAAGCTTGCTTAAGTCCATAGATGGACCTATTTAACTTACAAACTTTTCCTTCTTGTCCAAATACTTTAAATCCTTCTGGCTGATCCATATAAATGACTTCGTCAAGCTTTCCATTAAGAAAAGCTGTCTTGACGTCCATTTGCCAGATCTCATAGTCGAGAGCGGCTACTATGGATAGGAGGATGCGAATGGATTTGAGTATGGCTACCGGACTAAAAGTTTCCTCATAGTCCACGCCTTCTCTTTGGGTATAACCCTTTGCCACTAATCGAGCTTTATAAGTCTCGATATTTCCATCAACACCTCGTTTCTTCTTGTAGATCCACTTGCACCCAATGGCCCTAAAGTCACTAGGTGCTTCCACAAGATCCCAGACGGAATTTGAGTACATAGACTCCATTTCCTATTTCATGGCTTCGAGCCATAGTTCCTTTTCAGTGCTAGCCATTGCCTGTTTGAAAGACAACGGATCATCATCACTAGTGTCACCAACAACCATATTGGCTTCACCATCCAAACCATATCGAACTGGGTTCCTAGAAACCCTCCCACTACGACGAGGCTTCGTGACTGTTTGCTCAGGAATAGTGGTACTTTCTTCATTTAAATCGACTTGCGTCGGTTGTACATGAAGAGTGGGAATTTCATCATCGACTTGTGTTGATGACGATGGAACATTGGTTGGAGTCAATTCTTTAACCATCTCCTCTAAAAACTACTTTGCTGCAAGGTTTAAAGTTCTGGACATAGTCATTTTCCATAAAAGTAGCATTTGTAGAAGTAAACACTTTCTTTTCTGAATGACTATAGAAAAGTCCACCCCGAGTACCTTTAGGATAGCCAACAAACATGCAAACTTCAATTCGTGGTTCTAGCTTTCCATCCTTTTTCCTCAGGACGTGAGCGGGACACCCCCAGATTCTATAATGGCGTAAACTAGGTTCATGACCATTCCAGTGTTCTAAAGGTGTTTTGGGATTGATTTTGACGGCACGACATTGAGAATGTCATTCCCGGTTTTAATTGCATGTCCCCAGAACGAAGTTGGTAGAGTTGAGTAACTAAGCATGCATCTAACCATTTCCAATAAAGTTTTGTTTCGGCGTTCCGTTACACCATTTTGTTGCGGAGTACCTGGGGCAGTAAGTTGTGATAAAATCCCAAGTTCAGTTAAATGATCTTGGAACTGCATATCCAAATATTCTCCACCCCTATCAGATTGTTAGATCTTTAACGTTTTGCCTAATTGGTTCTGAGCCATTGCTAGGAATTCCTGAAACTTTGAAAATGTTTCTGATTTCCTATGCATTAGGTAAAGACATGAGTGTCTAGAGTAATCATCAATGAAAGTGACGAAATACTCAAAACCACCCTTGGCTTGTACATTCAAAGGTCCACAAACATCTGAATGCACAAGACCAAGTGGTTCTTTGGCCCTATCACCCTTTGCAGAGAATGGACGCTTGGTCAGTTTGCCTTCTAGACAAGATTCACAGACATGTAATTCACCTAAGGTGAGTTCCCTCAAAGGTCCGTTCTTTGTAAGTCTTTGAATCCTATCATAGCCAATGTGACCTAGTCTCAAGTGCCATAAATACGTCATATTAGTGTTATCGGTCTTTTGACGTTTATTGGTCCTAGGTTTAGCTACTTTGAATAAATCATTATTAAGAGTGTGGGGTTCATTAGGTCACATAATATAAAGCCCGTTTTCCAAACATGCAATACACAATTGTGATCCATTGAAGGAAATAGATATATTAGAACTTGTGAAAGTCATAACAAATTGTTCTAATTGCAACATGGAAACTGAAATTAAATTTCTACTAAAATCCAGAATAAAAAATACATCTTTTAAAATTAAGTATTTATTTCTGAACTTCAGACGAGCTATTCCTCTAGCTTGGACCTTAACGAACGCTCCGTTCCCAACTCTAAGCTTTAAGCCGCCTTCGTCCACTTCCTCCCACGATTCAAGAAGCTGTAAAGAGTTACAAACATGGTTGGTCGATCCAGAATCAATAATCCAAACAGATTTATCACTATCTAAAACACATGTTTCCAAGATAAATGAACTATAATCATTACCTTTGTTTTTATATGCTAGAAACTTGGGGCAATCTTGTTTCCAATGCCCCATCTCTTTGCAGTGAAAACATTTACCTTTACCTTTCTTGTTTTTCTTGTTTTTCCCCTTAGACGTCTGTGCACTTGGTTGTGCACTCGCCTTTGCAGCCTTTGCAGGCTTGGGGTTGTTGTTTTGCCCACCTTTCCTCTTATTTCTGGCTTTTGAAGACGAAGCTTGGTTAGCTTCAGCCTTAGCTAGATGTGCAGCAACATCAATAGTCTTATTTTCACCTCCTTTACTAGGTCCACCCATGACAGGTTCAATAATCTGAAGCTCGTTCATGAGCTGCGTCAGACCATAGTTGAGTTGAGCACGAACGTGCAGACACGGTGCCATCCGAGAATTTACGGTGCCATCACGAACGTGCAGAGTTGGTGCTATCCAAGCATTTACGGTACCATCACTAACGTGCGAACACGGTGCTCGTTCTGGGGATTCCTCAATCATGACGAATTCAAAGTTGTCACCAATAAACTCTATGTTGATATTCTGCCTCCAATTAAGGAAGTTTTCTCCAGTGAGTTTCTCCATCAAAAGTTGAGAAAGGATGGGAGTAGACACAGACACTACTTAACTTAAAACTACAAATTATCAATAAAATAGAAATCAATCACATTTGCTCAATAAAACTTCTATTCACACAAATTTCAAGAAATAGCACAACATATACAAAAAATATGTAAGATATGAGAAAAAATACCAAAAACAATCATATCTTTATTTCTTTAGGTTTTTAACTAATCTATGATATCCGTGTCCCGGTTGGCGAGATTCAAAAATACCACTAGTTAAATAGAGTTGTAAGCTCATTTAATAATGGACACCATTATTAACAACCTACTACTCGATCAAAATAAGAAAACAAAATATCTTATTTTATGAGCTAGACCCACGGTTTCAATAATCATAGATTTAATCCTAGTTGTCACCGTAGGGGTGAGTCTAGTAGAATTTGACCTGTAATTATCTATCTTTCGAGATCTAACCTTGTCAAAATAACTAATGAACACCTTCTGTAGGGGAACGAATCAAAGCGCCTCGAGGCCCCATTAAGCTATTGACTATGTTAAACCAACGGTGGAGATTGAATAAAATTCTTAAAAAGAGCTCATTATAAAATTAAAATAGAATTTTTATTATTTATTTTTAGAAAATTAATGACTATGGTTTTCCCAAAAAAAAATTAAACAGATTAAATTTTTTATTTTTTTTTAAAACCAAAGTCCTATAATTTCTTATTAATTCTAAAGTGTCACATTGAAACAAATTCAATTAATTTAGAATTAATTTGTTGCTAATCAATATTTAGGTTTAACCAATATAATGAACCTATACAATTAAGTCAAACTCAGGTAAATGGGCCTTAACAATTGGGCTTGTATGGAGGAGGGCTGGGTCCAGTATGTCGTTCCCACTACAAAGGCCCCTATCTTCCATACAAGATCCAAAAGACAGGAACTTAAACATTCGTTTTATTAATTGTTATTAAATGATTAGGCCCATTATAGTCATGCAAAGAAAATGGGTCTTCACAAGTGGAATCACCCACAAGAGAGGAATTTAAACTTTACATTTTCGAATGGGCCCAAATAAAACCTATCATTTTATGAATATTTTATTTGGCAAAATACCATATATCTAACAAACATATGGGCCACTATATGCATCTAAGCCCAATTGCAAAAATACCACATATAGTGCAAACATACATGTTATAATTGGATGGGCCTAATCATGTTACTATATGAGCAATTCTATGAATTTATGCAAAAATACCACAATTTATTTTGTACGCCCTGATTTTCCCACGGGCTGATTAGCAAGCTGAGTTGCGGCCTAATCATGGTTATCTCGTGGACATCCCCAAGACCGGAGCTTCCGTCATAAGGTCGTACCTCCTTAGCTCGAGGAATCCCAAGGGTTCGCCAAGATCGCCCAAGACTTGAGTCTGGACTCTGAAGGCCGAAGGTCGAGTTAAGTATCCAGCTCATGGTACGAGCTAAGTATGGAGGCTATGGCCCTTTGTAAAGTCAACACACGCAAGGTAAACGTGCATATATCAGACATCACATGTCTGATATGCCCCTGACTTCTCGGACATGCAACAGGAACGTGCGTATTCAGACACCCACGACTGGGTTGGGCCGTGCGGCCCATTATCTCCTTACCTATCGATTTGACCACACTTATGTGTCAGGTTTAGGAATTAATCATGAATGTCACAGAGTTGATATGATAGGTAAGAAGGTCACGGGATGACCTTCTTACCAACTCCCAGGTGCCTTCTCCTATAAATATAGAGAGCCTGGGAGTTGATAGGGGTTGGATTATCTCTTGTAAGAAATATCCTGTAATCATATTCCCATAATAGAGCAATAATATTGACTAGTGGAGTAGAAGGATTTTAACCTTTGAACCACTTAAAAACCGTGTCTTGAGTCACCTTTCCATTTCCTAAGATCGTATATCTGTTTCGGTTCATTATTAGCACTAATCCCTTTCTCTTCCTTTCTTAAATTACCTGTTGACGAAGAACCGCGTCAACAGTTTGGTGCTTTCATTGAGAGCAAGTCCGATTCAGTGCTATCGCAAACATCCAACTATGGTGACAACTCAATCCAGGCACGGTAACGAGGCAGAGCAACATGATGGGCAGGAGGCTCATCATACTGCCACCCCTGGTGAACAAGTTCCTGAAGTCCAGCAGCGGCCAGGAAAACTGCCGGCGGGCCAAGACGACACCGGAAGTTCGGCGCCTCGGCCGCCTAACCCGAACCCATGTTATTACACTGCAGTGGAAATGGAGAATTCTCAGCTGAAGAGCCAGCTAGCAATAGCTAGTCAGCAGATCAAGGATGTGCTGGCCCGATTACCCCCACTCACAATCGAAATTAACGTCAGAGAGAGGCAAGGCGAGGCTTCTAAGTCTCGCCGGGGTAATCGGTCCAGGCGTAGCAGTTCAAACAGACTTCCGACGCCCAACTCCACTCCTTCATCACACCATCAAGAGGTAGACTTCAGAGGAATGCCTAGAGCCGAACAACAGTAGTACAGTCGTTCGGTCAGAACGTCGACTCCTAGCTCCCAACCATCCTCGAGCGCGCCCAAGAGAGCTCGAGGAAATTTGGGGAGGGCTCACAGCATCAGCCCGTCCCCAACAACCGTCCTGCGCCTCGTTCAGATCGCCAGGCGCGGGACCAGCGGGTTGGCAGGGCCGAAAGGCCCCCACCGAATCTAATCCGACCTGACGGAACCAGGATCGCCTCTCCAGACAGGCATACTCCGTCTCCGATCAGGTATCCGTCTCCTCCTCGACCCGTTCGAGATATTCCTACCTACGGAAATAGCGGGAGAGATCCGCCATCAGCTGGACCTTCCCGGCGTAGCAGGGCGCCAGGGGAAAGGCCAGGTCCTCACCACCAAAGGCGGACTCCAAGCCTATCTAGCACGAGCCACTGGACCGACAGTCGCCAGAGTAATCTATCTGGGGGAGACCTGCGCCAGCGTTTGAGTTCGGCGCAAAGTCCTCGAGTCACCCAAGGAGGCGACCTTCGAGATCGCCTCAACTCCCATAGAGGGGAGCAGGTGGGAGGAGATAGCCACGCTCGCTTAGGGGGGGCCCTGTCCGAGGTACGTAACGGAGGG
Organism: Humulus lupulus; assembly: GCF_963169125.1. Classification (NCBI taxonomy): domain Eukaryota; kingdom Viridiplantae; phylum Streptophyta; class Magnoliopsida; order Rosales; family Cannabaceae; genus Humulus; species Humulus lupulus. The sequence continues at coordinate 200,963,274 of NC_084802.1, forward strand.
AATGCCCCAAATAACCTATCTCAAGATAGGAGGGGCAATAACCCACCAAATATGTACAATGGATCTGGAGCTGTTGAACAGCCCCGGAATAACCAAGGACACCAGGACCAAACCCTCGAATGCCTAACTCAGATGGAGGAGCTGATGAGGAAGCTCCTGACGGAGAAAGAAAAAGATGAGTACAATTCAGGGGACGAGATGGAACTCTTCGCCCCCAGTATAGCAGCAACGACGTACCCATCTGGTTTCCGTATGCCTCACTTGTCAAAGTTCAATGCGAACGGAGACCCATCGAACCATCTAGGGATGTTCAACACCCTCATGATGGCCCATAACATTGGCCCCGAGCTGAGATGTTTAATCTTCCCTTCCACACTGACTGGACCTACCAGGTAGTGGTTCAAACAAGGTAAAAAGCAGTCAATCAGTTCCTGGAAGACTTTCTTGACAGATTTCAAAAGGGCATTCCGAGCCTCTCAGGCCGCCCGCATTCAGGCCGACTCCCTGGCTAACGTGAGGCAGCAGCCCGGTGAGACTCTGAAGGCCTACCTGAGCAGATTTGTGAACGTCACTGATCGAGCCAGAGATGCGGATGATAGCTCCAAGCTCATGGCCATGAGAACTGGAATCCTCGTTGGAGGAGATCTCTGGAAGGATATACAAAGGAAGGGATTTAGTTCGGTTAACGAATTCCTTAACAGGGCCCAAGAATGGATTAACTTGGAGGAGGCCGAAGCATCAGCTGCGGGAACCAGCCAGGCCCCCGAAAAGACCGCTGGAGTGGGGACGGAGGTCGTGGCACCGACCCAGAACGTCACACAGAACAACCAGCTAGGAGGAGGCAAAAGAAAGGGGAATGGTGAAGGCAGCCAACACGGCCAAAAGAAGAATAAGTCCATAGACAAGTTTAAGCCCATCTACGCGACTTATACCGAGCTCACCCAGTCTAGGGAGAATATCTTCCTAGCCAACTCTACCCGAGTCCCCTGGAAGAGGCCGGAGCCATTAAAGCACCACAAGGGGAAGAGAAACGCTTCCAAGTTTTTCCGTTTTCATAACGATGTTGGCCACAATACTGACAATTGTAGACATCTAAAGGATGAGATCGAGATGCTCATTCGAGCCGGCCCCTTGGCTCAATACGCACGGAACAAGGTTCCAGCAAGTCGACCTGCCCCTGAAGTCCCGGCCAGTTAGCCCGGGTCTCAGGTAGACCAGGATGTACCTCCTCCTGTGGTAGGAGGAGAGATATCCACCATCTCTGGAGGTCCGCACATGGCTAGCACGAGCAGAGGCGCCCAGAAGAGATACGTGAATGAACTAAAGGCTCATAACGGAGTGGAGTTCGTCCCGGAACAGCGTCAATCAAAGCAGCAGCGGTTGGAGAGGCAACCAATCATTTTTACGGAGGAAGATGCGGGCCATGTCCAGTTCCCTCACAATGATCCTCTGGTCGTAGTAGTCCAACTCGCCAATAGGAGAGTGAGGAGGGTACTGATAGACAATGGGAGTTCGGTGAACCTTCTATTCCGATCCACCTTGGAGAAGATGGGTTTGACTGTCGCCGAGCAGAAGGAAACCTCCATGATGTTGTATGGTTTTTCGGGAGAAGGATCAGCAGCGATAGGGACGATCGAGCTGGTGATCACCCTAGGTGAAGGATCTCGGACAGTCTCCAAACTCCTCGAGTTCGTGGTCATTGACTACTTCGCTGCCTGCAATGCCATTTTGGGACGACCTACGATCATAGCTTTCGAGGCCGTCACGTCCATTCGCCACCTAGCGATGAAATTCCTTACTTCGACGGGAATCTGCACTATCCATGGCGATCAGCTCGCTGCCAGGGAATGCTACAACATTTCCATGAAGGGAAAATCTAAACCCAGGCAGCTGGCAATGGCCATTCAAGGTGAAGAGGAATCTCAGGAACCCTTGGTAGATCCTGAGATTGAAAAACCTCAAAGCACCGAGGGGGAAAATGTCGTCTTAAGTGAGGATATTGACCCCCTAATAGGCGAGGACAGATCCGAGCTCCAGGCGATTGAGGAGCTCGAGGAAGTGAACATTGATCCGCAGAATCCGTCACGGACGGTCAAGCTCACGAAAAACCTCTGTGGCAAGAGGAAGGCGGAGCTGACCAAGTTTCTGCGAGGTAACCTGGACGTGTTTGCTTGGTCCCATGATGACATGGTGGGAATCAGCCCCAGTGTCATCATGCATACACTTCATCTAGATAAAAGCGTTCCCGACAAGTCCTAGAAGCAAAGGCGTTTAGGAACAGCTCGAGCTGAAGCCCTAGAGGAAGAGGTAGCCCGGCTAAAAAAATGTGGCTTTATCCGTGAAGCCAAGTTTCCAATATGGATTGCCAATCCCGTGCTGGTCCCGAAGCCTAACGGGAAATGGCAGACCTGCATCGACTTCTCTGACCTGAATAAAGCCTGCCCCAAGGATTGCTTTCCATTGCCCAGGATTGATCAGTTGGTAGATGCCACGGCAGGGCACGAGCTCATGTCCTTTATGGACGCGTACTCAGGCTACAATCAGATCGCGATGAATCCGGCGGACCAGGAACACACCAGCTTCATGACCCCGACTAACGTCTATTGTTACAAGGTCATGCCGTTCGGTCTGAAAAACACCGGAGCTACCTACCAAAGGCTAGTAAATAGAATGTTCGCAGACCATATCGAAAAAAACATGGAAGTGTACGTTGATGACATGCTAGTCAAGTCAAAGACAGCCGATAACCATGTTTCCGACCTGGAAGAATGTTTTAAGATACTACGGGAATATGGCATGAGGCTCAATCCACAGAAATGCACTTTTGGAGTCGCGTCAGGGAAATTCCCGGGGTTCATAGTCAATACCCGAGGAATCGAGGCAAACCCCGACAAGATCAGATCACTACTCGAACTTCCTTCGCCCAGGTCACGAAAAGATGTCCAAGGCCTGACAGGAAGAGTGGCAGCCCTCAACCGGTTTATTTCCAAGTCCACCGATAAGTGTTTTCCCTTCTACAACCTGCTCCGAGGAAACAAGAGGTTTGAATGGACAGTAGAATGCGAAAGCGCATTCCTCGACCTGAAGGCACATCTGGCTGAGCCGCCCGTGCTATCCAAACCCAAGGCAGGAGAGTCCCTTTTCCTCTACCTGGCTGTCACTGAGGACGCAGCTAGTGCCGTACTGGCACAAGAAGAGGACCGAGTTCAGAAGCCAGTCTACTACATCAACAAGAGACTTCTCGGGGCTGAATCCCGATACCCGTTGATGGAGAAATTGGCATTCTTCCTTATCATAGCTTCGCGAAAGCTCAGGCCGTACTTCCAGTCCCACTCGATTCACGTCATGACCGATCAACCTTTAAGGCAGGTTTTGCAAAAACCTGAAGCATCAGGACGTTTGTTAAAGTGGGTCATCGAACTCAGTCAGTTCGAGATTCTATACACTCCGCGAACTGCTATAAAAAGTCAGGCCCTGGTCGATTTCATGGAAGAGTGCACGGGATTCCAGGAGGATCCCGCAGAAAACTCACCCCAAATCAGCTCGCCCCAGGCTTCATGGAGGGTCTTTGTAGATGGTTCATCCAACGAGAACGGCTCCGGAGCTGGAATCATCTTGATATCCCCCGAGGGACATAGATTCCACTCGACACTGAGATTCGGATTCAAAGCCTCCAACAACGAGGCTGAATATGAAGCTTTGCTGGCAGGACTGAAGATAGCCCAGGAGTTGAAGGCAAGCTCCGTCCAGTGCTTCAGTGACTCCCAGCTCATGGTAAACCAGGTCCTGGGAAAATATCAAGCACGGGGACCCAAGATGGCCGCCTATCTGGTGAAGGTAAAAGTTGAGCTGTCCGCATTTGAGCGAGGCTCGATCGAACAGATACCTCGGGAGTAGAACGCTAACGCAGACGCTCTTGCCAAGCTTGCCACCTCTGGGGAAACGGAGACCCTAGGTCTAGTACCAGTTGAATTCTTGGAGAAACCAAGCGTAGAAGATGTCAGGACGGAGGTTGAGATGATCGATGCCAGGCCGACCTGGATGACCCCCATCCTTGAATATCTCGTTGAGGGAAAGCTACCTGAAGGACGTAACGATGCTCGGCGAGTCATGTACCAAGCTCCTAGATATACGATAGTCGATGGGGTGTTGTACCGACGTGGGCACTCCCTACCTCTCCTCCGGTGTGTTCTTCCAGGCGAAGCAAAGGCCATCCTGCAGGAAGTGCACGAAGGATTTTGCGGAGACCACACTGGGGGGCAGAGCTTGGCCTTAAAGGTCCTAAGGCAGGGGTAATACTGGCCAACTCTGTCCAAAGACTCGATCTCATACGTGAAGAAGTGTGACAAGTGCCAGCGATTCACCGCAGTTTCCCGAGCTCCTCCAGTCGAGCTGAAGATGATCTCGTCCCAATGGCCGTTTTTCATTTGGGGAATAGACTTGGTTGGCGTCCTCCCCACTGGAAAAGGTGGGGTCTGTTACGCCGTGGTAGCCATCGACTACTTTACGAAGTGGGCTGAGGCAGAACCTTTGGCAACAATAACGTCCAAAAAAGTGCTTGACTTCGTGGTTAAGAGCATTATCTGTCGGTTCGGCCTGCCTAAGAAGATCGTTTCCGACAACGGCACTCAGTTCGACAGCGACCTGTTCACCGAGTTTTGTGAAAGATACGGAATCGTAAAAAGTTTCTCCTCTGTGGCCTATCCTCAGGCTAATGGCCAGGTCGAAGCTGTCAACAAGACCCTAAAGGCGAGCCTCAAGAAGAGATTAGACGAAGCAAAGGGGGTCTGGCTAGAACAGCTCCCCTAGGTCCTATGGGCATACCAGACCTCGCATCGAACTCCTACGGGTCATACTCCCTTTTCCCTAACCTTTGGGAGTGAGGCAGTCCTCCCCGTGGAAATTAAAGTGCTTTCACATAGAGTCCAGTCTTACGACCAAGATCGAAACCACGAGCTCCCGTGCAATTTCCTCGATCTAGTTGATGAAAGGCGAGAGGATTCGCAACTCCAGCTCGCCCATTATCAGCAGAAAATCACTCGCTACTTCAACACCAAAGTCAAAAAAACGCGCCTTTAGCGTTGGCGACTTGGTCCTAAGGAGAGTTTTCCTGGCCGGGAAAGATCCCAAAGATGGAGTTTTAGGACCAAACTGGGAAGGACCATACCAGGTCATCGAAATCATTAAGGAGGGAACTTATAAGTTAGCTCGACTTGATGGAGGGGCGGTCCCGCGGACTTGGAACGCCATCCACTTAAATAAATATTATCAATGATTCACTTGTAAGGCTTGGAAGGCCATTTTTTATGTATGAATGAGAATCAGATTTTTGTACATGTTTGCAAGTGTAATCTAAAGTAACCACGAAAGACCCTTTCCCAGTTACTTGGGGGGCATATGGTGCCTGGATATAACCAGGTCTCCTTAAAACTTAGAAGTTGATTTAAATCTATTGATCGTTGTTCTTCTTCAAGAGCCCGAGATATGGATAAAAGTTAACACAAACTAAGTTTTCAAATTAAGTTCCTGGTCCTAACCGGGTCATAAAACTTAGAAGTTGATTTAAATCTATTGATCGTTGTTCTTCTTAAAGAGTCCGAGATATGGATAAAAGTTAACACGAACTAAGTTTTCAAATTAAGTTCCTGGTCCTAACTGGGTCATAAAACTTAGAAGTTGATTTAAATCTATTGATCGTTGTTCTTCTTAAAGAGCTCGAGATATGGATAAAAGTTAACGCGAACTAACCTTTAAAAAAAAAAGTTGTAACCAAAATGCGTAAAGGCAAGAAAGAGGATCAATTAAAAGCGTTAAATCAAATTGTCTCGAGGTGAAAGCACCTCATGCAAAGGTTACATAAAAAGTATTTAAAAATATTGAGGGGCACAAGAGAAGAAACGCCCTAAGCTCCGCCAGGTGGCCCCTTGGAGGTCGCCGTCTCGCCTTGCTCAACTGCGCCAGAACCATCCCCGATCTCCGAGGGCGCTTCTTTATCAAGGCGAGCTTGGAACTTCACCAGCAAGTGCTCCCAGAGGCTCACTGACATGAAGGAGAAGTCTGCATCTGGATTGTAGACCCAGCAATGGTAGAACAGATCTTCCATGGAGTTTTCCGAAGTTGTCCGCTTGGCCTCTAGGGCAGCCTGGGCGACCTGGACCTCAGTCTTCGCGGCATCTAGGTCTGTCCGCGAGGTGACGAGAGAGGCCTCGAGCTCTTGGACCTTCGAGCGGGTTTTTTCCAACTCGACCTGTGAGGCCGCCAAGGCATCCTTAGCCGCCTGCAGGGTGGTCTGGTGCTCGCTCCTCTTGTCCTCGAGCTGAGTTTTGGTCCTGACGATGCTCCGGTGAAGGCAACGGCGCTCTGCGAAGTTGAAAAGACAATCGCCTTAGAAAAAAGGGAAAGGAAAAGCATAGCAAAGTGTAATGATAAAAACCACAAAAAAGTAAGCTAGCTTACCGTCATGGCCATGCCCAATGAAGACTCCAGCACGCCCACCGGGCTCAGTGTCTCGATGGCCCGTAGCTCTTTCTCAGTGAACCTGTATATGTGGCTGACGGCGTAGTTTGCCAACTTATACACCGTTCCCCGGAAGGCCTCGAGGATCTTCTCCAGGTCCTGGGAATTGACTGGGATGCGTACATCGGAGGGTACAACCGCCGAAGTTCCGAGCTCCGTTCCTGCTTCCCGGGCGGCGGCTGGAGCTCGCGGGGGCGGTGGAGGCATGTTGCTTCCCCCTGCAGCAGCAAGAATCTCTCCCGCGACCTGGGCAGCTGGGGTTTTCTCCTTCTTCTTTGTCGGAGACTTGGTGGGGACCCCAGAGGCGTTCTTGGACGTCCAGAGCCTTTACATTTTTGACCCAGCTGAGGGGTTCCCCCCGAAGACCGCACCTCGGAGGCTCTCCTCGGGCTGAGACATTTCTTCTGTCAAAACAAAAACATGGTTAGTACGAGTTAGCAGCCATACAGATACAAAAACAAAGGGGTAAAGATAAAAAGTATATGAATACAAAGGGAATCCTACCCCCCGAGCTCGAAGAAGAATCTAAGTCGATTACTTCCCGAACTGGCGCAGGTTCTGGCTCCGAGGCTGACTCAGGGCTAGATTCCTCTACATATTGCCTAAGCCCCGGAGCTACGGCACCCCACCGGAGTGATGGCCATGTCCGAAGGTTAGTCCCATACTCCTCGAATAGGATCGACCTAATGGCTAGGGTATTATCTACTACTACGGTAACCCTAGGCCGGCTATCTTGGTAGTCCAGCACAAGTCGGTCGACACAATGGAGCAGGGTGGTATTCAGGTCTGAATCACTTCGGTGACGATGGACGAGCTGCCTAGGATTGAACTTAGCCAGCGGGGGGTCTGCTGTGGCCCTATCTAGACTCCTAAACATGTAAGGGTTACCTTGGCCAGAAGGACCCGCGGCTGCTCCGGATTGGATCCTCTCCTTGCCCATCCTCTGGGCGACCTCCAAGGTCCGCTTCCTATTCCTCATGAGGGGAACTTCGTCACCCTTGTCCTCCTCATCTTCATCTCCCACGACCTCCTCCACGATGATGGGTCTGGTGTCGCGAGCTAGGGTAAGCCCCCGAGGCCTCCTGAGGTTCAAAGTCTGATTTGGAAAAATCAGCTTGCAGGCTATCATCGTCTCGTCTGTTACGAGCACGCGGTAATCTTTCTCGCTGGGGGGCAAGCCCGCCAGCGTCTCGTGTTGGGCCCCGAGGGTCACAGATTTCTCTGTCCTCGCGAAGATGGCGGCAGAATTAGTCTAGGTCAGAAAGGGGTACGGGAGGAGTTGAAACGACACTTAACTTACGAGCTAAGGATGAAAAACACTTACGAGGACGATTGAAGTAGTGGAGCTCGCAGTTCCTAAACCCCGTCGACATGAAGAATTTATCCTTGAAGTCGTTGGGGTGGCTGGGCAGCTCGATGACTGCAACCGTATTGGGGAATCGAGTTAAGTAGTAAAACCTGTCACCTCGCCCCCGCTGATCTGGGCTGGCCTTGAGGCAGAAAAAGTATAAAATGTCCGCTGGAGTGGGGATGTAACGCCCTACTCCCTTAGAGCCGTCACTAAGTGTGTTTAAAATTGTGCCTCAACTCGCTAATTGAGGTTTTAAATCAAAAACGTGTAACTAAACCATAATTAAAAGAAAACATTAGAGAAAGTAGATTTCATTGCTATTCATAAAAGTTTACACTTGGGATCCCAAAACAAAGTTTAGAAAATATTTACAACACAAAACTAATCAGAGTCGACTAGACGACAAAACCTAAGTTCCCTTACAAACATCTCCCAAAATCCCCTAGCTGTGGCAGCGAGGCTGGGCGGACATGTACACGCCGCCTCACGCCAGCTGTGCTCATGGTTGGTTGATCTTCTCTTTACCCTTACCTGCACCAGAGAGCATCTGTGAGCCGAAGCCCAGCAAGAAAACCCAAAACAGATAACATATGCAAAATACAAGTCAAACATATAAACAGGCCACTAATGGCTATACACATACGGCCTAGCCGCCCAGGCGTTTACCAAGCCCTAGGCTCGCAGACAACGCCGTGAGGATATCCCAGGTATCCTTTTAGGGACACACTCTGGAAACTCGCACCCCTCGTGCTCAACGCTGCTCCCGGCCCTTTGCCGTTCTCGGCCTTGCACTCAACATGTTTGATGCCGTTCCCAGCCCCACACCGTTGCCGGTCTACACCGTTCCCGGCTCTTGCCGATCACACATATAATATCAAACACCATGTAGCAACAAGCACAGAATTCAAACATAAACAAATAAAGAGCCATGCTATGCAATACCAACATATATATATATAGCTCGGCCCTGCATATCACTTCTGTTCAATACAATGGGCTCAGCCCTGCACACGAGCTTTTATGGAAACAGGGGTTTCCTTACCTGAGTTCCGAGCTTCCTGAGCACCGATGCCCCGAGCACAGTCCGCTAACGTGAGCCTTGCCGAAACCCTAGTCACAACACATAACAATATCCGACCATCAAATTCCAACCCAACAAATAACCTCGAACCGTAACCCTAACCTCCGGGATCTTGAATTCTATCACTCCGAGTGATAAAATCCATCCCGAGCCTTCCCCTTAAAGTTCCCAAGTCAAAAATATCATTAAATTCCTCACTAAAACTAAGGGCCGCGGCCCCACCCCCTAGAGCTGCGGCTAGCCTCAAAACAGAGGCTAGCTCTCCACTGACCAACACGCGGGCCGCGGTGCGCCCTGCAAGCGCCGCGGCGTGCCCGAATTCCTTCAGCCTCCCACAGCTGTGCGCGCATGCGGGCCGCGGCACAACCCTCCTAGGGTCGCGGTACTAACAACAAACCCAGAATTTCCATTAACTTTTCATCCCTTCTTCAAGCCAATTATCACCAAAACCAAACTAAGACTCCTAAATATTCAACACAGTTACTCCAGCACAGAAACAACATCAAAACCTCATCAAAGCATGCTTCAAAACTTAGCTAAAACACCCAAAGATAAAGCAAGCTTAACTACATGCAAACCTCTAAACCAGCAGAAAATTAAAGACTAGACCTTAGTGTTTAAAGCTTACCTTGCTGAGCTTAATCCCAGAATTTTGATCCTCAATCCCAAAGCTTCAAGCCCCTAGAGTTTCCCAGCAGAACCCCTTCAATTTTCCAAGCAATTCCTTTAAGTTTCTTCAAGTTTAGCCTTAGAGAGAGTGAAAGAGAGAGACAAAAAGCTATTTCTCAGTTCCAAGGAAGATATAAGTCGGTTTCCCTCAGTTTCTGTACAGTTCCATTTCATTTATTTGTTTTATATGACTTAAGTCTAAAGGTTACCTCAAGGCTCGGGGTACCAAAACGTCCCCGAGGGAAAAAATGGTAAATTCCCCAAATATTCCCGCCTAGACATTCTATCCTCAAATATATCTCCAAATATTTATTTCTATGTCCCGATAATCCCATAACTCAGCTAATACCAGAATTACCCCTCGACTCGCCCCGAGTCCGAATCTCAACCCCGTTGTGACTCCCTGGCTAACTGCTCCCCAGGACTGTCTCGGATCGTGCTGTACAGACATATCACACATATACAACATATATTTCATTTATCACATTTAACTTAATTAACATGCATCATAATCATATATACACATAGATTCACATATAAGCATATCTAAACCGCTTATTGCCCTCCAGGCACACTAATCAAGGCCCTAAGCCTGATTAGCAAATTCGGGTCGTTACAACTATCCCCTCCTTACAGAAATTTCGTTCTCGAAATTACCTGAACAATTTGGGGTACCGTTCCCTCATCTCTGACTCAAGTTCCCACGTCACCTCCTCAACTTTGCTGTTCCTCCACAGCACTTTCACTAAGGCGATGGTCTTGTTCCTCAAAACCTTATCTTTTCGGTCAAGAATCTGAACTGGCTTCTCTTCGTAGGATAAATCCTGATCAAGCTCCAAATTCTCAAAACTCAAGACATGCGTTGAGTCTGACATATACTTCCGAAGCATAGATATATGAAATACATCACGAACCCCCGATAAAGCTGGAGGCATCGCTAATCTGTAAGCTACCTCACCAACTCGTTCCAGTATCTCGAAGGGCCAACAAACCTGGGGTTCAACTTACCCCGAACACCAAATCGTTTCACACCCCTCATGGGTGAAACCCTGAGGAACACATGATCTCCCACCTGAAACTCCACGCTCCTACGTCTCAGGTCTAAATAACTTTTTTGTCGACTCTGGGAGGCGAGCATTCGTGCTCTGATCTTCTCAACTGCCTCATTGGTCCTTTGAACCATCTCTGGACCCAAATACCTTCTCTCACCAGTCTCGTCCCAATGAATAGGTGATCGACACCTTCTTCCATAGAGCATCTCGTACGGAGCCACACCAATGGTCGCCTGATAACTATTGTTGTATGAGAATTCAATCAAAGGAAGATACCTACTCCACGATCCCCCAAAGTCAAGTACACAGGCCCGCAGCAGATCCTCCAATATCTGAATCGTCCTCTCAGACTGCCCATCCGTTTGAGGATGATAAGCGGTACTAAACCGTAACCGCGTGCCCATAGCCTTCTGCAAACTCTCCCAAAACTTGGAAGTGAAGGTGGGGTCTCTATCCGACACTATCGACCTTGGAGCCCCATGAAGTCGAACAATCTCCTTTACATACAACTCAGCGTACTGTTCCACAGTATAAGTTGTCCTAACAGGCAAGAAGTGGGCGGACTTGGTATACCTATCCACAATCACCCACACAGAGTCATGTTGTCCCACAGTCCTCGGTAAACCAACCACAAAATCCATAGTAACATCTTCCCACTTCCATTCCAGGATCCCCAAAGGCTGCAATAACCCCGCTGGCCTCTGGTGCTCAGCCTTGACCTGCTGACAAGTTAAACACTTAGCCACATAATCTACCACGTCCCTCTTCATACCCGACCACCAATATAAAACTTTCAAGTCCTAGTACATCTTCGTCGTACCCGGGTGCAAAGAATAGGTAGTGGTATGCGATTCATCCAAGATCTCCCGCCGGAGATCAGAATCCATCGGAACACAGATCCGACCCTTGTACTTCAGTAATCCCATCTCTGAAATGGAGAAGTCCTTTGTCGCTCCGACCAAAGCACTCTCTCTATGACCTCGCAACAGAGAATCCTTCTCCTGCGCTTCCTTGATTCTCTCAAGGAGAGTAAACTGAAGAGTGATGTTGGCTAACTATCCAACCACCAACTCTATACCCGCTCTGACCATCTCCTCAGCTAACTTACCGGATATCTACCTCGAGCTAAACAACTGTCCTGGGCTCTTTCGACTCAATGCATCTGCCACAACATTAGCCTTCCCAGGATGGTAGAGGATATCATAATCATAATCCTTAACCAACTCCAACCACCGCCTCTGGCGCATATTCAAGTCCTTCTGGGTAAAGAAATACTTTAGGCTCTTATGGTCAGTGTAAATCTCGCACTTCTCACCATAAAGATAATGCCTCCAAATCTTAAGTGCAAACACCACTGCTGCTAACTCTAGGTCATGTGTAGGATACCTCTGCTCATACTCCTTTAACTACCTTGATGCATAGGCTATCACCTTGCCAGCTTGCATTAACACACACCCCAAACCCTGCCTAGATGCATCACAGTAGACCACAAACTTCTCATTCTCTGTCGGCAAGCTAAGTACTGGCGCAGTGATTAATCGCCGCTTAAGTTCCTTAAAACTGTTCTCACATCTGTCCGTCCAGACATACCTGGTCTTCTTCTTTGTCAACTCTGTCAATGGTGTAGCTATTCTGGAGAACCCCTCAACAAATCGTCGGTAGTACCCTGCCAAACCCAAAAAGCTTCTCACCTCAGGAACATTACTCGGTCTAGGCCAATCCCTGACCACCTCAATCTTACTTGGGTCAACCAGAATCCCCTCCTTACTAACGATATGGCCCAGAAATGTAACTTGTGGTAACCAAAACTCGCACTTACTGAACTTAGCATACAATTTATGTTCCCTCAATCGATGTAGTACCAATCACAAATGCTGCTCATGTTCCATCTCTGTCTGGGAGTACACCAAGATATCGTCGATAAACACAATCACAAACTTGTCCAGATAGTCCTTGAAAACTCTATTCATCATATCCATAGAAGCTGCTGGGGCATTGGTTAATCCAAAGGACATAACCAGGAATTCATAGTGTCCATACCTCGTCCGGAAAGCGGTCTTTGGTATGTCCTCCTCTTTGATCCTTAACTGATGGTAACCTAATCGAAGATCTATCTTGGAGAACACTGTCCTACCCTGTAGCTGATCAAACAAATCATCGATCCTAGGCAATGGATACTTATTCTTAATGGTTAACTTGTTCAGTTCCCTGTAGTCAATGCACATCCTGAGGGACCCATCCTTCTTCTTAACGAACAACACTGGAGCACGCCAGGGTGAGAAACTCGGTCTAATGAACCCCAAATCAAGTAACTCCTGCAGCTGAATCTTTAACTCCTTTAACTCTGCCGGAGCCATTCTATAAGGTGTCCAAGATACTGGTTCCGCTCCTGGTATCAACTCTACAACAAAGTCAATCTCCCTCTGAGGCGGCAACCCTGGCAGATCCGCTGGAAACAACTCCGGAAACTCACACACCACCCTTGTCTCACCCGGTCCAACCGGCACCACCCTAGAAGTATCCACAACACAAACCAGGAATCCTATGCAACCTTTCTGCATCAAGTCCCTAGCCCGTAAGACTGAAACCATCAGTACACGCGGTCCACTTACTGTCCCTACAAACACAAAGGGTACCTCCCCTTCCGGTTCAAACGTCACCATCCTGCGCCTGCAGTCTATCGTTGCCCCATACTTGGATAGCCAATCCATTCCCAAGATTATGTCAAAATCATCCATCTCCAACTCAATCAAATCAACAAACAATTCCCTACCATCTACCTCCACAGGTAATGCCCTAATCCACTTCCTACTACCAACTCCCCTGTTGGCAACAAAGTCTGGAATCCTCTAGCATACACACCACTAGGTCTACAAAGCTGATCTATCACCCTAGCAGATACAAATGAATGGGTAGCCCCAGAATCAAACAATGCAGAATACAAAGAACCAGCACTAGAGATCTGACCTGTCACCACTGAGGGGCTAGCCTCCACCTCAGTCTGTGTCAAAGTGAATACCCTGGCAGGAGCAAGACTGTCACTCTGCTTCTGCTCCACCTTCTTAACTTGAGGGCAATCCCTCTTCAAATGGCTGGCACTCCCACAAACAAAGCAGGCCCTAATCCTGCACTCACCCTGGTGTCAACGCCTGCACCGTGGACACATAGGAAAACTCCTCCAGTTGTCACTGCCACCCTGTCAGCCGGTAGTAGCACCCCGCACTCTCCTATCAGTACTAGGAGGAGTAAATGAATCCAGAGCTCTTCTTTTCTGCTCGCTGGGGCCACTGCCCCGACTGGTCCCAACAAAAGGAGGCACTGCCCTCCTGGCATCGCGCCTAACTGCGCTCTCCTTCCATATTTGATCCTCAGCCCTCTCGAGAGTAAGGGCCTTATCCACCGCTTGGCCATAAGTGGTAGTCGCTGGATCCAAGGTAATGTTCACATCACGGGCAATCATAACATTCGACCCCCGCACAAACCTATCCCTCCTAGCCGCATCTATCGGCACTAGATCTGGCGCAAACTTTGCCAATCTATCAAACTTGATTGCATACTCTGTTACTGTCAATCGATTCTGAGTTAGGTTGACAAACTCATCAACCTTCGCAGCTCGCACTGCCACACTGTAATATTTCTCATTAAAAACACTTTTAAACTCCTCCCATGTCATAACCGTAACATCCCTCCGCTGGCTCACCACATCCCACCAGATGCGAGCATCAGCCCTGAGCATATAGCTTGCACAGTCAACCCTGTCATGTCCTTCGACCCTCATAAAATCCAAGATCACAGAGATCAGGTTCATCCACTGCTCTGCCAGCAATGGGTCTGAACCACCCTCAAAAGTAGGAGGTTGCTGCTTCCTGAACCTTTCATACAATGGTTCCATCCTATTCTCCAGAGTAGACTGAACAGGCACTGGCACTGCAGCCTGCTGCATTGGCAGCCCAGTAACCTGAGGTGGGGCCTGCTGCCTCATCTGTCGCAGCTCTTCCTCTGTTCTCTGCAGTCTGGCCTCCATTTCGGCCATATTCTGATGCCAGTTCTGTGGGGTAGGCGGAGGGTCCTGACCCTGGTTGTCATCCTCGGCCCTACTGCCGCGGAGTCTAGCTAATTGACGAGGCATCTCAACAAATATGCCTGCAACCATCGACGCTGCTCATTAGGCAAGACAACAACATCCAAAACCACCTCCCAGGCACATCAGTAACCCACACAAAACAGCTCATAAATCATATAACACACAACGGGCCATGCCCTAACATCATGCATATGTTAACCAATTCATCATGCTCCATACAAGATAAACAGGTATACAGGGCAGTTAAACACATATTCAGACATACCAACCATTCTCACCAACCAACCTTGAGTTAAGCCTGTCACTGACTGCGTGTGTACATGCTCGGTCAATCTCCAGAACCAATAACCTTGGCTCGCTCTGAAACCAAGTTGTAACGCCCTACTCCCTTAGAGCCGTCACTAAATGTGTTTAAAATTGTGCCTCAACTCGCTAATCGAGGTTTTAAATAAAAAACGTGTAACTAAACCATAATTAAAAGAAAACATTAGAGAAAGTAGATTTCATTGCTATTCATAAAAGTTTACACTTGGGATCCCAAAACAAAGTTTAGAAAATATTTACAACACAAAACTGATCAGAGTCGACTAGACGACAAAACCTAAGTTCCCTTACAAACATCTCCCAAAATCCCCTAGCTGCGGCAGCCAGGCTGGCCGGACATGTACACGCCGCCTCACGCCAGCTATGCTCATGGTTGGTTGATCTTCTCTTTACCCTTACCTGCACCAGAGAGCATCTGTGAGCCGAAGCCCAGCAAGAAAACCCAAAACAGATAACATATGCAAAATACACGTCAAACATATAAACAGGCCACAAATGGCTAAACACATACGGCCTAGCCGCCCAGGCGTTTACCAAGCCCTAGGCTCGCGGACCACGCCGTGAGGATATCCCAGGTATCCTTTTAGGGACTCGCTCTAGCAACTCACACCCCTCGTGCTCAACGCTGCTCCCGGCCCTTTGCCGTTCTCGGCCTTGCACTCAACGTGTCTGATGCCGTTCCCGGCTCTTGTCGATCACACATATAATATCAAACACCATATAGCAACAAGCACAGAATTCAAACATAAACAAATAAAGAGCCATGCTCTGCAATACCAACATATATATATAGCTCGGCCCTGCATATCACTTCTGTTCAATACAATGGGCTCAGCCCTGCACACGAGCTCTTATGGAAACAGGGGTTTCCTAACCTGAGTTCCGAGCTTCCTGAGCACCGATGCCCCGAGCACAGACCGCTAACGTGAGCCTTGCCAAAACCCTAGTCACAACACATAACAATATCCGACCATCAAATTCCAACCCAACAAATAACCTCGAACCGTAACCCTAACCTTCGGGATCTTGAATTCTATCACTCCGAGTGATAAAATCCATCCCGAGTATTCCCCTTAAAGTTCCCAAGTCAAAAATATCATTAAATTCCTCACTGACACTAAGGGCCGCGGCCCCACCCCCTAGAGCCGCGGCTAGCCTAAAAACAGAGGCTAGCTCTCCACTGACCAACACGCGGGCCGCGGCGCGCCCGAATTCCTTCAGCCTCCCACGGCTGTGCCCGCATGCGGGCCGCGACACTAACAGCAAACCGAGAATTTCCATCAACTTTTCATCCCTTCTTCAAGCCAATTATCACCAAAACCAAACTAAGACTCCTAAATATTCAACACAGTTACTCCAGCACAGAAACAACATCAAAACCTCATCAAAGCATGCTTCAAAACTTAGCTAAAACACCCAAAGATAAAGCAAGCTTAACTACATGCAAACCTCTAAACCAGCAGAAAATTAAAGACTAGACCTTAGTGTTTAAAGCTTACCTTGCTGAGCTTAATCCCAGAATTTTGATCCTCAATCCCAAAGCTTCAAGCCCCTAGAGTTTCCCAGCAGAACCCCTTCAATTTTCCAAGCAATTCCTTTAAGTTTCTTCAAGTTTAGCCTTAGAGAGAGTGAAAGAGAGAGACAAAAAGCTATTTCTCAGTTCCAAGGAAGATATGAGTCGGTTTCCCTCAGTTTCTGTACAGTTCCATTTCATTTATTTGTTTTATATGACTTAATTCTAAAGGTTACCTCAAGGCTCGGGGTACCAAAACGTCCCCGAGGGAAAAAATGGTAAATTCCCCAAATATTCCCGCCTAGACAATCTATCCTCAAATATATCTCCAAATATTTATTTCTATGTCCCGATAATCCCATAACTCAGCTAATACCAGAATTACCCCTCGACTCGCCCCGAGTCCGAATCTCAACCCCGTTGTGACTCCCTGGCTAACTGCTCCCCAGGACTGTCTCGGATCGTGCTGTACAGACATATCACACATATACAACATATATTTCATTTATCACATTTAACTCAATTAACATGCATCATAATCATATATACACATAGATTCACATATAAGCATATCTAAACCGCTTATTGCCCTCCAGGCACACTAATCAAGGCCCTAAGCCTGATTAGCAAATTCGGGTCGTTACAGGGGACCTCTCACTCGTGCTTCAAAAATAAATATCTCAACTCCGCCAACAACCGATAGGAGTTGGGGGGGAGCTGAAATGGTGCCAACCTCACATAATTGAGGAAGTCCGTGAAATACTGGTCCAGCAGGAGGAATGCCCCCGCCTTGAAATGCTCGCCGCTCCAGGCCGCGAATACCTCGTCGAGCGGCGCACAGCTCCGCTCGCCTTCCGCGGGAGGTCGGGCCACCACAGATGTTCTCCCCAGGGCGATGTTGTGGGAGAGAAAGATTTTGTTGATCTTTGCCTGGTCGATGACCTTTGAGACGATCCTCTCCGCCTCAAAGAAAGCATCGGGGGCGACCTCGACCTCCTGCTCCACCGCGGCCCAAAGTTGGGGATTGGGGAGTCCGGCATCACTGCCTTTCCTTTGTCCTGCTGTGAGGCCAAGCTGCTGACGGTCTTCTTGGGAGCGTTCCTTTTCGGTGCCATCTGGTCGCCTAACGAACAAAAGAAAACGTTTCAGAAAAGGCGACCCAAGCATAAGGAAAAAGCAAAGTGTTATTTGCACGAGCTGAGGTAAGCCCAGCCCGTGGAGAGTGGGACCACGCTGTTCAATGAACACGCGCCTGTGCTCCCAACAGATCCCCGATTACTAGGAATTTGTGTGTCAGGAGGGTCAGGATAGAATTTGCCTTGGGGGGAAAGTTTCAGTAGGAAAAAATCACAAAACTGCCTGTGAAGCGTGTTCCCTAAGCTACCCGGTTTTGCACCCAAAAGTTCCAAAACTCCTACCCAGAAATTTTCCCCAGAAAAAGCATCCTGTAAACCATACTCTTAAGTGATTTCCTACAGCAAAAATACCCTAACCTAAAAAGACTTTCACCCTCTGTATCCACAAAACCCAGAAAACCCTTGCATGCAGCCACAGTAAAATATTTACCTAAGCTACAGTGAAATATATTTTCAAAACACACATGGTCAGGAAACTTACAGTGTTTGGCTGGGAGGTGGGTGAAGGTATCGCCTAGGTGAAAGCTTTGTTGGGGTATTGGCTTCCAAAGCTTTGAAGAAATCCTTACGTCTGAGCTTCTTGAACGCTGAGTGTAGCAGTCACAGAGAGGAGGGTTTTTTCTTCTGAGATGAAGAGAGAAGTTCTGAGAAATTTCAAATGAAAGGGTGGCCCATGCGTAGGGTGGCCACCCCTTTTTATATATACGTGAAGGGTCACGTGTAGAGGGCCGTTGGATGGCCCTGATCAGGGATCCGAGGCCCTCCACTCGAAATACGAAACGACGGCTGGGCATAGGCTAGGCCATTAAATGCGGTTCTCGTAAGACGTACCGTCACCAACCACGATGATCCACGTATCAGGCGCCTACGTAAGAGGTGGAATGTGAAGAGTTCATGGGGAAGCCTAAAAGCCCCTACTGTGGTCTTATACGACGTGGTATACCATGAGCAGGGACTTGGGGGGCAGATGTACGCACTGATTTTCCCACGGGCTGATTAGCAAGCTGAGCTGCAGCCTAATCATGGTTATCTCGTGGACATCCCCAAGACTGGAGCTTCCGTCATAAGGTCGTACCTCCTTAGCTCGAGGAATCCCAAGGGTTCGCCAAGATCGCCCAAGACTTGAGCCTGAACTCTGAAGGCCGAAGGTCGAGTTAAGTATCCAGCTCATGGTACGAGCTGAGTATGGAGGCTATGACCCTTTGTAAAGTCAACACACACAAGGTAAACGTGCATATATCAGACATCACGTGTCTGATATGCCCCTGACTTATCGGACACGCAGCAGGAACGTGCGTATTCAGACACCCACGACTGGGTTGGGCCGTGCGGCCCATTATCTCCTTACCTATCGATTTGACCACACTTATGTGTCAGGTTTAGGAATTATTCATGAATGTCACAGAGTTGATATGATAAGTAAGAAGGTCACGGGATGACCTTCTTACCAACTCCCAGGTGCCTTCTCCTATAAATATGGAGAGCCTGGGAGTTGATAGGGGTTGGATTATCTCTTGTAAGAAATATCCTGTAATCATATTCCCATAATAGAGCAATAATATTAACTAGTGGAGTAGAAGGATTTTAACCTTTGAACCACTTAAAAACCGTGTCTTGAGTCACCTTTCCATTTCCTAAGATCGTACATCTGTTTCGGTTCATTATTAGCACTAATCCCTTTCTCTTCCTTTCTTAAATTACCTGTTGACGAATAACCGCGTCAACATATTTCATTTGCAAAAATACCACAATTAATTATCTAGAATTTATAAAAAAAATTCAAATTAATTAAATCTGTACAAAAAAATAAGTCAATTTAAATGAAATTTATCAACAATTAACAATAAATAATTTAAATTTCATTTATCAACAATCAACTTGGTTTTAGATTAATTTGATAAAAAATATATATTAATTTAATTTAAATAGGATTTATCAACAATTAAACAAAGTTAATTAAAATCTCATTTATTAAAAAAAAATATTTTATTAATTGGCTGAAAAAAATGATATTTTTCAAAATTTAACCAATTTTAAAATCAATATCTAAACTATTTTCCAAAAATATCTTGTGTTGTTACAACTATTAGCTAATATTTTAACCATTTAATATATATATATATAAATAGTTATAAGAACCCTAAAATATCTCAAATAGTTAAACAAATTCAAATATTCATAAAAATATCTAACTAACAATGTTCAAATTTCAAATAATTTAAATATTAAAAACTATAGAATAAAAAGATATTTATATTTTCAAATAAATATTCAATAAAAATATCAAGAATTTAAATGAAAATCTCTTAAATATCTGATATCATAATTCTAATATTTTAATATATTAAAAGATTTAAAATTAAGTTGTTAGTTTATTTTTAAATTTGAATTTGAATATTTGTAGAAAATATCTAATTATTTAAATCTCAACTAATATCTTATTTAAAAAAAACAATTTTAAATGATAAAACAAAAAATATTTTTTTTTTAGTTTTGATTATAAATAATTTATTTCCACAAAAAAAAATTGAAAAAAAAATTTGGATGAATAGTACATGTGGTACTGTTCACGGGTAATGTTCATCGTGCTGGTGTGCGTGGGCGCGCGCGGGTGGTGCACGCGGGCGCATGGGATCCAGGCCAAATTTTTTAGCAATTTTTCAAACCAAAACCATTTTATAATTAATTTTTAACATGTTTTACACAAAATAAAACATATATAAAAATTAATAGCATAGAAAACACAACAAAATAACCTAAAAATTGCTAAAATTCACATAAAATCAATATGCTTCATAAAAACATGAAAACCATCCAATTATTCAAACATATCAAATAGTCCAATTTTAAACATGTTCATGCATGAAAATAAAGATTACCAAAGGCTCTGAGGCCAGTTGTTGGATTAGCTTATACAAGATCTTTATTTATTTTCATGTATATGTAATATTAAAAAAATTAATACGAGATAGCCTAAAACATGTTTCTAAAATTGAATTCAAAGAGAAACAAAGAATAGAATACTTACAGTATACGCAACGGAATTAAAGAGTCTTTCCTTCAGTTTCTCTAACTCTTGTATCTTCTCTGTCGCAGAGTATTATCAAGAAACTGAACCGATCTTCTATTTTCTTCACAATCTTCCAATGTATCCTTAGAACCACCTAGAATAGTGTGGGCAATTCTCAACACATGAGATAGATATAGAGAGAAGAAGAGAAAATAACAAAGAGGCTTAGAAAAGGACTTGTGTTTAGAGAGAATCTAAAACTATCAGAAAATCTGACTTGTGACTTATCAAACTTCTGTTTTGACTTCTCTCTAAGCACTCCTTTTATAGACTCAATTAGGCCATTTAATTTAATTAAAAAATCAATAAAATAACAGAAATTTTGAAGCCCTAGGTCGAAATTATCATGAGCTATAGGCCCGTGAAATTTCCCATTTGATTATAAGCTCATTGGACTTAAAATCAAGGCTTGTATTATTTTCTATTGATTTAATTAATTAAATAATTATTTAAATCATTTATCAAATTAATTATTTATAATTTGAACCTTGATTTAAATTTATTTATTAATTTAGATAGCAATTTATCTTAATTAATAAATTTGCCATAATTTCTCTTTTCTTCTCAAAATTACACAACTATGCGAAACTATCCAAAATTGACCTAGTCAACTTTGATAATTCTAATTGATGATTAAATCAATTAATTGAGACTATCTAGATGATTTTATCCAAGGTACAATGAGGACCATGGGCCTATGAAATCAAGCTCCAATAAGTTATCATAAATCTAACAAATAAATTTACTAACTTATTAATTCCTCGTGACTCCACTATAGACTTGGAATTGCACTCTTGAATTCATATAACGCTCTATAAAAAATATAGATACGCTATTAATTATCCATTGTTACAACCATAATTGTCACTCAATCCTCTATAGATGGTCTACAATGAGATAGGACTAAAATACCGTTTTACCCCTCATTGTATTTTATCCTTAAAACACTTAGTTCCTTGTAAATGATATTTCAGTAAACTAATTTAATTACTGAAATGAGATCTCTATCATTTAACACCTTGAACCAAACTAAAAGGAAACCATCATTTCACTTCTTCATCAGAAGCTATAGATGTTCATATCTATGATTAACACTCCCACTCAATTATACTACCGAGTTCCCAAGATGTAAGTATGGGCTAGTCCGTAGGGTAAGCTGGTAACGAACAAGTCAAAGAACTCAAATAATACAATAAGTTAGAATACTAACCACTCAAAATTGAGATTGAATTGACCTATGGTCAACTATATGATATGACTAGAATAGATAATAACGGTATGTTTACTTATCTTATCAACTCTCAATATCGGTCATGTCCGATGTAACAAAATACATCCGATCTTATCTACTTTGCTAATGTTCTGGAAAGAACATAACACTGTAATGTGTAAGTAGATCATATCGTAGATTGGTAAGTCAGTGTAAATCCGGTGCACTGACTAATCTTAGGACTAACTTATTTTGAACATATAATCATATTTATATTCCACTGTGATTACGTCACTATAAATAAGATTAGCTATATGCTCAGGATTTAATAGAAGTTTATATTAAACAAATAATCATGAAAATAAAACATGTGAGCAAAGTGATTGACCAAGTCAAAAAATGATTTCTATTTTTTTATTGATAATAAAATGAGATTACAAAGAATTTGGGTTTTAATTAGGGCATAATACCCCAACAGTATATTCATTGTTACTTGTTTCGACAAGAAATGTTTGATATGAGGGACATTTATAAGTACATTATTCATCTTCCTCATAATGTAATATCCACAATCGATATTGTTTGATTGTTTACGATATTACAAAGATTGGTAATATATGTACAAATCTTGGTATTAAATATCTTAAACATCTTTATATATACATAAACCCATATACAAATAGAAATATACAGTAGGTTGAAAATACAGTATTCCCGCTACGTGTTTGTTGATCTTTTTATGTGCTTTAATTATTTCCGTGAATTAAATTTTTTGGATCTTTAGCATGATCCAAACTAAATTTCATGAACGAATCGAATGCTTTTATATATTGCACGAACGACCTATCAGCTGGCATCCATTCCTTTTCCATATTGTGCCTATTTGTTTTTTAAAAAATACAAATCAAGAAAATAAAATAAACATAGAAAACAAAACTAAGTATAAAAAAATCTATAGAAAATTGGACACCATATCCCCTAATTTACTAGCCTAACCACTTGTCATAATCAACGCAAACAATTCACACAACACACATGTTTTCATCCATATATGACCGCAGCACACAAATTTCTCATAACCTACTTCACCAAGAAATGCAAGTTCTCAACATTCTGTTATCACCGTAGCACACAAAATTCTCATAACCTACTTCACTACGGATGAATATCTAAGATATTAAAACTCCACTAAAGTTATAACAGTTTCTATTCAAAATTGTAAAAGATTGAAAATTAAAAAAACAAATCAAATACAACATATCTCTTGCAATTAGCTACCAATTCAATGCTTTAAGACCAGACAAAATATAAACCTAAACATCATTATCAACATTATAAAAAAAGAAAAAGGTTAGATGTTGACATTTAATTTTAAAAAATGCACATAAATATAATTTAAATAGTAGATCATGTTGATTCCTAGAGAGCTTATACCATGTGTTTCAAATCACTAATTCTTTTATTTTTAAAATGAATCACTAAAACATTTTATAAATAAAAAACACATTATTTTATAATTCTTAAATAATTAGTAATAAATAAAATAATATTCATAAATGTTTCTATAACTTTTTATGAGAGCTACTCTTCACACTTGTTTTTACCTCTAATCTTTTCTTTAACCTTATTCCATTGATCCTAATTACTTTTTCTCTAGTATTTACTCTTTGACCTTTTTTTATCAACCCAACAATGAAATTTCTAGTTAGAAAACTACAAGCGTGTGTATTGATGACAACTTTTCAAAAGCTAGCTACCACTTTCATTTTTTTTGTTAACCAGTGTCATATTTTAATGAGAAAACAAAACTAAAAATAATCACTTTTTTCTCAATAAAAAGATATTCTTCAATTGTATCCAAAAACACAATGAGAATAAAATATGAAGAATCATCTCATATATTATTATAATTAAACCAACCACAAAAAATAAAAAAGGTAACTCATAATACAACAATAAAAATTATTATTATATACAACAATTACTATCTATTATAAAAATAAATATTTAAAAAATGTGTTTGGTATATAACTATCTATTATATACAATTTTTAGTAATTTTTAGAATTTTAGTAATAGAAACTCAAAAATTTACCAAAAAATTAATCTAACATAAACAAACTCAAATAAAATACTTACCCACTCAATATTAGAAAACAAGAGACTTTAATATGAAATTGGGGATTTCAAATTTATCTGAATCCTAAACACATACACAAACTAAAATTAAAGACAATAAACATATATTAGAGAGAGCATTTAATTGAACAAATAAGGGGAAAATACATGTTGTCCCTACTGTCGCCGCAGCCGTGGTTGAGAAACACAGGTGCCAAGAACACCGTGGCCGAGAAACGCATGTTCCGAGAACCCCGTGGCCAAGATCCCTTGCAGTGCCGCCACCGTGGTCGAGAAACCCTGACATTGTTAACCCGAGCAATGTAGTCATCGTGGCCGAGAACCTTGCAGAGCCAAGAACCTTCATTTGCTTATGTCGGCGATAAGACTTCCTTGAATCATTTTCTCTTCTCATCTTTGTGTGCTGATGAGAAAAGTGATGAATCCCTAATGCCTAATTAAAAAATGATTATATATTTGTATCCTTCTTCACTTAAAAAATTTTAGGGCATGGTTTGGGCGCCCTTAATATTCTTTTAGGACACCCAAAGTATGCCCTTAATAGTCACCATTCAAAATTCCCTCCTCTAGTCTTTTTAGGGCTCATATATTTTTTTAGGACACTCATTGCGTGTCCTAAAATGTGGTTTTTAAGGACTCTCAATGAGCCTCCTACTAACTCCGGAAACTTTTTTAATGACCTATATTTAGGTACGTGTCCTAAAATGGTGACCTGTAAAGGGTATTTTGTAGTAATGTAAATTCACATGTAATTACTTAATTACATATAATTGAAGACAATTTAGTCACATTGGTAAAATTTTATTGATCAAATTTGAGTCTAGGGTAAGTATATACGATTTCAAATTACATGGTACCAAATCAACATTATTGAAAATACATAGTACCAAATATGTATTTCAATAAAACACAAAGTACCTAATGAGTATATACCCTATTAGTTATTATATAACAACTGAAATAATATGTACCCTATTACTTCAGTTGTTGTATAACAACCAAAGTTATAAAGGTCTTTTGCTCCCATGAGGTCTATTAACAGACTCCCTATTGCTTTGGTGATACTACTACTACAAAATAAGGCTTTCTTCGCGGTTTTTTTTCCTTAATACACAACGATTTTTTGAAGTAATTGGAACCGCAGTGTGTTCGACCGCAGAGAAAAGTTCACGAAAAAACCGCAGAGAAAAGTGCTACTTTTCACTGCGATTTTTTTAAAAAGAACGCAAAAAAATAATTTCTTTCTCTATGGTTTTTTAAAAAAAACCGCAGAGAAAGTTTTTTTAATATATAATTATTTTTGTTTTCTTTTCATTTATATTTTGATTTCAAATTAATTTTTTTTAATACCAATAAAATCATATTAATAATACTATATTCAATACAAAATTATATTTAAAGTTTTTAATATAAAATACCATATTTTATATAAATAAATTTATATAATAATATAACATATAACATATTCTTATATACATAATTATATAAATTATTATCTAAATAAACATAATGTATGAATTAATATTAAGAAAAATATTCACATATCATTACTAATTATTACTAATTAAAAGATGTCATATATATATATGGAAGACTTCTCAATGGTTACTACCCATAGATAGGTATTAACAATTATGATGATGTGGCAACATAGTGATTTGGTATAGCAAGTCACCAACAGGTAAATATTTTTTTCTACATTAATTTCGAACTTAGTCTTTTTTTTTTTTTTTTGCAATAATTAATGTTGTTTCCAACCAATGAGAGATACTAGATATATTTAGAAATTGACATGCATTTGAAAAATGAAAAGTTTACAATATTATATTTTCATAATAAATACATGTTTTTCATCAAGTAACCCTTCCAAATATTTGAAAAAATCAAAATTTATTTTTAGAAATATTAATTAAAAATTATAAATATGAATCATTGATCTTAATCCAATAGTTAATATTAAAGTAACCATCAATGGGTAGTAACCATTAAGAGTGCACCCATATATATATATATATATGGAAGACTTCTCAATGGTTACTACCCATAGATGGGTACTAACAATTATGATGATGCGGCAACATAGTGACTTGGTATAACAAGTCACCAGCAGGTAAATATTTTTTTTTTCTACATTAATTTTGAATTTAGTTATTTTTTTTGCCATAATTAATATTGTTTCCAACTAATGAGAGATAATAATTATATTTAGAAATTGACATATATTTGAAAAATGAAAAATTTATAATATTATATTTTCATAATAAATATACATTTTTCATCAGGTAATCCTTCCAAAAAATTTGAAAAAATCAAAATTTATTTTTCGAAATATTAATTAACAACTGTAAATATGGACTATTGATCTTAATTTAATGGTTAATATTAAAGTAACCATCCATGGGTAGTATCCATTAAGAGTGCACCCATATAAATATATATATAATCATAAGTGGTTCAATATACATATAAGAACATACGAATCAAGTTAGTAAGTTACACATATGAAAAATTAGACTTCATAAATAAATGACATCAATCTTGCAAACCAGTTGGTTTGTAGTGGGAGTAGTTCGTCCTTGATATTGAATACATTTTTGTCAAACCACTACAAAATTGACAAGTAAATATAGATTAAATGATGATTAAGTACTATATATATAGTTTTTCTTAAACAAAAAAATATATAAAATATAACATACTTTCTTCTTGATAACTTCTGCCGGATTTGTTGCATTAACAAGATCATAAATGTATCTTAATACATAAAAATCACAGTTTGTGCCCATTTGGCAGATGACGAGCCCATGTGTTAGTACAACATATTAGACATCCCTGGTAACCTTTTGTGCTTAACCCTGACATATTACCATATGTTGGGAAATCATTGACAGTCCACAACAACATAAATTTTAAGTTAAAGACTTCTTTCTTAAAATCGTTATTCATAATTTCAATCAATATATTAATCTTTAAAAAAATTGGGCAAAGTTTCCTCTGTTTCTATAGCATATCCCAAATTATTACTCCTTATAAATTCAATTCAAACAAACACAGCAATCAACATGCATAACTTTGTCAGCATACAGAATTCGTAGAACCTACTTCACTAAGACACACATGTTCTCAACCTTTTGTTATCTCCGCAATACACAATTTTATCTCAGAATCTACTTCTCTACGAATGAATATCTAATATATTCAAACTTCTCTAACAATAGTTTGTATAATATCAAAAATAAAAATAAAACATTAGGTAGTAATTATTAATTGCTCACCTTCAAAATTAATCTTCAACAATTTCAACACATACACTTCAAATTCAAACAAGTATTTCCTACAATAAAAGTTTAAACAATGATTAGTAAATATGTTAACTGGTATGATTTAGAGTATTCAAAATTATTTATTAAATTAACTAGTAACTTTCTAATAAATTAGTTAAACCACTAAAATTAAATTTACTAAATCATAATTACAAAATTAACGATAAATTAATAATAATTTTGGATTTTTAAAATAATTAACAAAAACTAACTTAAAAAAATTCATTATATAAATAATATAAAAAGATGTGTAAAAACAATATTATAATATAAAAAAATTATGTAAAAAGTAATATATTGTAAATAAATAACATAATTAATATTAACATTATGAAACAACAAATACATTAGATATTAATATCCCAAAATCTGAAATATTAAAAAAAACAAAGATAAGTTTAAGATATCAATACCTGTTTTGAAGCATGAAAATGTCTTCTAATCCTCCATAAACATTCAAAAACGTCCAAAAATTGCAAAAAAAACTCAACCTATAAACATACATTAAAACCTCAATAAACCCATTCAAAAGTTCTTCATTTTTTCCATAAAACTTCAAAATAAATCATATTTATGAATATATACATGATTTAAAGCATTAATGTGGAAATTTAAAAAAAAAACACACACACACACATAAAAAGGGTGAAGATGGTGATTACCGTAGCTGAGGACGATGAGTTTTCCGTTCTCGAGCGCGACTGAAATGAGGGAAATGAGGAGAGTGAAGGGTTGGGGTCGAGTATATGGGGAAGGGAACTTTTCTCCGTGGTTATTTTGAAAAAACCACAGAGAAAAGTCTCTGCCTCCTTATTCAAATATTTTCTCAGTACTTTTTATTTAGGGTTGAAAAAAAACGAAAAAAAAGCCTATAATTGTTGTAGTACCTCGTATAAAAATCGAATTAAAAGCCCAATACTCTCATTACTTCGATTTCTAGACACTTTTTACTTTGCTTAAAATGTCGTTGTCGTTAAAAAATAAAAAACCAAAATAAAAGAAGTATAAAAACTGAGGTAAAATGCTATTTTTTTTAGATGTACATGTGGAAATTAATCCAATTATGGAAAATCTAATGGAAACTCCAATTTTAATCTCCACGAACTTTCTATAGTAAGGAAAATCTTCAAGATATTCATATTTAAATATCTTGAATTTTTTTGGTCAAAAAAAGATTCTTAGAATATTTTCCTACTAAGGAAGAAATGCTAATATCGTTATTAATATTTTTATTTCACGCGTAATTCGAAATATAAATAAAAAAAACACTGACAACAATATATAGAAACTGACAACAATATAAAGAAACATGTTATATGTTATTGTAGGTAGATTTACTACTATAATTGGTTATTGTAGGTAGATTTACTACTATAATTGGTTTTTAAATTTAATTTTTAGTATTTTATTCTTCTTATTATAAAAGGAATAATATAATACTCCTTCATCACCCCCTTTAGTATTATTATTATTATTTCTATTTTTTTTTTACATTCGGAAAGCAAATTAAAAAAAATCATTAAAAGTACTAACATGAAAATAAATTTGTGTTTTGTAGAGAAAAAGTAAATGAATCACTAATAATTGAAATCATCGGCAGGATAATCAACTGTTAGAATAAGATTATTGAATTCAAGCAAATATTGTCTCTAGAATAATAAACTATAAACAAATCACTTATATCATATAATTAAGTATTTTAATAGTATAGGGTCGGGTGAGGTGGTTGATATTTTGAAGGACCCTTAGCTACCAGATGACCGGAACCGTTTGTCTCAACAAGGAATTTGGGGCTCGTGAGAAAAAAGGTAAAAGGTTGTTTGGCTCGTTAACTAAAAAATTATATTTTGTTTTCAAAATCTAAAAACTGTTTTTTAAAAACAAGTTTGGGGCGTTTGACGTTGTTTTCAGAAAACAATTTTTAAAAACAAAGTTACAAAAAACAGAAAATTTTGATAACAACAAAAAGTTGTTTTCTGTTATTCTCAAATTTTTTTGTCTATTTTTTTTTTTTTTTTGATGAAAAGGAAATTATATTGAGAACAAACCAAACAATTACAACCACACAAGTCAACACTCAATTACAAAGCCTTATAACTGAACAACTTTTGCAAAAAAAGCTATATCATTTTTCCTAGGAAGACTAGACAGCCTACTCCTCACAAAGTACTTGATCAATTGAAAAACAAAGCCAACAGAAAATGAACTAAACTCAAAGATACAATTGTTCCTATTCCTCCATATCATGTAGACAGCTGCTGCTAAACCAGCAGCAGCAACAATCTGCTTCAGCCCCTTCGGCTTACCAGCCATCCAAGAACACCACTCAACATACAAATTCGGCCAAATACCTCTACCCAACCAAACTTCCACCTGAGATCTTACCTGCCGAGAGAAAGGACAATAAAAAAAAAAAGATAAGAGTGGGACTCTTGCTCCTCTTCACAAACCGGGCAAAGCACTGTGGGCAGATCCATATGACAAAGACTTAGCTTATCTCGTGTGAGCAGATGGCCCAGAGTAGCTGGCCAAAGAATGAATCTATGCTTAGGCACAGTCAAAGCGTTCCAGACCACATTCGCAAAGTTACTCTGTCCTTGTTAAGCAATCTGTGCTTAGGCACAGTCTATCTTTTTTTTTTCACATTATTTTTTTTAATTATTATCATTTAACATCACTTTCTCTCTCTTCACTTTCTATCTCCTTATTTTCTCTCTCGTCACTTTCTCTCTCTTTACATTTTCTCTCTTCACTTTCTCTCTCACTATTTTCTCTCTTCTCACTTTCTATTTTTTCATTTTCTCTTGCATGACTTATTATATCATCATTTTCTCTTGCATAACTTATTATATCATCATTTTCTCTTTCATCACTTATTATATCCTCACTTTCTCTCTCATCACTTAATATATCATAATTTTCTCTCTCGCCATTTCCTCTCTCATCACTTTTTTTCTGCTCACTTCTCTCTCTTCACTTTCTTTCTCATCACCTTCTCTCTCATATTTTCTTGGATCAATTTCTCTCTTCTCAATTTCTATTTCTTCAAATTTTCTCTCATTACTTTCTCACTCATTATTTTTCATCATTTTTTCTTTCAAGTTATTTTATCTCATTATTTATTACAAACTTTAAAAAGATTTTTCTCTTTGTAAATATATTTGTTAATTTTTTATTTAAGATTTAAAAAAAATAAAACTAAAAATAGTTTTTAGAAAACATTAACCAAACACCTCTTGTTTTTTGAAAACTACAAAAACTGTTTTCTGTTCTCATTTCTGAGAACACAACTTTGAAAACAAAAAACAATGTCAAACAGGCCCCTAAGTAATTTGATGGTGGTAGGAAGGAGAGAGTGGGATGTGGATGTTATACATGATGTTGTCAATGATAGAGATAAGGAGTTTGTCTTGAACATCACACTGAGTAGTAATGCATATACAAATCATTGGTTGTGGAAGGAGGAAAGCTCAGGGTGTTATACGATCAAGAGTGTGTATAGGGTGCAACAAAAAATTGGAGAGTGTGCATATGAAGGATAATTCTGGTTTCTAGAGAAAGTTGTGGTATTTAAAAATTCCTCCAAAGGTGAAGAATTTGTTATTGGGGGGCGGCGACTGGTTGTATCCCTACTAATATGCAACTGCATCCTAAACATGTTTAGGTCTCATCATAATGCCCTCAATGTGCTCATGCAGTAGAAACTATCATTCATAGTTTGGTCACTTGTTCTCTTGCGCAGGCTTGTTGGCTTAAAGTTGCTCTAGCAGATGTTGGAGATACTGATGGTACTTTTGTTGGTTAGCTAAATGGAGTGTTTGAGAGCAGAACTAAGGAAGATTTGTGTAAGTGTTATTTTTTTCATGCATTGTTTTTCATCTTTAAACATTGTTTCCATGTTATAACACTGAAAGCCCAATAGCACGTGATTTCTATTTTCAGCACATGTCTTGCTTAGCTGGTTTTCTATTTTTAGCCCTAGCATATATATTCGTTTGTTTCATTTTTCCCTTACCTTTTTATGCAGCCAAAAAGTGTCTTCTCCAAGAAACACACTCTGTAAAAGGTCTGAAGCTCTTGATGCTTCATTGTTCATTGCCTATGGCATTTTGGTGATTCCTCACCATTTATCTCAAGATTTATGGTGTAAACCTTGAAGGGATTTCAAGGGAAGTCTCAAGGGGAGCTTGATCAATAGCTGGAGGGAGTCCAGCCACGTTCAAAACCAGTGGGCGGCTGGTTGCTTGAAGACTTTCACAAAATAGGGAGTTGTTTGTTGATTATAAATTAAATTAGAAGGGAGTTTTATTTTGAGATTTTGTTGTTTGTAAGTGTAATAACTCTAATTATTTTAGTGAATTTGCTTCACCTCTGGACAAGGTCCCATGGAGTAGGTTGTGATAAATCATGGCTGAACCATGTAAAAATGATTGTGTCATTTTTATCTTTTCTTGCACTTGATTATGATTCAAATTTGATTTTAATTTGATAAATTGATTGTGAAATTGATTGAGTGGTTGAGTAGCAGTAGTTAAATAATTAAATTTCATTTGGTATCAGAGCTTGTGTATTGATCCTTGCTTGTCTTTAGTTAGTTTATTTGCTTCTACTCTAGTTTTCGTGTGAGTTAGTTCCTTAGGAGCGGTGTGAGTGTGTTATTTTTGATGCTGTGTTCTGCATTTTCTTGGCCTTTTTTGCTGCTGTGTTTGTTTTGATGGATTGCTTCAAAGAAGGCGGGTCTACTACTAGACCCCCATTGCTTGATGGAACCAACTATGCTTGTTGGAAAGCTCGAATGAGAGCTTTCTCAAAGCTATGGATGAGCGTGTTTGGACCTGTGGTTGACGGTTGGACTCCACCTACCATCAAGGATGGTGAGGACACTAAACAAAATCCAGTGTTAGAATGGACTACGGCTGAGATTGAATAGGTAAAATGGAACTCTAAAGGAGTTCATGCTATATTTAATGCAGTTTCTGTGAATCAAATGAAGGCTATAGAAAATTTTGAAATAGCCAAGGATGCATGGGATAAGCTGTAAACTAAAAATGAAGGAACGAAAAATGTCAAAAAATCTAGATTGAGATCTCTCACTACTGAATTTCAAAATTTATCTATGAGAGATGATGAGTATATCACTGAATTTCATGCTAGATTATGTGATATTAGTAATGAATCTTTTACTCTAGGCGAAACATATTCGGACGCCAAGCTTGTAAGAAAGGTGCTCGGAACTCTACCTATAAAGTTCAAGTCAAAAGTTACTTCCATTGAGGAATGCCATGATGTTGATACCCTTGATTTGGATGAGATGATTGGATCACTGCAGAACTATGAACTCACTATGAAAAGGTGGTCCAAAGAAAAGAAAGAAAAAAGGTTTCTAGTGGAGTTGCTTTATCTCACAAAGCTGCCAAAAATCTTTTTGTGGGAGATTCTATTGATAATTTAGATGAGGAAAAGGTTGCTCTGCTCACAACAAATTACGCTAAGTTTCTGAGGAACAATATGAAAAAAGGCAACAATGATTTCAAAGGAGAAAACTCAAGAAAACCACCTAATTTTCCTCGAAAGACTACTCATATGGGAGAAAAGAGAAATCCAAAGGGTATTCAATGCCATGAGTGTGAAGGCTTCAGGCATATACAGGCTGAGTGTGCAAACACTTTGAAGAAAAAGGGGAGAGCTTTGGCAACAACCTGGAGTGACAGTGAAGAGGATCAAAAAACTACAGAAGAGGATAGTTCAGATTTGGAAGAAAACTTTGTTGCTTTCACCGTTAAGACATCAGAAACACCATGTTCAGACATTGACTCAGATGGAGTGTGTAGCGATGAGGATGACTTGGACCAGCAAACTGCCTATGAACAAATGTACAATCAATGGGTTAGTGTGATAAAGAAAGCTAAAAGTTTGGAGATTAAAGTGGGAGAACTCGAAGAAGAAAGGAGAAACTTGTTAGGAAAAGTTGATTTTCTTACTTTGGACATTGAAGAGAAGAGGGTTGCTCTAGAAGAAATGCAAGAAAAGCTGGACTATGCTAATAAAACCATTGAGACATACACTGTTGGTGTAATGCCCCAAATTTCCTAATAAGGTTTAGGACCTTGATTAGGAGGCCGGGAGGGCCATAATTGATTTATTATGCTATTTAATGATAATATGCATGTTTAGGTGTATTAAATATGCATGTGAACCTATTTGTGATTAATTGGGTGATTTTCATATTTTGGCCATTTCGGACATTTTTGGCATATATGTGAAATGGGCGTGGTGCTTTGTTATTATTTGGTTATGCCAGAGTTACCCAGCACAAGACGATCCTAGGAGGTAAGCTAGTGGGAAAGTCACAATGGGATTTAAGCTTGACTTGGAGTAAGTCAAGGGGTATTTAGAGCATTACTGGGTTATTGGGTAATGAGAATTAATATTTGGTGATAAATTGGGAGTTAGTAAGATCAGGGGGAAAATTCTGGAAGTTTTGACTATAATGTCCCTGGGGGTGTTTTCGGGACCCCGAGCATTAGGTTTTATTGGAAGCTACTTAAGCTTGAAGTAACCTTTTAAGAAAATAAAAAAGAACGTTCTGTCCGTTCTCTCTCCCTAAAAGTTCCCTTTTCGTCTCCCGATCGCGTTTTCAAAGATAACTTGAGTTCTAGGACTCGGAATCAAGCGAGGATCGAGGCATAGCAATCCTAAGGAGAATTAGAAGCTTGTTAGCTAGAGGATTTAGTTGAAAACAACTCAATCAGAGGTAATTCAAGTTTAAGTTTTTAAGTTTTTAAAAGTTTTTAAGCTTGAATTGGACTTTGTGAATCGTTGATTTTTTAGTTCGTTTGAGCCTTAGGTTTTGGTGGTTTTGGACCATTGGGGAGTTTGGGAACTTTGATTTGATGATTTGGGAATGTTTAGACATGTTTTTGGGAGGTTTTAAAAGGTTAAAAACGAAGGAAAATGGCTGCCCCGAAGTTGGGTCGCGGCCCTGTTCTTGGGCGCCGCGGCCCTTGCTCAATGAAGCTGGTGCAGGAATTTGTTCCTGCTGGGCGCTGCGGCCCTATGCATTGGGCACCGCCGCCCTTGCTTCAGATTTGGCTGGGGGCCGCGGCTCAAGGTTCCAGGGCCGCGGCTCAGGCAGGCTTTTGAGCCCGTTTGGGTGTTTTGACCCCGGGAAGATGGTTTTAGGCCTCGGGATCATTCCTACTACCCGGATTAGTGAGGGTTGATGTCTTGGAGGCTAAGTTTTAGTTCAAGGGTTGGTTTTAGAACTTGAACTCATTGGGTCACCATTTGTGGTTACGACTAGGTTATCACTAGAGGCTTGGAATTAGGATCGTGCTTGTGGCTCATTTGTTGGTAACATGTGCTTGGACCGAAGGTAAGAAAACTGCACCCCATATGTGACATGCATGGTTATGTTTGATGCATGTTGGATGTTTAAATGTAAACATTGATAGCATAAGGAATGCTTGGCAGTTTTGCCCATTTGCATATGATTATTATTGAGGCATGCTGGATGGTTAAGTGTGATGCATGTGATGCACGAGAAACATGTGATTAGGGCATGCCATGAATGATGAATATGGGATTGGTCAGAGCTTGAGAATCTGTGTTTGTGCATGATCAATATTATGCTCACAACTGTTAGGTAAGCATGTTGAATGTTCTACTCTTGGATAAATGACATATGATACATATTGATAGCATTGCTTACTTGTGCATGGCTCTGACTAACTAGTCAGAATTGGCAAAGGTGTCAGTACTAGCTGTGAAGCTGTGACCTACTTGTTAAGTTCACAGTAATACTGGGCACTGGTCACATTGTGCTGACTCACTAGTCAGGACAGCCTTAGCGTGTTCCACGCAAGCCAACAAAGATTAGATCTAATCGACTTTCTGCATTGGATGACTCAAAGAGCATTAATGCCGGACTGACCTCAAGTTCGATGAATATTAAAAAGCGCTTGTCTAGCCAAAGGCTAGTCATTTAGAGCCAGGGCCAGCGAATCCCGTGACTGTTTTGTCACATGGCTATGGGCACCGGCCCCACAATGACGTGCTTGTCAGTCACTCATCTGATAAGAGCCATTGCAGGAAAGCCCAGGTAACGGTGTCGTTACACGGCTATGGGCACTGAGGCCGCTAGTGACTTGTTTGTCAGTCACTCAGTATGGTTTAACAGGACCTCAAAGTGATATTCACTCATCTGATCAGAGCTATGAGCTCTGTATGATCATTTTGATCATCATATGTATGGCTTTGGGTGTTGAGCCCCGTAGTGACTTGCTTATTGGTCACTCAGCTTGGTTTACCAGAACCTCAAGTGTTGAGACACTCATCTGATTAGGATTGACTTGATAGTCCTCCAATCAGAAGGGCAGGATTTCTTATCCTGGATACCCCAGCTTGGTTTGAATTCGTTTGCATGCTTGAATATATCTATGTTTGCTAGGCATTCCAGATATGATTTGATATCAAGATATGACTGTTCATGAGCATATGAGTTTTCTTGCTGGGTTTCGGCTCACGGGTGCTTTGTGGCGCAGGTAAAGGCAAAAGGAAGCTGGACCATCCTTGAGTTGAAGAGCTTAGGTGATGACGTGTACATATGCAGCTGGTCGTCCAATACTTGGGTGAGGTTTGAAAGAGGAACTAGGGTTAAACCATGTTTTACCGCTTAGAACGGCCTGTTGTAAATATTCTCTTGTAATAGACTCTGAAATTATATTTTTGGGATCCCAATGTATATAGTAAACGTTCTAATGAAACGTTATATCTTAACCAAAATTTTTAATCCCTAAACCGCTAATCATACTTAGTTACACGTTTATGGCCAAATGACTCGATTAGCGAGTTTAGCACTATTTGCAATGTGCACTGTAACGGTCCCTGGAGTTAAGGCGTTACAGTTGGTCAAGATTTATTTAACAAAATGATGGGAATAGGTCAGTTTGCTAGAGAGAAACATGGAGTTGGTTTCAATCAACCATTGGCTATCAAAAAGAAAAATCTCTCAAGCTCATCTCAAAAAGTGCCTCCCATTAGCCCTTCATTTCTTGCTACTTCAAAAAATTCTCCAGCCACAGCAAAATTTATTCCTATATGCCATTTCTGTGGGAAAAAGGGTCATATTCGTCCAAGATGTTACAGGTTGAATTTCTACTTGTCTCGTCTTATAAACGTCTCTAATGATAAGGCTCAAGCCTCTCTTGTTGGAAGAAAACATTTGAGACCAAAAAATGCTCATACTAAGGCTCTTGTGGTTCATACTTCTCTACTGGCTTGTAACAGTGACCCGTGGTACTTTGACAGCGGGTGTTCTCGCCACATGACCAGAAACAAGCATCTTCTCACTAATCTTTTGTCTTATGTTGAGGGATATGTCACATTTGGTGATGGGAGCAATGGTCGAATCATGGCAAGAGGGAAGTTGCATCTTCATGGTTTACCTCTGGAACATGTACTCTATGTTGAAGGTTTGAAGGCTAACTTGATAAGTGTTAGTCAAATTAGTGACGAAGGGTGCACAGTCCTTTTCTCCAAGACTGACTGTACTGTTGTTTCAACATCTGGAATCCATGTCTTAACAGGGATTAGATCTAATGACAATTGTTATCTCTTGAGCACTAACTTAGTGTGCAATGCGGCAAAGACAGATGAAACTGAACTGTGGCACTACAAGTTAGGTCATCTGAATAATAGAGATCTCAGTAAACTTGTGAAATTAAAAGCGGTTAGAGGTGTTTCAAACTTGGCTCCTTTGAAAGACAAAGTGTGTGATCCTTGTCAACTTGGTAAACAAGTCAAAAGTAGTCATCCTCCCTTGAAATTTCTGGTTACTTCCCAAGCTTTAGAGCTACTTCATGTTGATTTGATGGTTCCTATGCAAATAGCAAGTCTGAGAGGCAAAAGATATGCTATGGTATGCGTTGATGATTACACTAGATTCTCTTGGGTTAGATATCTTAGAGAAAAATCTGACTCTTTTGAAAATTTCAAGGGACTGTGCCTCTCTTTGCAAGATAAAAAGGGTGAAAAGGTTAAGAAAGTGATTCGTCTTAGAAGTGACCATGGCAAGGAATTTGAGAACAACATCTTTGCTGATTTTTGCAACCAAGAAAGGATAGCTCATGAGTTCTCAGCGCCGAAAACTCCTCAGCAGAATGGGGTTGTGGAGAGGAAAAATCAGACTCTTCAAGAGATGGCTCGGGTTATGTTAAATGCCAAGAAATTATCCAAGAGACTTTGGGCTGAAGCAGTGAATACTTCTTGCTACATTAGCAATAGAGTGCATCTTCGTCCTGGTACTAAACAGACCTCTTATGAGTTGTGGAAAGGAAGAACGCCAAATTTGGCGTATCTTCATGTGTTTGGTTGCAAGTGCTTCATTCTCAATGATAGAGAAAATCTTGGTAAGTTTGGTGCCAAGAGTGATGAAGGAGTGTTTTTGGGGTACTCTACAAACAGTCGTGCCTACAGAATATACAACATGAGAACCCAAGTTGTCATGGAATCCATCAATGTTGTGTTTAGTGACTTAGAAGACTTTGCTAGTTACTCAGAAGAAGAAGGAATCCACACTATTGTTGACACATCCATTCTGCCTGTTGCATCACGAACTACACATGAACCAACTGGATCTAAAATTGAGGAGATTGACGCTACCACTGAAACTTCTGAGACTTCCAATGTGTCTTCCATTCCAGAAAATATTGCTTCCTCTGATTAAAAAATTCATCAGAAGAAGGGACCACCCACATGGATACCCAAAGTTCATCCTCTATCCTCCATTATAGGCAATCCAAATGAGGTGATGGTGACTAGAAAGAAACTAGCAAACGAAATTGCTAATGCTTGTTATCTTTCTTTAGTGGAGCCTAAATCAGTCAAGGACGCCCTTAAAGATGAGAACTGGATATCTGCCATGCAAGACGAACTTCATCAATTTGAGATAAATGAAGTATGGACTCTTGTTCCTCGTCCTTTGGGTGTTAACATCATTGGCACTAAGTGGATTCAGAAATAAGACTGATGAAGTGGGAAATGTGGTGCGCAACAAGGCCATATTAGTCGCTTAAGGGTATACTCAGATTGAGGGAGTAGACTTTGAGGAAACATTTGCTCTGGTGGCTAGATTGGAATCCATAAGACTCTTGTTGGCTGTGGCATGTTACATGAAGTTCAAGTTGTATCAAATGGATGTCAAGAGTGCTTTCTTGAATGGCATCCTTGTGGAAGATGCTTATGTGTCGCAACCTCCTGGATTTAAGGATCCTCATCATGGAGATTATGTCTACAAACTGAACAAGGCATTGTATGGACTTAAGCAAGCCCCTCGGGCATGGTATGATCGTCTTACATCTTACTTGCTTGATAATGGGTATACTAGAGGTAATGCTGATCAAACTTTGTTTATTAAACCTCTGAATCCCGGTATTATTTGTGCCCAAATCTATGTAGATGACATAGTTTTTGGATCCACTTGTGAGGCACACACTCACTCCTTTGTTCAACTAATGACAAAGGAATTTGAAATGAGCATGGTTGGTGAACTAAGTTACTTTCTTGGTTTACAAATCAAACAACTAGAAAATGGCATTTTCTTGTCTCAATCTAAATATGCCAAAAATATACTCAAAAAGTTTGATTTAGAAAATGCAAAACATGCTCGCACTCCTATGGGCACCACTGCCAAAATAATCAGAGACAAAACAGGTAAAAAGGTTGATGCAACACTGTATAGAAGTATGATAGGCAGTTTACTCTACATTACTGATAGTCGCCCTAATATTGGTTTCAGTGTTGGAGTTTGTGCTAGATATCAATCTGCCCCCACTGAACTGCATCTTACTGCTATAAAAATAATTCTAAAATACCTGGCTGGTACCACTGACTTTGGTCTTTGGTACTCATGTGATACTAATCTTTCTTTGGTTGGATTTAGTGACTCAGATTGGGCAGGTAACCTTGATGATCAGAAAAGCGCTTCAGGTGGCTGTTTTTATGTGGGGAACAACCTAGTCTCTTGGCACAGCAAAAGGCAAAACTCCATCTATCTTTCCACTGTTGAAGCGAAGTACATAGCGGCAGGAAGTTGTTGCACTCAATTTCTTTGGATGAAACAAATGTTGCATGATTATGGCATCTGTCTTGACACCCTGGCCATCTATTGCGACAATACCAGTGCATCAATCTCTCCAAAAACCCTGTCCAACATTCTCGTACCAAGCACATTGATATCCACCACCACTTTATTCGTGAGTTAGTTGAGTCTAAACTTATTGTCTTATCTCATGTTGCATCTGAAAGTCAACTTGCTGATTTGTTTACAAAGGCTTTGAGCTCCCAAACTTTTGTTCACATGAGAAAGTCAATAGGAGTTTGTATGTTTGAGTGATCACATGTGGCATTTGAAAATAAGCAATATAGGTTGAGATTTCATCTTCTAACTTGACTATGTGCATGTGTGAGTCTTTCTTCAACTTGCTTTTAACAGTCATATGTCTTGAAGTGATGTAGGCTTGCTTATGCTCAGTAGTAGTCTTACTTGATGCTTGTCTTCTCAGTCTTGGTTATTGCATTGAATTGTCTCCCCTATTAGAGATTCCTTATGTTTTAGTGTGAAAGCTACCATTGGGTCACTTTGCTCTGTGTAGTTTGCTCCTACACTTAGGACGGTGTGCCCGTGGAGAAAGCTACCCACGTGCTTGACTCTCTAATTGGTAATTGTTGAGGGGATTTAAAAAAAATATAAAATAAACAACAAAGAAAAGGAAAATACACAAAAATTAATAATCATTTTGAGGAAGAGTTTGCCTGGTACTTCTATAGCAGGAAGCTCATGAGGACACTTCACACACAAATGAAGATTGACTTTCTCTGCATCTGTCTTGCTGAGATCGACATTGTGTCTTGCTAAGTCTCACTTTTGCATCTTTCAGGTCTATGTTACAACATGCTATATGTCTGTTTCAACAATGTGCAGAAAGTCTTTCATTTTGCTTTGTGTCTATTCAGTTGAAGTTTATCTCTGTTTATATTGTGTTTAGTTTCATGCTATTTGTTCTCTCTTAAATATTTCAAATTCTGTATGTTCTCTAGTGTCCAAGCAGTTTTTTTATATATATAATATACAAAAAAAAAAATCAAATAAAAAAGTTTAAAAAAAATAAAGAATATATATAATATATAATGTATGTTCTTTGTCGTTTCTTTATAAATAATTTTTTTTTAAAAAAAAATTCATCACTTTTATTTGTCTCAGTTTTTTTTCCCTCTCCCCAAGCCCGTCTCTTCCCTTTCCTCTCTGATGCCGATTCCAAATGCCAACCACCTCTACGCCCTTCGTCGTCGCAATCGACTCCCCACTCCGTCCCCTGAAACCTCTAACTCCTCTGCCCCTCCCTCTCCTGACCACCCAGCCTTCACTAACCCAAACCACATCCTCCCTGAAACCCATCTTCCTCCGCCCCAAAATCTCGACCCTCCCTGTGAACCCTCTCCTCCACCCCCAACTCTCGACCCACCCACCCGTGAACCCTCCCCTCCACCCAAAATCTCGGCTATCCCTTCTCCTCCCCGTGAGCCCTCCCCTCCTCCCCGTCCACCCTCTCCATCTCCCCGTGCCCCCTCTCTTCCACCCAAGCCCACTGGCATCGCCTCTCGCACCCGCGCCCGCCACTCACTCCCTGCCATTCCCTCTACCTAGGCCAAGTCTCCTGGTCGGGTCAAGACGTTGGGTCGCAAACGGAAGCCCTCTCCCATTGTCGTGCCCGAGTGCACCTCGGACTCTCCGCCTCCATCGCGTTCTGCCAAGAAGCCCAAGTTCGTGCCCCCACCTGCACCAAAGGCCCCGTCTTGCTCTCAGTTCTCCGAAGGCAAGGCTTCTGCCTCCTCATCATCTAAAGATACAATCTTTTTGAATGACACCTGTAAAAAATAGTTCACTGAGACTATTTCTTTGCGAAAATTTCTACCTGAATGATTGTTGTATTACACGGAGTTTACATCTTTGGGCTTGTATGACATTATTGAGTTTCATGGGTGGAAAGAGTCTGTGTCTGCTCTGTGTGTGCCCTGTCCATCTTTGGTCCATGAATTTTATTCTAACTTTTCTGCCGATGTTATTGATCCGGTTCATGAAAATTTTGGGAAAGTGTTTTTGCGTGGCAATTGGATTCCGTTTACTCCATCGGTTATTGCAGAATGTTTACACCTACCCTTTCTTGATGCACCTACATTCTCTGCTGAGTTTACTACGGACATGGATGTGGTTGCTTGCACTCTCACTAGCAACCCTTCTTCGACTTGGCCCACTTCGAATGCGATTCTTGCTGCTGACCTGACCCCTCTCTACCGCATTTTGCACGTGGTTTCCATATTCAATTGGCAGCCCACTGCTCACAAGTCCACGGTTGGGGCTGATCTGGCTCGCTTTCTCTTTGTTGTGGGTACTCGCTAGTCTATCAGTTTACCTCACTGTCTGTTTTAGGTTATATTGGAGGCTGCCATGTGGCCTAGGGTCTCTAGGATGTTGCCCTTGCCTTGTTTGATTCAACGCATTGCTCACTGTTTCTCTGTTGTCCCATCCAAAAGCCTGGACACCCGACTCTCTCTCAAGGCCATCAACTTGGCCTCCACTAGGTCCAAGGCTAAGAAGAAAGGTCCCTCAGTCAAGGATCCTATGGCTGCCTCTTCTTAGGGTGTCAAACCATCCTCATGGAAGTATCGCTTGTTTGACTGGATTCATTCTCTCAGCACTGAGTTTCGGTCCTTCAAATTTGAGTTCCGATTGGCCCAAGCTCAGACTCAATCATTTCAGTTTGCAGTTCTTAGTCACCTTGGTCTACCTCCTCTCTCTCAGTTCCGTCCTCCGTTGCTGCTGACTCTTTTGAGGAAGCACCACCATCTCAGGGGGAGCAAGTCCCTAGTACTACTGTCACTGGTTCCGTGCCTATTTTCACCCAGTCCGTGCCTCCTACCGCTCCCCTCAGGGGGAGTTTGTTGTGCCGCCAGGCACCCTCAAGCATCGCAAGAAGAAGAAGCCACCTTCTTCCTCCTAGTAGTTGTGGTTCAGCTTTGGCATGCCCTCTGAACATTGAGGGGGTGTTTCTTTAGATTCTCTTTTGTTATCTAACATTATTTGTTGTCCTTTTAGATGAGTTTGAACTATTTTTACTACTTGCTGCTTTTGAATTCTCTTTGTTGGTATCTGATTGTATTTTGAGTAGGTGGTTTTGTTATTGGTATCCTGATATGACAATTTATCTAAAGTAGTTAGTTGCTGCTATCAAATCTGTCTGCTGTTATTTCTTGTCAGCTTTGTGTGCTAAAAGTATAAATTAGTTCACTTTTCATAAGTATGCCAAAGGGGGAGTTTGTAAGTGTTATTTGTGTCATGCATTGTTTTTCATGTTTAAACATTGTTTCCATGTTATAACACTTAAAGCCCAGTAGCACGTGATTTCTATTTTCAGCACATGTCTTGCTTAGCTGGTTTTCTATTTTTAGCCCTAGCATATATATTTGTTTGTTTCGTTTTTCCCTTAACTTTTTGTGCAGCCAAAAGGTGTCTTCTCCAAGAAACACACTCTATAAAAGGTCTGAAGCTCTTGATGCTTCATTGTTCATTGCCTATGGCGTTTTGGTGATTCCTCACCATTTATCTCAAGATTTCTGGTGTAAACCTTGAAGGGGTTCAAGACAAGTCTCAAGGGGAGCTTGAGCAATAGCTGGAGGGAGTCCAGCCACCTTCAAAACCAG
This sequence comes from Humulus lupulus, assembly GCF_963169125.1. NCBI lineage: Eukaryota > Viridiplantae > Streptophyta > Magnoliopsida > Rosales > Cannabaceae > Humulus > Humulus lupulus. The sequence goes on from NC_084802.1 coordinate 201,006,501, forward strand.
TGGGAGGCTGGTTGCTTGAAGACTTTCACAAAATAAGGAGTTGTTTGTTGATTATAAATCAAATTAAAAGGGAGTTTTAATTTGAGTTTTTGTTGTTTGTAATTGTAATAACTTTAATTATTTTAGTGAATTTGCTTCACCTCTAGACAAGGTCCCATGGAGTAGATTGTGAGAAATCATGGCTGAAGCATGTAAAAATGATTGTGTCATTTTTATCTTTTCTTGCACATGATTATGATTCAAATCTGATTTTAATTTGATAAATTGATTGTGAAATTGATTGAGTAGTTGAATAGCAGTAGTTAACTAACTTTCAATTTGGAACCGGTAGCGATCCTGTGTTGGGAAATTTGGAAGGTTCACAATGAGTTGGTATGGCAACATAAAGGAAGGTCAGTGGAGGCAGTGGTTGTTTTGGCAAAAGCAAGGGTGTGTGATTTTCGAGGCAGAGTGCAATTAGAAGTGGCGAAGGCTATTGGTATTAAAGAGGCTCTGAGTTGGCTCAAGGATCACAATCTTCAGAACGTTATAATGGAGACAAATTTCCTCGTTATAGTACAGGCTAATAGTAGTTCAATTAATATGGTCTCATCCTTTGGTCTTATAGTTACTGGTTGTAATGTTTTGTTATCTAGTTTGAGAGATGTTTCTCTGTTCTTCATTAAACGGTCTGCAAATCAGGGAGCTCACTATTTAGCTAGAGCTTCTTATGTTTATTCCTTGTCATAGTTATAGGGAGATTGATGCTCCCTCTGAACTGTTGGATGTATTGTTGAAAGATTGTTCTAGTTAATGAAGTATTTCCATCTTTATTAAAAAAAATATTTTAATAGGAAACAATTATTTACGATATTAATATTTTTATTTAAATAAATAAATCATATAAGTATTCCAAAAATGTGACAAATAGTGATTTTTTTTTCTTTCTTCACTAAAGCACTAATCATATGTATATAGGCACATTACATACTCCTTTATATAAAGATGCTTTGTCTACTAGAAGCGCCTCTAAGGGAATTGTCAAGTGATGAGCTCCTCTCGCTCTCTGACTATATATATCTATTATATATAAAAAGTGTATAGATAACGGAAATTCTTAGTTTTAACGGTTTTTTATTTTTTTAATGTTAACTTTAACGGAATATTCTTATATCTAACATAATCTTCTTATATTTAACGGTAGTTTGTAAATATCTCTTAAAATAAAATAAAATAATTAAAAAAATTTAAGATGAGATATTTTTTTAGATATTTTACAGTGATAATTATTTAAAAATAATAAATAATTAAACAAATTAAAATATGATATTTTTGAGATATTTTACAATGATAATTATTTAAAAATAATAAATGATTAAATAAATTAAAATGTAATATTTTTTATATATTCTACAACGATAATTATTTAAAAATAATAAAATCATACATTTTATAACTTAAATAAAATTTAATTAAACTTAAACTCACTTATTAGAATAATATCATATTAAATATATAATATAATCTAATGTGAATTAGTAACAAATTGTTTTTTTTTTAAAACTAGCCAGAAACTTAAATTTAAAATATACTTATAATATTTAATATTACATTAAACATATAATATATAATCTCTTATTGTCACTCCTAAATTTAAAAATTAGAAAAAACATAAACTTAAACAAAAATAAATAAATTATTTAATTAAAATAAAATATTTATTTCAAAATTTATATGACATTAATATAAATTTAATAAAAATAATTAATAAATTCTATAAATAAAACTAAGCAAACGTGCATATTGCACGTTGCTTGTATCTAGTATATATATATATATATAACAATGATTTTATTTTCATTACTACTTCTCGATCGATAGAAATTAGAAATGGATTTGGGTGCAATGGAGCACATGGACTACTGTAACAATTGGTTAATATATCTAACCCAAAAAATCACATTATTTATATAGAACCATGTTTCTGCAGTAATTGAAGCGCCAACGTTGTTGTCAAACTTTGGTACTAGAACATAATAATGTCTTTGCCAACTAGGTTACTCTGAAACACAAATTATAGCCTTCTTTGTGAACTAGAGGCACCTAGCTTTTTTTTTGGAAAACTAAAAAAAAAAGAACAAAAAAATACCCGTGGCTATACATGATATGATCATGTAGCTTGACCTAATATATATTCCTGTGTTTTTTGTTTTCTCATGTGCTGCTTTTTTAGTGTTTTTTATACTACCCCTTGGTTGTCCATTGTCGTTTCCTTAACTAGATCAAACGTGTTCCTGTAGCCTTAAGAATATATATATATATATATATATTGCCAATAATATCCAATATTATTAAAACATTGATTTCGTTACTTTATTATTTATTTATTTTTATATGTTGATTGCTAATTAACATTAACAAAAAAATGTGTCAACTAATTAATATAATTAACAGAGAAACACGTATTAACAAGGAATTAACATATTTCGCTGAGTCAGCAATTGAGAGAGAAAAACAAATGAGATACTAATGAAATCACTATAATAATAACATTGGATATTATTGCCCCAAAAAATAGATATATCATTATAACTAAGTGCAAAAATGAAGTATTTATGCCACCAATTATCCATATATATTTATATTAACATTAAAAAGTAGAGGAAGTGAAGATGAGGATAAATATGTAGATATTCACACACATATATGTATAAAGTTTTAACAAAAACAATAAAAGAGACAAAATCATTTTCAACCAACAAAATAAAACATTCATATTTCAAAGCTTTGAAAACCAGCCTCCCAACTGTAAAACAAATGAGTTTCGTGCGATAATACAATATTTATCTTAATAATCTGTAGAAATGGTCATATTTCAATTAGAACAAAATAAACTTATCCATTACGCGTTTTAGTAATGTGCTTATATATGGTAAAACCTCTCTCTCTTTCTTTCCTTCTATCTTTTTCCTTTCCTTTCATTCAGACCCAAAAAGATTTAAATTGAGAAAGCCTTGAAAACCCAGATCAGTAGTTCTCTCCTGACCAAAAGCCAACTCAGAGTTAGCACAGAAGAGCTAAAACTAAAGAATAATGAAGACAAGTCTTATTCTTTCCTTGCTCTGCTTTCTCATACTCGGTTTCGCCGGACCTATGGTTCCGATAGAAGCCGCCGCGGCAGGCCGGTGGCAGCTCTTGCAGTCCAACATTGGCATTACGGCCATGCACATGCAATTGCTTAGCAATGACCGAGTTATCATCTTTGATCGTACTGACTTCGGCCCCTCAAACTTGTCTTTGCCAGATGGCAAATGTCGTTTCGATTCAAACGACACTGCGTTAAAGGTCGACTGCACGGCTCACTCGGTTGAATACGACGTCGCTTCCAACACCTTTCGACCGCTTATGGTCCAGACCGACGTGTGGTGCTCGTCGGGTTCCGTGACGACGGACGGGACCCTCGTCCAGACTGGTGGTTATAACGATGGCGAACGAAGGGTCAGGACGATGAAGCCGTGCTCATCAGGCAGCTGTGATTGGACAGAGATTCCGTTGGAACTCGACGCACGTAGATGGTACGCGACTAACCATATCCTTTCCGACGGCCAGGTGATCATCATTGGTGGACGGAGACAGTTCAATTACGAGTTCTATCCAAAAGCGTCGTCTTCGGCTAAGAACTTGTACAGTTTACCGTTCTTAGTTCAGACAAACGACCGAGCACAAGAAAACAATCTGTATCCATTTGTTTTTCTCAATGTGGATGGCAACCTTTTCATCTTTGCCAATAACAGAGCTATACTACTGGACTACAACAAAAACCGGGTCGTAAAATCATACCCTCAAATACCAGGTGGTGACCCGAGATCTTACCCCAGTACCGGATCCGCCGTCCTTCTGCCACTGAAGAATCTAAAGGCGCAATCCATTGGAGCGGAAGTTTTGATTTGTGGTGGAGCCCCGAGAGGTTCTTATATTGAAGCAAAGAATAATAATTTCCTTCCAGCTTTAAAGAGCTGTGCCCGGATCAAAATAACCGACCCGAACCCGACCTGGGTCATGGAGGATATGCCTATTGCTAGAGTCATGGGTGACATGGTATTGCTTCCAAACGGCAACGTTTTGATCATAAACGGCGGCTCATCCGGGACTGCGGGGTGGGAATTTGGCAGGGACCCCGTTCTAAGCCCGGTCGTTTACCGACCCGATAACGCAATCGGGTCCCGATTTGAAATCGAAAACCCATCAACAATCCTTCGCATGTATCACTCCACGGCGGTGCTTCTCCGAGACGGTCGAGTCCTTGTCGGCGGAAGTAACCCTCACGTGTTGTACAACTTCACCGGAGTGCTTTTCCCGACGGAGCTGAGATTAGAGGCGTTTAGTCCTTCGTATTTGGATCCACAGCTTTCGAACCTGCGCCCGAAGATTGTATTGCCCAGCTCGCAAACAAAGCTGTCGTATGGGCAAAAGGTTGTCGTTCGGTTTACTTTAAGAGGAGCAATGACACAGAATTCGTTGTCGTTGACGATGGTGGCGCCGTCGTTTACCACACACTCCTTCTCAATGAACCAAAGACTTTTGGTATTGTCGGCGGAGAAAGTTACAAATTTGGGGAAATCGACGTATCAGATTGAAGCCACCACACCCGGTTCGGGTATACTTGCACCGTCCGGTTATTATCTATTGCATGTGGTCCATCAAGAAATTCCAAGCGAGGGCATTTGGGTCCAGATAAAATGAGAGAAGTGAAAATGTATTGCATATAGTGATGAGTGGTATAGAGTTATTACTTTTTTTTTACTCTTGTTCACTAAAAGAGCAAAGAAAAAAGAAAGAAATTATATTTATTGATTTGAAATAAATGATAGACAGATAATTGAAGAAGTGTGTTGCAGTAGTGTGAGGTGGGGTTTATAAAAGATTATTATTGTAATCCTACTATCACTTTGATGGAAAATTACTCTCTAATGATTAAAAAGATTATTTACATAAATTGCTATAATTTAATATGATCAAATAGATTATTATAATTATTTTTATGTCATATATGTATTATATATATATACAAATTTTTATGGTAGGGACTGTGCTGATGTAACTCTTTTGTGTTCTCAATCTGGAACAGTTTTCGACGCGATTTTTTATGACCGTGTATATTATAGTTATTTAGAGTATACCGAAAATTAGTTTAAAGCAGATTGTTGCACGCATAACTAATTTTTTTTATTTGAATGGAAAATAGCATGTTTGAACTTAATTTTCGGTACTATAAATTATTTAGAATTTTCTAAAAATTTGCATGATGCTCTAAATAACTACAATATACACGATCATAAGAAAAATCGCACTAAAAATTATTTACGGATCAAAAATACAAAAGAGTTCTGTCCCTACTACATAATACTCCTATATATATTATAAGCTAGGTTAGCTAGCTGTTATTGTCAAACTCAATAATTAAATAATTGAAAATTTCGACTACATGTGAATGAATTTAGGATTTTCTCGTGTTTATTATTATTTTTTTTTTGAGCTGAAAATGCTTGCTGGCACATTGAATTAATTGGTATAAATGTATGATTGGACTCATTAATTAAATGATGAAAACTATATCGCCCATGGGTACAACAATATAGAATGAAATGCATTTATGGCTTTAGATAAATTAAGAAATGCCACGGATCATAAAAGGAGGTGCTTCAAACTTTACATCTCTATCAATATTAGGAAATTTGATGTATAAGTTATAACATATATACTATATTAACAATTAATTGGTTTTATTAATTATAATCCTTATATAACCACGTACATATCCCATACACACGCATACATTAATTTGTCCTTATTATTTCCTACTGCAAAACCTAATAATTTAAAGGTTTTTGACATATAAATAAACACCCTTTGGAAAAAGAAAAAAAAAGTGATGCATATAGATCAACCAAATCAAAAGTTCTATAATATAAATTTTAATCAAAGATGATTCTCTTTGCTAAAAAAAATGTCTTACACATTAGATTTTTTCGGCACAAAATTGACAGTATAAAAAGTTTTTCATCCTAAACAAAGTTTTTCATTCTAAGGAAGAAGCAGTAGTCCTTGTCCTTGTCGTTAAATACGTAGTTGATAATTACGAAGAGGATAAAATAATAAAATATACAATAATCCATGAACACATCAGCAGAGACCATTTTTTCCCTAAGCAATTGAACTAGAACGAGTCATGTGTATAAAATATTAAATAAAAAGCCAAGAATAAGTCTCTAATACTAAAATGGGCCAATTAAGGAAAAGTGAGAAACTTCCAAAAATGGTTGATCCAATTTTGCTCTGAGTTATAGTACTACTGTTTCTTTTCTTGACAAATGGTCAGATATTAGAAGAAACAACGTTAAGTTCTTTTCAATCTCAAATCCAGCCAAACTGAAGTAGTCTTATATATTTTTACATATGCATATGTTTGTTGTCTCTTCGACTGTATGTATTCTTCTATACATATTATTTAAATTGAACTATATATATCGAATTAAACAAAAGCGTAATGGTCAGAAATCTTTGTAGTTTTATACATGTGTGGTCTTTTTTATAGGAAAATCACGTAAAAGAAAGTCAAGTTTTTTCCAGCTGCAGGCTTCGTTCGGCAATAAAGAAAATGTCACAATTATCTATAGTCAGAATTGAATTCACGTATTCGAAGAAGGAAAAAAGGACCAGCTGCTAATAAAGCTAATTATATATAACCCTTTTCGCAGGAAATTGCGTGGGGATTCTGTTTTTGTAATTATACACAATTATTACAAGTCATATCAAGTTATTTTTGTTTGATTTTTTTTCCTTGCTTAATAGTGCATACTACATATAATATTAAGCAAGAAAAAAAATCAAACAAAAATAACTTGATATGTACATACTATTAGTACCAAATATATTTTTCAGTTTTCATAAATATTAAAATATTATCATCTGTTTTGTTGTTCATACAAAAATAGTATCATGAACCTTTTTTAGTTAAATTTATTTTTTCAAAAGACCATTTTACCCTTACCTATATTTTTGATCTATAATTAAAATTAAATTTAATTCTTTTAATAAATTAATAATAATACTTAAACTTTGTTTTTAACAACATATAAACTTAAAGAAATAATAAAAAATGAGAATAAAATAAATACTTAAAATAAATAAAATTGATTATTATTATTTAATATTTAATTTTAACTTAAATAAATTTATAATATTATTTATTTAAGTATATTAATTTATTTAAATATTTTATTAATATTTACAATAATTTATGTACTTTTGCCGCAAATATTCATTTAATTTATTAAATAGGGTAAATGACGGCTAAAATACCCAATGTTTTTAAAATGTTACACTTTTATACCCAATCTTTTTTAGCAATAAATATACTCAATGTCTTCAAAATGTTACACTTTTATACCCAAAAAAAATTTAGCGATAAATATACATAATGTTTTTAAAATGGTGTACTTTTATACCTATTTTTCAAAATTATTTTGAGAAATAATAAGAAAGTGAAGAAAAAATATAGTGTTATCCCAAAAATTGACATGTTTGATGTGGCACCAGAATTGGACACATGGAGTAGGCTAGGCAGACTCCCCGACAGGTTGGTCGGTGTATACCTGAAGGGTATACGACCAGCTACTACTCGACATTCTATCTCTAGAAGCTCAGCTGCTCGACATGACCCCCAGAAAACTTACTGGTCAGTGTAATGGTCACTACTCGATACGCTTGTCAGGAGAGCAGTTGGTCGGTATGACAAACAAACATACATGCTCGGATGAAAGCAGTTACACTCTCTGTTAGTACTCCGCAAGAATCACCCAACCACACACAAAGAGCACCTAACAACCCTTAAGACTTGGTCAAACCTCCTAAAAAACACGACTGTAACTACCTGCAAGAATATAGGGAGATTTCCCATCATCAGTTACACTCGGGCGCAACTCCTAGGCCACAGAGGCAGTATAACTACTAACCCTCTACCACAGTGGAGGGGGTTCAGAGAAATTGCCTACCGACTAGTATTAAAAACATACCGAGCAGCCTAGCTTGGTACTTAGCAGTGATTTTGCCATTCTGTATTGTTATTTACACTTAGAAATCTACCTGTATTCACTGGTTATTTTGTGTAAACCCTTACGATTAATACAAATCTAAGAGGAAGTAGGTCGTTACCAATCATTGGGGTCGAACCTCTATAAATCCTGATATTTCTTTATTATTTATTGCTCAATATTATCAGGTTCTTGGATCATTTAAGGTGCATCGATTGTCTAATTGAAAGCTCTCTAATTAATTATTTGACTCCGCGTTAGTTGGCTAAAAAACTAGTCAATATTTTGGTGCTTTCATTGAGAGCCCAAGACATTCACATCCAAATTCTATTGCTGTAAGGATGGTAGTTTCAACCAGAAGGTCAAGCCAAGAGCCTCCAGAGCCTGAGGCTGAAGTCTCTCCCCAAGTCCCATCAATGAGCAATTCTAATGGGCAGCGAAGTGACTTGCCGCCTAGAAATCCATCTGATGTCGGGGGGCAAACTGCTGGGCCCACTACACTAGGACACAAAGCTACTACCTCTGCTGGAGTCACCCATGCAAGAACGTAAGAAGGAATTGTTGCATGGGGTACCGACCACCCAGGAACCAGAGCTGAAGGTCTTGGATGATACGAGCCCCGAGAAGATATTGAAGGACTTGACCCTGAGATTGATCAGATAAGGGAAGTCGTGGGGCAGATGCAAGATCAGCTTGCCACCATGAACCAGGGGCGAGCCACTGCGCAGGAGGCCCTTAATGAGGCTTTCAAAAAACAACGGAGAGATTTTCAAGAATGGATGGATCGACATGCCCGGGAGGTGCAGGACGGACATGAGGACATGAAGCGCCGGACTCGGGAAGCTGCTGGATCCATACACAATTATATGCAACAACAGCAAACCTAAGGTATGGGAACTGATGCTGGAACTACTCCCCAAACCAACAACGTCCTCCCGTTTTTGGTTTCGGTGAAGGTGTCAGTCATGGACCAGAGGCTCAGCCTCAGAATGGGAATCAGGGTCCGACCAGGAGTCACAAATCTGGTCGGGGTGCCCAAGCGAACAACAATAGGCGACCCTTACCAGCTAATGAGCAGGTTCTACCAAGGCGTGGCATGGGATAGGACCAAGCAGGAAATTTTTGGCCAAGATCTCAAGGAAGTGGCCGTGATAGAAATCCTGGTGTTGCAGGACGGGACGGCAACCCTCAAGCTCCAGCACCGAATAGGAGTGGTCAACCCCAAAACTACCGGCAGCAACCTGGTTGGTACAGACAACATCAAGAATACTGACCAAGGTCCTGAAGAGATGAGCCGGAGGTTAGTAGCTCATACAGGCCTCATTATGCTGATGGATATGACCATGATGAAGCAGCAAGCCAAGTTCGCCAACAGAATAATCAAAGTCAGAGAGGTAACCAGCCCGAAGGATCGTTTGTCCCATAAGGGCGGGATATCCCGAACAACCAACCACCTCGAGGTGGAGGGTTTCAAGGAGTACCTCTAGTATCAGGCCGAGCAGACATGCAGATTATTGGGGGAAGGCCTCGGCCAAACTCTGTTTTCCACCGAATGGGACCCATGGGAGGTGAAGACCTTCGAGATGCTCTTAATCACAGCAGGGAAAATTGGGATTCGAACAACATAGCTCTGCCTGATTCTGTTCGAGACCTGAGAATGGATGAGGTTCGCAATGCAGGACAGTTCTGAAAGTTGCAGACCCTAACATCCAAGCCCAGCTAGATCTGTTAACCTGATTGGTAAGGGGCTTGACGACCCCCAAGTTAACAGATATTGAAATGGAGAGGCAGAAAGGTTCCCCACTTTCAGAACGTATTAATCAGCTGCCCATACCTGCCAAATTCAAAATGCCGATATGGAAGATGTACATTGGGCTGGAGAACCCAGTATCTCATGTTCAGAACTTTGAACTACAGACTGATTTACAGGGAGTTCGGGATGATTCCAGGTGCAGGATCTTCCTGGCCACTCTGTCAGAAATCACCCAGCAATGGTTCTTCAACCTACAACCAGGGTCGATTACATCGCGGGATGGATTTGTACGCACATTCTATTCCCAATTCTGTTCAGCAATGCCCTTTCCCGCCGAGCCAAATTACCTGGTGGACATAAAACAAAGAGATAACGAACCTTTGAAGGACTACATTCAATGTTTTATGCGGGAAGCCACAAGAGTGAAATCCCTTAGTGATGGCGTTAAATTAATAACCATCAATTCGGGAGTTAAGGTAAAGAGTCTATTCTAGAGCAGTTTGAAAAGGAAGTTTGCACGTACCACCCAGGAGTTCCTTGATCGAGCAGATGAGTTCATTAAGCTTGAGGAGGCCGAGCGAAAGGTGGATAATCCAATTCAGAAGGCTACTGAGGAAGGGAAAACATATCTTGGGAATACCACTAACCCTGCAGAGGGAGAAATAATGGGACTAAGAATGGAAAACGTAGTACTGGGGCTGGAAGTAACGGTAACCAGAATGACAATAAGAAGCCTAAGACCACCGAGCAGCTCGAGCCACGGGAATATGTTCCTAAATTTACTACTTACTTCATCCTCTTGGAGACCTGGGCGGACGTTTTTAATGCCACACATGCTGTTGTACCATACAGAAGACCTCCACCAATGAGGAGGGATGTTAATAGATGGGATATGATCAAATTCTATTAGTTTCACAATGACTATGGTCATGAAACCAATGAATGTAACCACTTGAAGGAGGAGATAGAATTCCTCATTCGACAAAACAATGCTCATCTGAAGAGGTATGTACGACCAACTACTAACCAACATCATTAGCAGCCTCCTCAGCAACAGTCTCAGTAGTATCAGAGCAACTAGCCTCTCCTACCACCACCAGTTGCTGGTCGGCTAGATATGATCTGTAGCGGGTCGCATTTGGCCGGCAACTCCGGCGAAGCTCGAGAAAGATACGTTTGTTCCCTTAGGCAGGAGTAGGAGGAAGATGTATTGGTTGTCCAGGAGTGTACTCCCAAAAAATCTCACTACGAGTGTGAACCCATCACGTTCAGCGAGAAAGACACAAGTCACGTACATCATTCGCATAACGACTCGTTGGTAGTAGAAGTACAAATCGCTAATATAATCGTGGCCCGAAAAAATGATTGACCATGGGTCATCTGCCAACATCTTGTTTAAGAATACCCTGGAACCATTCGAGCAACTATTGTATGGGTTTACAAGGAATGGCATGGTCCCGTCAGGAAGCATAAGGTTGCCTTTGATGGTGGGGACAACACCTAACAGTAACATTGTAATGGCTATGTTCGTGGTAACATACATCCCTTCTTCCATACAAAGCCATGATAAGCTGACCAACCCTATTAGACTTCCGAGCAGTCACTAGGTATTAAAGGAAGAAGTGGAGAAGCTTTGAAATAATGACTTCATTGGGGAAGCTTTCTACCCAGTATAGGTATCAAATCCCGTGTTGGTATCGAAGCCTAATAACATGTGGAGGGTGTGCATAGATTTCACCGATTTCAATAAGGCATGCCCGAAAGACTGCTTCCCACTTCCGAGAATTGACCAGCTGGTGGACGCTACAGCCGGCCATGAGATATTAACCCTTATGGATGCCTATTCAGGGTACAACCAGATAAGTATGCATTCGCCCGACCAGGAGCACACCAGCTTCCGCATGAATGTGGGGTTGTACTGTTATAAAGTTATGTCGTTCGGCCTAAAAAACATTGGAGCCACGTATAAACGACTGGTAAACCGTATGTTCTAAGACCAGATAGGAAATAACATGGAGGTTTACGTGGATGATATGTTGGTGAAATCTAAAAAGGTTGTGGGGCACATTGAGGACTTGGAGGAATGCTTCAACATTTTGAGGCAGTATAGAATGAAATTGAACCCCCTAAAATACTTATTTGGTGTGGGGTCGGGAAATTTTTTGGGATTCATAGTGAACTCCCGGGGGATTGAAGCAAACCCTAAGAAGATAAAGGCCTTGCTAGACATGCCCTCACCAACCAGGATCAAGGACGTGCAAAGCCTAACAAGACGCATAACAGCACTAAGCAGATTTGTGTCCAAATCTACTAACAAATGTATTTCATTTTTCAATATCCTCAGAGGTACAAAGAAATTTGAATGGACCAAAGAGTGAGAATAAGTTTTCCAAACTTTAAAGCAGCAGCTGGCACGACCCCTGATCCTTTCAAAACCTCTGGAGGGCGAAGAACTGTGCATATACCTAGCAGTAACTCAACATGCTGTCAGTGCAGTCCTGGCCAGAGAAGAAAACAAGATTTAGCATCCAGTCTACTATGTCAGTAAAAGGCTGGTCGAAGTCGATAACAGGTATCCTCTAATTGAAAAATTAACTTACTGTCTGTTCTTGTCGTCTAGAAAACTTCGACCATACTTCCAAGCTCACCTCATAAAGGTTCTTACCGACCAACCACTGAACCAAGTCCTACAAAAGTCGAACACCTCTTTTCGGCTACTCAAATGGTCTATAGAGTTCGGGCACTATGATATCACCTACCAGCCTCGAACAACAATTAAAGGCCAAGCTCTTATAGATTTTGTAGTGGAATGTACCGTGTTACCAAGAATAGATGAAGAAATGGTCGAGCAGTCATTGGAGTCTGGACCACTGCCCAGTACAAGTGTTGAGCAAAACAGCGAGCACCCAACGTCCAACATTGTTCATTGTAAGGAAGAACCCCAAGTCTGGAAGCTACACGTCAATGGCTCATCTACCAACCAGAAGTCTGGGGCTAGTCTCACACTAATCAATTTTGAAGGGAAACACATCCATTGTGCCCTTCGTTTTGGATTTAAGGCATCTAATAATGAAGCGGAGTACGAAGCATTAATCGTGAGGTTGAGGTTAGCAAGAGAAGTGAAGGCTGAAGTCTTGGACATATACAGTGATTCACAATTGGTTGTCAATCAGGTCCTTAGTGAGTACACTACTCGGGGAGTAAAAATGATGGCTTATCTTGATAAGAAAAAAGAACTGCTCGCTCAACTCAAGAGGTACAACATCCAACAGATACGAAGAGAATAAAATGCCACAGTAGATGCGCTGGCCAAACTAGCCAACAGTGTTGTGGTGGACAAAGCCAACCTGGTTCCTATTGAATACCTTATCGAACCAAGTATCAACCTGCTAGAACCAGTCTTTCTTATAGACAACACTCCATCCTAGATGACCCCGATTGTAGCTTATCTGGAACACGGAGTCCTACCCAACATTCACAATGAATCTAGGAAACTGACGAGGAAAGATGCTCGATACCTAATGTTGGACGGGGTTATGTACAGAAGGGGGTTCTTCATACCATTACTTAGGTGTGTCTACCAAACAGAATCAGGACAGCTGCTGGAGGAGGTACAAAATGGTTCATGTGGGAACTATGCAGAAGGGCAAAGTCTGTCTAAGAAGATTTTAAGGCAAGGTTACTTCTGGCCAACTATGAACGAAGATGCCTTTGCATATGTTCGAAGATGTGACAAGTGCTAGAGGTTTGTCAAGATACCTCGAGTAGCCCCAAATGAGCTTACTTAAATGCAAAGTCCATGGCCCTTCGCTATTTGGGAAATTGACCTTATTGGTCGGTTACCAAAGGGAAAAGGGGGCGTACAGTATGGAGTCGTGGCAGTTGATTACTTCACAAAGTGGATGGAAGTTGAGCCACTGGCAACAATCACTTCCAAAAAATTACTAGACTTTTTGGTGAAAAATATAATTTGCAGATTTGGTCTACCCATGAAGATAGTGTAACGACCCAAAATTACTATTAAGGCTTAAGTGCCTTGATTAGTGTGTCGGGAGGGCATAATTGGTTTATGTGTGATTTAATGATTAAATGCATGATTGTGTGATAAGCATGCTGATATGATTATATGGATATATGAGATGCATGATTATGAGTATTAGTATGCATGTATGCCATGTTTAGATTATAGGGGCATATCTGTAACTTTGGCCCGTTGAGGACATAAATGCGAATATATGTGATAAATTGTTAAGACCACATTATTATGTGGATTAATTTTTAGCTTATGGCTCGAGGCAGTCCTGGTGAGCGGTTTAGCGTTATAGTCACGGTGGGGATTTATACCCAGCTTGGGGGAGCCTGGGGGAATTTCTGGGAATTTGGGAAATATATTGGAGATTATTAGGCATTGGGGGAAAATAATTGGTGATTAATTAGATGACGGGATTTAAGAGGTAAACGTTAGGGACACTTGAGGAATTAGCAGGAATTGGGAACAAATGACCAAAATGCCCTTAGAGTGATTAAAGACTTGGTGATATTTGGGAGGGCAAAAGGGTCTTTTGGTGTTTAAAAGGGGATAAGTGTTATTATGCTTTTTAGACTTAGTGGAAGTTGTAGAAAGAGTTAGAAGTTGAAGGACAGAAAGAAAGAAGAAAAAAAAAACTGAGATCTCTCTCTCTCTCCCTCCCACACGATTTTCTCTCCTTTCACCCTTTCTTCTGGATTTTGAAGCTATAAGCTCAGAGGAGGTTTAGGTTAGAGCTTAGGGCTTTGGTTCTTGGTGAAGCTAGGAGGTTCAGCTGGAGTTAGTGTCCAATTAAGGTAAAGTTTAAAGAGTTTGCTTTGAATTTTCTGACTTTGATGAAGTTGTTCCTGAATTTGAGTTTTAGATGAAAATTAAGGGACTTGAGCTTGGGAACCTAAGGAACTAAAGGCTAGAAGGGCAGAGAGGGCAACCTAGGGTCGGATTCTCCATTAAAGGCAATAATTTATGGGCTTGATCATTTGAATTTCTAGGTTTTCTGGTTAAGTTCTTGAGCTTCAAGCCCAATCTTGGTTCTCTGTGTTTGATGGTGCATGTGGCCAAGTTTGATGTTGTTGGGCCATGTTGGATGAGATGTAGTGGATGGTAGGCTTAATTTGAAGTGTGGTTAAGATTTGGAGGGGATTTATGGAGTTTTGGCACAGGGAAATTCGAAGGAAAAACTCATAGGGTTGTTGGTGCTGTTGGTAGCATTGTAGCGCTAGCATTAGAGTGCTACAGTTCTATGCTTGGCTTTTTGGGGAGCGTTTGTCTCTGCTTGGAGCGCTGTAGGGCCCACCTTGTGGTGCTGTAGCGCTACCCTGCCTCCACAAATGTGTTTTGTGTATTTTTCTTAGGGTTTTTTCTTGGGGGCTCGGGGGTCGATTTGTAGTGTTCCAGAATATTTACTTAGCTAGCTAGATAGTAGTAGTAGTTAGTATTAGTTAGTAATATGTTAGTTACCGCAGATTTTGGTTCAAACCGGGACTTAGTTGGAAACTCATTGCAATAGTTGTGGATTTTATAAGTTTAACCTATAGTTTAAGAATATTAATTATAACATAAAGTTTGATTAATATTGCTGGTCCTAGATATATATTTATTATAACCTAAGGTTTAGATAGAACCATTAAGAGCATGACACTTGTCATAATTATGATTATTAAGGAATTAAGTATTTTTGATAGATAGTTTAAATAAAAGAAAGATCTAGAAGCTCTAGAACCTTCCTGCTTCTGTTAGGATCGTATTATATCTCAGTCAAAGTTGTTTATCCAATTCAAATTATGCTGAAAAAGTACAAATATATTTTTAATATATCAACATATGTCGATATATCGCAGCATAGGGGCTGATATATCGCCTATGGAAGATACAGAAAACACATCGACTTTGCACGAATGATCAAACGATGCTCGGGAATACAGGGGGAGGCGATATATCGCCTATGGGGAGGGCGATATATCGACTCAATTTATGTATTTTTTGAAAGTTTAATTTTTGAATTTAAAAAAATACCCTTAACCACTTCGACCTGCCTTTGAACGATTTTGACCGAGTTCTGGGCGTCAGTTGAAGGAAAATTCAAATATTTTTCAATTTATAATCATTTATTTATTCAAATTAAAAAGGGGTTAGTTTCACTCCTTGAACTCTATAAATAGGACCTAGTGCTCAGCCATTTTCTTCATTCTTCAAGCATTTGATCAGAGCCTCCAAGGTGCTAGTGTTACTATAGAGAGATACACTTGGGTTTTGGGTTAAAGCTTTATCATTCTAAGCTTTTATAAACACTTGGGAAGTGAGAAATATTGTGATTTCGATATTGAGGTTTAGACCAAACCATAAGATCATTAAAGGTATTTCTATTCCTAAGTTCAATTCTATATGGTTCTTTAGTTTTCTTTATTCAGATCCTAACTCTTGTTTATGATTCTTGATTAGGTATTTAACATCTTGAAACTTAAGGTTCTTCTTGGTAAGTTTCTTCTTGATGGTTTAGTTCTCATTTCATCTTTATTCTTTAGAGATTCTCACCATTTTACTGTTGGTTTATAGGAGTTTCTAATCCCGTTCTTGTTCCCAAATATCCCGACTTTTGGTAAGGAAAATAGGATAGATTTTATATTCTTATATGTTATAATATGTTATGATATGATATGTTATTGTTATGATATGTATATGTATAGTATGTTTTATAGTCCTTGGGCATATGACTTGTTTAGCTAGCAAGCCCCAAGAATTTATGGGCATATGACTTGCTTAGCTAGCAAGCCCCAAGAATTTATGGGCATATGACTTGCTTAGCTAACGAGCCCCAAGAAGTATGATGGCCATTGTAGTCCTATATGATATATGTTTTTGATAGTCATATGTTTTTATAATATATGATATAGTCTTATGCTTATGATTTATGATGTATGTTTTTATAGATTTTCCTTGTTGGGCATTAGGCTCACTCCTTTATTTTTAGTGTGATGCAGGAAAATAGATATGGAAGGCGGAAGGATTCTTGGTAGCTTGACTTGTGTGTTAAGGATGAATGGACTGCGTTGACTACGTGTTGATTGAGGATGACTTTATTTAGTCTTATGTTTCTTTTGTAATTCCAAATTTTGCTTTTAAACAATTGAATTAAAGTTTATGTTTTATGTTTTATTAAACAATGGGT
Source organism: Humulus lupulus (assembly GCF_963169125.1). NCBI lineage: Eukaryota > Viridiplantae > Streptophyta > Magnoliopsida > Rosales > Cannabaceae > Humulus > Humulus lupulus. The sequence goes on from NC_084802.1 coordinate 201,023,522, forward strand.
ACCCATACCATCTTTTATATCTTATTTTGTAATTTGCACAATATTTATTTTGGAGTTTTAATAAAGTTATGATTATTTCTTATGTATATTTTCTCAAAAATAGTAGTTATGTCCTGTAGTCTTAATGGTCCAAGGTCTTAGAAATAGTTGGGTCATTAAACGATTCCACCACCCTGTTTGGTGGAATTGGGGCCTTCTGAGGGTTCGGGATTGGTCTCGAAGTTAGGTTACAGAATTGATTGTTGATGAGGGTTCTATTTTACGGTTGTGAGTAGGTGTACGCTAAGGCTCGGACGGGATCATGCTCAAGGATCATTTCTATTAACCAAATTGCTTGGAATCAAAGGTAAGAATATGCACCCGGTTATGTGGTTATGTTGGGACTAAGAGCTCCCTAAACTTGTATGTAATGTCATAAGATGGTATTATGCCATGGGGACATGTGATAAACGGCCTAAGAGTGTCGGAGTCACTATTTGCGCATAGGGCGCGACTTGGCCACTGGTAGCTGAGGTTATGTATATAATCACTTAGCTCGGCCTAAGCAAGCCGGAGTCAATGGGACAATCAGAGGGTGTGGCCTAAGGGCGTCGACCCTGGATATTGTGTTATATGTTTATTGTTATGAATCTAATGATTATGTCATGTTTATTATTTGGATGAATGATTATTGGTTTGCATATTGATATCGTTGATTATGTGAGCAATGTGACTTGCTGAGTATCTGTTTGGTGATCTGTGAATTATCTAACTGTTAATTATCGTTTATGATATGCATTATGGTTTTCTTGCTGGGCCTTGGCTCACAGGTGATACGTGGTGCAGGTAAAGGCAAGGGCAAGGTGGACCAATCCTGAGTTAGAGAGCTCTAGGGCTGAATGTACATAGTCAGCTGATCGGCCACCACGACCGGGGGATGGTACAGAGACAGGAGAACCTAAAAGGTCTATTTTTCCATTAGAATGGCCTGTGGTTGTATATAAACTTTGAAATTTTATAAACTATCCTTTAAAACCTATTTTGGGATCCCATGTATTAAACATTTATTTTAATGAGAAAATTTCTTGTTTATGACCAAAATCGTTTAACCCTAACCTAATTATGACTTTAGGGTCACGTTTTCAACTATACAACTTGATTAGCAAGTTTGCACTTTTATAATCACGCAGTGTAACGACCTTGGTTATCCAGGGTGTTATAGATAGTGTCCGACAACAGCACCCAGTTTGACAGCCAACTGTTCACTGATTTCTGTGCCAAGCACGGCATCACAAAAAGTTTCTCAGCAGTCTCGCATCCTCAAGCAAATGGTCAGGTAGAAGCAGTTAACAAAACTTTCAAAGACACTCTAAAGAAGCATCTAGAATTGGCTAAATGAAACTGGCCTGAGAGATTGCTTGAGGTACTTTGGTCATACAGGATTACCGTGCGAACAGCTGTCGGTGATTCCCCCTTTGCACTCACGTATGGGTATGATGTAATGCTGCCAGTCGAGATGAATCCACCATCTCATCGACGTACAGTATACGAAAAACATCGTAACCACCAATTGTTGGCCGAGTCCTTAGACTAGATTGAAGAAAGATGTGAAAAGTCAAACATACGCCTGGCTGCCCTCCAGCAAAAAGGGAGATCTAGTCCTACGAAGAATATTCCCAGAAACTCGAGATGCCTTAACTGGTAGGGGTGTTCATATAAACCGCAAATCGCGGTTTGGAACCAAACTGCACCGCACCAAACTGCCAAAAACCGTAATCGGTGAAACCGTTTTTGATGGTTCGGTTTAACCAGACCACTCAACGTTAACAGTTTGGTCACAGTTTCTAATTTTTTAAAACCAATTAAACCGAACCGGACCGTGATTTTTTCTAAAAAAATAATTTGTAGAAATGACGGTTCAAAGGTTTGAACCCCTGCACTTAAGTTAAAATAAAGTCTAATAAACCATCCAAGTCAAACAATTTAATTGTTTAGGATATGTTTTTAGTAATATTTAATACGTGCACAAGTTTCCAAAACTAAAACAAGAGAAATGTAAAGTCCCACATTGTTTAGAAAGTAAACATTTCTTTTTCTCACTTCTATAAAATGATTCAAAATATTTAAACTTACAACAACAAAGACAATAAGATTCTTGAAGACTTTTATGGTCTTAAAAGCTAAAGCTAAAATTATTATTATTTAAATATAATTATTTACTTAATTATTTTATAATAAAAAAAGAATAATTTTTAATAATTTGGTTATATGGTTAAAACCAAACCAAACCGCACAAAACTATTTATTTAAGGTTTGGTTTGGTTTGGTTTTTTAATTTTAATGGTTTGGTTTGGTTTTTCATTTTGAAAAAATAGCTTGAGCGGTTTGGTTTCAAAATTCTTCTAAACCGCACCAAACCAAACCGTGCACACCCCTATCAATAGGAGTGCTAGGGCGAAGCTGGGAAGGTCCTTACCAGGTTACAGAAATAGTACCGCCCGACACGTACAAGCTAGCACGGTATGACCAAGATCTCCAGTTAGTACCTGTCCCCTGTTACTGGAATGGAGAACACCCGAGGAAGTACTACCAAGAAAGATCACTTTTAAGTGATTGTTGACTGGTTGGTACAGGCATAAACTGCCCATACTACCGACCAGCTCAAGTTCACTATATTAATTATGCACAGGCACGATTTTCCCATTTATTGTAATAATTAATATTTATGAATGTAAGCTACATTGCAACAACACAACTTGTATGGTTAATTTGTAATCAATAAGACACGATTTTTGTCCATTTGTACAAGCCTTATTTTTACAATGATTATCTTGCTAAGTAGTGATTTATTTCACAGATTATCGGCAGTGTATGAAACCTTTATAGGTTTTGGCAAACCCAAGTACCCCCAACAGGTTATTACGAACAACTCTGGTCAATTAGCAAATGACCAAGAGGATAACCCACGAGTTATGAATCCAACTCGGTCACTTGGGGGCACCATAGTCATACATGGACAAGTAGAGAGAAAAGTACGTAATAAAAAAGACTTAGAAACGTTAATCTTTATTAATGTTTAAGTTCTTGGGCGTTGTTTGGTATATACCAGACAAAAAAAAGGGCCATAAAACAATTTCTATAGATAGGGTTGAACAGTTTTTGTTTACAACTCATTTGAAAAAATTGAACAGCTCTGATTTACAGAGCCGCATAGTTCCAAAAAAAAGTATACACCGAGTAGCAAGAAAAAAATAAAGGCATGAGCAAATATATAGTTAAGACAAGAAGCATTTTATAGAAAGGTAAAATATTGCTCGAGATTAAAGGCTGCTTGACTCAACAATGTTGTTTTCACCAAAGTAAAAGATTGCTCGAGATTTCAGGTTTCTCAGCTCAGCCATTTTTGTCTTTGCAACAATAAAGAAAAGCTAAAAAAACAAAGTGTTTCAAGGGTCTTGAAGTTGACCGGTTGGTTGGTCTTGAGGCTGGTCGGCAGGAGCAGAAGTGCCAGTCGAAGCATTCATACCAGAAGGCAGAATAGAATCCTCAGGAGCAGAAGGGTTATCTTGTTCGGCAATAGAAAAAGCAAGATCCTAGACAACTGGAACCTATTCGGTGGAAACAGTATGGGCCTAGGCTTGTTCTCGCTTAGTCTAGTATTGCATAAGCTCATCGAGAGCCTCCAACAAATAACTGTAATCCATCCCCTTATTGCACACCCATAAGTCATAGAAAATGCTCATGCCAAAAGCCTCGTAGGCCGTGGCATCAGTGACCCTGCCAGCTTTCTCTTCATCGTGAGCCTTCGCTAGTTCATCCCTCTCTTCCTGAATGTCTCTGCCCTCGGCACCATTCTTCACGGCAATGTCCTTCAGCTCCTCCACCCTTCTCTCCAGTCGATTGACATCAAGATTCCTCTACTCGATGACAGTCTTGAGTCCCTCGTTTTCTTTGGAAATATATTCGAAGGTCTGCTGAAGATTTCTAACTTGTTGGGTCAGTTGGGCAACTTGAGAAGCTTTGTCCTCGGACTCTTTTTTTAGTAAGCCAATCACATGTTTGCTCACCCCTTGGCTTGGTAATGAGCGTAGCTGAGAGCCAGCATACTCTGCTATATGAAAAGAAGAAATTTAGAACAAGTAACAAAAGAGAAAGATTAGTTAAACAACAAGCAGAACAATTATTTACCCTAGCAACATCCTGAAGACCAATGCTAGTGATGTAATCCAGGGATTTGATATCGAGGGTATCCATGAATTCAGCTTGGGAGGTGGACACCTTTTTATATGTCCTTGTTAGATGGGCAGGGCTTTCTTGAAAGACTCGTGGACCTCCTCAGTAGGGTCCTTAACAGCGCGTTCTGAAGCTTTGCTCAGGCTGGCCAGCTCTGGTACAGTGGCTGTACGGGTAACCTCCTCGGCAGAAAGTCCTTTTCTTTCGCCAGATTTGCATGATGGTGTATGTGCCTTTTCTGAGAGGAAGTCTTATCAGGGGTCTTCTCGACCCGCTCGGTAGCTTCAACAGGTGGGTCAGCTGTCTGACACTTGGCTGAGGGATCTTCACTGCTAGGATCACCTATATGCTTCTGGGAAAACTTCTAGAAAAATATAGACGACATATTTGCAAAATAAAAGAAAAAGATTAATAAAGGTGTCGAGCAGGGTTAGAGCAAGCAAAAAATCATAATTAAGCAAAAGTAAAAGCAAGTTGTGAGAAGAGAATCAGATCACCCTCTTTGGTTTCCCCCGATCAGTCGGTTGCCTCGAGTGGAAGATCCCCATCACTGCTTGATGAGTCTGAATTTATATGCTCTATTGCAGCCTGCTTGCCATTTCCAGGCCGTGGGGCAACAACAGTTTTGAGAGCACCTTGCTCAACAAGCTCCTTGATAGCGATTCCGGCCAAGCTTCTTGTTCGGTGGGTTATGCAGGTTCTGGACGGAGGAGTTGATGACTTGGTTTGCTTCTTTCTAGGTGGTGGACTGGGCGAACTAGCACTGAAGGGAGGTTTCCTAGGCGATTTCTTGGTAGGGGTGGCACCCTTGGCCTTCTTCTTAGGATCAGGGTATAGCCCAATAGATACAACTCTTTCTGCGGTGGTCAAGGCCACCGGATCTTTATGGTAAGGGTCCAGAGCAGCTAGTTCTTTGGCCTTTATCTCCATCTCTCTGGTGGGGGCCGGCCAGCAAAAGGGGTCGTTGCGACTGAAGGACAGGTGATTAGCAACAATGTTTTCTATGACGAAGTATTGGCTGGCATACTCCCCAACCTTGGAGATATCTTCAGTATTCGCTTAGTAAATGTTGGAGTCTCGGTGACTAAAGTAAAAATACCTTGACCTACCTTATTGAGGGTTGGAATTGAGGTCAAAGAGATAATTTATTTCATGTGCAGTCGACAGTGGACAGTTTAAGGATTTGTACAAAACATAGAGAGTCGAGAGGAACTGCATGCCCTTAGGACTGATTCAGTGTGGCAGAAGTGGAAGGGTGGCACCAGCGTTAATATGAAATCTGCTCTATACGTAGTATTGGGCTCCAGGGTGCTCGGTAGTCTGTACAGCAATAGGTTTGAGGATGTTCTGCAACTATTTGTCAGAAATAGTGCTAGCAGGAGCTACGTACAGGGAGACCTCCGTTGTCTCAGAGGCAGGGTTAAGAATGGCCTCGGTATCTCTGTGGCATAGTCTGTTTTAGCTTCTCATTCCTGCCTTGAGGTGCTCAGCTCTTCCTCAGTGGGTGGGACCTCCTTTGCATCCCCGGCGGTGGCACAACATGCCACATGGGAATCTTCCTCCTTCGTACCATGGTTAGTTTGTTTGCGAGTCATTAATTGTTCCAAGTGATGAGTTACAATCCGATTTAGTGGTCACCTTCCCTCTGCGTATACAAGAAAAAGGGAAAGGTGAGGTGAGAGCACCGAACAGTGTTGGTCGGTAAGGATGTCATAGGTTATACCGACCAGCCCAGAACAAACACGGGACAACATACCAAACAGAAGGCACATCAGATTAAAAGTAGGTGAACTCGAGAAAGTGGAGGGTTTTCTCCAAAAAAGTTTTTTGAGTAGTGTTCTTCATGTTCTTCAAGAACACCGAGCGTAAATCAACAGAAAAAGGGACGTTAAAATGGTTCAAATAGATTACCTAGGCCAAAAGCTACTCAAAATATTCATCTATATTTACAGATTCAAGCAACATTTATTCAAGAAATCTAGGGATTTATCAAGAAAGTTACCCATGGTCACAATTGAAAAAATGTAAAGAAAAAAGAAAGCATTATGCATGACTTCCAGGAATAACAAAAGGGAAAATGGAAGACTTACTGGTAGCAAGCGACTGGAGCGAGTGCGGTGTAAAGAGCCTCGGTAGAGCACGACTGAGCAATGGTCGGTGTGGGAGTTTGAGGTTCGAAGATCTCCGAGTACTGGTAATGTCTAGAAGAGGGAGAGAGTAAAATGATATTAGGGAAGAAAGATGTTATTTATAAGCCAGATGCAACATCTTCTCTCCTCTCACGACATTAATGAGTCGTCTCTTCAACTGCTGTAGGCATTCCTCCCCAAACACATTAGCATGTCCTTCCAATCACGTCGCCTAAACCGTTAGGTATGTCAGCCACTTTTTGGTAACTGCACGGTACAATTAGTAGAGGAGCATTATGGCGCTTCATGGTTCCAAAAAGAGGCGGGAAAAACTAAAAGGTTATTTCTTGGAAATACTAAGGCTATTAACTACTCCAAATGTTATGCCACGTAGAAAGGGGCGTGTACCCCTGACCAGGTTGGACAGTATGGTCCCAGAAGAAAAGTTTTCATGTTGCCTTTACATCATTGCAAACTTGGGGGGAAAATGTTATCCCAAAATTGACATGTATGGCGTGGCACCAGAATTGACACATGGAGTAGGCTGGGCAGACTCCCCGACAGGTTGGTTGGTGTATACCTGTAGGGTATACGACCAGTTACTACTCGATATACTATCTCTAGAAGCTCAGCTGCTCGATAGGAGCCCCAGAAAACTTACTGGTTAGTGTAATGGCCACTGCTCGGTACGCTTGCTAGGAGAGCAGCTAGTTGGTATTACGAACAAACATACCTGCCCGGATGAAAGCAGTTACACTCTCCATTAGCACTCCGCAAGAATCGCCCAACCACCCGCAAAAAGCGTCCAACATCCCTGAAGACTTGGTCAAACCTCCTAACAAATAGGACTGTAACTACCTACGAGAATATAAGGATATTTCCCATCAGTTACGCTCGGGCGCAACTCTTGGACGACAGAAGCAGTATAAATACGAACCCTCTACCACAGTGAAGGGGGTTCAGAGAAATTGCCTACCAACCAATATTAAAAACATACCATGCAGCCTGGCTTGGTACTTAGCCATGATTCGATCGTTCTGTATTGTTATTTACACTTACAAATCTACCTGTATTAATTCACTGGTTACTTTGTGTAAACCCTTAAGATCAATACAAATCTAAAAGGAAGTATGTCGTTACCAATCCTTGTGGCCGAACCTCTATAAATCCTGGTGTTTTTTTATTATTATTTATTGCTCATTTTTTGGCTCATTTATGGTGCATTGATTGTCTAATTGAAAGTTCTCTAATTAATTATTTGACTCTGAGTCAGTTGGCTAAAAAACCAATCAACATATAGGATTTTAGTTCTTTCTAAAATTTTAAATTATTTTCACTTTCAAAATAATAATAATAAAAAAAGATTAGTAAATTTTTCAAAATAATTAAAACTTATATTTTTCCTTTACTTTTTTTAAAAAAAAAACTATATTTTAAATATATGAAAATATATAAGTTTTTAATTATTTTAAATCATTTTTATTAATTTAATAAAATATTTATTAATGTTAAATTTAAAATAGTTATTTTGAGAAATAATAAGAAAGAATTTTTTTTAAAAATAAACAAAAATTAAAATCCTATATTTTACATTCACTTTCTTATTATTTATCAAAATAATGAAAAATAGGTATAAAAGTGCAACATTTTAAAAATATTGAGTATATTTTGTTGAACACCACAACACGTGAAAACATAATCACTTTATTATTACAAAAAGTAATTACACCAAGACTTGAATACAATATTTTATCACAACACACTCTAAACACTTACACACTTTGTTTTAGAGCACTCACTTTTAACTTCTCTCACACTCTTTTTAGACATACTTATATATATATATATATAGGACTCACTTAGACTCACTTTTGGGACACTCACTTTGCTACAATCTTAGACACACTTGAAAGGGACCTAAGGTCCCTATTTATATTGTTCTAAAGTTGGTTGCCACAACCTACCATTATATGTTAGAAATTTCTAGCAAATTGTATGACTAAAAACTCTTGAAGCTTCTACAAAGCATGGCCATTTTCTAGACATCTTAGATAAAATAATATTTCAATGGGCTTGGCCCAAAATGCTAGAAACATCTAGCTATTATATTATTTGTAGGAAATTCTAGAACTATTAAAGTCGGTGGTGACTTTAACACTCCCCCTCAACACCGACTCTTCATATTGAGTTGTTATCTAAGTTTCTCAAATCTTGTAGCATTAAGCCCTTTGGTCAACAAGTCTGCTACCTAGTATTCGCTCTTTACTTTGTGCATCTTTAGCTTTTCTTGTAGTACTTTTTCTCTCATAAAATGATAATGCACTTCCACATACTTTGTTCGAGCATGAAAAACTGGATTTTCTGCTAGGCGAATAGTAGATTGATTATCACAATAAAACAGCATTACATAATCTTTTAACGGATGTAGATCCTTCATCAATTGCATCAACCATGTAATTTCCTGAGCTGCCAGTGCTGATGCTCTATATTCTGCTTCAGTGGTTGACAAAGACACTGTTGGTTGCCTGTTGCTACACCAAGATATAGCTCCAGATCCAAGCTTGAATACATACCCAGTAGTTGATCGACGGGTATCATGATCTCCAGCATAATCAGCATCACAGTATCCAACTATCTTAACCTCATCTTTGACATACCTTAGCATTCTTCGGACTGCTTCCAAATGAGGTTTCCTTGGGCGTTGCATATACCAACTTGCTATGCCAACTACATACGAGATATCTGGCTGAGTCAATCTTAGATAAATTAGGCTACCAACCAGCTGTCGGTACATTACTCCATCTTGCAAGTCCTTCCCTTCATGCGCGCATAACTTGGCATTAGTTTCCATAGGTGTTGAGATGGGCTTGCACTCGAGCATTCCAAACCTTTGCAATAAATCTCTTGCGTACTTTTGTTGACAGAGAAATAAACCTTCCTTAGTTTGATCAACTTCTAATCCAAGGAAGTGTTTCAATTCTCCAAGTTCCTTCATTTGAAAGAAAACTGACAAGTTCTCCTTTGTTTGACAAATTTCTGCTTCATCATCGCCAGTGATGATGAGGACATCAACATATACCAAAAATTTTGCGATCTTTGCTTCCTTTACTTTAACAAATAAGCTTGAATCTGCATGTGCCATGACATATCCACTCTCCATTAAGAACTTAGCAATCTTGCCATACCATGCTCTTGGAGCCTGCTTTAATCCATAGAGCGCCTTTTCAGTTTACAAACATACTCAGGATGAACTTTATCCTCAAATCCTCTTTGTTGGACCATTTTTATTTCTCGATCTAACTCTCCATGTAGAAAGGCATTCTTCACATCCATCTGCCATAGTCTCCAGTCTTTACATGCTGCAAGCACCAGCAGGACTCGTACTATTGTAATCTTGGAAACTGGGCTGAACGTCTCATCATAGTCTAGCCCATACTGTTGAGAGAATCCACGAGCTACTAACCGGGCTTTATATCTCTCAATCGATCCATTAGGACGAGTTTTTACCTTGTATACCCATTTGTAGGAAATGGGTTTTACTTCCTTTGGCTTTGGCACTAGCTCCCAAGTTTGATTCTTCTCTAGTGCACTTATCTTTTCTTTCATAACTTCTATCCATTTAATATTCTAGGATGCTTCTTCATATGTATCTGGTTCTCTAAACTTTTCTTCTTCGGCTACACCAGCATTAGTGTACTTAGGATTCAACTTCCGTGCTCTTGTTGATCTCCAAGGTTGTGGGCTTACATCTTCAAGTTGAATATCACTTGCATCGTCTGCTGCTCTTTGATGCACTCCTGTTTGCCAGGGACTTTGTGTTGCCTCTTTGTTGTCTTCCTCACTTTTTTTTTCTTCATCCATTTCTGGAGTCGAATGTAGCTCAACAATTTGCTCCCCCATCTTCTTTTGCAAAGTGTCTTCTATTTCTCTAGAATCTGGCAACTCTTCCTTTTGTGGAGACCACCATGATGAGGCTTCATCAAATACCACATTCCTTGACGTATAATATTTTCCAGTATTAGGATCGCAGCACTTCCACCCTTTCCTTTGGCTATCGTATCCCACAAAGATACATCGAATTGCCTTCTTGTCAAATTTGCTAGGTAGATGACTTGGCACGAACATGTAGCATACACAGCCAAACACTCGAAAGTGACTTACTGCAGGTTTACAACCCCACAGTTTCTCAAAGGGTGAAATGAACCCTAACTTTGCTTGGGGAAGTCTATTGATCACATGAGCTGCTGTCTTCATACCTTCTGCCCAAAATCTTCCTGGAACATTCTTCGCATGTCGCATGCTTTGACATATCTCTGCAAGGTGTCGATTCTTCCTCTCAGCTACTCCATTCTGTTGTGGAGTATTATCACATGTGAATTGAGGGCGTATGCGACACTCTTGTAGGTAGTGAGAAAATTCATCTGATGTGTATTCACTGCCATTGTCTGTTCGCAAACATTGATTTTTCTCGCCAACTTCTCCTTTGACTATTTCTTTGAATTCTTTAAATTTTGTAAAGGTTTCAGACTTTTCTTTTATAAAGAACACCCATACGTACCATGAGAAGTCGTCAATGAATGTAAACATGTACCGCATGTCGCTGATCGGTGGTTGCTTGACTCGCTCGAATACGTCAGAATGGACTAGCTCCAACAGTGCTTTGGCTTTGAACTTTGAGTCTTCATACGGTAATTGATGTGCCTTACTGTATTGGCAGCCATCACATACAGTCTCTGTTCTAACTTCGAGTTTAGGATGACCCTTCAACATAGATTTATTCATCATCACCTTGAGTTTATGATAGCTGACATGTCCTAGCCTTGAATGCCACAAATCTGTTGTTTCGTTCTTTCGAGTCTTTTCTACATAAGCCGACTCTGTTGACATTACATAGACAGACTCTAAACGTCGCCTTTTCATCATCGGTGTTCCAGAGATCTTAAGGTCTTGATATATCTTGGCATCACGAGGACCGAATACAACGTGGTGTCCTGATGTCGTAAGTTGCGCTACTGACAGTAAGTTTTTCTTCATTCCAGGTACATGGTAGACATCCTGTAGTGATACTTCCTTTGTACTGAATCGTGGCACTATTTTTGTTTTACCGATATGGGCAATTGGTAATCTTGAGTTATTGGCTGTCACTACCACGCGACCACCTTTGTACTCGGTCATACTTTGCAACTTCTCTCTGTCCCCTGTCATATGATTTGAGTAGCCAGAGTCAATTATCCAATCATTATAGTAGTCGATTGGTCCAAGAACAGTAACTTCCAAAGCTAATTCTCTTTCTCCATAGCAAAAGATGCGTCAGCGTCCCATTCTTCATCGTTTGCTCGTCTAGCGTTTGACGTGACTACATTGCCCTCTGCTGTTTTCTTCTTGGACCAACAATTTTTAGCAATGTGGCCCTTCTTTCCACAGTTGTAGCATTTACCATCAAATTTATTATTACTCTTAAATTGGCCACCTTGGTTGTCTTTCTTTTGAGCTCCCCCTGTTTGGGAGCTTCCATGATGACCATCTTTGTCATCATATCTTCTAGAACCTTTGCTAGAACTTGGCCGGGGTTGACCTTTCTTATTAATACTAATGAGTGCTTCTTCGTCACTCTTTATTGAGACTCCAGATAATTTCTTAGCCAATGCTTCTTGGTCAGCTAGCAAGTTTTCTAGTTCAATAAGAGAAGGTTGGCTTGGCCAACCTTGTATTGTGGCAATAAAAATTCTATATTCAGATTTTAATCCATGAATAATAATTCTTCTAATTCTGGAGTCTGACATACCAGTAGTAGAGTCTAATGCAGAGATTTCGCAACAAAGAGATTTTATCTTGGTAAAGTATTGACTGATCGTCATGTCGCGTTGTGTTATAGAGAGAAGCTCGTTCTCTAGAAGTTGCAATCTCACATCATTCTTCTTTGTGAATAATGATGTGAAAGTATCCCATGCTTCCTTCGGTGTCTTCAATTCCCTGATGTGCTCCAACATTTCATCTTCGACTGTGGTCCGAATAGCCTTGGAGATATGTCTCCATATGCAACGACCACGTGTTGTAATTTTGATAGTTAAGTTTCTTAATTCCACTGACCACTTAAAGGTCACCCATCGTGGCTTGGCAAAATTCTATCTTTTCCAAGAAAGCTTAATTTTGACAAAAAACTTTGTAGTACTAAACCACACACAATCTCTCAAAGAAACTTAACAAACAACTCTAAGAAAGCTCTCTCAATAACAATCTCAAGAAATCTTATCTGATGTGGAAGTTCAGTCAAAGCTGCAACCACAGAGCATACTAAGAGTTTCAAAAGATCTCACAACCTTAGCTCTGATACCAATTGTTGAACATCACAACACGTGAAAACATAATTACTTTATTATTACGAAAGTAATTACACCAAGACTTGAATACAATATTTTATCACAACACACTCTAAACACTTACATACTTTGTTTTGGAGCACTCACTTTTAACTTCTCTCACACTATTTTTAGACACACTTATATATATAGGACTCACTTAGACTCACTTTTGGGACACTCACTTTGCTACAATCTTAGACACACTTGAAATGGACCTAAGGTCCCTATTTATATTGTTCTAAAGTCGGTTGCCACAACCTACCATTATATGCTAGAAATTTCTAGTAAATTGTATGACTAAAAATCTTGAAGCTTCTACAAAGCATGACCATTTTCTAGACATCTTAGATAAACTAATATTTTAATGGGCTTGGCCCAAAATGCTAGAAACATCTAGCTATTACATTATTTGTAGGAAATTCTAGAACTATTAAAGTCGGTGGTGACTTTAACATATTTACCGCTAAAAAAAAATTTGGATATAAAAGTACAACATTTTGAAAACATTGAGTATATTTACCGCAAAAAAAATAGGTATAAAAGTGCAACTTTTTGAAAACATTATTTATTTTAGTTACCATTTACTCTATTAAATAATTATAAATAACTTTAATTATTAATAAAATATATGTGAGTGGTAAATTTAAAAAAAAAAAAAAAAATTTAACTAAAAATGGGTCTAAAGTATCATTTTGGTATCAACAACAAAACAAAGCGTAACATTTTGATATTTATAAGAACCAGGCATCTCTGCTAGGGCTGATCATTGGGCAGGTTGGTCGGGTTACAAGGCATTTTTACCCGTCAAATGTCATAATCGAGTTAGCAAAAGTGAACCTGTAACTTGCCAAATTAAGAAAAAAATAAATTTAACTCGTCCAATAGTTTGGGCGGGTTGGTCGGATCAACCCGCCCAAAATGAAGTGGTATTTTTTTTTGCGGGTTGGGCGGGTCAACCTGCCCAAACCGAAGTAGTATTTTTTTTTTTATACATTTTTGTAGTTTTTTTCTCTTTTAAATACTAGTACTAATAGTGTAAAGTTTATCTTTTTAAGCTTAAAACAATATTTTAAATTTATAGTAAAAAAATAAAACAAAACTTGATTAATTTATATATTTATTTGAAAAAAATTTCTTATATATTAATTGGCAATATATTAATAATTGCATCAACATTAAAAGTATTACACAAAGTAACAAATATATATATCATTAAAATGAAAAAGAAAATTAATATAGTCCAAAGTCCAATTACAAACCAAAGTCCAATTACAAATATAAATTTAATTAAGTATATATATAAATTTAATATATTTATTTAAATGTATTAAAAATAATAAATTAATAATAAGTTCTTAATTGGGCAGTTTAAATTTTGGTCGGTTTATTCGGGTTGCGTATTTTGGTAGTTTTTCCGAGTTGGTTTGGGCGGATTATTTAGGTTGGGCGGGTTGTAGATTTGGAATTAACGCATGCAAGTGTATGTGGCTCCTTATTTAGAACATTTGAACTTAGGCTTTACATTTATTGACATATATATATGTTTCCGTACATAACAAAAGAACAAAAAGGAAGATACATGTACCAAAATTCTTCCACGAGTGACAATTATATAGCTTGTTCACATGGAATAATCGGCACTATACCCCACGGTTTATATATTTGTAATATTCTTCAAAAACGCCATTAAAATGTTGTGTTTAAATCCAATCCTTTTCAATTAAGACTACACAATAAACATGACAAAGTAGAAGACAAACTTTCGATTTCGAGTTTATTATTTGAGCACAAAATCTAAAGTTTCCACATGGAATGCATATAAATGATTACGAAAAATCATGACCCATTCAAGCACCCGGCCCACAAGCTAGAGAGTTGATAAAACCACATTTATATTTATATATAACTATTACAATGCATATTTTTTTTTTTAACATGAGTGCATTTTTTTTTCGATTTTTGGCACTGGATAGATATAATTTTAAATTTTTTTATATGACGGTATATATTGTAAGTAGGGGTGTTCATAAAACCACATCCATTGCACGAACTGCTTACACCGCACCATACCACACCGCAATTTGCAGTTTATAACCTTTCGCAGTGTGATTGCGGTTTGTATTTTTGTCGAACCACGCAGTGCAGTGCGGTTTGCGGTTTTAAATTTTATAAATGCGGTTCAAACCACATCACACCGCATCATTATATATATTAACTTTTTTTATATTATTTTTTTTCAATTTTACTACATTTAAAGTAATGCATAAATATTTATATAGTATAATATAATATACACATTATCTAGAAACAAAAATATAATGTTTCATAGGATGCTAACACATATTCTATTTCAATCTAAATATATTCCTCCTTAATTACAATAATATTTACTTTTATATTACATTTTTTATTTGTTATTAGTTTGTTATGTTTTTATTGTTTTGTTTAAAGTTTATTAGCTTGTTGTATATTTAATTATTTTGTTAAACACTCTATAATTATGAGATTTATTATGAATCTTTCTTAATTATAATATTTAATTGTTAAATTATTTAGCGGTGCGGTTTATGCGATTTTAGGTCTATGCGGTGCAGGTTGCGGTTTGGAAAATTGTTCAAACTGCATATGCGGTGTGGTCCAAAAAATTAGAGAAAAATTGCACCACCCGCATCATGAACACCCCTAATTGTAGGTATTTAGAATATTTTGCAAATTTTCAAGAAATTCTGAATAGTTTACGAAGCCGAAAACAGAGTTCAAACTGTCAAATTTTACACGCGTACACAAAAAAATAAGCACGCGTGCAACAGATAGATTAGACCATGTTTCGGTACTATAATTTATTCAGAATTTTTTAAAAATTTGTAGAATGTTGTAGATAGCTATAATGTACACCATCATATAATTTTTTTTGGGATTATAACTATTAAGGTGCTGAAATAGAAAAAAAATGTATCAATATTGAAGAAAAAAAATGCGGTGTAATCGCTCCCTATATATAGGTATGGATAAAATAACATCTATTATTCTCGCTGGGCCCTGGAAATGAATAGATAAGAACAACAATGAACAGTAGACTTTCTAAACGTTTTAGTTCTTTACGTATATTTATATATATATATATATGAATTATATGAGTCATCAGCAGGATGAATGTTCCAAATCAAAATTTGTTTTCCTTTCCCATATATATGTTGAGATATGTACATGCATTGTAGTCAGTACAATTTATTTATTTATCCTTGAAAATAAATAATATGGCTCATACACACTGTTCATGTACTTAATCAACATAATCTGATACATTTTTTGGTACTTCATCCTTGATACACGTCCGTACCTAAATAACCAAGGATAAGATAAAATAGCATTAATTATATATACGTGCAAATCTCGAGAACAAAGAACAGAGAGATTTGTCATGATGTTAGTTAGGGTTTAATATTATATATACAATGTACTTAGCTATAATATAATAATGAAGCCTCTGCAATTTGGCATGGTGATTATATGGCAGCCTTGATGGTCACGGGGTGTTTAGGGGTTTAAAAGTTCACGGGTCTGTGTTTTTTGTGGGCTAGGAATGGCGTCCATGATCACTCATTTCATCAGATCAGGTCAGTCTCGCAAAATATTCACCATTCCTCCCAACTCCAACTGTACTTTTTTCTCTTCCCAAACACAAACAGACAACGGTCAACAAAAGTAGACCCCTTCCAAATGAATTTTGTCATCTAAGTGTCTCCTCTTAGCTTATCTAGCCTCTCTTTCTTCTATAATATATATATATATATAAAAACATACACACACGAGAGTCGTAATTACTTGTTCGTATCATTAGTTGGTCCTACATAGAATATATAGACCCACCCATGGTTGATATTCTTGGTCACAGCATGTGACTGCATGGTGGTCCTTTCCTTACACATATTGTCGCATTAAAGAACCATGAGTTGGGTCTTTTTATTTTTTTTATTTTTTTTTTATTTTATAAAAGTTGACCTTTTCTTTAAACTTAAAGAAGAAAAAAGATAGACCCAGGCCACTGATACCGGCCCATTCGATACAATGCTCCTACCAGATCAGACCACCTTAGCCCCACAATACTAAAAAAAGACTAACAAACTAGCCCAGTTATAAAATAGTAAGAAAAAAATACATCATAGTGGAACTTTTTAAAGATATAATTTTTTAAAAACTAAATAATAAAAATATGGCTTCACAATATTACTAGCTTTTGCAATTAATTTTTTTAAAATCATATAATATATAGTATATTAAATATTTAAGTCTCAGATATTATAACTTAGTTATACAAAAATTGTGGCTTTTGTTAACTTATACATTTATTGGAATCTAAGAACTATATATTTAAAATAAAAAGCCATAAAAAACATTAACAAATTAAAATTCTCATAAAAATAATTAAATGAAAAAAAAAATCATATAGCAAATATTTTATTTACAGTTTTAACATTTTCTTTTACATATTATTAGTTTTGACCGTTTTTGTGTCAGTTTTTTATTTTTTATTTTTTATAGCTGTTTGTTTTCTTTTGTATTTAAAAATTAAATACCATCAAATTTAGGGATTTAAATATTTTCACTCTGTGTTTATGTTTGTAGGAGTTCATTATTGCAGGAAGAGAAAGAGAAAATAACTCCACATATGAGTACCATTACCGTAGGGAAATTCCATGATAATATACTATATTTATAAAATATGAGAAAATTAGGCATCACAAAAGTAGGCTTTTTTGTAAAAATTTATCATAGTGCCCCTTTCATTAACGATTCTTCTCTCTCTCTACTCTCTCAAACTATCAGTCACACTCTTTCTCTCTACTATGACGGCACCACCACCGAAGCTGTTTTTCTCTCACAAATCGTCTCTCTCATTTCTCAATCTGATCTCTACCCACAACCATTAGAATCATTGAAGACCCATTGAAGCACTCATGATCATTAACACCACCATTGAAGCATCCATTAAAGATCTCATCAAAATTTTGTGCTCTACATCAAAAGCTTAAGGTTTTATACATTCTAAACATGTGGATCTCGAAAAAAAATACTAAAATTAAACAAAAATCACCTGAAACTTACATATGAGTGAAAAGTTATGCAACACCAAAGATTTTATCAAATTTCAGCGCAAAGTATCGCATATGCATTACATTTGCCTCGCAATTACATCGTTAGGCATCGATTTTAGCCAAAAACCATGTTTTCAATGTACCATCGTAATAGAATCGCACCAACATCGTTACACATCACTAGGCATCGTTTTTTGGCCTAAAAACCATATTTTCAATGCACCATTGCAATGACATCGCACTAGCATCACTAAGCATTATTCTTGGCATTCAACCCATATTTTCAAGGCACCATCACATCAACATTGCATTAGCATTGTCAAAAAATGATACCTGGCGATGCTAATGCGATGCCAGTGCGATGGTGCATTGAAAACATGATTTTTTAGGCCAAAAAATGATGCCTAGCGATGTTAATGCAATGCTAGTGCAATGTCATTGCGATGATGCATTGAAGAAATAATTTTTGGCCCAAAAAAAGACGCCTAGGGACGTGTAACGATATGTTGATGCGATGTTGGTGCACTGGTGCATTGAAAACATGATTTTTGGCTAAAAAATGATGCTTGACGATGCAGCTTTGATACAAGTGCTATTCATTTGCGATGCTCAGCGCTTAAATTTGATGAAAACTTCATGCATAATTTTTCACTCATATGACAGTTTTAGGTAAATTTTTTAATTTTACAATTTTTTCGATGCATAACTTTTAGTATTATATATAGAAAATGTAAAACCTTAATTTTTGATGTAGAACACAAAATTTTAATGAGTTTTTCAATGAGTACTTCAATGGTGATGTTAATGGCTGTGGATGCTTCAGTGGTTCTAATGGTTGTGGGTAGAGATCATAAAGAGAAATGAGATAGACAATTTATGAGAGAAAAGCTTCAATGGTTGTGGTCGCGGTGGTGTCATAATAGAGATAAAGAGAATAAGAGAGAAAGAAAAGTAGTTAATGAGAGGGGCACTATGGTTAAGATTTTATAAAAAAAAACACCTATTTTTGTGATACCTAATGATTTTGTCATATTTTATATTTTATAAATATGGTATTCATAAAATTTCACTTACCATATAATATAAATGATGATCATGATAAAATGTACACTTCAATAAACAAAAATATATTATATATACATACATAGATTATATTTTAAAACACTAGAATAATAATTACTTGCAAATAACGTTTCTTACCAGCGAGTCAATCATTTTATGTTGTATTATAATAACACAAACATTTATTCGAAGATTATCATCATTTTTGTCTCATTAAGTCCCACATTATTTACAAACAAATTATCTAAATGTTTTTTTTACTATTTAATTATGTGACAAACTTTACTGTTGATGCCATTTTTCGTCAACAGTAAATATAGAGCACGTAAACAATAAATGGTTATGGCTAGAAAAATACAATAAAACAAGGGGGATTTTTACGTGGTTCAACAGTTAACTCTGCCTAGTCCATGAGTCTTTGTTATTAGAACTTAGGAAATTTCTGGAAATTTTTTAGAGATGAATTCTCCAGAGTTTCTCTCAAGATCACAAAAATTCGGTCCTTTACAAAAGTACATGACTTCTCTATTTATAGAGGAAGTCTCAGGATACTATCCCACACGTCTCTGGGAAGTTATCCTTTACATTAAGAAATTTAATGACTTTAAAAGCCTGTAACTCCTATATACAAGGAAACGTCCCCTGAAGACCAGGGGGCGCATAACTGACTAATAAATATCCATTTATTATAGAGAAGTTACAACAATAAATGTAGATTGCGTCTCTCCAAGTGACTCACTAAGATGTTCGAAGTCAGCAATCAACATTACCAACATCGTACCAGCCCAGGTCTTTGAGTGACTTTCGAGTTGTTTTATTTTCTCAAAATCAACTTAGAATGAAACACCGAGCTCACACTTAAGCCAAGCTCGGGCCACTTGATCCGAGGGCACACGACAATGGACGTATCCCGATGTTCTGTCTTCCAAGCTCGCAAGGACTTCGAGGCTACCCATCTTCGAGGTTGCCATCTGCTTTGTAGGTTCGGCGCCTAGGTTGCGAACACATATTCTAGATATTGCGAGCTCACACCTGACGAATCCAGCTTTCGATATCACAATTCTCAAGGCTTGAAATATGGGTGTAACATTTTGCCCCCTCAAAAGTATTTGTTTGAATCCTATGAGAAGAAAACTTTTGAACTACTTTCCTCGGGAACTGCATCGTCACACATGTTCGAGTATGGACACGTGCCAGTTGGGTATTGCTCACTCAAGGTACTCGAGTACCTTGGAAACCTGCCCACGATTGTTCGCCTGCCACCTTTTCGACGCCATCTTGTCATTTGTCCCTGATCGTCAGATTTGATAAGAATCCTGACCAATGGCTCGGATTAATCCCTTTTTTCCACCTCTGATTGTCTATATATAAGGCCTTAGCCATCTTCTTCATTTTAATTTTATGTTCATCAGAGGAAAAAATAAAAGAGAAAGGAAAAACCAGAGGCTATCCCAGAAAGCTTCTTGCTTTTGCATGTTTTCCCAGCCAAAGAAGCAAAAGACCGCCAGCTTGCTCGAGACCGTGGGATTATACTTGCAGCCTCTTCTTCAATCAACGATTTCTTTGCAATTGTCATCTTCATTGCGTAAGTATCTGATATATATATATTTTTTATCAGTTTCTGGCTTTGCTTTTTTTTAGTTTCTGGGAATGCACTGGTTCATTTTGTAGTTTAATATACTAGGACGCTTTGAGCAATAGGTATTTAGGTTTAGGTTTTCCCATTACTGGTTCTAAATCCAGTTTATATGTAGAACAAACCCAAACATGGTCTCTTTTTTCTGGGTTTTCAAAATTTAAAAGACGTATCTTTCACATCAAGATATTGGGTACAAAATCTTGGTTTTAAAAAATGCACGATACCTAAGAATACCATTTTTGAACAACCGCCCCTTTTTCCCTGATATTTCGGGATTCTAAAAAATTAGACCTACTTCCCTCCTCTTTTTTCGTGGAATACACGTCGTGACCCTTAATCGGGAGCTCGTCTCGTACCCAAGCACTTCCGAGCTTGTTTCACCAAGCTCGCTATTCTTGATTTCTTGCATGCCCGGCCCTCACCATTTTTTCTTTCTCGTTAGATGTCACAGAATCTGGAAAGACGGTGGGGGTCGCTGCTTGCCATCCCGTATTTGCCAAAAACTCCAAGCCCAGAATCGTTGTTTGCCCGGAACCAACGCCTGATTCGTGAACACGAGCTAGCTTGCGAGCAAGAAGAAACCCGAGCTCACTATCGCCGTCAAATCTTCGAGGTCATAGAAAAGAAGAGAAGAATCCTTCGATAGGCTCTTTATCCGGAATCTGATTTAGGGCCCAGAACTATCCCCCTTGATCCTAGGTTAAAAGTGACAATCGCGTAAAACCCGAGAGATCTTCAATTCTCACTGATGGGGGAGCCCTCTACTTCGCAATCGAGGAGGGAATTTTTCGAGGCCGAGCATTATTGGAGCTCGGTTACCTCGCTAGGTCAGATAAACGACATCTTGGCCTTTCACAGTATAAGATTATCAGGCTCGTTAAGGTGTCGAGCACCTACTTCCCACGAGCGAAGCTGCCACACTCCAGGAGATGGAAATCCTGACAACAAGCTGAGGTATGCGGCTTGGAGCCAGGAGCATATGAAGGCAGGAGCAATACTGCCTTTGAAGTCTTTCTTCAAGCACTTCACGGACTTCGTTGGGCTAGCTCCATTCCAGCTCAACACTAATTCATACAGGGTTCTTTCTGCCCTGAAGTCGATATACCACGAGCTGAAGTGGGAAGGACTGACGCCAGAGGAGATCCTGTATCTTTTCTGTTTGAAGAGCAATCCCTCCCGAGCTCGGGGAGGAGACGGTGTCTATTACCTTTCTAGCTACCCGAAGGAGAAAAAGATGTTTGAGGACCTTCCCAACCATCCTCCTGATTTTAAGAAGGTCTTCTTCTAGATGGATGGCCTATCTCCGTCTCGATTTTATTTATTCAGACGGATTCGTAAGTACCCCAACCTCCTTTATCTCTGTGCTCGAACTTTTGTCTATAGGCTTGTACTTAGTTGAAATGTATCTTATTTTCTAGCTAATTATCATTGTCCCACTCCTTCTGACGAGATGAAGGAGCGTAGGGAGACCCTGCTCCAACTCCCTTATGGCAGGAGATCGCTCTCATACCTTTTGCACGAAGGTAAACTTCGAGCTTGTGGGCTCTTGGGAAATGGCCAGTCCACCTTGGACTGGTCCAACAAAAAGTACGACTGCTGGGAGCTCATGCCCCTGCCAACAGGCATCCTCCCCCCGAGGAGAGAGGTGAGGCCCCCATCTCCAGTTCGCCGAAGGTGCCTGCAATCAGGGAACGAGGCCAATGATGAAGCCTCGAGCTCGGGCTCGGATGATCAAGGTACAATCATCCTAAGCTCGAAAATGTGGTCCCCCACCTTACTAAAACACAAACCCGATAGGTTAGTACTGTGCGAGGATGATAGGAACCATTTTTACATATAGACTTGGGTAGATGAACGGGTTCATAGGTTTGATAGCTGGCTCGGGCAATATGATACTATGTATAGCCTGAACGAGGTGTGGAACGGAATAGTCGTCCAATACGGGACCAATGACTATAAGGACCTTTCGAGGTTGACGTCCACATATAGGGAAGGCACTCCCCCCGCCTCTTCTGAAGATGGGGGAATTTCATGGTCTCCGAGCTCAAGCTCGACGGAGAGTTCCAGTTAGGTTTTTCTCCACTTGTTTTTTTTATATATCTTCTACGTTTGTTAGCACCATGCTAAACCTTGATTGCAACTGTGCAGGTGCTATGGACTCCGACCTTGACACCGTGCTCTACAGTGGCGAGGGAGCTCAAAAGAGTAAGCGCCTGAGAGGCTCGCGGAGGTTAGACCGACCCTCTAAAATCCCCAAGCGCACTGAGAAGACTCCACCGGCTCCAACTGCTACAAGCACAGCCTCGGACCCGAATGCCCAGGACGACGCATCTGTCTCGACTGCACCTGCCACGCTTCCTCCAGCCACAACTCCTCCAACACTCGGCCAACCCCCAAAGAAACCCACAACCTCCAAGTCACTCCTACCGTCGGCCCGACCTCATGTTGATGAGTTCATGCTTGATAGTACCGCTGGGGCTCACGGAGCTGTAATTGGCTCGGATATCCTTTCTCGGGTGGGTCAGAGTCTTTCAGGATTCGACGCTGGTCACTGGGAGTTTGTGAATAAGGCCCGAGACTGCAATACTCTTTATGATAAGAGTATTGAACTTACTGCCGCGGTAATTTTCGTAACTTACCTTTAATTGCTTATGTGCCTTGGCTTATGTTCTAATTCAATCTCTTTGTGTTTCAGGCCCTCTTCGTCTCGGCACAGCTTAATTATAAGCTGACCAATGAGGTGCATACGATCATGTCTCTGGCCTAGGAGTCGAGGGATCTCCAGCTTAAAATGGCTGATGAACTTAAGGACTCGAAGATAGAGCTTGAAAAGGTGAAGGCTCGTCTTGCGGAGTTGGAGAAAGCTAATGCCAAGCTCGAGGAGGAGAAAGCTGCCACTTTCGAGATAATCGAAAATGAAAAGGCTCACCACCTTAACGAGTTCAAAGAGAAGAAAGAAAAAATGGTCGATCAAGCCATGTACAAGATCTGGGCTAGCAACGCTAACCTCGATACCAGCTTCCTAGGCCCTCTCGAGGCAAAGCTCCTTGATAAGTGGAATGCTCGGCTTGAGGCGGAGGAGGCTGCTCGGGAGGCCGCTAAGGAGGCTGCTCAGAAGGATAGTCATGCTATTCGTCCTGAGGAGTCTAGTGCTGTTGGTGCTGAGAAGGCCAAGGAAACTGCTCCTTCTTGAATCTCACCTCAGGGCTGCGTCCCTTTATTTTTGTAACTGCTTTAATTTATGCCCGTAGGGCTGATACAATTTATTTTTCTTTTCTTTTAATACATATGCTTTACATTTCTTGGTTTGAAATATTTTGCACATTTTATATTAAAGAATCGCGTATGTTTGTTTATTCGCACAAACACAATTTGGATTTAGGCTCGAGGCTCAATGCATTCATGCACAGTTTGCTCGAATTATCCGCTTTCGATCTCGTTATTCGTCAAGGTCGGATATTACTTTAACCATGAACCCGAAAGTACTTGTATGGTGTGTAATGCGAACGGTTTAGTTATATCTTATTTTTTAGTTACTTTTTCTCGTCCTCGGTTATCTCTCCAAGGTTATGAGTTCGAAACTATTTTTTATAAGATACTCCAGCCTCGATCTCGACTTAACTCGAAGTGGGTTTATGTTCCAACTTATCGTCGATTAGTTTTAGCTAGTTTGCTCCAAACCTGTTAAGGTCGTGATTGGTTTGTAATCCATACACTTATATGTTTTTGATAATTCGGTTATATCCAAATTACCTTAGCTCGCGCATTTGGTTACATACAAACACTTGTATGTTTTTTAATAATTCGGTTATGTCCAAATTACCTTAGCTCGTGCATTTGGTTACATCCAAACACTTGTATGTATTTCGTATATCTTAATTTATTTTTCAAGCTGGTGGTATTTATATATATATACCAATGATGCCTCCTTAATATCCTATGAATGTGACCATAGGTTATTAGATTAAGAGAGATTGCAAAAATAAATCATATCAGACGAAATAGCTCTTTATTTGATAAAATCCAAGAGTAGGCAAAACAGTACAAATAGACAAGCATGGTTACAGGCAACATCCTTCCTACACTATTGATAGTAAGGTCTTAGGTGTTCGCCATTCCATGCTCACGGTATTAGGCTCCCATCCAATCTCGCTAGCTTGTAGACACCGGATCGGATAACTGACTCTATTTGGTAGGGTCCTTCCCAATTCGGTCCGAGCACGCCAGCTGCCGGATCTCGCGTTGCCAAAAATACACGCCTTAGCACCAAATCTCCCACACCGAATTTTTGATCTCGAACCCTCTTGTTGAAGTACCTGGTAGCTCGATGTTGGTAGGCAGCGTTTCTTAGCTGATCTTCGTTTCTTCTTTCTTCGATCAGGTCTAAGGTTTCTTCGAGCTAAGTGTGGTTCGATCTTTGGTCATAAGCGTGGGTTCGAATTGTAGGAATCTCGACCTCAATAGGCAACATAGCCTCGCAACCGTACGCCAGAGAGAACGGGGTATGTCCCGTTGATGTTCGAGTTGTAGTCCTATATCCCCATAGGACTTGGGGCAATTCTTGAGGCCATCGTCCTTTTGCTTCCTACAACTTTTTCTTTAGCGAACTCTTGAGAGTTTTGTTT
This sequence comes from Humulus lupulus, assembly GCF_963169125.1. Lineage (NCBI taxonomy): Eukaryota > Viridiplantae > Streptophyta > Magnoliopsida > Rosales > Cannabaceae > Humulus > Humulus lupulus. The sequence goes on from NC_084802.1 coordinate 201,048,647, forward strand.
ACAGCTTCGACCTGGCCATTCGCCTGGGGATGAGCTACTGACGAAAAACTCTTTATTATTCCATTTTTCTCGCAAAAGTTGATGAACAAGTCGCTACCGAACTGGGTTCCGTTGTCGGATACAATTTTCCTCGGCATCCCATATCGGCATACAATGTTCTTTACCATGAAGTCAAGGACTTTCTTGGAAGTTATTGTTGCTAACGGTTCAGCTTCTGTCCACTTTGTGAAGTAATCTACGGCAACTACAGCATACTTCACTCCGCCCTTTCCTGTTGGGAGAAAGCCTATGAGGTCGATTCCCCATACCGCAAATGGCCACGGGGAAGTTATCATGGTCAGCTCAGATGGTGGAGCTCGAGGAAACGTGGCGAACCGCTGGCACTTATCGCACTTCTTTACGTATTTGAAATAATCTGATTTGATGGTAGGCCAGAAATAACCTTGGCGTATGATTTTCTTGGACAGGCTATGCCCCCCAGTATGGTCTCCACAGAACCCTTCATGAATTTTTTCAATGATCTTCTTGGCTTCGGGTGGAGTCACGCACCGAAGTAATGGCATGGAATATCCCCTTCTATACAGCTTTGCATCCAAAATGGTGTAACAGGGAAGTTGATACATTAACTTTCGAGCCTGGTTCCGATCTTTTGGAAGGACTCCGGTCTCGAGATATTCGACTATCGGGGTCATCCAGGTAGGCTCGGAATCAATCATACACACGTCTTCCTGCTCCGGCTCTCAATGCTAGGCGCCGAGAGATGCTTTATGGGCACAACATTTAGCTCATCATTCTCAGTGGAAGTAGCGAGCTGAGCTAAGGCATCTGCATTTGAGTTTTGCTCTCGGGGAACTTGTTCGATCGCATAAAACTCGAAATGTTCCAATGTAGATCTTGCCTTTTCTAAGTAAGCTGCCATTTTTGTGCAACGAGCCTGGTATTCTCCAAAAATTTGGTTAACCACAAGTTGGGAGTCGCTGTAGCAATGTATTGCTTTAGCTTTGAGCTCTTTGGCTATACGGAGTCCCGCCAGTAAAGCCTCGTATTCAGCCTCGTTATTCGATGCGCTGAAGTTGAATCTTAAGGCATAATGAAATCTGCTTCCTACGGGAGTAATCAAAATGACCCCTTGCCCCCGATCCATTTTCATTAGATGACCCATCGACGTACAGTTTCCATAGCTCGTGGGCCGGGGTTATAACTTCATCGTTGGTCATGCCAGTACATTCCACTATAAATTCTGCCAGGGCCTGTGCCCTAATGGTCATCCTCGGGTGGTAGGTCATCTCGAATTGTCCGAGTTCAACCACCCATTTAAGAAGTCTACTTGAAGCTTCTGGCTTAGATAAGACTTGCCTCAGTGGTTGATCGGTTAATACATGGATGGGGTGCGCCTGAAAGTAGGGTCGAAGTTTGCGAGATGAATGAATTAAGCTGAGAGCTAGCTTTTCCATCAAGGGGTATCTCTACTCTACCCCCAGTAATCTTTTACTGATGTAATATACGGGCCTCTCTACCTTTTCCTCTTCTCGCACGAGCACTGCACTTATTGCATGTTCGGTAGTGGCAAGATATAAGTATAGTACTTCTCCCGTAATAGGTTTTGATAAGATGGGGGGTTCTGTGAGATGATTTTTAAGCTCCTGGAAGGCCAGCTCGCACTCTTCCGTCCATTCAAATTTCTTGCCTCCCCTCAATAGGTTGAAAAATGGAAGACAACGGTCTGTAGATTTCGAGATAAACCTACTTAGTGCCGCCATCCTGTCGGTCAAACTCTGGACATCTTTGTGTCATTGAGGTGAGGGCATGTCGATTAGGGCCTGGATATTGTCTGGGTTAGCTTCTATCCCACGAGCGTTTACAATGAAGCCCAAGAATTTTTCGGATGATACCCCAAAGGAGCATTTCTGAGGGTTAAGCTTCATGTTATACTTCCGGAGCACGGCAAAACACTCTTCGAGGTCATCAACATGGTTATCATTAAGTTGAGACTTGACTAGCATGTCATCAACATAAACTTCCATGTTGTTCCCTATTTGCTCCGAAAACATCATGTTCACGAGCCACTGGTATGTGGCCCTAGCATTTTTGAGCCCGAACGGCATGACGTTGTAACAATATAGTCCTTTGTCTGTTATAAAACTCGTATGTTCCTGGTCAGGGGCATGCATGGGTATCTGGTTATATCTAGAATAGGCATCCATGAACGACATTAGTCCATGCCCTGCCGTGGCATCCACGAGCTGGTCAATCCTTGGTAAGGGAAAACAGTCCTTTGGACAAGCCTTGTTGAGGTCCGAATAGTCAGTGCAGGTTCGCCACGTCCCATTTGGCTTCGGGACCAACACCGGATTGGCTACCCAGTCAGGGTAAAAAGCATCCCTAATGAATCAATTTTCTTTTAACCTGTCGACCTCATCCTTCAGTGCCTTTTTTTTGTCGTCATCCAGTTGTCTTCTCTTTTTTTGCTTCGGTGGGAAGCTTTTATCGATATTTAGTGCATGGCTCGCTATGTTCGGACTTATTCCTACCATGTCCGAATGTGACCACACGAAGACATCCTGGTTTTTCTTCAAGAAGTAAATTAATTGCTATTTAGTTTCTTCCTGGAGATGTTTCCTGACCTTTACTATTTTGGAAGGATCTGACTCTTCGAGCTTGATATCTTCGAGCTCTTCTAATGGTTCGAGGTCAGCTTTCTCCTCCACCCTTGGGTCGATCTCTTCATCTATCTCCAAGATCGTCCCATCTTTGTTTTGAATAATGACGAGTGCATGTGCACTCGTCTGTTTCTTTCCTCTTAGGGAGATGCTATAGCATTCCCTTCCAGCCAACTGGTCTCCCTTCAACGTCCCGATGCCACTAGGAGTAGGGAACTTAATGGCCAGATGTCTCACAGACGAGACTGCCCCCAGCCCTACTAGGGCGGGTCTTCCGAGCAGCACGTTGTAGGTCGAAGGCAGGTCTACAACCATGAACTCCATCATCTTGGTTGTTGAGACTGGGTAGTCTCCCAAGGTTACAGGGAGTTCAATGGATCCCATGCAAGTGGTCCCTTCTCGTGAAAAACCGTACAGTGTTGTCGCACATGCTTTCAGGTCGCGAAGAGTGAGTCCCATTTTCTCTAGGGTGGCCTTATAGAGAATGTTAACTGAGCTCCCATTGTCTATGAGAACTTGGTGAACTCTCTTATTTGCCAGCTGGAGAGTGATGACCAGTGGATCATGGTGAGGAAACTGAACACGGGACGCGTCGTCCTCAGTAAAGGTTATTGGCTGAGACTCAATCTTTTGAATTTTAGGAGCTCTAGGTTCGGGTTCGTAAGGAGACCCGTCCCCAGTTTTTAGCTCGTTCACATATCTTTTTTGGGCATTTCTGCCCATTCCCGCGAGATAAGGCCCTCCCGAGATGGTTATCACGTCTTCTCCATCAATTGGAGGGGGCCTATCTTCTTCCCTGGCTCGGGAATTGTTGTTTTGTGCAGGTTGTGGCGCAGCTGCCGTCTGGCTTGTAGATGCCTGATTAGTATTCTAGTTTTTGACATATTGCCTAAAGTAGCCTCTCGAGATCAATCCTTCGATCTCGTCCTTCAACTGTCGGCACTCATCAGTAGTGTCCGGTGTCTCTGTGAAATCGACAATATTTGCTGGAGTCCCTCTTGGACTTCTGATTTCTCATTGGGTCTGGACGTCTAAAGGGGACATGGTTTCATTAGCCATGTATATGTTATCCTGAGACTCGTTGAGCTCGGTGTACACTTTGTACACGGAGAAATATCTTTCCCCCTTCTTTTTCTTTCCTCCCTCGGCCTCGGGGTTACTCCCTTCGTTCTTCTTTCTCTTGGAAGGGTTTTCCGCAGCAGGCTTTGAGGGCGGTGGGTCCGTCGAGGTTGAGGCAGAGTTTATGTTTATCGTTGTAGTTACGGGCTTGGAGGTCATATTAAGTGTCGACCTCGCTTCCTCTACATTGACAAACCTCTATGCTCGTTTTTTAAACTCGGTTAGGGACCTCACCGGTTTTCTCTGCATGTCGTCCCAGAGAACGCTTCCTAGCATTACTCCAGCTTGTACAGCCATTAGATGACCGCTATCATCCACATTTGAGGCCCGGGCAACTTCCAAGTTAAACCTCGTAAGGTAACTTTTTAATGTTTCACTTGGCTGCTGCCGAACATTAGTCAGAGTTGATGCCTCAGGTCTGACCCCCATCATGGCTCTGAACTGCTTCTTGAAGTCCTTAGACAACTGATCCCAAGAAGTGATTGAGTGTCTTCTATATTTCTCGAACCAGCTCTTGGCTGGTCCCGTTAGCGATGCTGAAAATAACATACATCTAAGCTCGTAACCCACATTACTTGCTCTCATTATAGTATTGAATGTACTCAGATGGTTGTACGGGTTGGACTTTCCCTCAAATGTTGGGACGTGAGGGATCCAAAATCCTTGAGGAAATGGGGTATTGGAAATATGGGGAGCGAACGGTTCAAGCTCCTCGTCAGAGTCCTCATGCCTACCTTGGCCTTGCTCATTTTGCAAAAGTCTGAAGGCCCTCTCCAACTGATCAATTCTTTCTTGGACTGGGTCCGTGAGGGGTCTTGCCTGAAATTGGCTGTCATTGATTGCAATTCCAGGCTCGCGCCTTTGCAGGGGATTTTTACGCCCATTTAGGCAATCTCTCAGGTCCGGGTTTATCGGGTTAACATTACCCTGATTCTGATTCAAGTGTTCCCGCAGGTCGGAGTTAATCCTGCGGCTCCTAGTATTCTTTCGACCTCGATCATACATACTGACCGATCTAGTATCTCCTGAGTCGTTACTGGTAAGACTTGTCGCATGATTATTTTGAGATGGGTCTCTTTCATGCTGCCTTGTCTCTGCAGTGCGAGACCGGGACATCTGACTTCTTGTAGATTGGGCGCCTCTCCGCTCCCTGAAGGCTTGTTTGTTCCCCTGCCTTCATCCTGCACGTCTTTCCTCACCATCCCGAACTGGCAGAGTATTCTTGCGAGGTGGTGAAGGGTATCTTATAGGTGATGGCGGGAAGTGTATGGGTGAAGGTGGCTACCACCCATTTCGAGGCCTAGATGGACCGAAGTTTTCCTAAGACGGGTCGGTTGCATTTTGCGTGTTACCAGGGATTTGAGTCCGAGTCTCTACAGGGGCTCGGTTATTTCCAGTTCCCGCTGGTACCTCCGCAGTTGAATTAACCAGAGCCCTAGCTCGGGTACTTCTCTGGGCTCTCGAGAGAGCAGATGGCTCTGCTGGTGCCGGGGGTTGCTCTGGCCTCCTCGTGGCAGCATTTTTTCGTGGACGCCCACGAGGCCTGCGGGGAGGAACATGCACGTCCCTCGGAGGAGGGGCTTGGTTTTCACGCAGAGGTGGGGGCTGAGCCTCCTGAGCCTCTGCGGCTAACCTAGCCAACTCCTCATTCCGTTTGTTGGCTTCAGCCATTTGCTGTTTCAGCTGCCAGTTTTCAAGTTCCATAATGGGAATGTACCGTTCAAGATTGTAGTACATATCCTCATCCCTTGGAGGTGCTGGTGGTCTCCGAGAATCGGAGGACTTGCTTCTTTCTTCAGTATTCGGGTTTACCATTGGCTGCTTCCGAGGGCATCTCGGATAGTTTTCTTCAGGAATGTTTTGATCGTTTGCGGCCATAACTTGTTCAGGGACTAAATGCTTAAGGCTCTCAATGAAAGCACCAAACTGTTGACGCCATTTTTCGTCAACAGTAAATATAGAGCACGTAAACAATAAATAGTTATGGCTAGAAAAATACAATAAAATAAGGGGGATTTTTACATGGTTCAGCAGTTAACTCTGCCTAGTCCATGAGTCTTTGTTATTAGAACTTAGGAAATTTCTGGAAATTCTTCAGAGATGAATTCTCCAGAGTTTCTCTCAAGATCACAAAAATTTGGTCCTTTACAAAGGTACAGGACTTCTCTATTTATTGAGGAAGTCTCAGGATACTATCCCACATGTCTCTGGGAAGTTATCCTTTATATTAATAAATTTAATGGCTTTAAAAGCCTGTAACTCCTATATACAAGGAAACGTCCCCTGAAGACCAGGGGGCGCTTAACTGACTAATAAATATCCCTTTATTATAGGGAAGTTACAACAATAAATGTAGACTGCGTCTCTCCAAGTGACTCACTAAGATGTTCGAAGTCAGCAATCAACATCACCAGCATCGTACCAGCCCAGGTCTCTGAGTGACTTTCGAGTTGTATTATTTTCTCAAAATAAACTTAGAATGAAACACCGAGCTCACACTTAAGCCAAGCTCGGGCCACTTGATCCGAGGGCACATGACAATGGACGTATCCCGATGTTCTGTCTTCCGAGCTTGCAAGGACTTCGAGGCTACCCATCTTCGAGGTTGCCACCTGCTTTGTAGGTTCGGCGCCTAGGTTGCAAACACGTATTCTAGATATTGCGAGCTCACACCTGACGAATCCAGCTTTCGAGATCATAATTCTCAAGGCTCGAAATCTGGGTGTAACATTTACTTTTTTAACTTTTTATATTCAGTCTTTTTAAAGTATTAGAGCTGATTTTCTAAGGACTCATCTTAAAAACAAGGTTCAAGACTGAAATGCTGTATTTACATATATTACTACAGCGGACAATAAAAATGAATTTCTTATAGTAACATAAAATCAAGAAAATCAATTTCAACAAACATACTATAAAAATGAATTTCTTATACTAACATTTTCTATTGTTTTTTTTTAAAGTCTCCTAAATGAATATAAGTATACACTAATGTTTAAGGATGCAATTAATAAAGATAGTGGCTCTGTTAATGAGAACTAATTTCGTGAAAATTGAACAAATGTTGCATGAAAGGAGTATTAGTAACTGTCCGTTAAATGTGCAACATGGGACTATTCAACTATTGAGAAATTGGATCTAAATGAATTCAACTTGCCAAAGACTAGGCTCACCTAAAATGACCGCAACTGAAAGTTGTTGGAGAATTTTTAATGTTGGATGTCATGGATATGTATGCTTGAGGAGTGTCCAACTAAGGGTGCACATGAGTTGAGTTTCCAGATTTTTGGGTTCATGTTTATTAGGTTCAGATTATAAGTCTAGAGTAGAGAAACCTAATTGAAATAGTTTGAATGTGCACGAGTTCAAGTGTTGGGTACACTAGTCAGGTTAAAGCACAAAAAGTCGATCGAAACAGCTTGAATGTGCACGATTTCAAGTGTTGGGTGCTAGGGCGTCTAATCGGGCGGGTTGGTCGGGTTGCCTTTCTTTTCTCTTTCTTTTTTTCATCATTTTTTTTTTCAATTTTTTTTTATTCTTTCTTTTGTTGTTTTACAAATGAATCCTCCAAGTACCATAGCAACCCAAACTTCAAATTTTTTAATGAACTTTCAAGGAGACCGAGGTAGTGTATCGTTCAATCTCGCTTCCACCAAACTTTGTTCCCTTCCTTGCCACCTTAAATGCTCTTCCAAAATTTTCATCATATAATTCCACCAGACCATTGGCATACACTTTGATCACTAAGAACACACCATCACACCTTGATTTCAGCTGCCCATGATTTGCTTTCATTAGAGAGTTTGAGAAAAACACCCGCTGTTCAACTTCAAAAATTTGTGAACGAGGTTTTCTACTATGTTTCTTTTTCTTCTTTTTCAGTAGCTTTTGAGGATGGGATGGTCATTTTTCCTTACTTTTCCATGGCTCGCCATCTTTCTCAATTTCTTCAAAAGTGACATTTTTCCTCACTTCCTTGCTATTCTTTTCATGAATCATTTCAATCATCTTGGAGTTGGAAACACTTATGGCTAAGCAATCTTTAGCTTTATAAGGAGAGCGTATATGCTTAAAAACCTTGAATGTTACTTGTTCTTCTTGAGCTCGAATGGTAAGCCCTCCTTTTACAACATCTATCAAAGTCCTCTCGGTGGCAAGGTATGGTCTCCCCTAGATGATGGGAACCTCTCTATCTTCCTCATAATCAAGAATAATAAAATTTTCTAGAAAAATGAACTTGTCAACTTGCACTAGGACATCTTTAATCTTTCCCTCAGGATGCACCATAAAACAGTCAGCTAATTGCAATGTGAGCGTAGTTGGCCTTGCTTCACCAATTCCCAACTTCTTAAAAGTGGACATGGGCATCAAATCAATACTAGCTCCCAAATCACCAAGAGCTTTACCAACATCTTGGCCCCCAATAGAAATTGGAATTGTGAAGCGACCTAGATCTTTCAATTTAGGTGGAATCTTATTCTTCAACATTGTGCTACAACCTTCTGTCAAGGCCACTGTTTTAAATTCTCCAAGTCTCTTCTTCTTCGTCAAAATGTCCTTTAAATACCTCACATAGTTGGCCATTTGTTCCAAAGCTTCCACCAAGGCTATGTTGATGTGGAGTTGCTTTAAAACATCTAAAAATCTCCTGAATTGACTATCTTGTGGCTACTTTTGAAATTGTTGGGGAAAGAGTGGTAGTGGCTTGTTAATTAACTTCTCTCATGCATTTTCCTTAGAAAATGATGCAGCATTTCCTTTAGGAGCATCATTCGACACATTAGAAGTTCTAGCTATTTTCTCTTTTTCCAAACTAGTTTGGATTTACGTGGGCTCGATTTTTCTGTTAGATTTTTTTCATTCAGCTCCAGATCTTTTCCACTCCTGAAAGTGATCGCCTTGCAATGCTCTTTTGTAGCGTCCTATAATTTTACTTATCTAGATAGTAGTAGTAGCTGTAGAGTTTTAGTTTTCGTGGATATTGGTCAAAGTTGAGATTTAGTCAGAAACTCGTGGAAATAGTTATGGATTTTATAAATTTACTCTATGGTTTAGAAATATTAATTTTATCATAAGGTTTGATTAATGAATATAGTCTTAAGAATATTATTTATTATAACCTAAGGTTTAGATAGATTAAAGAAGAGCGTGACACTTGTCACAAGCATGTTTATTAAGGATTTAAGTATTTTTGATGAATAGTTTAATTAAAAGAAAGATCTAGAATCTCTAAAACATTCCATTATCTGTTAGGATCACGTTTTACGTAGTCAAAGTAGTTTTAATCAATTTCAAATTATCCTCAAATGTGAAAAAACATGTTTAAAATATCAGCGTATGTCAATATATCGTAGCTATAAGGGCCGATATATTGGCTATAATTGATTCGGAAAACACGTCGACTTCGCACGAATGAAACCACAGACCCTCGGGATCATGGTAGGGGCAATATATCGCCTACTCTAGGTGATATATCGACTCTAGTGGCCATATTTGAGTTGTTCATAAAATTTTGAACTAGAAACAGTCCTCAACAACCTTGACTCATTCCTGAACATTTTTGACCGAGTTTTGGGCATCTGTTGAATAGATAATTCAAATTTATTTATTTTTAATAGTTTATTTATTCATTTTAAAGGAGTTAGTTGCACTCCTTGAACTCTATAAATAGGACCCTTCACCCAGCCATTCTATTCATCATTCAAGTACAGTTCAGAGCCTCCAAGCTGCTAAGTTCGTTCTAGAGAGAAACACTAGGATTTTGGGGTTAAAGCTTTCAAATCTAAAGCTATTATAAACACTTGGGAAGTAAGTTTTTGTGTGATTTTTGGTGTTCGAGGTATAGATCGAGGTTCTAAGCTATCCAAGGTATGCATTATCTTAAGGTTTAGTTCACTATAGTTTCTATTATTCTTTCATTTTTCTTCAAATCCTAACTTGTGACAGTAACTTTTGGTTAGGTCAATTTCTTTGAAACATAAAGTTTTTGGTAAGTTTTTAGCCCGATGGTTTAGATCTTCTCTTCATCGTATTTTTCTTTAGAAACTTATGGTTTCTTTATGTTTGGTTTTAGGAGTTTTCAATCCCGCTCTTGTCTCCAATATTCCGGTTTTTTGTAAGGAAAATTAGGTAGTTTAGTACTATGAACTAGTTTATGTAGTTTATGATATAATTTATGTTTGTATGACCTAACATTTCAGGTACAATAAAGAGGTAAGTGTGTCTGGACCTAAGGTGTTCAGTGATGTATGACGGACTATGTCCGATATGCTCGGTTGCCCAAACTTTATGATGGACCTAAGTGATGTTCGGTGTATGACGGACTTATGTCCGGGGCTTAATTGTATAAACACTTATCTTTTTATTATATCTGACTTGTTATTATGACCTATGACCTACAGTTATGATTATGACTTATGACCTATGATTTATGATCTATGACTTATGACTTAGAGTATGATTTATGATTTATGACTTATATTATGCTGTAGAATTATGACTTAAGCTATGATATGTCCTAGAGGTTTGTGTTTGTATGAATCTTGTGAATTTATGTTATGTTTGATTATATGACTAACTCTTGTTTGTATTTTTCTTACTGGGCTTAGAAGCTCACTCCTTATGATGTTATTTTAGAAAATTGATGATAGAAAGGCCAGTGGCGAGTAAGACCTAAGAGCTTCATGATGTACTCATGGGGACCATATAGTCGAGGAAGATCAAGCGGGCCTATTTTTATAAAAGCATATTATTTTAAAATTTTACTTAAATGTTGCTTATTTTTGTGTTAAAGACAATTGTTCTATTTTTGGAAAACCATGGATCCATGTGTTTATTTTCAAGTTCTTATTCAATAAAGGAGCAATATTTATGAATTATGATCCAACGCTGTGTTTTCGGTAATCTATGAGAAATTAGGGCATTACATCTTTACCATCTCTTCTTGAATTTTAATTATCACTAGGCAATGCACCTTACAATCTATTTCTCAATTCATTAGCTAGCTGCCCCATTTGAAACTCAAGGTTCCTTAAAGACGCTGCTTGACTTTGAATTACCATATCATTCTTTGCATATACTCTTTCATCAAATTCTCCAAAGAGCTTGTTTGAGAAACTTGTAGAGGAAGAGGTTGAGCTCTTGGTTTTTGTTGAGAAAAACACGGTGGATAAGTAGGCTTGTTAGGTGTACTACCCAACATTTTCATAATACATTTTTATTATAAATGAAAGTTTCAATATATAAAATGTACAAGTTTACAAATTTAAGAAATATTAATCGAAAAATAGTGGTTAAAACATGACTTTATGTTATTAACGAGATTAGAGGGAAATAGAGACTTGAGTAGTCAAGTATTGGATCCAAATGCCACATAATTACAGTTGGGAATTTTTATAAAATTAAGAAAGTTTTGCCAAAGGATAGAATTTAATTTTTTTAATATTATGGGTCCAAATGTAATTTTAAAAAATGCTTTAGCCTTATTTTCCCGTAACTCTCTCTCTCTCTCTCCTTAGAAATTTTATTTTCTTTCTCTCTCCTTCTCTTCCTCTTTCTTTCTCTCTTTTTTCCTCTTTGTGCGCTATTGTTTCCGACAACGAATGACCACTTTCTGGCCGCCACATATAGACTCGCACCTGACCAGAATGCGCATAATCCTCCGAACTATCAATCACGCAGGAATCTAGACCTCACTCGTCGGTTAAGCACCTCAACTGGTCGATTTAAGTTCAACCACAGCACGACTTCAAAGTTGCGATCCGTCCACCTCGAGCATCTGTTAGTTGATCTGTCATCACCATTGTATTCCTCGTGTTGTGGGCTTCAAAACCCCATAAATTGTTCTCACATCTACTATAGTTGGGTGGCGGGCCCACCACTAGCCACAGCAATCCATCGTAGACTGATGATCAAAACTTAGATTTCGAGGTTTCAAATTTTGTTTTGAGCTTCAAAAATCATCGTTTAACTTGTTTTGAAACCCTAATCATTGTGGTATAATTTCTTTGACCAATATATTGTGATTAATTAGAGTAATTGTTATTATGTGTACGTATAGTATATATATTTTTATATTCTTGATACACTGAATATTTTTTCTGTAATTGTACTCGTTGTTTGGGATTACATGTATTTTTTTTATATAGGTTTTGATTTTGGGATTGTCCATTTTATAACTGTTATGCTGTCCAAATTTTCTAGAAAATAATAGACACTTAGTATATTGTAAAAAGACATATTTAATTGATTTTCTATTAATATGGAAATTATTATGAATAGTGAATTTTAATAATTTATTTTTATTATTTTGTCTGGTAAATCAAGAATATAATTTTTATATGTAAAGTGTGATTTGTGGTTAAACTATTATTTAATAGTTATTATGGTGTATTAATATCTTGATTAATATTTGAATACTAAGATAATATAAAATATTATTTTCACATAGTTATTGATATTTGTAAGAACATTGAATTTTGTAGAAATTATATTTATTTTATCAATGTGAGATTTTATGGCTAATTAATAGTAATATAAATATTTATATTATTATCATTATATTGATCATTACAAGTTTATGTTAAAAATATGATTTTATTTAATAAAATGATTATTTGAATAAATTATTTTACGTTAAAAATATATACATTCACATACATATTGTTATTGAAGTATTTTGATATTAATATTATAATAATAGATGCGATGTAGAAAAGTTATTAACATTATAATGATAATATTATTATTATCATTTATGTGGTTTCCAGTATTGTTAATATACACTATCAATAGTGTATATTTACGATTTTGATAGAATTTATGATGTGCCTTGAATAAGATTTGTATGGATTGGATTGATTGACTCTTGGTGAGCAGTTTTAAAATAAGCTAAGAACTTAAGGTAAGTAAATTTCACCTTTTGTGCTTAAGTGTGAGATACATGACTACATTGATTGTGTATGTTTAATGAGTTAAGTATGCGATGATGATGCATATGGTGAGTATGTGATGAATGATTATATGAGTTATGAGTGGTACATGAATACCATAATGGATTGTATGACATATAATAGATGAATTTTGTGATATGTGAATGTTGTCTTAATTGGTTAAGTTTGATCTGAGTTATGTACAAGTATGTGTTCTCATGTTGATGAATATGTGGATTCCCTTCTATGTTCATGATTTTGTTACTTGTTATGACATATGAAGTCTTTAAGTTTTTAGGTTGGAAACCTTAGATCTGAGCCATAGCTCTACGTTAAGGTATAACAACGCCACCAACCTAAAGCTTCATATATTATGACTAAAGATGTTTTGAGTTATATGAGATGTGATGCAGTGCCTTGATTGAATATCATCAAACAAGAATCATGAACATGAATATTGGCATTTTGAAATTAGCATGTATGTATGGCATGTACAGTTATGTGATACATTATTATGTGATATAAGACCATGCATAAGAGTATGAGAAAAAGTTATGAAATTCCTTGAAAATTCTTATGTAAAATTGAACATTTTAATGACAACAAGAATTAAGCAAAGTGACAATAAGATGTTTAAAAATGGTGACACTGTTTCAATGAAGCAATTAAGTAAGTTCAGCAAAAGAAGATGGAGTTTTATAAGGCTTATAGTGGCAGCCCACTAGTGTGGGCTAGCTCATAGTTGATCATTCAGATATGTTTGCCATGTTCCCGTATTTCTCCTACATTTATGTGTGTAATAAGTATGACAACTATGGCAACAATGAAATGAGTAATATGATAAGCCCAAATGTGATGATGGCTAGCCGGAGGAGAACCCATGTGATTTTATATTATGTGTAACAAGCCATCCAAGCATTGGCTAAATCGAATAGTGTGCACAAAAAGATAATGGGCCCATAAATATTGAAAGTAAGAAGAGAAAAAGCATAAAAGTAAAGTATGAAAGTGCCTGATCAATAAATGAAATGCATAAGTATTATAAGTCAGCATATGAGTATATGTGCATTTCAAACTTACGATATTCATGTGTATGTGTATGCATGAGATTTACTTACTGAGCGTTAGCTCATTATGTTATTTTCCAACATTTTTCCAAGTGTGTCTTTAGATGTTGGCTAACTTGTGGAGCATAGACTCAGTAGAAATGCAATATTGGTTTAGGGTTTTTCACATTGCTATACTTAAATTTAAAGTATTCATACGTGTAATAGTTTTATTAATAAGATTATATAAAAGTTTTAAATTTTTCTGTATTTCATAGTACCATTTTATTTAATTCGATTGGTAAAGTGCTTAACATACTCGTAAACCCTGGAACTATGAGTATGTGGCAGACGTACCCTACTTTAGGTCGTCATATTAGGCATGGTTGCACCACTTGAACTAGCCCCTAGACCTCGCCAAGAAAAGTTTAGATGATTCCTCCAACCCAGATTCTAAGAGTTGGAATATGGATTGTTGCAGTTGTCATCTTGATTCCACACGTAACATACCGAAGCAGGATTAGAAGGACATATATTAAATGTCTGCCCATGTCCACAATAAACACAAGAAACATTAGCTACTTGGCCATAGGAGTTAATTGTACATTATCCCCATACTCATGGTCTTTAGAAGGTTGGTCATAGATGAAACTGGAGCGTTCAAAGCTGTCAAAGAATCTACCTCATGAATACCTGCTACCTTTATTCCCATTGGGGCTCTAGCATTAGACCATTGGTAATAATTGTTGGCAATCCGCTCCAAAATCTCATATGCTTCATTGTAGGACTTAGAGAGAATAGCCCACTTCCTGAAGCATCCAAAACCATACGAGTGGAAGCATTTAGACCATTACAAAAGTCTTCATTTGAATACAATGCGGAATACCATGATGTGGACACTTGCTCAATAAATCCTTGAGCCTCTCTCAAGCATCACACACTGACTCATCCTCCATCTGTTGAAAAGAAATAATCTCATTTTGAAACTTGGTATTTTTCGTCGAAGGGAAAACTTAATAAAAAAAAATTCAGCTAGCTTATTCCATGTAGACACCGAGTCAGAAAAAAGTGTATTGATCCAAGCTCTAGCTCTATCCCTCAAATAATAATGGAACAATTTCAATCTTAAGGCTTTTTCAATAATGCCTTGCAACTTGAAAGAATCGCTAACCTCCAAAAATGATCGGAGATGGCGAGGAGGATCCTCTGTAGGCAGCCTACTAAATTGACCCACTGTTTGCGAAATTTGGAACATCGCGAGCATCAACTCAAATTGAGTTACTTAAATTTCAGGCCTAACAATGTTAGGATTTAGCTCATTAAACATTGGGGCAGCGTACTCCCTTGTGGTCATCTCTCTATCATTGACCATAACAATAGCATTAGTGGCATTAAAAGCATTGGCTACATTATTAACAACTCCAACACTCGCATTAAGCATGAGTTGAGCTCAAATCTCCTCAACCCCTTCTCCTTCTTCAGCCATAGAAAGGTGAAGTTGAGCTCGTTGTTCCCTTAGTCTTCCTCTAAATGTGTGTTCAATCTCAGGGTAAATAGGGGATAGCTCAAAGTCTTGATGCTCATTCATGCAACATAATCAATCTAGCAAAGCACAAGATCATGCAAACAAGATTAGTGCAAAATAAGAAGAAAAAAAATGCAAAGTAATTAATATTACACAAAATTCTAATTTCAATCCCTGTCAACGATGTTGTGATTTCATTTGATCAATTATGTGCAAATCTACACAAACACAAAACAAGTATTAAAGTGATAAATATTCGAGATCGTCTCCACAAGGACTGAAAATTAAAACTAATTGCTCAAATCAATTACCAAGCAATTGCAAAAGTAACCAAATTAATTTGTTTTGATTTTTGTAAACTAACACTACTTGAGATTAATTTAAAATGCTTAAAATAAACAGCAATGCATTTCTAAATGTGAGGTAATATTAATTGGTTGAAATGAGCTTGAATTATTAAATCCCCCTATGTCAAATGCCATGTATGTTTTGCTACAGCAAAATCTCAGCAAAATTCCCAAAGTTAACAAAAATTCAAATTAAGTTCATAGAACTTTCCCAAATCCTATAGTATTAATTCTTTCACCTAATTAAATAAATTCATATGCCAATCAAGTTTAAGAATTCAAATTTAAGCACCAATTCACAATTGTTACACAAGGCAAATAACACATTCTTATGTTATTCACAAAACATAACCTTACAAGATTATCTACATGTGTCATTCAAATTTATTCATTATAATCAAGATTCCTAGCACAAATATAACTAATCATCTTGCCATTGGTGGCCAAAAAACAGCGAGAATTCATCAATAAGCACATTTGAATGAACAATGGGTTATTTGTTATAATAAAGTGCTAGAAATTTAGAATTAATACAGAGTTCATTAATAATCCAAGCCTCAAAATATCTAGTTCATGGCTAAATCAAGAAACAAAAATATAAAATTAAATTCGTCCATGAGAAATCAAACACCTATTACTAAGAGAAGTTAGGAAAGAAATAACAAACAAAGGAGAAGAAATAGTTCAAAAATGATGATGAAATAAATATTCTCTTCTTTTCCTCTTCTTCTTTCTTCTCTTTCCTTCTTTGTACTTTGAAATCTTCTTGTACTTGATGCTTCTCCCTCTAAGAATGGCTGAATATGGTAAAGGAGGCTGTCATCTCCTTTCTTTTCAACTTGCGTAAAAAACCTTTTTTCAAAGTACACAAATGCCCTTCCAAGACTCCACACGTGATACTCCCAAATTGCTTCTAGAAATTACTCCAAGCTTCAGTCCATTGTCTCTGATTTTAGCTACCTCATCAATCCTTGTCAACTCAATTAATGGTTGTAACGACCCAAAATTTCCTAATAAGGCTTAGGGCCTTGATTAGGGGGCCAGGATGGCAAATTATGGAATTATGTGATTATATGATATTTATGTGTATCATTATGTGAATATTTGAATAATATTATAATATGACTTGATATGCATGTTTAGGTGTATAAAATATGCATGTGGGCCCATTCTGTTTAATTGGGAAATTTTCATAATTTGGCCTGTTATGGGTATATTTGGCATATATGTGGTATGTGTGTGGTACTTCATTATTATTTGGTTATGCTTGGGTTACTCAGCACGAGACGATCCTAGGATGCAAGCCAGTGGGAAAGTCACAACAGGATCCATACTTGACTCGAAGTGAGTCAAGGGGTATTTAGCACATTACCAGGATATTGGGTAATGGGAATAACTATTTGATGATGAATTGGGGGTTAGTGAGAGCAGGAGGGAATTTTGACTATTTTACCATCGGAGGCATTTTTGGGACCCCGAGCATTAGGACCCTGTCCAGAAGTATTTAGGACTGAGTTTCCGTTTCCTAGAATTTCTTAAGTTTTGAAATTGGATTTTTCATTTTGAGGAGTTTTTTGATGAATTGAAACTTGGGTTTTGATGGTTTTGGGCCATTGAGATGATTGGGAACTTTGTTTATGAGATTTGGGTATGTTTTGATAGGTTTTTGGAAGGATTTAAAACGGGAAAATCAGAGTTTCATGGCTGTGTTCATGGTTGGGCCATGACCCTTTTATTGTGTGCTGCGACCCAGGCTTGAAAAAAAAATGAGGTTTTTGGCTGTTGGGGGCACTTTGTGCTGCTGCCCTTCTTTTTCAGGTCGCAGCCCACGACGCAGACAGAGAGGGGTTTAGCCCTTGTTCTTTATCAGGGCGCAGCCTGAGCTTTTGAGGCCGCGACCCAAAAGGGCAGAAATGACCAAAATGATTTTTAGTCATGGGAACTTAAACCTAAGGTCTCGAGATCGATCTTACTACTCGGTTTGGTAGGATTCGACGTCCTGAAGGCTAGGACCCTGTCCAGAAGTATTTATTTACTCGTTTTTTATGAGATGCTATATTATGGTTGTGACTAGGTTATCGCTAGTGGCTTGGAAACAGGATCGTGCTTGAGGGTCATTTACTGGTGACCTGTGCTTGGACCAGATGTACGAAAACTACACCCAATATGTGATACATGTGATTAGGGCATGGCATGAATGTTGAATATGAAATTGATTAGAGCTTGAGTCTCTGTAAATGTGCATGATCATAATTATGCTAGTGAATGTTGAGTAAGCATGTTGAATGCCTTATATTTGGATATTTGACATATGATATATGCCTGGGTGCATTGCTTATTTGTGAGTGGTAATGACTCATTAGTCAGAAACGACACAAGTCGTATGGAATTGACCTATGAGCCAAGAGCGGCATAAGCGTATTGAATTCAGAGCCGAAATGATTAGATCTAATCAACATGAGCATTAAGTGAATCATCATGAGCATTAAATGCTTGACCGACCTCAAGTTCGATGAAAATAAAAGCGCTTGTCTAGTCTAAAGGCTAGTTAAATAGAGCTAGGGCCAAAAGGCTCATGTGACTGTAATGTCACATGTCTTAGGGCGTGGAGCCCAAGTTCGTGACTCATTAGTCACTTATCTGATTAGGGCACAGAGCTCAAGTGTAAGACTCATTAGTCACCTATCAAGTTCGTGACTCATTAGTCACTTATCTGGTTCAAGTGTGTGACTCATTTGTCACTTATCTAATTAGGGTGTGGAGCCCAAGTGTGTGACTTATTTGTCACTTATCTGATTAGGGTGCGGAGCCCAAGTGCGTGACTTATTTGTCACTTATCTGATTAGGGTGTGGAGCCCAAGTGTGTGACTCATTTGTCACTTATCTAATTAGGGTGTAGGGCCCAAGTGTGTGACTCATTAGTCACCTATTCAAAGATGGACAAATTAGCCATCTATTCCCAGATCTACTTGATAGTCATCCATACAGGAGGCAAGGCCCATAATAATTTATTTGGGCTTGTTTGCATGCATGAATAGGGCTATTACTTCTAGGCATGCTATTATAATTCAGTGACATGTTATTACCTGTTCACGAGCATATTGAGTTTTCTTGCTGAGCCTCGAATCACGGGTGCTATGGGGTGCAGGTAAAGGCAAAAGAAAGCTATACTATCCTTGAGTTGGAGAGCTTAGGTGATGTTGTGTACATATGCGGCTGCTCGACCGCCATGGCCAAGTGTTTAAAGAGGAACTAGGGTTAAACCCTATTTTGTCGCTTAGGTCGGCTGGTTGTAAATATTTTATTGTAATTAACCTTTAAAATATATTTTTGGGATCCCAATGTATATAGTAAACGTTTTAGTGAAACGTTGTATCTTTGACCAAAAATTTTAACCCTAGACCGTTAATCACATTTAGTTACACGATTATAGCCAAATGACTCGGTTAGCGAGTTTAACACCGTTTAAATGCACAACATAACGGTCCCTGGGTAGTAGGGCGTTACAATGGTGCAACGTGTCTCTCCTTCATATTTTGAACCCACCTCTTTGAATCTTGATGAAAATGCTCTGGCAAAATTTTTTTTGCTCTAGCAAAACTGAAATGTCAGCACATTTGAAACACTTAGAGCCTATTCACTTTTTGTCTTTTATTTTTCTTTGGATAATTGATGCATAACCTCATTATTTTTCTATTTTCAGCTCTTAAAAACTCAAAAGATACAATAGACTCACAACACAAAAATGACATGAAATTAATTAAAAATAATAACAAAAAGTACTCATCACTCTTCCAAATTTTACATTTACAAGCTTAAAAGTATAAAAATAACTCTTTATTCAAGAGTTATCAATTATTCATCATAATCATCATATATAATATATAATCATATAATCACACATTAACGATTATAATATTAATATATAATATATATACATTTAAAATATAAAATAAAACAAAAAAAATTTACCCTTGCCTCCCGTGTCAAGCCATGTCCCTGCCTTCCTCTGTCGTTTTAACGCTCTGGCTACCCCAGAACAGTTACGGTGAATGATGAACCGAAAATTTAACTCGCTACCCGAGTCCTTTGGTTAAAAACGTGCTTCTATGTGTTATTAACAGGCTAAGGTGGAAAACCAATTAAAAAGAAATTATATATTTTATTTGAAACATAAAACTGTTCATGGTCCCATAAAAACATTTACAAGTTATTTACAACTTAAAATGGTCATTACTGTTTCAAATTTACAAACCCCGCCGACCTAAGCGGCAAAAATTGGGTAAATCCCCTAGTTCCTCTGAGAACTCCTTGGCCGTGGTGGTCAAGCGGCCGCTTATGTACACAGCACCACCAAAGCTCTCCACTCAAGGTTGGGTGAGCTTTTCTTTCCCTTTACCTGCACCACATAGCACCCATGAGCCAAAGCCCAGCAAGAAAACACAATAACACATGAATATAATATCAACAATGATCATAATAATCATTCAGGACTTTCAGTCCAAAATAGAGGAGTGACAATTGTAAAAGTAACTAAAGTATCTCCATTTAGCCATGTGACAATAGGGTCATCGGGGCTTAACAAATAAGTGAACCTTTCACTAGCTTAAACATGTTAGGTGCATGATGACTAGTCACCAACATAACCTACCTCATGACCATAGAGTCATAACCATGGGATTCCGCTCCCTAACCATGTGACAAACAGTCACCTAGGCCTTTGGCCTTGGCTCTAAGTAACTAGCTTAGACTATTCAAGCGCATATAAGTTTCATCGACCTTAGGGTCGGTTCAACATTAATGCCTTAGAGTCATTCAATGATGATATCGATTAGATCTAATCTTTTATCGGACCAACGTTCAGGACGCTTATGCCGTTTCTGACTCTCAGGTCAGTAATATGCGACCAGTGCCGTCCCTGACTAATTAGCGCCATACACAAGTAAACAACATCTACTAGCATTTAATATGCAATCAATGTCCACATTTATCAACCAATATTCCTCAACAACAATCATGCATGTCATATACACAGAGTGCAGTTTTCTTACCTCTGGTACGAGCGAGAAATATAATAAGAACGACTCCTGAGAACGATCGACCTTTTGATTCCTTAGCGGTTACCTAATCACAACCAATTATAACCTCCATTAATGAAAATAAAAAATTAAAGGGTCTTAACCTAAACCCCACTCTCGGGACCTCGAAACATTTCCACACAGTGAGCAGATTCGATTTTGGGCCTTAAGGATTGAAACCCCGAGCCAAAAACCCTTAAAAACACTCAAAACGGGATTCTGGAGGAACATAGTAGTGCTACAGAGCTGCTCAATAGTGCCCCAGTGCTATACTCAGAACCCCAAACCGCCCATCAATAACCCTGTGTAGTGCTAGAGCGCCCTCTGATGGGCGCTATAGCGCTACCCTTAGCCAGGAACTCCCCTGAAATCTCTTCCTTCGACTCCTTCAATTCCAAATCTATAGTAATGCTTACAAACATCATTTTTGGTGCCAAATGAACCCAAAAACCATCCTCACATGCCCCAAGCATCACAACCACAAGAACCCTAGCCAAAACTCCCAACAAAGCTAATCATCCAACCTAGAAATCCCAACTAAAAACCAGAGCTAAAACAGAGCAAACTAGGGAATTTAATGGCTAGAAATTTACCTCAAGCTTAGATTATGATGCTCTTCAATGGTGGAACACACTCCCAAGCTCACAAGACTTACTTCCCAAGCTTGAATCCTCAAGTTAGGCTAAAAAATCACAAAGAAAAAGGAAGGAAAACAGGTACGGGAGAAGCATTGTTATTGCTCTGTTTTTCTCTTCTTTCTACAGCCTCCAATGGGTTATATCTATCCTAGGGGTGAAAAGAGAAAAATACCCCTAGGTCTAATAAGGGTTTCTAAAGGCTCCCAAGGGAAAAATTGGTATTTCCCACCTATCTCGTTAATCATAATTAACGCTCTCCAATTCTCGCTATTCTCGATAATCTCAAACACCAATACTTCATATCCTGTTACCCTTTAACTCTCGGCAATGCTCTAATCATTAAAATCACCGCGAGACTCATCCCGAGACTCATCCCGAGCCCCGAACTTAAACCTGTTATGACTAGACCGCTAATCAATATTCCAAGATCGTCTCATGCCGAATAGCTCGAAAAAACCCACATTATAATGTGGTCTCAACAATAGGTCACCGACATGCATACAAATATACAATTATTCCCTCAATGGGCCAAATTACCAAAACACTCCTGTAATGAAATGTGGACCCACATGCATGCATTTAATATCATATTATAATATAATTCACATAAACATGCACATACTCATTTAATGGCATAATTAAACAATTATGGCCCTCCCAGCCTTCTAATCCAGCCATTAAACTGCATTAGGGATTTCGGGGCATTATAGTCGTGGCCCCTGCCTGCTGATCCTTACCCTTTGCCATGCCAGCGTTGACGCCGATCTGCTTAGAAGAAGAATGAGTTGCTTGCCTAACTGCCTATGATGAACAAAAAGCATGGGAGAACCGAGAAAAGGAGAGAGCGAGAGAGGTGGTGGAGGGTTATTCTCGGAGAAGAACGGGGGTGGTGGTGGGGCGTCGAGACCGTGGCTGTGGCCATGGGTGGTCTGGCTAGGTGGTGGTGGCACTGTGAGGGAGGGAGGGAGAAAAGGAAGGAAGGAAGATGAGGGTGGGGTATGTGACTAGGGGGTCGGGGGAGGGGTCTTTTAGTTTTAGGGATTATTATCTTTTTTTTTTTTTGTATTTTTTTAAACTAAAAGTAAAACTAAAAACCTGAAAAAAGGCTCGGTCAAGTTTGGGTATAACCCGATCCCGACGTATGGAAACCATTACACCCAAACCCGACCCAAAAATACCATCACACTGAGATCGACTTGACCCGACCATTCGGATTCCGTCATTTTTCTGGGTTTTCTAGGTGCGGGTCAAGCGAGTCCTTTGGGATTTTAGGTCCATATGTGAACCATCGCAAGGAGATTGCACCAGCATCTTTAGGCGTTGTTTTTGGCATAAAATCCATATTTTCAAGGCACCATCGCATCAAAATTGCATTAGAATCGTAAAAAAAAAAAAAGATGCCTAGAGATGCTAGTGCGATGGTGCATTGAAAACATAGTTTTTTAGGCCAAATAATGATGTCTAGCGATGGTGATGCAATGCCAGCGAAATGTTGTTGTGATGATGCATTGAAAAAAAAGTTAGGTCGAAAAACGATGCCTAGCGATGTGTAACGATATGCTGATGCGATGCTGGACCAACAGTGCATTGAAAACATGACTTTTGGCTAAAAAAATGACGTGTAACGGTGCAGCTGTGATGCAAAAGCGATTCATCTGCGATGCTCTACGCTTAAATTTGATGAAAACTTCAGTAATGCATAACTTTTCACTCATGTCAGTTTTAGGTGTTTTTTTTAATTTTAGTATTTCTTTTTGAATTCATAACTTTTAGTATTTTATATATACATATATTTAGAATATATCAAACCTTAAATATTTTATGTAGAATATAAAATTTTGATGAATTCTTTTATGAGTCATTCAATGGTGATGTTAATGGCCGTGGGTGCTTCAATGGTTCTAATCATTGTGGGTACAGATCAAAAAGAGAAAAGAGAGACAATTTGTGAGAGAAAAAAAGAGCTTAAATGGTGGTGGTGGTGGTGTCGTCATAATAGAGAGAATGAGAGAGAAGAATAGTTGTTAACGAGAGGGGCACTATGGTCAAGATTTTACAAAAAAAACCTATTTTTGTGATACTTAATAATTTTGTATAAAATATTGTATGCATAAAATTTCACTTACCATGTAATATAAATGATGATCATTGGATGATAAAATGTCCACTTCAATAAACAAAAATATATTATATACATACACAGATTATATTTTAAAACACTAGAATAATAATTACTTGCAAATAACGTTTCTTACCAGCGAGTCAATCATTTTATGTTGTATTATAATAACACAAAAATTTATTCGAAGATTATCATCATTTTTATCTCATTAAGTCCCACATTATTTACCAACAAACTATTTAAATGTTTTTTTTACTATTTAATTATGTGACAAACTTTACTTTTTTAACTTTTTATATTCAATCCTTTTAAAGTATTGGAGCTGATTTTCTAAGGACTCATCTTAAAAACAAGGTTCAAGACTGAAATGCTATATCTACATATATTACTACAGCACACAATAACCATCAAGAAAATCAATTTACTTACTATAAAAATGAATTTCTTATAGTAACATAAAATCAAGAAAATAAATTTCAACAAACATACTATAAAAATGTATTTCTTATACTAACAGTTTCTTTTGTTTTTTCTAAAAGTCTCACAAATGAATATAAGTATATATACACTAATGTTTAAGGATGCAATTGCTGCAAAATAATAAAGACAGTGGCTCTATTAATGAGAACTAATGTCGTGAAAATTGAATAATGTTGCATGAAAGGAGTATTATTAACTGTCCATTAAATGTGCAAGTGGGACTATTCAACTGTTGAGAAATTGAAATGAAATTGTATCTAAATGAATTCAACTTGCCAAACACTAGGCCCACCTAAAATGACCGCAACTGAAAGTTGTTGGAGAATTTTTAATGTTGAATGTCATGGATATGTATGCTTGAAGAGTGTCCAACTAAGGGTGCACATGAGTTGAGTTTCTAGATTTTTGGGTTCATGTTTATTAGGTTCGAATTACAGGAATAGAGGAGAGAAACCTGATCGAAATAGTTTGAATGTGCACGGGTTCAAGTGTTGGGTACACTAGTTAGGTTAAATCACAGAAAGTCGATTGAAATAGTTTGAATGTGCACGATTTCAAGTGTTGGGTGCTAGGGCGGCTAATCAGGCGGGTTGGTCGGGTTGCCTTTCTTTTCTCTTTCTTTTTTTCATCATTTTTTTTCAATTTATTTTTATTCTTTCTTTGGGTTGCTTTACAAATGAATCCACCAAGTACCATAGCATCCCAAACTTCACATTTTTTTTAATGATCTTTCAAGGAGACTGAGGTAGTGTATCGCTCAACCTCGCTTCCTTGTTCCCTTCCTTGCCACCTTAAATGCTCTCCCAAAATGTTCGTCATATAATTCCACCAGATCATTGGCATACACTTTGATCACTAAGAACACACCATCACACCTTGATTTTAGCTGCCCATGATTTCCTTTCATTAGAGAGTTTGAGTAAAACACCCGATGTCCAACTTCAAAAATTTGTGAACGAGGTTTTCTACTATGTTTCTTTTTCTTTGTAGTGTCCCAATTTTTTTTACTTAGCTATATAGTAGTAGTAGTAGTTTGTAGTGTGTTAGTTTCTGTGGATTTTGGTTCAAGTCGGGACGTAGTTGGAAACTCATAGCAACAATTATGAATTTTATAAGTTTAACCTATAGTTTAGAAATATTAATTATAACATAAGGTTTGATTAATATTTTCGATCCTAGAAATATTATTTATTATAATCTAAGGTTTAGATAGAATTAATAAGAGCATGACACTTGTCATAATCATGTTTATTAATGATTTAAGTATTTTTGATGAATAGTTTAAATAAAAGAAAGATGTAGAAGCTCTAGAACCTTCTAATAGTTGTTAGGATCACGTTTTGACTTAGTCAAAGCTGTTTAATCAATTCAAAATATGCTGAAAAAGTGCAAATATGTAACGCCCTAAACTCCAGGGACCGTTACGGTGTGCCTTATAAACAGTGCTAAACTTGCTAATCGAGTCATTTGGCCAAAATCGTGTAACTAAGTATGATTAGTGGTTTAGGAATTAAAATTTTTGGTTAAGATATAACGTTTCATTAGAACGTTTACTATATACATTGGGATCCCAAAAATATAATTTAAAGGTCTATTACAAGAAAATATTTAATACCAGCCGATCTAAGCGGAAAAATAGGGTTTAGCCCTAGTTCCTCTTTCAACCCTCGGCCGTGGCAATCGAGCAACCGCATATGTACACATCCCCACCTAAGCTCTCCAACTCAAGTATGGTCCAGCTTTCTTTTGCCTTTACCTGCACCACATAGCACCCGTGAGCTGAAGCCCAGCAAGAAAACTCAATATGCTCATGAACAGTAATAACATGTCATCAAATCATAAGGCACACGCCTAGCAAATATAGCCCTATTCAAGCAGGCAAATAAGTTCACGTAATGATGGGTATCCAGGATAAGGAATCCTGCCCTCCTGAGCGGATGACTATCAAGTCAATCCTGCTCAGATAAGTGATTTAACACTGGTGGTTTCGGTAACCATACCGGGCTTATAGCCCTGAGTAGAAGAGTGACAGTTGTATAAGTCACTAAGGTGGGTTTCGTTCCCTTAATAAATAAGTGATCATTTCACTAGCTTAAACAAGATAGGTGTTCGATGAACTAGTCACCAATATAACCTATCACATGACCATAGAGTCACAACCATGGGATTCCGCTCCCTAGCCACGTGACAAACCGTCACCTAGGCCTTTGGCCCTGACTCTGAGTAACTAGTCCTAGACTAGTCAAGTGCTTATAATTTTCATCGACCTTAGGGTCGGTCCAGCATCAATGCTCCCAGAGTCATTCAACGATGATATCGATTAGATCTATCTTTTATCGGCCCTGTGTTCAAGACGCTTATGCCGTTTCCGGCTCTTAGGTCAGTAATACGCGACCAGTGCTGACCCTGACTAGTCAGTGCCATACACAAGTAAGCAATGCTACCAAACATATATCATATGTCAAATATCCGAATATAGGGCATTCAACATGCTTACTTAACAATTGCTAGCATAACTAGGATCATGCAAAAACACAGAGACTCAAGCTCTGAACAATCCCATATTCAATAATCATGGCATGCCCTATTCACATGTTTCTCATGCATCACGTGCATCACATTTAATCACTCGGCATGCCTCAATAATAGCCATATACAAGTAAGTAAGATTGCTAAGCATTCAAAATGCTATCATTGTCCAAATTTAAACATCCAACATGCATCAAGAATAACCATGCATGTCATATACATAGGGTGCAGTTTTCTTACCTCGGGTTCGAGCAAGAATTAGTAAAAGAACGACCCTTGAGAACGATCCTTTGATCCTTTAGCAGTCACCTAGTCATAACCAAATATGGAATCCCATCAATTAAATAAATCATAAAAAGGTTTATAATCTAAAACCTCACTCCTGGGATCCATCCCGCACTCTCGAGACTCTTAATCAACCCAAACGGGGTAAATGAACCAACCCCCGAGCCTTAAAAGTCATTCTGAGCCCTAAAAATAGGTTGCTGGAAAATGCACTAGCACTGGGGCGCTGTCCAAAGTCAGAGAAGCCCAGAACCTGCTCTGCCTAGTGCTAGGGTGCCAGGAATGGCGCTAGGGCGCCATCAGCAAACCAAAGAAAATTCTGGTCTTCTCCCCTGCGATTTCCCTTGAAAACCAAACCTCCGAACCAATCCCAAACTTCACACAAACATCAAATTCAATCCCTAAACTTCATCTACATCACACCCTCATCAAAACCCAAGTAATCTTACACAAAACTTCCATGAATTCTCACAACTAACACCTCAAATTCCTTTGACTAAAAACCATAAGAAAAACAGGGTAAAGCTTAAGTTCATGCATGAAATCTTACCTCAAGTTGGATTTGAATCCTCTTCAATGGATGAAATAAGTTTATAAGCTCCCTCCTTTGATCTCGTAGCTTGTTTCTTCAAGTTGGCTTTCAAAAATCAAAAGGAAGAAAGAGGAGAAATGGTGTACGGGTGAGGGAGAGAGATGTGGATGATGATGCTCTGTTTTTACAATTCCACATCCTTCTAATGGCTTATATCAATCCTAGGGGTGAAAAGACTAAAATACCCCTAGGTCAAATAAAGGTTTCTAAAGGCTCCCAAGGGTAACATTGTCCTTTCCCGCCTATCTCGTTAATTATAATTAACACCCTCCAATTCCCGTTATTCTCAATATTCTCAAATACGAATAATTCATATCCCATTACCCTTTAATTCACAGCAACGCTCTAATCACCAAATTACCTCGAGACTCACCCCGAGCCCCGAAACTAACCCGTTGTGACTAGACCGATAACTTGCATTCCATGATCGTCTCATGCCAAATGGCTCGAACCAATTCACATATAATGTGCTATTATTTATAATTCACCCACATGCATGAAAATACACAATCACGCCCTCAACAGGCCAAATGACCAAAATTCCCTAATAATTAAATGTGGACCCATATGCATGCATTTATCATCATATAATAATATAATTCACATAAACATGCATATAATCATTTAATAACATGATAAATCAATTATGACCCTCCCAACCTCCTAATCCAAGTCCTAAACCTTATTAGGAAATTTGGGGCATTACAAAATACATGTTTGATATATCAACGTTTGCCAATATATCGCAGCTATAGGAGCCGATATATCGCCTATGGGAGATACGGAAAACACGTCGACTCCACACGAACGAACGAATGAACGGGGCTTGGGAAATAGGTCCAGGCGATATATCGCCGAGGGTAAGCGATATATCGCCCCTGGGAGTGAATTTTTGAAATATTTGTAGAACCGAGCTAGAAATAGCCTTAACCACTTGGACCTGCCTTTGAACAATTTTGACCGAGTTCTAGGCATCTGCTGAACGGAAATTCAAATCTTTTCATTTTATATTCATTTATTTATTCAAATTAAAAGGGGTTAGTTTCACTCCTTTAACTCTATAAATAGGACCTAGTACTTAGCCATTTCCTTCATTCTTCAAGCATTCTTAGAGCCTCCAAGCTGCTAAGGTTACTATAGAGAGAAACACTTGGGTTTTGGGTTAAAAGCTTTTCCAATCTAAGCTTTTCTAAACACTTGGGAAGTAAGATATAGAGTTATTTCGGTATCGAGGTATAGATCAAGTCATAAGATCATTCAAGGTATTCTTATGCTTAAGTTCAGTTTTTCATAGTTCTTTAGTTTTCTTTTATTTTTGTTCAGAACCTAACTCTTGTTTATAATTCTTGATTAGGTGTTTAAGTTTCTTGAAACTTAAGGTTTTTGGTAAGTTTCTACTCTGATGGTTTAGTTTTCTTTTCATCTCTTTTTCTTTACAAACTCATGGTTTGTGCTGTTGGTTTTTAGGAGTGTTCCAATCCCGTTCTTGTTCCCAAATATCCTAGTTTTTTGTAAGGAAAATAGGTTAGATTTTATGTGTTTATATGTTTATATGTTATGATATGCTATGTACATATGTATGAATATGTTTTTAATCACTTGGGGCTTATAGTTGCTTAGATAGCAAACCCCAAGATTTTTATCACTATATGAATATGTGTTTAGTCGCTTGGGGCTTATAGTTGCTTAGATAGCAAACCCCAAGATTTTTATCATTATCATAGTTTAGAGTTATGAATTACCCTACCTCGATTAGTAGACAAAGGACCTGGATGGGCTATCATATACTACCTTGTGATATAACCTACCTCGATTAGTAGACTGAGGACCTAGATGGTTTTATCACATGCTACGGTAATGAGTTAATGGCCATTAATATTGTAGTCCTATATGATATACGTTTTTATAGACATATGTTTTATAGTATATGTTTATGATATAGACTTATGTTTATGATTTATGATATATGATGTTAGTAGATTTTCCTTGCTGGGCATTAGGCTCATTCCTTTCTTTTTAGAATGATGCAGGAAAATGAACGTGGAAGGCAGGAAGGATTCGTGGTAGCTTGGCATGTGTATTGAGGATGAATGGACTATTGGAAGATCGAGGATGACGTTGTTTAAAGTCTTTTAAATGATGTTTTTATGTATTTCCGCACTTAGTATTTTAAACAATTAATATAAAGTTTATGTTTTATGTTTTATAACAATGGGATCCCATACCATACCATACCATACCATATGACATTTTATATTTTTACCTTATTTTGTATTGGTACAATATTTTGGGTTTTAAATAAAGTTATGTTATTTCTTATGTATGTATTCAAATTAGTAGCTACGTCATAGTGGTTTTTTATGGTCCGAGGTCTTCGAAAAAGTCGGGTCATTACATTCTTTTTCTTCTTTTTTAGTAGTTTCGAGGATGGGATGGTCATTTTTCCTTACTTTTCCATGGCTCGTCATCTTTCTCAATTTCTTCAAAAAGGACTTTTTTCCTCACTTCATTGCTATTTTTTTCATGCATCATTTCAATCATCTTGGAGTAGGAAGCACTTATGGCTAAGCACTCTTCAACTTCATAGGAGAGCGTATAGGATTAAAAACCTTGAGTGTTACTTGTTCTTCTTGAGCTCGAATGGTAAGCTCTCCTTTTTTAACATCTATCAAAGTCCTCCCGGTGGCAAGGTATGGTCTCCCCTAGATGATTGGAACCTCCTTATCTTCCTCATAGTCAAGAATAATAAATTTTTCCAGAAAAATGAACTTGTCAACTTGCACTATGACATGTTTAATCTTTCCCTCCAGATGCACCATAGAACAGTCAGCTAATTGCAATGTGAGCGTAGTTGGCCTTACTTCACCAATTCCCAACTTCTTAAAAATGGACATGGGCATCAAATCAATACTAGTTCCAAATCAAAAAGAGCTTTACCAACGTCTCGCCCCCAATAGAAACTTGAATTGTGAAGCGACCCGGATCTTTCAATTTAGTTGGAATCTTATTATTCAACATTGCGCTACAACCTTCTGTCAAAGCCATTGTTTTAAATTCTCTGTTGTGCAAAATAGATACTAAGTGCAAGTGTACACTGTCAACAAGTAATAAGGTGATAAGAACCCAATATCGTATCCACAAGGATTGTTTTTAAGCTTAAAATTGTGAAATTAAAGTTTAGGAAAATGATTAAAAGTAAAAGAACTAAACTCAAATTGAAGTGGAAGTTGATTTTTTTTATATGCAATTAAAATTAACTAACAGCTGAATTTAAAGTCTAAATTAACGGGATGCAATAGGAAAAATCAGTTGATAGTAAAATGGTAAGCTAGGATAATTAATTCCCCCTGTTTTGCAATTCCTGGAAGCAATGCTATGAAAATGCTGCGACATTCTTGACAGTTTACTAATCAAGAATTCTAATCAAGTCCATAAGTTTCTGTTGAAATCAAATGGGTTTAACTCTCTAATTAAATTACTTATGTCTAAGTTAATTTAATTTCGAGAATTCTTATCAAGCACCAATTCTATTAGATTATGCAAGGCAAAGGTATATGTCTATACCCTCACAAAATTAAAATCCAAGAACTTAATCATGCACCATTCAAGTCTTTTGTCTAATAATTAAAATCCTTTTCAGCAATCTTAATTGTTTCAGTCATTTACTAAAGGTGATCAAGCAATAGTAAATATTAAGCATGAAAATTACTTGAATGAATAAACCTCAATTAGCATTAAGCATCAATAGCAAAGTTCACAATTGCTTAACAAGGTTCCTTAATTATCCTAACTTTAAGAGAATTAGTTCATAACTCTAAACACAAAATAACCCAGCTGGTAATCATCCAAAATCAAAATAAATGCAAGAAATAATTAAGTTCCAAGATAGAAAGGAAAGAAAAACAAGCCAAGATTAGTAAGGAGTGTCCCCCTAATAACCCTTCTCTTTTTGTCTTCTTCCTTCCAATCCTCTCTCTTCCCTTCTTTCCTCCTTTAATGGCTGCCCAAAATGGAGGTATTTCTTGCACAGGCGGCTGGGGCTTCTCTACTGTCTTCAGCTGTGTATCCCTAATTGGAAAAGATGATACCCCTTGGTCTAGGTCACTTCATTTCCTTAATGTCACGTGGGCCTCCTTTTTTTCTCCTTTTAATTCCTTTTTTTGTCTTTTTTTCCCCTTTACCATAAATGGGTCCAAGGCCAAATGAAACCCAATAAGTCCTTCTCTTTACCAAGCAGCCCAGTTTAAATAATCCCCAAAGTGAGCTGGTAAGTAGTGTCCACGTGGGTCATCCAAATAGGCTGGCTGGCAGTACGTCATGCTGCTGAAATGCTGCAGCATTCCCTCCTGCTGAAACTATTTAACACTTAAATCTCTTTCCAAATGACCAAAATTCCACCACCACCTGCCAAAATAAGAATTTCACACTTAAGGATATATTTTTCCAACAAAATACTAGTATATAATATTATTTTATTATATTTTAATATTTGACAAAAACAAAGATAAAGACTCTATAAAACACTCTAACCCACTCTTTTTTTGATAAAATTACAAGTTTAAGCGCATAAAAATAACTCTAATTCCTAGAGTTATCACACCCCCAAACTTAATTCATTGCTCGTCCCGAGTGATGACACTTATGAACCTAAGAACACAAACCAAAACAAACAGAAAAAGTTCACATGGACGCAAACACAACAATAGAACAACACCTCATCATTTAGTCTATTGTCTCTTATTTTAGCCACCTCATCATTCCCTTCCAGCTCAATTAATGGTGCCACGTGCCTCTCTTTCATATGTTTAACCACCGTCTTTGAATCCTGCTGAAAATGCTCCAGCAAAATTTGTTTTGCTACAACAAAACCAAAAATTTCAGCACAATTGAAACACTTAGAACCAATTCACTTTTTATCTTTTGTTTTTCTTTGGATAATTCATGCATAACCTATTATTTTTCTATTTTTAGCTCTTAAAAACTCAGAAGACACAATAGACTAACAACACACAAAAATAACAAGAAATTAATTAATAATATTAACAAAAGGTACTCATCACTCTTCCAAATTGTACATTTACAAGCTTATGAGTATAACAATAAATCTTTATTCAAGAGTTATCAATTATTCATCATAATCATCATATCTAATATATAATCATATACTAAAACATTAACATTTATAATATTAATATATAATATAAATATATATATATACATTTAAAATATAAAATAACACTACAACAAAAATTACTTTTAAAGGCAACGCATGTCGCCCCAAATAACCATAAAAGTCGCTCATGATATAGATCAGGGGCGATATGTCCCCCTGATGTGTCGTCCCTAATAAAATGTGCCTAATGGTGTACATTAGGGACAACTAATGAGTCGCCCCTAATATTCCAATATCAGAGGCGACTGCGTCGCCCCAATTTTTTTTTTTTTTTTTGCAGGTTGCATAACTTTTGGTCGATGTGTCGCCCCTGATATGCCACCAGTCGCTCTTGATACTTAATTATTAATCATTAATGAAAGTTTAAATCATTAATTAAAATATAAATTATCAATTAAAATTTAAATTATTAATTAAAATTTAAATCATTGAAAGCAATATATTAAAAATTAAAATATTATATTAAATATTCAAATTAATTCATTAAGATAACAAATATTCATATTGTTAGTATAATATAACAATAACTAACAATAATATAGACCTAGTCTCCTAAATCAGCTGCCTCGTCCTCCATATTGTCTTTTTGTTGCAGTTGCAGTGCCTGTGGTGGCTGCGGCGGCGGCATCGCCCAAGAATATTGAGGAGGTAATGTGGACGATCCTGCTCCATACATGTAGGGATACGGCGGTTTGGACAACGGTGGAATCGGCCATGGATAAGGTGATGGTGTTGCTCCATACATGTACAGAGGTGTCATAGGTTGAGATGGCGATTCCCTATACTTGGAAGGATAGGCTAGAGCTGGAGGTTGAGAAGACGAAGCTCCAGAAATATTGTCGCTTTCAGGCATAGGTGGCATCTGAACATTTGGTGGATGAAATGAAGGTGGAAGAAATTGACTTGGTCAATCAAATTCTTTAGCTTATTCTCCAAATTTTCTATCTATTCTGATGAACATTGAGGAAGAGCTTGAGACTCACTGAAGTGAGAGCGCTGGGTAGATGATGACCCTGACCCCTTCAATTTCTGGCCCATTCCTCGCTCATGTCCACGCCTTTGTCTCGGTAGTTTTTGTAGCACCTCCAGCTGATCAATTGTTGTCGAACCATCATCATTGGAATCGGCATTGAGTGTTTGCTGAGTTTGTAACACAAAATCAGCCTTCAGTTTTTCCTGTTTTCAGAAAACGTTAGACACTAATAATAAATATAACTCTATGAATATTAAAAAAAACATGATTCACACTTACATAATCTTGGCGAGCATCTTCGTTCACAAAATCATTTGTTGTTTTCTTTCAGTGGTATTCCCTCCATGTTCCAATAATGTCCAGATTCACCTAAAATATATAACCAAAATGTTAGAGAACATAATTTTGATAACATTTTAACTTTCACTTACTCTTTCGTGACGGATGGTCGCCAGCGATTTTGTACCCTGCGTTGTAGAATACTTATGTTACTTCCGATTTTCCTTGTTCTTTAGGGAGCGCACAATAAATTTTGGAGTTGTAAATAACTGACAGATCTGCTTCCACTCTTCCTTGTTAAGATCCTTGGTTGGGTTATCTAGAACCTTGTCCCAATCCTCCAATCCTTTGTAGTATTTCTCAAAATGTTCATGTCTTATTGTTTTCCTATGACGGTATCAGTTTTTCATCTCTCGATCGATACCATCTATACATTTTAAGAAATCCTCGCGGTTCTCTATTTGATAATACCACTAAATTGAAAAATAAACATATTAATAATATATATACTATATTAAAGACACATTTTAAAAAAATCATTTAATATATTTTTTTCCTAGATCATGCCAAGGACTTAGTCCTTGTATTGATTAGGCACGGATTCCCATGAATTGAAATATCCAGGAACTTTCGTATTAATTTGGGTGCCCACGAGGCAGAAAAAAGCGATGTGCTCGACCCCAACAACCTTGTACGTTCGCGAGAAAAACGTTATAATTAGTGAGTATTATTTGAGTGCGCCACGACCCTTTCTCTTAGTTGGGATTCCTATATTTTTTTTATTAACAATGCAGAGAATATTAGTATATACAGGATAAGCACATTTGAGTGAATAAAAGAAAAAAAATTACCTCATTCGCATTTGCTAACACGACAATAATTTAACCGATCTATTTTAATATTTAATTCTTATTTATAATTAATTTTAGTGAGTATTATTTTAATTGATTAGGTAATTTGAAACATGCTATTTGAAAACAAACTTTTTATTTCTCAATATGTATATTACTTTTACATATATACAAAACTAAGTAGAATAGTCACTATCATCACTAATTACATCAACATCTATTGGGCACACATCATGAACATTATAATTAGTGAGGTCGACAAGCAATTCATCCCCATCTTCTGCTTCTTGTACGCTATCTGCCATATCATCTTCATCATCATTAATAAATCCATCATCATCCTGAAGAACTGAAGAAGGTCGATGGGTCGTGTTGACTTGGGTCGCTGGTGCATCAGATTGCTGAACAACCAACTCTCTGAGATCCACATTCAAAACAAAATTCGATGAGTTGGTGTCATGTACAACATCAACATCAGTAATTATATCTGAAGCGTCTAGAAAGTCCAAAACTTGCTGATGATTCACATCTTGGACAACTTTCAAATTTCATCCTCTAACAAGATCACCGATGTAGAATACCTGTTTCGCTTGGCTAGCTAGTATGAATGTTCATCTTTATACCATTCACCGTTGACGTTGATACTAGTGATATTATTTTCAGTGATTGTTTTCTTCTTTTTCTGATCTGTATTGGACCATTTACATCAAAATAATACCACTAAATAAGCACCACTAAAAGACAACTAGAGTATTTCTTCAAGTTGTCTGTGTAGTTCGATTTCGATTGTATGAAATAAATTGAACTTTGTTCACTATACATGCTTGATAGGAGTAGGCCAGTAGATCTGACCCAGATGCTAAAGCTAGTAATTCATCAACATGCTCTAATGACTCGAGCTGGTGCAAGTCATGTATCTAATAATAAAGAAATATATTAGAATGAGAATGTGAATTTTAGTAAACAATTTTCTAAGTACAAGTTACATTCTTATGAAACCACGAAACTCTTTCTTTTGTGTCAATTTATGATTAGCATCCATATCTCTTTGTTGCACCTCAATTAGGTGTACCCTGTTAATTAATTAGCAGTGTCAAGTCTATGGGAAGAGTATATTTAACAAAGAAGAATGTAAACCACTCAGCTTTATTCCCAGTATTTTCGTCGAGAGGCATGAGAATTCCCTTACTAAGTGGACGACATTGAGATTCAAATACTATGAGGTGTCGATTCATATATGGTGCATCTTCATTATGATCATGCTGATTAAATTTTGTTTCCACACCTTTGAAAAACATTGAACAAAATGTCAAAGCCTTATCTGCAACATATCCTTCTGCGATAGACCCTTCAGGATGAGCTTTATTCCTGACATAGGTTTTTAATATTTTTCATCTATCTTTCAAAAGGATACATCCACCTCATAAATACGAGTCCTCCCAATATAGCTTCAATAGGCAAGTGCAAAAACAGATGGATCATTATGTCAAAGAATGCTGGAGGGAAAATCAGCTCCATCTTGCATAAAATTATAATAAAGTCATCCTTAGTTTTCTCCATATCAGAAATGTTCAATGTCCTAGAGCACAATTGTCTGAAGAAATTACACAATTTTGTAATGGTAGTGGATATAGATTCTGGTAAAAACTTCTGAACACCTACTGCAAGTAATCATTGCATTGTCACATGACAATCATGGGACTTCAACCCAACAATGTTTGAGTCATTGTCTGTGACTTTTTTTTCTTCAGATTAGAACAAAAACCATTGAGTAACTTTACTCCTTTCAAAAATTGACAAAAATCTATCTTCTGTTCCAGTGTAAACACGTGTGGAGCATGTGATTTCATTAACCTTTTATTGGCATCCTCATAAATCCATAATGATTTCCTAACCCCAGTATTCTTTAAATCATGGCTTGTGTTAGTAGTTTCCTTAGATTTATCATTATCCAACAAAGTCCCATGGAGACTGCTGCACACATTCTTCTCGACATGCATCACATCTAGGTTGTGTTTTAACTAGTTTGAACTCTAGTATTCAAGTTCATAGTAAATACTTTTTTTCCTCCAATTACGTTCCTCTGCACCTCGCTTGTGCTTCACCCCCTTCAAATCCATCATGTTTACCAGGCACTTGAAGCGATAAAGCATTGACTTGATCTAAGATCTGTTGACAAGTAAACTGTTGTGGATGATTTCTTTTCTCAACTTTGACATCAAATTCTTTGTCCCTTCTACACTTATGATTACTCCTCAAGAATTTCCTATAACCGACATAAGAGGTCTTACCAATCACTCGGATAGAAGTGATGTCTTCATTAAAGGTTGGACATGCTTTGTATCCCTGCCTGCTCCAACTAGATAAGCTACTACGAGCAGAGAAATCGTTAACTGTCCACAGAAGGGCTTCACACATCTTAAAAAATTCATTCCTTATGCCATCTCTTGTGTTGATCCCGTTAATCCACAATTGTTTTAACTCATCCACCAAGGGTCTTAGAAATACATCCATGTCTTTACCTAGTGATTTTGACCCAAGAATAAGGAGAATTAGCATAAAATACTCCTTCTTCATGCACAGTCAGTGGGAGAGATTGTAGTTCATCAAAATCATAGGCCACATGATGTATGATAAGCTCATGTTGCCAAAAGGAATAAACACATCGCCAGCCAAGCCTAGACAGACATTTATGGGATCTTTTGCAAAATCAGGATGTGTGGCGTCAAAGTCTTTCCATACAGACCCATCAACCGGATGACACATCACCCCATCTTCTTTTGATCTCCTAGTATAATGCCATGACATCTCATTAGTTGTATGTCTTGAACTGTACATTCGCTTTAATCTAGGAGTCAATAGAAAGTAACACATCACCTTATGTGGAACCTTTTTTTCCTTCTTCTATTCATTGGCCCATCACCTACTCCCACACACAGGACATGAATCTTTGTTTGCATGCTCATTATAAAATAAGCATCAATCATATTACAGACATGTATTGATTTATATCCCAACCCTAACTTACTCAGCTTCTTTTTGGCTTCATAGTGTGTTGGAGGAATTTTATTATCTTTTGGAAATGCAAACTTTAGTAACTTCAACAATTCATCAAAAGAGTTGTTTGACCACTTCCCCCTAACTTTCAAATGCGTCAACTTTGCCAAAAAGTTTAAGGATGATATCCAATCACAACCCGGATACAACTCAACCTCAATCTTGTCGAACAACTCGTCATAATATTGTCCCATTCGACTGCCAGACACACCATTTGCTTCGTCTACATTTGTCGGTAAGATAAAATCGTCAACGACGTCAACTATCTCATCTACATCTTCATTCTCCTCAACTACCTCATTGGCAACACTAGCTTCCACCTCAGCTTGGTAAACCCACTGTTGATAATTCTGTTGAAAACCCTTGACAAAGACATGAGCCTCCACCGTATCTATAGTTTGTAGTTTAACAATGAGGCACCTCACACATAGACATTTAATTCTCCCGTCGTAGTCTACGTGTTCTTTTGCCATTTTCAAGAAGGCTTGGAAACTGTTCCAATAAGCATCATAGTTAAGATTCCTTAACTTCATCAAACTCTTATCGATTGACATCTACGATAAAAGAATAAACAACAATTAAACATTATTGACTGTGTGTGTGCCCTAATCCACATTTTCACCCCACTTCTAAAACGGTAAAGAACATATCCCATTCATATTTGTAGTATACATATAATTTAATCTACACTCTTAAAATTGTTTCGTTTATGTAAAAATTTCGGCAACACCTCCCTATGGTTCTCATAAATGCACAGACTAAAATTAAGTCTGCCCACTTACGAGAACAAATAAGGAGACACATATTGAAATCTCTACTAACGAAACAATAAAATGAGTAATAAATCAAATTATAGGTACACAACAAATCAAAACTATCCATGAGGACACATACTATCCTGGATAATTCGAAGAAGCATATTTAAGAGTCCTTACCGACTCAACCTCTTCGAACAGGTCTAAGGCTTTTCGTGATTAAAAATTGTAAATCCTTAATTGGCATTTTTATAGAAATATCTTTTTTCTTAAAATAGAAATTGGTTGATTTAATTGTTTCCTTTTTTTACAATTTTCGGAAATATTTGTTTTCCTTTTATTATAATTTTCGGAAATAGTTGTTTTCCTTTATTATATTTTTCGGATTTGTTTGGAAATGTTTGGTTTCCTTTATTCCATTTTTCGGAAACCCTCTTTCCTTTTGTGTGAATTTTGGTCAATAATATGCTTCCTTATTTAGCATATATTGTCTCTTTTTGTTTATAAAGGAAACAAAGTTTATTGCAAATATTCGGTACTTACCCAAAGTTATTTTTGGATTATTTGCTGATATATTTTCGTGCAGCTCAAGGATTGCAATCAGGAAACTGGTTCTTAATGTCATTAATTATTGTTTCCTTTTTGAGCTTGTTTTGATCCATCACAGGTCTGAGCTGTCCCCACCGATATCGCATCTGTCGGATCAGCATTTTCTAAAAAAAGGCAACTCTTCATCAATCAAGAATAACTACTGTGATTCTTGCCTTTATTAGAAGAATTCTTTCTCTGCCTTTGTGAGCACAAAAAAGACTCTATAAATAGGGCTCTAAAGGCAGCGAGAAAAGTGAACTCTTTGGTGCATTATTCGTGAGCTTTATTGTAATATTTGTGAGAGTTCTTCTTTGTATTCAAGATCATAAGTATTCATGTGATCTTGTAGAATTATGTTTGTTTAGTTTTTAGTGGTGAGCTTATACCATGTTCATGAGTGAATACACATTGTAATTTGAACACAGCTTTTGTAGTCTTCGGGAGAAGATTTTTTAACAAGCCTTGCGTCGGGAGGATGCAAGCACTCGCTGACCATTGAAGGGAGTTCAAGTGGTTGAGCGTTTCAATCAAGATCAGATTAGTGAAGAGAAGTACAACAAGTTGCAGCAAATCTCAAGAGGGAATCTTGTTTTGTTTAAGTGAATGTTTTTGTACTTGTGATTCTTTATTAATTGGTTTTATTCTCTGGGCGTGGCCCCAAGGAGTATGTTATCCGAAATGGTTTCTGAACCTTGTAAAAATTCGTTGTGTTCTTTATTCTTTTGCACTGTCTTTTTATTGTGTTCAGTTTCTGTCATGACAAGTTTGGTTTCTGTCCCGACAGAATTGTATTCTGTGTAAACAGTTAATTACCATTCCGCACTTTAATTAATTCACTTGGTTTAATTAATTTGGTAATTACTAAAAACGGAATTTCAAAAATAATTAAAAAAATTATCACTAGGTGATAATATATATAAAACTTCAATCCTATCTTTAGTGATCAAATTTTATCACCAAAGAAAAGCAACAAAAAAATGAAATATTTTTTAACACTAGTTGTTTTATGATGTCTTATAAAATCTTATGATACCATACAAAAATTATAATGTTTTATAACCTCTTATTTTATAATGTTTAAAATTATTAATAATTCCTATTTTAATTCCTTTTTAGATTAATTTAACCAATAGTAATTTGTTTTAATGTTAGTTTTTTATTATCTTAATTAGTTTTTTTAATTATCAAACTTTCTTTTTCATCTTAATTAATTAATGATTTATTTTTAAATTATTAATTTTTTAATATTAAATTAAATTATAATTTTTTAATTACTAAATTTGTTAATATTAAATTAAATTTTTTAATATTGAATTAAATTACTAAATTTTTTAATATTAAATTAAATTAAAATTTTTTAATTATTAAATTTGTTAATATTAAATTAAATTATTTATCTAATTTTTAATTTATTTTAAATTATTAAATTTTTTACTGGATCATTAAATTATTTATCTAATTTTTTAATTTGTTCTCTAATTTATTTTGTTAATTCTAATTATTTAAAGTTTTATTTATTATTTAATTATTTATTTAGTCCCCTAATTCTACCAAAATTTCAGCAGGATAACGTCTATATTCTAAGATATCCAAAAAAATTAAAAGCTTGCAAATGACATTTAGAAAATTCTCAGAACATTGACAATATATTATACATTTTTCTACACATATATTTCATCATAAAATTTTATGACCAAAGAGAAAATCAACAAAAATAAAATATTTTCTCAGCACATTTTATGATGTCTTGCAAAGTGTTATGGCTTTATTAAATTCATATTATAATTATTATTTAATTATTTTATTCTGAACTCCAACCTACCCTATTGCGACCTAGTGGATCAATTGGAGATAATAAGCAGACATCTACTACTTCCCAGTTTTTTAAGATGTTTGAAGAAACATCTTAAAAAAAATGAGAAATACTAGATGAATACATTGGCTCGAATTACTATCCCCAAGGCATCCACTACATGTATGTCTATGACTTTTTGTTATTAGAAATAATAATAATTATCACTAAGTGATAATAACCATCCAATCATATATATGATGTTTTACAAGGTCTTATTTTATAATGTTTAAGGTTAAATTTTCTTTAATAATTAAAACTATGTATATTAAGAATGTTGTTATAGTGATGGTTATTATTAATTTCTATTTTAATTATTTTTTTATTAAATATAATTAAAATAAATATTAGGTAATTATTTCCATTCTTAGTTTTTAAATTTGTCAAGATTTTTCATAATTAGTTATTTTTTAATTATCAAACTTATTTTTTCTTCTTTCAAATTAATATTAAATTTATGAATTATCATTTTTTTATTATTTTAAAAAAATTATTTATTATTTGTTAAGTTTATATTACTGTTATATTATTAAGATTATTGTAAAAATTCATATTTTAATTATTATTTAATTAATTAATAATATAATTATTAAATTAATTGATTATTATATAATTATCTTATTAATTACTAAATTAATATTTTATTATTTAATTATCTTATTAATTATTACATTAACATTTTATTATTTAATTATTTTATTCTGAACTTCAACCTACCATATTCCGACCTAGTGAATCCCTTAGAGATTGTAAGTAGACATCTACTACTACCCATTTATTTTGAAGATATTTGAAGAAATGTCTTGAAAAGATGGGTAATACTAGATGAATACATTGACTCGAATTGTTATCCCCAAGGCATCCACTAGATGTATGTTTATGACTTTTTGTTATTAGAAATAATAACAATTATCACTATATGATGTTTTACAAGGTCTTATTTTATAATGTTTAAGGTTAAATGTGTTGACCCAAACTCTTAAGTCTCCTTGTTTTGATGATTAAAAAATATTTGATTATTATTTGTTACTAATGATTTGTTGATTTTGTAGCAAAAACCAAAGTGAATTAGCACTTCAAAGTCAAACTTATGACCAAGGGCAAAATGGTCATTTTACCAAATTTTCCGGAAACGACCCGAAATGGACTTCAAGACTCAAGAAACTCAAGATAAAGGTTTAATTCCATTTCTTAGTCTTGTAAAGTGATTGCAAGTATACGTTAAGTCATAAGTATAAAATTTGGCTCACTCTCGTACTAAAAAATGGTGATTTTTTAAAATGAGAAATAATTATCCTAAATTCACTTTTAAGAAAATACATCCCGATACGGTCGTAACGCAATTGGAATTTTTGAAATCGGATAAACAAGCTAAAAGTTATAAAGAATTGAAAAATGGGAAAATTGGCTTAAAACGGATTTTGCTCTCTGTTTGCCATCCGGAATTCCGGTTCCCCATCCGGACTTCCGGTTCGCGGCAGACAGGTTCGAAAATTAACTCCTAACGGCTATAAACGGCTAGTTTTTTTCCCAAACTCTATATAAACTCGTTTTTCACTCAAAGTTGGTTGTTGGCTGAGCATTTATTACATATACCAAACCAAATCCATTGATTTCAAAGAGCTCTCAAAGTTTAACTCATCCAAACACATATTCACACACTTGAGCCAAAATTTGTATTTATTTCTTCTAAGTGTGCTTGCTAATCACTCTAGGTTTCTCATTGTATTATCATACTTCTAGAGTGATTTTTCATTGTAATATCAAACACATTCCCATATTGAGATTGAGGTGAGGTTGGCACCGGTTTTGTAAACAACCCGGTTAGAGTGAGATTGGCACTTCAACAATCCGAAAAAGAGGTTGATAGTCCTTGGTGGTGGAAAACTATTGTAAGAGGTTTGGAAATACCTTGGTGAAAAATTCCCGGTTGTAAGGGTTAGTCAAGCCCGCTAACTTGGCTCGATAGTTGAACTCAAAGCTAGGACCATAGCTTTGAAGACCAAGGACGTGGGTGGCTTAGTTCAACCGAACCTTGTAAAATTCGAGAGTTTGCAATTTCTTAACCTTCAACTCTTTACATTACAAGTTTGATTATTTGCTATATCTATTTGATTGCCATATTATTTGCTTTTACTTAATAGATTTGATTTATTGCATAATTTGGCATATTAAGTTTTAAATTTCCGAAATTAGTTTAAATTTCCAATTCACCCCCCCTCTTGGAAACATATCTTGGGTTAACAATTGGTATTAGAGCAAGGGCTCATTTATTTGATTAGATTTCACAATCTAGAGCATGGCGTTTCAAAGTAATTCACAAAATAACATGTTAGAAGGTTTAAGCACAACTAGAGCACCATTCTTCAATGGAGTAGACTTTCCCTATTGGAAAATTAGGATGGAAACTTATCTTCAATCTATTGATTATGATTTGTGGCATATAGTGTCTAATGGTCCTTACATTCCTAAACATGTCATTAATGATAAAGAAGTTATTAAGACATATGAGGCATATGACGAAGAAGATAAGAAAATGCTTTCTAAGAATGCTAAAGCTAAATATGCTCTTATATGTGGATTGGATAGAGATGTGTTCAAAAATATTGAACAAGCCTCTACCGCTCATGATATGTGGAAAATGCTTGAAGTCACTCATCAAGGAACAAATGCTATGAAGGAAACTAAAATTCAAATCTATTCTACTCAATATGAGAACTTTAAGATGAAAGCGGATGAAACTATTGCTAACATGTATACTCGTTTCACTACTATCACTAATGGTTTGAATTCTCTTGGCAAGGTACTTTCACAAAAGGAGATGGTGACCAAGATTTTGAGAAGTCTCACCAAAGCCTATCAAGGCAAAATGATTGCCATTCAAGAAGCCAAGGATCTCTCAACACTTCCCTTGGAAGAACTAATTCGTTCACTCATGAACCATGAAATTTTCATGAGTGCACAAGAAGAAGAGGAGGTTGAGAAGAAAAAGAAGACTATTGCATTCAAGTCTTCCTCATCCCGTGCCATTAGTGAGGATGATGAGGATAGCATGTGTAGTGACATGGAGGACTTGGCACTCTTCACAAAGAAGTACAAAAAGTTCATGAAATTCAAGAAGAACTTTGGGAAGAAGCCACAAAGAGGAAGTGATTCAAAAGAAAAAGAAAGAAGGAGCAAAGATGATCCACTAATTTGCTTCGAATGCAAGAAGCCCGGTCACATGAAGATGGATTTCCCAATGAGAAAGAAAAATAAATACAAAGGAAGGGCAATGTTGGCGGATTGGCTCAATAGTGATGAGGAGGACTCCGACAATGAGGAGAAGAATGAAGTAGCTAACATGTGCATGATGGCTCTTGATGATAGGGTAAGCATTTCTAGCCAAAGTGATTATGATAGTGAAAAT
This sequence comes from Humulus lupulus, assembly GCF_963169125.1. Lineage (NCBI taxonomy): Eukaryota > Viridiplantae > Streptophyta > Magnoliopsida > Rosales > Cannabaceae > Humulus > Humulus lupulus. The sequence goes on from NC_084802.1 coordinate 201,092,938, forward strand.
GATGATGATAACTTAGAAATACCATATGATGAGTTGTCTAGTTCATTTAAGGATCTATTTAATGATTTTGGAAAATTTCTTGCTAAAAACCAAAATCTTAGAGAAAAGACCAACATGCTATTAAAAGAAATTGAGATTTTGAAATTAAATGAAAAAGAACTTTTAACTAAATCTCAATGTACTACTTGCTCCTCATATAAGAAAGAAATTGGAAAATTGCATGATAACATAAAAAGCCTTAAGAATGACATATATACTTTTACAAAAGGTAAAGAAGGCTATGAACTTATGCTAGGGAGTCAATCTTGTGGTTTTGGAAAAAGTGGTATTGGATATGATCCTAGTAGGAAACAAAATTTTTTGAGAAACTTCTTTGTAAAACCAACTAGCCTACCACACTTTACATGCACATACTGTAACCAAGATGGTCATACTATTTCATATTGTCATGTAAAGAGATATGCATATCTAGGCAAGACCAAATGGGTACCAAAGGGTTCCAAAACTAACAAGAAAGGACCCAAAGTTGTTTGGGTACCAAAGGCCAACAAATGATTTTATTTTTGTAGGAATCAACAAGGAAGAGCAAAAGCTTGTGGTTCTTGGATAGTGGTTGTTCCAAGCATATGACCGGTGACCCATCAAGATTTTCGAGTTTTAAGAGCAAGGAAAGTGGCTTTGTCACTTTTGGAGACAATTCAAAAGGAAAAATCTTGGGCATTGGTGATATCGGTAACATATACTCTCCATGTATTAAAAATGTGCTTCTTGTTGATAACCTTAAACATAATTTACTTAGTATTAGTCAACTATGTGATAAAGATTTTCGTGTTGTTTTTGAATCCTCAAAATGCTCCATTGAAAATGCTTCAACCAATGAAGTTATTTTTGTTGGAGAAAGGAGGATAATGTTTATGTTATTGATGTTGATTCCTTTGATAGCAAAAATAAATGTTTAACCGTTATGAATGATAATTCTTGGTTGTGGTATAGAAGATTAGGACATGCTAGTATGGATTCTATTTCAAAGTTGGTTAGAAAAGATCTTGTTGTTGGTTTGCCATCTATTCCTTTTGTTAAAGATAAACTTTGTGATGCATGCCAATTTGGAAAACAAATTAAAACATCTTTTCATTCCAAGAAAGAGATTTCAACCTCTAGACCTTTGCAATTGCTTCATATTGATTTATTTGGTCCTTCAAGAATTGCTAGTCTAGGTGGTAAATACTATGCATTTGTGATTGTTGATGATTTTTCTAGATTTACATGGGTTATATTTTTTAAACTCAAAAATGATGTTTTGGAAAATCTAGTTAAATTTTGTAAGAGTGTGCAAAATGAAAAAGGGTATTCAATCACCTCCATTAGGAGTGATCATGGTGGAGAGTTTGACAATGATGCCTTAGAATTGTTTTGTGATGAACATGGTTTTAACCATAACTTTTCGGCTCCAAGAACTCCACAACAAAATGGAGTTGTCGAAAGGAAGAATAGAACAATTCAAGAAATGGCTAGGTCAATGCTCAATGAAATCTCATTACCTAAATATTTTTGGGCCTAGGCCGTTAATACTTCTTGTTATATTTTGAACCGCGTTTTCATTAGGCCTAACATGAATAAAACCCCTTATGAGCTTTGGAAAGGGAGAAAACCCAACATTGGATATTTTAGAGTTTTTGGATGTAAATGCTATATTTTGAACACCAAGGACAACCTTGGAAAATTTGATGCAAAATCCGATGTTGGAATTTTTATAGGTTATTCAACACATAGTAAAGCTTATAGGATTTATAACAAAAGAACTAATGTTGTTGAAGAATCTATTCATGTTGCATTTGATGAGTCTAACCCTCCTACAAGCAAAAGTGTAGATGATGATGTTGTAGGTTTGGGAGAAGAGGTTCAAAAGCTTGACATTGGAGAATCATCTAACGCTCCATCACAAACTCTCAAAGAGGAACTACCCGAGGAAAAGGTAAATGAAAGCAAAGGTATGGATTCTAACCTCCCTCATGAGTGGAAGTTCAAAAGTGCTCATCCTATAGACCAAATTCTAGGTGAACCTTCACAAGGAGTCACAACTAGAAGCTCCCTTAGAAACTTGTGTAATTTCATTGCTTTTATTTCTCAAATTGAACCAAAGAATTTTAAAGAGGCCGAGTTCGATGAATCTTGGCTTCTAGCTATGCAAGAAGAAATAAATCAATTTATTAGAAATGATGTTTGGGAGTTAGTTCCAAGACCGTCACACCAATCGGTGATTGGAACAAAATGGGTCTATAGAAATAAGGTAGATGAGCATGGGGTCATTGTGCGTAACAAGGCTAGATTAGTGGCCCAAGGTTACAATCAAGAAGAAGGAATTGATTATGAGGAGACCTTTGCCCCGGTAGCAAGACTTGAGTCCATAAGAATGTTATTAGCTTTTGCATGCCACAAGAATTTTGTCTTGTATCAAATGGATGTTAAAAGCGCCTTCTTAAATGGATACATTATGGAAGAAGTTTATGTCTCTCAACCCCCCGGTTTTCAAGATCACAAACACCCTATCCATGTTTATAAATTAAAGAAAGCATTATATGGTTTAAAGCAAGCTCCTAGAGCTTGGTATGATCGCTTAAGTACTTTTCTTATCTCAAATGGTTTTTCAATGGGAAAAGCGGATAATACACTTTTTATTAAAAGAAAATCAAAATACATTATTATAGTACAAATCTATGTTGATGATATTATTTTTGGTGCTACTAATGATGCTCTTTGTGAAGAATTTTCAAAGTGTATGCATAGTGAATTCGAGATGAGCATGATGGGAGAGCTCAACTTTTTCCTTGGACTTCAAATAAAGCAACAAAAGAATGGAATATTCATAAGTCAATCCAAGTACATCAAGGATCTACTTCAAAAGTTTGACTTGGCCAATGCAAAGTCCATGAAAACCCCTATGAGCACCTCCATAAAGATGGACAAGGATGAAAGTGGTAAGGATGTTGACATCACAAAGTATCGAGGTATGATTGGTTCATTATTATATTTAACCGCTAGTAGACCCGATATTTTGTTTAGTGTTGGTCTATGTGCTAGGTACCAATCATGTCCCAAGGAATCCCACTTAAGTGCCGTTAAGAGAATTTTTAGATACTTGATAGGCACAATGAATCTAGGACTTTGGTATCCCAAGAACTCAAACTTTGAAATCATCAGTTACTCGGATGCGGACTTTGCCGGTTGTAAGTCGGATAGGAAAAGTACTAGTGGAACATGTCACTTTCTAGGAAACTCTTTAGTGTCATGGTTTAGCAAGAAACAAAACTCGGTAGCCCTATCCACAACCGAAGCCGAATACATTGTCGCCGGTAGTTGTTGTGCTCAAATACTTTGGATGAAACAAACTCTTAAGGATTTTGATGTTGATTTTGAATGTACACCCATAAAGTGTGACAATACTAGTGCCATTAACCTCTCTAAGAATCCAATCTTGCATTCTAGAGCCAAGCATATTGATATAAGGCACCATTTCCTTAGAGACCATATCCAAAGAGGTGAAATTGTACTAGACTTTGTAAGCACCGAATTCCAATTAGCGGACATATTCACCAAGCCTCTTAGTGATGAGAGATTTAGTTTCATTAGAAGAGAGCTAGGAATGACCAACCTCAATGAAATATAAAGTTCACTAGCGACTTTAATTAATTGGTATCATATCTCTCTTTACTTAAAAATTTATGCATATGTACTCTCAATATGATATTTACATGTTTCAAATGCATAAATAAATTAACTAAATGATATATGACCTTGTACTCCTTGAAAAATCAGATTATAGGTCATTTTGTGATTTTTCGGCATATTTTAGACATACTATTTGAATTAGTACACACACAAAATTTTGCATTATTGATCATTATATAAATTTTTATGTTTAAACATGTCTAAATGAGAGAAATTAGTATGCCTATAGGTTCTAAATGGTTGAAAAATAGTTTGAATGCATTTCATGCATTTTACATGTGCATTTTTAAAAGTTTTAAGCCTAAAAGAGGAATTTTGCCCAAAATGCTCAATTTTCATCATTTTTCGAACCGTAACTTCCCACACCTCACATTTAACATTCTTGAGGTGTTGCAAAAAGAATTTTTCGCTTTGGATGCATAAAACTCATTTTTGGTAGACTTCTACTTTTCAAGGCCTTTTAAGGCAATTTTTCGAAAAATCTACCCAAAATTCTCAATTTTTAATATTTTTCGATTCCGTCACTTCAGACACCTCATATTTAATATTCTTGAACTGCTGGAAAAAGAATTTTTCAATTTGGTTGAACAGATTTCATTTTTGGTAAGTTTTTGGCTTTCTTGAACTTTTCTTTAAAACTTACCGTAAATCGTTATTTTTCAACATTTTTCAGATTTTCTTGTTTGAGCATGTTTATTTTCTCATATTTTAGGTGTTAGAAAAAGTTTGGGGTCAATTAGGTTAAAAACGAAGATTTTGGGCACGTTTTTGACAAAGGGGGCTGGGCTGGTGCACCAACCGGAATTCCGGTTGGCTGTGCACAGACCAACCGGAATTCCGGTTGGCACCTGACAGCAGCCCATCAGTTTTTTTTTGCCTTTTTTTAAATGCATTTTTTCCCCATAAAAACCCTATCCACGAGTTTCATTCCCCCATTCTGACTCTACACACTAAAATACAAGCCTCCACTCTCTTCACTCTCAAAAATCACTCCCTCAAACCCTCACTTCATCATCCATTTTTCTCCAAAACTCTCCTTCTCTTCTTGTTTTCCCTTCAATGGCTTCATCATCCAACCCAAGGAAGAGCAAGAGGGTTCTCAATGCTGAACAAATTAGGGAGAAAAGGGCTAAAGGCAGAAATGAACCTACTCTTTTCTACAACCAAGAGGACTTCAATCGGTTCCATGATGCTTTCTCCTCTAGGCCTATTATCAAAGGTAAATTTTGTGACCTTCCAAGCCTAGCTTGTGTCAAATTCAGCTATCATTTTGAAATGCTAGGGTGGAAATCCTTTATCAATATTAAGACACCCATGTACCCTAGGTTGGTTAGAGCCTTCTATGCTTGCATCAAACCTAGCCATGCACCCCTAGGAGTTAGAGGCACTATTGGAGATGTCCCCTTTGCACTTGATGTAGAATCTCTAAATAACTTGCTAGGAGCACCCAATGAGGGACTTTTGCTAGAACCAAAAACCACTCTTAAGAATGATGAACTTTTTGCTATGAATGAGTGTTCTAGAGTCCTTTGTGGAGAAGGCCCAATTTTCATAAAACCAAAGTTTCACAATCTTACTTTGGAAGCCAAAATTCTCCAACTATTTATCATCAATAACCTTGCTCCTAGAAGTGGTCATAAGGATGAGGTCAACAACATAGACATACTCATTTTATACCTTATCCTAACCAAAAAGGCAAGAATCAACCTAGGACATCTTATTCTTCGGTTTATTGTTGATGTGTATAAACCCAACATGGTTAAGTCCCTCCCATTTGGCTTTCTCCTTAGCTACATCCTACCTCTCTTAGGAGTTCCCATCTCGGATGAAAAGAAGGTTGAACCTACCGAAGGGGATAAGCTAGGTCCTAAATCTTTCACAAGCTTAGGGTATGCTCTTATCAATAATAAGTGGGTCTTCACTCCCAAAAGAGGCCAAAGAAGGCAAGAGGGCCTTGAAGTAGGCGACGAAAGTGAAGACGAGGAGAGCTTTGGGTTACCCGCAAGCGAAAGTGAAGACGAGGAGCAAGCCAATGAAGAAGAAGAAGCTCAAACCTCAAGCCTTCCCATGCCTCAAGCATCTCAATTCAACCTTGAGGAGGCCTTTTCTCGTCTTCACACCGACATGAACACTCAATTTACCACCTTGCGGAGTGTCATGGCACAAGGCTTCCAAAATGTTCGTAATGAAATGGAGGAGATGAGGGCCTACATGAGGCGTTTTGGGGCGCCACCACCTTAGGCATTTGCATGTTTTCTAGTTTTGCATTCCTTTATGTTTTATTTTCTTCTCTATGTACTTATGTGTTTGCATGGCTTTATGCCTTATGTATGAATGTTTAAACTATTTAATCTATGTTTGTTTATGATTTATTTTGTGAATTCCTTTGCCATCCTTTTTGATGAATCAAAAGGGGGAGAAGTGAAAGGATTATTTTTTAATGTTTGGCAAAACCTCAATATCTAAGACTAACAATGTTATTTGAACTTAAGTGATATATTGAGGGGGAGTTTACAAAATCATGCAAGGTAAAACTAAAAGGTAAATTTCTTTTATCCTTGCACACATTAAGGGGGAGCTAATCTAATATTCATATTTAAAAATATCTTCTTTCCCTTTTAAAATAATCAAATATTTGATATCATCAAAAAGGGGGAGATTGTTGACCCAAACTCTTAAGTCTCCTTGTTTTGATGATTAACAAATATTTGATTATTATTTGTTACTAATGATTTGTTAATTTTGTAGCAAAAACCAAAGTGAATTAGCACTTCAAAGTCAAACTTATGACCAAGGGAAAAATGGTCATTTTACCAAATTTTCCGGAAACGACCCGAAATGGACTTCAAGACTCAAGAAACTCAAGATAAAGGTTTAATTCCATTTCTTAGTCTTGTAAAGTGATTGCAAGTATACGTTAAGTCATAAGTATAAAATTTGGCTCACTCTCGTACTAAAAAATGGTGATTTTTTAAAATGAGAAATAATTATCCTAAATTCACTTTTAAGAAAATACATCCCGATACGGTCGTAACACAATTGGAATTTTTGAAATCGGATAAACAAGCTAAAAGTTATAAAGAATTGAAAAATGGGAAAATTGGCTTAAAACAGATTTTGCTCTCTGTTTGCCATCCGGAATTCCGGATGGGCAACCAGAATTCCGGTTGCTTCCAAACCGGAATACCGGCTCCCCATCCGGACTTCCGGTTCGCGGCAGATAGCTTCGAAAATTAACTCCTAACGGCTATAAACGGCTAGTTTTTTTCCCAAACTCTATATAAACTCGTTTTTCACTCAAAGTTGGTTGTTGGCTGAGCATTTATTACATATACCAAACCAAATCCATTGATTTCAAAGAGCTCTCAAAGTTTAACTCATCCAAACACATATTCACACACTTGAGCCAAAATTTGTATTTATTTCTTCTAAGTGTGCTTGCTAATCACTCTAGGTTTCTCATTGTATTATCATACTTCTAGAGTGATTTTTGCTTGTAATATCAAACACATTCCCATATTGAGATTGAGGTGAGGTTGGCACCGGTTTTGTAAACAACCCGGTTAGAGTGAGATTGGCACTTCAACAATCCGAAAAAGAGGTTGATAGTCCTTGGTGGTGGAAAACTATTGTAAGAGGTTTGGAAATACCTTGGTGAAAAATTCCCGGTTGTAAGGGTTAGTCAAGCCCGCTAACTTGGCACGATAGTTGAACTCAAAGCTAGGACCATAGCTTTGAAGACCAAGGACGTAGGTGGCTTAGTTCTACCGAACCTTGTAAAATTCGAGAGTTTGCAATTTCTTAACCTTCAACTCTTTACATTACAAGTTTGATTATTTGCTATATCTATTTGATTGCCATATTATTTGTTTTTACTTGATAGATTTGATTTATTGCATAATTTGGCATATTAAGTTTTAAATTTCCGAAATTAGTTTAAATTTCCAATTCACCCCCCCTCTTGGAAACATATCTTGGGTTAACAAAATGTTCTTTAATAATTAAAACTACATTTATTAAGAATGTTATTATAGTTATGATTATTATTAATTTCTATTTTAATTATTGTTTAATTAAATATAATTGAAATTAATTATAGGTAATTATTTCCATTTTTAGTTTTCAAATTTGTCAAGAATTTTCATAATTAGTTATTTTTGTAATTATAAAAAATTTATGAATACTCGTTTTTTAAAATTATTTTTAAAAAATTATTTATTATTTGTTAAGTTTATATTACTTTGTTATATTACTAATTAAATATAAATATGAGTATCAAATTAATTATTTTTAATATCACCAAATTTAATTTAATTTTAATTAAATATTTCATTTATATATCATTTTATATTTTTAAACCTTAATTTAATTCTTAATATATTTCTTAATTTAATTGATTAATAATGATAAACTCAAAACTAAATAATTATATATTATGAATTAATTTTATAATGATTTATCCTCACACTACTAAAATTTCTCCTAACTATACTAAAATTCCGGCAGCATAACAGTTATATTCTTACCTATCCTAAAAATTTAAAACTCTGCAAATAACACTCAGAAAATTCCCAGAGCATTCATAATATACATATTATTAATCAAATTGAAACACTAACACATCATATAATTTTATACACACATTCACAATATGTTATTCTACACACACATATAAATATCATTAAACACATCTTACTTTCTACACACATTCACATATTAATTTAAACAACATAATCAAAAAAACAAATACCTTGATGCCCAAAATTAGGCATACCCTAGTCACCAAATTTCCAAGAAACTCCTTCAATTTCTACACAAACATAATATACATTGTTTATAAATAAAAATTTAGATAGATAAAAAACTAAATATATATAAATTTATATATATAAACTCGACACACGCATAATATATATTTATATAAAAAATTATATATACTCGCGGCACACACAATAATACATATATATATAAACAAATAAATATTTATAAGAGCACAAATATATACATATAAACTACACATATAAACATATACATATGCATATAAATATAAATAAATATATACATATATATATAAACAGATAAAAAAATATAAATAAATATACATAAACTATACACTATAAATATAATCTGTTAATATATAGGCGGAGGCGGTGGTGTGGTGGTCCTCTTGGAGTGGTGGTGGAGGCGCAGGCGTTGTCTGTGTGGTGGTGCCCCTCCCGCCATGGCGTGGTGGAGCTCATCCCGTCGTCGGCGTGGTGAGGGAGATAGAAAAAGAGAGAGGGGGATAATGGTAAAGAGATAGGGAGAGAGATGGGATAATTTTGAGGGATTTGTGAGGGATTTGAGAGAAGGGGCTTTCAGGTTGTGAGGAAGAGTGTCGGCACAGAGAGAAGAAAATGAGGAAGAAAGTGTAGGGCTTGGTTATATAAAATTTTCAGGGGCGACATGTGTGAATGTTAGGGGCGATGCGTCGCCCTTAATATTAAAACACACAACTTTAGAAAATTTTCCCCAAAATATGACTCCGTATATTTTTCCTCTGAGGTGGGCTCAAAATTCATCAACTATCAAGGGCAACGATATTTGATATCAGGGGCGACGTCGCCCCTAATATTATTTTCCAATATTAGAGGCGACTAACAACATGTCGCATCTAATAATCCCAATATTAGGGGCGACATATGGTCGCCCATGATATTGTCACCTCTAAACATTGTTTTTCTTGTAGTGTAAAAAAAACAAAATTACCCCTGCCCTTGCCTTCCTCTGCCGTGACCCCTGCCTGTCGAGCCTTTCCCTTTGCCTTGTCGGCATTGACACTGATCCACTGCAGAAGAAGAATGAGCCGTCTGCTTAACTGCCTAAGATGAATCCAGATCGTGGGAGAATCGAGAGAGAGAGAAAGGTGGTGGAGGTTTGTTCTCAGAGAAGAAAGAGCGGTGGTGGTGGGGAGTTGGGGTCATGGGTGGTCTGGCTGGGTGGTGGTTGTGCCGTTTGGGGGAGTCTTTTAGTTTTAGGGTTTATTATTATTTTTTAAACTAAAAGTAAAACTAAAAAACTAAAAAAAAGGCTTGGTCGGGTTCGGGTGTAACCTGATCCCGACGTATGGAAACTATTAAACCTGAAACCAACCCGACAGGACCATCACAGTGAGCCTGACCCGACCATTTGAGTTCTGTCATTTTTTCGGGTTTTCTGTGTGCGGATCATGCGAGTCCATCAGGTTTTCAGGTCCATATGTGAACCATCGCAACGAGATTGCACCAACATCTATAGGCATTGTTTTTGGCATAAAAATAATATTTTCAAGGCACCATCGCATTAGAATCGTAAAAAATGATGCCTAGCGATGTTAGTGTGATGGTGCATTGAAAACATGGTTTTGTAGGCTAAAAATAATGTCTAGCGTTGTTGATGTATTGCTAGTACGATGTTGTTGTGATGATGCATTGAAAAAATATTTTTTAGGCCAAAAAATGATGCCTAGTGATGTGTAACGATATGCTGATGCGATGTTGGTGCAATGGTGCCTTGACAACATGGCTTTTGGCTAAAAAAAAATGATGCATAACGATGCAGCTGCGATGCAAATGTGATTCATATGCGATGCTCTATGCTTAAATTTGATGAAAACTTCAGTGATGCATAACTTTTCACTTATATGTCAGTTTTGGGTAATTTTTTTAATTTTAATATTTTTTCGATGCATAACTTTTACTATTATAAATATATTTAGAATATATAAAACCTTAAATTTTTGATGTAGAATATAAAATTTTGATGAGTTCTTCAATGGTGATGTTAATGGTCGTGAGTGCTTGAATGATTTTAATGGTTGTGGGTAGAGTTCAGAAGGAGAAAAAAAAGAGATAATTTGTGAGAGAAAAAAAGAGTTTCAATAGTGGTGGTGCTATCATAATAAAGAGAAAGGGTATAAGTGAGAAAGAAGAGTTGTTAAAAAGAGGGGCACTATTGTCAAGATTTTACAAAATAACCTATTTTTGTGATGCCCAATAATTTTGTCATATTTTATAAATATGGTATGAATAAAATTTCATTTAATATAATATAAAGATGATCCTTGGATGATAAAATGTCCCTTCAATAAACAAAATTATATTATATATACATACATAGATTATATTTTAAAACGCTAGAATAATAATTACCAAATAACGTTTCTTACAACCGAGTCAATCATGTTATGTTGTATTATAATAACACAAACATTTATTCGAAGATTATCATCATTTTTGTCTCATTAAGTCCCACATTATTTACTAACAAATTATCTCAATGTTTTCTTACTATTTAATTACGTCACAAACTTTACTTTTTTTCAACTTTTTATATTCAATCTTTTAAAAGTATTGAAGCTGGTTTTCTAAGGACTCATCTTAAAAACCAGGTTCAAGACTGAAATGCTATATCTACATACGGACAATAAAAAATTTCTTACTGTAACGTAAAATCAAGAAAATCAATTTGAACAAACATACCATAAAAATGAATTTCTTATACTAACATTCTCTATTGTTTTTTTCTAAAAGTCTCACAAATAAATATAGTATACAGTAATATTTAAGGATGCAAAAATTGGTGCAAAATAATAAAGTTAGTGGCTATATTATTGTGAATTAATTTCGTGAACATTTAACAAATGTTGCATGAAAGGAGTATTAGTGTCTGTCCATTAAATGTGCAACGTGGCACAATTCAACTATTGAGAAATTGGAATGAAATTGGATCTGAATGAATTCAGCTTGCCAAATACTTGGGCCCACCTAAGATGATCGCAACTGAAAGTTGCTGGAGAGTTGTGATGTTGGATGTCATGTATCTGTACGCTTGAAGAGTTTCCAACAAGGGTGCACATGAGTTGAGTTTTCAGATCTTTGGTTCATATTTATTAGGTTCAGATTACAGGAATAGAGTACAAAAACCCGATCGAAATAGTTTGAATTTGTACGAGTTCAAGTGTTGGGTACACTAGTCAGGTTAAAGCACAGAAATCCGATCGCAATAGTTTGAATGTGCATGAGTTCAAGTCTTGGGTACTAGGGTTGCTAATCGGGTTGGTTGGTCGGGTTGCCTTTCTTTTCTCTTTCTTTTTTTTCATCATTTTTTTCAATTTATATTTATTATTTCTTTGGGTTGCTTTACAAATGAATCCTCCAAGTGCCATAGCAACCTAAATTTCACATTTTTTTAATGATCTTTTACGGAGATCGAGGTAGTGTATCGCTCAACCTCACTTTCCCCAAACTTGTTGGTAATTGGCTGCACATTGGGCTGGTTGGTCGGATTTGGGTTTCAGGTGGGAGAAGTTAATGTCGAACCTGCCCGAAATGTTATTGGGTGGGGTCGGGTTCAGATCGGCTCGAGTGGTGGAATGTCGGGTTTAGGTGGGAGAGAAATGGAACCAAACCTGACCAGAATAGGCTCAGGTGGGGTCAGGTTCATGCTGGGTTGTGGTCGGGTTTATATTATTTCGATCTAACCATATTCAATATCCATTAAACTAACTAATAACAATTTCAATTTAATCTCAAATTATCACTGCAATTTTATGTTTATATTAATCAAAACTCAAATACAAAATCATTTAATCCTATATTAAAATTAAAAATTAAAATTCACCAAAATGCAAACCAAACATTATATATTATTCATCATATATAATGTATAATCATATATTCACACATTAACATTTATAATATTAATATATAGAGATTTAAAATTTACCCCTACCTGCCGTGCCGAGCCCAGCCCTTGCTTGCCTCTGTCATGACCCCGTCCTGCCGAGCCTTTCCCTTTGCCTTGTCGACGTTGACGCCGAGCTGCCACAGAAGAAGAATGAGTCGCCTGCCTAACTACCTATGACGAACCCAAACCATGGGAGAACTGAGAGAGGGAGAGAGAGCCAATTATTAGGAACATATATGTTGTATCAATAGAAATGGTAATAATAGTTACAAATCTAGAGAAAATAATACAAATAAACAAGATTGATTAAATAGTGTTACAACTCTATGACTGAAAATACAAATAAACAAGAGAAGAATTAGAAGAAGAGAATGGACAAATGCAACTCTAAACAAAAGGATACAAATAAAGCAAAAGTGCTTGTAACAAAAGAAAGACAATATTACAACTCTAAACAAAAAATACAAATAAATAGAGAAGAAGAATATGAAGATGAAAAGCAATATTATGAAAGAAAAGAACAAACAACTCTCACTCACACTACCAAAGTGAAGAGTGTTGGTGATCACCAACTTGAACAAGGTTTGAAACATTTGTTCAAAAGCTTATTTCCCCCTAACTCAAGCACTAAGGGATCTCTCACAAATTTGGAAATTGTTTTATGGAATTATCAAGCCTCTAGGTGTTTTCTAGGTGTTGGAAATAGTTACAACTGTAGAGAAAATAATACAAATAAACAAGATTGATTAAATAGTGTTACAACTCTATGACTGAAAATACAAATAAATAAGATTGATTAAATAGTGTTAGAACTCTATGACTGAAAATACAAATAAACAAGAGAAGAATTAGAAGAAGAGAATGGACAAATGCAACTCTAAACAAAAGGATACAAATAAAGCAAAATTGCTTGTAACAAAAGAAAAGACAATATTATAACTCTAAACAAAAAATACAAGTAAATAGATAAGAAGAATATGAAGATGAAAAGCAATATAATAAAAGAAAAGAACAAACAACTCTCACTCACACTACCAAAGTGAAGAGTGTTGGGGATCACCAACTTGAACAAGGTTTGAAACATTTGTTCAAAAGCTTATTTCCCCCTAACTCAAGCACTAAGGAATATCTCACAAATTTGGAAATTGTTTTATGGAATTATCAAGCCTCTAGGTGTTTTCTAGTCAAGTGCTCTAATGGATAGAAAAATTGTGTCAAACAAGTGAGCAATAGACTCCTATTTATAGAGTTTAGAGACACTCTTTGAATTTCAAATTCCACCAACCCCCATGGCTATTACCAATGATTAATTGGATGTTTATGGAATTAAAAATGAGATTTGAGAGTTATTTGTGTTTTTGAAGTCGTTCAAAAAAGTTGGAAAAAACTAAAAAATTGGCCAGTCAGCCTCTGTGGCCGCGACCACTGGTCACTGTTCCCTAGGCTGCGGCCACCAACATCTCTGGCCACGGCCACTGACCAATTTTAGCACACAAAAATGTGTTGTTTTTCCAAACAGTTCCAATCCACTCCCAATTGATTTTGTAACCCCCAAAACACATTATTGATGTTAAAATTCATCTCATCATTGATGACTTCTTCCAAAATGAACTATCTCTTGCATGCATGGCTTCTCTATAAGTCTTAGGACCATCCTCAACGAGCAGTACAATATGAATTTTCCTAATGACTTCCTCTAGATTTCCTTCTACCATGTAGAAAGAAATTCATTGAGAATCTATCTCATCCAATCCTAGAATTTTCTCCTTTCTAGCCCTTTGACTTCTTCTAAGTTCAATGGGTTGCTCTACATTCCTTTGAGAATTCTCTTCTTGAGAGTCATTTTTGGATGTAGATGCTTGGGAATTGTTCTCATATAACAAGTTCAAAGGGAATTGTTGAAGCTTGAGAATTGTTGTCACATAACATGTTCTCAAAGAATTCAACTTCTCTAGATTAAATCACAACATTAGATTCTAAGTCTAATAGCATATAAGCTTTACTACTGTTGGCATAACCATCAAAAGCACACTTTATGGCTCTTGAACCTAAATTTGTTCTATTAGGTTTGTTTTTCTTGCAATATGCAAGACACCCCCACACTTTGAAGTGCCCTATGTTGGGTTTTCTTCCTTTCCATAACTCATATGGAGATATCTCATTTTTCTTCATTGGTGTTCGATTAAGAATGTGACAAGCGATTAACAACACTTCACCCCATAAGTTGAAGTTCAACTTAGAAACCAACATAGAATTTATCATTTCTAGATAAGTCCTATTTTTACTTTCGGCAACATCATTGTGTTGTGGTGTATAAGGTGTGGTGCACTCATGGATTATGTCATTTTCTTCACAAAATGCATTGAATTCATTAGAGAAGTACTCTCCTCCTCTATAACTTCTTAGCACCTTAATCTTTTTATTGAGTTGATTTTCAAAGTCTAATTTATATACTTTAAAAGCATAAAAAGTCTCATCTTTATGCTTTAAAAGAAACACATAGGTATATATATTAAAATCATCTATAAAAGTAAGAAAATATCTTTGACCACATATAGTTAAAACACCATTTAATTCACAAAGATCACTATGGATTAAATCTAGTAAATTAGATGATCTTTCTACACTAGGAAATTGTTTCTTAATCATTTTTGCCTTAACACATGTTTCACATTTTCCATAGTTTTAATATTGCATGCAATCATACCACATTTTACTATTCTTTTCATGGTCAAAAAACCTATATGAGATCTAAGATGCCATAAAAATAAAGAATCAAACTCAACAATATAAGCGGAATTAGTATTTTTATTGATAACATTGAAAGTTACATCATTGGTGCACAACTTAACCATACCCTCACAAGAGTACCCCTTTCCCAAAAATACATTGGATTTGGTAAGAAGAAGATTACCATACTCAAAAACACCTTTAATGTTGGGCTTGCTAAACAAATCACCACTTACCAACTTTCTACTCATTTTGGGAACATAAAACACATTCACTGATGTGACTTTCTTGCTAGAGGTGAAAAAGACTTCAATGGTACATTTGCCAAGTATCTTGGATTTTCCCTCATTGCCCAATTGAATCTCATGGTTGTCCTTTGACTCTTCAAAGGTCTTGAACAATGATCTGTCATAGGTTACATGGACGGTGGCACATGTGGCATACCACCATCCTTTCACCTTGCCTTGGACCGCATTGACCTCACTAAGGGTAGCAACTATATTCTTCTCTTGAGTTGCATTTACCTTAGGTCCTTGTTGGTCTCTTCTATGCCTACCCTCTCTAGCATAGTGACCCTTTCTCCCACACATAAAGCAAGGACATTTCCCGCCCTTAAACTTGTTTGGGTTGGCTTTTGGACCCAAGGATGTCTCATTACCCTTATTTCCTTTCCCTTTGTTTTTGGGATGTTTTGTTTGTGACACTGCATTGTCTTTGGAAGTCTCTCCACAAGTTTGTCTCTACATATCGATTCCTCCTCGATTCAAATATGCTTTTGGATTTCCTCCAAATAATAATCCTCATTTTTATGAAGGATTCTTTTCCTATAACTCCTCCAAGTTGGTGATAATTTTGCCACTAGAGCACCAACTTGAAAGGCCTCGGGAAGCTCAATCTTCAAAACTTTCAATTTGTTAACAATTATTTGTAGCTCATGTATTTGAGGAAGTATCGCCAAAAAATTAAAATTGATATATTGAGAAATCAAAAACTTTTTTGTACCTTCCTCTTTCGCCTTGAATTTTGTCTCAAGAGCATCCCATATCTCCTTTGCCGACTTGGTCTTGGTGAAGAGGTCATAGAGCCTATCAGATAGGGCGTTGAGGATATGACCCCTACAAAGGAGATTTTTGTAACGCCCTGGTTAGCCAAGACCATCACACTGTGTACTTTAAATAGTGCTTAACTCGCTAAACGAGTCATTAAGTCATAAATGTGCATCTGAATGTCATTAACGGGCTTGGGTGAAAATCTCGATTAAAAGAGATGGAAATATTTTACTAAAAACATTAAACTGTATATGGGATCCCATAAAAGTGTTTACGAAGTTGTTTACAATCCAAAATGGTCATTACAGTTCAAAAGTTACAATTCGCCGACCTAAGCGACAAAAATAGGGTTAAACCCTAGTTCCCCTGAGAAACACCTTGGCCGTGGTGGTCAAGTGGCCGCATATGTACACATCGCCACCTAAGCTCTCCACTCAAGGTTGGGTAAGCTTTTCTTTTTCTTTTCCTTTACCTGCACCACATAGCACCCGTAAGCCAAGGCTCAGCTAGAAAACTTATTACTGCATGGTATATAATATAAATAAATGATCATGTAATCATTCTAGGGTCCTACACCCTGGATTGTTGACTATCAAGTCGTTCTGGGGACCAACGCCCTAAATAGATGACTTGTAAGTCATTCTAGGGTCCTGTGCCCTGAATAGATGACTAATGAGTCTCTCTGGGGTCCTGCCCCCTGAATAGATGACTAATAAGTCTCTCTGGGGCCCTGCGCCCTGAATAGATGACTAATAAGTCTCTCTAGAGTCCTGCGCTCTGAATTGATGACTAATAAGTTTCTCTGGGGTCCTGCGCCCTAAGCCATGTGACTATCAAGTCACCTGAGCCTTTTAGCCCTAGCTCTGAGTAACTATTCATAGATTAGCCAAGCACTTTAGTTTTCTTCGACTAATAGGTCGTTCAAGCATTTAATGCGTATTTTAATTAGATCTAATCATTTGGCCAGCGTTCAGAATGTTAATGCCACTCTTGACTCATAATTCAATTCCATATGACCAGTGCTCAGTACTATTGCCGATCATGACTAATAAGTGAGAGCTTCACGACCAGTACCAAACACCATTGTCGTTTCTGACAAATAAGTTAGTGTCATTCACAAGTAAGCAATTCTGCCAGGCATTTACAATGCAACCAGTGTCCATATATAGAGCACTCAACATGCCTCATCAATAATCATGTATGTCACTGTTATCCCATTTTTCCCTGGAACACGTGGCACCACATAATGGGTCTATGGGCTCTTTTGTAGAGATCAGAGGCCCAGCCTAAGCCCAGTGGACAGGGAGGACGAGAGGCCTAGTGGCCCATGATCATTTATAACACTTGATATACCAACATATATTAAAAAGCAAATATATGAGCACATCAAGTCCCATAATCACCAACATAAAATAAAATCATTTATCAACATCATAGGCAAAAAAAAAAAAAAAAGATCAAAGTAGCATAATGATCCAAATAAAAAATATATATATAGATAAGTCAACATTCAAAACTACATTTAATAGGCAATATGCATCGAAAACTAGAATTCATGTGATAAAACAAAGAAGTTCATATGCAATATATATGAACATGTAAAAAATGATGAAGATAATACAAACTAGATTCAAAGTTTAACATAAAAAACTCAAAATAAAAAGTAAATGTCTCTTCTCCTTTTTAAAAAGAAAAATAGATCCATATATATAATCAATGAACATAATACATAAATCAAATACCAAACAAAAAATTTTCACACTTTAAAAAAATCAGATTCAAACACACAAAACTCTTAAACTCAAAAACTAGTTATCTCTCCAAAAACAAGTTCACCCTACAATATCAATATCAATATCAATATCAAAGTTCACCCTACAAACCAGAAAGCAGAGCATGCTAAAAATAGAGAAACACTTGAGATTAATGCAAAACTTTGGAAATAGAAAAACAAAGAAATATGAAAAAACAAATATCTAAATTTGAAAAACAAATATCAGAACATAAAAAAAATATTAAATCTCAATACAGGAACAAAGAATCAAATTCACTAATGTAGTAAACTTATTAAATAAATCTACATCCTAAATTTGAATATCAATATCAATGACAAAGTACATAAAAAAAAAACTCCAAATCTGAATATAGCAACAAAGTATCAATTTATTGATGATAGCACAAAAAACAAGCAACAAGACATCAAGAAATTCAATGAGATTATACATAAATAATATTGAAACAGATTGACAAGTCATATTCAAACAGATCTCATTGGTGATGAAATTCTCAAACAGAACACAATATAAATTATTTTATAGTGCAGTTAGTTTATTTAATCATAAATGTATTTAAAAAAAGTCTATAGTGTTTACTTAACAAAATCATAGATTTGGTCACTTTTAAACTAGGAAACAATGATTCAAAAGAATACAAACAAGAAAAAAGTTAGTATTTTTGGCACAATCAAGTTGCAATCAGAAACAAAGTACCAAGTAAATATACAAAAGAAGAAAAACTTTGCTTAGTCAAGCTGTAATAGAGTGTGACCTCAAAGATTCAAAAATATTATAAATCATGCATCATAATCAAACATAGACCTCAAACAATGAACAAGATCACCAAATCGCTATTGGCTAGGAATCAAGCTATAATCAGAAACAAAGTATCAAAGTAAATATACAGAAGAAAACAACTTTGCTCAATCATGTCTCATAATCAAAATTTGCTAAAAAATCTTGCTTAATCAAGCTGTAATAGAGTGAAACCCCAAAACAAAAAATCTAAACAATATACAAAATATATATATATAAAAAAAATAACATTCAAAAGGCAGAACAATGGATCATCATTAATACTTCACATTAGTGGGGATTTAATCAAAATGAATCATAAACATATTCCCCAAAGCCACTAAGCCAATCTGTCTTAAACTTAAAGCCACAAAACTAGATTAAAGCAATGAAACATAATTGTAATCTAAACAAAAACAAAACTCAAACTCGTAGGATAATGAAACTAACTAATCATTAAAACAAATATTTCTCAAAGCATACATCTAAACCTTATGCTAAATATACATAGCAAATAACAATGAAAATGCCTCAGAATAATGGATCGTCATTAATCCTTCATATTAGTGGGGATTTAATCAAAATGGATCATAAAAATATACCTCAAAGCCACCAAGCCAACATTCTGAAACTCACAAAGCCACTGAGCCAAGTGAATCAAAATCTCAAACCCCCAGAGATAACCAAAACAAATAGAAATCGCAAAATGGTATCCTTGTTAAGTAAACATGGTTAAAATAGCCAAAATGACAACACCCGTAAATCTAAACAAATTCAATACCGATACATACAAAAAAAATTGAAACCAGGGAGTGACGGAGGATGAACGAGCTGAGATGAAAAAAATTTCCAAAATGACGACACCCATAAATCTAAACAAGTTCACTACCCATGCTTACAAAAATAAAATGGAGTGTCAGAGGATGGCAGAGTTGATATGGATGCCACAATTTAGAACCTACGATTCAGAGATGGAGGCGGCAACATCGACCAAGACCACTCGTCAATGGAGGTGCATATTCAGAGATGGAGGCGGCAGCAGCGGCTAAGAGTACTCATCAGAGGCGGGTTCAAGAAAAGAGGTGAAGGCATCTCGGTTCAACAACGAAGAAGAAAGCCTCTGGGTTGATTCAAGAATAGAGATTAAGGAAACTGGAAATGAAGGCACTCGAACTAGACAAAGGAAGGCACCCAATGCTCAACCATGGAGAATGAGGGTCTCAGCTATGCTCAGCCATGGTCTAATGGTGGAGGCGGTGCTCGGAGAAGAGAGAAAAAACAGGCAAAGCTCAGAGAAAAGAGAAGAGAGAGGCAGTTCTCATAGAAGAGAACAGAGAGAGGTGACTGTGTTTGGAAGAGAGAAGCTTGAGTGTTTGAGATATATGTTAGGGTTTAGGTTTATAAGTATAAATTTATATTAAATAATAAATTTATTTATGTTAGTATTAATTTTATATGTATTGATAAAATAATGTGTTAATTATAAAATAAGTATGGTCACAAAAATGTTGTAGACACGCCAGCAATGATTTTAATAAATTTTTTAAATTAAAATAAAATTGGTGGGAAAAGTGAGCTCCAAAACCTAAAAAATTTCCCTCCTATATATACGTAGGTAAAACTCTTTACCTACCAATTTTATTGGTAGCGAAAAATAAATCTGAAATAGTTCATATATTTTGCAATATTTACTTACGAATAGTTCGTACCATTAAATATTGGTAAGTAAAACTCATCTTTACCTACAAATAAATATAAGTAGGTAAGAAATTGGTAGGTAAATGTCAAATTTCTTGTAGTGATCCAATTACACAATCAAACTCTCAAGCCTCAAAACCACATAAAAATAGAGCAAAACCTTGAAGTTTATAGCTAAAAACCTTACCTCAAATATGAATTGAACCCCTTTCAGTTGCTGATCACGATGCTAAACTCCAAGCCTTAATCCTCAAGCTTGAATTCCCTAGCTTAGCTTCAAAAATTCCAACCCGAGAGAGAGAGAAGTAATTAAGAGAGAGAGAGAGAGAGCACAACTCTGTTTTTCCTTAGTTAATTCCACAACCTTCCTTGGCTGAACATATCCAATAGTCAAAATGACCAAATTGCCCATAGGGCCATCTAATCTCTCAAAGCCACCTAAGGGTATAATTGTCATTTCCTACCTATCCCGTTAATCATAATTAATGTCCTCCAATTCCTGTTATTCCTGATATCCTCAAATAATTAATAAATCATATCTCATTACCCGTTCATTCCTGATAATGTACTAAACATCAATTTACCCCTAGGCTCACCCCGAGCACGGTAATTAACCCCGTTATGACCAAACCGCTAACTTGCTTCCTAGGATCGTCTCAAGCCGAATAGCTCAAACATATCCACATAACAATGTGGTCTCACCCATATATCACATACATGCACATAAATATACAAATATGCCATCAACGACCAAAATTATGAAAATGCCCTTCTTATAAGAAGTGGGCCCACATGCATACAATTATCATCATATAATAATATAATTCACATAATCATGCATATAATCACATATTAAATCAAGTATGGTCCTCCTGGCCCCCTAATCCAGGCACTAAGCCACATTAGGGAATTTGAGACATTACAAGTATCCCCTCCTTACAGAAATTTCATCCTCGAAATTTACCTGAATAGCTCGGGATACTATCTCTGCATATCTGACTCCAGCTCCCAGGTCGCTTCCTTGACCTTGTTGTTCCTCCATAATACCTTAACCAAATGTATATTTTTATTCCTCAGGACCTTGTCCTTCATGTCTAGTATCTGGACTGGCTGTTCCTCATAGGAGAGATCTGCCTCAAGCTCCAGAACCTTGTAACTCAACACATGTGTCACATCTGATACATACTTCCGAAGAGCTGAAATATGAAATACATTATGCGTGGCTGACACTGCCGGTGGTAAATCCAACCTTTAGGCCACCTGACAAATCCTTTCCAGGATCTCAAATGGACCTACAAATCTAGGGCTCAACTTGCCCTTCTTCCCAAATCTTCTCACACCTTTCCATGGCGAGACTCAAAGGAAGACATAGTCTCCCACGTGGAACTCCATGTTCCTGCGTTTGGGATCTGCATAACTTTTTTGTCTTCTTTGAGAAGCGAGCATTCAAGCTCTAATCTTCTCAATGGCCTCATTGGTCCTCTAAACTGCCTCAGGACCCATACAACATCTCATAAGGAGCCTCCCCAATGGTCGACTGATGGCTGTTGTTGTAGGAAAACTCTATCAAAGGCAAATACTTACTCCAGGATTCACCAAAGTCCAGGACACATGCTCACATCATGTCCTCTAATATCTAGATCATCCTCTCAAATTTTCCATCTGTCTGAGGATGATAAGCAGTACTAAACTTCAACTGTGTACCCATAGCCCTCTGTAGACTTCCCCAGAACTTGGAAGTGAATGCGGGGTCCTGATCTGACACGATTGACCTCGGTGCCCGATAAAGGTGCACAATCTCTCTCATATAGAGATCTGCGTACATGTCAACTATATAAGTAGTCCTCACTAGTAAGAAGTGAGCTGACTTGGTGTATCGATCCACAATAACCCACACTGAATCGTGTTGACCCATAGTCTAGGGCAATCCTACCACGAAATCCATTGTGATGTCCTCCCATTTCCACTCTGGAATATCCAAAGGTTGTAATAGCCCAGCTGGCCTCTAATGCTCAGCCTTGATCTGTTGACATGTTGAACACTTAGCCACATATTCCACCACATCCCTCTTCATCCCAGGCCACCAATACAGTGATCTCACATCCTCATACATCTTTGTGGTGCCTGGATGCAAAGAGTAAGGAGTAGTATGGGATTCATCCAGAATCTCTCACCTCATAGCAGTGTCCATCGGAACACATATCCGGCCTTTGTATCTCAGTAAGCCCATCTCTGACACTATATAATCTTTGGACACTCCAGCTAAAACATCATATCTGATCTTGTTCAGTTGTGGATCACCCAACTGACCTATCAGCAACTCTATGTTATATTATTTTATAATATAATGTAATATTATATTATTTTATAATATAATGTTTTAGATTAAATAAATGTGACATGGAGTGTCACATATTGTAACATATAATAGAGAGTTACATTATTTGGATATATGTGAAATATCCAAACATGTAACATATTTGGTGTTACAAATTCATCACAAATTTGTAACTCCTAAATATCACCCATTATTGTGTAGATTTGTTGTTACACAATATTGAGATGAATTTCTTAAAGCCATATGAGAAATGGCTGATAGAGATGTGATTTTAACTCCCATATTGTGTATGGAAATTACAAAATCAAGTGGGAATAAATTGGAACGTTTTGGAAAAAACTTAAAAAATTGGTTGCTGAAACTGACCAAGGGCCGCGGCGCTAGTGGCTGACAGATTCATACTAAGTCGGTTTTTATCCGATTTTGAACGTTTCCAACTGCCAAGTAACTCCCAAATCTCTATTTTAATTCCATAAAACACCCAATTTATCATTGGTAACAGCCATGGGGGTTGGTGGAATTTGAAATTCAAAAGGTGTCTCTAAACTCTATAAATAGGAGCCTAATGCTCACTTGTAAGACACACCAATTTCTATCCACTAAAGCACTTGGCTAGAAACACCTTGAGGCTTGATAATTCCATAAAGCATTTCCAAAATCTGAGAGAGATCCCTTAGTGCTTGAGTTAGGGGGAAATAAGCTTTTGGACAAAGGTTTTAAACCTTGTTCAAGTTGGTGATCCCCAATCCTCTTCACTTAGGTTGTGTAAGTGAGAGTTTGTTTGTGGTTTATGTTCTTCCTTTTGTTCTATTGTTCTTCTTCTTATTCTCTTGTTTTATTTACTTGTATATTTTGTTTAAGAGTTGTAATCTCTTCATTTGGTCCAAACACTTTATTTTATTTGTAACTTTTGTTTTGAGTTGTATTTTACTATTCTCTTCTTCTTCATCATCTTCTTCATTTCCTTTGTTGTATTTGTATTTTCAGTTATAAAGTTGTAACACTTTATTTAATCAATCTTGTCCATTGTAATATTTTTCATAGAGTTGTAACATTATCTTACCATTTCCATTGAGGCAATATTATTTTTCCTAACACTCTATGCCAGCTCTGGTTATATCCTCTGCTAACTATTTGGATATCAGTCTCGCACTGAAAATCTGCCCCGAACCCTTCCGGCTTAAAGCATCTGCCACCACGTTGGCCTTCCCTGAATGATACAAGATTTCACAATCATAATCTTTCACTAACTCTAGCCAACGCCTTTGTCTCATATTCAGGTCTTTCTATGTGAAGAAGTACTTCAGGCTCTTGTGGTCAGTGTAAATCTCACACTTCTCCCCATAAAGATAATGTCTCCCTAACTTTAATGCAAAGACCATTGCTACCAGCTCTAAATCATGAGTGGGATACCTCTGTTCATACTCATTCAATTGACGTGAGACATAAGCAATCACCTTCCCTGACTGCATAAGAACATAGCCCAAACCTTGATGCGAGGCATCACAATATATCACAAACTTCTCCTGGCCTATTAGAAGACTCCGAACTAGTGCTGTAATCAATCTCTGCTTCAATTCCTGGAAGTTGTTCTCACACTTGTCTGACCAGACAAACTTCTGATTCTTGTGTGTCAGTTCAGTCAATGAAGTGGTAATCTTTGAGAACCCATCCACGAAACGCATGTAATAACCTGCCAACCCAAGGAAACTTCTAACTTCTGAAGCATTCTTTGGCCTTAGCCAATCCCTAACCACATCAATCTTGGCTAGGTCCACCTTAATCCCCTCCTTAATGACAATGTGCCCAAGGAAAGTTACCTGAGAAAACCAGAATTCACACTTCTTGAACTTTGCAAACAATTTATGTTCCCTCAGTCTCTGTAGAACCAACCTCAGATGATGCTCATGTTCTGACTCTGACTGAGAATAAACCAGAATATCATCGATGAAGACTATCACAAACTGGTCCAAATAATCCTTGAACACTTTATTCATCATATCCATAAAAGCAGTTGGGGCATTAGTCAACCCAAAGGACATGACTAAGAACTCATAATGCCCATATTTGGTGCAAAAGACAGTCTTCGGAATATCCCCCTCCTTGACTCTCAGCTGATGATAACCAGATCGAAGGTCTATCTTAGAGAATACCCTTTTACCTTGCAACTGATCAAACAGATCATCTATCCTTGGCAGATGATACTTGTTCTTGATTGTTAACTTGTTCAGTTCTCTATAATCAATACACATCTTCAGAGAACCATCTTTCTTCTTCACAAACAAAACTGGTGCACCCCACAATGAGAAACAAGGTCTGATAAAACCTAAGTCTAACAACTCCTGCATCTATACCTTCAGTTCTTTTAATTCTGCTGAGGCCATTCTGCAAGGTGCTCTAGACACTGGCTCCGTCCCTAGTGCCAGTTCAATTACAAATTCAATCTCCTTGTGTGGTGGCAACCCTGGTAAATCTTCTTGATATTTTTATATTCATTGAGAACTCTTATGTAATAAGATGAATCCTCATAACCATTTAAGCCATAAAAAAAAGGCATAACTGCATTAGGAATTAGGCATGATATATGGGAGATTTAAGAAGAAAATTGATATAATTGCATATATGAGATACTTGGTTATAATAAAATGGAAATGACAAATGAGGCTTGAAAGAAGAATTGTATTACTTCTTAATACATGAGGAAAAATAAAACAATGTGTTATCCTTAAAAAATCAGCCTGATATTGTGGCACTTTTATATGACACATGGTAAAAGGAAATTCTATACATAATAAAGATGGGTTGAGATTGGCGACCAAAATTAGTGAAGAATCTGTTAGGAAAATATAAGTTGCCTCAATCGAAATATTGTAAAAAGGACATTTACAACTCTAAGAAAAATATACGAATGAACAAGGATTGATTAAATAAAGTTACAACTCTATAACAAAAAATACATGAAAAATATGAAAAATGGTAGAATAAGAAAGTAATGAAAATACAACTCTATGACAAAATGATACAAATAAACTAGGGGTAGTAGAATGAACAATATATATGAGATTACAACTCTAAAACAAAAGATACAAGTAAAAGATTAAATAGAGAATATGAGAAGAAGATGAAAGCAATAGTATAAGAAGAGAAGAACAAGAACAATGAACAAAAAACTCTCACTCACACAACCAAAGTGAAGAG
The DNA here is from genome assembly GCF_963169125.1 of Humulus lupulus. Lineage (NCBI taxonomy): Eukaryota > Viridiplantae > Streptophyta > Magnoliopsida > Rosales > Cannabaceae > Humulus > Humulus lupulus. The sequence continues at coordinate 201,118,956 of NC_084802.1, forward strand.
TGTTGGGGATCACCAACTTGAACAAGATTTGAAACCTTTGTCTAAAAGCTTATTCCCCCCTAACTCAAGCACTAAGGGAACTCTCACAATTTTGGAAATAGCTTTCTGGAATTATCAAGCCTTTAGGTGTTTTCTAGTCAAATGCTCTAATGGATAGAAAAGTTGTGTCTTACAGGTGAGAATTAGGCTCCTATTTATATAGTTTAGAGAAACCATTTGAATTTTAAATTCCACGAACCCCCATGGATATTACCAATAATTAATTGGATGTTTATGGAATTAAAAATGAGATTTGGGAGTTATTTGTATTGTTAGAGTCGTTAAAGAAATTGGAAAAAACTGAAATTTTGGCAGCCAGCCTTCCTGGTCACGGCCACGAGCATTACTGGCTGCGGTCGTGGCTCTTTGTCACCCCGTGGCCACTAGTGCTCCTGGCCGCAGCCATTGGCTAATTTTATCACAAAAATTTGTGCTGTTTTTTCCATATGGTTCCAAATCATTCCCAATTGATTTGTAATCCCCAAACACATTATTGGGTTTAAAACCAAGTCTCCAACAACCATTTTACTTATGGCTTTAAGAAATACAACTCAATATTGTGTAACAACAAATCTACACAATAATGAGTAATATTTGGGAGTTACAAATTTGTAACTGAATTTGTAACACCAAATATGTTACATATTTGAATATTCACATATATCCAAATATTGTAACTCTATTTTATATGTTACAATATGTGACACTTTTTGCCACATTTATTTAATCTAAAACATTATATTATAAAATAATATAACATAATCAACCTCAAAAGTCTTACAACAAAAAATATCGTTGGTCGTTGAATATATAGCTGATCGTTATAGATGTAGTTGGTTACAAACAAAATTCAAAATGCGTGGTTCAAGTAGATTATTACAAAAATATCTATTCTGAATGTATTTTGTTAATTATTTATATGTAAAATATCAAGATAAGGCTAACTAAGGCCCAAGACCCATTATGTAAGGTCAGAAAGTCTATAAATACAAGAATGAATAACTCATTTATTTTTCATGCACACTCAGAAACTTTTATATTTTATATTCTCTCTCAGGCTTAAGAAATTCAATTGAATTTTGTTTTTCTGATCTTGAGTTTGAGGAACTATTTAATAAAAACTTCAAATGGATGTAGGTCATTACCAATTCTTGGGCCTAAACAACTATAAATTATTGAGGAAATTACATGTGTTATGGCTTTTTTGAACAAGTTTACAAAAATATGACTTTTTTTTCCAAAAAAAAATTATTTTATGGATTTTTTTTTAAAGAATTTTCAAAACTATGGATTTAGTTTCCCATATTTTTGTATAAAAGTTGTTTTATGCAATAGTTTTACTCTTAATTAAGTTTATTTAAATTAGGAGATTATTTTAGTCATTTGAGTATTTTTATTTTATTATTTTTATATCAATTTTATTATACAATATTAGTTGAGTTTTTTAAAAAGGAATTTAATCTATTTTATTATTTGATCTTTATTTTTTTCGTAATTTAATGTTACAATTCAAATCACAAATATATTTTTACTTTATCATTATCAGTTTTCATCTCTTCAACTTCTCTTCTCTATGACGTCTTTTTTCTCCTCACTCGTTCGTCGAACCTTTTTGGAGAGAGAGTCTCATATTCAATCGCCTTGCTTTCAACTAAAATTATTTCATTATTTATTATCATTTTTTATTATTGTAGTTATGTTTTTTACTATATTTAAGTTACCCATTCAAGTTTTCATATCTATTTTTTTTCTTCTAGATTTGGATGTTCCCACTAGGGTAACCAGTTACCTATTCACATTTTCATATCATATATTTTTTTCCAAATTTGAATGTTCTTATTAGCTGATTACCCATTCACGTTTTTATGTCTATTTTTTTTTCTTTCCAAATTTGGATGCTCCTATCAAGGTTACTTTAAAAAGAAAAGGCTGAAAAAATTGATTTGAATTTTTCTACATATAGTAGAAAAACACTAAAAAAACGTACAATAATAAATAATAATTGTTGATTGCATTTTTTGTTATCAACTAATTAAATAAGAATTTAAAGAAATGCATGAAAAAGACACATGTTTTACGTGGTTCATGTTATAAAATAACCCTAGTCCACAAGGCTTTAGTATTTGTGCTCTTGAAGCTTGAGCTGTCAAGCTTCAATGAAGATTTCTCAGGAAACGTATATATTGCTCTGAGTACGAAGAGTGGGATCAAAATTCCGAGAGCCCAAAAGTCCTCAAAAGTCCCCTTACAATGGAAGCCCTAGCCCTATTTATAGTGGTTGAGGACAGTTAATTCCCTTAACAGGGATTTATTACAAACACTCCCAATCGTTTGGGAGTGTAATGCTAATTTACACATCTGGGTGTACTAAGTATGGTGGTCGGCCCAGGTATATCGCACGGGGCCCATTTCATAGGTTGCAGCCCACCACTTTACAGGAGACAGGCTCTAAACACTGTCACAACGCAGCTACACATTTTCCCATGTTAGGTGATGCATTGGGACGTGCCAATTGTCGAGTGTATGGGCTCGACACCACTACTCAAGGCATCAAAAGTTGTCAAATGGACGATTGTGGTCCAAAGTCATTCTGGTGGACACCTGGCACTCTCTCCAAGTTCCGAGGACTAACTAACCAAGAAGACGGGAGGACCACAAATGAGGTCTTCGGGGTGTGGCCTAACTAAAGACATTCACACCTGGAAATGGATCATAACGCCTTGGAAGGAGTTTACGCTCCGAGGAGCTCTAGGCAAGCTCCAGTGGACTTCATTAGCTCTCAAGGAGCCTAACTACTTTTCTAATGAATGCCACATGTCCAATGATGAAATCATGAACAACATTTGCCCCCTAAGTCTTCACTTTTCCTCGAACAGTGGAGATGCTCTTCGTGACATCACACTCCAAAAAGGTAACACCACGCATCGACTACCCATTGTTGGGCCCATCAATCGGTTCAATTAATGATGAGTCCATTCCATGTCTGAGATGTCCAATCCGTACCCGAAGTGTCCCTTCACCCTGTACCTGAGGCGTCCTTTTCCCATGCTAATGATCGCTATCCATGCCTTGATAATCGTGACCATTGGATCACGCTTGAGTGCCTACCTATAGGTGATCAACAGTCGGGGTGGAGTTGCTTCATCCCCAAGTCCTTCGAGCATAAAACGTGAGAAAATCCTCTCTTGTTCACTTTTATCATTTGAAATTTTTCAAAATTACTAGAGCTTTCCAAACTCTCTCAAAACACCTTAATGACTCCCAAAACCCAATCTTCACCAGTTCTTGCACTTCGACGACCTGGACGACTAGAGAGAATCTTTACACTTCTGGGTGAACAAGAAGAAATACTTCCGTGTTCGCACGTGGCACAAAACTTACAGGTGCTACATCTCAAGTAAGTGTGTTGTCTCCTTTTCGGTTTTGAGTTTTTGGGCTGAAAATAGTTTCATGTGTTAGGTACTAGTGATTTCTGGGATTTAGAGGTCATTTTGACCTCTATTTAGTCTTTTTGGGTCCATTTTGATGTTAAAAATGGTCCAAATGGACTACTTTAGGCATTCTTGTGATTTTTTTTGTACTTTTGGACATTCTACCTGAATCTAGAAATTTCCCAGATTCCGGCGAGGTTCATGAACTCTAGTGGTGTTCTCCAGCAACAACTATTTGGTTCCGAGGACACCCCAGTCCTTTAGAATTCCTATTCTCCTTCACTCCTCGAGCAATTGTCTTAGGGGTTCTCATTTTGGCCTATCTTTCTTCTGGACAAGAAGTTAACTGCTTGGTCTTGTTGTTTCAAATGTCTAAAGAGCTACACCACCTCCACTAGCAAGGATTCTATGACTTTAACCAAGTGATATTAGAGATGGCCTAGGAAGTACAACAACTTCCCGAGGAGAGGAGGTAGGCGGCCTCGGAGCAGAGTAGGGATCTCATGGTGAGGGAAGATCCTTAGAGGGCGGAGAGGCCCCTGCAAATACGAAGTAGACAACCTCGAAGTAGAGTAGCCCCACCAAGCTGAGACATCAGGGATCACTCAACAAAATACTTATCCACTACGGAGCAGGGGGTCGAGACATCTTGACACGCTTGTCTTGAGAGAATGAAAGGGCACACGAGAACATCCACAGCCTTGGGGCCTAGAGTGCGTCTCATGTTCAGGCAGGAGTGACCCTACCCCTACACTAGTACTATGTCGACTTCCTAAATTTTGTCAGCATAGCCTCTTTCTAGCTATCTCGAAATTGATATTGGGTGCTGGCTAGGTTATATTTTTTGTACATGAGGCAGATCTGGCCCGTCCTTTCTCCAGCCAAAATTCTATACATTTACAGCTTTTGGGCACTTCCTAAGAAAGGGAAGCGTTATGGGTACTATAGCTTAATGAAGTATACATAGATGGGCATTTCTTACAAGGCTCCATGCCATAACAGGAGCCATGTGCGGGACTACAAAGAACACTTCTTCTGGACAAGTGGCTTTCCCACATGGACCAAGCCAACTCTACTCCTGGATTTCTCCTGGGTTGGTAAGTGTTCTAATATTTAAACCCCTCGATTGGTTGTCCTCCATACATAGTTGGTTCTTAGGAATTTCATTTTGTAGGTCCATAGCACCACACATCGTTCGTCGTGGCCTATGACGACCGAATTCAAAAGATAAGGGGCCTTCCCAACATGGAGATGAATCCCAGCTTCCTCGTGACGGAGGAGAACTTACGTAGTACGACCTTCTTCTGGTGGACAAGCACTGGGCTCGGTGGACCACTCCCAGTTCAGGAACTCTAAGAAGTCCTTGGATAAGGCCAAGCACCACACAGAGTGCGTAGTTGGGCAGGCCCTCCTCCAATTCAACCAACGGATGTGGTAGGAGCGCATGGAGACTGTGCTCGACATCCAGGTCGTTATTTAGGCCCAGGAGGATCGAGAGCTTGAGGAGGAGCTCCAAGCGGGAATAGAATCCTTGTCTATGGACCAAGATAAATCTCCCATTATCGTATATCATGCTAAGCATATAGGAGATGGAGTCAGTCCCGAAAATGTGTGGGTCTCACCATCACTTCTCGAGTGTAGGCAGATCTCAGGAAGTCATTGGACTGCGGAGGAATTCCAAGACTAACAAGATCTAATCTACGTCTTCCTCTACCATCCGAAGAGAATGGTAAACTCATAGGGGTTTATGCCACTGGATGAGGTGACGTCTTGCACTTGAGGTGGTTTTTCCAGTACAAAACGAACACCACCCAGGAGATGGACAGACTCATGTGAGAGTTTTCCCATTCCATTCTTCATCCAAAAGAACCATCTAGTAGTGGGGCTCCCAAGGAGTTTTCGTGCACACTTAGAATATTTTGCAAGAATTTTTATTCTGTCTTTGTTTCTTTCCCTTCAGAGACTAACCATTTTTCGTCGCTTTGCAGGCCACATGGGTTTGTCCGACTCTATTTAGGCCAAATACCAGAGGATGTCGGGACCCTCTCAAATCCAAGTCCCAGCTGTAACATTCATGGTGCCTCAACCCTCGGTGGTTGTTCCTCCACCCCCCAAAGGTCCTTGCAACTTCAGCAACTGCTCCAATGTCCCCCCCCCCCCCCCCACCCGTGAGACTGGTGGCAACTGGAGAAGTCATAATCCTTTGTGGGGGGTCCCCGACCCATGATGAGGGGACTTCAAGGATGGGAAAAGACCTCCCATCCTCCAAGGTGCCTAGCAGTTCTCCAGCCATAACACCTCGCCTTGTTATCCTCCCGAAGCACTTCGAAGGGGAAGATCTGGAAAGGCACCAGCGAGTGGTTGAGTACTTCAATGTCCACTTGGAGGAGGGAAATGAGAACTTCAAAGTCCTTATAGAGTTCCTTCACAAGTACAGACCAAAGACTCCAATGCCAGCTCCCAACCGCGAAGAGTTGGAGCCTCTCTTCGCAGGGAGGCTTCGAGAAAGGACAACTCCGCTAATGATGAAGCTCCTTCAGAGATTGATGAGATCCCTCTGTGAGATGCCTTCTCAAATTTATGCCCATTGCAGAGGAGACAATGAGATATCCTTCCTCTCAACCTCTCACTACGCCATGTTGCGGGTAAGCATGATTCTAAATTTTCAAAACTTTTCTTTTTATAGCTTAGTGTTGTCTTGAAGTTAACTTTGTTTTGTTGTGTAGGTTGCGGCTCTCTCTCTCAAGGGCTTGGCGATGTCATCACGATGGTGTCCTTCGAGCTTAAAGAACTAAAGGAGGATTTTTTCTCACTGGAGGAGATTCAAGGCTTCAGAAGGCACTGGAGGACAAGAAGTCTCGTGCCTTCGATCTGGAGACCCGTCTGGCGATGGAGTAGTCGAGATTCCAAACAGTCGAGGACACTTCCTTGAGCTTAGTGGAGGAAGCCACGAGGCACTCCAAGGCTGCTGAGGAGGCTGTTCATAAGGTTATGGAGGACCTTAAGGTGCTATGGGAGGAGACCCATCTTGTTTGCGAGGAGGTGGCCAAGCATGCAGGGGAGGCGTCGCATCATGTTGAGGATGCCACCAAGGCCCGAGGGGACACTACCCGAGCTTGGGAGGAGGCTGCATAGGCAGTTTTGAGGGCTCATGCTGTTGCCACGAAGGCTGGGGGCTTGAAACTTCAAGTCCAGGCGCTGGAGAATGAGCTTGAAGTGCTGGTGGAGGACACACTCTATGTTTCCTGGCAAAGCAATAGGGAGATGGACATGTCCTTCACAGAATACCCCAACATGAGGATGATGTTCGAGGAGTGTCTTCTTGATAATGAGGCCGTAGCTGCTCAGGTTTGGGCTGCAACTAAGGTGGGTCGTGCTCCCGAGGTCGATCCTGTAATTGAGCTTGTCGTGGAGGGTCCCCATGGTGAGTAGGCCCTTGTGTGTGTGTGTTTTTTTTTCTTTTGTTTTTTAAATATACCTTTGTGTCATTGCATTATTTGGGGTACTAACAAGTTAATGCTCGAGCCCCCGAGTGCAGTTGTAAATATATTTACTTTACCAGATGGCTTTTTCTTGCACTATTTATCTACCTTCATTGCATTATCACTGAACACATTTTCAGTGTCTAGTAATTGTATAAAATTTGGTCTTAAAGTTTGTAAGGTTTTAATTTCAACTCAATGTTATCTGATTTCACGAGAATTTTAAACCTTATCTTGTCCACCACACGTGGGCTGGTCTTCGAGATTTAGGTCTTAATTTCCCTAGTCAATTCAACTAGGGACTTGCACTCAAGTCCTGGAAACTCGAGTCTTGTTGACTCACCTAGTATTTTGATGTTTTTAAGGACTCATTGTTGCTTCACGAGCTCATGATCCTTGGAAGTAACTTTAATTCGCTCTAAACTAGGAGCACTCGTCGTGGCCTTACATCCTCGAGTCCCAATAACTCGGACCTTAGAAGGTCAAATTTACTTAGGGTTTGAAGGCAAAGTGTTACTCCTTAGGCGTGTAGTCCTCGGGAGGTTGCACTAAGTCCTATTTGTTAGTCACGATTATAGTTTTTCCCCCAAGTACATATTACTCGGGTTTTGGAAGTCAAAAACTCATTGCTAGTCCTCGGGCTCTAAGTCCTTAGGACATGGGTCGAGTTCTCTGCCCATTTAGGCCAGGCCTTACAATAAGTCACGATTATATTCCCCCCCCCCCCCCCCCGAGTACAAACTACTCGGGTTTTGGAAATCGGAAAATCGTTGTTATTCCTCAGGCTCTAAGTCCTCGGGATATGGGTCGAGTTCTCTGCCCCTTTAGGCCAGGCCTTATGATCAAGTTTTTGGCAAGTTGAGGTTTGTGCTCGAGTACAGGTGACTCGGGGCTCCGATCACTCTTCGGTAGTCGAGAACTTGTTATTTCTCCTCGGGCGCATAATCTTAGGGAAATAACTCTAGTTCCCCCATAAGTTGGGTTTTTAGGGTTTTCCAATGCTAGGTTTCCCTAATTTTATAGGTTGTTTCGCGCTCGCAAGCCGGGACACTAGGCTTACTCCGCTCATGAGAAGCTTAGCTTCCTAGGTCATGCTCCGTGAGTGGTTACCCTGCGAGGTGACCCAGCTATGCTGTAACGCACCAATTTTTTTATTTTATTTTATTACTTTGTGTGCATTATTTTAAATTTAATTGTTAAGTGTTAGAAATTTACTTTTATTGTTTAAATTGTTTGGTAGAAATAATGTGAAATAAAATTGTTAATTGTTTTATTATGTGAGTTCTTAAGTTTTGGTTGTGTGCACAAATGTGCATGGTTGGTACCTAGCACTTGTGTATATGCATGTGCATGATTGCATGGTGAGCATGCAATAGTTTTTTTCCCATGCAATATTCTAGAGAAACTTTTATTTATTAAATTAGTTTTTTTATTTAATTAAGAAAGGGAAATAATGTGAGAAATGAAGAGGAAAGACTCTAGAAGGCTTGTGTTCACACAAGTGAGGAATGAGAAACAAATGGTAAGAAGAAAGTTGTCATTTTTTTAGTTCCCGTAGCCTTAGTAAAACAATCATAACTTGAGCTTTAGATGTCATATTTGGACAAACTTAGTATCGTTAGAAAAGCTAATTAAATTATCTACAACTTATGTGAAATGGCGTTTTCCCTAAAATCGAGTCTCAAGTGGCAGGACCCTAGAACTACGAAAATTAGACATTTCCTTATTAGTGTGGTGTGCCAAGGAAGGAAAGTTAGAAGTTAGTGTGCTGTCAATCTTCAAAGGGATTTGATTGGATGAGTAAAATTATTATTTGATTTATTTTTTATTTATTGGTTATAGGAAATAAAAGATTAATTGAAATTAGGATGTCTTTTCTTTATATTTGAAAACCTAGTATACTAGTATAAATAGAACCTTAGAACCCTAGAGAGCATTTTTGCTGGTCTTTTCTCTATACCAAAGTCGTCCACTTAGAGAGAGGAGAGGGAGAGATCTCGTGGAAGAGAGAAAGAAAGAAAGAAAGAGGAAGAGGAAGAGGTAGTTAGTGATTTCGAAATCCCTAAGGGTGAGTATTGGTTCTTAGTGTTGATTTCATTATTCTTCTTCTTCCATTGATTCTAAGATTGTATTTTTTTTTTCTTTTTCTTCTTCTCTTTTCTTGACGTGGGTTTCGAAAACCTAGGATTTTTCAAGAGGGTGACTATTTTTTTGGGTATTTGATTTCTTGCAAGAGAGTTATTGGAATCTCTAACCCTTGTCCTTGATCTATTGTTGTTTTTAGGTTTTGATCATTTTTGTGGTTTTGTAACATTTTTTGTTGATTTATTTGTTCAGGTTGTTTATTGTTGTGATGAGAGTCTTCGGCATTCTTTTAATGTTGGCATTTTTATTTTCTCTAGAAACATGTTTGAGTGTGTTTTATGTGGGGTTGAAGAAAAAAAATGGAAAATTGATGCATGAGGGTTTGGCCAAGCATGTGTGGTGGTCTTATTATTTTTCTTTTATGTTGCTACGTTGATAACATGTATTGGTTAGATAAATTGGATGAAGTCAAATTGGGTCATTGTGGTTTTAAAGGAATGATGATGTCTTATGATAAAGTTGCAAAATTGAATGCTAGATATATGGCAGAGTTTCGGCCTAGGGTTCTTTGTAGCATGTTTTATTTTCCTTTTTGTTGTCACTTGTGATCTTAGAAATACGCTAGGTTATCCAAGACTTGAAATGGGTATAAAGTTTCTTTAAAAATGTTAGTTTGGTTTGTATGTAAAAGGTTTAGATTTTTTATGCTTGATTAGAATTGCTTTCTTGGAGTACATGAAAAGGTAGAAATATGCTAAGCTATGATTTAAACATGATTAAAGGTGTATTTTTAAATAAATGTGTTTGTTTTAATTTTCTTATTTTTATTGTGATTATTTGTAAATCCTATAATTGGCATTTTTATAGAAATATATTTTTTCTTAAAAGAGAAATTGGTTGATTTAATTGTTTCCTTTTATTATAATTTTCGGAAATATTTGTTTTCCTTTTATTATAATTTTCGAAAATAGATGTTTTCCTTTATTATATTTTTCGGACTTGTTTGGAAATATTTGGTTTCCTTTATTCCAATTTTCGGAAACCCTCTTTCCTTTGGTGTGCTTTTTGGTCAATAATATGCTTCCTTATTTAGCATATATTGTCTCATTTTGTTTATAAAGGAAACAAAGTTTATTGCAAATATTCGGTACTTACCCAAAGTTATTTTTGGATTATTTGCTGATATATTTTCGTGCAGCTCAAGGATTGAAATCAGGAAACTGTTCTTAATGTCATTAATTATTGTTTCCTTTTTGAGCTTGTTTTGATTCGACACAGGTCTGAGCTGTCCCCACCGATATCGCATCTGTCGGATCAGGATCTTCTAAATAAGGCAACTCTTCGACAATCAAGAATAACTTCTGTGATTCTTGCCTTTATTAGAAGAATTCTTTCTCTGCCTTTGTGAGCATGAAAAAGACTCTATAAATAGGGCTCTAAAGGCAGTGAGAAAAGTGAACTCTTTGGTGCATTATTCGTGTTTTCAAGATCATAAGTATTCACGTGATCTTGTAGTAATATGTGTGTTTAGTTTTTAGTGGTGAGTTTATACAATGTTCATGAGTGAATACACATTGTAATTTGAACACAACGTTTATAGTTTTCGGGAGAAGATTTTTACAAGCCTTGCGTCGGGAGGATGCAAGCACTCGCTGGCCATTGAAGGGAGTTCAAATGGTTGAGCGTTTCAATCAAAGATCAGATTAGTGAAGAGAAGTACAACAAGTTGCGGCAAATCTCAAGAGGGAGTCTTGTTTTGTTTAAGTCAATGTTTTTGTACTTGTGATTCTTTATTAATTGGTTTTATTCTCTGGGCGTGGCCCCAAGGAGTAGGTTATCCGAAAGGGTTTCTGAACCTTGTAAATATTCGTTGTGTTCTTTATTGCTTTGCACTGTCTTTTTATTGTGTTCAGTTTCTGTCGTGACAAGTTTGGTTTCTGCCAGACAGTACTGTAATCTGTGTAAACAGTTAATTACTATTCCGCACTTTAATTAATTTACTTGGTTTAATTAATTTGGTAATTACTAAAAACGAAATTTCATTATTAATCAATGATTTTTAAAAAAATGTACAAGTTATGTCTCAAAAAAAGTATATTCTAGAACCTATGTAAACAAGAGATATTTTTTTTCACATTTTAATGGGACTTTTATCTAAGTAAACACATGCATTTTTTTTTTATATATTTTGTGAAAGAAAATATGTTTTTGTCCAATTATGCGATTTTAAACAACTAAAATGCTTTCTGGAATTTTTAATTTATCGAAAGAAAATGTCTTTTAAATAAAATATGTAAAACATATGCTCAACTATATTTAGCCTTAGACTTTATGAATAAAAAAATATGATTTTACATACTTTAAAATATGAAATATTTTAATTAAAATAGTGCAATTTTTATCTGTAAGATATTTAACTAAATGACATTATTTTATGAGACTACGTATTTTTATTTGAGTAAAAAGATGGTATAAAAGAAAATTTTTCCAACTTAATTAAAAATTATGGTAATTATGATAATGTGGTAACCTTGAGATATTTCTAATTTAACATAGTCAAATATGTAATTATTTTATCTAACCATTTGGTAAAGGGAGTGAGTACCAACAGTTGTTTTATCTTAAATAATTATGTTAAATTATTCACTAATAATTAATTTTGGATTAATTAATTATTTTTGTGAGAAAAGAAATAGAAAAAAAATGGTTACTATACTTTTTGTTTTATCTTATTTTAAATGGTAAATGAGATTAATACTTGGTAAATGACAACTAAAATGAAAGAATTCTTTTAGTTATATTTTGAGTACGATTTTAGTATAGCCTTGCAGTATAAATCAAGTTGGTAAAATATTTATGTTTTATGAAATCTTATGCGATATCTAAGAATTAAAGGGACTAAAATCTACCAACTTCTACACACGTTTTAAAGACTTCCCCACGTATACATGTCACATGCAAGTTTAGTTTGATGTTCAAAATATGTTTTTTTAGTTAAGTGAACATTTATTGTTTGGCATTCATTGAGATTGTGATAGTAAGTTTGAGAATTATTCTTATATGATTTTATGTATGATTTTGTGAGGTTACCTATGCCACTTGTGCATGACCCATGCACACGTGGGGTATGATTTTCCGGCATGCGTAGTCTTACTTGATATTGAGACGAATGTTTGGGTTGTGATTTTAGGCTCATAGTGAAGCATCCCGCTAATTAAATTGCTTGGACTTGAGGTAAGGAAGTTAGCTAGAATTTCTATGAATTATGTTATGAAAGGTATAAGTTATTATGTAATGAGATGAATGTGCTATTATATTATGAGATGAATGAACTATTATCTTATGAGATGATTGAGTTATTATGTTATGAGATAAGTTGCTTGTATATATGCTTATATGTTGTATGAAAATTAGTAGATTGTTAGCATGCTGAACGAGACAGAACAAAAGAGTTACTAAGATATGACATAACTCGTAGGGCGGATACGCCGAGGTTATTCGAGGACCAGAGTTCTTGTTTAACTCATAGAAAAGGATTTACTGGTTTATGCTTTACTGGTTACCACATTGAACTGTATAATGTGACATGGACAATAGGGGTGTCATGGTCACATGATGTATGATTATGCTTATGCTTTATATAATCTTATGTTTATGATTATGACTTATGTTATTACGGTTATGTTTTCACATGATGTGACATGGACAATAGGGGTGCCATTATCATATGTTGTGTGGTTATGCTTATGTTTCATATAATCTTATGTTCATGATTATGATTATTGTTGGAAAAACAATCAGAGTGCGCAACGAAATGGGGCGTGGTGGGCCTAGTGTATATAACACAAAAAAAAAACTCCATTTCTCATATAAACAATTTATACATTCAAGAAAATATCCAGCCAGAAACATTAATATATATAAATATACACATATTTATATATATCATATACACATATACACAAATATTTAAGAATAAAAGTATTTACCTCTTGAAGCTTATTAAGTGTCCTTGAGTCTTTTCGTCTATATATATATCGATCTTCCTATCCAACGCTTTGAGTACTCAAACCATGATCTTCTGGAGTGTTCTCTACACCTCAAGATGTGTGTGGGCACATAGAGAACATGCGTTTGTAAATTAGGAATCACAAGTATATCTCAACATATAATAACTTGGATTATGGCTCGAGAAATAATAGAATAAAAGAAGAAGACAATCTTTGTCTGAAAAATTCTGAAACTTTTCTAAATTCTTACTGACATGTGTATGTATCATATATTTTTTTCTTGTTATTCTATAACATATATATAGAGAGATTATGTATTACATTATTATTCCTAATAATAATAATAATAATAATAATAATATCATAATGATAATAAGAATTCATTTAGGTAAATATCTAACTTACCAAATTTAAAAATATATATTTTCAAATTATTCATTAATTAAATCAATAAAATAAAAACAACACAGATACATTATCTATGTACTACTGCACGCATGGCACAGTCCCTAGACTGTGTCATGTGTGAATAGCAGCATTCTATTTTTTAGGGATATTGTATTTTTCTTTTATTTATTTATTTAATTAATTAATTAAAATCAATCATTCCACAAAATATGGTATTATCTTTTTTTTAAAAAAAAAGATTATAACCATATTTCAAATTTTAAATTCAAAATTCAAATTGATGATCATCATTATCATCATCTTTTAAAATTCAATAAATAAAAACAAAACTATTTTTTGACTTACTAATTTTATTTTCTCCCACTCAAATAAAATAATTAATTTCAAAATTTTATTTATTTATTTATATATATGAATTTTGAAATTATATATTTAAATTAATAATTAATTCTAAATTAATTATTCAATCTCAATTATCATATAATTGTATACTTGACCTGAAAAATAAAATTATTTTCAAATATCTAAATTACAATTTTACCCTTGTATCGAATCTTACCTTGATATGGTGTTGATAGAGCCACCCTAGGGACCTATGGACCTATAATATCAAGCTCCAATAAATATTAGATTTTTCATCAAAGCTCTTTGATTCAATAAACATATTTATTAATCTCATGATTACTCCACTATAAATATGAGATTGAAATCTTGATAATTATAGACATATATTTACAGAGTACTTTATTAAAGAATAAAGTATCCATTGATATAATCATTACATATAATGTTAATCATCTATTAATGTTTCATAATTAAAAGGGAATAAAATTATCGTTTTACCCATTTTACTATATCTTTTTCCTAGTGTACCATTGACTTACTAGTGAAGGTTGTGTCACAACAAGTTTGCAACGTGAGCGCTCATCACCTTTTCAGTTCAAAAAGTCAACCCAATAGGGAACCATTATTCAATCTATAAGAAGGTATAGATTCCATATCTGTTAAACTATGTCCTCAGCCATATATATCATTGAGTCCCCAAAACAATTATTCTTAGCCCGATCATTCTGACAAACCTTAACGCATGAATCAAAGGATCATATGATATATATAGGAGTTCATAGTAACCTCAGGATTAAGATCATCGTGTATATGATCATCGTTTGATGTGTTAGATTAATACTACGAAACGGTGTTTAAACAAGTATTATCAAATCACATCTGGTCCAATTCTATATATCACTATATATAAAGTACTTTCACTAAAGTGTCCTACTACACTAATGACCCAGATCTATGTCACTTGTATTCATAATACTAACAAACCGTACTAGCAGTAATTAATCTAAAGATTCCATAACTTTATTTTACTACGAATTGTTTCAAGTTTATTATCTTAATCTCGATCTTCTCATACCAATGTGAGATTAAGACCACATAGATAAACTTTGGAATTTTCTGATATTTACTTGATATTATCAACATAATATCGGACATAGTCTATATATATAATAATTCAATTCAATTATTTATTTCATTTAAAATATTTGTCAACTACAATTGCTTTAAGGGCATTATTCCCAAAATTTATGACTTATGTTATTATGGTTATGTTTTCGTATGCCTTATGTTGATGATGATTATTATAAGGAAAATATGTTAATGATTTATGAGATATGTCATTTATGCTATTATGTTGTGTTTTCTTTTCTTGTTTGTACTTCCTTACTGAGCTTTTTAGCTCACCCCCTTACTTTTCCTGTTTCAGGTAGGCAATAGGGTTTCTTCTTGGCATGCACTGTGATGTGGGGAGTTCCAACGTCTAAGCATGTATGTCGCGGGCCTCCATGAGCAATTAAACGATCTTGACACATCGAAGAATGTTTATGGACTTTTATGTTATGGTTTAGTTTTTATTATGCTGCATTGGGACTTTATATTTTATTTTCAAAATTGCGTAAAGACGTTATATTTTCATTTTAAACTATTGGGCCCACTAAATTTTTTTTTTCCAATAATAGTATTTTTCTAAAAAATGTGAACTGAGTGATGTTATTCCAAAGACAGTAGAATAGGGCTTTGTGACATATGCCCCCAAGTGATCAAAGACTAGTCTCCGTTCACTTGTCCAGGCCAGCGAGTGGGTGCTCCTCGAATAGTAAAGTTAACATTGAAATTAAACAATTGAAAGAACTACAAGAAAATTTTCTAAATTTCGACTACCATGTTTTACATACACTATTTCCATTAATTATGCTCGGAGGCTACAAAATGATTACAAAATTTAGAAAATACATTGCTCATACAACTGATAATACCAGCGAAGATGCTTGACATTTCAAGCTTGGGGCACTAACTCCCCATTCAGTCGGACCAGTTTGTATGTCCCTAGACACACGATGCTATCGACTTGGTATGGGCCTTCCTAGTTAAGGCCCAACACTCCAGCACCAAGGTCTCGGATGGCTAAGAAAACTCTTCGCATTACTAGGTCTTCGACACCAAACTTCCTATCCTTCACTTTGTAGTTGAAATATTAGGCCACCTTTTGTTGGTAGGATGCTACAAGTAGCTGTGAAGACTCTCGGAACTCCTCCACAAGGTCTAGAGATTCTCAGAGTAACGTATGGTTTGTGGTCGGATCATATGTGGCTCGTCGATGCATGGAGATTGCTGCCTCAACTGAGAGCATGGCTTCATAATCGTAGGTTATGGAGAATGGAAAAAGGCCAGTAAAGATCCTATAGCAGTGGTGCGGTAACTCCACAATGTCATAGGAAACTCCTCGGGCTAGGCGCCTTTTTGGCTGCTCAAGCCTCTTCTTCAAAGTGGATTTAAGCGTCTTGTTGACCACTTCAACTTGCATGTTTGCCTGCAGATGGGCTACGAAGGGGAAACTCTTCCTAACTCCGTGCCTTTGACAAAATTTTGTGAACAGCTCACTGTCAAATTGCAGGTTGTTGTCGGAGATAATCTTCCTTTAGAGCTCGTAGCAGCAAACGCTATTTTTGATGACAAAGATCAGTGCCTTCTTGGATGTGATTTTAGTGAGAGGTACGGCCTCGACCCACTTCGTGAGCAAGGACCCAATAAGGTTAATTCCCTAGACTGCGAAGGGTCAGGGACTTGTCTTCTGCGTGAGCTCATTCGGAGGTATGTTGGTGTAGCGTTGACACTTGTCACATCACTATTCATTGTAGGCCAAAAGTACCCTTGTCTTAGGATTTTCTTGGCAAGACTCTGCCTCCCAACGTGTTCCCCGCAAAATCCCTCACGCACTTCTCGGAGGATAAGGCTTGCCTCTTGCTTGGACACACACCGAAGAAGGGGCAGCAAATATCCTCGCCTGTACAACTTACTGTCCATGATCACATACAAAGACACCAAATAAAGCAGCTTCCAAGCTGCTATTTTTTTTCTTGTGGTAACTCTTCGGAGACAAGGTATGTCACAATAGGCCTCATCCAACTATCCTGGGGCTTGACCGCCTTTACCTCCACGGGAGCTAAGATGCTTGGAGCACCCAAATAGTCTATTGAGACCACATAGATCAACTCAGCATCCTTAGTGGTAGCAAGCGTTGCTAGGGCATCAGCATTCGAATTATGTTCCCTTGGCACCTGCCGGATGGTAAATTTCTTGAAGTTGTCCAGCATTTCCTGGGTCTTAGCTAGACAGGCATCCATCTTTGTCTTCTGAATCAGGTACGCTTCGAGGACCTGATTCACCACTAGTTGAGAATCACTAAAAATTTTGAGGCCTTCATCTTTAAGTTCTAGGGCTACTCGGAGTCCGGCAATGAGTGCCTCATACTCAAATTTGTTGTTTAAGGCGTTGAATCCAAACCTCAAAGCACTGTGAACCCTGTGCCCTTCAGGGGATAGCAAGATAAGGCCTGCTCCAGCTCCATTCTTGTTGGAGGACCCATCTACATAAAACTTCTATGTGGGCTCAACTATTGGGGCCTCCTTGGGTCGCTCGTGTGTTCCCATGCACAAGGCAATAAAATTCGCTAGTTCCTGTTCCTTGATGGCAGTCCTTGGGTGGTAAGTGATGTTAAACTGGCTCAGTTCGACCGCCCACTTGAGGAGTCTCCCAGAGGACTCCAGTTTCTGGAGGACTTTCTACAAGGGTTGGTTGGTGAGGACCCTGATGGGATGCGCCTGGAAGTAGGGCCTTAGCTTTCAATAAGCTACTATCAAGAAGAATATCAACTTTTCCATGAGTAGATATCTGGACTCCGCTCCAAGGAGTCTTTTACTCACGTAGTAGACGAGATGTTGGACCAGGCCTTTTCCACGGACCATGGCAGCACTAATGACATTCTTAGAGACAACCATGTTGTAACGCCCCACGTCACTATGGCTGCTTCCTGGAATGACGATTGGCCTTACAAACCAACACAAGTCTTTCCAGTGTGCTTTATCCTCACTCGCACGCTTTCTGGGAAAACTTCCCAGGAGGTCACCCATCTTGAGATTACTCTAGGTCAAGCACGCTTAACTTTGGTTCTCAAGTAATGTGTAACGCCCTGGTTACCCCAAAACAGTTACGGTGAACGGTGAACCGGAAATTTGACCCGCTACCCGAGTCCTTTGGTTAAAAACGTGCATCTAAGTGTTATTAACAAGCTAAGGTGGAAAAAAAACAATAAAAAGGAAAGGATATATTTTATTAAATACATAAAACTGTTCATGGGCCCATCAAAATATTTACAAGTTATTTACAACTCAAAATGGTCACTACTGTTTCAAATTTACAAACCCGCTGTAACACCCCAACTTGCTAATAAGGTTTAGGACCTTGATTAGCGTGCCTGGAGAGCAATAAGTGAATTAATATGATAATATATGAATTTGAATGAATATGTGATTAGAATGCATGTTTAGGTGGTATAAATATGCATGTGGACCCCGTTTGTATGTTAGGGGTAAATTGGTAATCTTAGCCTGCTGAGGGCATAAATGTGTTAATGGTATTATGTGATTTGTACCACGTGAGTGTGGTGTTATTAATGTGATGCACGTGCCGAGACGGTCCTAGAGAGCTAGTTAACTCAAAAGTCACAACGGGATTTCATACCCGGCTCGGGAGGAGCCTAGGGGTATCTTGGGGAATTTCGTAAGTTGAGTTGAGAATTTGTGGTTAATGGTTATTGATGATTGAGTAACCTGAGTAACCATTAGTAACTGCTGAGAGTAACAAGTTTAGATGGAAAAATGGTAGAATTGTAATATAGGTGAAAGGATAAGAGTGCCCTTGAGGTTTAGTTAAGAGAGGATAATTATGGGAGGATAGAATAGTAATTTGGCAGGGATTTAGATCATATCAGCTGAGGGAAAAGGATCATTTACGTTATTTCACTTGGGCATGTTCTATTTATGCTGAAAATTGGGAGAAACCTAGAGGAAAAGAGAAGAAAAGGAAGAAAGTTGAGTTTGAAACCTAGGAGGAGGAATCAAGGTGGGTTGAAGTAATTAAAGCCAAGCAGGGATCAAGATTTGGTCAGAGGTAAGTTTCATCTCTGAAATTTCTGTGTTTAGTAAGTTTCTATAGAATTTAGGTTGAAATTGAAAGATGATTTGTGGCTGGTTTGCTTGGGAATTCAGCTTGTGAAACTAGAAGGCTTAGTTTGGAGCTGGAAGCAAGGGAGCTTAGGGTTGGATTCTCCATTTATGGTAAGGATTTCATGCAATTATAAGGTTTGTTACTGTTGTGGTTTAAGGAATTTGAAGTATGGTTTAGGTTTGGGTCTAAGTTTCTAACTTTCTGGTTTGAACTATTGAGGCATGAAACCAAAGTGTGATTTATGGGAGTGATTGTGTAATTGAGCTGGTTTATGGTGTTTATAGGTTGTTAAATGGTTTATTTGGGGTTTTAAATTGATTTTGGGGCTTAGGTATGTGTTTGGGTTGAATTGGGAGTGTTTTGGCTCGGGGAAAATGCAGGGGAAAACCCAGATTTCTGGGTTCGCGAAGGAGCGTCGCGGCCCTGTTCTTTGGCGCTGCAGCGCGAGGCTGCTTCAGAGCTGGGGAATGCTCTCTGACTTGCTGGGCACCGCGGCCCTCTAGGGCAGCGCCGCGGTGCTAAGCTATTTTCAGAACAAGGAATTTTGCAATTTTGAGCTTTTGCTCCGGGGGTTCGGGGGATGTTTCCGATGTATTGTTTTAGGAATTTGGGGATTCCGAGAGTATGGGATTGGTCCCGGGAAGCGGTTTTGGATTGGTTAGTATTAAAGGATGTTTTATATGTGCTGTGACTAGGTCTTCGGAGAGGCTCGGGTTAGAGGACCGTGCTCGCGGCCTTGGTGCATCGGAAAGCTCGGGATACAGGTAAGAAAACTGTAGCACCCGCAGAGCAGGGCTTGGGCCCATAGTATTGTTGCAGGGCGTGGCCCCAGAGTGTATCATTGCTAGGATGTAGCTTTAAATGAATGATTATATATTTGATTGCTATTTGAGAATGGTAAATGTGGTAATAGCAGAGTGAACGGCAAAGGGGCCGGGAACGGCAAAGGGCCGAGAACGGCAGCGGGGCCGGGAATACCACCTAGCACATGGAGTGCTTTGGTTAGGGTGAGACCCCAATGGATACATGGGATATCCTTATGGTGTAGACCGAGATCCCAGGCTTTGGTAACGCTTCTGGGACGGCATGGCCGTATATGTATTTAAATCTTATGGACTGTCTGATAGATATGAGTTATCTGCTATGGTGATTGTATGATATGTATATATTGTGTACTGTATGAGTTTTCTTGCTGGGCTTCGGCTCACGGGTGCTCTGTGTTGCAGGTAAGGGCAAAGAGAAAGTCAACCAGCCATGAGTACGGAGAGCGTGGGGGCGGCGCGTACATGTTTGGCCTACCCGACTACTTTGGTTGGGGGTATTTTCGAGAAATGGCTGTACAAACCCTAGTTTTGATGGTTAATTACTTATAAACTTGTTTTGAGTTGTAAATATTTTACTAACCTCGGTTTGGGATCCCGAATGTTAAACTCTTGAACCTTTTAATGAAATAGAGTACTTTTTAATGATTACAGCCTTGTCCCTTTGTCTAACCACACTTTTGTTCTAAAATCCTCGCTGAGCGAGTTAAATGCACATTTTAAACTCACTTAGTAATGGCTCTAAGGCAGTAGGGCGTTACACCCGCCGACCTAAGCGGCAAAATAGGGTAAACCCCTAGTTCCTCTGAGAACTCCTTGGCCGTGGTGGTCAAGCAGCCGCATATGTACACATCACCACCTAAGCTCTCCACTCAAGGCTGGGTGAGCTTTTCTTTCCCTTTACCTGCACCACATAGCACCCATGAGCCAAGGCCCAACAAGAAAACACAGTATTGCATATAAACATTATCAACTGATTATCATTATAATCACACAGAGCTTATAACTCTTAAACAAATGAGTGAATGTCACTTGAGGTTCTGGTAAACCATAATGAGTGACTGACAAGCAAGTCACTAATTTAAACAGATGAGTGACTGCTGGGTAAGTCACTAGCTTAAACAGTTTAGTGATTGCTGGGTAAGTCACTAGCTTAACAGATGAGAGACTAATGGGTAAGTCTCTAACTTAACAGATGAGTGACTGATGGGTAAGTCACACAAGCGCTTTTAGTTTTCATCGAACTTGAGGTCAGTCCGGCATTAACGCTCTTCTAAGTCATTTAATGTAGATGTCAATTAGATCTAATCTTTATTGGCTTGTGTTGAATACGCTAAGGCCACCCTGACTTATAAGTCAGCGCTGTGTGACCAGTGCCCAGTACCACTGTCGAACTTGACTAATAAGTCCCAGCTTCACAGTTGATATTGACACCTTTTCCAAATCTGACTAATTAGTCAGTACCATGCACAAGTGAGCAAGATTTGCTAGGCATTCAATAATCAATTCATGTCCACATTTACACAATCAACATGCCTCAAGAATAACCATGCATGTCACATATGGGGTGCAGTTTTCTTACCTCTGATTCGAGCGAGAATGAATAAAAGAACGACCCTTGAGAACGATTTGACTTTTAGCCCTTTAGCGGTCACCTAGTCCTAACCAAATATGGGACACCATCAATAAAATGAATATCAAAGGTTCCCAAACCAAGATCTAGCCTCCGGGACATCAATCCCCACTAATCCGGGTAGTAGGAACGATCCCGAGGCCTAAAACCATGTTCCCGGGGCCAAAACACTCAAACGGGCTCAACCCTGCTCAAGGGCTGCGGCCCTAACACCTTGGGCCATGGCCCCCAACCACTCTAGTAGCAAGGGCCACGGCACCTAGCAAAGGTAAAATTGCTCCACCTGCTTCTTCGAGCTAGGGTCGCGGCCCCCAACCCAGAGCCATTCCCAAACACGTTTTCCTTCATCCCAAACCTCCCAAAAACATACCTAAACACTTCAAAATCATCAAATCAAAGTTCCCAAGCTTCCCAATGATCCAAAACCATCAAATCCCAAGGCTCAAACGAACCAAAAACTCAATGGTTCACAAAATCCAATTCTAAGCTTAGAAACTCTAAAAACTCAAAACTTAAAACTTAGATTACCTTTGATTGGGTTGTTTCTCATCAAATCATTTGGTCAAAAAGCTTCTAATATTTCCTAGGATCGCTATGCCTCAATCCTCGCCTGATTCCGACTCCTAGAACTCGAGATTTCTTCAAAAATGCTCCAAACGGTAAAAATGAACTAACGGGAAAGAACGAGAGGTTTTCTACATACGTTCTATCTGACAAGCTACTTCAAGCTTAAGTAACCTCAAATAAAACCTAGTGCTCGGGGTCCCAAAAAACACCCCCGGGGACATTATAGTCAAAACTTCAAGAATTTCCTCCTGATCTCAATAACTCCCAATTTATCATCAAATAACTTTCTCATAACTCAATATCCCATTAAAAGACCCCTGTTATGACAAAACCGCTAATTCATAATATAAGACCGTCTCATGCCGAATAGCTCGAATATGTCTCCATAATAATAGGATCTCATTCATAAATCACAATATGCACCCAAATTCACAAATATGCCCTTAACGGGCCAAATTATCAAAACATCATAATATTCAAATGTGGACCCACATGCATGCGTATAACATCATATTATAATATAATTCACATAAACATGCATATATTCATTTAATGGCATAATTAAACAGTTACGGCCCTCCTGACCTACTAATCCAGCCATTAAACCGCATTAGGGATTTCGGGGCATTACATAATGGGCCACCAAAAAGAAGATGCATCTTGTTGGCATAGGTAGTACCCATCAATCCATTTAAGCCCTCTTTAACTGTGTAGTCCCATACCTACACATTCTTAGAATCATCACAGTTGACCTTCCTAGGAGGTGTGGGATTGCACAGCTTTACCCAATCTTTCCCCTTACGAATCATGGGATACTGACTATCACACATGTAGAGAAGTAGGGGCTCTCCATCTACGAGCTTAGAAAAAATTGGAGGGTTAGCCATGTGTGCCTTTAGCTGCTTGAATTCCTGCTCACATTCTTCCGTCCACTCAAATCTTTGACCTCCGATGAGGGTGTTGAAGACAGGGATGCACTTATCAGTCATCTTCGAGACAAAACAGCCCAGGGTTGCTATCCTTCCCATTAGGCTTTGCATGTCCTTATGCTTCATGGGGGATGGCATTTCTATCAGGCTCTGATCTTCTTGGGGTTTTCCTCCATTCCTCGGGCACTCACTATGAAGCCTAGGAAATTCCCAAAGGCAACTCCAAAAGTGCACTTCTGGGGATTTAACTTCATCCTAAACCTGCGGAGGACCGAGAATACTTCCGCCAGATCTTTCACGCGGTTGGGGGTTGTTCTAGACTTAACCAGCATGTCTTCCATGTAAACCTCCATGTTCCTACCAAGCTGGTTTTTGAACATCTGGTTCACTAATCTTTGATACATGGCAACACCATTATTGAGACCAAAGGGCATCATTTTATAGCAATAAACACCTTTGTTTGTCCGAAAGCTAGTGTGTTTTTGTTCGGCGGCATGCATGGAAATCTGGTTGTACCGCGAGTACGTGTCCATAAAGGATAAGAGCTCATTCCTAGAGGTGGCGTCGACCATCTAATCAATCTTAGGCAAAGGGAAACAATCTTTTGAGCAGGCATTGTTAATGTCAGATAATTCTATGCAAGTCCTCCAGATGCCATTAGGTTTCAATTCCAACATTGGGTTTGACAACCACTTCGAGTGCTGGGCTTCTCGGAGAAAACCATTCACGAGAAGCTTATTGACTTCCGCCTTCAAGGCCTCTGCCCTGGTTGGGTCGATGTTCCTCCTCTTCTATTGCTCCGGGGAAAAATTTGGATCTACATTCAAGGCGTGGCATATGATGTTTGGGTCAATGCCCGTCATGTCAAAGCGATACCAGGCGAAGACATCCTGGTTATTCTTGAGATAAACCACCAAGGCCTCTCGGACTTCCACCTTAATATTTTTCATGACCTTGGAGGCGTCAAGAGTGACCTCCATGGCCTCCTCCATGGGCTCAATAGCCTTTTCTTCCTGAACTTTGGGGTCCAGCTGATTGGACTCCCTTTCCTCCTGAATGGCCTAGACCTCTATATCCTCGGGAGGAGGCTGCTCAGGGGCTGCCGACTTATTCACCATTACTGGATGTTTGAGGGGCACATTGTAGTACTGGCAGACCTCCTTTTGGTCTCCACAGACTGTGCCTATTCCCACCTCAGTGGGGAACTTCACGCACAAGTGGCGTAATGAGGGGATGTCTCCAAACTCCACCAGGATTGGATGTCCCAGAATGGCATTGTAAGCAGAGTAGCAGTCTACGACCACAAATGTGCAGTACTTAAAGGCCTAGCAAGGCACTTCTCCAAGTGTCACTAGCAGCTTGATTTGCCCCATTAGAATGAGACCTCCCCTAAGAACCCATAAAGAGTGGAGGTGCAATGGGATAGGTCACTAGTAGTCAGCCAAATCTTCTTAAAGGTTTACTTGAATAAGATGTTCACAGAACTCCTGTTATACACCAGGATCCCGTTGGTAATTGTTTTACCATTTGCACAAAGAAAAACACGGGGCGGTGGGCCCAGAGATTTAAAAAAAAATTATTTAAACAATCTTTAAATAACGAATCCATTAATATGCAAATCATTAATCAAAGAGAAAGAAAAAGATAAGGATTTACCAGTTGCAGAACAATCAAGAATCCTGCTATCTTTTAGTAACTCCCACGAACAGCCAATCCAAAGCAGTCGTTTGAGTACTCAAACCAAGATCTTCCAAGATATATCTCTACAACTCAAGACGTGTATGGGCCCGTAGAGCAATGGTGGAAGAATTTATGATTCCCAAGATTTACTCAACAAAGCACCCATGAGTCGAGGCTCGGCAAGAAAACATAAACATGCTCATAAGCAGTTAATAACATATTACAGAATCATAATAAGCATGCCTAGCAGTAATAACCCTACTCGTGCATGCATTCTATTCATATAAGTGACTACAGTGTCACACTGGGGCCCATTGCCCTAAATACGTGACCATAGAGTCATCCTGGGGCCGCTGCCCTAAATAAATTACTAATAAATCATACCAGGACCTGTTGCCCTAGGATATGGGACTATAGAATCACCCTGGGGCCCACTGCCTTATCCTCTGAATAACCAGCCTTAGAGTTGGCCCAGCGTACCTAGCGCTTTAATTTTCCAACGGCGATAGGGTCAGTCAAGCATATACCATGGTCTTGATTAGGCCTAACCATATCGGCCTGTGCTCCGCGCGCTATTTCCGTCCTTGAATTATGAGTCGATGCTTTTGACCAACGCTCAACGCTCTATTGCCGCCCTTGAATTATAAGTCAATGCTTTCGACCAGCTCTCAGTGCATTATTGTCATCCTTAACTTATAAGTCAATTCTTTCGACCAACACTTAGCCTGATATTGTCGCCCTTGACTTATAAGTCGAGCCTTTTCAATAAGATAGTTCATACAAGCATACGTCATTTAACAATTATCCAGATACAGAGCATTCAACCATGCTTAATCAAACAATCACAGGCATAATAATCATAATCATACTCACTCACATGGACTCGAGCCCTAATCATATCCATGTTTAACAACCGGGCCAAGCCTTAATCACATATATCACATATTGGGTGCAATTTTCTTACCTCTGGTCCAAGCACAAGTTAATTAACAATGACCCCTGAGCACGATTCCGTTATGAGCTCTAGCAGAACCCTAGTCACAACCATAATAAGTGATATCCATCAATATCAAATAAATAAATAAATACTTCCGGCCCGAACCCTAGTCTCCAGGACCTCGAATTCCACTAAACTAGGTAGTATAATCCTTCCTGAGCCTTTAGGTTTGAGTTCCCGCCACCCAAAACCAACTTTGGCCAATAACCCCAATTTGAGTTGCAGCGCCCCTCATTAAGCATCATAGCTCTCCACAAGTCAGAGAGCCTATACCCCAAAATCACTAAACATGCGTCGCGGCGCAACCTGCATGGTGCCAAGGTGGTTTGAGGCACCTGCCCTGTTCTCTGAGTTCATCAGGGTCACAGCGCCCCAAGAACAGGGTGGCAGCGTGACCTTGCGAACTTAGAAAACCAGCGATTTTCTCCGAACCAAAACCTTATAAATTCACCACATCTCCAAACCAAAACCAAAACTATACCCCACAAGAATTTCTAGACATCATAAACAACTTATAAACTCAAACAACCAAGCCAAAAAATCACTCTCAAGTTCAAAATTCAACCCTTGAATTAAAAACTCAAGAACACTTAGAACCAAACTAAAATTTCACCAAAACAGGGTTAAAAATCTTACCTCAGCTAAACAATCTAATAGTAAGCTGGCTCTTGATATAGTCCCCAGTTCTAAACCTTCAATATCCACCAAGATCACCTCCAAACTTTAGAATGGAAGAGTTTTCTCACGAAAAACTCAAAGTCCAAGAGAATGAGAGAAATAACGAGAGAGAGAGAGAGAGGGTGACGGAGCTGTTTTTAAGTTTCCTATTGCTGAGGTAGTCTAGTGACTAAGTCCCTCCTTGGCACAAAGACTAAAATGCCCCTTGGTTATGTCCTTGCCTTTCGACCTGGGATGGACCTTCTAGTCGTCGTTTCTTGGCATGAATGGCGCTTATAGCCCCTTTCGGTTTGCAATGGAAAAAGCAGATGTTAGCATTTACAAAAGACAAGGATATGTATTAAAATGCATGTAATAAGTAATGTCGAGAGCACGTGGGCTTTTTGGGAAGCCCCACTACTAGATGACTCCTCCGGGTCTCCTCATCTCTTGGGTTGTGTTAGTCTGATACTGGAAAAACCAATGGGCACGGAAGGACATTATGGCATCCAGTAGCATGAACCCTTGAGGATGTAATTATCTCTTTAGGTGGTGGAGAAAGGGATCGATCAGAACTTGGTAGTCCCGGTACTCCTCCTGAGTCTAGGGAAGGTCTGAGATAATGCTGCACCAGAGAAGTGACAGAGAAGCCCACACGTGCTCGAGACTTACTTCATATCCTACATGCTTAGCATTATGGACTACGATAAGAGATTTACCTTGATCTTGGAAGGATGATTCAATTCTTGCTTGGAGCTCTTCCTCAAGTTCTTGATCCATTCGAGCTTCTTCGACTGCTTGGACAACCTGAGCATTCTCGAACCGCTCCTCTAAAAACCAATGGTTATATTGAGAGCGGGCCAGCTAGTCGATGTAATGAATATGTCGTGAAGCCAATTCACATGAATGGTTGGATTTTTGATACTAAGTCAAGTCTAGGTTGCTAATGTGATGCCCCTCCTAAAGAAGACCCACAACAACTAGATTTTCCTCCGTAACTAGTTGGCTTAGGTCCAGCTCCACGTCCGGAAGAGCATTCACCACTTGTAAGAGATCTTCGAATGCTTGGAAGAATGGAGTACAGCGGAAGGGACCTAACAAAGAGAAAATGCTAAGTAATAGAATGTGACTGGACTCGGAGAATGGAAACTCAAGAGACGAGGAAATACTTACAAACTCTGGAGGATTCCAAGATAAGAGTTGGGTTGGTCCATGTTGGGAAGCCATTAATGAAGAAGAATTGCTCCTTATAGTCCCATGCATGGCTTTTGTTATGGTGAGGAGCCTTGTACATCATGAAGGCATACTTCATTAGGGTATAAGACCCATCAAGGTCACTCACCCTCTTCTTTGGGTAGGCCTGGAAGCTGTAGAGATAAAAAATCTCAACTGGAGAAAGATAGGGCCAGTTCCTCCTCTGGTATAGGACGTACAAGCTCTTGAGGACCCTGTATCCATTTAGGCACTACTAGAATGGAGCGATCCTCACGTACTTTAAAAAATTAACAAAGTACTAGCATAGGGGAAGGGATGCTCCTGCCTGGAGGTGTTACTGGCTCCAGGCCCCAAGACTGTAGACACTAAGTGTGATCTCTCCAACTTTCGGGATAGACAGACAAGGAACTTCCCTCAAATCCCGTAGTGTATCATTATGTGCTCAAGCACCCCCGAATGGTTTAATTTGCTTTGCCTCGAATCCCACGTCTGTGTATCGCTTAGTGGGGTGGGGAATTGGAGCTTCATTCACTTCCTCCTCCAACATGGAATTGACATTCAAGGCTAGTCTCTCAGGCACCGGAACCACTTCTTTGACCACCAGCGCCTACGCTAGTGCCTAGGTTAGTGCTCGTCTTCCCTCTACCTGATTGCCTCCTTCTCGGGCCATGTCGAGTAATTCTATATCGAAAGCATAGAACCCCTGTCGGTGTAGCTCGCAGAGTTTCTCATACATCTAAAACAATAACCAAGTAGTTAGTGCTTTGACCCAAAAAGGATGTGCAAAACAAGATAACACCCTAGGAAAACTGCTCGGGAGTGGAGATGTATGAAATTTTCTAAGGAAAAAGAGTGCCCCGGAATCCTAGATTGGCTCTGAAAGCACCATCGGAAACTCAAGAACAACACCGGAATCTGGAAATTTTCTAGAAACCAGTTGAATGTCCAAAGCGCAAAAAAAAAAAATGCAAAAAAGCCTAAACGACCAATTGCGGATGGTATCGACACCAACATAGACCAAGAATAAGGCTAAAAGAGGTAAAACAACCTTTGACTCCCAACTTCTCCATTATCCTAAATAAAAACCCAAAATATCGTAAGAACAAATACCTAAGCAGAAAAGTATAATGGGAGCTTACTCGATATGTAGCGCCTGTACGTGCTAAAACAAGTCTGAACGCGAGATACTTTGTCCAATTGACCCAAAAATACTTTGATTCCTTCCAACCTTTCAGGATCGACAACAAAAGGTAATTGGGTTTGTTGAATGAGTTCTTGGAGAAATGGGGTTTTTCAGAGCTCTGGAAGTGAGAAAGTTTGAAATGCATAATTGAAATGCGGAGGGAGACAAATTTAGAATATATACTCGTGTGTGTGGATGGGAAGTTATTCGACCCCAGTCGTTGATCACCTAGGGAGTAGGTACTCGAGCGTGATCCAACGGTCAGACTTATCAAGGCACAGATCATGATAAAAAAGGTGAAAGGACGCCTTGGGTACGGAATAGATTTCTTTGGCACGGAAAATACCCATCATTAAATGGAATCGATCGGTGGACCCAACAATAGGGAGTCGACATGTGATGTCACCGTTTTAAAGGTGTTAGACCTTGAGGATACCCAATCATCTCAACATGAGTACGTCCCACAAAATTGCTCTTCTCAATCAAAGTCTCCACTGTCTAAGGATGAGTGAAGACTTGGGGACAAATGTTGTCTATGTTCTCAGCAAGGGACATGTGGCAAGCATTAAATAGTAATTAAGTGTTCGTAAAAGCTAACTAATTTCCTTGGAGCTCGCTAGGAGCTCCCCGAAAGGAAAACCTTGCCTTTAATCACCATTCACCACCACCGAAGGAGCATGTCCTCGTGGCAAAGCCAATTCCCAAGAACCACATTCCAGGATGTTACTCCGAGCCATTAGCATGATCGTCTCTTCCACTCATGTCCTCCAGATTTGCGAGATTTCTCCTCCGGACCTGGAATAGAGCTGCCAGGTGTCAAGCATAGTGACCTTGAACCACAAGCAGCCATCTGATATTCACTGTTCCACAAATTGTGGTGTTGATTCTGTACAAGCGATAAACATGATGTCTCACGATGCCGCCTAACTTGGGAAAATGTGCATCTACCCACCTGCCACTGTCAGGAGCGTGTTTGTAACGTCTCAAATTCGCTAATAAGGCTTGGTGCCTGGATTAGTGTGTCGGGAAGGCATAACTGGATTTATATGTGAATTTAAGTGAATATATGTGTGA
This sequence comes from Humulus lupulus, assembly GCF_963169125.1. Lineage (NCBI taxonomy): Eukaryota > Viridiplantae > Streptophyta > Magnoliopsida > Rosales > Cannabaceae > Humulus > Humulus lupulus. The sequence continues at coordinate 201,148,738 of NC_084802.1, forward strand.
TTATGTGAAATATATGAGTTACATTATGATATGATTGCCTATGCATGTTTATGTCTGTTAAATAAGCTTGTCGGCCCGTTTTCGTTAAAATGGCATTTTCGTAATTTTGATCTGTTGAGGGTATAATTGTAATTATATGTGTTGTGTGATTGAGACCACATTATCATGTGGATATATTTGCAATATTTGGCTTAGGTCGATCCTTATGAGAAATTTTTGCGGTAAGGTAACAATGGGGATTTATACTCGGCTCGTGGGATCAAAAAGGTATTTTGGTAACTTTGCGTGTTTTGGGAGGTATTGAAATATTATTGAAGAAAATATTAGTATTTGGGAGATTAGTGGATTAATTGGGAATCATAAGTAACATTTGAAGTTTAGTGGGGATTTAAGGTAAATGACCATTTTGCCCTTGGGGTACTTTGAAGAAAAGTTAAGTGGAGAGGGTATAATGATCATTTGACCAAGGGATTTGGCCAAAAATAGGCAGCAACCTTCCTTTCACGATCAACACTCTCACTCTTCTCCTTGGTCTCTTTCAAGAAGTCATTCAAGGACACTAATCACAAGAGCCAAGTCTAAGTTTGAAATTTGAGGGAAATTCCTAGAAGAATTGAAGTATTTGGGAAGGTTAGGAGCTACCCAAAGCCTATCCACACCAAAGATTTCGAAATTCATAGGAAGGAGTTTTTGGTGTTGTCGTTTGTGGTGTAAACGTGATTGGTAGTTGTTCTAAGAATAGGACTCAGTTTGAAACTTAGAAAATTGGCTTGGATTCTCGGATTTGGATTTCCGCAATGCTCAGAATCAGGATTGCACTTGAGGTCGTATCATCATTCGCACAGAACTCGAGGTAAGAAAATGACACCCATGTTGAAATTAGGGCTTGAGCCCTTGTGATTGAACATGGTTATAATTTTGTTTTGAAATGTTTGTTTGAGCATGAATAACTGTGCTTTACATAGTTGAGTTATGTAAGCAATGTACGTCTGTTTATACCTGGAAATGCGGTACGCACTGGTACGACCCTATGGCCTTGAAAAGAGATTGGAGCATGAGTTACGCTTATCCGGCTTTATATATGAATATTGATGAGCGTTGTTTATAATTATTAAGCAGGCTATTTATAATTGTAATGTGTTAATTGCCTGTATGCTTGATTGAGTTTTCTTGGGGTGTACACAGGTAGCCTGCTCAACTGCCAAGGTCGAGACTTCATTTGGAAAGCTAGGGTTTAGTAGTTTTGCCGCTTAGGACGGTTTTCATGTACTTTTTTTTCCCTTGTATCAATTATAAAAAAAATTGGGATCCCGTGTATATACCAAATTTTTAATTAACCCTAACTACACGTTTTAATCCAAATGACTCGCTTAACGAGTCCAACACATTTTTAAACACATAGTGTAACTGTCTTGGTTTAGTTGGGCATTACAGTGTTGTCCCATAAAGTATTGGGTTGATACCTCGTATTGGGCCCGCTGAGATATGCAGGGGCCCACCAGCACATTAACTGATGGAATGTACCATTTATTACTCATTTAAAACCCTATTAAGGGAGAATAATTATAATAAACCCTTATTAGAGTATTAATTTACCTCAACCAACTGTAAATAGGGCTAGGGCACACTTTGTAAAGGATCCTAGATTTTTGTATTAAGAGAATTGCCAAAACGATGCTTGAAAAACTCCATAGAAACTTAATACCTCCAAGCTTTTATCATCCTAATACAAGTGACTCGTGGACTAGGCTTTATTCATAACATGAGCCACGTAAATCTCTATGTCTCAACTTACTTTTCTTTAGACTTTATTATAATTAGTTATTAACGGAAAAAGCTAGTCAACAAAAGAATTTTGGACATAATGAGTAAATATTTTTCTACAAATGAAATTTTAAGTTTATTTAATTAATCCAACTTAATAAAGTGGTTAGAGTTTTGATTAATTTTTCCGATCGATGTGTATTAGAATTCGATTAAAACCAAGACCTTAATAGAGCCTAATAAAGTCGAGCCTAAATATCGTGACCATTAGGTAGGTCTCCCTGAGACATAGAATAGTGGTCTCATGGTTGTGAGTTTAGGTCTGTATGCTTAACTATAGTATTGGCTAAGCAGAGTGGGACCATACTTGAGAAAAGAATCAAAGTAAGTCAACCTTTGACTTATATGACTACAACATGAAATAACTTGTGTGTTACTTGCTAGATTTAAGGCACATGCACAAGTATACACAACATTGTAGAAAGTCTACGAGATGTTTATCCTAGCAGACTTGAGTTGTGAATCGGGTTTCGATGAATTTGTGACCGATATTATGGCCTGGCCTATTGTGTGTATGTCGTCTATGGAGAGAAGTAACGGTAAGTAATGGTGTCAACTGGGTTTGGATGGAAGTATGGTGAGTGGTATTGACTAGGTCCAAATGAAGGTATGGTAAGTGGTACCGACTGAGTACGGATTAAGGTATGGTAAGTGGTACTGGCTGGGTCCAAATGGAGAAGTGGTAGGTCGTGCATACAATCCGCTAGAGTGGTCTGTTAGTTAATACTATATTGTTGGTTAGTTAGAATTCTGTTAGTTTGTTATTTAGTTCCTTCATAATCACTTGTATTAACTAATTCACTTGTAATCTGCTCTTGTCTTGCTCTTTAGCTCTAGTATGTAATACTCTCTTATATATAGTAATACAATTTCTGAGTTGAGATCACATTGATCAAAAGCTTTATTTCCTTCAAACACTTTCCCCTTATATGGTACCAGAGCCTGCGGTCTTTTCTTCACTTTCTTTCTGATTTTCTTTGTTCTTGATTTTCTACTACTCTGCCATGGCGTCAAACACCTTTGTCGATTCTGCTGTTCCTGCTAATCCCAGCACCGGCAATGTAGTTGTCTCTTCTTCCAATCATGGAATTTATACTACAGGCTTCTCTGCTCTCACCGTCTAGCAACAACAATTTATGGCCCTCTCTCAAGCCCTAAATCATGCTCTTGCTATTCGATTGAACCGCACCAATTTTCTACTATGGTGTGCATAAATGGAGAACGTAATATTGGCTTATAGCATCGATGACTTCCTTGACGATACCAATATTGCTCCTCCTTAATATCTTGAAGGATCTTCTACTACCAATCCTGAGAATCTTACTTGGAGAAGGAAGGACCGTCTAATTTTGAGTTGGATCTTTACTTCTTTGACCCAAAAAATCATGTCACAGATAGTTGGTGTTAGGATTAATGCCCTAAAAGCATGTAAAGACATTTTATTGGTTTTGAATAAAAGTACAATTTTATTATATTTGAATGTTATAATTATTGTTTGAATTAATTATATAATAATATCAAGAAAATTCCCTATTCATTCATGAGAATATGATCTTGTATTAGTACTAGAGAATTAAGATCACATATAATGAATAAAATAGTCAGTAACATATTAAAGTAAGAAATCTTTAATGAATGGTTACTAGTACGGTTTGCTAAGCATACGAGATGCAAGTAATCTAGATTCCGATTACTGATGTGGATAGACATCTTAGTAAAGGTGCTATATATAATAGAGATTATATATGACAGGCCGATGAGAATTAATTATCTTTATAAACTTGTCGTTTGACGTAAAGACTTAATTCTTGTCATAATAGATGATCATTTGTAGATCAGTCTAAATCATGAGTATTCATGAACTCCGGCTTATGTTTATTGGATCTCTGATTCACTCGTTAAGGTCTCTTAGAATAATAAGGCTAATGACTATTGTTTTGGAGATTCAATATCATGGATGGCTGGGAACATGAATTACAATATTGGAATCTATGCATTCCTTACGGATCGAATATTGGTTCCGTTAAGGGTTGATTCTGGAACTGAATAGTTATTGAGCTCAAATCTATAATTAGATTATAGATTAATTATTCGATAGTGAATTAATGGTACTTAAGGATCAAGAGGTAATTAGAAGGGTAAAATGGTAATTTTGACCAGCTCTAATTAACGAATCAATAATGGAGGAAAGAACTACATATATTGATTATATTAATGGACTACTAGAGAAAACTCTGTAAATATAATTCTATAAATACTTAGAGTACAATTCCATATTTATAGTGGAGTAATCATGGAATTAATAAATAAGATTATTAGATTAAAGAGTTTAATTAATAATCTAGTTTATTGAAATTTCGTATTATAGGTCCATGGTCTCCAGATCACTTCTATCCTACACTGTCAAGGGTAAGGATGTCAAAAAAAAGATTTGTAAAGAGAAAGGACTAAATTGCAAAGGAATTAATTTTTGAGGGCAAGGAAATAATTATGGGTAATTGATTAATTAGAATTAATTCATTATTTAACTATATAGTTTTTATTTTGAAGAGAATAACAAATATCTTATTTATAATATGATATTTATTTATTTATTTTAAAACTGATATTTTAAGATGAAATTAATTTTGAATTAACTGATATTTATGTTTGGATAAATATATTGTCTTAAAAGTTGATTAAATAAATAAATGAGAAAATTAGGGAAACTCTAATAGGGCTGGGCGACACACACTGTACATTACATTGTGTGGTGCCTAACTCAGGAATAATTATCCCCGAGATTTGAATTTCAAATAAGTTTGTTTAATCAGTTATTCAATTATTTTTTTTAAATATGATTTAAATAAATAATTAAATGAAAAAAAACTAATCAATTTTAATTTTAATTATATTTTAATTAAATAAAGATTATTTAATTAGATTAAATATCTTTATATGTCTGATAGTATGTGACTTTTAGAAAAGGCTTGATAATTATTATTTTTGAAAAATAAAAATACAGACTATCTCTCTCTAAAGCGATAGTATTCTCTAAACCTGAAAAGTGTTCTAAACCTTCTCTCTGTCAAAAATCTCTAGATCTCGTGTGTTGAGTACATCTAGAGAGTCACATAAATCAATCTTTTGAATCCTACGTGCACACACACATCCTTGTGTGTTTGAAGATTGGTATGGAAGATCAGGGTGTGAGATCTCAAAACACTGGATAGGAAGATCGTTGATTTATACAAAAAGACTCAAGGACACTTGATAGGCTACAAGAGGTAATCTCTGATCTATTTGTATGTGATTGAATATTTATATGTGTATGATCCTGGCTGGTATTAATATTTATTAAAATGGGTCCATATATTCTGTTGCGTACCTTTGATTTGATAATTTAATACCGACAGTTGGCCATACCACCAGTGCTACGACTTGGACTATTCTCAGTAAGATTTACTCCTCATCTTCAAATGCACACATTATGAAACTCCGTTTTCAGCTACAAACGATCGAAAAAGATGATCTTCCTATGATTGACTACATTATGAGGGTTAAGAATTTATGCGATCAACTAGCTGTTGTATCTGAAAGAATCTATGATTGAGATAAAGTGTTATACCTTCTTGATGGCCTTAGTGTCGAATACAACACTTTTGTAGTTTCTATTACCTCAAAATCAAAAGGGGTAACCTTTGAACATGTCACAAGTCTTCTCATGGCCCATGAATCTCGTCTGGAACATCAAAACTCGATTAATGAATCTGTTCCAATTCCTGCTAATGTTGCTTCTGAGCAACCTTAGTTTCCAAGAATGCAAGCTTCAAATCAATTTCCCCCAAATCATGGTGGTGGCTACTCCTCTCAGTCTCGGGGGTCCCCTTTCAATCGCAATAACAACAATACGACTTTAAGAACTACCTATCAACTGTGCCAACAACCTGGTCATACCATTTTCAACTGTTATAGGCGATTTGACCCCAATTTACCAATTCCTTCAACTTTGACTAACACTACTACTTTGCCATCATCTACTCCCGTCAATGCAATGGTAGCAACTCCCAACACTAGGGCTGACGCAACATGGCTTCTTGACTCAGGGGCCTCACATCATCTCACTCCACACCGGACCTGAATCTGTCACTATTGGAAATGGTAACTCTGTTCCTATTCAATCTATTAGACATTCTTCTATTTCTGCCTCTAATGCATCCTTTTCTCTTAATAATGTCTACCTTGTTTCTAAACTAGCCACTAACCTATTTCTGTGTCTCAATTATGTGCTAACAATAATGATTTTATTGAATTCTACTCAAGTTTGTACAAAATCAAGCTGCACCAAGGTACCCTTGAGCATGGCCTCTACACTCTTCAAGCTACAAAGCACTTGCAACATCACCCATCTCCACACAACACTGCCTATCACTCTACCTTAGCACCTACTATCCCTGCTTTACTTTCTTCTATTAAATTTCACAATGTAAATAAGTCAGCTGCTGATATATGGAATGTTCGACTTGGTCACTGTCACTCTGATGTACTAAATTCGATTTTGGCCACGTAAAATAAAAGTTTTTCATATAATAAAACTTTGATTTGTTCTTCTTGTCAACTAGCAAAAAGTCATCAACTTCCATTTTCTTTATCTAGCTCTCATGCTACCACTCCTTTAGAATTAGTACACACAGACTTATGGGGTCTCTCTCCCATACCATCCATTGATGGCTCTCGTTATGTCATTTTGTTCCTTGATGACCACTCTAGATTCACTAGGCTGTATTATTTGCACACCAAAGATCAAGCCCTTCCAATCTTTAAATAGTTCAAAACTCTTGTTGAGAATAAATTTAGCACCACCATTAAAGTTCTTCAGTCTGACAATGGTGGCAAATACAAATGCTTTCACTACAACAATTGTAGTTATTTGCGGCAGAACTATTAGCGGCGGAGACAGTCCGCCGCTATTTCAGATGTTATTAGCGGCGGACCACCTAGTCCCCCGCTAATAATGTATCGATTATTTTTAAATATAATATATAATTCATTAGAGGCGGACTTAGCATTATTAGCGGCAGACAATCCGCCGCCGATAACAGACAAAAAAGCCCGGGAAAGATATAAGGTTAAATTTTCAAGATTTATTAGCGGCGGGTAATCGCTTTTATTAGCAGCGGAATAATGCTTGATCCTGTGACGAACAGAGTGGTTGGACAGGAGGATCAATCTTTTATTCGCATGTTGGGCACTCTAGTTACCATTTTGTGTTTGGGACATTACTTGGATTTTGCTGATTTACCTCAACAGTTTAAGGATCAAGTGCTTGATCGTATTAGGGTAAAAAAATTACAAATCTTGTACTTTTCATTATTTATTTCCATTATTTACAAAGTCATCTAAATTTTTTTTCTTATTGCATTATTACTATAATATAGACGGTCATCCACAACGTGAGTCTGTTCTGGCAACTGTCTATAAGGAGATGGGCGAAAGATAACGCGAGAGAAAGAACATTAGACATAAACACTTCAAAAATCATTATGTTGGACCAGAAGATTGGGAGAATTTCCTCTCTAAGCCACCTGACCATTGCACTAAGGAGGCTTGGAAGAATATTTGTGAATTGTTTTTTAGCGAAATATTTTTGGCTCGTTCCGCTAAAAATCAAGCAAACAGAAAACAAATGAAGTATGTAACAACACAAGGCACAAAGTCGTTGGCAACTAAGCGTCATGAATATGTAAGTGAAGATGTTAATTTAATTTTATAAAATAACACATTCTAAAACATTTTGTTTACATTTGTATAGGAGAACCCAGATGCGCATGGTGTTGATACTTGGAGGGATGCTCATATGAAAAAATCGACAAAATCTTTTATCAATGACGCAGCTCAACAAGATTATGTAAGTGAATAGTATTTTTTTTTGTTTCTAACATTTCTAATTTTTTTTTATAATGTTATCTTTATACAGGAAAAAATGGCGGCAGAGGTTCAAAGGTCATAGCTTGAGAGGCAGAGTCAACAACAGAGTGAGGGATCTCTTAATGTATCTGGCATTGATTTGTCCCCGGTCGATCCATACGAGATACTAAGTAAAGTACTCGGGGAGAGATCTGACTACCAAAGAGGAGTGGGTTATAGGGCGAAAGGGAAGGCAAGAAAGACAACCTCCAGCTCTACAGATCAAAGTCAGTCCCAAGCAGATACTGCTGCTACGCCTAATGAAGATATGACTACTATGGCTCTGATGATGAAGGCAATGCGTGAGACGATTCAGAAGGTGGTACCTGAGGAACCCAGTAATCTGTATGACCCACGGTTTGATAGTTTTCTGCAGAGGTATTTGCCACCACAATCTGAAGGTGGTTCTTCTTCTCAGAGTAACACCGCCCATCCTGACCTTCATATAGCGCCACAGCAACAGTACCAGCCTCCTTCACAGTATTCGCCACAGCAGCAGTATCAGCCTCCTCCACCGTATCTGCCACATGTACCATCGCAACAACCTCCTCAGTATCAAAACCAATACATTTTTTAACGCTCTTCCCAGTCTCCTCCACTATATTTTATCTTCACCGATTTTCAAGGAGGATCGATGCAGCATCCGCTACCTAATGTTAGGTATGGGAAGGTTGGAGGTTCATCACAGCAGCCATATGTGAGATATGGTGAGTTTGGGGGCGGGTCGCAGCCACAGCCTCGAGATCAGCTTGGGGACCTCACGCTTGGACAATCATCACAACAATCTTATATTCCTTCACAGCCACAGCCACAGCCGTCGCCCTCACAGCCACACCAAAATGTTGAACATGAGGACAATTTCAATATTAATCTTAATGATTTTATTTAGTTATTAGTTTATGTATTTGGATTGAATTAATACTGTATTTATTTTTAATGAAAATAGTGATATTAGCTAGTTTGATAAATATTAAAACTATTCACATTAATTTTAATGTTACTTATGTTTAAATTAATTAAATGGTTATTTTGTTAAATTTTATTATGAATTATTTTTAAAAATAATTAAATTTAATAAATATTAATTTATTTCAAATTATTTTTAAATTATATTATAAAAACATTATTAGCAGCAGACCCTGCGGCTAATAATAATGCATCTGACACAGGTATTAGCAGCGGGCTCCGCCGCTAATATCCGCCGCTAATAATATGATATCAACGACGGGTGTGTCAGTCCGCCGCTAATAATCATTAATAGCGACAAATAATTTGAGGCGGGTCATTAACGCGGATCGCTGCCACTAATAAGTATTAGCGGCAAATATAACACTTATTAGTGGCGAAGGACCCTGCCGCTAATGGCGTCAAGTCTTGTAGTGTTTATTCCTTTTCTCAACATGAGTGGCATACACCATAGATTCTCCTGTCCGTATACATCAGCCCAAAATGGGGGTGTTAAACGTAAACATAGATATGTGGTTGAAATGATTTTGTCTCTTCTTGCTCATGCATCTTTACCCTTATCCTACTGGTTATATGCCTTTAAAGCTATTGTTTATACAATAAACAAGTTACCAACCAAATTTCAAAAAGGGCAGTCACCATTTCAAGTATTGTACCATAAAACTCCAGATTATTCATTTTTCCACACATTTGGTTGCTTATGCTTTCCCTGCTTGCGTCCTTACAACAAAAATAAACTCCAATTTCGATCCTCTCCTTGCATTTTCTTAGGCTATAGCATCAGCCATAAGGTGTACCTTTGCCTAGATCCCTCTTTCCATCGCATCTACACCATAAGACATGTGGTCTTTGATGAACGGTCCTTTCCTCATTTTCCAAGAGTGCCAACTTCCCAAGTTCCATTATCCCCACCATAAGGCTCGTCTTGTTGCTCGTGGGTTCACTTAAACCTGTTGGGGTTGATTACTTCGACACCTTCCCCCCCCCCGGTTGTGAAGCCAGCCACAGTCAGTGTTGTTTTGACTATAGCTTTATCAATATCAAGAGGCTGGCCTCCTAGGAAAATTGATGTCCACAATGCCTTTTTTAATGGAGATCTCACTAAAAATGTATTTACGTCTCAACCACCTGGCTTTGTGGATCCATCTCGCCCATCATGTGTTTGCAAACTCTCCAAGGCGTTATATGGCCTCAAACAGACACACAGTCTTTGTTCGTATTTCATGGCCCTCACAGTGTTGTTTATGCTCTTGTGTATGTTGATGACATCATAATTACTTGAAGTAATTCTCAGGCCATAGAAACTCTTGTTCAACAACTGCATCAACATTTTACCATTCGTGATCTTGGACCTCTTCATTATTTTCTCGGAATTGAAGTCACAATAACACCAGCTCAATTTCACTTCTATCAGCAAAAGTATGTTGATGATCTTCTAACTACAGTAGACATGCTTGCCTCAAAACCAATCCCAACTTCAGGCATTGTTGGAAATCCCTTGTCTTGATATGATGGTGAGGCAATTCCTGATCCAACTAAATATTGTCGTATAGTTGGCTCATTCCAATATTTTACAATGACCAGACCGAACATAACTTTTGCTGTCAACAAAGCTTGTCAATATATGCAATCCCTTTCCACTAGTCATTGGCTTGTTGTTAAGTGAATTTTGAGATATCTAAGAGGGAAACAACAACGTGGTATCACTCTAACAGCTGCTTTTTCTCTTCACTTAGCTGCTTTTACAGATGTCGATTGGGATTCTAGTCCTGATAACAAGCGTAGCACGGGTGGATACTGTGTTTTCTTGGGTGATAGTCTTGCCTCCTGGGCTTCCAGCAAGCAACGTGTTGTTTCTAGAAGTATTACAGAGTGTGTGTATCGTGCCTTGGCTAATGTTGCAGCAGAGCTTACTTGGTTCAAACATCTATTTGCTGAAATGAAACTTCAGATTGTTGCTCCTCCAATTATATGGTGTGATAACCTCTCTGCCACTCACTTGGCTTTCAGTCCTATTTTTCATGCTCGCACAAAGCATATTGAAATTGACTTTTATTTCATTTGCGACATGGTCAATAGGAAAGAGGTTTTAGTTCAGTTCATCCTTTCTGAGCACCAAACAACTGATATTCTCACAAAGCACAACCTCTAGTTGCTTGTTTTACCATTTTGTGTCGCAAATTGATTGTCCTGCCTAGGCCACTCAATGTGAGGGGAGTTTTTAGTTAATACTCTATTATTGGTTAGTTAGGATTCTGTTAGTCTATTACTTAGTTCCTTCTTAATCACTTGTATTTACTAATTCAATTGTAACAATTTCAGTGTAAGTTGCTCTTGTTTTGCTCTTTAGCTCTAGTATGTAATACTCTCTTATATATAGTAATGCAATTTCTGAGCTGAGATCACATTGATCAAAAGCTTTATTACCTTCAAAAACTTTCCCCTTACATGATCTAGGAGGCAATAACCTCTAAACCTCGTTAGACTGGTGTGACTTTAATCAAATGTTAATTAATTATAATCCTTATGTAACTACGTACGTACATATCCCATACACACACATACATTCGTGCATTAATTAAAGGTTTTTAACATATACTCTTTGGGGAAGAAAAAAAAAAGTGATGCCTAGAACCAAATCAAAACTTCTAAGGGCATTATTAATGGGAGTGGCCGAAAAGGTTGCTTGTGTGAAGGTGGGTCCCAAAGTCAACCAAAGAAAGCATATTCAACTTAAAATTTTGGCAACGTTGCTCACTGTTGGCAACATTGCCTTGTTATTCTTTTGTTATTTTTAATTAAAAGTTATATTAATTAAATAAAATATTAAATTTTGTATTTTTTTAAGATTGGCACCGTAACCACTTATATTAGCATTGGAGATACTCTAATATAAACTCTAATAGAAGATGATTCTCTTTGCAACAAAAAAAAAATGTCCTACACGTGTAAATAGTTTCATCTTAGACAAATAAGTTTACTTGAAAGAAGCAGTCGTCGTTGTCGTTTAGTACTTAGCTGATAATTACGATGAAGCTAAAATAATAAAATAATCCATGACCATCAGCAGGCCAATAAAATAAATAGTAAAAAAACCAAGAATAAGTCTCTAATACTTAAATGGGCCAACTAAGGAAAAGTGAGAAACTTCCAAAAATGATCGATCCATTTTTGCCCTGAATTAGGACTATTTCTTTTCTTGACAAATGGTCAGATATTAGAAGGAACAACGTACATTAAGTTCTTTCAATCTCAAATCCAGCCAAACTGAAGTAGTCTTATTTAGACATGTGTTTGTTGGTCTCTTTGCCAGTAAGTATTCTTCTATATATCTCTATATTATTTAGATTGAACAAAAGAGTAATGGTCAGATATATTTGTAGTTTTATACATGTTTGCTCTTTTCTATAGGAAAATCACGTAAAAGAAAGTCAATTTTTTTCCCAGCTCAGGCTTCGTTCGGCAATAAAGAAAATGTCACAATTATCTATAGTCAGAAATTGAATCCACGCATTCGAAGAAGGAAAAAAGGACCATATGCTAATAAAGCTAATTATATGACACTTTTAGCAGGAAATTGCGTGGGGATTCTGTTTTTATAATTATAACACAATTATTACAAGTCATATCAAGTTGTTTTTTTCTAATTTTTTTTGCTTAATATTATATATACATACTATTATTTGTTTGTCATGTTTCCCTTACATCAACTCCCTATCAAACCATATCTGTATATGCTTTCTAATACATATATAGGAAGTTAGCTAGATTTGAAATTAAAACACGCCATTGCATGTCGCTGTTAGTAAATTTGAATTTAATTTGACATTGATATATGTATCTATTGTGAAATTGAAAAACAATACTACGAGCATAAATTCATAAATCAGATTCAAATCAATATAGCATGCTCATACAATAATCTAGGAACACATTTTATTTAGAGCATTGAAATGAATATATATAGATGAAACATACCTGACATTGAGTCTCCAATGTTCATCCTTGAATCTTTTACGATCTACACAAAACAATATTAGAAAAGCAATGCAAGAGAGATCTTATGGAGAGCAACCCTTACCAGACCATATGCCACTGTATGTTTCCCAACCACATATATGTTCAATATATATGTCTCATATGCCTTCTTACCATAAGGGGTATATCGGGTCTATTGGGCTTATATTATCAGATATGGTGGACTATGATTTAATGGGCCAACCTATAGTCTTTAGAGTGCTACCATGTGCCTCAATTGCAATTAGATTAATATTAACCATCCCATTATGGTCTTTAACTATTCGTAGGCACTCTAGAAAATGATTGTGATAATGGAATAATGTTTGTAATTATATTAGTCCATATAAAATTCTAACATTCTCCCACTTGGACAATATAATCAAACCACCATAATGTTGTCCATCACAAAAGACAGTCTAATAAATCATATATAACATCATATCGATAGGATACATATATTATTTATGATTCGGTCTTGAAGACATTCAAAAACAATAACAATCATTAAACCAAACATGCATGTGGTACATTAATTTGAGACTATGTGCATTCATCTCCTTTTATACCTGTCACTTCGATGAACAATAGTATATACTTATATAAACATATATACGTAACAGCAACAATAAGAAGTGACTTCAATTATCATTATGCATGTTCAGAACAAAACACAAACTATAAGCAATCCATACAAAATACTAGCATGTTTGATACATAATAACAAAACTCCCACTGAGCTCAACAAGCTAGGCTCCTAACAACCCCATTCGAGCAACATGCTCCAGAAATACACATATGGGTAAGCCTTTCGTTAGTGGGTCTGCCAACATGCTAGTGGTAGGCGTGTACTCAATAGAAATGAGGGACTCAGCGACTTTCTCTTTAACAAAATAGTACTTTATATCAATATGTTTTGAGCGAGAAGTACTCCTAGTGTTCTTAGAGAAAACTACTGCTGCGAAGTTGTCACAATACAATTTCAGCGGCCTCGAAATAGAGTCTACAACATTCAAAGCTGAAATGAAATTTCGCAGCCATATTGCTTGACAAGTAGCCTCATAACACGCCATATATTCTGCCTCCATCGTAGAAGAAGCTGTGAGTGTCTGCTTGACACTTTTCCATGAAACAGCTCCTCCAGCCATCATATAAATGTAGCCTGAAGTTGACTTTTTATCATCCATGCATCCTGCATAATCAGCGTCACTGAACCCAACTATATTAAGAGTGTCAGCTCGCCGATAAGTCAACATATGATCCTTTGTACCCCGAAGATACCTCATGACTTTCTTAGCCGCTTTCCAATGGCTAAGACCAGGATCACTCAAGTATCTACCCAACACGCTGACAACAAAAGCAATATCAGGGCGTGTACATACTTGAGCATACATCAAGCTACCAATCAATGACGCATAAGGAATGACTTTCATTTCATCTCTCTCTTTATCATTTTGTGTACATTGGGCCTTTGAGAACTTATCACCCTTCACTATCGGTGCCTTCCCAGGAGAACATGCATGCATATTGAATCTTTTCAAGATCCGATCAATGTAAGTCTTCTGAGACAAACGAAGAATACCATTAGCCCTATCCCGAAGAATCTGAATCCCAAGCACATAGGAAGCCTCACCAAGATCCTTCATATCAAAATGGCTAAACAAAAGTTGTTTTGTCTCAGACAACAGATCAGAATTATTAGATGCAAGCAGGATGTCGTCAACATACAATACTAGAAAAATGAAACTGCTCCCACTGACCTTCATGTATATACATTGATCTACAACATTCTCCTTGAAGCCATTTGCAGTGACAATCATATCGAACTTGAGATACCACTGCCTTGATGCTTGTTTAAGCCCATAGATAGACTTTTTGAGCTTGCAATCCATGTGTTCTTTGCCAGACTTCTCAAAACCAATAGGTTGAGTCATGTAAACATCTTCAAATAAATCTCCATTTAAGAAGGCAGTCCTCACATCCATTTGATTGAGTTCTAGATCAAAATGAGCAACTATAGCCATAATGATTCGCAACGAATCTTTGGTGGAAACAGGTGAAAATGTTTCTTTGAAATCAATACCTTCTCTCTGGCTATAGCCCTTAGCCACAAGCCTAGCCTTATACCTTTCCACTTGCCCATTCGAGTCACGTTTGATCTTATACACCCATTTGCATCCAATGGGTCTGCAACCTTTGGGTAATTCAACCAACTCCCAAACTTCATTTTGTGACATAGAATTCAACTCATCTTTCATTGCATCCATCCACAACACAAATTGAGGACTATTCATAGCTTCTTGATAGGTAACTGGCTCAAAAGTGTCTCCGACATCAAACTCATGTTCCTGTAAATAGACAAGGTAGTCATTAGGAATAGCAGACCTACGGGTTCTCTGTGATCTTCTCACCATAGCTTCATCATCCCCAATATCACGACTTTCACCTTGGTCTTGAGTTTGAGGTTCATCATGAGTTTCTACCGGAATCTGTTCAATCACAGGGTCATCAACAGGAGCGGAAGCGGAAGCAACAGGTACAGGGACATAAATACGTTCTTCCCTGAATACAATTTCTCTTGACCCTTGACTTGAACCAAATTCTTCTTCAAAATAGACAGCTCTATCTGATTCTATCACTCTGGTGGTGTGAGAAGGACAATAGAACCTGGAACCCCTCGATCCAATAGTGTAACCTACAAAGTACCCACTAATAGTTTTCGGATCAAGTTTCTTAGATTGTGGGTTATAGGGCCTTACTTCAGCTTTACATCCCCAAACATGAAAATGACGCAAACTCGGTTTCTTACCCGACCACAACTCATATGGGGTCTTTGGGACAGAGTTACTAGGTACTTGATTCAAGATATAAGCAGCAGTTCTTAATGCCTCACCCCATAAAAATTCTGGCAAGCTAGAATGAATCAATATACAGCGCACCATGTCAAGAAGTGTGCGATTTCTCCTTTCAGTGATTCCATTCTGTTGGGGCGTCCCTGGCATTGTATATCTTGCATCAATACCACATTCCTGCAAGTATTTGGCAAAAGGCCCGGGGTTCCTTCCAGTTTCATCATAACGTCCATAATACTCTCCACCTCTATCAGAGTTGACAATTTTAATCTTCTTTCCCATTTGAAGCTCAACATTCGTTTTGAAAATCTTAAAAGCATCCAAAGATTCAGATTTTTCACGAATGAGCTCAACATGACCATACCGGGAAAAATCATCAATGAAGGTGATAAAGTATCTATAACCACCCATAGCAGGTGGAACAAAAGGCCCACAAATATCAGTATGAATAGTCTCCAATACATCTGTGCACCTGTCTGACTTGCTCTTTCTAACCTTGGCAGTCAACTTTCCTTTTATACAATCAACACAGGCAGTGAAATCAGAGAAATCAAGATCCTGAAGTACACCATCCTTCACCAATCTCTCCATTCTATCTCTAGAAATATGGCCTAAACGTTTATGCCAAAGCATAGAAGATTTCAAATATGATCTTGCACGTTTTGACCCAACAATAGCATTAAGAGAAGAAGAACAAGAAGAAGTAGAAGTAACAGGAAAAATATCATGTAAATCAAGCTTATATAAGTTTCCACATAAAGTTCCATTTCCAACCAACATAGAGTCACGATACAAAGTCAGTTTTCCAGTTCCAAAATGAAGACTATAACCTAGTCTATCCAAAATAGATACAGAAATCAAATTCCTCCTAATAGAGGGTAAATAAGCAACATCATGCAACTCCAAAAAAATGCCCAGTATTTAGCCGCAGTCTAACAGTCCCAAAAAATTCAACTCTGACTTTAGTATCGTCTCCCATGTATACATGCTCCTCCAACCTACTCGGTCTTCTTCGGTTTGTCACTACCTGCAAGGAATTTGTAACATGAATTGTAGCTCCAGTATCTAACCACCAAGTGTTTAAGGGCACATCAATAATATTGGACTCTAAACAAACCATCATAAGACAATTACCTTTCTTCTCTAAGTGAGCTTTGAGCTTTCGACAATCAGCTTTCTTATGCCCAAAGCATTGACAAAAGTTGCACTTCCCTTTGAAAAACTCATTCTTATGACCAGTTGAAGATGAGCTAGCTTGCCCATTTCCCTTAGGATGGTTGGCTTTCTTCTTAGGATGCTTTTGGTCACTAGAGTTGTTGGAAGTGAACTTTCTGTTGTGAGGATTGCTTGGGTTCATCACCATGGAGATACTTCTTGCCCTACCTTTTCTCATGTCCTCCTCTTCCTTGGCAAGAATAGCAGACATCTCCCCAACAGTCCATTGCTCTTTCTGAGCATTATAGCTTGATCTGATCGCATCAAACTGAGATGGAATGTTCTCCATCACCAACCACACCATGTAATCCTCACCAAGGTCCATATCCATGGCCTTAAGTTTATGATAGTGGCCCATGAACTTGTCAATGTGAGCCCTAATGTCACCTAAACCATCGTAAATAGTGTGATGCAGCATGTTCAAGTGTTCATTCTTCTCATTCTTTGAGAATTTCTTATACTTTTCCTTAATGGCAGCAAGAAAATCCTTTGCATTTTCAAACTTGGGAATACTATCACGAATGGATCCGTCCATGTGATATCTCATAAGCATCAAGCAACAACGATTGGAGTGTTCCCAGTCCTCGTAAGATTTCTTTTCCTTCTCAGTAGCATCATCAACAGGCTTAGATGGTGCATCAATTCTCAAGGCCAAGTGCACTTTCATGAAGGTCAAGTTCATCATGATATTTTCAATCCACTGCTTGTGGTTGGTTGCATTCAACGCAAGACGGCAGGAGATCTAGGAATGCTTACAGCTGAATGAGAAACAAGAGCAATAACTATTAAATACATGTTATGATAAACCATGTCATTTGTGCTCTTTTCTCATCAATATATGATCGCAAAATAACAAATGATCATTATGTATGCTAGAGTTCTTAAAACATACAAAATA
This sequence comes from Humulus lupulus, assembly GCF_963169125.1. Taxonomy (NCBI): domain Eukaryota; kingdom Viridiplantae; phylum Streptophyta; class Magnoliopsida; order Rosales; family Cannabaceae; genus Humulus; species Humulus lupulus. The sequence goes on from NC_084802.1 coordinate 201,166,456, forward strand.
GAACTCATACACATGTAAGAACAATCTATTAAACATTATAATTAAATACATTAATTTACTATCGAAAGGATAGATAAATTGTGATTCATAATGTTTAATTAATTTTCTTCACCATATTAAGCATCCTTACCAAGCAATTATTATCGATAGGATAATTAATTACTTATATAGATCTTAATGTAATTTTGGAGGAAAAAACACAAAATTTAAATAAATAATTATTTAAATGTTCATCTTTACTAAACAATTCACATGCTTATTCTTACGACAGGCAAGAAAATAAACAATAATTGTTGACAATATATAATGAGATTCATGCCACAAAAGATTAAATACAAATACAATTATGAATAGAATTCATGGATTAATCTTGTGCATAAACATATATAAAATAGGGTATTAAAAGTAGAGTGAAATGGTGAAAAATTAGGTCCAAAATGGACCATGCATGCGCCCCCACGCGCCCCTTTTCCTTTTTTTTTTTTAAAAGAACAGTTTCAGAAAACGACATGTCGTTTTCAAGAAACGACGTGTCGTTTTACAAAAACGACTTGTCGTTTTTAAAAATAAAAACGACCCCCCTGCGTCAAAACGACGTGTCATTTTACAAAAACGACTTGTCGTTTTTCATATAAAAAACGACCCATACGTCAAAAATGACGTGTTGTTTTGGGAAAGAAAACAGCCCTTTTTTGAAGAAACGACACGTTGTTTTTGTCTGACAGAGACAAAACGACCTGTCATTTTCTTCGTCCCTGACCTTGATTTTTTCAGCAGACGGGTCGCCTCGACCTGGTTCAGTCCGTGGGTCCGACCCGACTGAAAAAGATGGTTCTGGCCACTGTTTTGGCCACCGTTTTGAGGGGTTTTCCTCCACTCACTTTCGCCGACCACTCTACCATATCCATTCTCCTCATTTCACAACAAAAAAGATCAAAACAACATGAAAACCAAAATGGGTTTCCACCATTTTTGAGTTCCATGAAGAACTCGGTATCACAACAACAATAGATGAAATTTTTGCCCAAAAATAGCTAAAAAAATCCAATACTCATTACCAAATCCGATTTCCCATTAACATAGAATGATTTCGAAATTTCTTGTGAAAAATTAGATTTTGAAAAATTGGGTATATATCAAAATTTCAAGCCCTAAAATCAAATAACCTGGCTCATGATACCAATTGTTAAATTGAAAAACAATACTATGAGCATAAATCCTTAAATCAGATTCAAATCAATATAGCATGCTCATACAACAATCCAGGAACGCATTTTATTTAGAGCATTGAAATGAATATATATATATAGATGAAACATACCTGACATTGAGTCTCCAATGTTCATCCTTGAATCTTTCACGATCTACATAGAACAATATTAGAAAAGCAATGCAAGAGAGATCTTATGGAGAGCAACCCTTACCAGACCATATGCCACTGTATGTTTCCCAACAACATATATGTTCAATATATATGTCTCATATGCCTTCTTACCCTAAGGGGTATATCGGGCCTATTGGACTTATATTATCAGATATGGTGGACTATGATTTAATGGGCCAACCTATAGTCTTTAGGGTGCTACCATGTGCCTCAATTGCAATTAGATTAATATTAATCATCCCATTATGGTCTTTAACTATTTGTAGGCACTCTAGAAAATGATTGTGATAATGGAATAATGTTTGTAATTATATTAGTCCATATAAAATTCTAACATCTATATATACAAAATGAACAAAAAGCAAATACATGTACCAAAATTCTTCCATGAGTGGCCATTATATAGCTTGTTCACATGGAATAATCAGCTGTACTGTAATGCCCCAAATTTCCTAATAAGGTTTAGGACCTTGATTAGGAGGCCGGGAGGGCCATAATTGATTTAATATGTTATAAAATGAATATATGCATGTTAATGTGAATTATATTATTATATGATGATAAATGCATGCATATGGATTTATTTATAATGATAAGGGCATTTTGGTAATTTGGCCTACTGAGGGCATATTTGAAAATTGGGTGCATATTGTAATATGTGAATGAGATTTCATTATTATGGAGATATATTCGAGCTATTCGACATGAGACGGTCATATATAATGGATTAGCGGTTTTGTCATAACGGGGTCAATTTTGGGGTAATAGAAATGTTTATTTGGTGATAGATTGGGAATATTTGAGATCAGGGTGAAATTCTGGAAGTTTTGACTATAGTGTCCCCGGGGGTGTTTTCGGGACCCCGAGCACTAGGTTTTATTTGAGGTTACTTAAGCTTGAAGTAGCTTGACAGATAAGAACGTACGTTAGAAACTTCTCGTTCTCTCTCAAAACAGTCCGTTTTACCATTCGAGCATTTTTGAGGAAATCTTGAGTTCTAGGAGTCGAAATCAAGCGAGGGTCGAGGCATAGCGATCCTAGGAAAGATTAGAAGCTTCTTAACCGAAGGATTTGATGAGAAACAACCCAATCGAAGGTAATCTAAGTTTGAAGATTTAAGCTTTTAAAGTTTTTAAGCTTAGAATTGGACTTTGTTAATTGTTGAGTTTTTGGTTGGTTTGAGCTTTGGGTTTTGTGGGTTTTGAAGTATTGGGAAGCTTGGGAACTTGATTTGATGATTGGGGAATGTTTGGGTATGTTTTTTGGAAGATTTGGAGTGTTTAAAACGCGTTTGGGAATGGCCTAGGGTTGGGGGCCGCGGCCCTGTTCTTGAGTGTCGCGGCCCTAGTTCGAAGAAGCAGGTGTCAGGAAATTTGCCTTGCTGGGCGGCGCGGCCTGGGCCACAGCCCTAGCCTCAGAGAACCCTGGGGGCCGCGGCCCAAGGTGCTAGGGCCGCAGCCCTTGCCCTGTTTTCACCCCGTTTACTCGTTTTGACCCCGGGAACTTAGCTATGGGCCTCGGGAGTGTCCCTACTACTTGGATTAGTTTGGATTGATCTCTTGGGGGCTAGATATTGGTGTGGACCCTTTGATTATCATGTTATTAATGGTGTTCCATATTTGTTTATGATTAGGTGACCGCTAAGGGCTTAAAGGTTGATCGTTCTCAAGGATCATTCTTATATTGGTACTAGCTCGAATCTGAGGTAAGAAAACTGCACCCTGTGTATATGAGACATGCATGGCTATCATTGAAGCATGTTGGTTGATTATTGAGTATGACATGCATGGTTATGATTGATGCATGATGGATGTTTAAATGTAAATGTTGATAGCATAATGAATGCTTGGCAATCTTGCCCATTTGCGTATGACTATTGTTGAGGCATGCTGGATGATTAAGTGTGATGCATGTAATGCACGAGAAACATGTGATTAGGGCATGCCATGAATGATGAATATGACGTTGGTCAGAGCTTGAGTCTCTGAGTTTGTGCATGATCATGACTATGCTAGAAACTGTTTAGTAAGCATGCTGAATGCCCTATTCTTGGATAACTGGCATATGATATATATTGATAGCATTGCTTACTTGTGTATAAATATGGACATGGATTGAATACAGAATCGACAAAAGTGTTAGTATCAGCTGTGAAGCTGTGACTTACTTGTCAAGTTCGACAGTGATACTGGACACAGGTCAGGTAGCGCTGATTTATTTGTCAGAACGGCCTTAGCGTGAATCACGCAAGCCAACAGAGATTAGATCTAATCGACTACTAGCATTGAATGACTCAAGGAGCATTAATGCCTGACCGACCCTGAGGGTCGATGAATGAAAAAAGAGCTTGGAGGCTGGTGGCTTACGTAACAACCATTCTCCCGCTAGAAAAGAGAGCTTGGAGGCTGGTGGCTTACCTAACAGCCACTCTCCCGCTAAAAAGAGAGCTTGGAGGCTAGTGGCTTACCTAACAGCCACTCTCCCGCTAGAATCATGTGATGTTCACCCATTGGTTTGAAAGCTTTATATTCAGTGTGATTATAATGATAATCATTTGATAATGTTTATGAAAAGTGTTATGTTTTCTTGCTGGGCTTCGGCTCACGGGTGCTATGTGGTGCAGGTAAAGGCAAGAGGAAGCTGGACCATCCTTGAGTTGAAGAGCTTAGGCGATGACATGTACATATGCAGCTGCTCGACCGCCACGGCCGAGGTTTAAAGTGGAACTAGGGTTGAACCCTGTTTTGCCGCTTAGAACGGCTTGTAGTAAATATTTTCTGTAATAAACTCTGAAACTATATTTTCGGGATCCCAATGTATATATATTAAACGTTCTAGAGAAACGTTGCATCATAACCAAAATGTTAAAACCCTAAACCGCTAATCATACTTAGATCACGTTTTGGCCAAATGACTCGATTAGCGAGTTTAGCACTGTTTACAAGGCACACCGTAACGGTCCCAGGGGTTGGGGCGTTACATGTACTGTCTTCTTGCTTTATATATTTGTAATATTCTTCTAAAACGCCACTAAAATGTTGTGTTTATATCCACTCCTTTCCAATTATGAATATACTGCTTAAAAATTGAGTGAATGAGAAATTGATGCTTAAAATAATAATGATTTAGCAAATCATTTTGATTAAAAATGAGATTATCAGAATATTGTGTAATTTATTCTTATTGATTTTAGCAAATTACTTTGGTCGAAATTGAGATATCAGAACATTGTGTGATTAATTCTAATTTATTGTCAGAAAATCACTTTGGGTATAATAATTGATATTACAAGAATAAGTGTGATTAATTCTTATTTATTTTCATAAAATCACTTTGGGTAACTGCTGATATTACCAAAATAAATGTGATTAATTCTTATTGATTTTTAGAAATTAAGATTCCAGATTTGTTGGATATTTGGACATTAATGCACTTGATTAACACACATTTTCAACTCTCCATGAAGCCTATAAAATGAGGCTTCTCCTCTCATTCTAGGACACACAAATACAGAATATCACACACAATAGTCTTAGTCTCTTTCTCTCTTCTGTGTCTGTAGTATTTTCGGGTGATAGAAGGAATGTTTGTTTTGAGTTTGCCTAATCAGACGCAGTGCTGCTTTCATCCTTCTTGATAGTTGTTGTATCCAGGGAAGTGGTTGTTTATGAATCCTCTAGCACCGTTCAGATAGCAGGGCAAATCTGCTTTAAGGAAAGTGTAAAATCATTTTTTTGGCATATTTGACAATATTGACAAAATTAATTAAATGAGTATTTTCGAAATTGGTAGTTTCCTGTTTTGTAATATTGAGTTGTAAATTTCGAAAATGGGTAGTTTCCTGTTTTGTTGAAATGTGTCTTTTTATAATCAGATTATTATACATATGTTAATAAAATAAATATATAATTTCCTATAAAAGAATATCTTTTCTTGAAATGGAAATTATTGGTATTTATTTTTTGATCTGATTTATTTGTCCAGAAATCGTATACAGCTTGCAGAGATAAAGTATATATAGTTTCCTTATTTATTTAGGGAAACTGGTTTAAAAACTATCCAGGTTCAATGAATCTGTTTGAACGGATATCTTTTCTTGAAATGGAAATTATTGGTATTTATTTTTTTATATGATTTATTTGTCCAGAAATCGTGTACAGCTTGCAGAGATAAAGTATATATAGTTTCCTTATTTATTTAGGAAAACTGGTTTAAAAATTGTCCAGGTTCAATGAATCTGTTTGAACGAAATGCCAGTCTGTTTGAACAGATTCTAACTTTCCTGTTTTGGAAGATTTTCCATTTATTGGCTGATTGGTTTCTGATTTGTTTTCCACGACCTAAAGGGATTCTAAAAAGTATATAATCATCCTTAGGTCGTTGGTTTTTTATCATCTCTCTTGGTGTATTATTTTCCAAATATTTTTCAAGTTTTAGAGAGACTTTTTATTATGTGAAGAACTTGGGTCCACCAAGTTCTTAGTGGTTTATTACAGTGTTCTTCTGTATTGTTTTCTTTATGTTAATTGTGCAGGTTGAACACACTTGGACATTGTTCATCAAGCTTCGGGAGAAGTCTTGTTCGTGAGTCACTTTTCGAGAGGAAAAGTGCAAGTGTTATGATTTGAAGGGAGTTCAAGATCTTAGCACTTCAGAAATTTGATTAGGAGTTTAGATTACAACAGTTGCGACAAATTCAAGAGGGAGTCTTTATTTGTATAAGTCAATTTGGTTTTGTAATCGTTTAGATATTCTTCTAATAAATTTCATTATCTGGGCGTGGCCTCGTGGACTAGTAGCAATCTGCAAAGATTGCTGATACCACGTAAAAATTCGTGTGTTCTTTACCTTATGTTCGTTTTTATCTTCTGGTCACAAACTGTTTAAACATATCTAGTTTCTGTTCAAGCAGTCTTTGTGTCTGTTTAAACATTTCTGTAACAGTTCAACAATTAATTATTTAATTTGAATAATTAAGTTGGTAATCATAAAATACAGAATTTCAGAAAGCATATTTCGCGTGCCTCGACTTTGGTTTATTCTTTCTATTGTATTTTTTGCATTTTTGTTCTTCAATCAAATATATTAATGTATGTTTCGTTCTTCTCCACTATATTATTTCTAACAATCTTAAAGCAGATTTTGACTCCTTAGAGAAGATGAACAGATTGAAGGGTGGAAACTATTTCTGAATACAGTTTAAATATATTAATATATATTTCATTCTTCTCCACTATATTATTTCTAACAATATTTATATGAATACAGTTATATATGAATTTTACATACATATATGCACATATTTTATATAATTTAAGTTTAAGTTACCTTCACTTGAAATTTTATATATTACATGCAACATGAACGTTTTATATAGTAATATAAATATATATATGCACATGGAAAATTTGATAGTGTCATGATGACAAGTGGCATCGAAATCAATGAGTGAGACAAATGTGTTTATATCAAAAATACAAACGATGGATATAGTATTCTTTGTTTGTATGTAGATGATATACTCATTGTCAAAAGCAACCAACGAATGATAAAATATACCAAAGGTATGTTGAACTCAAGGTTGGACATGAAGGACATGGGACTGGCTAATGTAATTTCTAGGAATTATAATTACAAGGACGCCAGTGGACTTAGTTTGAGTCAGTCACACTATGTAGACAAAATTCTTGACAAATTTGGTAAAAATGATTCTAGTATGTCTAGAATACCAATTGACATAAGTCATTATTTGTCCAAGAATAAAGGAGACAGTGTCTCTCAAGCAGAGTATGCTAGAGTGAGAAGTAGTCTAATGTACTTGATGAGCTGTAAAAGACCAGATTTAGCCTACACTGTAAGTACTTTAAGTCGATTCACGAGTAATCCGGGTGTTGAGCACTAGAAGGAAATTATAAGAGTACTTAGGTACTTGCGGTATACTCATGACTATGGGTTGAACTATACCAGAGATCTAGTTGTTCTTGAAGGATACACTGCAGGCTAGATATCCGACATCCAAGACATGAAAGGTACTAGTGGATATGTGTTCACTCTAGGTGGCGCAGTTGTTTCATGGAAATCCTCTAAACAAACTGTAATCACTAGATCCACGATGGAATTCAAGTTTGTAGCTCTGGATAAATGTAGTGAAGAAGCAGAATGGCTGTGTAATTTCTTGGAGGATATTCTAGAATGGCCTAAACTTGTGCCTACAATATGCATGTATTGTGATAACCAAGCAACAATTGGGCGGGCACAAAATGTTTTGTATAATGGTAAGTCTAGACGCATACGTCGGTGACATAATACTGTTATAGACACCTGATCTCAACTAGAGTTATCTCGATTGATTATGTGAAGTCAAAAGATAGCATTGCAGATTCGCTAAAAAAAGGGTTAAACAAAGATCAAGTTGAAAATACATCAGAAGGGATGGAACTTAAGCCCAAAGGAAATTAAGGTCGATATAAAGGAAACCCACCCTAGTTGACTGAAGATCTCAAGATCTAGGTTCAATGGGACAACCTAGTTATTGAGAGCGAATAGGATCAATGTGGGGGATTACACCTACCCGTTCCAATGGTGAAACTGTGATGCTCGTTGTAAAAGAGGTAAAGCTCAAGCTTTTAATTACACTTACACATCAGAAGTCCGAGAAGAGTAATGCGGGATTGCTCTTAGATAAGAGGTCACCTATGTGAGAGAGAAGAGGGGCTATTTCGAAGGAGAATTGTGGGGGCTAAATTCTCTAAAACCTTTCACAGAACCAGGCAGATGTTCACGACCGAAATGAACATAACCATGAGAACCGAAAATATGCCGGAAAGATACATGTGTTAGATATATCATCGTTTACACAAATGACAGAACAATTCAAAGGTATCGCGTCGACTGATCAATTAGTAAAGTAAATATATTCTCACAAGGGAAGGTTCAAAGGCTAACACTCACCTATCCTACGCATGTATCAATCATAGAACTCTATCACCATGTTGCGTCGAGTCGTGTCGAGTCATTGTTTCTTAATGTTGATCAATTTCATTTATGTGGGGTATTGTTGGAAAAAATTGAGTGAATGAGAAATTGATGTGTAAAATGGTAATGATTCAGCAAATCACTTTGATTAAAGATGAGATTATCACAATATTGTGTGATTTATTCTGATTGATTTTAGCAAATCACTTTGGTCAAAATTGAGATATCAGAATACTGTGTAATTAATTCTGATTGATTGTCAGAAAATCACTTTAGATAACAAATGATATTACCAGAATAAGTGTGATTAATTCTTATTGATTTTCAGAAAATAACTTTGGGTAACTGCTGATATTACTAGATTAAGTGTGATTAATTCTTATTGATTTTCAAAAATTAAGATTCTAAATTTGTTAGATATTTAGGCATTAATGCACTTGATTCACACACATTTTCAACTCTCCATGAAACCTATAAAGGATGCTTCTCATCTCATTCTAGGACACACAGATACAGAGTATCATACACAATAGTTTTAGTCTCTTTCTCTCTTTTGTCTCTGTAGTATTTTCTGGTGATAGAGGGAAGGTTTGTTTCGAGTTCGCCTAAGCAGACGCAGTGGTGCTTTCGTCCTTCTTGATAACTGTTGTGTCCTGAGAAGTAGTTGCTCATGAATCCTCTAGCACCGTTCAGGTAGAGGGGAAAATTTGTTTTAAGGAAAGCGCGTTTCGAGTACCTCAACTTTGGTTTATTCTTTCTATTGTATTTTTTGCATTTCTGTTCTTCAATTAAATATATTAATATATATTTCGTTTTTCTCCACTATATTATTTCTAACATATACAATAAGATGACAAAGTAGAATACAAACTTCTTATTTCGAGTTAATTATTTGAGCACAAAAATTAAAGTTTCCACATGGAATGCACATAAATGGTTACAAAAAATCATGATCCATTCAAACACCCCACAACATGTAGAGTTGATAAAATAGAACCACACGTTTATATAATAGAGAGATTTTTACATAAAATATTAATTTTCGCTAAAAAAATATTTTTTTACAGTCAAACATATTTTTTTCAATTTTACGGTTTTAAGGAAATTTTTACATTTTTATGGTTTTGCCTTGTCTTTTTTTTTTCAAGTTGTTTTCACGTTATTTTTAAGTTTTTTTGTTGACGTTTAGTTATTATAATATATATATATTACTTTTGTTATTTTTTAGTTTTTTTTTTTTTGTCCACTAAGTTATTTTCAAGTTGCTTTCAAGTTATTTTTTCTAAAAATCATATTTTCGTAATTATGAAACTTTAAAAATCGTATTTTTGAAAACTTGAGTGCGCATTTTTGAAAAAAAAAATAAGAACCATAAAAAAGTAAAAAAAAAAAAAATTGTATTTAAGAAAAAATCTCATATATATATATATAAATATATAGGGGAATTCTCTTATAGGGCTTCACTTTAAGCCCTAATGGTAGGGCTCTCAGTGTTTACAACCCGTGGACAGTTTTCGACGCAATTTTTTTTTATGACCGTGTATATTGTAGCTATTTAGATTATCCTACAAATTTTCAGAAAATTCTGAATAGTTTACAATACCGAAAACTAAGTTCAAACATGTTGTTGCACTCGTGACTAATTTTTTTATGCTCGTGGAAAACAACATCTTTGAACCTAGTTTTCGGTACTGTAAACTATTCGGAATTTTCTGAAAATTTGCAGGATGCTCTAAATAGCTACAATATACATGGTCATAAAAAAAAGTCGCGCCGAAAACTGTTCATGGGTCAAGAAACACTGAGAACTTTACCGATAGGGCTTAAAGTAAAGCCTCTGTAAAAAAATTGTCCATATATATATAAATAAATGTTTGTGTGAGACCCATCTATTATTCTAGCCCCTGGCAGTGAATAGATAAAAACAACAATGAACGTAACGGTATACTTTCTAAAGTTTCAAGGATGAATATTCCTAATCAAATTTTGTTTTCCTTTCCCATATATAAACATGTTGAGATATACATGCATTGTAGTGAGAAGTACAATTTATTTATTTTTTCTTGAAAATAAATATAGTAGGACTAATACATATATACTGACACTACTACAAAAAATATTTTTAGGGCTCGCAACAGGGTGTGCCTCGTGCGAGTCATTTATTTGAGAATCTTAAAAAATAAATTTTTTTATGGTGCGCATTGCGAGCTCTAAAAGAATGTTTTTAGGGCTCGTACTACGTGTCCTAAAAGATCTTTTTAAGTGTCATTAAATAAAAATTTTACGGCTCTCTTTGCGTGTCCTAAAAAAAAATTTATAGTGTATAATGTGTACCCTTAAAAGTTATATTTTTATTTAAAAAAAATAATTTATATTTATTTTAAATTAAAAATTATGATTTAAATAAAATATTTATGTACAAATCTAAAACTTATAAATTAAAATAACAAATGACGAAGAAGTTTCGGAAACCCACATTACTGGCGACCTTCATGCATTAAAGAACCATGACTTAAAATGTGACCTTTTCGTGGTTTGCCTAAAATTAAAGAGGAGAATCTAACAAAAACAAAATACAAAAGAAGAAGAAAAAGGACAGACCCACCATACAATAACTCAGACCCAGGACCACTGATACCGGCCATTCGTACAATGCACCCACAGACCACCTTAGCCACAATGCCCCAAAAAAGATTAAGAGCACTCCAATAGCCTCTTCAAGAGGCCCTCTTCTTTATTTTAGAGAATAGAAGAGCACAAAAATTAGAAAAATGGCACTACATCAAATGATGTATTTTAGAGAATGATGTAAAGAATAGAATAGCATTTTTTCTAAATTTAGAAAAACACTATTCATGTCTCAAAAATATTTTAATAATATTTTATTTATGTTTATTTTATATTTTATTATTGTATATTATATATAGTACAAAAAAATATTATTTAAATGATGCAGAAAAAATATAGAAATATTGTTGTATGGTATAATTAAAAATTTTATATAAAATAAAAAAAATGAAATTTTGGTGATGTATTTTAAAAAATAAAAATAAAAAATTGTCACAAGTTACCTCACAAATCTAGCCCACTTATAAAATAGTAAAGAAGACAGTGTACATTTCATTTTTATTACAATGGAAAGTTGCTGACTATTACTATATAGTTTCACATGGGTATATATAAAAAAAAAAAAATAGGACTCCATGCAACTTAATATTTGAATCTTAAATTCAGCATCATTCCTATATTATTCACAGTTTCTTAAAAAATAATGGAATGTCTAGCATAACTACAAACAATCATATTAAAAAAATTAAAATTATAATTATTCACATGCTGAAAACACAAAGTACACTCATGGTCCCATTTTCAGGGAGACCACTTGAGAACTATCCTGAAAAATTTACATGTTATATATACTATAACACAAAGTATTAATATTAGTAAGATCACAACATCGATCAAATGCAAGTAGCAAATGTAAGAGTATCTCCATTTAAATGCTAAATTTGTGATGCAATGCTATATTTTTAGCATTATTGTAAAAATAAAAATTGTTTCTACATTGGTATGATAAAAAAAATGTGTCAAATTTATCATATGCTAAAAATTGTGCTAAATTTGGCATAAGATATATCATGTGTCAAATTTAGAACATCAATAATTACATTTTTTTTAATTACACTATTGTTATTAATGGCTTTTCTAGTCATTTAATTATTTATATGGGAATTTCACTTTGTTAATATGTGGCTTTTTTTTAAGTTTTCAAAAATATGGCTTTTAGATTCTTATTTACCGAGATTTTCGGAAACTATATTAATGAATGTTAGATAAGACTAATGACATGGAATTTAGAAGGTAAAAACAGGATTTTTACGTGGTTGGAGCGTTAATGAGCCTTAGTTCACGAGTCAGTTGTATTAGAGCTTGGAAATTCTTTTACAATGGAGTTTCTCTCTATGTTTTGACAGAGTAACTGTGTACAAGTCGAAAAGAGATCCCTTCTCCAGTGCTTTATCGCCTGTATTTATAGACTCATAGGAACACTGGGTCTGGGCCGGGTATGACCCGGGCCCATCAAAGATGTGGATACTCTTGGCTTCTCAAGCGGAAGCCCAATACAAAGGATAAAAATACATAGGTCCAAGAACAATTAAGGCCCAATGCGGCGGCCCAAGAACTATATTTCGCCCGACAAAATGGTGCTTTTGGTCTGGGCACTCAGAGTTACGAGACAGATTCAGGGGACAAAGCCAGTCAGTGTACTGGCAGCACAGGTCTGAACTAGCGGTGTACAATCCCGAGGTGGCCTTTTCCGCAGGTGAAAAGTGGGGACAACCCCCACGCATCATGGGGCGACTTCAGGGTCAAGGATGCCTTTTCCTGCCAACCTGGAGGACATGACCCGGGTTTGTTTACCTCTGTCCCTTTTCGTTTACCACAAGCCCAGACCATTTACCAGGCTCTGGGATCGCTTTGCGTATACCTCGACCGTATCCCCAACTGGCCATACGCCTCTCGGGCGACAGTCATGGATCATCTTCCTGGACACCGTCCAGGTCCGGAACCACACTTGGGTCATCGTCCTTGGTTACTCCTGTACTAAGCGGGCCTGGGCTGGGCCCATATCCAATCGCCCAGACCATGGCCTGGATCATCGTCCCGGGCCCACGACAGGAAATGGGGATAACATTTACCCCCCAAGCCTTCGCTTGGGTTCGCAAGATGGAGGCTTGCCTCGTTCTCGGATACTCCACAGTTGCCTTCCCGATTCCTGCTTGGAATCGTGGGTCCGTGGCAAAGGACAGTGACGCTGGCCGCATGCTGAGCCCGGACCATTCACCAGTGTCCGGGTACGTTTACATAAGTCCCGCTTCGTGGCAGGGATACACATGTTGCCAGGCGACTACTGCAAAGATGGCACTTGACCTCGAAAGGTCACCTATCACCTCAAGGGTCGCTAGGCCTAGGCTAGTGCGTCAGCACGGATTCCAAAGCGTCCCATCTGCACGGGGGTCCTTCACTAATGCTTCTGCGCTGAGGTGGACCATAGGATGGGGCGACCTTTGACGTTCGACTCTCCTGGGCCGTTGGATTGAAACGGCTAGGATCCAGCTCCCGAGTCCTCATAAGAGCCCCTGCATGATTTTCGACCGTCGGATGGGGGAATTTCTATCCGCTAGATCAGAGACCAGGACTTGGGTCTCTATAAATACTCCTCAGACATTCATTTGACACTTTTACACTCTCAAGCCATTTCAAGAACTGAGGAGCTGTGTATGTCCGATATCCCCGATGACATCCTTCACTGCCTGCTTATTCTGCACTGTCGTCTATTTCCAACAGTCCCAGCGTCTGCCCCTCCGCCTGAGCGCACGTCCTGGGCCTGCCCTATCGACAAGTTGCTGAATCGGCTTCACCAATTCAAGAACGAAGCCCTGCCGTTCTTACCATCGAACAACCTCCATCCTTTACGACCAACTACTCACAGTAAGTCTTTCTGACCTTCTTGGTGAATACATGAACATAGGCTGCTCTTTAGTTCATATGCTTAGGCTGCTAGAATTTGCTAACGCTTAGGAACATTGTTAGGAAGGCCGCCTGGTCCTGGTTGCTCCGGGTCCGGATGCTTCCTGGATAGACGGTGGAGCCTACTTAGTAGCCCCTTTATCGTTCCCGATCTGGGTCTCGCGGTTCCCTGGTGAACCCGGACCCGATCCGGAGGGGACTCCAAGTAGTCCGTAGGAGACACCCGTACCTTAACCGACTTTCTTGGGTTTTATTATTGACTGCTTGGTTTCTTTTCTCTGTTCCCAGATCATCAGTCATGGCAATGGGCGTCACCTTTCATTCAGAGGAGGAAGTCAACAGGGCCCACGTCGTCCTCTCCGGGTCCAGGACCCCCAAGGGCAACAGATGGGAGATGGACACGGTGCAAAATTTGTTCCGGAACTACTGAATGATGTACATCCTGGAGAAGCGCCTGGGCATAGAGTCCACTCCCGGACTATTCCATAACTGCATGGCCAGGATAGAGGAGCGGGCGCATACTTCGGTAGAAGGGTTTGGGGCCTGGAGTGCTGGCCACATCAGTGCGGAAGCCACACTCCCGCTTCACGGCTACTTCATGCAGTTCCTGACGTACGTGGGGATCGCACCGTTCCAGCTCCTGCCACAAGCCTACTGACTGCACGCGGGATGGCGAGTATTCTGCATCGTGAAGGAGATCGCGGAGCCGACCCCTGCGTAAATCTTGTATTTCTACAAGATGGAGCCGCAGGTCAACGCCAAGGACAAGACCTTGGACGACTTCTATAGATTGAAGCCGCGAGGTAGCTACCCCGCTCCCACCAGCTCTTGGAAGCATCCCCCAGACGTCTGTCACTACTGGTTCATGACGTCCAGGTTCCTCGTGGAGAAGAACCCCACGCTGCTACTGGACTTCCAACGAGTGGGTAAGTGCTTCCCCGATCCTTTTCCTCTTTTATTTTTTCTTTCTTTTTCTTCGTTTCTCATCATGTTACTCCGGGTGGCAGGACCTTTCGCCCAGACTCCTCTCACCCAGTTCATCCTGGAACGGAGGAGGTTCTATTCCGAGTTGAGCGCGGAGGACTTGGACGTAGGAGGCTACGTCACCACGGACAACCTCCGACTGGTCGGGATGCTCGCGGCCCACCAAACTATTGTCATCCCGAACCTTCGGGGAATCCAGTGTGAGAAGATTGTCGCCATCAGGGAGCAACTGGCCCTGGATCATATCGCAGAGGTGGAGAAAGTGGCGCGAGCCAACGCGACCAAGCAGAAAAGGGACCTGGCCCAAACGGAGGCAGCCGCTTCAGAGGAGCTGGAAGAGCTCTTCGAGGATGCCCTACCGAACACGGGGACCCCCGGGGCTAGCGTATTGGGGTGAGGTAACTCACCTTTGCTCTTAACTTATGTTCCCCAAGTCGGGGACTTAGCTAGGGATAGGCTAGCACTTCGAGGCCCCGCATTCGGGGCTGATGGGGAGATGAGACCTTCGTCTCCCGTCCCCGTAGGCTCAGAGGTTCTCATGTTCTTGTCCGGGTTCCTTCAGTATGGGAATTTCTTGAACCCGGACGACATGGGGGATCGAGTCCATTCCTTCACGTTAGATGAGTTGAGTCACGCCCGGGGCTTAGCTGAGGGTTCGTCCCGGGTCACTCTTAGTTTTGATTTTGATTCTCTTGGTTAATCATACTAACTCTTTTCTTTTCCTGTGTTTTTGCAGGAGACTCCGACATGTCTACCCCCGCAGGCGAACTGAGGCAACTCCTCAAGGACCGGGCGGCCAGGAAGGCTACCAGAAAGACAACAGAAACGACAGGCCCGGATCCACCCCTCAACAAGGAGGCACCAGGGGCGGAACTTTGACCCGGTGAGAAGCTGCGGTCCCCATCTAGGTGGTGGACCCGGCTGTAGTCCTCGGCTCTGCCCAACACCCGGTGATCGATGTGGAGACGGGAACCGCAGCCAGCCAAAGTTCCGGGAAAAGAGGCTTGGACGCGGGTGCTGAGGAGGCCGGTACCGGGAAGAATAGGCCTCGGACGAGGCGGGCTGGTTCGGCCGACGAGTCGCATGGCAAGAGTCGGCTCGCCACGAAGGAGATTCCCGCACTACCGGCCTTCCCCATACGTCCGGCACTACTCAAGGAGGGGGAAGTCGTCGTGTGGGACGAGCAGTCCCGGATGATTGCCCAGACCTGGGAGAATGGCCAGGGCTGGAGAGACGAGACGTACAAGGCCCTGACGATCCGTCGTCAGGTCGAGTTCGCTGAGCGTCCGGCGGCGTTTAGCGCCCCCCAGCCGATCGTGGATCGGCCAGCTGCCGAGACAGGCTTTCGCCCTAAGCTTGGGCAGGACACGACCCCTTTGGCGGCGGACCTGTTGGACCAAGTGGGGAACACCATGTCCAACCTCCAGCTCAAGCGGTATGCCACGATAGCCAACCCGGACGTGCTGTTCATCTCCCAGGCTCTCCGCCATCAGGCCACCGCAGTAAGTTTACTTCGTGTCTTTTTCTTCCCTCTTCTTATTTGTTTATAAGGATTCTTCTTAACTTTGCTTTATTCCAGGTTGATTTGATGTCCCATCGGAGTGCCGATCTAGTGGCGAGTTGGCCATGAAGACGGAGACGATCCAGCTAGAGCTGGAAGCGGCCGTGAACCAGAGGGAGGCAGCCAAGGAGGCCCTGGCCAGGGAGACGACCCAGGCTCGGGCAGACCACGCAGAGTTCGACCGTGTCAAGGCCGGGCTGGAAGAGGCCTTGTCCCGAAAAGAAACTGAGGCCGACAAGAGGGCAGCCCTTCTGGAGGCGGCCGCGGCTCAGTTTGCCTGGGACAGGGAGGAGATCCAGAACTTGACGGCTCGGGTCCGCGAACTGGACAGCTCTCTGTGCAAGGAGAAGACGGCGCATGAGGAGGCCTGCCGTGAAAAGGAGGAGGCAGACGGCATGCTGGAAGTCACTTTCGAGGAGGCCATTTACTTGGCTTGGCGCAAGGACAAAAGCATGAACCTCCTGGTCTTCCCTGACCCGGAATTGAAGAGGGCTAATTCGAGGCCAAAGAGAAGGAAGACGCGGAGCTTCTGGAGGATGAAGCCTAGGCCCGGATCTTCGCCTTGCCCTTTTTTTTTTTTTTCATTTTTATATATTTTTGTAACTTTTTCGGACATGTACGCATCCAAGACAATTTGTATTGATTTTTCCGATTTATCTTATTTTTGTTATTCCTTGAATAGAAATTTCATTTTATTACCGTGCCTGACTGATTCTGAGAGTTTGGTCCCGGTTCCAACGGCCTGGACTAGACCAACTCTGACTAGCTTGTCAAGTTCTCAGTCTTACCCGCCTAATTCTCGATCTCAGTTCCAACGGCCTGGGCCAACGAGGTTTAAATAGTTTACTGTGGAACCTAGTCCCCCCACTCTACCAGTCGCGGGGCACGACTTTGCCCTGGGGCATACCGGATGCTTTTCTCTCCCGGATATCGCTCGTCCAGGGCAGGACCAACCTTAGGCTCGGTCCTTTTACTTTATACCTCCGGACATCGTTCGTCCGGGGTGGGACCAGTCTTAGGCTTGGCCCTTTTAATTTATACCCCCGGACACTGTTCGTCCGGGGTGGGACCAGCCTTGGGCTTGCTCCTTTTAATTTATACCCCCGGACATCGTTCGTCCGGGGTTGGACCAACCTTAGGCTTGGCCCTCTTTAATTTATACCCCCGGACATCGTTCGTCCGGGGTGGGACCAGCCTTGGGATTGGTCCTTTTAATTTATACCCCCGGACATCGTTCGTCCGGGGTGGGACCAGCCTTGGGCTTGGTCCTTTTAATTTATACCCCCGGACATCGTTCGTCCGGGGTGGAACCAGCCTTGGGCTTGGCCCTCTTTAATGTATACCCCCGGACATCGTTCGTCCGGGGTGGGACCAGCCTTGGGCTTGGTCCTTTTAATTTATATCCCCGGACATCGTTCGTCCGGGGTGGGACCAGCCCTGGGGCTTGGTCCTTTTAATTTATACCCCCGGACATCGTTCGTCCAGGGTGGGACCAGCCCTAGGCTTGGCCCTCTTTATTTATATCCCCGGACATCGTTCGTCCGGGGTGGGACCAACCTTAGGCTTGGTCCCACGGGGTTTGTATCCCCCGGACATCATTGATCTGGATCGTGACTAGCCTGAGCTTGCCCCCCGCCGGGTATTTGCTCATACCCGGGATACCCCCCACAAGTGAGCGGAGACTGGTCTGGGGTCACTTGAGTAAGACTTTCATTTGTTTGATAACGTTTCTTTATGACGTTTTGCACATGCCATTTTTATTATTCAAGGGGGTAGCCCTGAGGCGTACATTATTTACAGCGAAAATACAAAATTGGAACACGCTCTCCTGACTACTGATAGTATTTACAGAGATGTTCCGCATTCCAGGCTCGCGGGACTTCCGAGCCATCGAGCCGTTTTAAGTGGTACGTCCCAAAGCACACTTCATGTTGGACCCGTATGGTCCTTCCCAATTCGGGCCCAGAACCCCTACTCCCGGATCTTGAGTAACAGGGAAGACTCTTCGCAAGACTAAGTCGCCGGTTCCGAACTTTCGGCTTTTTACTTTTGAGTTGAAATGACGTGCGATCTTGCCTTGGTACATCTTCAGCTGCACTTGCGACTCCTCCCGGATCTCCTCGATGAGTTCTAGTGATTCCTGGAGTAAGGCGTGATTCTGGGCGGGGTCATATGTGTCTCTACAGTGAGACGGGATGGTCGTTTTGATGGGGATGACGGCTTCACATCCATAGACCATGGAGTAAGGAGTGTGGCCGGGTGATGTCCTCTCGGTCGTCCGGTAAGCCCACAACACGCGGGGAAGCTCTTCGGGCCATTTTCTCTTGCAGGCCTGGAGTCTTTTCTTTAACATCCCTTTTAAGATTTTGTTCATGGCTTCTGCCTGCCCATTTGCTTAGGGCCTGGCCACCGCGGAGAAGCTCTTGACGATGCCATGTCTCTCGCAAAAGTATGTGAAGTAGGCGATGTCGAACTGCTTCCCGTTATCAGATACAATTTTGTAGGGGAGGCCGTACCGACACACTATATTATTGATGAAGAAATCCAGGGCCTTCTTCGAAGTGATCGTGTTCATGGGCTCCGCCTCAACCCACTTGGTGTAGTAGTCCACAACCACCATGGCGTACTTCACTCCTCCTTTCCCGATCGGGAGCGATCCTACCAGATCGATCCCCCACACCGCGAAAGGCCAAGGGCTAGTCATCAAGGTTATCTCCATCGACGGGGCCCGTGGGACCTTTGAGTACCTTCGGCACTATTCGCACTTGCGGACGTAATCGATACAATCTTTCTTCATGGTCGGCCAGAAGTATCCTTGGCGCAGAATCTTTTTGGATAGACTGGGCCCGGCTGTATGATCTCTGCAAAAGCCTTCGTGCACTTCATGCATGATGGCGCTTAGCTCTGTCCCGGACACACACCTGAGGTAAGGCATGGACAAACCCCGGCGATAGAGATTTCCATCCATCATGACGTATCGGTGGATCTGGTACTGAAGCTTCCTGGCCGCGACCCTATCTGCTGGCACCTCCCCGGCTGTCAGATAGCGTATAAGTGGTCCCATCCAAGACGTGGAGTGGTCGACAGTGTGGACCGCGGGGGCTCTGATGCTTGGGACGGGGAGATGGTTGACGGGGACTAGCCCGGCCAGTTCTGCTTTGGCGACGATGGCCAGCTTTGCTAGTGTGTCTGCGAAGACATTTTGCTCTCTGGGGATCTGGCGAATGGAGTGCTTTTTGAACACCTGCAGCATCTCTCTCGTCTGGGTCACATAAGCCGCCATTCTCTCTCCTTTAGTTTGATATTCCCCCGAGATTTTCCTGACAACCAGTTGGGAATCGCTGTGGATTTCCAGGTTTGTGGCCCCTACTTCCCGGGCCAAACGCAGCCCGACTAAGACAACTTCATGCTTAGCTTCATTGTTCGATGCCTTGAACTAGAAACGCAGGGAATTTTGTAGCTGGTGTCCCTGTGGTGATACCAGGATGATCCCGGCCCCGTTTTCATTCGAGGCCCTGTCCACAAAGACCTTCCATACGGGCGCCGCGGGGGCCTCAGGATCATCTTCGTGGGATATCCCAGAACACTCAACGATGAAGTCGACCAGGGCTTGCCCCTTGATGGACACTCTAGGGATGTAGGATATATCGAACTGACTCAGTTCCATGGCCCACTTTAGGAGTTTTCCCGATGACTCGGGCTTCTGTAACACTTGCCGCAGGGGGTGGTTGGTCAGGACTTTTATGGCGTGAGCCTGGAAGTAAGGCCGAAGCTTCCGGGATGCCATCAGCAGGCAAAAGGTCGGCTTTTCGATTAGTGGATACCGAGACTCGGTGCCCAACAATCGCTTACTCACGTAGTACACCGAGAGCTGTGTCCTTTCCTCCTCCCGTACTAACGCGACGCTGATCGTGTGCTCGGTCACTGCCAGATAGAGGTACAGAGGCTCCCCGTCCACCGGCTTTGCCAGGATCAGAGCTTGGGCCAAGTGTTCTTTCAGTTTTCGAAAAGCCTCCTCGCACTCGACTGACCATTCAAACCGCTGGCTTCCCTCGAAGGACGTTAAAGAACGAGATGCACTTGTCCGTGGCTTTGGAGACGAAACGGCTTAAGGCGGCTATCGGCCCGGTCAGGCTTTGCACGTCCTTATGCTTCCGGGGAGAGGGCATATCAATCAGTGACTTGATCTTATCCGGATTGGCCTCTATTCCCCGGAAGCTTACTATGAAGCCTAGGAACTTCTCGGAAGCTACGCCGAACGTACATTTCTTGGGATTCAACTTTATCCCGTACTTCCGAATGACTGCGAAAGCTTCAGCCAGGTCGTCTAAATGCTTCCCGGACGTCTTGGACTTGACCAGCATATCGTCGATATAGACTTCCATGTTTCGCCCTAGCTGGGCCCAGAACATTCGATTGACAAGCCTTTGATAGGTTGCCCCGGCGTTTTTCAGTCCGAAGGGCATGACAATGTAGCAGTATATCCCCTTGTCGTTTTGGAAACTGGTGTGCTCCTGATCTGCCACATGCATAGAGATCTTATTGTAGCCGGAGTAAGCGTCCATGAAACTTAAGATCTCGTACCCGGACGTAGCATCCACCATTTGGTCGATTCTGGGTAGCGGGAAACAATCCTTTAGACAAGCTTTGTTGAGATCCGTGAAATCGATGCACGTTCTCCATATTTCGTTCGGTTTTGGCACCAGAACGGGATTGGCCAGCCACACTGGGTATACAGCCTTGCGTATGAAGTTGATTGAAGACAGCTTCTCTACTTCCAACTTAAGGGCCTTGGCCCTCTCCGTCCCCAAGGGCCTTCGCTTTTGGCGAACTGGGGTCGCGTTCGGGTCTATGCTCAATGCGTGGCAGATGATGTTGCGGTCGATCCCTGTCATATCCGAGTGAGACCAGGCCAGAATATCCTGGTTCTCCTTAACTTGGGCGATGATGTCGGCCCGGACATCCGCCGGCAGATTTTTCCTGACTTGGATGACCCTGGACGGATCGGTGTCGTTGATGCAAACCTCCTTAATCTCGTCCATTGGCTCTAGGACGCGGTCGTCCCCTATCTTCGGGTCCAGGTCATCTTCTTCCCGAATCACTCGCTCAGCAACTGGGGGAGGAATTGGGTCGATGAGGTCCTTAAAGGGCTCGTCCCAAACCATGTATATTGGCCGGGCGGACACGTGGTTGCATTTTCGGGGGCTCTTCTAATCTCCCCGGACAGTCCCCACCCCTCCGTTGTCGCAAGGGAACTTCATGCAAAGATGACAGATAGAGGTGATGGCCTCGAACTCGACTAATGCGGGCCGGCCGAAAATGACGTTGTAAGCGGTGGGGCAGTCCACCACTACAAAGGTGCAGAACTTGAACGAGTGCTGCAACTCACTTCCCAACGTTACGGGAACTGGATCTTCCCCATGGGGAGTAGTGCGTCTTCGTTGAAGCTGTAAATCTGGGTCGGGCACGATGCCAGATCCACTTCAGTCAAGCCAATGGCGGTGAAGGCGGGCTTGAACAAGAGGTTGATGGAGCTCCCGTCATCTACCAACACACGGGATACTAACTTATTGGCGATCTACGCATCTATGACCAGCGAGTCATGGTGCGGGAAATGGACGTTGCGGGCATCGTTCTCCGTGAAGGTGATGGGGAGGTTCATCAATTTCGGGCGCTGAGTCAGGGCCTAGACAAGGGCGCACACCTCCTGATCATGGTCGAGCTCGCTTAGGTAGCGCTTTTGATCGTTCCTGGACGGCCCTCCCAGGTGAGGTCCGCCCGAGATGGTGGCTACATGTCCGTCCACGCGAAGGGGTGCCATCCCAGATGGATAAGGCATTCCAGGGCCGGGTGCTTGCGCGACGGGGGCCTACTGAGGGGTCTATGCCATCGGTCCCTGTGCGTACCCTCCCTGAGGCGGGTATGCCCTGGGTGCTCTCGGGATCGTGGGTTATCCGGGACTTGCTGACAAGCCCGGGACTCCCACGGGCATCCTGACCCACTGGTGGAGATGCCCAGCTTGATAAGATTCTTGATCTAGTCCTTGAGTTGTCGGCACTCTTTGGTCGTGTGGCCCACGTCCTTATGATAGGCGCACCGTTTGTTGGTATCCCTCAGATTTCTCCCCCCTTTGAACATGGGGCTAGGCTTTCAGTAGTGGACCGCCCTTTCTGTGGCCAGGAAGATGTTCTCCCTGGTGTCCACCAGATTGGTGTATTCTGAATATTGGGGCTCGTAGCCCCTTTTTCCTTCCTTAGCCGGTTCAGACCGATTTTGGCCTTTGCCAGATCTCTTCCCCCGGGAGGGGTTTACGCTTGCCTCTGTTACTCCTGCCTGCGACTGCGGGGCCCCGACGGAGGCAACGCTGTGACCCGCTGGCGCGGCTCCATACCCAGAAAATTGGGCGGATTGGACCGGGGCATATCCTGAAGAGGCAGGACCGTACACCATAGGGGTGTAGGTGATTCCAGGCGTAAGGGCCGGTCCTGAGGTGATCGGGGGCGTGACGTAGGACTGCGCCGGGAACTGCACCCCGTACGCCGGGAACGCTTGGGCGCTGGGCTGTGGTGCCGGAGGCCATCCGAAAGCCTGGATCTGAGCCTCTTCCCAATTGATAAATCCTTGTGCCCTCCTTATGAATTCTTCCAGGGTAGCCGCCTTATTACGATGCATGTCATCCCAGAGGGGGGACCCAGCCTGGATTTCGGACTGCAATGCCACCAAGCGCTGTCCGTCGTCCACCTTGGTCTTGGAGGCTTCTTCAGTAAAGCGTTGGATGTAGGCCCTCAGTGTCTCCACGGGGAGCTGTTTAATATTTGTGAGGGCGCTGATTTGCATGTCCATCCTCATGGCGGCCACGAACTGCTTGCGAAACGCTGACTGCAGTCCTGACCAGGATTGGATGGATCCCGGCTTAAGTCTTTTCCACCACTCCTTTGCGAGACCACCTAGAGTGATCGAGAAACAGAGGCACTTTCCATCATCGCTGACGTGGGCCACGGTCATAAGCCGGTTGTATCGGGACAGATGATCCCTAGGGTCGGTGTTTCTGGTATAGGCGGTGAGGCTCGGCATCTTGAACCCCTTGGGGAGCACAGCGTCTAGGATGTGCCTCGCGCAGGGTTCTTTGTCCTTTTCATCGGAGTCGGTATCCGCTCCTTCCTGCTTGCGGACCAAACGGTCCGTGACCTTTTCCAAAACGGCCAGCTGCTCCATAAGCTGCCTGGTCGTGCCATCCTCTAGGAGGATTCTTTCGTTCCTCCTGTCATTGATGTTGTTCCTAAGGTCGCCACCCTGAGGGAGGATCTTTTCCTTACGGGCCCGCTCTTTCCGAGCGTTCAGCCCGTCTCGTAGGTCTACCCGGGATGTGTCGTCCCCTGAACTAAGGGCATGACGCTCCTCGCTGCGTGGCCGTTCTCGACGATTTTTGTTTACCGAGGCACTTAGGTGCAAAGACCTTTCCCGTTCGTCTCGCCCTGGGGCGTACCGGGGTTGTGCGTTCCGCGGCCGCGTCCCGTGCGAATCGATCGGGTGGCCCCGTCCTGGGACGGGGCGTACCTTCTCTGTCCTAGGGAGCGGCTAGGAACGGGTCCTGGCTTTCATGACGGGGGTGTTCTTTTCTCGGGTCTTTCCACCGGCCTTCTTTTTCTCCCTGTGTGGGTTGCCTGGGGCTGGCTCATGAAACTGCTCCGGGGGAGGGGCGGCCTTGCTTCTTTGGGGACCCTGGCTCGGGATTGCGGAGCAGGCTGTTGCGCTCCCGGAAGTGGGCCAGCTGGGGATTGGTCGCCGGACCCTGCGCGACTATGAATGCCTGCAGGGCTTGGAGAGACTCTTGCATCCGCCGATGCGCCTCCGCCTGCTCAGCAATCCTGGCCTCCTGGTCCAGGACTTGCTGCCTCAGTCTAGTCTCCTCTAGGTCCTGCTGGTTGGTGGTTTTCCTAAAATTAAAGAGGAGAATCTGACAAAAACAAAATACAAAAGAAGAAGAAAAAGGATAGACCCACCATACAATAACTCAGACCCAGGACCACTGATACCGGCCATTCGTACAATACACCCACAGACCACCTTAGCCAAAATGCCCCAAAAAAGATTAAGAGCACTCCAATAGCCTCTTCAAGAGGCTCTCTTCTTTATTTTAGAGAATAGAAGAGCACAAAAATTAGAAAAATGGCACTACATCAAATGATGTATTTTAGAGAATGATGTAAAGAATAGAATAGCGTTTTTTCTAAATTTAGAAAAACATTATTCATGTCTCAAAAATATTTTAATAATATTTTATTTATATTTATTTTATATTTTATTATTGTATATTATATATAGTACAAAAAAATATTATTTAAATGATGCAGAAAAAATATAGAAATATTGTTGTATGGTATAATTAAAAATTTTATATAAAATAAAAAAAATGAAATTTTAGTGATGTATTTTAAAAAATAAAAAAGAAAAATTGTCACAAGTACCTCACAAATCTAGCCCACTTATAAAATAGTAAAGAAGACAGTGTACATTTCATTTTTATTACAATGGAAAGTTGCTGACTATTACTATATAGTTTCACATGGGTATATATAAAAAAAAAAAAATAGGACTCCATGCAACTTAATATTTGAATCTTAAATTCAGCATCATTCGTATATTATTCACAGTTTCTTAAAAAATAATGGAATGTCTAGCATAACTACAAACAATCATATTAAAAAAATTAAAATTATAATTATTCACATGCTGAAAACACAAAGTACACTCATGGTCCCATTTTCAGGGAGACCACTTGAGAACTATCCTAAAAAATTTACATGTTATATATACTATAACACAAAGTATTAATATTAGTAAGATCACAACATCGATCAAATGCAAGTAGCAAATGTAAGAGTATCTCCATTTAAATGCTAAATTTGTGATGCAATGCTATATTTTTAGCATTATTGTAAAAAAAAAAAAATTGTTTCTACATTGGTATGATAAAAAAAATGTGTCAAATTTAGCATATGCTAAAAATTGTACTAAATTTGGCATAAGATATATCATGTGTCAAATTTAGAACATCAATACATACATTTTTTTTTTAATTACACTATTGTTATTAATGGCTTTTCTAGTCATTTAATTATTTATATGGGAATTTCACTTTGTTAATATGTGGTTCTTTTTAAGTTTTCAAAAATGTGGCTTTTAGATTCTTCTTTACCGAGATTTTCGGAAACTATATTAATGAATGTTAGATAAGACTAATGATATGGAATTTAGAAGGTAAAAACATGATTTTTTTCGTGGTTGGAGCGTTAATGAGCCTTAGTTCACGAGTCAGTTGTATTAGAGCTTGGAAATTCTTTTACAATGGAGTTTCTCTCTATGTTTTGACAGAGTAACTGTGTACAAGTCGAAAAGAGATCCCTTCTCCAGTGCTCTATTGCCTGTATTTATAGGCTCATAGGAACACTGGGTCTGGGCCGGGTATGACCCGGGCCCATCAAAGATGTGGATACTCTTGGCTTCTCAGGCGGAAGCCCAATACAAAGGATAAAAATACATAGGTCCAAGAACAATTAAGGCCCAATGGGGCGGCCCAAGAACTATATTTCGCCCGACAAAATGGTGCTTTTGGTCTAGGCACTCAGAGTTACGAGGCAGATTCAGGGGACAAAGCCAGTCAGTGTACTGGCAGCGCAGGTCTGAACTAGCGGTGTGCAATCCCGAGGTGGCCTTTTCCGCAGGTGAAAAGTGGGGACAACACCCACGCATCATGGGGCGACTTCAGGGTCAAGGATGCCTTTTCCTGCCAACCTGGAGGACATGACCTGGGTTTGTTTACCTCTGTCCCTCTTCGTTTACCACAAGCCCAGACCGTTTACCTGGCTCCGGGATCGCTTTGTGTATACCTCGACCGTATCCCCAACTGGCCATACGCCTCTCGGGCGACTGTCATGGATCATCTTCCTGGACACCATCCGAGTCCGGAACCACACTTGGGTCGTCGTCCTTAGTTTCTCCCGTACTAAGTGGGCCTAGGCTGGGCCCATATCCATTTGCCCAGACCATGGCCTAGATCATCGTCCCGGGCCCACGACAGGAAATGGGGATAACAATTCTCATACAAATGTATAAATGAACAAATAAGCCATAGTTTTTTCTCAATAATGAAGTTTTATTATTTTGTAATGGTAGTTTAGTAATCTTGATTTAAATGTATTAATTTAATATATTTCTTTTGGTTTAACAATGTTCCAAACTGTTATAAAGTATTTTTGAATGCACGTTCAGTTTTTTTTAGTTTAAATTTACAAAAAAAAAAATTAATAAAACTCTTTTTTCTTGTTTTTTACTGCAAAAAAAAAAAAAAAGTTATACATTACTTGATATTTTTTTACATATGTGTATCTATAAATATATAAACATTCATTATTTCTATAATTGTCTCATATCTTCTTGTTGCTTCCTCTCACAGGTAGTCTTTAACTGCTTTGCAAAAACAAATTTAGTCGCTCATTTCAGAAAAATAATGATTATACACATTTTATTTTATAGTTTGAAGTTATATGTGTACATATATAGGTAGAGAAATATAGAAATAAGAATTACAACAATTCGATAGTAACTTAAGGAAATAAGTCATGTGTTTCAATTTGGCATGTGCTAATGTCTACAAGGCGGCTTGCAACAAATGAAAGCTCAAATTCGACGAAATTTGGTGATGATGTACATGTAGAATATTAAAAGAAAAACAATCCATAATATTAATATAAGATGTGGATTAACAATAATTTGATTCATATATCTATTAATCAAGAATTATAACGAAGAGGATTATTAGCACATACTGATTAACAACGATCGAGTTTGAAACATGTGGATGCACATTTTAATATTTTTTGGTTAACTTATTTTATCTTATATGTGTGTATATGTGTGTGAAAATAACATAAAGATATTATGTGATGTGTGAAGGGTGTTGTGAATAATTTTGTGAGGTAGCTAGTTGTTTCATAGATTTCCATTCACAATGGTCAAGATTCAATCATTAACTTTTAATCTATTTATATTTTTAATTATGGCTTAAATAAAATAATTTGTACATATAATTATGTAGTTGTTTAGTACATAGTTATTGTAATGCCCTGATATCCCTAGTGCGGTTTAATGGCTGGATTAGTAGGCCGAGAGGGTCATAATTGTTTAATTATGTCATTAAGTGATTATATGCATGTTTATGTGAATTATATTATAATATAATGTTAAATGCATGCATGTAGGTCCACATTTCTTTACAGGGGTGTTTTGGTAATTTGGCCCGTTGAGGACGTAAATGTATATTTGTATGCATGTCGGTGACATATTGTTGAGACCACATTATAATGTGGATTTGTTCGAGCTATTCGACATGAGACGATTTTTGAATATAAATTAGCGGTTTAGTCATAACGGGTTTAAGTTCGGGGCTCAGGGTGAGTCTCGGGGTGATTTTAATAATTAGAGCGTTGCTGGGAATTAAAGGGTAACAGAATATGAATTATTGGTGTTTGAGTATTTTGAGAATAGCGGGAATTAGAGAGCGTTAATTATGATTAACGAAATAGGTGGGAAATGTCAATTTTTCCCTTGGGAACCTTTAGAAACCATTATTTGACCTAGGGGTATTTTGGTCTTTTCACCCCTAGGATAGTATTAAGCCATTGAAGGTTGTAGAAGGAAGGGAAAAACAGAGCATTTTTTAAGCACTTCTCCCGTACCTGTTTTCTCTCTTTTCTTCTTGGATTTTTTTAGCTTAAGTTGGGGAAACAAGCTTGGGAAGTAAGTCTTGAGAGCTTGGGAGTGCGTTCCACCATTGAAGAGCATCATAATCTGAACTTGAGGTAAGTTTCTAGCCATTAAAATTCTTGGTTTGCTCTGTTTTAGCTTTGGTTTTCAGTTGAGATTTCTAGGTTGGATGATTGGTTTTGTTGGGAGTTTTTGGCTAGGGTTCTTGTGGTTGTGATGCTTAGGGCTTGTGGGGATGGTTTTTGGGTTCATTTGGCACCAAAAATGAGGTTTGTAAACATTGGAATTGAGTTGGAATTGAAGGAGTCAAAGGAGGAAGAATCAAGGGAAAATCAGGCTAGGTGTAGCGCTACATCGCCCACAAGGGGGCACTACAGCGCTACTGATGGACCCAAAACGGGTATGTTTTAAAAATTTATAACTCGCAAGCGCACGAATCGTATATGGAATATAGTGTTCGTGTAAGCACGAGATCGAACCCAAAGGAGTTGTCTAAAATTGAAAAGAAAACTATTTTAAACCAAAATTAATAAATTCTAACCTAGCCCTAAAGATTGATGAAAATTTGTAACAATAAAAATAAAATAAAAGACAATAATAAAGAAATTAAAAACAATGTATAAACATAAATTAATAGTAGAAATCAAGATGGTAAAATAAGATTATTAAGGATTAGAATCCACAAAATATAAGTTCAATAATATTTATAAGTACATTGATTCCCAAATTTTAGTAATAGTATAAATTAATCAAACCATCACTTATCCAAACTAGATATTCTATTTAAGCACAAGTTTTTATAAAAATATAGGATTTATCTTCACTTTTCAAAATTATAATTTCAAAGCATTTAGTGTAAATCAATCTAATGAAATAACAAATAAATCAATGAACATTATTTATAAGGCAAAACATAATATTTTTGTTCTAAGCATGGATGTGTACAATTTAATGACACATCTTACACAAAGAATATAACGTTTTAGCACTAATGAAGAACAAAGTGTAAATATGTGCTAACAATCCAAAATACATGATATTTAAGATGAAAGAAGATATTTGAAGAAGAAAATTCCATAAACTTTGTTGCACAAAATGGGAAATCAACATACAAAATAAATACTATCTAGTTACATATTGTTTCATCATCACTTTAATAATCTCAAAAAGATTAGAAACACATAACTAGAATAGCAAATACAAACTAAAAATTACAAACACAAATAGGAAAATTTGGAGGAGAAACCCCCAAAATTTCCTCTAAAAATACATAGAAAATAACCAAAAAGAAGAAGAAGAAGAAGAAAATTGAGAGGTTTTGAGTGTGTAGAAATTATGGTATAGTAATCTCTCTCTAAAAATGGACACCAAATCCCTTATTTATAGCCAAAAATGAGGTATTAAAATAATCAATTTAAATTAATTAAATTTATTAAATTAATTGAATTAATTATAATATGGCAAATAGGGATAAATTATAGGGTGTAATAATTATGTTTTGGGGTAAAAAGTGTAGAAAGTGGGGTAAAAATGTTGGCATTTTTGACAATAAGGGACAATGGTACTTTGTGGTATTTTTATGGGCTCAAGAAAATTGCTTTGTGGCTGGCAGCAGGCTTTGGATGGGCTGAAGGAAGGCTGGTGGTGGTCTTGTGATGCCAGGCGGCTGGGTGGCACTGGGCAGGGGGCATTGGCTTTTGGTGCTTCGGCTGGGCATGTGATAGCCGAATGATGGTGCTGAAGGAATGCTACGTTTGCTGAAGGTGATGTGCTGAAGAGGGTGTTGGAGAGTTGGAGGGAGTGTGCTTGGGTTGGTGGGCCTTGCTGGAGCGCGCCCAAGGTTGGGCTTGGGCTGGTTCTTCAAAAATGCAAGCTTTTTAATTCTTTTTTCTATAAAATGCCACTTTTCTTCATTCTTTTCCTTGCTTTTCAAAGCCCAAAATTAAAATAACTTCCCTACAAAATAAACATAAACTAAATCATAATAAAATATTTTCAACTATAAAATAAATCAATTAATTCTTTTGAAAATATTAATTATAACTTAATTTATATTTAACATTTAAGCTCAATAATACAACATTTTTTTACCACTAACTTAACAATAAT
This sequence comes from Humulus lupulus, assembly GCF_963169125.1. Classification (NCBI taxonomy): domain Eukaryota; kingdom Viridiplantae; phylum Streptophyta; class Magnoliopsida; order Rosales; family Cannabaceae; genus Humulus; species Humulus lupulus. Next base: position 201,196,767 of record NC_084802.1, read on the forward strand.
AATTCAAATAATTAACTACAACATTTTACAAAAAAATAATTATAAAAACACACAAAAGTATATAAAATCATGATAAGACTAATAAATTCAAAATTACTTAAAAACTTAATAAATTATTTAAAAACTCAAGAATTAAGCAACAATTAGCACATAAAAAGTGGTAAAATAATTCTATTTTGTAGAGTTATCAGCTACCCAGGGTTGTGTTGAGCGATTTGGGGTTCTAAGAATAGTGCTGGGGCGCTAGTGACTAGCGTTGTAGCGCTACTTTGTTCCTTCAAAATCCCGTTTTGAGTGTTTTTAAGGGTTTTTGGCTCGGGGTTTCAATCCTTAAGGCCCGGGATCGAATCTACTCACCATGTGGGTAAGCTTCGAGGTCCCGAGAGTGGGGTTTAGGTCAAGACCCTTTCATTGTTGTTTTCATTAATGGAGGTTATAATTTTTTATGATTAGGTAACCCCTAAGGAATCAAAAGGCCGATCGTTCTCAAGGATCGTTTTTGTTCTATTTCTCGCTCGAACTAGAGGTAAGAAAACTGCACCCTGTGTATGTGACATGTGTGGTTGTTGTTGAGGCATGTTGGTTACTAAATGTGGACATTGATTACATATTAAATGCTTAGCATATCTTGCTTACTTGTGTATGGCACTGACTAGTCAGGGACGACACTGGTCGCGTATTACTGACCTAAAAGTCAGGAACGACATAAGCGTCCTGAACGCATGGCCGATAAAAGATTAGATCTAATTGATATCAGCGTTAAATGACTCTAGGAGCATTAATGATGGATCGACCCTAAGGTCGATGAAAATTATAAGCGCTTGACTAGTCTAAGACTAGTTACTCAGAGTCAGGGCCTAAGGCCTAGGTGACGGCTTGTCATGTGGCTAGGGAGCGGAATCCCATGGTTGTGACTCTATGGTCATGCGGTAGGTTATATTGGTGACTGGTTCATCGAGCACCTATCTTGATAAGCTAGTGAAAGGATCACTTATTTGTAAAGCCCAGGTGACCCTATCGTCACGTGGCTAAAGGGAATGGAACCCACCTTAGTGACTTTTCAACTGTCACTTCTCTATTTTGGACTGAAAGTCCTGAATGATTATTATGATCATTGTTGATATTATATTCATGCGTTATTGTGTTTTCTTGCTGGGCTTTGGCTCATGGGTGCTATGTGGTGCAGGTAAAGGGAAAGAGAAGCTCACCCAGCCTTGAGTGGAGAGCTTAGGTGGTGTTGTATACATATGCGGCCGCTTGACCACCACGGCCAAGGAGTTCTCAAAGGAACTAGGGGGTTTACCCTATTTTTGCCGCTTAGGTCGGCGGGTTGTAAATTTAAACAGTAATGACCATTTTGAGTTGTAAATAACTTGTAAACGTTTTTATGGGCCCATGAAACGTTTTATCTTTTAAATAAAATATATCATTCCCTTTTGATTGGTTTTCCACCTTAACATGTTAATAACACCTAGAAGCACGTTTTTAACTAAAGAACTCGGGTAACGAGTTAGATTCACAGTTTATTGTTCACCGTAACTGTTCTGGGGTAACCAGGGCGTTACAATTATTATATGGTTATATTCTTATGTATCTGACACAACAAGAGGGGAATTTTTTTTTGAAAGACTTTCCTACATTAAATATTCATGGTAACCAATTACATTTTTTTTTTAATTTCACAGTAGTAACCGATTACAATATTTTTTGGTTTTACAATAATAATCAGTTACAACATTTCTAAGTTTACCTGATTACAAACTGAAACCAAAATAAAAAAAAGTGTTCATATACTTGTAACTAGTTACATTTCTCAAACAAAGAAAATTTAACCAGTTACTACTATTTTTATTGTAACTGGTTACAGTGACAAACTTTCAAAATTTTGAAAAGAAAAAAAAAATCATATTTAAATTCAACTCAAAAATCAAATGTTAGTCTTAGTTCTTTTATTGGAAATGTAGATTGATAATGCTAATGTTGGGTAACATAAAATCAATCAAAATTGTAAATGACCTATGAACCCGATCGAAAACTTTCTCATAAAAATATATTTTGAATAGAAAAGAATTATATAAAAGTGTTGTAGTGACCTTGCTCATAAAAATATCTTTGTTACTTTCTTTCTTTCTCTCGAAAAAATTCTCAATTGCTTTATGTTTTTAGTTGTTTGAAAATTTGTTGGGTCAAAAAATAAACAATGCATTCATCCATGACAAATCTCACATAAATTGCTTTCAAAATTTAAACGAGTTTGACGCACCCATTTCTTTTAAAAATATATGTAAAGTTATACATTTAACTAGAGTGGAAAAATTTTACCAGTCTCCATGTTTTGTTCTCTTCGGTAAAGAAGTTGTCTGGGCTATCTTTTGCTTTATTATATGAAGATATGAATAGTAAAATTAATATGACTAAATTATATATTTTTTTAAATCATAAGTGCTCTTATATATTTATGGACATTTAAGAAAATTTTATATAAAAACTATGTAGTTATATATATTATATAAAAATTATGCATGTATAAATATATATATATTAAAAAATTATTTATCTTTTCTATATAAAAAGTGTGTAGATAACGAAAATTCTTAGTTTAAACGGTTTTTTTGGTTAATTTTAACGGAATATTCTAAATATTTAACGAAAAATACTTTTAAAGCTAATTAAAAATAGATATTTATTAATTGTATTAGTATAATTCAAATATTATAAAATATCATTATTATAATAATATTTAATATAAGACTACATATATAATGATTTTATTAATATAAATTCAAATTTAAATGTTATAAAATATCATTATTATAATAATATATAATACAAGACTAGATATTTAATAATTATATTAATATAAATTTAAATGTTATAAAATATTATTATGATAATAATATATAATCCTAATATTTTTACAAATTATATCAATATGAATTCAAATTGTTGACCCTGATTTTGGTCAACTTACACGGAGTCAAATATGCTTGATGTGGACAAATGCATTGAAATGAATGTGATGACAAAAACAATAAAGCACACAAGAGTTTATAGTGGTTCGGCCCCAGAATCTGGTAACAACCTACGTCCACTTGAACTGTTATTGATATAGAATTTAAATGAGTGATCAAAGAACTAGGGTTCAATGAGTTTCACAAACCTCTGAAGAACAAAACAATATATCAAATAGAATAATTCTAATCTCAGGTAATCAGAAAGCCAAAAGTCCCTTCCTTGAGCTCTCTTTTCTTATATATAGGCTCAAGGGGGATTACATTAATTTGTTACAGATATTCCTTCCTAAATAATCGGATACTCAGGAAATCATGGGAGTCAATCTCGGGATTGACTAAGATCTTTATGAAATTATCGTGAGACACGCGGAATGTGCGACCATACTGGTCGCAGGTAAACTTAAATCGCCTTTTGCTTGCAATATCTTTACTGGTCGATATCCTAGCAAAATTCCGCCAGGTGTCAGCCACGTGTCCAGAAATCACTTGCCACATCATCCGTGCCTGTTTTTTGGATAACATTTGCCCCCCAAGTTTATTTATTACGAGCAATGAATAAACTTTTGAGGAAATGACCCTTCGGTTACCCCACCAGACCTGTCAGAACAATTTGTGCAATCTTGGAAAAAGCAACCTACCCTTGTCTAATCACGGCTTTTCGCTTCCCAAGTAACCTTTCGACAGCCATCACCCTTCCCCATGCTTCGAAAAAAAGGGGAAACTGATGATTACTTCCTTTTAATGCTTACGGACAAAAATATATATATAGTCTCTTCAAAGTCTCCTTTCTCTTTTTACGCAAGCCATCACTCTTTCAAGAAACCCTAACACCAAAGCCCCTGTCTTCATCTAGATATCGTCCTTCGACGTTCCAAGATTCAGTCTGTGAGTTCTTCGACGCCCGAAATTTTTTCTCAAATCTCCACGACCTTTCTCCTGGTAAGTTTCTGGACTCTTATGCCTTATATTTTTGTCGTGCATGCTTTTGTAGACTGTCTATTGGGTTCATTCGCTTCTGGGTTGAGATGCATGTTAGTAGGGGGTTTAATGGGTGATACTGTACTGGATGATTTTTCTCTGCCATTAAGGAGTTACGAGTTAGTTTGATAGTTGAGATCATGACTTTTAGGACGTAAAACCGAAGTAAAAATTCGATTTTTATGCTAGCTGAAAAACCAAGTTTTTCCCGTCCTAAAAGGAGTTGAAAAAGCTTTTTCAAAAGACTTTTTGCTTTCACTTTTGATATGTTTCTCAAACTGTTCATGCGAAAACTTTTAGTTTTTTGTTAGAATGCTGTTGTATAAAAGCTAAACTTTTATACTCGACCAACATTATTCTAAAAAACTTTCAAAATTCTTCATCCTCACCTCCCCATTCTTCTGTTCGCAGATTTTAATGCCAGATTTGTGGGGAGGTGAATGGCCCATCGACAACGATCTTCTTGCCTAGCTTCTTGAAGGCGAAGAACAACCTGCCGACCGAGTTCACAAGATTCCGTTTTCCAGAGTTTCTTCTAGACCTCATCCATCACCACCTCAAATGGCCCGCTCTAAGTCCTTAGGCAAGAAAAGACCTGACCCTGAAAATAGTCCAAATTCTCCTGCCCAGCCTGATTCACAGGCTAGGGTTCCCTCGACCAGCGGTCGAGAAAATGCTGCCCCAGTCCCTCGTATCCAAGTCAGGGCCCGCCCTCGGCATCAAAACCTTCCTGATGTCGAGTGGTATCTCTCCCCTACCTGCCAAGTGACTCCCCGGATGCTTGCCAATTATCGTAGGAAGTATCCTCTTACAGAGGTTAACCTCACAATCCCTGCTGCTGACCAAAGAGCTAATCTGCTAGGGGGTGTCTATAGCACTTGGTCCAGGTATCACATAGAGGCGGGGGCTATCCTCCCTCTACATCCTTTCTATCAGGGGGTGGCCAACTATTTCGGTGTCGCCCCCTTTCAAATTACTCCAAACAGATATAGAATGCTGGCTGCACTCTATATCCTCTATAAACTCAAAAAGTGGCCAGAACCTACCCCTCATGAGGTCAATTTCCTTTTTGACCTTAAGTCCAACCCTCAACAATATGGGACGGGCTTCTTTCATCTCTGCCACCAGGAAACAAACCGAACGTTCCTGAGTGAGATTACTTTCATTTCTAACGTGGGGCAATACAATAGAGAGTATTTCCTCACGCCAAACATGACGACGAACAACCTGGCCTTCGCTCGAGGAGGTAAATGCTACTTTCACTGGTCGATACCTTTCCTTAGTACATTCTTCTGCACTTCTCTAAAGTATATTGTGGCTTTCAGGACCATGGTTACATCCGAACCCAACACCAGACATGGTGTTGAGGTCCAACGCACTGGCCAGGATGGCAGACGCTGAAAAAAGTGTTAAGTCCCTGGTCACTGATGAAAATCTGAGGTCATCTGGCCTCCTGGCTCCTCGCCATGAAACAAGAGGACCCGTGGTGGCAGAAGCCACAGCCGAGGGGGATCCCGAGCAGCAACCTCCGGTGTCTCCTCCCAGAAGGAGACCAACGGGGGTTACAATCAGGGAACCCACTAGCATTCCTTCAGCAGAAAGGCCTTCTGTGCCCCAAGGCAAGGGGAAACAAAAGGCAACAGAGTGTGTCATAGACCTGGATGAATCCTCAGACAAAAACGGTATTGTTATCTTGCTTTTAAATAACTTGCCAATTCCCTGTCACTTGTTTGATGGGGACGGTAATTTTACGTATACTCCAAATCTAGGGTCAGACTTCTTCATGCTAGATAGTAAGTGTATGACTAATAGAGTCAGTAGTATAGCGACCAGTAGTTGTAGCTCGGGTATAAAACTTTATGACCTCTTTTCTGTTTTACCATGAATTTTCATCCGCCTTTATCTTATTGTCTGCATATTTTTCTTTATACGCAGAGATGGCTACTCCCAACGTTTTCGATCTGTATCAAGCTCGGGAGGAAGAAGAAGTTCCTCTGGTTCGACGGAAATCATCCAGGAGGTACAATGGCAAATCAAGCCAAGGACCCCCGACCAAGAAGGATCAAACAGATGATCCTTCCAAAGACGTGCCTACTGGACAAGCTTCTGCCCAGCCTTCTCCTACTGCTGAGAAGGAGGCTCCACCCGCTGCTACGAATCCCACGCCTACAGCCACGAAAGAGCAGTCCTAGCAAGCCGAAGTTCCTGGGACTAAACTTTCACACCGCGCCCTGCGATCAGCAAAGGATCGCCTTACACATATCCTGAAGCACGATCGTTGCAAGGAGGCGATGGCTGAGGCGGAGAATATGGGGGTTAACCAGATCCTTAACAGGGCTCTAAACGAAATAGCCAGTGTAAGCATTTTTTCCTTCTTTGGTTTTTGTTTTTTTTTTATTTTTTCTTCCTTGTAATAGATTCTAACTTTTATCCTTTGACTGTAGGCCATGCTGACTGCAACTGCTGCTCGTACTCGCGCTATTGCTAGCATCGAGCAGTCTCGGGCGAAAGCTATCGAGGGGTTTCAAGCGAAGGCCATCGAGGAGCTCCAGGCTGTAGAAGCTCGGCATGCTGGGGAGTTGGAGGTGGTTACCTAGCAGAAGGATGCCTTGGTGGAAAAATTGGTGGAGACTGAAGCGGCTAAGGCATCTCTGAAGCAATAGAGGGACAAGTATCAAGACTCCAGTCGAGTCCAATATCGTGAAGTCAAGAGACTTAAGGAGGAGCACCTTGCTAAGGACAAGACCATAGCTGTTCTTGAGAGCCAGGTGGAGCAGCTGAGGCTCACCAATCCTAAGGATATAGAGAGGTATAAGAATGCAACACTTCGGTGCTTCTACGACTTTTGGAGACACAACCAAAGTGCCGACTTCAGCTACCTTCCAGAAGAGGCTAGAAATGTTGAGCTAGCGCGCTGTGCTGCTCGGTTAGCTGCTGATGAAGAAAGAGCAAGGGTTCCTGCCTCCCCAAGCATCCAGCCAGCCGCTGAAATGGAGGGAGGAGAAGCCGAAGGAGGTGCTGCTGATGAAACTCCTCCAACAAATCCTCCTACTCCCCAAGCTCCTTGAAATTTTTATTATTTTTCTCTTTTCTTTAATTACACGACCCTCGTGTCGTGATGTAAAGACTAAATTTTTTTTTAAAATTTGCTGCGTGGGCAGCAAACTTTCCTTTTACTTGAACAATTACATCCGAGCAGTTTTGCTCGCGGTGTAAAAGAATGCCTTTTGATATTATAATATTTTTATCTATTATAACATCTGTTTGTATGACCGAACTTAGCATAGTACTTTGGCTTGATTTATCAAAATATAAATTTTGAAAAATACTCTAAGTACCGTAGCATGCTTTCACTCATTTTGTTCATGTGTTTACATACCTCTTGGTATGCTTTGCTATCGATGTACCTTGTATGCCCCCCAAGTGATCAAGGAGCTTTAGGTCCTTGGTCACTGGCCTTGACCACGACCTGTGCGAACATTGCTGCTTGATAGTAAACATAACACTTGTAATACAGCAAAACAACACACGTAATGAACAAATACTTGTAAAAATAGATTTACAAAGGTTGGCAAGAATGACTGGTTGCGCACAGTCCCTTATATTCTCGTATTAAAAATGGACTAAACATGTCTTTACGAGTGATCTTAGAAAGATCTTACACTTATAAGCGATTAGCCATACAACGTGGCTAATCCTTTTTCGAAACTTGTAAAAAGTAAAAATTAATACAAGCCAGTTCTTTAAAAAGGACTGTTTATTGGTAGTACTTGCGCAGGTGTTCACTGTTCCAATAGCGTGGAACGAGATCTCCATTCAAGCGTGCAAGTTTGTAGGTGCCCGGATGAAGGACTTCTTGAATCTGGTAAGGTCCTTCCCAGTTTGGTCCGAGCACCCCAGCAGTGGGGTCGCGGGTATTTAAGAAAACTCATCGCAGCACTAAGTCACCGACGCTGAATTTCCTTTCTTTTACTTTTGAATTAAAATATCGGGCGACTTTTTGCTGGTACGCAGCGACTCGGAGTTGGGCTCTTTCTCGTATCTCCTCAATTGAGTCTAGGGACTCTAGCATCGGTTGCCTATTCTAGTCCTGGTCGTATGTAATGCGTCGATGTGAGGGGGGATCTAACTCGACAGGTAACATAGCCTCATACCCGTATGCTAAGGAAAATGGGGTGTGACCCGTCGCTGTTCCATGAGAAGTTCTATACGACCAGAGTACCTCAGGTAGCTGTCCTGGCCATGCTCCTTTAGCGTCTTCAAGTCTTTTCTTCAGGGTGTCCTTAAGCGTTTTATTCACTGCTTCGACCTGCCCATTTTCTTGTGGATACGCGACTGAAGAAAAGCTTTTAATGATCCCGTGCTTTCGCAGAAGTCTGTGAATAAGTCACTGTCAAACTGGATGCCGTTGTCTTAGACAATTTTTTGAGGCAAACCATATCGGCAAACAATGTTCTTGATGACAAAGTCAAGAAATTTTTTGGTCATTATGGTAGCGAGTGGCTCAGCTTCGGCCCATTTGGTGAAGTAGTCGACTGCTACAACTGCGTACTTCACTCCGCCTTTTCCCGTTGGCAGGGATCCAATCAAGTCTATACCACATACTGCGAAAGGCCAAGGACTCTACATCTGTTTTTACTCGTTGGGAGCTGCGCGTGGGATTTTGGAAAATCTCTGACACTTGTCACATTTTTGCACAAACTCCATTGAGTCTTCGTTCATAGTCGGCCAGAAATAGCCCTGCCTCAGAATCTTTTTCACCAAACTTTGCCCCCCAGCGTGATCCCCGCAGAAGCCTTCATGTACTTCCCTCATCAGCTCCTTAGCTTTCTCTGGTGTAATACATCTGAGCAGTGGCATGGAATATCCTCTACGGTATAGAACATCATCGACCAGTATATACCTAGCAGCCTGCCTTTGAAGAGTTCTGGCTTTGTTCCTATCTGTCGATAGTACACCATTTGTAAGATATTCCAAGTAAGGCTCCATCCATGTGTCTCCCATCCGGATTTCCATACTGGTTTCATTTGCTCGTATGCTTTGCTCGCTCAATCTTTCTACTGGCACAATATTCACAGTGTCAGCGTCTTTCGTGCTTGCGAGTTTGGCTAAGGCATCTGCGTTCGAATTCTGATCCCGAGGTATTTGCTGGAGGGAATACTTCTTGAACTGAGCCAATAGTTCTTTAGTTTTGTTCAAGTAGGCCACCATTTTGAGGCCTCGTGCTTGATATTCTCCTAGAACCTGATTCACTACCAGCTGTGAATCACTGTAGATATCCAGCGCCTTTATACTCATGTCTTTTGCCATTCTTAATCCAGCGAGGAGTGCTTCGTATTCGGCTTCATTATTTGACGCTGTGAAGTCGAACCTAATGGCGCAGTGAAATCGATGCCCTTCTGGCGTTATCAAAATCACTCCTGCTCCCGCGTGAGATTCATTGGATGACCCATCCGTGAATAACTTCCACGAAGGAGCTTCATCTTGGGGCTTAGGCGCACTAGGCTTTTCGCACTACTCGTTGTCTGGGAGCTCAGTGAACTCGGCAATAAGATCAGCCAAGACTTGTCCCTTTACTGCTACTCGCTGTGAATATGTAATATTGAACTGCCCTAGTTCGACTGCCCATTTTAATAATCGCCTAGCTGCTTCTGGTTTTTGGAGGACTTGCCGAAGGGGCTGGTCAGTTAAGACTGTAATGGGATGGGCTTGGAAGTGAGGACGTAGCTTCCTCGAGGCCAAGATTAAACAATAGGCTAACCTCTCGATGGGAGGATACCTCAGCTCCGCTCCGATTAGCCTCTTGCTTACATAGTAAACCACTTTTTGTACGCCTTCTTCCTCTCGTACTAGTACCGCGCTAGCAGCAACTTCGATGATCGCCAGGTAGATGAACAAAGTTTCTCCTTTGATAGGCTTTGATAAAATAGGAGGTTGTGCCATATGGGCCTTTAAGGCCTGAAAAGCCTGCTCGCAGTCTCCTTTCCATTCGAACTTCTTGTTGCCTCTAAGTGGATTAAAGAAAGGGATGCATTTATCCGTCGACTTGGAAATGAATCTACTTAGGGCGGTGATTCTTCCAGTTAAACTTTGTACATCCTTGATCTTCTCTGGAAATTTCATGTCGATCAGGGCTTTTATCTTGTCGGGGTTGGCCTCGATTCCTCTTGAATTAACGATGAACCCCAAAAAATTTCCTGATCCAACTCCGAAGGAACATTTGAGAGGATTTAGTTTCATCTGGTACTTGTTCAATACATCAAAACACTCTTGTAAATCCTTCACATGTCCTTCCACCTTTTTAGACTTTACCAGCATGTCATCCACGTACACCTCCATGTTTACTCCGATCAACTCCTTAAACATGTGGTTAACCAATCGCTGGTAAGTCGCACCTACGTTTTTCAGTCCGAAGGGCATTACTTTATAACAGTATAATCCCGTATCGGTCCGAAAGCTGGTGTGATCCTCGTCAGGGGGATGCATACTAATCTGATTGTATCCTGAGTATGCATCCATGAAGGAGAGGATCTCATGTCCTGTAATTGCATCGACCAGCTGGTCGATCCTTGGGAGTGGGAAGCAATCCTTTGGGCAGGCTTTATTGAGGTCTGTGAAATCCATACAGGTTCACCATTTGCTGTTAGGCTTGGGAACTAGTACCGGATTAGAGACCCACGACGGATAAAACACCACCCGGATGAATCCATTCTCCTTCAGTCTATCGACTTCTTCTTTTAAGGCTCTCGATCTGCCTTTATCGAGCAGCCTTCTTTTCTGTTGCACGGGCGGAAAACTCTTGTCTTTGTTCAGGACATGGCTGATAACTACAGGATCTATCCCAACCATGTCTTTGTGCAACCAGGCAAAGACTTCTTGGTTCCTCCGCAAAAATTCCACCAGTGCATGCTTCATGGTTGGCTCTAAGTTTTTCCCGACCTTCACAACTCTGGTCGGGTCTTTCTCGTCAAGTTGGACCTCTTCCAGGTCCTCGATGGGTCCAAAATTTTCCTCAAAATCCCCAAAGCGAGGATCTAAATCCCTATCCTCACTTTGGGCAACACCCTATTTGGTGACTTCATCACCGGATTGGGCTTATGTTTCAATATCCATCTGCAACCTATCTGGGGGAGTGCTTTTTGACGTCCCCTTCTTTGCCTTCATGACGGAGGCGTTGTAGCACTCCCTGGCTTCCCTCTGATTTCCCAACATGCGTCCTACCCCTGCGTCTGTCGGGAATTTCATTGCTAAGTGCCATACTGAGGTGACAGCTTGAAGATCAACCAGTATAGGCCTTCCTATGACCGCATTGTACGCCGAAGGACAATCGACTACTATGAAAGTAGCGAGTAATGTCCTGGTAGCAGGCGCTGTACCCGCTGTCACTAGGAGTCTGATTGACCCCGCCGGGGCGAGTCCCTCACTAGAGAAGCCGTATATTGTTTGGTTGCAGGGCTCCAAGTCCTTAATAGAAAACTTCATGCACTCCAGCGAAGATTTATACAGGATGTTCACTGAACTCCCTGTGTCAACTAGCACTCTTTTCACCATCATATTGCCCATTTGGATATCCACGACCAGTAGATCGGAATGTGGGAACCGGACATGATGGGCGTCGCTATCAGAGAAGGTTATTTCACCCTCTTCTGACCGAGCCTTTTTTGGCTCGCGGTCATCCACAGTCATCATCTCGATGTCTTGGTCGTGGCGCAGAGTCCGAGCATATCGTTCTCTGGCCTTTCCGCTGTTTCCCGCGAGGTGCGGGCCTCCATAGATGGTTAACAATGTGCCAGTTACGGGATCAGGCTGCAAAGGTGGCGAGCGTTGGCGTGTGGGCGCTTGCTCGTTGCCACCTGGAGCTTCTCGTTGGGAATTTCCCGAGGCCTGTATATATCTTCTCAAGTGTCCTTGTCTAATAAGGAACTCGATCTCATCCTTCAGCTGGTTGCATTCATTGGTATCATGTCCGTAGTCGTTATGATAATGACAGAACTTGGTAGTATCTCTTCTCGAAATATCCTTTCGAATGGGAGCAGGTTTCTTATAAGGCACACTGGAACTCGTGGCTTGATAAACCTCTCCCCGAGACTCAATAAGGGCAGTGTAGTTAGTGAACCGAGGTTCATAACGATTACCCTTAGCTCGTTTATTGTCAGAGGTGGAGGGCTCATTGTGCGGCCATTTCCCCCCATTCTTGCCATTGCCATTGCCGTTTCCGTTGCCTTTGCCGTTGCCGTTGGGCTTCGACCCATTGGCGGCTTTAGCGGGCTCGACTGTCCCCTTGTCCTTGCCTGGGGGCTTCCCTTCATTGGCGATGGCATCCTCGAGCTTGATATATCGATCAGCTCGATCTAAAAATTCATGGGTAGTTCTGACCCCATGTTTTCTGAGGCTATCACAGAGAGGCGTGCGGCGCTTAACCCCTGCAGTTATGGCCATCATCTTGCCTTCGTCTCCCACTGTTTTCGCCCCAGCAGCTGCTCGCATAAAACGCTGGACGTAGTCCTTCAGTGCCTCTCCGTCTTGCTGGCGTATTTCGACCAGCTGATTTGCCTCAGTTGGGTGCACACGACCCGCATAGAACTGTCCGTAAAATTCCTTCACGAACATTTCCCAGGAAACTATACTAGCAGGAGGGAATTTGAAAAACCACTCCTGTGCGGCATCAGAAAGTGTTGCAGGGAAGATCCTGCACCGAGCGTCTTCGGACACTTTCTGAATGTCCATTTGTATCTCAAACTTGTTGACGTGAGATACCGGGTCACCATACCCGTCGAAGTTCGGAAGCGTAGGCATCTTAAACTTGCTAGGAGTTTCTGCCATAGCTATCCTCTGGACGAAAGGAGTGCCATTTCTCCTATCGTGGTCGATATAAGATGTTCTTCCCCCGACCAGTTGCTGCATTGCCTGGTTGAGGGCATTTATCTGGGCCTGTACGGCGCCAGGAATCGTCGGGGCCTCTGGTGCTGGGGGGACGTACTCGCCGTACTGCTCCCGGCGATCGTTAAGTACGTCTCTCAAATCCTCATCTCTTCTCCGCTGCTCGCTAGCTCCGAGCCGGTTGAAGATGTTATTTTTTCTGGGCTGCCCCCCAGTGTCCCGTCTTTCGGGTTGTTCATCCCTAGGTGGTAGGCTCATGCCTCCACCTCTTTCTTCATTCCTCCGACTGGCGTTTCCTCTGCCTGAGTCGGCCTCGTTATAACCATGGCCATCTCTGAACCTTGGTTGGCTATGGTGGGATCGACTGTTCCCTCGGTTGCCTTCTCGGGCTGGAACCTCCCGAGCGTTAGAGGGTGGCCTGCGTTGGTCGGTAGGTCCCTGGGCATTATCATGCCGTGGGGGGCCTCGGACCGCAGAGCCTAACTCTGAATTCCTTCTGTTACCAGGAGGACGCTGTCCTCTGCTCGGGGGGTTTGGCTCATCACCCCTATGGCGTCTAAGACTGCGAGGCGGCTGCCCGGCCCTATTCTGCCTTTGTTGTGGGGGATTGCCGCGACCAGCTTGGGATGGAGGCTGCGCCTCAGGGTCCCTCAGCGGGACATCGTCCTGAGGCGTCGGTGGCTGCTCGGGCCTTTGAGGGCTCGAGGGTTGGATAGGCAGGCTAGGATTAGGACCCCTTTGGGGTGGTCCATTCGTAGGTTGATCAGGCTGCGAGGCAGGTGCAGCCTGGTTCCTAGCCAGTTGTAGGGCTGCTTCGAGGGCTGTCATGGCCTCCCTCTAGCGACGGTCCATCTATGTCTGTCTTTCACTCAGTTCCAGACGCTGCCGTTCAATTTCCTGTTGTTGCCGCGCCATGACTTCAGTAGCACTTTCCTGGCTGGCCCTCAGATTGGCCAGTTCATCCTGCAATACGCCCAGGGTATTCCTCAGCGTCTCAGAATCCATTTCTTCCTCTTCGAATTCCAAATGTGGCTCATCCTCAGTCACGTTTGGAGGAAGAGGAGGCGGGTGAGATGGTGCAGCGCCAGCCGCCTGTCCAGTCTTCTTGGTAGTTTTCGCCATTGATATTTTAACGATATTGTGTCAAGCTCTCAATGAAAGCACCAGAATGTTGACCCTGATTTTGGCCAACTGACACGGAGTCAAATATGCTTGATGTGGACAAATGCGTTGAAATGAATGTGATGACAAAAACAATAAAGCACACAAGAGTTTATAGTGGTTCGGCCCCAGAATCTGGTAACAACCTACGTCCACTTGAACTGTTATTGATATAGAATTTAAAGGAGTGATCAAAGAACTAGGATTCAATGAGTTTCACAAACCTCTGAAGAACAAAACAATATATCAAATAGAATAATTCTAATCTTAGGTAATCAGAAAGCCAAAAGTCCCTTCCTTGAGCTCTCTTTTCTTATTTATAGGCTCAAGGGGGATTACATTAATTTGTTACAGATATTCCTTCCTAAATAATCGGATACTCAGGAAATCATGGGAGTCAATCTCGGGATTGACTAAGATCTTTATGAAATTATCGTGAGACACGTGGAATGTGCGACCATACTGGTCGCAGGTAAACTTAAACCGCCTTTTGCTCGCAATATCTTTACTGGTCGATATCCTAGCAGAATTCCGCCAGGTGTCAGCCACGTGTCTAGAAATCACTTGCCACGTCACTCGTGCCTATTTTTTGGATAACACAAATATTATAAAATATTATTATAATAATATTTATTACAAAACTAGATATTTAATACTTATATTAATATAAATTTAAATATTATAAAATATAATAATAATAATAATAATAGTATATAATATATAATATATAATCTTAATTTTTATTAAAAAATTATATGTATATTAAAAACTTAATTATGAACAATGTTTTGATTTAATATGTTTATGTCATTCTTTTATATATAATATTGTTTATTTATTTAAAATTTATATGACAATCATACAAATTTAATAAAAAATAATTTATAAATTATATAAATAAAACTAGGTAATTGTGTATTGCACGTTGCTAGTAGTTATATATATAATAGATACAAGCAACGTGCAAATATGCACGTTTGCTTAGTTTTATTTATAGAATATATTACTTATTTTTGTTAAATTTATATAAAATTCAAATAAATATAATATTTTAATTAAATAATTAATTTATTTTTGTTTAAGTTTATGTTTATTCTAGTTTTTGAATTTGAGAGTGACAACAAGAGATTATATATTACATATTTAATGTAATATTAAATATACGTGAATTTTAAATTTAAGTTTCTTGCTAGTTTTTTTTTAAAATAAATTGTTGCTAATTGTTATAAGGATTATAATAATATGTTGGTATTCCTTGAGTCATTCTCATTACAGTACACATATTATATAGAGTACAAGAGGGAACCATTGTAACAAGAATAGGACACCTGTCGATATACTCAAAACAGAATAGAAAGAGAGGAAAATAAACTAATACAATGCATAATTATGGGTTAATATCCCCCCTCAAACTCAATGGGCTAGGAAGAACAGTGAGTTTGGTCCTTAACTCCTGAAAATGGGAGGCAACCAGTGGCTTGGTTAGACTATCAGCAACTTGTTCAGCAGAAGGAGTGAACACCAGCGAGAGAGAGCGACGATTAACGCGTTCACGAACGAAATAGTAGTCTAGTTCAACGTGTTTGGTGCGGGCATGTAAAACTGGAATGGAAGCAAGGTGCAGCGTACTCAGATTATCGCAGTGCAAAGAAGGGACAGAGGAGAGAGGAACGTCAAGTTCAGAGAGAAGAGACTCGATCCAGGAAAGTTCCGATACTCCATTGGCTAGCGCCCGATACTCAGATTCAGTGCTTGACCGAGAAACCACTTTCTGTTTTGCAGAAGACCATGAGACAAGGTTCATGCCAAAGAAAATACAATACGCACTTGTGCTACAGCGGTCATCCGGACAGGAAGCCCAATTAGCATCAGTGTAACACTGAAGCAAAAACTTGGTGTCCGGCTGTAGAAAAAGGCCAAGGTGAGCAGACCCCTTCAAATAACGTAAAACTCTTTTGGCAGCAATGAGGTGAACATCAGTGGGGGCGTGCATGAACTGACATAGTTTATTAACGGGGTAAGCAATGTCAGGCCGAGTAAAAGTGCAATATTGCAAAGCTCCCACAAGGCTGCGATACTCAGTGCCATCGGGTAAAGGATTGCCATCATAAAGTGATAAAGGACCAAGAGCAATGGGAGTGTTGATTGGTTTTGAATCAAGAAGCCCTGTCTTGGATAGTAAATCTCATATGTACTTAGTTTGGGATAAATGAAGACCTGAGGAAGAGCGATGAACTTGAAGACCAAGGAAAAAGTGAAGCGGGCCAAGGTCCTTAACCGCAAACTGAGTGTGGAGATAAGACAGCAGCTGAGTGATAGTTGAAGAGCATGAACCAGTGGCAATAATGTCATCTACATACACAAGAAGAATAAGCATAACAGATGGTGTGGTGTAGATGAACATGGAGTAATCGGCCTTGGATGCGACAAAACCCCAATCAAGTAGAGCAGTGCTCAATTTGAGGAACTAGGCACGGGGCGATTGTTTGAGACCATAAATGGATTTGGAGAGCTTGCAAACGTGAGTAGGCCGAGATGAGTCTACAAATCCCTGAGGTTGGGACATATAAATTGTCTCGGTGAGGTCCCCATGGAGAAAGGCATTTTGGATTTCGAGTTGTTGGATAGGCCAATGTAAAGAAACAGCCAAGGAGAGGACAATCCGTATTGTAGTGGGCTTGATAACCGGGCTGAATGTTTCATGAAAATCCAAGCCAAGAGTTTGGTGGTATCCTTTGGCTACCAAACGCACCTTGTAACGGTCAACGGAACCATCAGCTTTGAGTTTAAGGCAGTAAACCCATTTAGAACCAATAATTTTGCACTTTGCTGGAGGTGGAACAAGAGACCAAGTACCCTGAGATTGAAGAGCAGTGAACTCTGTGTGCATCACTCGGTTCCACTCATTATATTGGCTGGCCTCTCGGTAGGTAGATGGTTCAATAAGGGTACCTGCAACCACACTCTAAAATAAACGAGGCTTATGTATGCCTGACTTAGCACGTGTAACCATAGGGTGTAAATTAACAAGGGCAATAGTAGTCTCATGAGGAATATGCAAATTATCCTGCAATGGAGGAGGGTGAGGAGAGCACGAGGAGGAGGAAGAAGAACTAGAGGGAGTGGAGGCCGAAACAGTAGGAGAAGAAGAAGAAACAGTGGGTGTAGAGGGGTTGGCAGGAATCAAAGGAGAGCTAATAGAGGTGGGAACAGAAGGAGGAGAACGAGGGAGATCAGGGGAAGGCTGATGGGAAGGTGGGAAAGGAAGGCAATGGATAACTGAGTGGGGTTTGGTAACAGTGACAGAAGGGGAAGGAAGAAAAGAAAAAGGAAAACAAGTTTCATTGAAAATAACATGACGAGTGACGTACAAACGCCCTGATGAGGGATTGAGACAAAGATAACCTTTGTGATGGCTGCTATAGCCAAGAAAAACACAAGATGCAGAGCGAAGTTCTAACTTGTGATGGTTGTAAGGACGGAGAAAGTGAAAACACTCACAACCAAATACACGAAAATGAGCATAGGAAGGGAGTTTGTTGTACAAGGTTTGAAATGGACTGAGAGAATTGAGTACACGGGTAGGGAGACGATTGATAAGGTACACCGCTGTACTGAAAGCATAAGGCCAAAAATGAAGAGGCATGGACGCATGGGTTAAAAGGGTCAAGCCAACTTCGACAACATGTCAATTTTTGCGTTCCACCTGACCATTCTGTTGGGGCGTATGAGGACAAGAGATTTCATGATGTATGCCAAGAGCGGAAAAAGAAGAAGAAAGAGTGCGAAATTCCCCACCCCAATCAGTACGAACACGTTTGATAACACCATTGAATTGAGTAGCAACCATGGCTTTGAAAGTATGAAAAGCATAAAAGACTTCATCCTTAGACTTGAGTAAATAAAGCCATGTGAAATGGGTATAATCATCTATGAATAATGAAAAATATTTGACACCAGTAATTGCAGTAACAGGGGAAGGACCCCAAAGATCAGAGTGTATTAATTCAAAGGGCATGGAAGCTCGAGATACAGAAGAAGGAAAAGCAAGTCGGTGAGACTTTGCTAACTAACAGGAAGTACAAAAGAAAATACATTCATGTTGAGAAAAGGAAAGATTACATATAGAAAAAACTTTAGAAAGAACATCTGGAGCAGGATGGCCAAGCCGAGAATGCCACAGAGGAGGAGAAGACTTGGTGGAGAGATGGAGCTGTGGTGATATGCGGGCAAGGGAAGGAAGTGATGGAGGAGAGGAGACACGATAAATGCCCTGATCAAGGATGCCTTTGAGGAGGATTTTGTGACTGCCCTGGTGCTTAACACAGAAAAAAGTGGGGTGAAACTCAACATAAGCTTGATTATCAGAACAAAGTTTGGAGACACTTAACAAGTTTTTGGATAAGGCAGGGGAGTGATAGACTTGGGACAATTTCAGAGCAGAGTTATATGCAGGTAAATAAGCATAGCCAACATGAGAGATAGAGGTACTCTTACCATTGCCCAAAGTAATTTGGTCACCACCCTGGAACGGCTGAGGAGACTCAAGCAAGTTAAGGTCCGGTGTGAAATGATGAGAGGCCGCGGAGTCCATATACCAGTGTGGGTCAGAGACAACACCATGAGCCGTTGTAGGAGGAGATAGGGTATGAGGAGTGTGGTGAGAAAAATAGGCATGATATGGTCGAGGAGAGTGTTGTGGGGGTTGGAAGCTAAGGTTGGACCTGTGAAAACAAGCATTGGCGGAATGACCAATCTTAAAACAGATCTGGCATTTGGGAGGGCGAAAAGTACGATGGCCAGGTGAGAAAGGAGGGTACGGTGATGGCAGCCGAGGCTGAGAGGGTCGAGGGGAAGAGGAAGAAGGTTGGTATGAGGGGCGGAAAGAAGATCAAGGAGGGTATTGGGACGGAGAAGAAAGGGAAGAAGGTTGAGAATGTGGTTTGGATTTGGGTAAGGTGAGATTGGAAAAATTGGCTTGAAGGGAGCTAAGTGTGGCAGCAGCCGTTTGGCGTTCAAGGTGTGCATTGTAGCTAAGAAGCAGCGAGTGGACCTCCTCGATGGTGGGTTTGGGGAAACGAGCTTGAATCGAGGTAACAAAGGCATTGTACTCAATGCTAAGACCGTTCAACAGGTAAATCAAGTGGTCTTGGGACGAGACAGGGTCCCTGGCCGACGCCAGAGTGTTGCAGAGGGAGTTCAGTTTCTGCAAATAGGCAAATGTCGTGAGCCCTTCCTTCTTGATGGTCTGCAAGGTGGTGCGAACTTCCGAAACCCGAGCAAAGGAAGCAGCGGTGTAAATGTGCGCGAGGGAGGACCAAATCTCAGCAGCAGTAGTAAAATGAACAATCTGACCGAGCATGCCATCGGAGAGTGAGGCGTACAACCAGTTCATGAGTAACCTGTTAAAGCGGTGCCAAGAAACAAACTCAGGATTTTGGTGAAAGGACTCTGGAAGAAACTGTGCCAGACAGACCACCGTGCCATCAAGGTAGCCGTCTAACCCATTGGCTATAACTATATTGAGCATTTGCATTTTCCATACAAGATAGTTGGTGTCATCTAGTTTAATGGAGAGTGTTTGGCTAACAGAAGGGAAATTAGATGAAAGTTGGGGCTGAGAAAAAAAAGAAGGAACAGGTGGTGGTGGGGTCGGTGTGACTGGTGGTGCCGAAGAAGAGACCAGTGGGTCAGGGGAGGTGTTGTGTACTGGTGGGGTGGTAGACCCCATACTGAGTTCAGACGCCATGAAAGGAGCCGTTATGGCCTGATACCATGTTATAAGGAATATAATAATATGTTGGTATTCCTTGAGTCATTCTCATTACAGTACACATATTATATAGAGTACAAGAGGGGACCATTGTAACAAGAATAGGACACCTGTCCATATACTCAAAACAGAATAGAAAGAGAGGAAAATAAACTAATACAATGCATAATTATGGGTTAATACTAATTGATAATAGATTATATTATCTATATATTTAAATAATTTATTGCTGATTGACAGTAAATTATATTATATTTTTAATATGATATTATTCTAATAAGTGAGTTTAAGTTTAATTAAATTTTGTTTAAGTTATAAAACATATGATTTTATTATTTTTAAATAATTATCATTGTAAAATATCTCAAAAATATCATATGTTAATTTGTTTAATTATTTATTATTTTTAAATAATTATCATTGTAAACTATCTCAAAAATATATATTTTTAATTATTTATTTTATTTTATTTAAGTTTAAGTGTTTACAAATTACTATTAAATATAAGAATATTCCGTTAAAGTTAACAATAAAAAATAAAAAATTGTTAAAACTAATAATTTCGGTTATCTACACACTTATTATATAAAAGAGATATATATATATATATGTGTGGATGTATGCATAAGAAAAAAACCACATACGATAGAAAAAGAAAAGAAAAACTAAGTATAAAAAAAATTATAGAATCTATTTTTATAAATTTATATATTTATATTATATATATATATATATTCAAATGAGTCATGTAATTTTTATAACTATTGAGGTTTAATATATTTTTTTGTTTTGAATGCATAGTTAACACTTATGAGAGGATATGGATTTTTTTTTTTAATTTTAATTGTCAACAAGTCATAGTAAAAGTTAGACATATGAATATACCATATTTTTATATATTAATTAACTATTTATTTTTAAAAAGATCCCTAGAATTTAATACATTTTTAATTACAATATTACCATTAAATATTTTTTTAAATATTTAATTTATTAATGATCAATAATAATATTTTATTTTTTTATACTACAATTATAAATATTGTGCTAGATATAATATTTGTTGTTTTTTGTACTAAATTTTACACTATATTTAGACCACACATTAATGGTCTATGAATATTTTGTAGTCATGGTCGATTAATATTTATATATATATAACCATAAAATTACTATATAATATATTAGGGTTGCTCATCTCATCTGATCTAACATTTTTATTCCTAACAAATCTAATCCAATTAAAGATTGGATTTTAGAAATCATCATCCAATAATCCGATTTGACCTAGAAATCAAATCCAATTCATTCAAATCAAATTATAATTGGATTGTATCAGTTATTTTATCATTGAACCTAAATTTTAATATTAAAGAAATTAACAAGTAAAAAAATATATACAAAATTATTAAACACTATGTAGTAATAATATTAAATTAAGTCTTTACAATTGTCACATTAAGTCCTTGAAATATTAAGTTTACAACATTAAGTTCGTTAAATTTTTATTAATAATTTGTCAAAACTAATAACTAAAGTGCTATAATAACATAACATGAAAACAATAACAATAACATCTCCAAAGTGCTAAAAACTAAGAAAAATATAAGAAAATTAAATATATTTATAATTAATATGATATATGTATAAGAAGAATATAGTTATTTTAATTGTAATTAGATTAGATTGGTTCCTAATTGGATTTCTATAGTCTCATTCGTTACTCGATCCAATCTAATTAATATTCAACTTTATAAATCAAATCCAATCAAATTTAATTGTAATTGGATATCCAATATTTTGTAACTGGTTTGGATTGGTTCGGGTAATTAGATTAGATTGAATATGAGCACACTAACAACATATACATAAGTTGAGAAAAGTAACAAAACCAGAGACAATAAACATAGCGACATCATATTTATTGTACGTGAAGTAAGAACATAATAATTTTTAGTGTCTTAATTATTGTAGTAGCATTATTTTACTAAAATTTCAATAGTAGGTTTATTTTTGTTGTTTGATTATATTTTATAAGTTGCATATAATATGAGTTTTCAAAAACAAATATTATATTATATAAAGTAAATTATGGCTAAAATACTTAATGTTTTCAAAATGTTACGCTTTTATATTCAATTTTTTTCGACAGTAAATATATTTAATGTCTTCAAAATATTACACTTTTATACTCAATTTTTTTTGTAAATATAATCAATGACTTTAAAATGTTGCATTTTTATACCTATTTTTTTGTGAAATAATAAGAAAGTTAAGGGAAAATATAAGTTTTAAATTTTTAATTATTTTTTTTTTCTCAAAATAACTATTTTAAATTAAAAATTAAAAAATTTTGTTTATAAAAAATAATAAAAAATTATTTAAGTAGATGAAGAATGTTAAATTAATTCAAAATATAGATAATGAAAACGGAGAGAATCAATATCAATTTGGAAAAATATAACATAAGTGTATGAAAAAAATATAGTAAATTTCGAAGACTGAAGTATATTCTTTTTCCAAAAGTCTCACAAATGCCCATTAAATGTGCAACGTGAGACTATATATTCCAAGTATTGGGATGAAATTGGATTTGGAGTCGAATGAATCTGACTTGCTCAAGACTCGACCCACTTGAGATACCCACAACTAAAAGTGGCTAGAGAAAGAGAATTATTATGTTGGATGTCATGGGCACACGAGTTCATGTTTGTTAGGTTTGAGTTACAGGAATAGGGCACACAAATTCGATCGAAATAGTTTGAATGTGCATTGCATGGGTTCAAGAGGTCAGGTTCAATTTTCTGAGGTGGGATTTTTTATTTTTCTGGGCCTAAACCCGGGTGATGGGCCTACATTAGGCCTACAATATGTTCTTCAAATATGACATTTTCTTTACAATAAATTTAAGATTTACCATTTTTTAAAGTAAAAAAACGTTTAAAGGTTTTGATTCAAATTTAACAAGAACTTTTATAGTAATAAAAAATAATTTTTTTATCACACAAAAAAAACCACCAATATTTAAAAATTGAACCATTTTCATCCAAATACTAAAAAAAATGGACTAAATTAAAGAAACTAATATAATAATACAAAATATTATAATTATATTAAAATATACAAAACATAACCTAATATATATATATAAAATGATTTAATTAATGCCACGAGTCTTGCCAATTACCATTTATAATTTAATACTAATGGATTATGTAAATCAATATCAACTGTATTAATTACAAAATATTAAGAAAATTATTTAAATATTAAACAGATTCAATTGACCAATATAAATCCCACATCTCTTTAAACATAAAAAAATCAAAACAATGCTAACAAAAAAAAAATCAAAACAAAAATCTGTTAAGCATCTAAAATAAATAAACACAACAGACTAAAAAAGTAAAAATCATGTAAGTTTATATCTTATCCCAAAACAATAAACATAACAGGCTAAAAAAAGGATAAAAACATGTAAGTTTACAATATATCACATAATAATAAACACAAAAAAGCCCATGCCCAGAACATTATAATATTATTTATTATTTCGTAAATAAACAAAACAAATAATTTACTGAAATAAAAATTAATAACACAATATTGTAAACATTTCCAATCCGAAAAAAAAACAGTGGAAGAAACTATACTCTAAGCTTCAACTAAACAAACCTATATATATATAGAGTAAAATTAAACAAAAAGGTTTAATACTTCTATGGACAACAGTGTCAGTGTCAGTGTCAGTCAACAACATTGATTGACGTATTTGACTAACATAAAACTCTTTTTTCTAGTAGTGTCATCTTCAAACAAAAATTGAACAAAACTAGTATATTACAATATGGGAAAAATAAATAAACAATAAAAAAAGAAAATGAATGAAAATAAACTCGAAATTATGAAAAAAGTTTATCTTTGAAGCATTAGACCATAAAAAAATCAAACATTGTATTGTAAGAGAATCAAACTCAACATGAACACAGAAGTCTAACTTCAAAATATCTAAACAAATTTATAAAATCCAACAAAATGGTATTTCAAAACAAAAATGTTTACAAAGATAAACGAACACACAAAACTTTTTCATTTAACTTCGGTCTTTCAACATCATCATTCTTTGTTCCTTCATCTTCAGCCTCTTGCACGGACTAACTACATCAATGGTGGCTGAAACCAAATGCCTATGTTAGATTGAGTATGAATCCGAGGAGAGAGAGAAGAGAATGATTCTTTTTGTTTCACGTGTATTAATAATGGGATTTCGCTCGTTTAATACCCTATGTTTTGACAAAGTTCTATTTTGGTACCCTCTATTACGAGTATTACTCACTTGGTACCCTCTATTTTGATGATCAATTAAAACTGGTACCTTCGAGTCAATTCTGGTCATCAATTTTTTTAATCACCAGTTTGCCCTCCAGTAATTGGTTTTTTATTATTATTTTTATTTTAACAAGGTTAATTAATTTTGAAAAATAAGACCTCATAATAGAGGGTACCAAGTGAGTAATACTCGTAATTGATTGTACCAAAATGAAACTTTATCAAAACATATGGTACTAAACAAGCTTATGAAACCTACTGCACTGTAAGCATAATTTGGTTGTAGTATATGAAATTGATTTGGTCAAAAATTGCAAATTAACTTTGAAAATAAAAATCTACATTCTACATTTTGAGAAAACATCAATAAGATTGCAAAATGAAACTCATTTCATAGTCCATCATAAAACCACAATAGTCAGTAGCTATCTTTGCTTTACAAAATAAAGTCAGCACAAAATAAAGTCAGCTATCTATCTTTGCTTGTCTTTGCTCTACAAAATAAAGCCAACCAAAGTACATCAAATCATGTACAAAATAAAGCCAACACAACTATCTATGGTTTATGTCATACAAAATGAACAAAAGAAGGCATATATAACCTAAGAAAAAATATATAATGTTCTTCAAAAGTTTTTCTTGTGGTTGTGGTTCCACTAAGTATCCTGAGTTGAGAAAATATCTAATGGTGCTCCAGACAAGTGCATGGTGCTCCAGACAAGTGCATCTCCTCAGGAGATGCATCTAAGCTCCCAACTTGAACCTGAAACATTAAAATTTATATGTCATGACAAAATTCTATCATAAAACCATAACTTCTAGTACAAAACATCAAAACAAAGTTAGTTATGGTGTCTTTTCTTTACAAAATAAAGCTAGCACAGTTCATCAAAACAATCACCCACTATCTATGGTTTATGCCATACAAAATGAACAAAAGAAGGCATATATGACCTAAGACAAAATATATAATGTTCATAAAAAATTATTATTGAACCTAAAACATTGCAGCATGCAGGACATTATTTTATGTTTAAATTGCACTTCCACAAGTAAGTGTTACAGTATGCAAAATTGCACTTCCACAAACATATATCATCATAATATTGGAATCATTCAATTCATTGGTACATATTAATATATCAGGAAAAAAACAACTTTAAAATGTGTACCTCAGAGTGTGTGCCCATTACTATCCCTCGAGCTTTACCTCGACCTCAATCTCTGCCTTTGCTTTTTGTTGTTGGTGCATCTTTTTTGCCTCGAGCACTTATCTTTCCGCAGCCCCTGCCTGTTGGTGGTAGTACTTGTGCTTGAGATGAGCCTTCATGTGGTACTTGTGCTTGAGCAGAGCCTTCAGGTGGTTGATTCTGTGATATGATGCTTGAATTCTTGCAAGTCCTCTTGTTATGCCCAAACTCATGACAATTCTTACACTTTTTGGTGCTAGAAACATGTCTCTGTGGCTGGTTTTTTGTCATTGATGGCAATGGTCTCTCCTCTCCAGTAACTCTTCTTCTGCGATGTTTTCAAGGTCTTCCTGGTTGCACCTTTATGACAAGAGGCAATAGTTCTTCATCATCAAACTCATGCCACATATATTCATCAGCTATGGGATGAATTACACCCTGGAAAGTCTTCCTCCACATTTCAGTGGTAAAGTATGGTGAGCAATAATCTTCTATGTTGGCCCTAATTTTGCTTATACAAGCAGCTGCGTGTATGCACGGTATTCCTCTAACCTGCCATTGCCCACAAATGCAGTACCATTCAGTTAATCTTACAATACAACTTTTCTTGTCTTAATCAGCCTGAAATTCTTATTCACCAACCCTTGTTACGTGTGCTCGTCGACCTTTCTTGAGTAGTTCGTGTACCTTTTGATGGACCTTTGGAGTGAGCTTGTGATCCCATCTTTCTGCAGTCTTTTTCCTAGCATACATCATGGCTGATTGTTGCATTCTTAGCCCTTCCAACAGATCCACTAGAGGCTTGTAACGATGCTCCTCTATCCAATCATTGAATGACTCAACGAAATTGTTGGCAATGTGTTCTAACTTCGCTCTAGTGTCAAACATGCTCAAAGTCCAATGATTGAACTCAATATTTGATAACCACTCATGTGCCTCTGAGTTGGATTCTTTTATCATGTCCATAATGCGCTTGAAAGTGTTGAAATTCGTTGTCTCAGCGGCTACCCAAAACAGACCCCTTAGTTGTGATGTTCCAAACTTTTTTATCATATTGTTCTCAATGTGAAAACAACAATATCGATGTTCTGCCTCTGGTATAGCAGCCACAACCTCAATTAGTCCCTACATAAATGAAACTTGGTCTTAGTTTTACACAAGCATGTAAATAAAAATGAATCTAAATGGGAAGATACAACACTAACCTTTGGTATATCACTCATGATGCACCATGGCTGGCCACTAGCAGTGTCCCCTATTTCTCCCCTCAGCTCCAACAATTGCATAAGCAAGATGGTAAAAGTGGAGGTTTGCATCAACCCCCATAGCAGCCAAAAAATGCCTTTATATGGCCCTTTTAGATGACATCCATCTACTCCAAAAAATGGTCTACAGCCGGCTAAGAAGCCATTTTTGACCCCTTCATAGCAGACGAAAATTCTCTTGAATTGTGGTTGCATTCTTTAGGATCTTGGAACTTAAATCTAGACGCATGCTTCCTATTATTTTTCCAAACACATAATAGAAACCTAGAATAACATGACATACATATGAACATAAAATTCGTAAATTAACATAAACACAAAAATGTAGAATCTTACAAATACACAGCGGAACTGGAACAACTCCTTCCTTCAATCTCTCTAACCCTTAGTTCCTTTCTGTAGCAGAGTATTATCAAGAGATTGAACTAGATCAACAACACAGTCTTCCTCACCAAGCCTTTGATCAACCTAGAACTAGTGTGGGCTGGTTCTCAACACATGAGATAGAAATCTATAAAAGAAGAAGAGATATTGGCTAAGAAAGGATTAGAGTATCTAGGTTTTCATTTACCCAATGAATCAACTGAGACTGACTTATGAAAACCCTAGATATCATATTCCTTATATAGACAACTTAATGGGCTTTATTTAAATTAAAAATTTTGAATTAATTAAAATAAAAAACAAAAAGATAAAAGCCTTGGGCTCCCACAAATGGACTTAGGCCAAATACCTTTATTTTGAATTTAAATCACAATTGGGCCTAAATTCAAAACTTTTTATTTATTTATTTATTTTAATTAATTAATTAAATCCTTATTCAAATTAACTAATTATAATTTGAAACCTGATTTGATTTGATTTATTTATATTGACACCAATTTATCAATATTAATAAATTTACCCAAAGATTCTCTTTTATTCTCTAAATCTCATATCTCTATAAATTTTCCAAAATTGACCTAGTCAACTTTAAAAAATCCTAATTGATAATTAATTCAATTAATTGAGACATTCTAGATGATTTACTCAAAGGTGATGCGGGGACCATGGATCCATGAAATCAAGCTCCAATAAGTTACCGTGAATTTATTTACGAATAATTTCACTACCTTTTTAATTCCTCGCGACTCCACTATAGACTTAGAATTGAACTCTTGAATTCATAGAACGTATTTTCCAAACCATAAATACGTTATCCATTGTTATAACCATTACAGTTAGTCAATCCTCTATTGATGAATTACTAACAAGCTGGGTGAAAATTACCGTTTTACCCCTCATCAGTATTTTATCTTTAACTCCCACTAAGTTCCTTATAAATGGTATTTCCGTGAACTTAATCACAGAAATGAGATCTCAATCATTTAACCTTTTGAACAAAGCAATTAAGGAAATCATCTTTTCGCTTCTCATACAGAAGTTATAGATTTCATATCTATGAATAATACTCCCACTCAATTACATTACTAAATCTCCAAGATATAAGTATGGGCTAGACCGTAGGGTAAGCTGGTAAAGAACAAGTCAAAAGATTTAAATAATATAATTAACAGAATATTATCACTCAGAATTAAGATCGATTTAACCTATGGTGAACGTTGTGACATTGATTAGATTCGATAACAACGATACTTATTTATCAATCAATAATCAATATCGGTCCTAGTCCGATGTAACCAAATACATCTGATCATATCTACTTGGTCAATGCCTTGGACAAGACATCACATTCCTAATGTGTAAGTAGATCATATCGTAGATTTCCTAATCAGTGAAAATCCAATGCACTGATCTAATCTAGGACTCGTTCTTTTGAACATATAATTACAACTATAATCCACTATGACCTAGTCACTTGTTATCCAAAAAACAGGTATGGATGACGTGGCAAACATTTTAACACGTGGCTGACACCTGGCAGAGGTTCTGTTCGACCATCGACCTAGAAGATTCCCCTGACACAGCATTTAGGTTTTATTTACGACCAGCTTGGTCGTGTACTCCGTATATTTTGCGATAATCTTGTACAATTGTAATCATATCCGAGATTATCTCCCATGATTCCTGATGATCCGATTATTTATGAAAGAATATCTGTAACTAATTCATGTAATCCTCCTTGAGTCTATAAATAGAGAAGAAATAGCTCAAGGGAGAGACTTTTTGGCTGATTTTGTCTTATGCTTTAGAAGAGAATTTGAGCTATTACCTTTCAATTGTATTACTTATCCCTCCAAGGCTTGTGAAACTCGAATAACCCTAGTTCTTTGATCACTCCTTTGAGAATCAAGATCAATAATTGCTTAAGTGGACGTAGGTCATTACCAATTCGTGGGGCCGGACCACTATAATTTGTTGTGTCGTTTACTTTTCTTTCCATTAGATCTATTTCAATACTTTATGTCACATCAAGCATTTGAATCCGTGTCAGTTGACCAAAACGAGGGTCAACATTCTGGTGCTTTCATTGAGAGCTTGAGACGAGGTTGTTGGAGTACTAATGGCAAAGACAACAAGGAAGACTGGGCAGGCTGCTGACGCTGCACCATCTCAACCTCCTCCTCCGAACATGGCTAAGAATGAGCCACACTTGGAGTTTGATGAGGAGGAACTGGACTCCGAAACGCTGAGAACTACTCTAGGAGTATTGCAACATGAATTGGCCAATCTGAGGGCCAATCAAGAAAGTGCTACGGAGACCATGGCGCGACAGCAGCAAGAAATAGAGCGTCAGCGCCAAAAGCTGAGTGAAAGACAGGCGGAGATGGACCATCGTCAGAGGGAGGCCATGGCAGCCCTCAAAGCAGCCCTCCAATTGGCTAGGAGTCAGGCTGCGCCTGCCTCGCAGCCTGACCAATCCTCGAATGGGCCACCTCAAAGAGGTCTCGATCCTAGCCCTCCGCTCCAGCCAACAATCCCTCAAAGGCCGGAGCAGCCACCAATGCCTCAGGATGATGTCCCACCTAGGGATCCTGAGATGCAACCTCCATCCCAGGCTAGTCGAGGCAATCCCCCGCATCCAAGGCAGAATAGGGCCGGGTAGCAGCCCCGCAACCCTAGACGCCCGAGGGGTGAAGAGTTGCACCCACCGAGCAGGGGGCAGCGTCCTTCTGGCAACAGAAGGAACTCGGAGACAAGCTCTGTGGTCAGGGCCCCCCCATGGCATGATAATGCACGGGGACCTCCCGACCAGCGCAGGCCTCCCCCTAACGCTCGGGAAGTTCCAGCCCAAGGAGGCAACCGAGGAGATAGTCGGTCCCACCGTAGCCAATCGAGATTCAGAGATGGCCACGGCTACAATGAGGCCGACTCAGGCAGAGGGAACGCTGGTCGGAGGAACGAGGAGAGAGGTGGAGGCAGAAGTCCCCCACCTAGAGAAAATCGTCATGAAGGACATAATGCTGGGGGGCAGCCCAGACAAAAACAACTTCTTTAGCCGGCTTGGAGCCAGCGAGTAGCAGCGAAGGGATGACGATCTAAGGGATGTACTCAACGACCGTCGAGAACGGCACGACGAGTACATTCCCCTAACACCAGAAGCCCCGGCGATTCCTGAGGCCATTCAGGCCCAAATAGATGCCTTGAACCAAGCAGTGCAACAGCTGGTCGGGGGAAGAACGTCTCATATCGAGTACGAAAGGAGAAGGGGCACTCCTTTCATACAAAGGATCACAATGGCTGAAACCCCCAGTAAGTTTAAAATGCCCACACTTCCGAACTTTGACGAATATGGTGACCCGGTGTCTCATGTTAACAAGTTTGAGATACAAATGGACATTCAGAATGTGTCCGAAGACACTCGATGCAGGATCTTCCCTCCAACACTTTCTGATGCGGCACAGGAGTGGTTCTTTAAGTTCCCTCCTGCAAGTATTGTATCTTGGGAGATGTTCGTAAAGGAGTTTTACGGACAATTCTACGCGGGTCGTGTGCACCCAACTAAGGCAAACCAGCTGGTCGAGATACGCCAGCAAGAGGGAGAACCACTGAAAGACTACGTCCAGCGTTTCATGCGAGCAGGGCCTGGGGCCAAAACTGTGGGAGACGAAGGCAAAATGATGGCCCTAACTGCAGGAGTTAGGCGCCGTACGCCTCTTTGGAGTAGCCTTAGGAAGCATGGGGTTAAAACTACCCAAGAATTTTTGGATCGAGCTGATTGATACATCAAGCTCGAGGATGTGATTTCCAGCGAGGGAAAGACCCTAAATAAAGATAAGGGGACTGAAGACCCCGCCAATGGGTCAAAGCCCAACGACAACGGCAAGAATGGGGGGAAGAGGCCCCATAACGAACCCTCTACCTCTGAGAACAAGCGCGCTAAGGGCAATTGTTATGAGCCAAGGTTCACCAACTACACTGCCCTTGTTGAGTCTCGAGCAGAGGTGTATCAGGCCACAAGTTCCAGTGTGCCTTACAAAAGACTCGCTGCCATTCGAAAGGATATTTCAAAAAGGGATACGACCAAGTTCTGTCGTTTTCACAACAATTACGGACACAATACGAACGAGTGTAACCAGCTGAAGGATGAAATCGAGTTCCTTATTAGACAAGGACACTTGAGGAGATACGTGTGGGCCGTGGGAGCTTCCCAACGAGAGGCTCCAGGTGGCAACGAGCAGGCGCCTACACGCCAACGCTCGCCACCTTTACAGCCTGACCCTGTGGCCGGAACCTTACTCACCATCTGTAGAGGCCCGCACCTTGTGGGAAACAGCGAAAAGGCAAGAGAACGATACACTCGGACCCTACGTCACGACCAAGACATCAAGATGATGACTGTAATGCCCTGGATTCCCTAATATGGTTTAATGGCTGGATTAGTAGGCCGGGAGGGCCATAACTGTTTAATTATGCCATTAAATGAATTTATGCATGTTATGAGAATTATATTATAATATGATGTTAAATGCATGCATGTGGGTCCACGTTTGTTTACAGGGGTGTTTTGGTAATTTGGCTCATTGAGGGCATAATTGTATATTTTTTTGCATGTCAATGATATATTGTGAGGCCACATTATAATGTGGATTGGTTCGAGTTATTCGGCATGAGACGATCTTTAAGTATAATTTATCGGTTTGGTCATAACAGGCTTAAGCTCGGGGCTCGAGGTGAGTCTCGAGGTGTTTTTAATGATTAAAGCGTTACCGGGAATTATAGGGTAACGGGATATGAATTATTGGTGTTTGAGATTGTTGAGGTTAGCAGGAATTGGAGAGCGTTAATTATAATTAGCGGTATAGGTTTGAAAGTACCAATTTTGCCCTTGGGAAGGCCTTAGAAACTTTTAATGACTTAGGGGCATTTTGGTCATTTGGGTGGATGTATATGACCTTTAGATGGCTGTAGAAAAACAGAGCAAAAACAGGGTTTTCCTTCTTCATCCCGTACATCATTTCCTTCCATTTCTCCTTTGGAGTTTTTGAGCTCAAAGTGAGGTTTCAAGCTAGGAAATCAAGGGGCTGGGTTTGTAGACTTGGTTCAGACATTGAAGGAGGTTTAATCTCGGATTTGAGGTGAGTTTTAGCCATTGGTTTATGGTTTTACTCTGTTTTAGCTTTGAGTTTTCAGTTTGTAACTTTCTTGATGGATAGTTGAATTGATGGGAGTTTGATTGAAGATTAGCTTGGGTTTTGATGAGGGTTTGATATAGATGATGTTTAGGGGTTGGATTGAGTGTTTGGAGGAGGTTTGGAACTGGTTTGAAGGTTAGGTTCCAAGGGAAAACGCAGGGGAAGTTGAGCTGGTGCGTGCTGGTTTTTGGCTGATTTGCGTAATGAGCCGCGACATGGCTGTGGTGCGCCGTGGCCCATGGTGCTTGACAGGAAAGGGCCGCCTCTGTTTGAGGGGCGCCCCGCGGCGCAGCTAGGGAGGGTCGCGACCCTTAGGGCAATTTTGGCCAGAATTGTGTTTTAGCTTGGGGATTCAAGCCTTAGGCCTCGGGATCGATCCTACTACCCGGTTTAGTGGGATTCGATGTCTCGGAGGCTAGGTCTTGATTTGGGAATCCTTTGTTATCATTTTCATTGATGAATCCTCTATTTTGGTTATGACCAGGTGACCGTCAAGGAATTAAAAGATTGATCGTTCTCAGGGGTCGTTCTTATAATAACTTTCACTCGAACCAGAGGTAAGAAAACAGTGTATGAATACAGTTGCACCCTGTATATGTATATGACATGCATGGTTTGTTATTGAAGCATGTTGGTTGATATATGTGGACATGGATTGCATATTAAATGCTAGTGAATGTTGATTGCTTGTTTATGGCACTGACTAGTCAGGGACACTGACCCAAGAGTCAGAAATGGGAGAGCGTTATGAACGCCGGGCCAAATGAAGATTAGATCTAATCGATATCAGCAAGAATGACTCATATGGGGTATTAACGCTGGACCGACCCTAAGGTCGATGAACTTATAAGCGCTTGTCTGGTCTAAGACCAGTTATTCAGAGCCAGGGCATATGGCCCCGGTGACCGTTTGTCACATGGCTAGGGAACGTTGTTCCAAGGTTATGACTCTATGGTCATGAGGAAGGTTATGTTGGTGACTATTCACCATACACCTATCTTGTCCAAACTTATGAAAGGCTCACTTGTCTGTTAATCTCTGGTGACCCTATTGTCACATGGCTGGAGGGTGCTGTCCCTGTATTTGTGACTCTTCCGATAGTCACCTACTTGTTGGGAGTGATAATCCTGGATGATTGTTACGATCATTGTTGATATTATATCATGCTTTATTGTGTTTTCTTGCTGGGCCTTGGCTCATGGGTGTTGTGTGGTGCAGGTAAAGGGAAAGAAAAGCTCACTCAGCCTTGAGTGGAGAGCTTAGGTGGTGATGTGTACATATGCGGCCGCTTGACCACCACGGCCAAGGCGTTCTCAGAGGAACTAGGGGGTTTACCCTATTTTTGCCGCTTAGGTCGGCGGGATTGTAGATTTAAAACAGTAATGGCCATTTTGTATTGAGAACAACTTGTAAATATTTTGATTAGCTCTGCAGAGCAGTGTGTAATGAAAATATCCCTTTCCTTTTTGTTGGTTTTATACCTTAACCTGTTAATTACACTTAGAGCATGTTTTTTTTACCAAAGGACTCGGGTAGTGGGTCAAATTTCCGGTCCACCGTTCACCGTAACTATTCTGGGGTAACCAGGGCGTTCAATGACTGTGGAGGATCGGGCATCAAAGAAGGCTCGGACAGAGGACGATGCAATAACCTTCTCTGATTATGATGCCCAGCATGTCCAGTTCCCACATTCTGATCCGTTGGTCGTGGATGTTCAGATTGCCAACATGATGGTTAAAAGAGTATTGGTCGATACAGGAAGTTCAGTTAACATCCTGTATAAATCTTCGCTGGAACTGATGAAGTTGTCCGTCAAGGACTTGTAGCCCTGCAACCAAACAATTTATGGTTTCTCTAGTGAGGGACTTGCTCCAACAGGGTCAATCAGGCTTCCAGTAACAGTAGGTACTGCGCTCGCCACCAGGACATTACTCACTACTTTCATAGTAGTTGATTGTCCTTCGGCCTACAATGCTGTAATTGGAAGGCCCATACTGGTCGACCTTTGGGCCGTCACCTCTATATGGCACTTAGTCATGAAATTCCCAACAGACGCAGGGGTAGGACGCGTATTGGGAAACCAGAGGGAAGCCAGGGAGTGCTACAATGCCTCAATCACTAAGGCCAAGAAGGGTATGTCGAGGAGTGCTCCCCCAGAAAAGTTGCAGATGGACATTGATGTACAAGCCCAATCAGGTGATGAAGCCACTAAATAGGGTGTTGCCCATAGTGAGGATAGAGACTTAGATCCTCGCTTTGGGGATTTTGAGGAAGATATAGGACCTGTCGAGGACCTTGAGGAGGTCCAACTCGACGAAGAACATCCGACCAGAGTTGTAAAGGTCGGCGAAAATTTAGAAACAACAACCAAACACGCACTGGTGGAATTTTCGAGGAAGAACCAGGAAGTTTTCGCCTGGTCACATAAAGACATGGTTGGGATAGATACTGTAGTCATCAACCATGTCCTGAACATTGACAAAAGCTTTCCACCCGTGCAACAGAAAAGAAGGTTGCTCAATAAAGACAGATCAAAAGCCTTGAAGGAGGAAGTTGAAAAACTAAATGAGAATGGGTTCATCAGGGTGGCGTTTTATTCATCATGGGTCTCTAATCCAGTACTGGTTCCCAAGCTGAATGAAAAATGGTGGACCTGTGTGGATTTCACAGACCTTAATAAATCCTGCCCTAAAGATTGTTTCCCACTCCCAAGGATCGACCAGCTGGTCGATGCAACTGCAGGCCATGAGATCCTCTCCTTCATGGATGCATACTCAGGGTACAATCAGATTAGTATGCATCCCCCTGACGAGGATCACACCAGCTTTCGGACCGATACAGGGCTATACTGTTACAAAGTAATGCCCTTCGGATTGAAAAACGCTGGTGCGACTTACCAACGACTAGTTAACCACATGTTTAAGGAGTTGATCGGGGTAAACATGGACGTGTACGTTGATGACATGCTGGTAAAGTCAAAAAAGGTAGAAGGACATGTGAAGGATTTACAAGAGTGTTTCAATGTTCTGAAAAAATATCAAATGAAGCTAAATCCTCTCAAATGTTCCTTCGAAGTAGGATCAGGGAAGTTCTTGGGCTTCATCGTTAATTCGAGAGGAATCGAGGCTAATCCCGAAAAGATCAAGGTTCTGATCGATATGAAATCGCCAGTAAAAATCAAAGATGTGCAAAGTTTGACTGGAAGAATTGTCGTGCTCAGTAGATTTATTTCAAAATCAACAGATAAGTGCGTCCCTTTATTTAATCTACTTAGGGGCAACAAGAAGTTTGACTGGACTGACGACTGCGAACAGGCCTTCCAAGCCTTAAAAGCCCACATGGTGCAGCCTCCCGTTTTATCAAAGCCTGTAGATGGGGAAACTTTGTTCATATACCTGGCAATCACCGAATATGCTGCAAGTGCGGTGTTAGTGAGAGAAGAAGAAGGCGTACAAAAGGCGGTGTATTATGGGAGCAAGAGGTTAATCAGAGCCGAATTAAGATATCCTCCCATTGAAAGATTAGCCTATTGCCTAATATTGGCCTCAAGGAAGTTACGTCCTTACTTCCAAGCCCATCCAATCACAGTCTTGACTAACCATCCCCTTCGGCAAGTTTTGCAAAAGCCAGAGGTTGCTGGTCGTTTGTTGAAATGGGCAGTCGAACTCGGACAGTTCGACATAACATACTCACCGCGAGCAACAATAAAATGATAAGTCTTGGCTGATTTCATTGCTGAATTCACTAAACTCCCGGACAGCGTGCAGGGTGAAAAGCCTAGTGCGCCTGAACCTCAAGTTGAAGCTCCTTCGTGGAAGCTATTCACAGACAGATCATCCAACGAATCTCACATGGGAGTAGGAGTGATATTGACAACGCCAGAAGGGCATCGATTTCACTGCGCAATTAGGTTTGATTTCACCGCTTCAAACAACGAAGCTGAGTATGAAGCCCTACTCGCTGGGTTAAGGTTAGCCAAAGACATGAACATTAAGGTGCTGGATATTTACAGTGATTCACATCTGGTAGTGAATCAGGTCTTAGGGGAGTATCAAGCACGAGGCCTAAAAATGGTGGCCTATCTGAACAAAACAAAAGATCTGTTGGCGCAATTTGAAAAATATACCCTCCAGCAAATACCTCAAGATCAGAATTCAAGTGCAGATGCCTTAGCCAAACTCGCGAGTGCAAAGGATGCTGACACTTTAAATATAGTGCCAGTTGAGCGGCTACATGCGCCACGCATACGAGCAGACGAGACCAATATGGAGATCCGGTTAGCAGATACATGGATGGCACCATACTTGGAGTATCTCACGAGAGGTATACTACCAGCAGATAGAAACAAAGCCAGGACCCTTCAGAGACAGGCTGTTAGGTATATCCTGGTCAATGGTGTTCTATACCGAAGAGGATACCCAATGCCACTGCTCAGATGTGTTACACCAGAAAAGGCTAAAGAGCTGATGAAGGAAGTACATGAAGGCTTCTGTGGAGACCACGCTGGGGGGCAGAGCTTATCAAAGAAGATCCTAAGGCAGGGTTATTTATGGCTGACCATGAACGAAGACTTGATGGAGTTTGTTTGAAAATATGATAAATGTCAGAGGTTTTCCAAGATCCCACGGGCGGCTCCTAATGAGTTAAAGCAAATGCAAAGTCCATGGCCCTTCCCAGTATGGGGTATAGATTTAATCGGGTCCTTGCCGACAGGAAAAGGTGGGGTGAAATACGTAGTTGTGGCGGTCGACTACTTCACCAAATAGGCCGAGGCCGAGCCACTCGCAACCATAACGACAAAGAAAGTACTTGATTTTGTCATCAAGAACATTGTTTGTCGGTATGGATTGCCAAGAAAGATTGTCTCGGATAATGGCACCCAGTTTGATAGTGACATGTTCACAGACTTCTGCGAAAGGCATGGCATCATCAAGAGCTTTTCTTCAGTTGCTCATCCGCAAGCAAATGGGCAAGTCGAAGCAGTGAATAAGACATTGAAAGACACCCTGAAGAAAAGGCTCGAGGAAGCTAAAAGAGCATGGCTAGAGCAGCTGCCTGAAGTTCTCTGGTCGTATAGAACTTCTCACCGAACAGCAACAGGTCATACCCCATTTTCCTTAGCATATGGGTATGAAGCTATGTTTCCTGTCGAGTTAGATCCGCTCTCGCATCGAAGAATCACATATGACCAAGACCAAAATAGCCAACTGTTGATTGAGTCCCTAGACCTGATTGAGGAGACACGAGAGAAAGCCCAACTCCGACTAGCTGCGTACCAGCAAAAAGTCACTCGATATTTTAACTCCAAAGTAAAAGAGAGAAAGTTCAACGTCGGAGACTTAGTACTTCGAAGAGTTTTCTCAAACACCTGCGACCAAGCTGCTGGAGTACTCGGACCAAACTGGGAAGGACCTTACCAGATTGAAGAAGTCCTTCATCCAGGCACTTACAAACTTGCAAGCTTAAATGGAGATCTCGTTCCGCGTTATTGGAATGGAGAACACTTGCGCAAGTATTATTAGTAAACAGTCTTTCTTAAAGGACTGGCTTGTATTAATCTTTACTTTTTACAAGTTTTGAAAAAGGGTTAGTCATGTTATATGTCTAATCGCTTATAAGTGTAAGATCTTTCAAAGATCACTCGTAAAGACATGTTTAGTCCAGTTAAATATGAGAATTATAAGGGACTATGCGCAGCCAGTCATTCTTGCCAAACTTTGTAATTTTTTACAAGTATTTGTTCATTACGTGTGTTGTTTTGCTGTATTATAAGATTTACATCTTATATCGAGCAGTAATGTTCGTACAGGTTGTGGTCAAGGAAAGTGACCAAGGACCTAAAGCTCCTCAGTCACTTGGGGGGCATATAAGGTACATAGAAAGCAAAGCATACCAAGTGGTATGTAAACACATGAACAAAATAAGTGAAAGCATGCTACGGTACTTTGAGTATTTTTCAAAAATTATATTTTGTTAAAATCAAGCCAAAGTACTATGCTAGGTTCGGTCATGCGAACAGATGTTATAATTAAGCAAAAATATTATAATGTCAAAGGAATCCTTTTACACCGCGAGCAATACTGCTCGGATGTAGATGTTAAATTAAAAGGAAAAGTTGCCCTTGCAGCAATAAAAAAGTAAACATTGTTTTAACATCATGACCTATGGGTCATGCAAGGAAAAGAAAAGAAAATAAGTTAAAAATAGGCTAAGGAGCAGCAGGAGGATCCTGGGGAGCATTTTGGTTAATTGCGTCTTCTGCAGCTTCCCCTCCATCCATCCCCGTGGCCAGCGAAATATCTGGGGAGGTAGGAACTCTGGCCCTTTCTTCGGTAGCCAGTCGAGCAGTACAGCGAGCCAACTCAGCTCTCCTGGCATCCTCTGGAAGGTAGCCGAAGTTGGCACTTTGATTGTGTTTCCAGAAGTCGTAGAAACATCGAAGTGTCGCATTCTTGTACTTCTCCAGGTCCTTGGAGTTCGTGAGCTTGAGTTGCTCCACTTGGCTCTTGAGGATGGCGATGCTCTTGTCCTTCGCAAGATTTTCCTCCTGGAGCTTCTTGACTTCGCGCCAGTGGATTCGGCTGGCCTCCTGGTATTCATCTCTGTTTTCTAGCATTTTCCAAAGAAGCATGTTTCTCCACCAAGTTCGCAGCCAAAGAATCCTTCTGCTGAGTCACCACCTCCAACTCTCCCGCGTGCCTTGCCTCCGCGGCTTGAAGCTCCTCCATTAGCTTCGCCTCCCTAGCACGGGACTGCTCGACGCTTGCGCCCACGCGAGCGCGAGCAGCCGTCATGGTCAGCATTGCCTGCAATCAAAGAATAAGAGCTAGACTGACTTCATAAAGGAAAATCAAGACCATGAGTACAAAAGAGAAGGAAGATTACTTACACTGGCCACTTCATTGAGGGCTCTATTGAGGATCTGGTCGACCCCCATCGTTTCTGCATTAGCCATGGCCTCTTTGCAGCAGTCATGCTTAAGGATGTGAGTAAGGCGATCCTTGGCCGACCTTAGGAAGCGGCCCGATAGTTTAGCCCCAGGGGGAACACCCTCAGCTTGATGAGCCTGTTCAGTAGGGGCCGGAGGTGAAGGAGTCGTGGCAGCAGGAGCAGGTGGAGGCGGAATTTCCTTCTCGTGAGGAGCAGGAGGCTGGGAAGATGTTTGTCCAGAGGGCCCATCCTTCGAAGGATCGGTGGCTCGGTTCCTCTTAGCCAAAGGCGTCTGGCTGGGCTCACCGTCATGTTTCCTGGTCATTTTCTTCTTTCGGACCAAGGGAACCTCTTCTTCCTCATGAGTGTTGTAGAGATCGAAAACGTTTGCAAAAGCCATTTCTGCAAAAGAGGCAAACATGCGGATAGTAAGCCAAAAATAGATGACAAGTTATGTTGCATCAAAAAAGAAATAAAGAAATTACAAAGTCAAATACCTGAGCTATTACTACTGGTCGCTATACTATTGACTCTACTAGTCATACACTC
Organism: Humulus lupulus; assembly: GCF_963169125.1. Lineage (NCBI taxonomy): Eukaryota > Viridiplantae > Streptophyta > Magnoliopsida > Rosales > Cannabaceae > Humulus > Humulus lupulus. The sequence continues at coordinate 201,236,412 of NC_084802.1, forward strand.
ACTCTCTGGCATGAAGAAGTCTGGCCCTAGGTTTGGAGCATATGTAAAATTGCCTTCCCTGTCGAATAAATGATAGGGAATTGGCAAGTTATCTAAGAGTGAAATAACAATATTGTTTTCGTCAGAGGACTCGTCTAAGTCTATGACAGGCTCGGCTACGTTTTGTTTTCCCTTTCCTTGGGGGGCAGAAGACCTTTCTTTTGGGGGAGTGCCAACGGGTTCCCTGATTGTAACCCTAGTCAGTCTCCGTCGAGGAGGAGACGCTGGTGGTTGCTGCTCGGGATTTTCCTCTGCAATGGCACTTCCTGCCGCAGGTTCCCTCACATCCTGGTGAGGGGCCAGGAGGCCAGCTAGCCTCAAGTTGGCCTCGGTGACCAGGAACTTGATGCTCTTCTCAACGTTCGTCATGCTGGCCAACATGGCAGACCTCAACACCATGTCTGGTGTTGGGTATGGTCGTAACCATGGGCCTGAAAAACACAAGAAGTTTCAGAAAAATGCAAGGAAAATTGCTAGGTAAAAAGAACGACCAGTGAAAAAAGACTTTTACCTCCTCAAGTGAAGGCCAGGTTATTCGCGACCATGTCAGGTGTGAGGAAATACTCCTGATTGTATTTCCCCACATTGGAAATGTGGGTTGTGTCACTCAGGAAGGTTCGGTTGGTCTCCTGGTGACAAAAGTGGAAAAACCCCGTACCAGATTGTTGGGGGTTGGACTTAAGGTCAAAAAGGTAATTGACCTCGTGGGGGGTAGGCTCTGGCCATTTCTTGTGGTTATAAAGGATATAGAGTGGAGCAAGCATTCTATATCCATTTGGTGTAATTTGGAAGGGGGCGACTCCAAAATAATTCGCCACCCCCTGGAAGAATGGATGGAGAGGAAGGGTAGCCCCAGCCTCTATGTGATACCTCGACCAGGCGTTGTAAACGCCTCCAGGAAAATTCACCCTCTGATCCGCAGTAGGGATTTTGAGGGTTACCCCAGTAAGGTCGTACTTTATGAGGTAGTTGGCTAGCATTCTAGAGGTTACTTGGCTGAGTGGGGAAAGATACCACTCGACGTCGGGAAGAACTCAGTATCGAGGATGGGCCCTAACTTGGACGTGAGGGTCAGGAATAATGTTTTCTCGACCACTGGTCGAGGGAACCCCAGCCTGCGAGTCAGGCCAGGCTGGAGGATTGGAAGGGCTTTCTGGATTTTTCTTCTTTTGGGCGGTGGACTTAACACGACCCATTCTTACTGGAGTTGGTTGAGGTCTGGGAGGAGAAATTTTGGAGAATGGAATCTCGTGGACGCACTGAGCTGGTTGTTCTTCGCCCTCGAGCAGTTGTGCAAGTAGATCATCATCTATTGGCCTCTCACCTCCCCACAAATCTGGCATTAAAAGCTGCGAACAGAAAAAGGGGGAGGTGAGGATGGAGAGCCTAAAAAGTTGGTTAGAATAACGTTGCTCGTGTATAAAAGTCTAACTTTTATACAGCAGCATTCTAGCGAAAACTAAATTTTTCATACGAACAGTTTGAAAAACAGATCAAAAAGTGAAAGCAAAAAGTTTTTCTGAAAAAGCATTTTCAACTTCAGTAAGGGCGGGAAAAACCCAGTTTTTCAACTAGCCTAAAAATCGAATTTTTACTTCGATTTTACGTCCTAAATTTATGATCTCAACTATCAAACTGATTCATGACCCCTAAAAGGCAAATATACACTACCATATCTAGCATCACTCGACAAATGCCCTATTTTCATGCATCTCTACCCAAGAACATAGAGCAATATCATAACCTAAAAAGCTAACTTAAATCGGCATGCACAGCAAAATTAAGGGTGCAAAAGTTCTGAAGCTTACCTATACGAAGATTGTGGAGTCCTAGAGAAATTTCGAGTATAGGTGTGCGAACAGCCGATTCCTGAAACGACAAAGGATGGTCTTCAAAGAGATTCTGGGTTCTGACTTCGGGGTTCTTGGCTAAAAAATAGCTTGTAAAAGGTGAAAAGGAAATTCTGGAAGCTATATATATATTGCCTGAGATATGGAAAAAAGAGGTAATCATAAGTTCCCCTTTTTCAAAGCATGGGGAAGAGTGATAGCCGTCATAGGTTTGCTTGGGAACCGAAAGGTATGATTGGACGTGGGTAGGTCACTTTTTCCGAGGAGACACGAACTACTCTGACAGATTTGGTGGGGTAATCGAAGGGTCATTTTCCTAAAAGTTTATTTATTGTTGGTCGTAATAAATAAACTTGGAGGGCAAATGTTATCCAAAAAGCAGGTATGGATGATGTGGCAAACATTTTTAACACGTGGCTGACACCTGGCAGAGGTTCTGTTCGACCATCGACCAGGAAGATTCCCCTGACACAGCATTTGGGTTTTATTTACGACCAGCTTGGTCGTACACTCCGTATATTTTGAGATAATCTTGTACAATTGTAATCATATCCGAGATTATCTCCCATGATTCCTGATGATCTGATTATTTAGGAAAGAATATATGTAACTAATTCATGTAATCCTCCTTGAGTCTATAGATAGAGAAGAAATAGCTCAAGGGAGAGACTTTTTGGCTGATTTTGTCTTATGCTTTAGAAGAGAATTTGAGCTATTACCTTTCAATTGTATTACTTATCCCTCTAAGGCTTGTGAAACTCGAAGAACCCTAGTTCTTTGATTACTCCTTTGAGAATCAAGATCAATAATAGCTTAAGTGGACGTAGGTCATTACCAATTCGTGGGGCCGAACCACTATAATTTGTTGTGTCGTTTACTTTTCTTTCCATTAGATCTATTTCAATACTTTATGTCACATCAAGCATTTGACTCCGTGTCAGTTGACCAAAACGAGGGTCAACATCACTATAATTGTAACTATCCATATGTTCAGGATTTTATGAATGTTTGTATTAATTGAATAAACATGTAATAAAACAAGCGAACAATGCAATTGAATAAACAAAATGATTTCTACTTCTTTTATTGATAATAATAACGTGTTACATAAGAAATATGGTTTTATTAAGGGCATAAAACCCAACAAACTCCCACTTGCCCTTTTAAATCAAATGAGACATGTTTTTCAAACCCATTCCCTCTACATGCTTCATGAAAACACTCTCAGCCAAAGTCTTGGTAAAAGGATCCGCCATAATGTCTTCCGACGCTATCTTCATCACCTTGACGTCATCCCTGGACACATATTCCCTAATGATGTGGTATTTCCTCTTTATATGCTTTGCTCTTTTATGACTTCGAGGTTCTTTCGAATTCGCTATAGCCCCATTATTGTCACAGAACAATATGAGTGGTTTATCCATTCCTGGAATAACACCGAGATCCGTGTAGAACTTCTTCAGCCAGACTATTTCCTTAGCTGCTTCAGACACAGCTATGTACTAAGCCTCCATGGTGGAATCTGAAATGTCAGACTGCTTAACGCTTCTCCAAATCACAGCTCCACCCCCAAAAGTAAACACCATTCCAGAAGTAGACTTCCTGTCATCGACATCCTTCTGAAAATCAGAATCAGTGTAGACTATAGGGTCTAGTGAACCTCCCGAATAGACCAGCATATAATCCTTTGTTCTTCGTAGATACTTCAGTATGTGCTTGACCGCTGCCCAATGTTGTCTACCAGGATTTGACTGGTACCTGCTTACAACTCCCACTGCATAGCAGATGTCCGGTCTAGTGCATAACATAGCATACATAAGACTTCCAACTACGGATGCATAGGGAATTTGTTTCATCTCTTCTTCCTCTTGAGGAGTCTGTGGAGACTGCTTCTTAGAAAGATGAACTCCATGTCGGGATGGCAACAGTCCCTTCTTCGAGTTTTTCATAGAGAAACGTTCAAGTACCTTATCTATGTACGCTGCTTGAGATAGCGCCAACATCTTGCTCTTCTTGTCCCGAATGATCTGGATGCCGAGAACGTAACTAGCTTCACCCAAATCTTTCATCTAAAATTTGGTCCCGAGCCAGTTCTTTATGTCTGATAATTTCTTGACATTTTTTCCAATGAGCAAAATATCATCTACATAAAGTACCAAGAATACTTTCACATCATTTTCCCTCAGTTGGTGAACACAGGGTTCATCGACGTTCTGCTCAAAACCATAGGTATTAATTATTTCATTAAACCTTAAGTTCCAAGAGCGTGAAGCTTGTTTAAGACCATAAATGGACCTATTGAGCTTGCATGCTTTCTTTTCCTGTCCAGCTACTACAAATCCTTCTGGTTGATCCATATAAATGGTCTCATCAAGAAAGCCATTTAGAAATGATTTCTTGACGTCCATTTGCCAAATCTCATAATCAAGAGCTGCAGCTATGGATAAAAGTATGCGAATGGATTTTAACATGGCCACTGGAGAGAAAGTTTCCTCATAGTCAACTCCCTCTCTTTGGGTATAACCCTTTGCCACAAGTCGAGCCTTATATGTCTCAAAATTTCCATATGCTCATCTTTTCTTCTTGTAGATCCACTTGCATCCAATGGGCCTAAAGTCCATCGGCGCTTCTACAAGATCCCAGACGGAATTGGAGTACATGGACTCCATTTCCTGGTTCATGGCTTCAAACCACAAATCCTTTTCAGAACTAACCATTGCATGTTTAAAGGACAATGGATCATCATCACGAGTGTTAGTTACTACCATATTGGTTTCACCATCCATCCCGTAGTGTTCCAGGTTCCGAGAAACCCTCCCACTATGACAAGGCACCGTAACTGTCTGACTTAGGCTAGTTGTCTATTCTTCTTCAACGTTCTTGTTGATTTGCATTGGTATGGGTTGAACATAACCTGCTGATTGCATTTCTTCCAACAATATTTTATTCCGAGCTTTGAGGTTTTTCATGTAGTCATTTTCTAGAAAAGTAGCATTTGTGGAAACAAACAGTTTCTTGTCAACTGGACTATAAAACAAACCACCCCGAGTACCTTTAGGATAGCCTACAAAGAAGCAAACCTCAGTTCGCGATTCTAGCTTTCCTTCCTTTTTCCTCAGGACATGAGCAGGACACCCCTAAATTCTATAATGGTGTAGACTAGGTTCACGTCCATTCCATAGTTCTAGAGGCATTTTGGAGATAGCCTTAGACGATACAACATTTAAAATTTCGTTAGCGGTCTGAATGGCATACCCCCATAAATACGGTGATAGAGTTGAATAACTAATCATTGACCTCACCATTTCTAACAACGTTCGGTTCTGACGCTCAGCAACACCATTTTGTTGCGGAGTTCCTGGGGTGGTGAGTTGATACAGAATCCCACATTCAGTAAGATGATATTGGAACTGATTATCCAAATATTCTCCACCCCTATCAGATCTCAAGATCTTTAAAGTTTTACCTAACTAGTTTTGGGCCATTGCTAAAAATTCTTTAAAGTTGTCAAAAGTTTCAAATTTTCTTTGCATTAGGTAAAGACATGAATATCGAGAATAATCGTCAATGAAAGTGATGAAATATTCATTACCACATCTTGCTTGAACATTAATTGGTCCACAGACGTTAGTATGAACGAGCCCTAGGGGTACTTTGGCCCTTTCTCCTTTTGCAGAGAATGGACGCTTGGTCAGTTTACCTTCCAGACAAGATTCACAGACAGGTAAGTCACCCATTGTGACTTCCTTCAAAGGCCCAGCCTTTGTAAGTCTTTTAATCCTATCATAGTTAATATGACCAAGGGGACGATGCCAAAGGTATGTCATGTGATCATTATCGATCTTCTGTCGTTTGGCGGTCCTAGGATTAGCTACCTTAAACAATTCATTATTAAGCGCGAGTGATTCATTAGGTCGCAAAATATACAAGCTATTTTCCATACATCCAACACACAATTCACATCCATTAAATGAAATAGATATATTAAAACTTGTGAAAGTAACAGCAAATCTTTGTTGATGTAATAAAGAAACTGAAACTAAATTCCTATTAAAGTTTGGAATAAAATAAACATCATCCAACAACATAAATTTATTTCCAAAACTTAAACAGGCTTGTCCTTTTGCTTTGACCTCCATGAATTTACCATTTCCAACTCTAAGTTTTAACTCGCCCTCCTTCACCGTTTTCCAGTTGCTAAGTAGCTGCAAAGAAATACACACATGATTAGTGGATCCTGAATCAACTATCCAAATAGAAGAATCATCCTCTAAAACACATGCATCCAAGACTAATAAATTATTATTACCTTGGGTTCCAGTTGCCTTGAGGGCGGGGAAATTACGCTTCCAATGCCCCTCTTCCTTGCAGTGGAAACATTGTCCTTTAGCCTTCTTGCTAGTTGGCTTTGCTCCAGCAGGCTTTTCAGTTGTCAGTGCCTTTCCAGCTGCTTGCTTCTTAGCCTTCTTTTTGTCCTTCCTTGCCTTTATCTTCTTGCCGATGCCTTTCCAGCTGCTTGCTTCTTAGCCTTCTTTTTGTCCTTCCTTGCCTTTCTCTTCTTGCTCTTCGAGGAAGAGGCTAGATTAGCCTCACCCTGAGCACCCCCGATAGTAGCAGCCTTCTTCTCAAGTCCTTTACTCGGTCCACCATTTATTCCTTCATACATCTGGAGCTCATTCAATAACTGAGTCATTCCATAGTCCAACTTGTTAAGAAAATAGTTTGTGGTGAATGTAAGGAAACTAGGTGCAAGGCTGTTGAGAATGATTCCAACTTGAGTCTTCTCATCTACTGTTGCTCCATGCAACTCAGATTATTGGAAGTAGTTCGTCGTCTTAATAAAATGATCATGAACATGTTGGCCAGATGCCATCCTACAGTCCACATACTTCTTGGTAGCCTCGAAACTAGCTTGCGTTGACTTGTGCCCAAACATTTCTTGGAGTTGCTCCATGATGTCATAAGCAGTTTCGATATCTTCCATCTTAGTCCTTAGCGTTTCTGACATGCTGGCGAGCATGTAGGCCTTGGCCTTGTTGTTGGCAGCAGTCCAACAATCAAACTTCTCCCTCGCTGCCTTTGAGGCGTTCTCTCTAGGAAAGTTAGGTTCAGTTTTAGTCATCATGAATTTTGAGTTGTCGCCGATCAACACTATGTTGATATTAGACTTCCATTTCATGAAGTTCTCGTCGGTTAACAACTCCTTGGACAGAAGAGAGATAATGGGGTTGGAGGCCATAGAGCTACAATTACCAATAAAGGAGAAATCAACACATTGTTTGACAAACATTCATTCATACAAGTTTCAGAAATAGCATAACATATAAACAATGTTTAAAGATAAGTAAATACTAAAAACTTATCTTTCTATTTCCTAGGTTTTTCAACTAGTCATGAACCTATGTGTCCCGGTAGGCGACAATCACAAATATTCACTTAGTAAAATAGAGAAACAACTCAATTAATAAAACGTTCTAGACTTTTATTAATAACCTATCCATTCAATCAAAGTAACGAAAACACATGTGTCCCGTTAGGCGAGAGTTACAAATATTTCTTACTTTATGAGTTTGACCCACGATTTTGATTATTATAGACTTAATTCCTATAGTCACCGTAGGGATGAGTTTATAGAAGGTCCATCTATAACCATCTATCCTAAGAAATTTAACCATGTTAAGAGTCTAGTGAACACCTTCCGTAGGGAGACGAAATCAAAGCGTCATTAGGCCCCACTAAACCCTAACCTCGTTAAATCAACAGTGGAGATCGAATTCAAAATTTTAAAAACTCATTATTTAATTTTTCTCGATTTAGTATTTTATTCTTTTGAAAATTACCAACTTAGGTTTGCCAAATTATTAAAATAATCAATAAACCATAGTTTATAATTTTCCCATTAATTCTAAAAATACCCATTGAAAATTAATCCAAAAAATAGAATTAATTTTTTTCTAATCAATTATTAGGTCCAACTAAAAGGAATAACCTAATACAATTAAGTCCAACTTAGGTAAATGGGCCTTAACAATTCGAGCTTGCATGGAGGAGAGTTGGGTTCAGTATGTCGAACCCACTACTAAGGCTCCCTAACTTCCACACAAAGTCCAAAAAGACAGGAATTTGAACCTTCGTTTTATTAATTGTTATTCAATTGATTAAGCCCAATCTAGTAAAGCAAAGCAAATGGGTCTTCACAAGTGGAACCACCCACAAGAGAGGAATTTAAACTTTACATGTTCATTTGGGCCCAAATAAAACCTAACATTTTATGAAAGTTTTATTTGATTTTTCCCACATTTTTCAAAAAAAAAAAAAATGGGCCATCATTATACTTATATTTAAAGCCCAAATGCAAAAAATAACTTAATAATGATTCTAGATATGTTAATTTTCTTATTAATTGGATGGGCCTAACATGAAAACTTATATGACATATTACACATCTTTATGTTTCATTATATTTATCACCAAAATAAATAAATTAATTGCTAAAATAAATAAATCAATCAATATGTAAAACAATTAATTGAGTTATCAAAATTAATTTATTACCATAAAGTTTTTCCCAAATGAAAACTTACCACATAATTAATTAAACATAAAATTAATTTAATTGTAATTAAAGAAAATATCTCAAATTTTTAAAATTGGATACTAAGATATTTCTTTAGCACAACAAAAACAAAAAAAAATTTCTTAACCAACTTTTAAATTATATATATAAACATATATAAATATATATATAAACAATTATATATGGTTAAACACGTTGTTTTTCAAAAATATATACATATACGGTTAACTGTATAAAACAAAAAAAAAGCAAAGTTAATTTTTTTTTTTTAAATGAAGCTGCTAGTTATACGCTAGTCATGAACCTAGTACCAAGCACCAAGCACCAATTAATTGTGTAATTTTTCAGTGAGCATTATACCAAGCACCAATTAAGATTTCAAAATGCATGAAAAATATGACAACTTAAATTAGCAATATGACACATAAACATTCATATCAAATTTCATGTACCATCCAATTAAACTTTTAAAATTAAACATGTCAACAAACACATATATTCAAGCATTCATAACATCTAGATCTAGGCAACCTAGGCTCTGAGGCCAATTGTTAGGATCTTGGAATTTAAATCTAGATGCATGCTTCCTATTATTTTTCCAAACACATAATAGAAACATAGAATAACATGACATACATATGAACATAAAAATCGTAAATTAACATAAACACAAAAATGTAGAATCTTACGAATACACAGCGGAACTGGAACAACTCCTTCATTCAATCTCTCTAACCCTTGATTCCTTTCTGTAGAAGAGTATTATCAAGAGATTGAACTAGATCAGCAACACAGTCTTCCTCACCAAGCCCTCAACACATGAGATAGAGATCTAGAAAAGAAGAAGAGATAGTGGCTAAGAAAGGATTAGAGTATCTAGGTTTTCACTTACCCAATGAATCAACTGAGACTGACTTATGAAAACCATAGATATCATATTCCTTATGTAGACAACTTAATGGGCTTTATTTAAATTTAAATTTAAATTTTGAATTAATTAAAATAATAAACAAAAAGATAAAAGCCTTGGGCTCCCACAAATGGACTTGGGCCAAATACCTTTATTTTGAATTTAAATCCCAATTGGGCCTAAATTCAAAACTTTTTATTTATTTATTTTAATTAATTAATTAAATCCTTATTCAAATTAACTAATTATAATTTGAAACTTGATTTTATTTTATTTATTTATATTGACACCAATTTATCAATATTAATAAATTTACCCAAAGATTCTCTTTTATTCTCTAAATCTCATATCTCTATAAATTTTCCAAAATTGACCTAATCAACTTTAAAAATCCTAATTGATAATTAAATCAATTAATTGAGACATTCTAGATGATTTACTCAAAGGTGATGCGGGGACCATAGATCCATGAAATCAAGCTCCAATAAGTTACCGTGAATTTATTTACGAATAATTTCACTACCTTATTAATTCCTCGTGACTCCACTATAGACTTGGAATTGAACTCTTGAATTCATAGAACGTATTTTCCAAACCATAAATAGGTTATACGTTGTTATAATCATTACAGTTAGTCAATCCTCTATCGATGACTTATTAACAAGCTGGGTGAAAATTACTGTTTTACCTCTCATCAGTATTTTATCCTTAACTCCCACTAAGTTCCTTATAAATGATATTTCAATGAACATAATCACAGAAATGAGATCTCAATCACTTAACCTTTTGAACAAAGCAATTAAGGAAATCATCTTTTCACTTCTCATACAGAAGTTATAGATTTCATATCTATGAATAATACTCCCACTCAATTACATTACTAAATCTCCAAGATATAAGTATGAGCTAGACCGTAGGGTAAGCTGGTAACAAACAAGTCAAAATATTTAAATAATATAATTAGCATAATATTATCACTCAGAATTAAGATCGACTTAACCTATGGTCAACGTTGTGACATTGATTAGATTCGATAACAACGATACTTATTTATCAAGCAATAATCAATCTCGGTCCTAGTCCGATGTAATCAAATACATCCGATCATATCTACTTGGTCAATGCCTTGGACAAGACATCACACTCCTAATGTGTAAGTTGATCATATCGTAGATTTCCTAATCAGTGAAAATCCAATGCACTGATCTAATCTAGGACTCGTTCTTTTGAACATATAATTACAACTATAATCCACTGTGACCTAGTCACTATAATTGTAACTATCCATATGTTCAAGATTTTATGAATGTTTGTATTAATTGAATAAACATGTAATAAAACAAGCGAACAATGCAATTGAATAAACAAAATGATTTCTACTTCTTTTATTGATAATAATAACGTGTTAAATAAGAAATATGGTTTTATTAAGGGCATAAAACCCAACAGCTTCTACAATCTCACCATCATCTATATTGACAGGCACAGGTTGGCTTTGTACAATAGCAACATTCCCAGGGTGTTAGGAGTGTGTCTTAAAAGCATGTAAAAGACATTTGTTTTTTCTGTGAATAAATAAATACAATGGTTTATTATTATTGTTATATTTAGATTGTTAAATTATTGTTTGAATAATTTTGTAAATATCAGAAAATTTTCATATTCATTATTGAGGATGTGATCTTGTATTAGTACGAGAGAATTAAGATCACATGAATAAATAAAAAAATATTCAACAACAACAAATTAAAGTTATGGAATTCTTTAATTGGAGTTGTAAGTACAGTTTGCTGAGTATCATGATGATACAAATAATCTAGATTCGGATTATTGATGTGGAAAGACATCTCGGTAAAGGTGCTTTATATAATATGATTATATATGACATGGGCCGATATGAATAAAAGTCTTTATCCAAAAACCATTTAACAATAAAGACATGTAATTCATATCATAACTGATGATCATTTATAGATCAACCTAAATCTTGAGTGTTCATGAACTCATGTTCATGTTTATTAAATCTTTTGATTCATTCGTTAAGGTCTCTTCATAGAATGAGGCTAATGACTTTTGTTTTGGAGATTTAATATCATGGATGGCTGGGAACATGTATCAACAACACGGAATCTAATATTTCCTAACGGATCGTATATTAGTTCCCTTAAGTGTTAATTCTGGAACTGAATGATTTTGAGCTCAAATCTATAATTAGATTATAGATTAATTATTCACTAGTGAATTAATGGTACTTAAGGAATAAGAAGTAAATTAGAAAGGTAAAATGGTAATTCTTTCATTCTAATTTATGAACTAATTAATTAGAGGGCTGAAATATTGTAAGATGGTTATATCAATGAACGACTTAAGATAAGATTTCTGTAAAAGTATATCTATAACATAAAGAGTGCAATTATGAATTTATAGTGGAGAAATATCAGAATTAATAAATTAACTATTATAATTAAAGAGTTTAATTATTTAGTTTCAATTTATTGGAGCTTAATGTTATAAGTCCATGGTCCCTGAAATGGCTCAAACAAACATTTACAAAGGTAAATACAAAAATGGGCAAAAATGACTTATTTGATAAGAAAAATATTTTTCTATGCATCAAACATAATTATTGTATAATTATGTGTAATTAATTAATTGAGAATTAATCAATTATTTGATTTAACAAAAATATAATTAATTTTGAATTAATTTTTTTTGGGATTTTTTTTGGTATTTAAATAATAAGAAAAATTGGGAAAAATCACATGCCATCCCTGGCATGTGGTACACGTGTAGTACAGTGCACAGTCACTGTGCTACACGCATAAGAGACTCTGAGCAGTTTCTTGGTTCTACAATTTTAGTTTTTTAAATATTAAATAAATAATGAGATATTGTAATATGATTAAAATGTTATTATTTAAACAAAATCTAATAACTGATTAGTTATTTTCAAATTGTTTAAAATAACTAATATTTTATTTTTAATATATTGGATATATTAAATATAAGAGATCAGTTTTTTCAGTATGTAACTTTTCAGGGATAGAAAAATATCTTGAAATCTCTCTCAGAGAAAGAGAACAGTGATACAAACAAAAGTCACTGTTCTTCACAAAACCTAGGTCCAAATTTTATCAGATCTCATGTGTTGAGAACATCTGATAAATAGATTTCGCCTATTATTTTGTATAGCGAGCCCACACCCGTTCTTTGTGTGCTGATAACATTTTGGAAGATCTTGGTGTGAGATCTCAAGGATTTTTCCATACAAAAGGATAGCAGCAAGGAAGGACCTGAGGTAATTTTCTATTCATGTCTTTGATTCAATATATATATGCATGTGAAGAAGTAGATCTAGAAATCTTGTGGGATTAAATTAACAATTTGATTGTTGTTCTGCTGCGTATAATCTCTTATTTAATCAATAAAAACCAACACAGGGTTAGTGCGATGAATCATAACAGCATATCTCCTTAAAATTGCATAGGAGTGTACATAACCACCACCAACATCTCCTCTTGCCTTCCATCTCACTTTCCATAACTGTCTGTTAGTTGCCTCGATGCCAAAGTTGTCTTTCAACTCATCCCTCATTTTTTCCAAACTCAGATCAGGTGTTCTAGCAAAACTATTATGAAGCTTATGTGCAATCCAGCTAGCGGTTACTATCCTATTCTTCACTACACATTGACATTTGTGCTCCTGATTCAATGATTTGATGATAAAATGTCTTCCATCAGGAGATAAAGAAGCATGTATCCTCCAAGTACATCCTTCTGCTCGACAAAGTGTTGTGACTCTGCTTCTAGCATTCTTCACTTTACGCAACTCAAAACCTTCCTGAATAGCATAATCTTTCAACACTTCCCAAAAGTGCTTGTGATCTCTAAATGTTTGCCACAATTGAAGCACTATCTTTCCATTCTGGTAAATGTCTCTATCTTCTGATATAGGAATTTTTGAGTTTGGATCAACAACCATTTTTGATATGTGTACTCTCTTGCAACCAATGTGACCATCTTCATCACTATCATAGAAGCCCCCATAATAAGCCTCTGTCTCAGATTCATCACATTCTTTTGTAAAATGAAAGTTGTTTTCATCATCTGTTGAACTCTCAAGCCTCCATTTTCCCCATTCCAAGTCACTATCATCAATTGGACTTGACAGTTGGTCAACATTGGCTTCAATGATCTCATTTGGCTTTTTATAAGCCCTTCGAGTAGTATATTTATGCTTCCAGCAGGGTCCACTTGATGATGCACCTAATAGAATTTAGAAGTAACAACATAAAAATTGGTTTACAAAAAAGGCAGGGCATTTGTATATATATTTATATTGAAATGACTGTGGAACTTATTAATCATAGTGTCAGGAATTTACCCGGTTCAAAAAGGCAGAGCAAGTTCAAATGTTCTTCATTTGAGGCAGTAGTTGCATATTCAATAGCTCCAATATGTGGTCAACTTCAGAGAATGCTATATCAGAAGCTTGCACATTCATATTCCCTGTCAAATCCATGCTGCCTATTAATCATGCAAGAATATGCAAGTTTGGATCAACAACTATAGCCAAAACAGGGAACGTAAGCCACATTTTTCCAAATGCTCACCCAAAAAATCAAAAATTAACACACACACACATATATATATATGCCTTAGGTTAAATATGACAGACAAAAAAAATGCACGCATATATGATAGAACCATATATATATATATGATGCACACACACATATATATATATATACATATGACAGAACCAATATAATCTCTCTAAATAAGAACATAAAACTGTAAAAAAACCTTCATCACCATCATTCAAAGCCAGAAAAAACAAGCTTGAAAACCCAAATAGAGAAAACCTTCAATAACAACACCAATGAAACCCACGAAAAAAAAACTAACTCTCCGTTTGAAGGAGAAACAGTTTGCAGGTGGCTCTGCGTTTCGTTCGTCTTCTTCTCTGTCTGGCTGCGACTCTTGGCTCTTAGTTTGCAGGTGGCTCTGCGTTTGAAGGAGAAATAGTGACCTGCGAGGGAAGGAGAAACAGTGACCTAAAGTCGTCATCTCCATTCGCAATTCACCTGCGTGTGGCCTCCGTCGTCTCCGTTTCTGCGTCTGGCATATGGTTGCGAATCGTGGGTGGGTCTCAGTTTACAGATGGCTATTTGCAAGTGACCTCCGGCCTTCCTCTCCGTTCGCCTGCACCGTTTTCCTGGGTCGTTTGCATGTGCCATTTGCCTAGTCTCTGTGGGTATGCTGTAATGTAACGTTCATCTTAGCTTGTAAGAGAAGCCAAACAATCTAAACATATATGATATACACCACGTTTGCCTTGTTTATATTAATTACTTATTTTATATCATTAAGTTTTTATTTATTATTATTATTACTTTTTTTAATAATATTATTACTATTACTTAATTTTCAAATTAATGGAGGGAGGGCAAACTTGTCATTGAAAAAAAATTATTCACCGAAATTGACATAAATGTGCTAATTTTAATTCATTTTCAAAATTAAGGGTACCAAGTGAGTAATACTGATAATAGAGGTACCAAAATTGAAGTTTTCCAAAACATAGGGTACCAAATGGGTATCTACCCACTAATACTAGAATAAGTAAATTTTTATTTATTTATTTAATGTGATAACATCTCCTCAACTAAAGGAATGATATAAAATTAGATAAATTAGAGTAATGGTATCTCCTTAATCAAAGCGATCGAGGTTGCTAATTTTTTAAAAAAATTATAAAAGGTAACTTGTTGATCTAATTTTTCATCAACTTCAAATATAATGAGTATTAGGCTCAGCAGAAACCATATGTAAATAAGGATTAGAAGCACAAAAATTTTACCTGGTTCAATGATTAAAATTCCACCTAGTCCACAAATCATTATTATTTCTGAGTTTTCATAGAGAGAATAATCTGAGATTATTTTTCCAAAGTTTCGATACATCTAGCATTCATCATCTTTAACAGCTCATTTTCCTCCTATTTATAATGGAGAATGAACATTAAGGTTTTGGGTAGCTTCCTGTAATTACAATATTTGACAATTAATTGATATCTATTACAATAAATACACACGTATAAATCATTCATTATTTATCAAGAAAGAATCCTTGATCTTCAAGGATCAAATGACACGTATCTTTTATTATCCATCTTCCCCGAGCTCCAACTGTATCATAGTAATTCGAACAGAATTATTACACGAGCTCTGGCTTAGAAACTCGAGCTCCAAACATGTCTCAATATCTTGAACCATGACTGAACCTCAACGAGGTATAAAAATGGCAATCATTCAACTCGAGTTTGGTTAAATCCAAACAACTCAAATCGTAATCATTCTTCAAATGTGAATTTAATGGCGTAGCCAAACTACCATTTTGTACCCCGATCTGAATATGTCAATTTGAATTTTAGGGCACAACATAATTGATGTATGATATTTTAAAATTGGGTTATAATCTATATTATTTGTCGTAAATAAAAAATATTGTATTAAAAGTGTATATAAAAATATTATGTAATAAATTGTTTAAATTTTTCCTAAAAAAACAAAAATTGAAAAGTTATTCAAAAATACTCTAAATCAATCTTCCAAGCTTCTCTTACTTAGATAAAGACTACCCACAATGAAATTGTGCTTTGTTGCTAGATCATCTCAGGGCTGATGTCTGTTGGTTGTATGAGTTTTTGGGAGGTGAACTCCTTGTTATCCCCATTTTACTTCATTTCTACTAGGCTGTATATATTTTGTAAGATGAAAAAAAATAATTAAAAAAGCATCATGTTGTTAGACAAATCTTACAGTCAAATGGGAGACTATGCTTTAAATTTTATGAAAAGGTAATATGTCTAATGATCTATTAGCTATCTTAATTTAGAGCATTATTGTTCACTCCCCCATTCCCCTCTAATAGTTTGTTTGGCTTTGTGATTTTAGTACTTTAATTTCATTCATATAAAATTCAAACTATTATTTATGTTGACATTGACCCATTAACACAACCCCTTTATGTGATAATAGTTCCTTGGAAGCCTCACTATTGGATTCATGCTTAGGCTTTAAAGGAACAAAGCGACCAACATAACGTACCATAATCTATTCTAATATATAAAATAACTAGAAAACTAAACCGCCTGCAATTATTATAATAGTTGGAAACTATATATGCTTAAAGATCTTCTATATTTGTTAAAGATGTATGAGAATGAAAATGTATACATAGTTATTGTTAGGGTTTTATGCCCTAATTAAAACTCAATTTCTTTGTAATCTCATTTATTATCAATAAAAGAATATAAATCATTTTTTGACTTTGTCAATCATTTTGCTCACATGTTTTATTTTCATGATTATTTGCTTAATATAAAATTCTATTAAATCTTGAGCATATAGCTAATCGTATTTATCGAAGGGCTGGGCCGCAGCCCTATGATGCACGAGGGAGCCAGAAGGGCTCGGAGGCAGAGGCGGGCCGCGGCGCCTCAGAAGTGCGCCGCGGCGCGTGTTGTTTTTCCAGGGAGGCCGAGCCTCTGACTTAGAGGCGGGCCGCAGCATGGGTTTCTAGGGCCGCGACCCTTAAGGGGATTTTTGGCCTTAATGAGGTTTTTAGATCGAGAACTTAACCATTTGGGCTCGGGGTCGGTTCTACTTCCTTGTTGAGTGGAATTTGACGTCCTGGAGGCTAGGATTTGGTCTAGAAACTCTTATTCTACAATTGTTGATGGAATTCTTAATTATGGTTGTGACTAGGGCTACGCTAAAGGCTCGAATCGAGGATCGTACTCAAAGGGCGTCACTAGTAACTTGCATTCGGATCGAAGGTAAGAAAACTGCACCCATTACGTGGATGTGTGATTAGAGTTTAGTCAATGGTGAACATAGACATGATTAAGGCTTGAGCTCTGTTGTTGAATTTGATTACAATTATGCTTGTGGATATCTAATTAGGTACACTGGAATGTGCATAATTATGATTATGCTTATGACTGCTATTTGGATGGATTATGATGCATGGTAGTCGCTGATATGTATGTTTTATGAGTTATGTGATTGTCTGTTGTGACTGGGAAGCTTGGTTTATAAACCAGATGGTTATTAGGATGTTAAATGGGGATCGACTTATTAGTCAAGGATATATTGGACTTCACAAGGCTCATCTTATAAGTCGAGGGCAAGTGAGGCTTGACTTACAAGTCAAGGACTTAAAGTACTCAGTTTATAAGCTGGGATTGGCATTGTGCACGTGGAGTGCAAGCCACCATGCCTGGGCCACCCTGGGAGTGCAACATGCACTTGACTAGCTTGGATGCCAACAAATTGAAAGGAAGTGCGACACGCACTTGCTTGACCCCATGGTTGCCAACTTGTATAATGAATACGCCAATTTCAATTATTACTATTTGATAGTTATATTACACTGTGAACCGTTCAATATGTTTTCTTGCTGAGTCTTTTGGCTCACAGGTGCTTTGTGGTGCAAGTAAAGGTAAAGAGAAGCTCAACCAGCCATGAGTCGGAGGGCTATAGAAGTGACATGTACATATGCGGTCCGCTCGACCACCACGACCGAGATGTTCGAGGGAACTAGGGATGATCTCAACTTTTACCGCTTAGGACGACTTATTTTGTAACTTGAGTGTTGTAATCAACTTTTAAACTGTTTTTTTTTTGGATCCCGTGTAAGGAACATGCTTTTAATTTAATGAAATTATTTATGAGTTGACCAAAAGTTTTCACACCTAAACCTTTAGTGGCTTAGTCACACGTTTAGTCCAAATGACTTGTTTAGCAAGTCCAACACTTGTTTTAAACACATTTGGTAACGGTCCCTAATAAGCAGGGCGTTACATACACAATCTTAGAATCATCACACTTGA
The DNA here is from genome assembly GCF_963169125.1 of Humulus lupulus. Lineage (NCBI taxonomy): Eukaryota > Viridiplantae > Streptophyta > Magnoliopsida > Rosales > Cannabaceae > Humulus > Humulus lupulus. Next base: position 201,254,686 of record NC_084802.1, read on the forward strand.
CCTTCCTCAGGCGATGTGGGATTGCATAGCTTTTTACCCGGTCACAATCACCCACCCTTAGGGGTCCGACGTCCCCGTCGACCACACTTCCGGCTGGGTCAAGGCTCTGATACCATTTGTAATGCCCCATGTCACTATGGCTGCTTTCTAGAATGATGACTGGCCCTACAAACCAACACGAGTATTTCCAGCGTGCTTTGTCCTCACTTGCACGCTTCCTGGGAAAACTTCCCAGGAGGTCACCCTTCTTGAGATTACTCCAGGTCAAGCATGCTTAACTTTGGAGTTCTCAAGTGATGGGCTACCGAAAAGAAGATGCATCTTGTTTGCATAGGTAGTACCCATCAATCATTTTTAAGCCCTCTTCAACTATGTAGCCCCATACCTACACAGTCTTAGAATCTTCACACTTGACCTTCCCCAGGTGACATGGGATTGCACAACTTTTTACCCGGTCTTTCCCCTTACGGATCACAGGATTATGACTGTCACATCTTTCCTAGCTACTAGGCCTCCGTCTCTACCTGATCCCACAAATGGGGATACCATTGCCTGAGCTTCCCGCCCAATGGCACTCTTACTCTATGTCTCATCTCCTGCATCCTCTATTACAAGGGCCCTCCCTACTGCCCAAGCGTAGGTAACAATCTCATGTACTAGAGCGATCCTAACACTCTGGGCCATCCCAGGGTTCAATCCTCGAGTGAATTTCTCCTTTCGGGCCACATCCATTGGTACCAAATCAAAAGCGAATTTTTCCAATCTATGAAACTCACTTACATACTCTGTCACTATCTTACTACCCTGAACCGAGTTCATAAACTCATTGGTCTTCACAATTCAAATTGTGTCACAGTAATGCCTCATGTTGAACCATTGTTTGAATTCCTCCAACCCATCATGACAACATTTCAGGTCTGGGATACAACTTCCCACCATGTTCGGGCATCCTCCTACAACATGTACATGGCACAAGCCACTCTATCATTGCCTCTCGCTCCTATATAGCCAAGGACGGGGCTAATCATACCCATCCACTATTCAGCTCCGAACGGGTCAAAACCTCCCTCAGAAACTGGAGGATGACACTTCAGGAATCTTTCATACATCAATTCCCATCTGCTTCCACCATTAGGTTGAATCGTAACAGGTGCCATTGTTGCCAACACACACAGGGCAGCGTTTCCTGACAGGACCCGCTGTCTCAACCACCTAATCTCTTCCTCTTACTTTTGCAATCTTGCTTGCATGCCAGCAAACATATGCTGCCTCCCATGGTCGATGGATGATTCTACCCTCAACTGCCATTTGCAACCCCGCCATTAACACTGCCTGATCCAGTTAACTGCCTTGGATACAAAACTTTCAAATCTATTTGCAGCCAATAACCTAACCTACCATCCCTGATATTCTTATCCAGAGCTTTACCATTAGCAAGGCCAAACAACACAATAGCCATATATAATATGCATACCAGGACGCAAGTCCATAACACTCATCCATCAATTACCAAGCCTCATTCCCACAAAGTACATACATATACATCATGCTCTTTATTCTAGCAGATAAGCAATTAAACAAATATTGCACTTAATACCAACCAACCTTGAGTCGAGCTTGTCTCTAGCAGCGAGCGTACATGTTCGATCAATGTCCAGGAACCATAAACCTTGGCAGGCTCTGATACCAAGTTGTAATGCCCTACTACCCTAGAGTCGTTACCATGTGATCTTAAAAGGTGTCATTAGCTCGCTAATCGAGGTATTAGACTGAAAAGTGTGATTAAATAAAAAGAAAGACTTTTTTTTAATGAAAATTAAGTATAAAAGGGTTGGAAATTCATTAAAATTATAAAAGTGCTACATTGGGATCCCAAAACATTGTTTCAAAATATATTTACAACTCACAAGGTATGGTACAATCGACCTAAGCGACAAAATCAAATGTTTATAACATGTCCCTCAAAACAACCCTAGTCGTGGTGTCTAGGTAGGCCAAACATGTACGCACCGCTCCACTCCCTCCAACTCATGGTTGATCAACCCTTTCCTTGCCCTTACCTTGTGTACTGAGCTGACAACTCAAAGGGATCCCGAGCACGGTTCCTAAACCAGAGCCTGAGCGGCAAAATCTAGTCACAACATAATGATAAATAACCATCACAATTTAAATCAATTAAAAGCCTTCAGAAAAACATACTATCCTTCGAGAGCTTGAATTCTACTAAACTAGGTAGTAGGATCCTTCCCGAGCCTTAAGATTTGAGTTCCCAAGCTTAAAACCCTATATTGGCCATTTCCCCTAATTTGAGTCGTGGCCTGCCCCCTAGGGCCGCGGCGTGCTACAAGTCAAATCCTTGGGGCTCTCTTCTAGTGGACATGGGTTGCAGCGCGCCCTGCCTGCGCCGCGATGCCTGGGCAAAATCAGAGGCTCCCCAAGCCTATTTGCACACACAGACCACGTCGCCTGAAGAACAAGGTCGTGGCTTGAGCCCCAAAACCCATAAACTTCCATGCATTTCTACAAGCCAACCCTCTAAAATTAACCTAAATCAAACCTTATACCTTGAATTATGTCCAGAATCCATATCAAAACACATCAGCAGTATTAATACCCCAAAACCTATCTCATAAACTCACTCAAAACCCAAAATCAGATTCTATGTTTGAACCTCAAGGTAGCTTCTAACTACAACAAAAATTACCAAAGGAAACATAGATAATCCATATCTCAATGACGAATCCAATCCCTCAGTTGCTATTAATTTTTAATTATTAAGCCCTTTTTCCACCAAAATTCAGAAAAGGAAGCAAACACACAAGCCTAAGGGAAAAATAGAGTAACGTGAGAGATGAGTGTTTGAGAGAGAGAGTGAGTTATGTTTTTCTTCTGATTCCTGGTGAGTTCTAGTGTCTAAGCCAAATTCAAGTCTATCCTCAATTGCAAAATGTCCAAAATTTCGCTAGTTAACCCTTAGCCTTTCTAACACCACTGAGGGCAGAATCGTATTTTTCTACATTCCCGCTAATTCCTCGAATAGTCCTATAAATCCCTATTTAATCCCGACATACCTTAATAATCGATATGTCACTACCTGTTACCCAATAATCCTGAACACATGCTACATTCCCAAAATACCCCTAGGCTCACCCCGACCCGGGTATTCAACCCCGCTGTGACTATTCTGCTAATCTGCTCCCTAGGACCGTCTCGAACCACACATCTCAAATATATCCCCATAACACTGGGCTCTCACTCATAACACATACATAATTACATTTATTCCTTCGACGGACCAAAATTACAAACATGTCCTAATTTACAGAAATGGGCCCACGTGTATATTTAATACACATAAACATGCATGTCTAATCACATTACCACACAAATCATTTATATCACATAATCATACGTGTAATTCGTTGCTCACTCATATAATCCCAATTAGGCCCCCTGGCACTATAGTCAAAGCACTCAACCTTAATAACAAATTCAGGACATCACAGAAAGGATGGGAGTAGACACAACCATTATAGTACTACATATTATTAATAAAATAGAAATCAATCACCTTTTCTCAATAAAACTTCTATTCACTATAATTTCAAGAAATAGCACAACATATACCACAAAATATGTAAGATATGGAAAAAAATACTAAAATGATCATATCTCTATTTCTTTAGATTTTTAACTATTCTATGATATTGTTGTCCCGGTTGGCGAGAGTCAAAAAATATCATTAGTTAAATATAGTTGTAACTTATTTAATAATTGACACCATTATTAACAACCTACTATTCAATCAAAATAAGAAATCAAAATTTCTTATTTCATCATCTAGACCCACGGTTTTGATAAACATAGATTTAATCCTAGTAGTCACCATAAGGGTGAGTCTAGTAGAATTTGACCTATAATTATCTATCTTTCGAAATCTAACTTTGTCAAAATAACCAATGAACACCTTTCGTAGGGGGAAGAATCAAAGCATCTCGAGACCCCATTAGCTATTAACCTTGTTAAACTAACGGTGGAGATTGAATATAATTCTTAAAATAAGCTCATTATTTAATTTGTTGACGCGGTTCTTCGCCAACAGATAATTAATAGAATAAAGAGTGGGATTAGTGCTAAGTAATGAACCGTAATAGATGAATGATCTTAAAATAAAAGGGTGACACAAATAATTTTTTAGGTGGTTCAAAGGTTAAAATCCTTCTAGTCCACCAGCCAATATTATTGCTATTTCTCTGGTATTCTTTACAAGGTGTTTCTTTACAGGGTGTTTCTTTACACAATAGAACCCAACCCCTTGCAACTCCCAGGGTCTCCATATTTATAGGGAGAGGGCACCTGGGGGTTGGCAAGGGGGATCATCCCGTGACCTTCTTACCCATCATGTCACTTCTGTGACATTCATGATTAACTCCTAAAACCTAACAACTGAAGTGTGGTCTAATCAATAGGTAAAGGGGGGTAATGGTCCGCACGGCCCAACCCAGTCGTGGGTGCCTAAACACGCACGTTTATGCTGCGTGTCCGAGAAGTCAAGGATAAATCAGACACGTGATGTCTGATATATACACGTTTACATTACGCGGTTGACTTTATAAGGGGTCAGAGGTGCCAACTCAAGCTCGTGCCTCGAGCTTGTTGTATCCTTAGCCCGTGGTGTCCATGCCTCTGATCCAACTCAGTTATCTCATTAAGCCTTTGGCTACCTCGAGCTAAAGAGGTAGGACCCGGTGACAGCAACTCTGGGCACATGACATCCACGTGGCTGATATAATTATGCCATTTCTCAGCTCGCTAATAGCTAGTGGATATTTAGGGCATACATTTGCCCCCAAGCCCCTACTCGTGGCATATGACATCATATGGGGCCACAGTGGGGGCTTTCAGGCTTCTATGTGGACTCTTCGTATTCTGCCCATTACGTTGGTACCGAATACGTGGAGCATCGTGATTGGCGATGGTACGTCTTCCGAGAACCGCATTAAATGGCCTAGCCTATACTCGGTCGTCGTTCCGCCTTTCGAGTAGTGATCCTCGTATCCTACATCAAGGCAATCCAACGGCCCTCCTCATTTGGCCTTTTACGTATATAAAAGGGCTGGCCACCTTTCGCATGGGCTACCGGTTCATTTGAAAATTTTCACATTTTATTCATCTTCTTCTTTCTTCTCAGTCTCAAAAAACCCTCTCTTTCTTTCGGTTACCGTTCCCAGCGTTCCATAAATTCAGGCACGAGAACTCCTTCAAGACTCCAGCATCAGCAATCCCTACAGGATTCCAACCCAGAAGACCCTTTCAGCCTCACCACAGCAAAACATTATGTAAGTCCTTCGTTTGTGCATGCTTAAAAAAAAATTCCTTCATTGTTGCTTAGGTAAAATGCTTCTGTAGTCGCATGTAGTATTTTGCTGGTTTTTTGCTAGTACGATACGCGTAGGTTTTTATCCTAGGGCATCGACCGTAGAAAAAACCATTTAGGAGCACGACTCATAGGGTACACTTTCTGGGGAAATTTTCTAGGTAGAATTCTTGTATGCCTGTTTGAAATAACCAATTTTTAGGGTGCAAAACTGGGTAGCTTAGGGGACACGCTTCACAAGCGGTTTTGCACTGTTTGCCTACTGAAAATTTCCTTCCAAGGCAAACTTTTACTCTGACCCTCCTGACACACGGATCCCAAGTAATCGGGGACCCGTTGGGAGCACAGGCTCGTGTTCATAAAACTGCGTGGTCTTACTCTCCACGGGCAGAGATTACCTCAGCCTGCTTAAAGGAAACACTTCGCGTTAGATTCCTTCTTATGCTTAGGTCGCCCTTTCTAAATTTTCTTCTTTTGTTCATTAGGCGACCAGATAGGACCAAAGAAAACCGCATCCAAGAAGAATGCTGGCAGCTCGTCTTCCCAGCAAGCCAACAAAGGGAAGGAGGTGGTCATAGACTCCCCAATCCCCACCTTCGGCTTAACCGTGGAGCAGGAGCTCGAGGTGGGGCCCGATGATTTCTTCGAGGCCGAGAGGATCGTCTCGAAGGTCACTAGCCAGGGGAAAGTGAATAAAATATTCCTTTCCCACAACATTGAAATAGGGAGGGGGGCCCTAGATGCACGACCTCCCCTTGAAGGTGAGCGGAGCTGTGCGCCGCTCGATGAGGAGTACGCCGCTTGGAGCGACGAGCACCTCAAGGCTGGGGCCTTCCTCCCGTTGGACCAGTACTTCGCTGGTTTTCTAAATTACGTGAAGCTGGCTCCTTTCCAGCTCCCCCCTAACTCATACCGTTTGTTAGCGGGGCTGAAATACTTATTCCTCAAGCAGGAATGGGAGGTCCCCACGCCGGCGGACATCCTTTACTTTTTCTGCCTCAAGGCCAGCCCAGATCAGCGGGGGCGAGGCGACGGGTTCTACTATCTGACCCGTTTTCCAAACACGGCTGCGGTCATCGAGCTGCCCAGCCACCCCAACGACTTTAAAGACCAGTTCTTCATGTCCAAGGGGTTTCGCAACTGCGAACACCACTATTTCAACCGTCCTCGTAAGTACCTTCCACCCTTAACTCGTAAGTTGATTACTGATTAGCTTCTTTTATTAGTTCCTAACTTAGAAACAATCATGCAGCCATTTTCACGAGGACGGCTAAGTCCGTGACCCTCGGGGGTCAATATGAGACATTGGCGGGGCTGCCCCCAAGCGAAAAGGACTATCGCCAGCTCGTGTCCGACGAGACGATGCTGGCATACAAGATAATCTCTCCAGGCCAGACATTGGCCTTGAGGAGACCGTAGGGCCCTCCTCCGGCTCGCGAGATGGCGCCCATCCCCGAGGAGGAGGCCGCGGGAGAGGAAGAGGACGAGGAGGATGAGGTGCCCCTCGTGCGGCGTAAGTGGGTGCTGGAGGTCGCACAAGAAGCAAACGTGGAGAGGGCCCAGTCTGGGGCAGCAGTCGGCCCCTCCGACCAAGGTAATCCTTATCTATTTAGGGATTTAGATAGGGCCACTGCAAACCTTTGGCTAGCTAGGTTCAATCCCAGTCAGCCCGTTCATCGCCATCGAAATGACCCAGACTGCGACATAACCCTACTCCAATGCATCGACCAGCTCATGTTGGGTTATGACAGTAGCCGCCCTAGGGGTACTGTAGTCGTAGATAATACCCTAGCCTTTAGGTCGGTCTTTTTTTAGGAGTATGGGACCAATTTAGGTCATGGCCCTCCCTCCTGGAGGGTGTAGTAGCTCCGGGTATTAGGCAGTACGTAAAAGAGTCTCGAGTCAGATTCGGACCCAGAGCCTCTTCCAGCCCGCGAGGTCGTTATCTTAGACTCCCCTGCTGCAGCTCCGGGGCCGGTGGTCGTGACCATAGATTTCTCCTCTAGATCGGAGGGTAGGATCCCTTTCAATACATGAGTTCTGTTTTCCCTTTTATTTTCGTTGCTTTATACAAACATTCTTACATGTATTCTAATGCTTTGTTGTTTTTGCTTCAACAGAGGAGATGTCGCAGGCCGGGAACAACGATTTGCGAGCTATGTTCCCTGGAGGGAACCCTTCTTCCGAGGCTTCCGGGCCTATGGTGAAAAAGCTCTGGCTGGCAAAGAAAGCCCTCAGGACTCCCTCCAAGTCCCCTACAAAGGCGAAAAACCAAGCCCCGGCTGCCCAGGAGAAAGTGCCTCCACCCCTCCTGCAATGAAGATACCCCCACCTCCTCCGTGAGCTCCCGCCTTGGTTCGGGAAACGAAGGTGCCCTCCGGGACCTTGTCAACCACAACCCCCAAGGTGCGCGTCTTGGTGAATCCCCGGGCCTTGGAGAAGATCCCCGATGTCTTTCAGGGGACGGTCTATGAGACGGTGAGCTACACCGTGGACCACTATTATAATGTCGCCGAGAGGGACCTGCGGGCGATTGAGACAAGGAGCCTAGAGAATGTGATGGAGTCTTTGCTGGGGATGGCTCTCACAGTAATTTGGTCTTGCCATTGGTATTCCTTGCTCATGTGCATCACATGTTTTTTTTTTTTTTTTATCTAAGGCAGTTGCCTTATTATCTTTTGGTCTTGCAGGGTGCTTTGGCTCTCCACCGGAGCATATCCCGATCTAGGGCCAGGCTCGAGGATATGAGGGGCGAGCATCAGACTGCTTTGGCTGCCCTTAAGACTGCCCAAAAGCAGGAACAGGACACCAAGGATGCCCTGGCGACCGTGCAGGCTGAGCTGGACGCATCTCGACCTAAGCTGCATGAGGCCGAGGCTACCAAGGTCGCCCTAGCCGCTGCGAGAACTAAGCTCGAGGAGGCCAGGGCTGCTCAGGCCGCACTGGATGCCGCAAAAGCTGAGGCAGAGGAAGCCAAGGCCACCCTGGCGGCGGAGAAGGAAGCTTCCAACTCTTCCATGGAAGCTATGCTGTACCACTGCTGGGTCTTCAACCCAGATGGTGACTTCTCCTTTCTGGGGTCAGACGTGTGGGAGTCCTTCCTGGAGAAGTTCAAAGCTTGCCTTCAGCAAGAGGCGCCCTCTGAGACCGGGGAGACTTCCACAGCCGCGGAGCAAGTGGGCGAGGTGGTGACCTCATCGGAGCAGCCTGGCAGGGCATAGGACTTCTCTTTTTTTTTTTACCATTTACACAAAAAAAAAATATTTGTAACTTTACATTATGAGGCTTTCTAACCTCGAGACAATTGGTTTTATCAACTTTATTTTTAATTGATTTACATCCCTTTGCCTCTATCTCATTTCTCTTTTATGCATTTTGGTAATAGTCTTAGTTTTTGTTGGTGTTGTGATTGGCACCTTATGCTTTTCTAGGGAAAAACATGCTAATCAACTTGAACCAACTTCTAAGAGTTAAGTCCTGGTTATACCCAGGACGTTAATTTGAAAACTTAGTTCGCGTTAATACTTTATCAATATCTCGTGCTTTTTAAGAAAAACAACGATCAATCAATTTGAATTAACCTAAGTTTTCAAACCTGGTTACATCCAGGACGTTAATTTGAAAACTTAGTTCGCGTTAATCCTTGATTAATATCTCGTGCTTTTTAAGAAAAACACCGATCAATCAATTTGGATTAACTTCTAAGTTTTAGGACCTGGTTACATCCAGGACGTTAATTTGAAAACTTAGTTCGCGTTAATCCTTTACCAATATCTCGTGCTTTTTAAGAAAAACATCGATCAATCAATTTGAATTAACTTCTAAGTTTTTTAGGACCTGGTTACATCCAGGATGCGACTTAGTTTGCGTTAATCCTTTATCAATATCTCGTGCTTTTTAAGAAAAACATCAATCAATCGATTTGAATTAACTTCTAAGTCTTTAAGATTACCTGGTTGTATCCAGGCACCGTATGCCCCCCCAAGTAATTAGGAAAGGGTCTTTCTTGGTTACTTAAGATTACATCCACAAATATACATAATAATGGAAAAAGATTTAATTTTCATTTCTTAATAAACAAAAGATGGCCCTTCTGATTAAGCCTTACAAAGGTATCACTGATAATATTTCTTCAAGTGGATAGCGTTCCAAGATCGTGGGACTGCTTCTCCATTAAGTCGAGCTAACTTGTAGGTTCCTTCCTTTATGACCTCGGTTATTTGATATGGCCCTTCCCAGTTCGGTCCCAATAATCCGTCTTTGGGATCTTTACTGGCTAAGAAGACTCTCCTGAGGACCAGGTCGCCAATGTTAAAGGCACATTTTCTGACCTTAGAGTTGAAATAACGAGTAATCTTTTGCTGATAGTGCGCGAGCTGGAGCTGTGAATCTTCTCATCTTTCATCAATCAGGTCAAGGGATGCGCAGAGCAATTCGTGATTGCGGTCCCGGTCATAGGCCTGGACTCTATGCGAGGCTACCTTTACTTTGACAGGAAGGACCGCCTCACTCCCGAAAGCTAGGGAGAAAGGAGTATGACCTGTCGGCGTTCGATGCGAGGTCCGGTATGCCCACAATACCTGGGGGAGCTGTTCTGGCCAAACCCCCTTGGCTTCATCCAGTCTTCTCTTAAGGCTCACCTTTAGCGTCTTATTGACGGCCTCGACCTGCCCATTTTCCTGGGGATAGGCCACGGAGGAGAGGCTTTTTACAATGTCGTGCCTCTCACAGAATTTGGTGAAGAGGTCGCTGTCGAACTGCGTTCCATTGTCGGATACGATCTTCTTTGGCATCCTGAACCAGCAAATAATGCTTTTGACCACGAAGTCGAGGACTCTCTTTGAAGTGATTGTTGCCAAGGGTTCTGCCTCTGCCCACTTGGTGAAGTAGTCGATAGCCACCACCGCATAACGGACCCCTCCTTTTCCAGTAGGGAGGGCGCCAACCAAGTCGATTCCCCAAACCGCGAATGGCCACGGGGACGAGATCATCTTCAGCTCGACTGGGGGAGCTCGGGCAACTGTGGCGAATCGCTGGCACTTGTCACATTTCCTGACGTAAGAGATCGAGTCCTTTGACAGAGTGGGTCAGTAATATCCTTGCCTCAAGATCTTCAAGGCCAAGCTTTGCCCCTCAATGTGATCTCCACAAAAACCCTTGTGCACTTCTTGCAAAATGGTCTTCACTTCGCCTGGAAAATCACATCGTAGAAGGGGTAGAGAGTGCCCACACCGGTATTGCATCCCATCTACCACCGTATACCTTGGAGCCTGGTAAAGTATCCGCCTTGTGTCATTACGCTCTTCAGGTAACTTCCCTGCTGTGAGATACTCGAGGATGGGGGTCATCCAGGTCGGTCTGGCGTCGATCATCTCGACCTCTGCCCCGACTTCTTCTATGCTTGGCTTCTCCAAGAACTCTACCGGTACTAACCCCAAAGTCTCCGTCTCCCCGAAAGTGGCAAGCTTTGCGAGGGCGTCTGCGTTGGCATTCTGCTCCCGAGGTATCTGTTCAATTGAGCCCCGTTCAAATGCAGACAACTCGACTTTTACCTTGGCTAGGTAAGCAGCCATCTTGGTTCCCTGTGCTTGATATTAACCTAGCACCTGGTTTACCACGAGCTGGGAATCACTGTAACACTGAACGGAGCTGGCCTTCAGCTCTTGGGCCACCCTTAGCCCGGCCAGTAAAGCTTGGTATTCAGCCTCGTTGTTGGATGCCTTGAATCCGAATCTCAACGCCGAGTGGAATCTATGGCCTTCTGGGGATATCAAAATGATTCCAACCCCAGATCCATTCTCGTTAGAAGAGCCATCTACGAAGACCCTCCATGAGGCCGGGACCGAGGTGGTCTGGGGTGAATCTTCCACAGGATCTTTTCGGAATCCTGTGCATTCTGCCACAAAATCAGCCAGGGCCTGGATTTTTATTGCAGTTCACAAAGTGTACAAAATCTTGAACTGGCTGAGCTCAATAGCCCATTTCAACAGACGTCCCGATGCGTTAGATTTTTGCAAAACCTGCCTTAAAGGTTGATCGGTTATGACATGTATCGAGTGGGACTGGAAATACGGCCTGAGCTTTTGGGAGGCCATAATGAGACAGAAAGCCATCTTCTCCATCAACGGATATTGGGACTCAGCTCCGAGAAGCCTCTTGCTGATGTAATAGACTGGCTTCTGAACCCAGTCTTCTTCTCGGACCAATACGGCACTAGCTGCGTCTTCTATGACAGCTAGGTAAAGGAAAAGAGGCTCTCCTGCCGTTGGTTTGGACAATATGGGCGGCTCGGCTAAATGTGCTTTTAGGTCGAGGAAGGCACGTTCGCACTCCTCGGTCCATTCGAACTTCTTATTCCCCTGAAGCAAGTTGTAGAATGGCAAACACTTGTGAGATAAACTGATTAAGGGCTGCCACCCTTCCTGTCAGGCCTTGAACGTCTTTTTGCGACTGAGGTGAGGGAAGCTCGAGCAACGACCTGATCTTATCGGGGTTTGCCTCAATTCCTCTGGTATTGACAATGAAACCCAGGAATTTTCCAGATGCGACCCCGAAAGTGCACTTCTGTGGGTTAAGCCTCATGCCGTATTCTCTCAGTATCTTGAAGCACTCTCTCAGATCGAAAACATGGTTATCGGTGGTTTTCGACTTGACCAGCATGTCGTCAATGTACACTTCCATGTTCTTTCCGATCTGGTCGGCAAACATCCTGTTTACCAATCTCTGGTATGTAGCTCCGACGTTCTTCAGCCCGAACAGCATGACCTTGTAACAATAAACGTTAGTTGGGGTCATGAAGCTAGTGTGCTCCTAGTCTGCTGGATTCATGGCGATCTGATTATAGCCTGAGTACACATCCATAAAGGACATGAGCTAGTGCCCTGCCGTGGCGTCTACCAATTGGTCGATCCTCGGCAAGGGGAAATAGTCTTTGGGCAAGCTTTGTTCAAATCGGAGAAGTCGATGCAGGTCCGCCATTTCCCGTTGGGCTTCGGGACCAACACAGGAGTGGCGACCCAGACCGAGAACTTAGCTTCGCAGATAAAGCCGCACATTTTGAGCCGGGTTACTTCCTCTTCTAAGGCTTCAGCTCGAGTTATTCCTAGGTGCCTCTGTTTCTGGGACTTCGCAGGCACGCTCTTATCCAAATGGAGGGTGTGCATGATGACGCTCGGATTGATTCCCACCATGTCCTCATGAGACCATGCGAACACGTCCAGGCTCTCCTGCAGGAACTTAATCAGCTCCGCCTTTCTCTCGCAACATTGGTTTTTCCCAAGCTTTACCATCCGTTACGGATTCTGTGGATCGATATTTACCTCCTCGAGCTCTTCGATAGCTTGGAGCTTGGATTTATCCTCACCTATTATAGGGTCAATATCATCACTTAAGACGATATTTTCCCCTTCGGCACTTCGAGGTTTTTCAATCTCAGGGTTAGGCAAAAGTTCCTGAGATTCCTCATTTCCCTCTTGGACGGTCATCGTTAACTGCCCGGGTTTTAACTTTCCCTTCATAGAAATGTTGTAACATTCCCTGGCAGCAAGTTGATCGCCACGGACCGTGCATATCCCCACAGAAGAGGGGAATTTTAGCGCGAAGTGGCGAATGGAGGTAACGGCTTCAAACGCTATAAGCGTAGGTCGACCCAAAATGGCATTGTACGCGGCGGGACAATCGATGACCACAAACTTGAAGGAGTTTTGAGACTGTCCGAGATCCCTCTCCTAAGGTGATCACCAGCTCGATCGTTCCTATTGCCGCCAATCCTTCTCCAGAGAATCCGTAAAGCATCATGGAGGTGGCTTTCAGCTCGGTGACAGATAAACCCATCTTCTCCAGCGTGGACCGGAACAGTAGGTTTACCGAACTTCCATTATCGACCAGCACTCTCCTAACCCTCCGATTAGCGAGCTGCACTGTTACGACCAGAGGGTCATTATGAGGGAACTGGACGTGGCTGGCATCTTCTTCAGTAAATATGATTGGTTGCCTCTCCAATCATTGTTGCCTTGAGAGATGTTGCTCAGGTACGAACTCCACTCCGTTATGAGCCTTAAGTTCATTGATGTACCTCTTTTGGGCACCTCTGCTTGCGCCAGCCAGATGGGGACCTCCAGAGATCGTGGAGATCTCTCCTCCTATCACGGGAGGAGGGACGTCCTGGTCTACCCAAGCCCCGGGCTGACTGACCGAGACTTCCGGAACTAGATGTCCTACGGGAACTCTATTCCGCGCATACTGAGCCAAGGGTCCGGCTCTGATGAGAGTTTCGATCTCATCCTTCAGGTGTCTACAATCATCGGTATTGTGGCCAATGTCATTGTGGAACCGAAAAAACTTGGAAGGGTCTCGCTTTCCCTTTTGGTGCTTTAACGGCTCCGGCCTCTTCCAAGGGAGGCGAGCAGAATTTTCTAAGAAGATGTTCTCCCTAGAGTGGGTGAGCTCGGTATAAGTCGCGTATACCGGCTTAAATTTTTTTGCGGACTTGTTTTTCTTTGGGCCATGCTGGTTGCCCTCGCTGTTCCCCTTTCTCTTGCCTCCACCAAACTGGTTATTCTGTGTGATGGTCTGGGTCGCTGTCACGACCTCCGTTCCCACTCCAGTGGGCTGTTCAGGGACCTGGCAGGTTCTTGCGACTGAGGCTTGTGCCTCCTCCAGGTTGATCTATCCTTGGGCCCTATTTAGGAATTCATTTACGGTGTTGACTCCCTTCCTTTGTATCTCATTCCAGAGTCCCCCCCTCCCCCCCCCCCCCCCGACGAGGATTCCCGTTCTCAAAGCCATGAGCTTGGAGCTATCATCTGCGTCTCTGGCTCGAGCAGCGACGTTCACGAATCTGCTCAGGTAAGCCTTCAGAGGCTCGTCAGGTTGGTGCCTTACATTTTCCAGGGTGTCAGCCTTGACACGGGCAGCCTGGGAAGCTCAGAATGCTCTCTTAAAGTCAGTAGAGAAGGTTTTCCATGAGCTGATTGACTGTTTCTTACTCTGCTTGAACCATTGTCTGGCCGGCCCAATCAAGGTGGGCGGAAATATTAGACACCTCAGCTCGAGACCAATGTTGTGGGCCATCATCAAGGTATTGAACATACCCAGGTGATCTGACAGATCCCCGTCTCCGTTGAACTTGGACAAGTGCGGCATACGAAACCAGGCAGATATGCCATTGCTGCTATGCTGGGGGCGAAGAGCTCGAGTTCGTCCCCTGAATCATATTCATCCTTTTCTTTTTCTGATAGGAGCTTCCTCATCAGCTCTTCCATTTGAGCCAGACGCTCAAGGGTTTTGTCCTGATTTCCTTGGTTGTTCCGGGGCTGTTCAACAGCACCGGATCCATTGTACGCGTTTGGCGGGTTATTGTCCCTCCTATCTTGAGATAGGTTATATGGGACGTTCCCGCTGTCGTGTATCTCGGACAGGTCTTCGCTTTGGCGAGCGCGGCTGCCATTTCCCACCGGTTCTCCCCTTTGAGAGTTTAGGCGATCTCGGAGGTCGCCCCTTGGGGCGGCCTGAGGACTTTGCGCCAAGCTCAAATGTTGGCGTAGGTCTCCGCCGGAGAGGTCACTTCGACGGCTTCCGGTCCAATAGCTCCCATTAGAAAAGCTTGGAGTCCGCCCCTAGGGATGAGGATCCGGGACTTCTCTGGGCGCTCTGCTACGATTGGACGGCCCGACGGAATGAGGATTTCTCCTACTGCTCCCATGAGCCGGAATGTCTCGGACTGGTTAGGGAGGAGACAGATATCTTATTGGTGAAGGAGGATGCCTGACCGGGGACGCAATCCTGGACCCGTCAGGGCGGATCAGGTTAGGTCGGGGCCGCTCGGCTCCACCAACCTCCAGGTCCTGCGCTCGGCGATCTGAGCGGGGCACAGGACGGCTGGATGGGGCGGGCTGTCGCCGTGAGCCCTCCTGGGCGCGCTTGAGGGCGGAAGTGAGTTGGGAGTTGAGGTCCGGACTGATCGGCTGTACTATTGCTCGGCCCTAGGTAGTTCTTCAAAAGTGGTCTCCCGGTGGTGCGATGTGGGAGTAGAGTTTGACGTCGGGGGTCTGACCGATTGGCTAGGCCTGGACCGATTACCCCGGTGAGACTTATGAGTCTCGCCTTGCCTCTTTCCGGCGTTAGCGTCGGTTGTAAGAGGGGGTAGCCGGGCCAGAACCTCTTGAATCTGCTGGTTGGCTTTCGCCAGCTAGTTCCTCAGTTGTGCATTCTCCATTTCCACTGCCGTGTAGAATTCTGGGTTCGGGTTGGGTGGCCAGGGAGCCAAACTTCCAGTGTCGTCTTGGCCTATTGGCTACTTGCCCGGCCACTGCTGAACCTCAGGGTTCTGATCATCGGAAATGGCGGCATGATGGGCCTCCTATCCATCACGTTGGTCCGCCTCGTTACCATGTCTTGAGCGAATGACCACCATGGTTGGGTATTTGCGATAGCACCAATCTAACAGCCTCTCAGTGAAAGCACCAAACTGTTGACGCGGTTCTTCGCCAACAGATAATTAACAGAATAAAGAGTGGGATTAGTGCTAAGTAATGAACCGTAATAGATGAATGATCTTAAAATAAAAGGGTGACACAAATACTTTTTTAGGTGGTTCAAAGGTTAAAATCTGTCTAGTCCACCAGCCAATATTATTGCTATTTCTCTAGTATTCTTTACAAGGTGTTTCTTTACACAATAGAATCCAACCCCTTGCAACTCCCAGGGTCTCCATATTTATAGGGAGAGGGCACCTGGGGGTTGGCAAGGGGGGTCATCCCGTGACCTTCTTACCCATCATGTCACTTCTGTGACATTCATGATTAATTCCTAAAACCTGACAAATGAAGTGTGGTCTAGTCAATAGGTAAAGGGGGGTAATGGGCCGCACGACCCAACCCAGTCGTGGGTGCCTGAACACACACGTTTATGCTGCGTGACCGAGAAGTCAGGGATAAATCAGACACGTGATGTCTGATATATACACGTTTACATTGCGTGGTTGACTTTATAAGGGATCAGAGGTGCCAACTCAAGCTCGTGCCTCGAGCTTGTTGTATCCTTAGCCCGTGGTGTCCATGCCTTTGATCCAACTCGGTTATCTCATTAAGCCTTTGGCTACCTCGAGCTAAAGAGGTAGGACCTGGTGACAACAACTCCGGGCACGTGACATCCATGTGGCTGATATAATTATGTCATTTCTCAGCTCGCTAATAGCCCGTGGATATTTAGGGCGTACATAATTAAAATAGTATTTTTATTATTCTTCAAAAATTAATGACTATGGTTCTCCAAAAAATTGTAAAATTAAATTTTTAAAACCAAAGTCCTATAATTTTCTATTAATTCGAAAGTGTCGCATTGAAACAAATTCAATTAAATTAGATTTAATTTGTTGCTAATCAATATTTAGGTTTAACTATTATAATGAACCTATACAATTAAGTCCAACTAAGGTAAATGGGCCTTAACAATTGGGCTTGTATGGAGGAGGGATGAGTCCAGTATGTCGTTCCCACTACTAAGGCCCTCATACTTCCATGTAAGGTCCAAAATACAGGAATTTAAACCTTCATTTTATTAATTGTTATTAATTTATTAGGCTCACTATAGTCATGCAAAGCAAATGGGCCTTCACAAGTGGAACCACCCACAAGAGAGGAATTTAAAATTTACATTTTCTAATGGGCTCAAATAAAACTTATCATTTTATGAATGTTTTATTTAGCAAAATCCATATATTAAGCAAATATATAGGTTACTATATGCATCTAAGCCCAATTGCAAAAATACCACATATAGTGCAAATAGACATGTTATAATTGGATGAGCCTAATCATGTTACTATATGAGCAAGTCTATGAATTTATGCAAAAATACCACATTTTATTTCGATTGCAAAAATACCACAATTAATTTTCTAGAATTTATACAAATTTTGAATTAATTAAATTTTTGCAAAAATAAATAAGTCAATTTAAATAAAATTTATCTACAATTAACCAAAGTTAATTTAAATTTCATGTATCAACAATCAACTTAGTTTAGGTCATTTTGAAAAATATTAATTTTATTTAAATAGGATTTATCAACAATTAACCAAAGTTAATTTAAATCTCATTCATTAAAAAAATATTTTATTAATTACTTTGCAAAACGTGATATTTTTAAAAATTTAACCAGTCATAAATTTTAAAACAAATATCATTAGCTGTTTTTGAAAAAATATCTTAAACAATTAAATAAATATAAATATCCATAAAAATATATAGTCAACAAATTTTTAAATTTCAAATACTTTAAATATTAAAACCCATAGAATAATCAGATATTAATATTTTCAAATATAAGATTTCAAAAAATGTCAAGTATTAAAAAAATATCTTTAATATCTGATAACTTAATTCTAATATTTTAATATATTAAAATATTTAAAATTAATTAGTTAACCTATTTTTAAATTTGAATTTGAATCTTTGTAGAAAATATCTATTTTTTAAAGATCAAACAAAAAAATGTATCGTATTTCAAAACAGATATTTTTGAATAATAGGAAAAATATGACATTTTTGTATTAACCCATTAAAAAAATACATTCAAAATTCAAATTTTAAGAAAAAATTTATCGAAGGCCGCGGCCAATGAATGTTGGTGGTCGCGGCCACGGGACTTTTCTGGGCAAAAATCTCATTCTGGCTGTGACCAGGGGTTGATGGTGGCCGTGGCCACTATTCTCGGACTCCCAGGCACAGGCCAATGAAAACTGGTGGCCGCGGACACAGCCCAAAAAAAATTCAAATAAATTTTTTCTGTAATTTTTCAACTCAAAAACGTTTTCTAAATAATTTTTACCATGTTTACATCAAATAAAGCATTTATAAAAAATTAATTGCATAGAAAACACAACAAAATAACCCAAATTTGCCAATAATCACATAAGAATCAATAAGCTTCATAAAAAACATGAAATCCATCCAATTACTCAACACATCAAATGATTCAATTTTTACCATGTTCATGCATGAAAATAAAGATTACCAAAGTCTCTGAGGCTAGTTGTTGGGAAAACTTATACAGGATCTTATTTAAACAGAACATTTTTCTATAATTGAATTTAAACAGAGATAATGATAAGAACACTTACATTATACGCAGCGAGATGAATAAGTCATTCCTTCAATTTTTCTAGCCCTTGAATCCTTTCTGTTGCAGGGTATCACCAAGAAACTAAACCGTTCTTCAAATTTCTTCACAATCTTCCAAAGTATTCTTAGAATCACCTAGACTAGAGTGGGCAATTCTCAACACAGGAGAAAGATACAGAGAGAAGAAGAGAAGAGAATATTGAGGCTTAGAAAATGACTTTTGTTGTAGAGAGAGTCTAAAACCCTAAAGCATCAAAACTAGATCTTCAGATCATCAATTCTTCTCCAGATTTTCTCAATCATCTGTTTTCTACTCTCACTTAACACTCCTTTTATATACTCAATTAGGTCATTTATTTTAATTAAAAAATAAATAAAATAATAGATAATATCAGCCATTAAGTCGAAATTATCATAGGCTTTAGGCCCGTGAAATTTCCCATTTAATTATAAGCATGTTGGACTTAAAATCAAGGCTTGTATTATTTTTCATTGATTAATTATTTAAATCATTTATCAAATTAATTATTTATAATTTGAACCTTGATTTAAAATTATTTATTAATTTAGACAGCAATTTTTCTTAATTAATAAATCTGCCCTAAAATCTATTTTCTTCTCTAAATTGCATAACTCTGTGAAATTATCCAAAATTGACATGGTCAACTTTGATAATTCTAATTGATAATTAAATCAATTAATTGAGACTATCTAGATGATTTTATCCAAAGTACAGTGGGAACCATGGGCCTATGAAATCAAGCTCCAATAAATTATCATAAATTTAACAAAAAAATTTACTAACTTATTAATTCCTCGTAACTAGTAAAGACTCGGAATTGCACTCTTGAATTCATAGAATGTTCTATAACCAATATAAATACGTCATTAGTTATACATTGTTACAACTATAATTATCACTCAATCCTCTATAGACGGTCTACAATGAGATAGACTAAAATATCGTTTTACCCATCATTGTATTTTATCCTTAAAACACTTAGTTCCTTATAAATGATATTTCAATAAACTAATATTAATTACTGAAATGAGATCTCTATCATTTAGCACCTTGAACCAAACTAAAAGTAAACCATCGTTTTACTTCTTCATCAGAAGCTATAGATGTTCATATATATGATTAACACTCCCACTCAATTATACTACTGAGTTCCAAAGATGTAAGTATGGGCTAGTCCATAGGGTAAGATGGTAACGAACAAGTTAAAGTACTCAAATAATATAATCAGTTAGATTACTAACCACTCTAAATTGACCTATGGTCAACTATATGATATGACTAGAATAGATAATAACGTTATGTTTACTTATTCTCTCTACTGTCAATATCGGTCATGTCCAATGTAACAAATACATCCGATCTTATCTACTTTAACACTAAAATGTGTAAGTAGATCATATCGTAGATTAGCAAGTCAGTGTAAATCCTATGCAGTGACTAATCTTAGGACTAACTAATTTTGAACATATAATCATATTTATATTCCACTGTGATTACGTCGCTATAATTATGATTAGTTATATGCTCGGGATTTAATAGAAGTTTATATTAAACAAATAATCATGAAAATAAAACATGTGAGCAAAGTGAATGACCAAGTCAAAATTGATTTCTATTATTTTATTGATAATAAAATGAGAATACAAAGAAATTGGGTTTTAATTAGGGCATAAAACCCCAACAAGTAAATGAAAGAAGACTAGGTAGAATTAAAAATGATATTGTTTTAAGTGGATAGCATTCCGGATGTTGTTGATATCGCGTCCTTCTTTAGTTTGTAAATTGTATGCTCCATGTCCTACTACCTTAGTGATTAGGTAGGTACCTTCCCATGTTGGGGCGAGTTTACCTGCTCCTATTTCCTTAGTGTTCTGGAACACTCTTCGTAATACCCAATCACTCACTTTAAATGTCTGAGTGTAGATGTTCTTGTTGTAATGTCTGGCTACGCTTTGTTGGTAGGTTGAGACTCTTAAGATTGTTTTTTCCCTTTTTTTGTCGATGGTATCAAGTTCATGGCACATGTTTTCCTAGTTTTATTTATCTGTCGTCGGCTCATATCTAGCTGTTGGAACTTCACTTTCGGTAGGGATGACTGCCTCCATCTCGTAGGCTAGTGAGAATGGTGTTTCTCTTGTTGAAGTCCTGGTTGTGGTTCGATAAGACCATAGGATTCTAGGAAACTCGTCGACCCATTTTCCCTTAGCCTTCTCAAGGCGTTTCTTGATGGTATTCATGATTGTCTTATTGGATGGTTCGACTTGTCCGCTTTCTTGTGGATATCTTTTTGTTGAGAAACTAAGTTTAATGTTCCAAAAATTCCATAAGTCTTGAAAGTCGAAGCTGGTGAATTGTCACCTGTTGTCTGTTACAATCTCCTTGGGTACTTCACATCTGCATATTACATTCTTCCATATAAAGTTCTTGACTTCTCGATCTCTCACTTAGTGGAATGCTTCTACTTCGATCCACTTGTTGAAGTAATCTATCACGGCCAGCATGTAAACCTTCTGTCCTGGTGCGATTGGGAGCTTGCCAACTTTGTCCATTCCCCACTTCATGAATGGCCATGGTGAAGTGATGTATATTAGGCATTCTGGAGGTTGATAGGATAGATGACAACCTTTGACACTCATCACAGCATCTTGCGTAAGTAGAAGAGTCGACTCTCATGGTTGGCCAATAGTATCCTTGTGTCAGGGCTCGATGTGCGAAGCTTCGTCCTCCGTCGTGGTTGCCGCAATTCCCTTCATGTAGCTCAACCAATATGTACCTTACTTCTACAGGGTTAACACATCTCAAATATGGACCATAAAATGATTGTTTATAAATTTTACCTTGTACAACAATGAAGCGGACTGACTGGGCCTTATTTTGCGTTCCTCGTTCTTGTCCACAGGCAGTATGTCTTGTTCTAGGTACTCTAGTATAGGAGTCATCCATGTCCAATCTTGGAGATGTCGCTAACTTTCTCTTCTTCACTCTTCCAGACAGTTTGGCCACTTGTTAGTTTTGTATGTGTAATGAAGTTAAATTAAATAAAAAAGAAGTGTGCATTTTTTAATAGAGAATAATATCGTTAACTTCAATGAGTAGATGTAGTTGTCATTCACGATCACTTCATGATTGTCAGTCAATTTTGTGGAGGTTACATTTGCTATGTTCATGTTAGTCCAACTCCACCGTTGCACCAAAGCTCCTAAACACTCTAGCATCATACAAAATTGGTAGCTCTCTTACTGCTACAATTGAAGAATTCAAAGATTCTGCAATGTTCGATGTCATGTTTGAGTATCTATTGTATGGAGAGTGAATCATTGCCCAATTTTGATAACCAATTTGTTGTAGGTAAGGTAGTGGCCTTTTGTCAATCTTATCAAGTTCTCTCATCTTGTACTCAAACTTTTTCACAGTGTATGCATTTGCAGCTACAAAAAATGTATCCTTGAGCTTTTTTTAGTTCTTCTTGAACTTTCTTTTCATGTTTTTGAGCAGATGGAAGGTGCAAGCCCCATGTAGTACTTCTGGGTACACTGTGATGGTTGCTTTTATAATGTGTTCATGTCGATCAGATACGATGCTCATGTCTTCTCTTACACCATAAGCTTTCCTAAACTTGTCAAAGAATCACTCCCAAGAATCATCACTCTCCTAATCAACTACACAGAAGGCTAGGGGGAAGATTTTACCTTCAGCATCTTGAGTTTCTACAACCAATAATGTCCCTCCATATGCTGATTTTAAAAAAGTCTCATCAACTATTACAACAGGTATGCAATAGGGCCAGCCTTTCATTGAAGCATTCAATGCTACAAAAGCATATAAAAACATGTCATCTTCATCTTATTTTAGTTCAATATAGGATCCTGGATTTTTGTTAATGCAACATATACAGATAACTAGGCAATTCTACATAAGATTCAGCTGCTTTTCCTCTAGCTTTTTCAATAGCTTTTTCTCTAGATCTCCAAGCTTTGCTGTATTTGACTTGCACTTCATTATCATGTTTCAAGTACCTAACTATATCAGCAGATGTGTACTTTGTTTTAATGTATGTGAACTTGTACTTGATCATATCTGCAATGATTGTCGAGGTTGCTTGATGTTGCTCTTTTAATCTTATCTCCAAAGCACAAGTGTGAATGTGGCTGAAATTTCTAATTATGAACTGATTTGTGTTTCCATTCCTTGATGCTCGTAATATCCGATTGTAATTTTTATCAAGGCAAGCAACTAGATACTCCTTTTTGCATGACTTTTGTACACAATACTGGAAATGATTATTGATCACATAATGGCTGAAAATAGTTTTAAATGTTTTTTTATCCTTATATATTTGAGACAAAGCGATCTCTTGGTGATGGTTTTTGGTGATGACTAAATCGCCATCAATGTCAATCACTTCTTCTTCATTATTTCTGTTTCTTTCATCTATCATTTTTATAATCTGATTGGAGACCAATTTTGTCGATCAATAAAGTTTGCAACCTCTTCAGCAACACAATCAACAATAGGTTCATCATCTGAATTTGATGTTGCTTCTTATGTTTGTGCAACTTCATTATATAATTGATTATGTGTTGATGAACTCCTAGTTGAGAAAAAAGATTGCTGCATTGAGTTGATTTCAATTGTGAGACACAATGGGTATTTTGTGATATTCGTTTCCTTTTTCTTCAACTCTGTGTAGAACTTCAGTTGTGAATCATCAACTATTTTTAAAGGAGGGTATCCATATTTAACTTGATATTGTATTGTCAACGATGTTGATTCAAGTTGCAGCTTTAATTCATTGCATATCATACCAATCAGGTTGTTATAGTTGCATTCATTTCGAATTACTACTCCATAGACATCAAAGTTGATATAGTTTTTGTTTTGATCTCATTGCCCATTGTGCTAGAGTAAAGCTGCAATGCTATCCATTTCCTGCAACCAAGATAAACCTTATAAACAACATATAAGAAACTTATTAAGAAACTCACAATCTTTAAGAAAACCTTGATGACCAGCCTTCAAGCACCCATTAAGTAAAGTAACATATTCAACAACTCACCATCTTTATTAAGAGGATATTCAACTGGATTTACGACTACTTAATCAATTGTACAACAACCTATACAGCAACCAACCATCATTATTATAACCTAATTATTAGAAACCTTTAAAGAAACTCATAAACCCCATAAACAACACATAAAGAAACTATTAAGCAACTATCAATCATTATAACAAACATATGCAACAAACTTGTCTATTACTTTAGCAACCAATAAGAAACACACTACCACAAAAAAGGTCTTTTAGGACTAGCATTGCGAGTCCTAAAAAAGTTTTTAGGACTCGCGGGGCGCGAGTCCTCTATTTGAGAGCCTTAAAAACTGAGGCTGCGAGTCCTAAAAGAATATTTTTAGGACTAGCAACGCGAGTCCTAAAAAATCTGGTTGAATGCCTTTAAGTAATTTTTTAGGACTCGCAATGTTTTTAGGACTCGCAACGTGAGTCCTAAAAAATCGGGTTGAGTGCATTTAAGTATTTTTTTAGGACTAGCTTTGCATGCCTTTAAAAGTAATTTTTTTTTTAAATGCAGCTACAATTTTCATTTTGATTTAGAAAAAATATATTCCTTTGAGTGTCCAAAATGTATTATATATGTTAGATTTCTAAAATTTCAAAAGAAAATACAACAAAATAATTTTTTATTAATTACTCAAAAATATAATTTCAATATTTAGTCTACTCGGCTTGCAAAATCATATTGCATAATAGTTTATACTACAATCAAAATCTATCATCACCAAATATTAAACAAGAAATGTATACAATGTTAGTGAAATATATTTTTTATTCTAGAAACTTCAACTGCCAATGTTGTCTAGTATTGCGCCAAAGAAATGCATCTCAATATAGACCTGCACATTATAAAAAAGTTCTTTAATTAATAAAAAGTTTCCCCACTGGAAATAAAAAGTTCTTAAAATGTTGACCACTAGAAATAAAAAAAAAGCAAGAGAGGTCCACACATAATTGATCAGTGTACATCTCTAGATCTACGGATAATGTATATCCAATTAATTTGGAGATCTATATAATAATTTAAACTTATAAATAAGTAGACACACACAAAAAATATAAATATATATAATAGATGCGAGAATTAAGTTATCTGTATAGGTATTCATATAGTCAAGCAGCAAACAATTTCTTGTTAGATAGTACTATTTCATAAAATGTTATTCATCCAGCAAATAGAGGTATTTCAAAACAGTAGCAAATTACACCAAAATCAGCAACAAAATAGACCATTAATCTACCATATTAATCCATTCAACTTAGTTAACAAAATACACCAAAAATCTGTTACAAAATACACCAAAAAAATCAGTAGCACAATACAGAAAATATACTATTAAAACAATAGCAAAATATACCATTAAAACTCTGGATCACAATATCATGCTCCAATCTTTGACAGACCTCAGTTAGTCTCCATTGCACAATAGCAAACTACACCAAAAGCATCAGCAAAATAGACCATAAATCAATCATATTAATCCATTCAAGCCGGTTGCAAAATGCACCAAAATCCAGTCAAGAAATATACCAAAAACTAGTAGCAAAATACTAGTAGCCATTAAAGAAGCAGCAAAATAGACCATAAACACGCCAAAATTCAGTCACAAAATACAACAAAATCAAGTCACAAAATACACCAAAAACCAGTAGTGAAACACAAGTATAAAGCCATTAAAGCATAAGCAAAATACACTTCATATATATATAAGTATGTTTTTGAGTGTATAACCAAAATTAACCTGAAACATGTCATAAAAACATTATTATTATTTTTAGATTCACATAACCATGTGTGTGGTTGGAACTTGGAATCTCATCTTTGTCAATGGCTACTCCTATTACTACCAAATATAAAGGAACTCACATGACATGACTTTGTCACTATTGGTTTTTCAAATAATAATAAAAAATTAAATTAAATTTAATTTTAATTGCTATTATTATTATTATTATTGGTAGAGGCTCTTTTTGAAGCCCCTACCATAAAAATTTCCAATAAGAATAAAGTTAAATCATCGTAATTTTAGTCGGCAAATATGAGATTTCAAGTAATTATACATTTATATATACATTTTTTTTTTTTGAATTTTTGGGAATTTGGAAAAGAGATGGGGACATGAGAGAGGTCTACAATTGTACCATCAAAAGGACCCTTATATTGATTTTGATTGAGTGTTGCTTGGCACACGTGCTATGGAGGTGGGAAACTATATTTATATACCCACATCAAAATAAACTTTTTTAACTTATGATGAAATATTTAATAATGATAGGATAAGGCATCATAATATATCATCAAATTCAAACCAAGATTTGTCATTTCTTGCCTATATGAATCTAATCAAATCCACCTATCCAAAAAATAAGAATAATAATATTAATTGTATTATGAACAATTCTCATTCATTTATTATCAAATTGCCTTTTACTTTATTAAAAAAAAAATAGTAGGGTTTTTCTTTGAATTTATCATAATTAGCAAGTGAAGAATTAATTATCTGAATCTTAGTTTATCATATAAACCAACAGTGGTGGATGAAGAAAGGTATTGGATTCTTTATGTGGTGCATAGCTACTTTTTATTTTTTTTCTTTAATTGTTAAGTTGCATTATTCTTGATTGACTTAAGACGCTAGAGGTAGAGCTAGCTTCCACTAATAGGGTTGGCAAACATCATCACCCTGTCGTTTCATATTTAGGCAAAAGGGCTTTGTATTTTATTGGTTCATAAATCAATTTTGGTGTAAAATGGTTAATGAACTTTAGCAAAAGAAAATAGGCCACAATCACCAACATAAGCTTTGTTAAAGGTTCGCAATAGGTGGCAGAACAAACACCGTTGAAGGATCTTTCTAAGATTAATTTTCAGAATGTTATATTATATGTATGATTCTAAAATCTCACGGACATGGTTTATTCAACAACCTGTTTTACTTTTTTGGGAGAGAAAAGATAAGGATTTTGATTCAAATTCTAGAAAGACCTATCCTACACTTATAATCTTGAAAGCACAAATCTGTGATCACATAGTTACTCTAAATCGGCTCTTTTGAGACTCGGATTAAGCAAATTTTGTGATTAGTAGCAAAATTTAAATTCAACTTAATTATTAATTAGACGGTCAAATGTTAAGTATCAGGATCACAAATTTATCATTGTGGCAGTCATCTTTTTCATATTTCCACACAAAATTAAGTACAAAAAAATCTATAGAAAATCGGACAGCATATCCCCTAATTTACTAGCCTAGCCATCTGTCACAATCAACACCAACATGTCAAACAAATCAAATAACACACAGGTTTTCATCCATATATCACCGCAACACACAAAATTATCAGAACCTACTTCACTAAGACATGCAAGTTCTCAATCTTCTGTTATCACCGCAGCACACAGAATTCCCATAACCTACTTCACTACGGATGAATATCTAAGATATTCAAACTCCACTAAAGTAATACAGTTATCATTCAAAATTGTAAAATATTGAATTTTTTAAAAACTAAATCAAATACAACATACCTCTTGCAATTAGCTACCAATCCAATATTAAGAATTGGTCAGCGCAAGTATATAATAAAGGTCAACCACAGACTATTAAACCACGAATCAACAGACCAATCTAGTTCATTTAAAGTGTTTAAAATTTTGGAAGCTCTTTTTAAGTTACCTAAAGTATCAATAAAATAACAAATAGTTCTTTTTTTTTTTAAAAAAGATAACCTATAAATTTTAAATGAAGAAATATTAGGAAACACTCATTTATTTAAGTTGTAATTAGAAAATTGCACATGTGTATTGGTATTTATTTTTTTAATCATATTTTAAGTTTTTAAATCAAAAGTATATTTATTTGTATATTAAAACTTGAAATTATATTATTACCCTATATTATAATCTGAAATTATAATATTATAACTTAGTAATTGAAATAAGAAAAAGATACACTTTGTAATTGAAATGATATCATTTTATTAGTAGAAACACCTGTATTTGAGTTCAAATACTGGTTTTCAAGAGTGTTGAGAGAACATTAAGGTTTCTACTAGGAAGACATTGAGTGTTTTATAATTGTAATGAGAGCCTAGTTCATCTTGTACTATGTGAGATTAGTGGATTAGGCAAAGGGAAATACCACAAACAATCTGACCGAATTAAGTAAATCTTGGCGTGTTGTGTTCTTGTTCCCTTTCTTCCTTCTTGTTATGTTTTTGAGCTCATTTGATTTATAATTATTAGATAGATTAAACCAATCTAATCCAGGAAGGTTTATTACATGAAACACTAAAAAGTAGGCAAGTCAAATAATTTCAATTAGCTTAAGGTAAGAAAAAGATTATACTAGTACTACCTAATAAGAACACTCTAATATTTCAAGCAATAAATTGGTTGGAGCATAACACTAAAATTAACCAAAATGAACAACATAACAGAGTAATTGAATGGACCAATAGGTAGTTCTGTATTCTAGTAGTAAGGAAAAGAATCATTATAGATTACAAAAAAGGTCAACCATCACAGTCAAGTTAACCCAAGAGATTGAAACTAAATAAAGATAACAAATAGATTTTGTGTCCCAACTCCTAATTTGGAAGAAGTAAATAAAGATTAAAACTCAAGTAAAAAGTATTTCTTTCAAATAAATATAAATACCCTTACACATATTATATGTGTGTTTCAGTGTATGTCTTAAATCTCGCTAAAAATAAAAAATTTCAACCACGGAGAAAAAAAAATCATCTGCCAAATTTTTTCAAAGAATACAAAAAGTACATGTGTTTTATTTATTGTAAATCACTGAAAAAAAATGTCAGCTTGAACAAACAAAAAACATAAAAATCATCGAAAACAATACTTGTGTTTTGAGTTGATATTTTGTGACATTTTTCATCATTTACCCAGAATCCAAACAAAGAAGAAGAAGAACAGGTTTAAATAAAAACAAAATTAAATTAAAACCCATATTAATAGCTGCATATATATTTATATAAGCAAAAAAAAAAATTTTAAATAAAAAAACATAGTAACCTGCTGGAACCGTGAACCAGCAACCAGCAGAGACTCACACTAAGAAGCATGCCGCCGCCGAGAGTGCTGGAGCCGAGAACCAACGCCGGAGAAGATTTTCCTGTCAATGACGCCGAGAGTGCTAGAGCCGAGAACCCACGCTTGCTGGAGGCGTTCACCACCGTCACAGTCGTTGTTCACCCAGCTGCCGCCGAGCCACTGTTCACGCAGCAGCCGTCGTTCACCACCCAACAACCCTAGATCGTGTGATGAATAAATCCCCAAATGGCTGATGAGTTTTCTATTTTGTGTATTTTAACCCTATAATTTCGAGAAAAAAAATTATAGTTTATTTTATGCTTTTTACTTAAAAATTTTAAGGACTTGCTTTGGGAGTCTTAATACACTTTTAGGACTTGCTTCTAAAAGAATATTAAGGACTCCCAAAGCAAGTCCTTAAAATTTTTAAGTAAAACACTTATTTTTTAGCCCAGATTTTTTTAGGACTCACATATTCTTTTAGGATATTCATTGCGAGTCATAAATTGTATTTTTTCAGGACTCTCAATGAGTGTCCTAAAATCTCCATAAACATTTTTAAGGATTTGCATTTAGGTGCGTGTCCTAAAAAAGTGTCCCGTAAAGGATATTTTGTAGTAGTGACATATACAACAAATAAACAAACTCTTAAGCAACATCTTCAACAACTTTTTTAACAGATTAAACAACAAAGAAGCAACCTATTCAGCTACCTTTATAACCCCTTAAGCAAATAAAGAGACACTTAAGTATCATCTTCAAATCATTATAAGTAACATAAGCAAACAATAAGAAACATGTACAATATTTAGAGCAGCCTTTGAAACACCAAATTAAGCTACCAATTGATCTAAGCAAAGTACAAAATCATATTTACCTCCTTTCAATCACTCTTCTTTAAATCCCAAGATATTGGCAATTGCTTGTTCTCACACATTCTTCCAATTGCTTGTTTTATGAATATTATTGCAGAAACCTAAGCATCTAGAGCAACCCATTCAAAATCAACCAACTCAATCAACAAAATATTCATAAAATAGAGAAACTCTTAAGCAAGCTTTTCAGCAACATTTATTACCCCTTAAGGAACTAGCCAGCAACCTAGTCAGTAACCCAGAAATTCAAATTTACCTCATTTCAAGAAGTTGACAATTGCTTATTATCCCATTCACAATCAATTGCTTGTTTGCAGCAACCTAAGGATTTACCGCAACTCATTCAGAATCAACAAAATATACAAAAAATAGAGAAACACTTAAGCAGGTTTTTCAGCAACATTTATTACTCCTTAAGGAACCAGTCAGCAACCTAGTCAGCAACCCAGAAATTCAGATTTACCTCATTTCAAGAAGTTGA
Organism: Humulus lupulus; assembly: GCF_963169125.1. Lineage (NCBI taxonomy): Eukaryota > Viridiplantae > Streptophyta > Magnoliopsida > Rosales > Cannabaceae > Humulus > Humulus lupulus. The sequence continues at coordinate 201,284,690 of NC_084802.1, forward strand.
CAATTGCTTGTTATCCCACTCACTGTCAATTGTTTGTTATCCCACTCACTGTCAATTTCTTGTTTGCCGCAACCTAAGGATTTACAGCAACCCATTCAGAATCAACCAAATCAATCAAAAAAATATACAAAAAAAATAGAGAAACTCTTAAGCAGGCTTTTCAACAACCTTTATTGCCCCTTAAGGAACTAGTCAGCAACCTAGTCAGCAACCCAGAAAATCAGATTTACCTCATTTCAAGAAGTTGACAATTGCTTGTTATCCCACTCATTGTCAATTGCATGTTTGCAACAACCTAAGGATTTACAGCAACCCATTCAAAATCAACAAAATCAATCAACAAAATATACAAAAAATAGAGAAACTCTTAAGAAGGCTTTTCAACAACCTTTATTACCCCTTAAGGAACTAGCAAGCAAGCTAGTCAACAACCTAGAAATTCATATTCACCTCATTTCAAGAAGTTGACAATTGCTTGTTCTCACACCTTCTTCCAATTGCTTGTTTTATGAATATTATTGCAGCAACCTAATCATTTAGAGTGACTCATTCAGATTCAACCAAATCAATCAACAACACATACAACAAATAGAGAAAAACTCTTAAGCAAGCTTTTCAGAAACGTTTATAACCGCTGCAACAACTTGGAAGCAACATATACAGCAACATGTACAATATTCAAAGCAACCCATAAGCAACATATATAATATTCAGACCAACCCATAAGCAACATGTAGAACTTACCTGAAATTTGTACAGATTTTGTGTTTGATTTTAAAGACAAATTCAATAGGATTTCAACCTAATTGCAGATTTTGCTGAGATTTTGTTAGTTTTTAGAATTTTCAATGTGCCCTAGGTTGATATGGTGATTTGGATTTGACGGGGTGAAGGTTGCTGGTTGCTTTTCGAAGGTTTACAACTCTGGCAATGGCAGTCACCGGAGCTGGTAGAGAAGAGAAGATGGATCGTAAATAGGAGAAAAGGATTCTAGTAGAAGAGGATCGTAGATCGGAATGGGGGACGACTTCCACCTGTTGATCGTATTTTTGAATTCAAAACTAAAACCTATATATTAATCAACTATATAGTTAATGACCGTATTATTAAAATAAAAGTTCCCTATTTACGTATTTTCAAAAAAAAACCACAAAAATTAATCAATTAATTTTAATTCAATCATTCTTAATATATTAATCAAATTAACAATCAATTCAATTGTTCCCATTAAAATAATATCATTATTCTATTTTTATAAAATAAATTACCAAAAAAGATATTTACTTGCACAAAAATATACTATTTATTAAGGAATTAAATATACAAATTCAAAATAAATTATTTTTTTTAATTGCCTCACATATTTAAATATATATATATCTGTTTCCCAAAAAATCATTGAAAAAAAAAAATTGTTCTCACTTAAAACATATACATAATATTACATATAAATATATTTATATATATATACACGATGACTTTCCAAAAAAAAATGCCGCAGCTATTCCATATAAATATATATATATATATTCATATAACTTAAATAAAATTAAACATTTATACATATACGTCATTAACATGAGCTAAAAAAATTCACAAAATAAAAAAATTATTTTTGTGCAATTTTCAAACTTTGGTTTCATGTACAGAGTTTATGGGTTTTATACAACAAAATAAAATACACAAACAATCATAAACATACAAAAAATCATGAACAATATTATATTAGCATCACACATACATAAAACTTAAACGTGCAAATAATTATGCTACCATCTAATTAACATATCTAACATGTAAAAAAATCACATACATGTATATAAACTAGCAACCATTGACTATGAAGCCACTTGTATGATCTCATTTATATAAGTCTATATGCGTGCTCCCTATAAATATACATTCAAAACAATATACATAGTAGAAAGCATAAAATCATACTAGCTTGTGAATATTACAGAGATACATAAATACAATAACAAAACCATTAGAGTACTTACGAGATGTGTAACAGAACAATGATTACACCCTTTGGATTCCTTAATCTTCTATACTTATCGAATGCTAGGTATTACAAGGAATCCAAACCGATTTGAAACAATACCACAATCTTCCAAGTCTTTCTCTAAAACAACCGAGTGTATGTGTGGGCAACTCTCAACACATGATAAGAGAAATCCTAGAGAGAAAACTAAGAGAGAGTAGGTGAATAGGTTTAGAATACTAGTAGTGAATTTTCACCTTGTCAAATTCATCTTTTTTTAATGCATTCTATAATACTAGTATATATAGGCAATTAGCTGGAACATAAAATAAGTTTTAGTTTCCCATTTTATTTTAATTATTTAATTATTATTGTTGATTTAGAAATCTAATAAGGATATTAGTGCTTATTTGTAAACTGTAATTAAATAATATGAACCCTTTCGTACACACACAATATCACGTGGTTCGGTGGTTAAAATCCACCTAGTCCACAAGATAATATTATTGTTTTTCTCTCACAATTTCTGCAGAGTTTTAGTAATACAAAAAGGTCGTCCCCTTCCCTGTCCATTATCTCTTATATTTATAGGGGAATTTCCTAGACATGTTTGGGTAACCGCGTGAATAAATATGGTATACATTTAATATTGATTATTCACATTTACATTGGGATATGATTTGATAACATAATAGAATATATTCCTGCTATCTCAGATAATAAATGATAAATATACAATACAGCCTGGGCATTAATGAGCATATAAAGAGCCTCCGAGTCTCTTGGGATCCTTCAGTATGTGTTTGGACCAGGTTTCTACGAGCTGAATATCTTCAACGAGCTGATGACCAAAGATTATCTGAACCTTAGTTCGGATTACCTTCAGAGCACCCAAAGGAGGATCTAGCCACTATAGGTCTCGAACTGGATCGTTATCCTAAGAGGTGGCCTGATAATAACCTGAATGTCGTATTTTCGCGTCCCAACTCAAGCTGCTCACATCATTATTAACCATAACTTCTACTTGGTTGCTTTTTCACATATCCATCTGCCAGATGTACCCCTAGCCGAGTGATTAAACTTATGCTAATTTTTACAGTGCAACATTTGCCCCCCAAGGTCCTACTCGTGCTTGATGTCCATTTTCTGACATGCACAGTAGGGGCTTTTAGGCTTCTTCCATGTAAAATCGTGTTCACCTACTACTCAAGTCTTGGACATGTGGTTGTCTATAATTGGCATCCGTTCGGGTTTTGAGGACTGTGACAACTGTCCTATCAACTTTTTCCTTCGTATGGTTCATTTAATCTTGGCACTTGGATCTCGATTTGACCCAATCGGATGGCCCGAATTAATTCTCATAGTTTACATATAAATAGTGGGATCAGACCTGTAATGCCCCGACTACTTCTAAGACCTCAGACCATTAAAACTACTAAGCATAACTACTATTTTGGAATACAGGCATAAAATAATAAAACTTTATTATAAAAATCCAAAATACGGGATCTCATTGTTATTACATAAAATCATAAGAAAACAAAACTTTTAATTAATTGTTCAAATACTAAATGCAGAAAAATAAATACATAAATTAAAGAGGCTCAAAAATATAAACTTCATCCTCGATCTTTTCTCGCAATCCATTAATTCAATCCTCTCCCAATACACATGCCAAAGCTGCCATGAATCCGTCCTGCCTTCCAAGCTTATTTTCCTGCATCATCTAAAAAAGAAATGAATCTAATGCCCAACAAGGAAATCTACTAAAACATATCATAAATCATAAGACTAAAAACATAAATCATAAAACATGTGACGTAAAAACGTAAATCATAAAATCATAGGACTACAATATTAATGGCCAATTAACTCATTACCGTAGTATGTGATAGAAACCATCAAGGTCATCTTGCTACTATTCGAGGTAGGTTTAAACACAACATAGTATATGACAAACCATCTAGGTCATCTTGCTACTATTCGAGGTAGGTTAAATCATAACTATAATCTACGATAATGATAAAAATATTGGGATTTGCTTATTTGCTATCTAAGCAACTATATTTCCCAAGTGACTACAACATAAAACATATACATCTATATACATACATACACATAGCATATAAACATAATCATAACACATAAAATCTAACCTATTTTCCTTACCAAAAATCGGAATATTGGAGACAAGAACGGGATTGGAAAACTCCTAAAACCAAACAGTAAGAATCATAAGTTTCTAAAGAAATGGAGATGAAAAGGAGATCTAAACCATCAAGATAGAAACTTACCAAAAAACTTAAGTTTCAAGAAACTTAAACACCTAACCAAAAGCCATAATAACAAGTTAGGATCTGAAAGAAAATAAAAGAACTATAATGAACTAAACATGAGGATAATAACACCTTGGATAGACTAGGACTCCAATCTACACCTCGAAATGCCACTCTATCTTACTTCCCAAGTGTTTAGAAAAGCTTAGATTGTAAAGCTTTTAATCCCAAAACCCTAGTGTTTTCTCTCTAGAATAAACTTAGTGGCTTGGAGGCTCTAAAGAATACTTGAATGATGAATGAAATGGCTAAGTGAAAGGTCATATTTATAGAGTTCAAGGAGTGAAACTAACCCCTTTTAAAATGAATAAATAAATGAATATTAATAGAATAAATTTGAATTATCTGTTTAACAGATGCCCAGAACTCGGTCAAAAACGTTCAGGAGCAAATCTAATTTGTTGAGGGTTGTTTCTAATTTTATTCCACAAAGTTTCAAAAACACAAAAGGCAGCCGATATATCGCCCCTATAGGCGATATATTGCATGTCCCTATATCCCAAGCCTTCGTGGTTTCGTTCGTGCGAAGTTGACGTGTTTTCTGTATCAACCTTAGGCGATATATCAGCCTTTATAGCTGCGATATATCAGCATATGCTGATATTTTAAATGCGTATTTGCTCACTTTCAGCACACTTGAAGTTTGTTAAAACAGCTTTGACTGAATAAAACGTGATCATAACAGTTGCTGGAAGGTTCTAGACCTTCTAGATCTATCCTTTATTAATTTATTCATAACCATTAATAAACATGCATGTGACAAGTGTCACGTTCTTAATTATTCTATCTAAACCTTAGGTTATAATAAATATCATTTCTAGGACCACCTATATTAATCAAACCTTATGTTAAAATTAATATTTCTAAACTATAGGTTAAACTTGTAAAATCCATAACTATTTCTTTGAGTTTCCAACTAAATCCCGGATTGAACCAATAATCATGAAAACTAAAATACTACAAGCTACTACTACTACTACTACTATCGAGCTAAGTAAAATTTTGAGACGCTACAAGACCTGAACCTTACCACCTTTGCATTGAAAAACTTTCCTTTCAAAAAGTAAATTTCCCTTTTTCTCTCAATCTTTCCCAAAATCCTTCATCGCCTTCCAAACTCTCAGAAGCTTTCAAGGAGCTTCATGTGGACGTATCGACATTTTCTTTGAACAAACATATAATCTGTAAGTATATCCTCACCTGGTTTGAATATTTCAATTCTTTATTTTCCATTAAGTTTTTTGTTTCAGAAAAGGATTCTTTGTTCAATATCACTGAGGCTATATCTGAGTTTAAATAGGGTTTGGTTTAGGCTAAATGAATGAGAGTAGGCTTGTTTAAAAATAAGGTATTCATAAAACTGGGCAATTTTTCTGGGTTTTACAAAGAAAATGTTACTTGTAAATCGATTAGAATACTTGTTTAGATGTAGAAGGTTAAATGGTTTTAGGTTTGGTTCTGGGTAGCTTAAGGGTCACGATTCCTTAAGCAGTTTTGCATTGAACCGCATCCAAAAGAAAAGCAATGGGTCTGACGAGTCTGACACACGAATCCCGAAGTATTAGGGAATTTCACGAAATCAAAGTGTGTGGCCTAGGACCACGCGTGGAACCACACGTTGAAGCTAGAACACACCTTAGCTCGTGTAAATTTTAAATCCCAAAAGTAAACCACTTAAACCCTCAGATCGTCGTACCTTTATTGCCGTAGCTAGTAATTATCTTCGGTCGTCACTAATAGGTCGCTTTGTCATCAGGCAAGCTAAATCATGGCCCCCCCAAAGAAAAACGCCGCAAACTCCTCTACTCAGAGCAAGAATAAAGGCAAGCAGGTCGTGTCTGACTCTCCAATTCCTCATTTTGGCCCTGTGGTGGAGAGGGAACTTGTCATCGACCCCAACGCATTCTTCGAGGTCGAGCACATAGTGTCACAGATAACGACATAAGGGAAAGTTAACAAGATCTTGCTGAGCCACGGGATTGGGATGGGATTTGATGGCCTCCATGCCTTGGAAGGAGAGTAGAGCTATGCCCCTCTCCAAGATGGCTATGGGGCTTGGAGTGATGAGCACCTGAAGGCAGGTGCCTTCCTCCCACTGGACCAGTACTTCGTAGACTTCCTGAACTACGTCAGACTGGCTCCGTTCCAGCTCCCGCCAAACTCATATCGACTTTTGGCTGGGTTAAAATATATGTTTCTGAGGCACGAGTGGGGGTCACCACTCCGGCAGATATTATGTATTTCTTCTGCCTCAAGTCCAGTCTTGAACAGAAGGGGCGAGGTGAAGGTTTTTATTACCTCACTCGCTTTCCCAACTCAACCTCTGTCATCGACCTCCCCTGCCACCCAAATGACTAAAAAGACATGTTCTTTATGTCAAATGGGTTCAAGATATGCAAGCACCGATACTTCAACTGCCCTTGTAAGTCTTCTAACTTTATGAATTCAGAATGTAAACTCTTTTATCACTTTCACACTTTTTTTCAAGTATTCTAATTGATTTCATCCTTGTGCAGCTATATTCGCGAGGACATGGTGGTCTGAGACCCTTGGGGATCAATATGAGACTTTGTCTAGTCTTCCTCCGAATGAGAAAGACTTCCGTCAGGTTGTGAACGATGCCACCATGGTGGCCTGCAACTTGATTAGCAAGGGCTAGATGCTGGCTCTCAGGACCCGAGGTCCTCTCCCTGTTATCCCTGAGCTCCACCCTCCTCAAGTAGTCTTGCTCACCATTGAAGAGACCAAGGAGGAAGAGGATGTGGCACCTCTAGTGCGCAAGAGGTGAGATCCTAAAGACAATCAAGGGCCTAATCCAGAGCGAGTTCCGTCCAAGGCAGCAGCCGGCCCCTCGGGCCAAGGTAACCCATATAGAGAATTAGATCGGGCTACGGCCAGTTTTAGGCTAGTTCGCTTCAACCCCAACCAGCTCATTAGTCGCCATCCTACCGACCCGAACCTAAACACAACACTCCTTCAGTGTGTGGACCGTTTGGTGGTACGCTATGACCACAGCTACCCCAAAGGTACCATTGTGGTGAACAACACTCTCCATTTTAGGTCCTCCATTTTTTAGGAGTATGGGACAAACCGTAGGACCTAGTGTTGGTGTTTTATGCCCTAATTAAAACCCAAATTCTTTGTAATCTCATTTTATTATCAATAAAAGAATAGAAATCATTTTTGACTTGGTCAATCACTTTGCTCACATGTTTTATTTTCATGATTATTTGTTTAATATAAACTTATATTAAATCCCGAGCATATAGATAATCTTATTTATAGTGACGTAATCACAGTGGAATATAAATATTATTATATGTTCAAAATAAGTTAGTCCTAAGATTAGTCAGTGCACAGGATTTACACTAACTTGCCAATCTACGATATGATCTACTTACACATTATAATGTTATGTTCTTTCCAGAACATTAGCAAAGTAGATAAGATCGGATGTATTTGTTACATCGGACTGGACCAATAATGACAGTTGATAAGATAAGTAAACATACTGTTATTATCTATTCTAGTCATATCATATAGTTAACCATAGGTCAATTCAATCTTAATTCTGAGTGGTTAGTATTCTAACTGATTGTATTATTTGAGTTCTTTGACTTGTTCGTTACCAGCTTACCCTACGGACTAGCCCATACTTACATCTTGGGAACTCGGTAGTATAATTGAGTGGGAGTGTTAATCATAGATATGATCATCTATAGCTTCTGATGAAGAAGTGAAATGATGGTTTCCTTTTAGTTTGGTTCAAGGTGTTAAATGATAGAGATCTCATTTCAATAATTAAATTAGTTTACTGAAATATCATTTATAAGGAACTAAGTGTTTTAAGGATAAAATACAATGAGGGGTAAAACGGTATTTTAGTCCTATCTCATTGTAGATCATCTATAGAGGATTGAGTGACAATTATGGTTGTAACAATGGATAATTAATAGCGTATCTATATTTGTTATAGAGCATTCTATGAATTCAAGAGTGCAATTCCGAGTCTATAGTGGAGTCACGAGGAATTAATAAGTTAGTAAATTTATTTGTTAGATTTATGATAACTTATTGGAGCTTGATTTCATAGGCCCATGGCCCCCATTGTACCTTGGATAAAATCATCTAGATAGTCTCAATTAATTGATTTAATTATCAATTAGAATTATCAAAGTTGATCAGGTCAATTTTGGATAGTTTCGTAGAGTTGTGTAATTTTGAGAAGAAAAGAGAAATTATGGCAGATTTATTAATTAAGATAAATTGTTATCTAAATTAATAAATAAATTTAAATCAAAGGTTCAAATTATAAATAATTAATTTGATAAATGATTATTTAATTAATTAAATCAATAGAAAATAATACAGGCCTTGATTTTAAGTCCAATGGGCTTATAATCAAATGGGAAATTTCACGGGCCTAAAACTTGTGATAATTTCGACCTAGGGCTTTAAAATGGCTATTATTTTATTGATTTTTTTAATTAAATTAAATGGCATAATTGAGTCTATAAAAGGAGTGCTTAGAGAGAAGTCATAAGTTAAGATTTCTGAGACGGCAGATAAGTTTAATCACGGGTTTTCTGATAGTTTTAGATTCTCTCTAAACACAAGTCATTTTCTAAGCCTATTTGTTATTTTCTCTTCTTCTCTCTATATCTATCTCATGTGTTGAGAATTTCCCACACTAGTCTAGGTGATTCTAAGGGTACATTGGAAGGTTGTGAAGAAAATAGAAGATTGGTTCAGTTTCTTGATAATACTCTGCGATAAAGAGGATACAAGAGTTAGAGAAACTGATGGAAGGACTCTTTAATTCTGTTGTGTATACTGTAAGTATTCTAATCTTTGTTTCTCTTTGAATTCAATTTTAGAAACATGTTTTAGGCTATCTCATATTAATTTGTTTAATATTAGATATACATGAAAATAAATAAAGATTCTGTATAGGTTTTTCTAACACCTAGCCTTCCTTGTGCCAGGGTGTATATGCCCCTGGTTTTAGGCAGTATGTAGATGATTCCAGCTCATAGGAAGAACCTAAACCCCTTAGGACCCAAGAAGTAATAATTTTTTACTCTCCCCTTCCTCCGGTAATCCAGGAGTTAGAGGTTATGCCTAGCCCAGTCCATAACCCCGAGCTGATCGTAGTAGATTCTTCCCCTAGCTTGGAGGGTAGGGTTCTTGCTCTTTTTCTTGTCTTTACATTACTTTGACTAATTATTTCTTATATATGAATTTTCTGCTCATTCTTTTTCAGGCGAAGAGATGGAGCTGCCAGATGCCTCGGGTTTGAAGGGTGCCTTTAAGTCTGGCGAGGCCAAAGCTGGTCCTGTAGTGAAGAGGCTCAGCTAACAAAGAAACACACTCCCAAGACTGAGACTTCCACCGAGTCTCCATTTAAAGACAAAGGTGACAGCTCCACCCGGGAGCAGCCACAAAAGACTCTTCCCCCAACTTCGGTGACAACAGTCACAGTTCTCTAGGCCCCGCCTCCTCTTCCTCATCATGTTCCTTCCTCAGTTCCCCAAGTGATCCAAGGCAAGGCTCCCTCCGTTTGGATCCCGGTGAAGTCACTTGACCTAGCAAGGATCCCTGAGGTGTTTCGGGGAACTGTTTACGAGATGGCGAGCCATGCCTACAGAGCCAACGTCAAGGACCTGAGGGCTATGGAAAAGCATACTCCTAAGGACGTCCTTGAGTCTGCTATGGGGATGAACCTCACTGTGAGTCCCTCTCATTCTCCTAAGTTTTCCTTTTCCTTTCTCCTTAGTTTTTTTTTTTTTTAAAAAAAAAACTAACCTTGACTTGCCTTTTCCTTTTACAGTCTGTCCTAGCTCAATTTCGTGGAATTGCTCGGGTTAAAGCTAAAGATGAGGAGTTCCGAGCAGCCTTGAGAACGAGCAATCTGCAAAAGCCACCTTGGTTTCCTCCTAGGAGAGTAAGCAAGCTACATTGGAAGGTGAACGGATGGCGAAGATCCAGGTCATGGAAGTGAATCATCGCCTGGACCAGCTGCAGGCCGAGAATGAGGGGCTCAGAAAGAATCTTGATGAGGTTGAGGCCAAAGCCAAAGAGGAAGCTGATAGGGCAAGGACAGAGATCGCAGAGTCATCGACTCAAATGGAGGAGATGTTTTACTGTTGCTGGGCTTTCAACCAGGACGAGAACTTCACCTTCATGCAACCAGAGCTATGGGAACCGTATCTTACCAAGTTCAAGATTTGGTTCTCACAAGAACTCTCGGAGACCGCCGGAGCTTCTGACGCTGCTGAAGGAGATGGCGAGGAAGTGACCTCTTCTGAGCGAGTCGACGGACCAAAATGATGATATTACTATTTTTGTTTTTATTTTTATGCTTATGTAATTAATTCCCTTGGGACCAAAACAATTTCCTTTGGGCTCAGGTCAAGGTTTTTTCTCCTCGAGATAACAATATATTTTGGAATACATATCTAACTTGTGATCTATTTGTGTTCCCTTTAGTCTATTATTTTCTCATGTTTGTGAATCCTTAGATTTCTGCACATTCAAAATCTTAGGGGTTGTCTTTAGATCGGGTTAGATTTTTGATGGCTCAACTAACTAATTTTAGTCGACATCTTAATTGCATCCAAGAATTTGTTCGCCTAATCACATCATACATGTTAGGAATCAGGCCTTGGACTTGGTCGTATCTAGGGGTTTTAGTAAGCTTAATAGCATTCTACCTGTTAGGTATCAGGCCTCAGACCTGATCCTATCCAGAGGTTTTAATTGGCTTAATAGCTTTGTACCTGTTAGGAATCAAACCTCGAACCTGGTTGTATCCAGGGGTTTTTTATTTTTAGAAATTTCTCAAACTTAGTTCCTGTTTGGAATTTTGAAAATCGATCAGAGCTTTAAAAAGCCGTTGAATAATCAATTTTTCCAAACTCTAAGTTTAAAAACTCTCTTCAGTTATGTGCCCCCCAAGCAACCAGAACTAATAAATGTCCAAGGTTGCTTTTACAAAGTGAGTCTGCGATAAATAAATGATAAAATTGATTACGTAATAATCCAACTGTTTTTAAATTGAAATGGCTTTTATAAACAAGCCTTACATAAACGGTAACTCCGAAAACATTAAAAACAACAAAATTATTGATAATAATTTTTTAGGTGTAAGGCATTCCAAGTCTACGGAACCATTTCTTCTCTTTGTCGGGCTAGCTTGAATGTCCCTTCGTGCAGGATCTCCATGATCTGATATGGTCCTTCCCAATTCAACCCTAACACACCGTACTTGGGATCTTTACTTGCTAAAAAGACCCTTTGGAGAACCAGATCACCTAATCCAAGTCTGTGTCCTTTCACCTTCAAATTGAAATAACGAGTGATTGTTTGTTAATTGTGATGCCTCTTGTTTTTCTTTGATTAGATCAAGGCATGCACTAAGCAACTCATGGTTATGATTCTGATCAAAGCTCTTTTGTATGTGGGTCTTCACCAGTGCCTCAATTGGGAGCATAGCCTTGCTTCTAAAGGTCAGAGAAAAATGGGTACGTCCCATGGAAGTTTGATGTGAGGTCTGGTAGGCCCAGAGTACCCGCAAGAGCTGCTCGGGTCATAATCCCTTGGCTTCATCTAATCGTTTATTCAAGCTTGCCTTCAGGGTCTTGTTTACGGCCTTGACTTCCCATTGGCTTGTGGGTATGCTACCAACGAGAAACTCTTGGTTATGCCATAATTTTCACAAAAATATGTGAAGAGATTGCTATCGAATTGAGTTCCGTTGTCAGACACAATCTTTTTTGGGAGCCCAAATCGGCATATTATATTTTTTACAACAAAATCCAAGACTCTCTTCGATGTGCTGGTTTCCAAAGTTTAGCCTCTACGCACTTCGTGAAGTAATCGATGGCAACAACAACATAATGAACTTCTCATTTTCCTGTCGGCAAAGAACCAATTAAGTCAATTCCCCATACTGCAAATGTCCAAGAGGATGAGATCATAGTTAGCTCGACGAGAGCAGCTCGGGAAACTATGGTGAAGCATTGGCATTTGTCAGACTTCTGCACATACTAGATCGAGTCCTTTGTCAATGTGGACCAAAAATAGCCCTGTCTCAATACCATTAGAGCTAGGTTTTTCCCCCCAGCGTGATCTCCGCAGAAGCCTTCGTGTATTTCTCGAAAAATGGTATGCGCTTCCTCGGGCAGAACACATCGAAGGAACGGTAGTGAATGCCCTCATCGATATAGAATCCCTTCAACCATAACATATCGCAGAGCTTGATACAACAAATTTCTCGCGTCCTTTCGATCGAGAGGTAGCTTTCTGGTTGTGAGGTACTCCACTATGAGGGTAATCCAGGTCGGTTTTATGTCAATCATTCTGACCTCAACCGTTTCTGTTGTTATACTCGAGCTTTCCAAGAATTCCACTGGAACTACATTCAGTGTATCGGTCTAATTGGTGGTAGCAAGTCGAGCCAGAGCATCAGCGTTGGAATTATGTTCGTGGGGTACTTGTTCAATGGAGCTAAACTCAAACTCAGACAACTTGCCCTTAACCTTGGCTAAGTAGGCCGCCATTTTTATACCTCGAGCATGGTACTCTCCCAATATCTGATTGACTACGAGCTGAGAATCACTATAAAATTGGATGGCTTTTTCCTTTAGCTCTTTTGCCACCCTTAATCCTGCTAATAAGGCCTCATACTCGGCCTCGTTGTTGGATGCTTTGAATCTGAACCTGAGAGTTGTATGGAATCGATGCCCTTTAGGTGAGAATAAGATTATCCCAGCTCCTGGTCCATTTTCATTGGAGGATCCATCAACGAAGATTTTCCATAATTCCTACACTAGTTCTCTTATTGGCTCGTCCTGAAAACCTGTGCACTCGGCCACAAAATCAGCGAGGGCTTGACTCTTAATTGTTGTCCATGGCATATACAATATTTTGAATTGGCTTAGTTTGATGGCCCATTTTAATAAATGTTTCGACATTTCAGGATTTTACAAAACCTGCCTTAAAGGTTGGTCAGTTAAGACGTGGATAGAATGGGGACTGGAAGTATGGCCTGAGCTTTCTTGAAGTCAAAATAAGATAGAACGCGAGCTTTTCTATCAATGGGTACCGGGACTCAACTCCGAAAAGTCTTTTACTTACATAATACATGGATTTCTTCCCTCGATTTTCTTCTCAAACTAACACAAGACTGACTGCATTTTCTGTCACAGCCAGATATAGAAACAAACACTCCCCGGACGTCAATTTTGATAGTATGGGGGCTTCAGCTAGATGTGTTTTCAGGTCGCGGAATGCATGTTCACATTCTTCGGTCCATTCTAACTTCTTGTTCCCTCTGAGCAAGTTGTAAAAATGGAGACACTTGTCAGTGGACTTTGAAACAAAACGGTTTAATTCCGCCACATTTCCAGTTAAACTTTGCACTTCCTTACGCGACCTGGGCGAAGGCATATCCAACAACGACCTGATTTTCTCTGGATTTTCCTCTATCCCCCTCGTGTTGACTATAAACCCCGGAAACTTTCCAGACGAAACTCTGAAAGTACACTTCTAGGGATTCAACTTCATGTCATACTTCCTTAGTATGCCAAAACATTCTTCCAGATCGGATACATGGTTACTAGCAGTATTTGATTTAACGAGCATATCGTCGACATACACTTCCATGTTTCTCCCGATCTGGTTAGAGAAAATTTTGTTGACTAACCATTGGTATGTAACACCGGTATTCTTCAGCCCGAATGGCATAACTTTGTAGCAATATACGTTATGCTCAGCCATGAAGCTGGTATGCTCTTGGTCTGTAGGGTTCATCACAATCTAGTTATATCCAGAATACGCGTCCGTGAAAGACATGAGCTCGTGACCGGCTGTGGCATCTACCAACTGATCAATTCTTGGCAATGGGAAACAGTCCTTAGGACAAGCCTTGTTGAGATCGGAGAAATCAATGCAAGTTCTCCATTTCCCGTTTGGCTTTGGGACCAGCACGGGGTTAGCAACCCAGATCGTGTATTTTGCTTCCATGATAAATCTGCATTTAAGTAGGCGAGCTACTTCTTCTTCAAATGCTTCAGATCGTACTGCCCCCAAAAGCCTTCATTTTTGGAACTTTGCAGACACATTCTTGTCCAAGTTCAAAGTATGCATTATTATACTCGAATTGATTCCCACCATATCTTCATTAGACCAGGCGAAGACGTCCAGGTTCTTCCTTAGGAATTCGACCAGCTCCTTCTTCTTTTCAGCTCCAAGATTTTTCCAACTTTTACAACTCTTGAAGGTGTTTCTAGGTCGATACTAATTTCCTCGAGCTCCTCGACTGCTTTGAGCTCGGATCTATCTTTACCTACTCGCAGGTCAATGTTGTCTTGTTGGGCGACCTCATTGTCTCCTTCTTGAGGTTCTTCCGTCCCATGGTTAACTTCCATTACCTGGGACTCCTCACCTCCTTCGTTTATGACCATTGCCTACTGCCCGGGTTATGATTTTCCCTTCATAGCAATGTTGTAGCATTCTCTGGCAGTGAGCTGGTCTCCTCGTATGTGCATATCCCTGAGGCTAAAGGGAACTTCATTGCTAGATGTCGGATCGAAGTGATGGCTTCAAAAACCATCAGCACGGGTCATCCCAAAATCGCGTTATACGCAGCCGGACAATCGATTAACACGAACTCAAGTATTTTTGTAACAGTTTGTCCCTCATCTCCTACCGTAAATACCAGTCTCATCGTCCCTATGGTTGTCGTCCCTTCACCCGAAAATCCGTACAATGTCATTGAGGTCGCCTTGAGATCGGTCATGGACAATCCCACTTTTTCTAGGGTGGACCTAAAAAGCACATTTACTGAGCTTACATTTAACACTTGAACCAAGTTATAAGGAAATCATTGTTTCACTTCTTAAACAGAAACTATAGATTTCATGTCTATGATAAATACTCCCACTCAATTATACTACCAAATCTCCAATATGTAAGTATGAGCTAGTCCATAGGTTAAGTTAGTAACGAACAAATCAAAAGATTTGAATAAAACAATTACCATAATATTAATCACTCATAATGAAGATTGAATTGACATATGGTCAACATTGTGATATGATTAGATTATATAATAGTGATACTTACTTATCTTATCAATAGACAATATCGGTCCAGTCTAATGTAACAAAATACATTCGTTTTTATCTACTTGGTCAATGACTTAGATAAGACATCACACCTCGAATGTGTAAGTAGATCATATCGTAGATTACCAGATCAGTAAAAATCCAATGCACTAACCTAATCTTAGGACTTGTTCTTTTGAACATGTACGCCCTGGTTTTCCCACGAGCTGATTAGCAGGTCGAGCCCCGGACTAATCAAGGTTAGTCCGAGAACTTCCCCAGGTCAGAGATTTTGTTTTCCAGGTCGTACCCACTTAGCTCGAGGTATCCTCAAGAACTCGAGCAATGCTGCCCAAGACTGGGGGAAGGAGTCCTTAAGGCCGAAGGTTGGGTCAGTGAAGCAGCTCGTTGTGCGAGCTGCTGCTCGTGGATCTCTGACCCTTTGTAAAGTCAACACACGCAAGATAAACGTGCCTATATCTGACATCACGTGTCCGATATCTCCCTGACTTCCCGGGCACGCATCAGGAACGTGCGCATTCAGACACCCACGACTGGGTTGGGCCGTGCGGCATATTATCTCCTTACATGCTGATTAGACCACACTTATGTGTCAGGTTTAGGAATTAATCATAAATGTTACAGAGTTGATATGACAAATGGTCAGGTCACGTGATGACCTCCCTACCAACTTCCAAGTGTCTTCTCCTATAAATATGGGGACCCTGGGAGTTGATAGGGGTTGGAAAAAATAGTCTCTGAAGAGCCATATACTTTGTAAACCAAATACCCAGAATACATCAATAATATTGACTAGTGGAGTAGAAGGATTTTAACCTTTGAACCACTTAAAAACGTGTCTTGAGTCACATAGTTCATCCTCTAAGATTTCATATCTGTGACGGTTCTACTTTCAGCACTAATCCCTTTCTCTTCTTCTCTTAATTACCTATTGGCGAAGAACCGCGTCAACAGTTTGGTGCTTTCATTAAGAGCAAGTTCGATTAGTGCTACCACAAACATCCAACTATGGTGACCACTCGATCCAGGCATGGCAACGAAACAGAACAACATGATGGGCAGGAGGCCCACCATGTTGCCATCCCTGATGAGCAAATTCCTGAAGTCCAGCAGAGGCCAGGAAAGCAGCCGGCGGGCCAGGACGACACTGGTAGCTCAGCACCCCGGCCACCTAATCTGAACCCGTGTTATTATACTGCGGTGGAAATGGAGAATGCTCAACTGAGGAGCCAGTTGGCAACAGCCGGTCGGCAAATCCAGGATATTCTGGCCCGACTACCCCCTCTCACAACCAACGTTAACGTTGGGGAGAGGCAAGGTGAGGCTCCTAAGTCTCGCCGGAGTAATCGGTCCAGACATAGCCGTTCAGATAGGCCTCATGCAGCCAACTCCACCCCTTCATCACACCATCAAGAGGCAAACTTCAGGGAAATGCCTGGGGACAGAAAACAGCAATACAGCCGTTTGGTTAGGACGTCAACCCCTAGCTCTCAACCTTCCTCGAGGGCGCCCAAGAGAGCTCGAGGAAACTCCCGAAGGAGATCCGAGGCGGGCCAGCAGCGCCAGCCCATCCCAGAAGACCGTCCTGCGCCTCGTCCAGCTCGCCCTGCGCAGGACCAGCAAGCTGGCAGGGCCGAAAGGCCCCCGCCAAATTTGATCCGTACGGACGGAACTAGGATCGCCTCCCCAGTCAGGCATCCTCCTTCTCCAATCAGATACCCATCTCCTCAGCCCATTCGGAACATCCCAGCCTACGGGAGTAGTAGGAGAGACCCGCCGTGGGCTGGGCCTTCCTGGCGCAGCAGGGTGCCAGGGGAAGGATCAGATCGTAACCGCCAAAGACGCACTCCAAGCCTATCCAGCAGGAGCCACTGGACTGGTAGTCGCCGGAGTGATCTCTCGGGAGGAGACCTGCGTCAGCGACTGAGTTCGGCACAAAGTTACCAGACTACACAGGGAGGCGACCTCCGAGATCACCTCAACTCTCACAGAGATGATCGAACCGAAGATGGTAGGCAGGCCCGCTCGGCGGGAGTCCGATCCGAAGTACATAACGGAGGGAATGTCCCAAATAACCTATCTCAAGATAGGAGGGGCAACAACCCACCTAATGTGTACAATGGGTCCGGAGCTATGGAACAGCCCCGGAATAACCCAGGATCTCAGGACAAAACCCTCGAGCGCCTAACTCAGATGGAGGAGATGATGAGAAAGCTCCTAACAGAAAAAGAAAAAGACGAGTATGATTCGGGCGACGAAATGGAACTCTTCGCCCCCAATATAGCAGCAACAGCCTACCCATCTGGTTTCCGTATGCCCCATTTGTCAAAGTTCAACGGGGACGGGGACCCGTCGGATCATTTGGGGATGTTCAACACCCTAATGATGGCTCATAACATTGGCCCGGAGCTGCGTTGCTTGATCTTTCCTTCCACACTGATCGGACCTGCCAGGCAGTGGTTCAAGCAAAGTAAAAGACAGTCAATCAGTTCCTGGAAGACTTTTTCAGCTGACTTCAAAAGGGCATTCCGCGCCTCCCAGGCCGCCTGAATCCAGGCAGACTCCCTAGCTAACGTGAGACAGCAGCCCGGTGAAATGCTAAAAGCCTACTTGAGCAGATTCGCGAATGTCGCTGCTCGAGCTCGGGACGCTGACGATAGCTCTAAGCTCATGGCCATGAGAACCGGAATCCTGGTCGGAGGAGACCTGTGGAAAGATATTCAGAGGAAGGGAGTCGGCTCGGTTAACGAATTCCTTAACAGAGCCCAAGAATGGATAAACTTGGAAGAAGCTGAAGCTTCAGCTGCGGGGACCAGCCAGGTTCCCGAGAAGCCCGCTGGGGCAGGGACGGAGATCGCGGTGGCAATCCCCGGCGACGCGCAGAACAACCAGCCCAGCGGTGGCAAAAGAAAGGGAAACGGTGAAAACAGCCAGCACGGTCAAAAGAAGAATAAGTCTGTGGATAAATTCAAGCCCGTGTTCACAACATATACCGAGCTCACCCAGTCCAGGAAAAATATTTTCCTGGCCAACGCTGCTCGGGTCCCCTGGAAGAGGCCGGAGCCATTGAAACACCACAAGGGAAAGAGAGATACGTCGAAGTTCTGCCGTTTCCATAACGACATCGGCCACAATACCGACGATTGCAGACATCTAAGAGATGAAATCGAGACTCTCATCCGAGCAGGCCCCTTGGCGCAATATTCACGAAACAGGGTCCTAGCGGGTCGACCAACTCTAGAAGTCCCAGCCAATCAGCCTGGGCCTCAGGTAGATCAGGACGTCCCTCCTCCCGTGATCGAGGGAGAGATATCCACCATCTCTGGAGGGCCGCATATGGCTGGCACGAGCAAAGGCGCACAGAAGAGGTATGTGAATGAGTTAAAGGCTCATAACGGAGCGGAGTTCGTCCCGGAGCAACGTCATTCCAAACAGCAACGGTTAGAGAAACAACCGATAACTTTCACGGAGGAGGACGCAGGCCATGTCCAATTCCCTCATAACGATCCCTTGGTCGTAGCAGTCCAGCTCGCCAACCGGAAAGTAAGGAGAGTGTTGGTGGACAATGGGAGCTCGGTGAACCTCCTATTCCGATCCACCTTAGAAAAGATGGGTCTGACTGTCGCCGAGCTAAAGGCAACCTCGATGATGCTATATGGCTTTTCGGGAGAAGGATCAGCAGCGATAAGGACGATCGAGCTGGTGATCACCCTAGGAGAAGAGTCTCGGACAGTCTCCAAGCTACTTGAGTTCATGGTCATTGACTGCTCCACTGCCTACAACGCCATTTTGGGACGACCTGCGCTCATAGCTTTCGAAGCCATCACTTCCGTTCGACACCTCGCAATGAAGTTCCCTACTTCAACAGGAATCTGTACCATCAAGGGCGATCAGCTCGCTGCCAGGGAATGCTACAGCATTTCCATGAAGGTAAAGTCTAAACCCGGGCAGCTGGCAATGGCCATTCAGGGCAAGGAGGAATCTCAGGGACCCTTGGCGGCTCCTGAGATTGAAAAACCTCAGAAGACCGAAGAAGAAAAGATCGCCTTGAGCGAGGACATTGACCCCTGAGTAGGCGAGGACAGATCCGAGCTCCAGGCTTTTGAGGAGCTCGAGGAGGTGAACATTGATGAACAAAATCCGTCACGGACGGTTAAGCTTGGGAAGAACCTCTGCGACAAGAGAAAGGTGGAGCTGATTGCGTTTCTGAAGAATAGCTTGGACGTATTCGCCTGGTCCCACGAGGACATGGTGGGGATTAGTCCGAGTGTCATCATGCACACACTCCACCTGGATAAAAGTGTTCCTGCCAAATCCCAAAAGCAGAGGCGTTTAGGAACGACCCGAGCCGAAGCCCTTGAAGAAGAAGTGGCCCGGCTCAAAAAGTGTGGCTTTATCCGCGAAGCCAAATTTCCAATTTGGGTCGCTAATCCCGTGCTGGTTCCAAAGCCCAACGGGAAGTGGCGAACCTGTATTGACTTCTCCGACCTGAATAAAGCCTGCCCCAAGGATTGCTTTCCATTGCCAAGGATCGATCAGCTGGTGGATGCCACGGCGGGGCACGAGCTCATGTCTTTCATGGACGCATACTCACGCTACAATCAGATCGCGATGAACCCGGCGGACCAGGAGCATACCAGCTTCATGACCCCAACGAATGTCTATTGCTATAAGGTCATGCCATTTGGTCTGAAGAATGCCGGAGCTACCTATCAGAGGCTAGTAAACAGAATGTCCGCGGACCAGATCGGAAAGAACATGGAGGTGTATGTTGATGATATGCTTGTCAAATCAAAGACTGCCGACAACCATGTTCCCAACCTGGAAGAATGTTTTAAGATACTACGAGAGTACGGCATGAGGCTCAATCCTCAAAAATGCACGTTCGGTGTCGCATCAAGGAAATTCTTGGGGTTCTTAGTCAATACCCGAGGAATCGAGGCAAGCCCCAACAAAATCAGGTCACTGCTCGAGCTTCCTTTCCCCAGGTCGCGGAAAGACGTCCAAGGCCTCATAGGAAGAGTGGCAGCACTCAACCGGTTCATTTCCAAATCAACCGACAAGTGTTTTCCCTTCTACAACCTGCTCCGGGGAAACAAGAAGTTTGAGTGGACAGTAGAATGCGAAAGCGCATTCCTCGACTTGAAGGCGCATCTGGCTGAGCCGCCCGTGCTGTCAAAGCCCAAGGCAGGAGAACCTATTTTCCTATACATGGCCGTCACTGAGGATGCAGCAAGCGCCGTGCTAGTGCGAGAAGAGGACCAAGTTCAAAAGCCAGTCTACTACATCAGCAAGAGACTCCTCGAAGCAGAGTCGCGATACCCACTGATGGAAAAATTGGCGTTTTGCCTAATCACAGCCTCGCGAAATCTCAGACCATATTTCCAGTCCCACTCGGTGCACGTCATGACCGATCAGCCTCTAAGACAGGTGTTGCAAAAGCCTGAAGCATCGGGACGTTTGCTAAAGTGGGCGATCGAGCTCAGTCAGTTCGAGATTTTCTATACTCCATGAACTTCCATAAAAAGTCAGGCCTTGGCCGAATTCGTGGCGAAGTGCACGAGATTCCAGGAGAACCCATCAGAAGGCTTGCCTCAGGTCGCTTCCCCACATTCGTCGTGGAAGATCTTCGTTGATGGTTCATCTAACGAGAACGGCTCCGGGGCCGGAATCATCCTGATATCCCCCAAGGGACATAGATTCCACTCGGCGCTAAGGTTCGGGTTCAAGGTGTCTAACAACGAGGCAGAGTACGAGGCTTTATTGGCTGGGCTGAGGGTAGCTAGTGAGCTAAAAGCGAGCTCCGTCCAGTGCTTCAGTGACTCCCAGCTCATGGAGAACCAGGTTCTGGGAGAGTATCAGGCGCGAGGACCCAAGATGGCAGCCTATTTGGCAAAAGTAAAAGCCGAGCTGTCTGCATTTGGGCGAGGGTCGATCGAACAGATACCTCGGGAGCAGAACGCCAACGCAGATGCTCTCTCCAAACTCGCCACCTCGGGAGAGGCAGAAACCCTGGGGTTGGTGCCAATAGAATTCTTGGAAAAACCAAGTATAGAAAGAGATCGGGCAGAGATCGAGATGATTGATATTAGGCCGACCTGGATGACTCCCATTCTTGAGTATCTCGTCGAAGGCAGGTTACCCGAAGAGTGTAACGACGCACGACGAGTCCTTTATCAAGCTCCTAGATATACGCTAGTCGAAGGAGTGTTGTACCGACGTGGGCACTCCCTACCTCTCCTCCGGTGCGTTCTTCCAAGTGAAGCGAAGTCAATCCTACAGGAAGTCCACGAAGGATTCTGCGGAGACCACACTGGGGGGCAAAGCCTAGCCTTAAAGGTTCTCAGGCAAGGTTATTATTGGCCGACTCTGTCCAAAGACTCAATCTCGTACGTGAAAAGGTGCGACAAGTGTCAGCGATTCACTGTGGTTGCCCGAGCTCCTCCGGTCGAGCTAAAAATGATCTCGGCTCCTTGGCCATATGCCGTATGGGGAATAAATCTAGTGGGCGCCCTGCCCACCGGGAAGGGCGGGGTCCGTTACGCCGTGGTAGCCATTGACTACTTCACCAAGTGGGCTGAAGCAGAGCCATTGGCGACAATAACATCGAAGAAAGTACTCGACTTTGTGGTGAAAAGCATCATCTGTCGATTTGGCCTTCCTAAGAAGATCGTCTCCGATAACGGCACCCAATTTGACAGCGATCTGTTCACCGAATTTTGTGAAAGGCACGGAATTGTGAAAAGTTTCTCGTCCGTGGCCTATCCCCAGGCGAACGGCCAGGTCGAGGTTGTGAACAAAACTCTGAAGACAAGCCTCAAGAAGAGGCTAGACGAGGCAAAAGGGGTCTGGCCAGACCAGCTCCTCCAGGTCCTGTGGGCGTACCGGACCTCGCATCGAACTCCCACGGGTCACACTCCTTTCTCCCTAGCCTTTGGGAGTGAAGCAGTCCTCTCCGTGGAGGTTAAAGTTCTGTCGCACAAAGTCCAATCCTACGACCAAGACTGGAACCACGAACTCCTATGCCATTCCCTAGACCTAGTTGATGAAAGGCGGGAGGATTCGCAACTCCAACTCGCCTATTATCAGCAAAAGATCACTCGCTACTTCAACACTAAGGTCAAAAAACGCACCTTCAGCGTTGGCGATTTGGTCCTAAGGAGAGTTTTCCTGGCCGGAAAAGATCCCAAAGATGGGGTTTTGGGACCAAACTGGGAAGGACCATACCAGGTCATCGAAGTCATCAAGGAGGGAACTTATAAGTTAGCTCGACTTGATGGAGGGGCGATCCCGCGGACTTGGAATGCCATCCACTTAAAGAAATACTATCCATGATCCACTTGTAAGGCCTGGAGGGCCACTTTCTATGTATAAATAAGAATCGAATGTTTATTTTTATTTGCAAGTGTGATTTTAAAAGTAACCACGAAAGACCCTTTCCCAGTTACTTGGGGGGCATATGGTACCTGGATATAACCAGGTCTCCTTAACGACTTAGATGTTGACTCTTATCTATGGATAAGGGTTAACGCGAACTAAGTCCTATCCTGGTTTTAACCGGGTTATAAAACTTAGAAGTTAACTTAAATTTATTTATTGTGGTTCTTCTTAAAGAGCTCGGGATATGGATAAAAGTTAACACGAACTAAGTTTTCAAAATAAGTTCCTGGTTTTAACCGGGTCATAAAACTTAGAAGTTAACTCAAATTTATTGATCGTGGTTCTTCTTAAAGAGCTCGGGATATGGATAAAAGTACTAAGGTTTCAAAATAAGTTCTTGGTTTTAATCGGGTCATAAAACTTAGAAGTTAACTCAAATTTATTGATCGTGGTTCTTCCTAAAGAGCTCGGGATATGGATAAAAGTTAACACGAACTAAGTTTTCAAAATAAGCTCCTGGTTTTAACCGGGTCATAAAACTTAGAAGTTAACTCAAATTTATTGATCGTGGTTCTTCCTAAAGAGCTCGGGATATGGATAAAAGTTAACACGAACTAAGTTTTCAAAAAAAGTTCCTGGTTTTAACCGGGTCATAAAACTTAGAAGTTAACTTAAATTTATTGATCGTGGTTCTTCTTAAAGAGCTCGGGACATGGATAAAAGTTAACACGAACTAAGTTTTCAAAATAAGGTCCTGGTTTTAACCGGGTCACAAAACTTGGAAGTTAACTTAAGTTTATTGGTCGTGGCTCTTTCTTAAAGAGCTCGGGATATAAATAACGGTTAGCATGAACTAAGCTTATATAAAAATATATATATATAAGTTAAGGTGACCAAGTAAATCGTCTCGAGGTGAAAACACCTCATTAAAAGGTTACAAAGACAAAATAAAAATAATCACAAATGCATAAGGAGGAGTGCCCTAAGCCCCATCAGCTGGTCCTTTGGAGGTCGCGGTCTCGCCCTGCTCCGCCGCGCCAGAGGCTTCCCCAGTCTCCGAGGGCGGTACCTCTTTGTTTAGGTGGGCTTGGAGTTTCGGCAGCAAGATAGCCCAGAGCTCTGGTGGCATAAAAGAGAAGTCAGCATCCGGGTTATGGGCCCAACAGTGATAGAACAGGTCTTGCATTGACTGCTCCGAGATGGCCCGCTCGGCTTCCAAGGAGGCCTCCAGGGCAGTCTGGGCCTCGGTCTTCGCTGCCTCGAGATCTGCTCGCGAAGTGGCAAGGGAGGTTTCAAGTTCTCGGTTCTTTGAGCGGCTCCTCTCTAGCCCGGCCTTCGCAGCCGCCAGCGCATCTTTCGCCGCCTGAGCTTCCTGAAGGGCGGCCTGGCGCTCAGCCTCCATCTCCTCGAACTGAGCCTTGGTCCTGGCGATACCTCGATGAGCGGCAGCAATGCCCTGCAAGAAAGGAAGGATAAGTTGGCTAAGTGGAAAAACAAGGCATTGTGTAAGTGTTACATCTTTAAAAGAGTGGGGCAGATTACCGTTAAAGTCATGTCCAGCGAAGACTCTATGACTCGGACCGGGCTCGTTGCTTCGATAGCCCGGAGGTCCTTCTCTTTGAGCTTGTAGAAGCGGCCGACGGCATAGCTCGCCGACTCATACACCGTCCCCCGGAATGCTTCGGGGATCTTTCCCAAATCATGGGAGTCGACCGGTATGCGTACGTCTGGGAGCATGGGAGCCCCGACCTCCAGTACCACGTCCTGGGTGGATGGTGGAGATCGCTGGGGTGGCAGGGGCATGTGGCCTGCTCCGGGAACAGGAAGGATCACCCCCTCGACCTAGGATGGCGGGGTCTTTTCCTTCTCCTTAGCCAGGGATTTGGTGGAGGCCCCGGCCGCGCTCTTGGACTCTCGGAGCCTTTTTAACCTTGGCCCTGCTGGGGGATTCCCGCCGAAGACTACACCCCGCAGATTACCCCCGGGCTGAGACATCTCTTCTGCCAAAGACAAAAACATGGTTATTACAAGTTAGCAAACATGCAGAGGTTAAAAGCAAAAAAGTATACGAATATTAAGGGAGCCCTACCCCCCGAGCTGGAAGAGCCTAGGACAATTATCTCACGAACTGGCGCGGATTCTAGGTCCGGTTCTGACTCGGGGCTTGACTCTTCTACATACTGTCTAAGCCTCGGGGCATAGGCACCCCTCTGAAGTGATGGTCATGTGCGTAAGTTGGTCCCATACTCCTCAAAAAGGATCGACCTAAAAGCTAGGGTGTTATCTACTACTATGGTACCCCTAGGCCGGCTCTCTTGGTGATCCAGTACGAGCCGGTCAACACAATGGAGTAGGAGTGTATTCAGGTCCGGGTCCCTCCCGTGACGATGGACGATCTTCCTAGGATTGAACCAAACCAGCCGGGGGTCTGCAGTGGCCCTATCTACATTCTTAAATAAATAAGGGTTACCTTGACCGGAAGGACCCGCGGCTGCTCCGGTTTGGATCCTCTCCTCATCCATCTCCTGAGCGACCTCCAAGGTCCTCTTTCTATTCCTCACGAGCGGAACTTCAGCTATTTCGTCCTCCTTGTCCTCCTCTTCCGCGACCTCCTCCATGGTGATAGGTCTGTTTGCGCGAGCTGGGGGCGGCCCCCGGAGCCTCTTCAGGTTCAGAGTCTGATTTGGAAAAATCAGTTTGCAGAACACCATCGTCTCGTCCGTCACGAGCACGCGGTAGTCCTTTTCACTGGGGGGCAAGCCCGCCAGCGTTTCATATTGACCCCCGAGGGTCGCAGACTTTTCGGTCCTCGCGTAGATGGCTGCAAGATTGGGCTGGAATCAGAATGGAGTACGGGGGAGCTAAAAATTAAACAAAACTTAAAAGGCGAGCTAGGGTCAGGGTTCACTTACGAGGACGATTGAAGTAGTGGTGCTCACAGTTCCGGAACCCAGTTGACATGAAAAACTGGTCCTTGAAGTCATTTGGATGGCTTGGCAGCTCGATGACCGCCGCCGTATTAGGAAAACGGGTTAAATAGTAAAACCTGTCACCTCGCCCCCGCTGATCCGGGCTGGCTTTGAGGCAAAAGAAGTATAAAATATCAGCAGGAGTAAGGACCTCCCACTCCTGCTTCTTGAACAAGTACCTCAACCCCGCCAGCAGACGGTAGGAGTTGGGGGGGAGCTGAAATGGGGCCAACCCCACGTAGTTCAGAAAGTCAGCGAAGTACTGGTCCAGGGGGAGGAAGGCCCCTGCCTTGAAGTGCTCACCGCTTCAGGCCGCGAACGATTCGTCTAGCGGCGTACAGCTCTGCTCGCCCTCCGTAGTAGGTCGGGCTATGACTGAGGCCTTCCCCAGTGGGATCTTGTGGGTGAGGAAAAGTTTATTGATCCTCGCCTGGTCGGTCACCTTTGAGACGATTCTCTCCGCCTCAAAGAATGCGTCGGGGGCCACCTCGACTTGTTTCTCCATGGCCGGCCCAAAGTGGGGGATCGGCAAGCTGGGCATCACCGCCTTTCCTTTCTCTTGCTGGGAGATCGAGCTTCCCACGTTCTTCTGAGGCAGATTCCTTTTTGGAGCCATTTGGTCGCCTATCGAACAAAAGAAAACACTTTAGAAAGGGCGACCCAAGCAGAAGGACGAAGAAATCGTTATTAACACGAGCTGAGGTAAGCCCAGCCCGCGGAGAGTGGAACCACGCGGTTCAATGAACACGCGCATATGCTCCCAACAGATCCCAGATTACTCGGAATTCGTGTGTCAGAGGGTTCAGAGTAAAAATTTGCCTTGGGGGGGAAGTTTCAACAGGCAGAACGTTGCAAAACCGCTTTTGAAGCGTATCCCCTAAGCTACCTGGTTTTGCACCCAAAATTCCTAAAGATCCTAACCAGAAATTGTTTCTGGAGGAGCATCTTGAAACCCATACTCTAAGACGATTTCCTACAACAAGCGTGCCCTAGCCCAAAAGGGGCTGTCACCCTCCTACCCTCGCAACCCAGAAAACCCTTCCATGCGGCTACAGTAGAAATTCTCACCTAAACTACAGTGGCATGCTTCCAAAATGAACAGGGTCAGAAAACTTACAGTATATGGCTGAACGGTAAACGAGAGTGTTGCGTTGGCAGGAGCCTCGTCGGTGCAGTAGCTTCCAAAGATTTGGAGGAACTCGTGCGCCTAAGCTTCGAGAACAAGGAAAATGGTGACAGTAGAGCCGAGGGTTTCGTTCTTCTGAAAGTCAGAAAAGGAAGAAGGAAAGAGATTTGGGAAATATTTGAATGAAGGGGTGGTCCGTGCGTAGGATGGCCACCCCCTTTTTATATAAGGGAAATATCACGTGAAGAAGGCTCTTGGATGGCCCTAGTGAGGGATCCGAGGCCTTCCACTCGAAATATGAAACGGCGACTGGGCAATAGGCTAGGCCATTAAATGCGGTTCTCGTAAAACGTACCGTCACCACCCACGGCGTTCTACGTATCAGACGCCTGCACAAAAAGTGGAATGTGAAAGGTTGTAGGGAAGTCTAAAATCCCCTATTGTGGTCTTCTATATATGACGTCATATACCACGAGCAGGAGCTTGGGGGGCAGATGTACGCCCTGGTTTTCCCACGGGCTGATTAGCAGGTCGAGCCCCGGACTAATCAAGGTTAGTCCGAGAACTTCCCCAGGTCAGAGATTTTGTTTTCCAGGTCGTACCCACTTAGCTCGAGGTATCCTCAAGAACTCGCCAATGCTGCCCAAGACTGGGGGAAGGAGTCCTTAAGGCCGAAGGTTGGGTCAGTGAAGCAGCTCGTTGTGCGAGCTGCTGCTCGTGGATCTCTGAC
Source organism: Humulus lupulus (assembly GCF_963169125.1). NCBI lineage: Eukaryota > Viridiplantae > Streptophyta > Magnoliopsida > Rosales > Cannabaceae > Humulus > Humulus lupulus. The sequence goes on from NC_084802.1 coordinate 201,312,344, forward strand.
CCTTTGTAAAGTCAACACACGCAAGATAAACGTGCCTATATCTGACATCACGTGTCCGATATCTCCCTGACTTCCCGGGCACGCATCAGGAACGTGCGCATTCAGACACCCACGACTGGGTTGGGCCGTGCGGCCCATTATCTCCTTACATGCTGATTAGACCACACTTATGTGTCAAGTTTAGGAATTAATCATAAATGTTACAGAGTTGATATGACAAATGGTAAGGTCACGTGATGACCTCCCTACCAACTTCCAGGTGCCTTCTCCTATAAATATGGGGACCCTGGGAGTTGATAGGGGTTGGAAAAAATAGTCTCTGAAGAGCCATATACTTTGTAAACCAAATACCCAGAATACATCAATAATATTGACTAGTGGAGTAGAAGGATTTTAACCTTTGAACCACTTAAAAACGTGTCTTGAGTCACATAGTTCATCCTCTAAGATTTCATATCTGTGACGGTTCTACTTTCAGCACTAATCCCTTTCTCTTCTTCTCTTAATTACCTGTTGGCGAAGAACCGCGTCAACAGAACATATAATTGCAATTATAATTCACTGTGACCTAGTCACTACAATTTTAATTATGTATATGTTTGGAATTTTATAAATGTTTGTATTATTCCAATAATCATGTAATAAGACAAACAAGCAAAACACGGTTCTCAAACTAAATAATTTCTACTTCTTTTATTGATGACAATATAAAATCGTGTTACATGTCCGACATGATTTTATAAGGGCATATAAAACCCAACAACACACCGACAGATCACAAATCAAGAAATCAATATCTACTGAAACAACACCCAGATCTAGATATGAAGGAGATCCATCCAAGCACAGTCCAAGATAAACACTATAATTATGAAAACACTTCTAAAACCTCAAAATCCACCAAAACGTACGTTGTACAAAACAACACAAACAATCACCCTCCTCCACCCTAAGCCTTATGACCTCGAAGCCGACAACAATGGCATCACAGAGCCACAACCAATGTCGACTCATTCTAAAGCCATGCCTTGCCATGGACCCATAGCCAAACTACCACAGCCCGCTAGAATCGACCCCTTAACCAGCACAAAGAGGCGACAAGCTAGAAAGCATTCCACACTTGAGGACTGAACCAAACTCCATGCCAAAGAAACTAAGCCACACCAAGAGCGAGACCCGTCGCCATCTTTGTTGTTCATCGAGATACCAAAACGCCAGAGACTGATGAGAAACAAACAAACAAGTGAGAAGTCGGCTCACCACTCATGAGGGGAAGAAACTCTCAATCTAGGTTTTTTCTTAGGCTAGCCGCGTTCGAGATGGAAATAATTAAATTAACAGAAAAAATTAATTATATTGATTGCACGTCTAAATAATCTCAACAGATAACGTTTATATAAAAAATCAATCATGCATCAGAATAATTATTAAAAAAAAAAAAAAACAAACATCGTTTGGGAATATGCCTGACCTCTAACATATATAAAAGAATTTATTGTGAGACTAAAGTGACGTAGATTATTTCATTATAAATAAAGGTACAGCAAAAAGGCACATACATTATACATACCTTAGCTTTACCTGAAGTATACATTTTTTTACTAATGCAATTTAAGATTCATGAGAAATTTCAAATTTTTTGGTTGACATATTGATACAAAAATATTGAAGTAGATTTTAACAAATTTTCATTGTAACAAACAAATAAATCTAGTTCGGGGAAAAACATTAAATGGAATAATCCACGACTTCTTCTTTTATCTAGTGCAGCAGAAAATAATTAAAAACAAATTAACTATTCAATATTTATTTGAAATATTAAAAAGAATATATTTATTCTTCACTTCCACTAATTAATAATTAAACCTTTCAATTGCGACAAAATAAAACAAGAGAACAAAATCATTATCACCAACCAAATTAATTGTACCCGATCCAAAATAAAATTTTAGAACATCATATTCTGCAATAAAATTTTAAAACAAGCATCATACATTGAGGATTAAGCAGTACTATATATTTTAATTAAGCTAATTAATTAAACTTGTACAATATACCTTCCTCGAATTTTCATTTGGATTAAGCTTGTTAAGCTGCAATATATATTATACACCTAATATATAATTTAATTTGAGGATCGTGGGAAACATACATGTGCATCTTCCTAGACACAAATTATAAGATCTTTTATAAACTCAAATAAGGAACAGAGTATATCAAACATTCTGACTTTAAATTTATATATATTATAAAATACCGAAACGATCCCAAAGAATTAGCCCTTATTATTAGTTAATAATAATTTATACAAAGACTCAAAATAATATAAGTATATATATAAACTAAGCATCAACGGCTCAAAGCAGCAATACTACTAATACATAGAGCCAAAAAAAATAAGCTCTATAGTTATAATTTACACAGCAAAACAATGAAGACAAGTCTCAGTCTTTCCTTCCTCGTTCCCATCATACTTATTTCAACCCTATTACCACCACTCGCCAATGCAACCTATGGCCGCCGAAGCCTTCTTCAATTACGCGGCATAGACAATATAATTTCCTCCCAACAAAAACCATCCAGTAAATCTACTGCCGGAACTGGCGGAAGCAAGGGTGGTGCCAGTGGCAATGGCGGAGTTCGTGGTGTTGGTGGCAGTTGGAATGTTCTTCAAACAAGCATCGGTATTTCAGCCATGCACATGCAGCTACTCAACAACGACCGTGTCGTCATTTTCGACCGCACCGACTTCGGAAGCTCTAACTTGTCGTTGCCGGCTGGAAAATGTCCTAAGAACTCCAAAAACTGCACCGCGCACTCGGCGGAGTACGACGTTACCGCCAATACCTTCCGGCCTCTCACTGTTCAGACCAACGTGTGGTGCTCATCCGGCGCAGTCATGGAGAACGGAACCCTAATCCAAACCGGTGGTTCCTTCGAAGGAGAACGAAGGGTGAGGGTTTTCAATCCCTGTGGTAATACTGAGTGTGATTGGCAAGAGATAGACCTCGGACTGGAGAAGAGTCGGTGGTACTCAACCAATCATGTTCTGCCAGATGGGAGGGTGATAATCCTCGGTGGCCGGAGACAGTTCAACTATGAGTTTTATCCTAAAGATATTGACAACAAGTTCTATGATCTACCTTTCTTAGCTCAAACAAACGACAAGGGAATAGAGAACAATCTATACCCATTTGTTTTCCTCAACGTCGATGGAAACCTATTCGTTTTCGCCAACAACCGAGCAATATTGCTAGACTACAAGACAAACCAAGTGGTAAAAACGTACCCGCAAATACCTGGCGGGGACCCGAGGTCATACCCAAGCACTGGGTCCGCGGTGCTTTTGCCGTTTAATATTAATACTCAGACCAAGAATGTGGATGCCGAAGTTTTGGTCTGTGGTGGAGCTCCGAAAGGGTCTTATTCTGAAGCCTTGAAAGGGAAATTTGTCGAGGCATTAAAAACATGTGCCCGGATCAAAATGAACGACCCTACTCCAAACTGGGTCGTTGAGGAAATGCCTCTAGCTAGAGTCTTGGGAGACATGACGTTGCTTCCAAACGGCAATGTTTTGATTATCAACGGAGCTAGAAACGGAACTGCTGGGTGGGAGTCGGCCGAAGAACCTGTATTGAATCCGGTTTTATACCAACCCAATAAGCACACTGGGTCACGGTTCGAAATTCAAACCCCGAGCAACATTGCACGATTGTACCACTCCACGGCGGTGCTTCTCCGCGACGGTCGGGTTCTTGTCGGCGGTAGCAACCCCCATGCGGGCTACGAATTCACCGGAGTTCGTTATCCGACGGAGTTGAGCTTAGAGGCATACAGTCCTTCGTATTTGGAAAAACCAAAACTTCGCCCAGTTATTGTCACTGCTCAGACTGAGCTTACATACTCTCAGAAGTTTACAGTTCAGTTTCAAGTGAAGGGAAAATTAGATAAAACATTGGTATCAACGACATTAGTTTCTCCATCGTTTGCAACTCACTCTTTTTCCATGAATCAAAGACTTTTGGTGTTGCAAGTGACAGGAATAGTGAAAAGTTTAAAGGATTCGACTTACCAAGTTGAGGCTACGACACCCGGTTCCCCTAATCTTGCTCCCTCTGGTTATTATCTTTTATTTGTGGTTCATGAAGAAATTCCCAGCGACGGCATTTGGGTCCATCTCAAATAACAACCGAAGAAAACCACATACATTATTTTTTATCATCTTTTGTGTGTAATTAACATTTATTAATTATTACGTGTATAATAATAAGATGATCACCACGTTAGAGTTGCACGTTGATTGAAATCCAATCTATTTTTGCTAATACTTCACTCGCTATCAAATATTAACAATTAAGTAGTTTTCTAAGAATTTGCTAAAAAAAGAGTAGTTTTCTAAGAATAAAAGTTATTAATAAGTAGGTTTGAGAGTTATTCAACAACTCACATTGAGATTGATTTTGGTACAAATCTTTTAAACTATATAATATATATATATATATATATATATATATCAATGGTATAGCTTCCACATACAGTATGGATTTTTTTAAAACAAACTGGATATATAAAGGAAACCAAATAATAAAAAATATGAAAATTTGGAAAAATCTAGTAATGTATATATATATAGGCCACCAATGTAGACACGTCTTGTACTTGAGCGGAACCACTCCTGCCCCTATTATTTAATTAAGAAAATGCGAATGCCTAAGAAGTTCTACAAATTAGGGACAATTGCATCACTATAAAAAAGAGACTTTTGCCAGCGCAACCAACAAAAGCCCCTGAGCTTTTCTAACGCGCTTTTGCGTCGGCAAAAAGTGACTGCATACATCTATTGATAATGAGACTTTTGCCGACGCGAAATGTACTGCGCTAGCAAATGTATCTTTTAGCGACGCAAAACTACCTGAAAAAATACAGATACGCCGACGAAAAAAATTTCCGCGAAATTGTAAAAAATACTTTTAGCAGCGCAAATTTGCACCGGAAAATGTGGATATCTATAGTGGCGCGTTTTTGCACCGGCAAATGTGAATATATGTAGTGGTGCGTTTTTGCACCGGTAAAAGTTGAGACTTTTACCGACGTAATTTTGCGTCGGTAAAAGTATTTTTTAAATAATTTTTTTGATATAATATTACTAAAAAATTAAATAATTATTAATATATTAAAATCAAAATTTATTAATTAATATTAATATATTGAAAATAAAATTAGTAATTTCGACTTTAATATATTAATAATTATTTAATTTTTTTAGTAATATTATTTAATTAGAAATAAAATAAAATTTAAGATTTTATAAATAAATAAAATATATTTTATAACTATTAATGTTTATTGTCTCTACCAAACATGAAAATATAAAAGTGTAGTTTAGTAAATTAAATCTCTAATCAATTAAACTTTAAATAAATAAAAAAGTTCTACAAATGTGTACTGTTCTCCTCATCATCCCCGCCCCCGTAAGCATCATCGTCCTCGTCCAGATCCTCTTCTGGTAAGTTGACAGTGAAACCAGGAGTCAATACACCAACCTGCTTCAACAAAGCACTGAGCAGTACATCTTGACGCCGTTGACGACTCTCAAGTTTAGTCGTATACTTCTTTAGGTTCTGATTTTCCTGCTTAATGTCCTGAGTTTGCTGCAAAATGGTGTCCACTTCAGGGCAATTGCATAGACATTTGAGAAGTTGATGAAGATGCTGCCCTCTTTGCGTCAATTGCCCTCAACCTAGGCAACCCCCAAACCCTTTCTTATAACGCAAGCAAGGCCCAAGGACATCCATGACAATATCCATATCAGGCGGGAACTGACTGTCGACATTATCACCAACACAAGAAGCAGCAAATAATACACGGGTCGCACTCTACGATGCTCGATGCTCGATCATCTCAGTCTGCACAACAAAAAACACATATATCACATTCCAATATAACATTATTTGAAAATCTAACTTAGAAATTTTTAATATAACTACATATAAAGTAGAACTTTATTATCTATATGCCAACATCCTATCATTAATGACTGCATACCAGTGATTGGAAAAGAATGTAATTAATTTTGTTCCTGTATCAGGGAGCAAATGGGTTAAAGTTAATTTCGTCATGAAAATCCATATCTAAATCACAATAATGAAGATATTGTTGATATATATAGTAAGAGCAGTTAATTCCATTAATGGGGAATTTACGTCTCTAAACATATACATCAACAATATTCGCATGTTTGTGATTTAGATATGGATTTTTATGAACAAACAAACTTAGCCCATAAGCTCCCTGATACGGGGACATCATTAGTTACGTTCTTTTTTTTATCTTAGTCCACAATCATTAATCATAAAAATATTGGCACATAGATTATAAAGATTTAATTGTTATAAATTTAATTAATAATTAATACATAACCAATTAATAATTAATATTTATTAATTATTTACTAAAATTTGTTAAAGTTAAATGATCATAAATTAGTTAAGGTTAGGCAACTTACATGTTTTGTCGCTGCTTCATCACTAATCCACTTATCCTTCTTCTTGTGGAGGTGCTCGAATGTGTTGATCATGCTCGGAAGCTGGCCAGTAGACAGGTCGATCTAAAAAATCAAATTATTAAAACATTGTTACATTTATAATATTTTCGTAAATGTAAAGATATAGGTTATTATAATTTATGTGATCATAAACATGAGCAACGATGGATTTGGATCTGTGTCCTCCTTGTATGGTCATTTTTGCTCGAGCTTCATTATTTCTCTTCAATATACGCTTCAAACAGAAAATAATACTCATTAATCTAGATTGTAATTTTATAATTAAACATTAATGTAAAAACTAAGGTATACCTGCTGAGAATCAGAAGCCCAAAAATCACATAGAATTGCCCAATCAGAAGAACTAATCGACCCAAAAGGTTTCGACTTCTCTCTCTCATTGTCCACCTCTCCTCCAACCTCTACCTAGTGTTTCTTCATTGTGTGGCGTCAATCACTCAGATGCTTTTGCATTTGTCTTACCATGCATTGTTGATTACTTGATTGTCTTGTGGATAAATGAATTTGTCCTAAAATCACAATTAAATTTGGAATTTGTTAAAATATTATGAAGATAGACAAAATAATTAATAGTGAGTTATTAAAGATTTAAAAAATGCTTACAGATAACCTATGCCGAATAACTTGGAGATCAGTTGGCGTTACTTGTTCCCAAGCTAGTGTAGTTGGGGGTACTATGTCACACATATAACGAGCCATGGAATTGTTGAACCACTTGTCGTATGTTTGAATAGCTTTTCCAGTTTGTGCATCAAGCTCTACTGTAACACCCCGTTTACCCTAGGACAGTTACGGTGAACCGTGAATTTAACTCGCTACCCGAGTTCTTTGGTTAAAAATGTGCTTCTAGGTGTTATTAATAGGTTAAGGTGGAAAAACCAACCAAAAAGGAAGGATATATTTTATTTAAAACATAAAACTGTTCATGGGCCCATCAAAACGTTTACAAGTTATTTAACTCAAAATGGTCATTACAGTTTCAAATTTACAAACCCGCCGACCTAAGCGGCAAAGATAGGGTAAACCCCCTAGTTCCTCTGAGAACTTCTTGGCCGTGGTGGTCAAGCGGCCGCATATGTACACAGCACCACCTAAGCTTTCTACTCAAGGCTGGGTGAGTTTTTCTTTCCCTTTACCTGCACCACATAGCACCCATGAGCCAAGGCCCAACAAGAAAAATACAATATTGCATAAATATAATATCAACAATGATTATAATAATCATTCAGGACTCTCAGCCAAAATAAAGGAGTGACAGTTGAAAAGTCACTAAGGTGGGTTCCATTCCCTTTAGTCATGTGACGATAGGGTCGCCTGGGCTTTTCAAATAAGTGATCCTTTCACTAGCTTATCAAGATAAGTGTTCGATGAACTAGTCACCAATATAACCTACCACATGACCATAGAGTCACAACCATGGGATTCCGCACCCTAGCCATGTGACAACTGTCACCTAGGCCTTTGGCCCTGACTCTGAGTAACTAGTCCTAGACTAGTCAAGCCCTTATAAGTTTCATCGACCTTGGGGTCGGTCCATCATTAATGCTCCTAGAGTCATTCAACGTTGATATCAATTAGATCTAATCTTTTATCGACCCTGCGTTCAAGACACTTATGTCGTTTCTGACTCTCAGGTCAGTAATACGCGACCAATGTTGACCCTGACTAGTCAGTGCCATACACAAGTAAGCAGGAGTTGCTAAGCATTTAATATGCAATCAATGTCCACATTTAATAACCAACATGCCTCAACAACAACCATGCATGTCATATATACAGGGTGCAGTTTTCTTACCTCTGATTCGAGCGAGAGTTAATATAAGAACGACCCTTGAGAACGATCAACCTTTAAGTCCTTTAGCGGTCACCTAGTCATAACCAAATATGGGACACCATCAATAAAATGAATAACAAAGGTTCTTGAACCAAGATCTAGCCTCCAGGACATCGAATCCCACTAATCCGGGTAGTAGGAGTGATCCCGAGGCCTAAAACTGAGTTCCCATGATCAAAACACCAGATTGGCCTCAAAACCTTACTTGAGCCGCGACCCTAGAACCTTGAGTAGTGTCCCCCAGCCACACCAGGAGCAAGGGCCGCGGCGCCTACTACCCAGTGTCGCGGCGTCCAGCACAAGCAAAACTCCTCCTCCTGCTTCTTCAGCTTGGGCCACGACGCCCAAGAACAGGGTCACGGCCCCCACCCAGAAACCAGCCATAACCTCGTTTTCTCCCTTCCTAAACCTTCCAAAAACATACCTAAACACTTCCAAATCCAAAAATCAAAGTTCCCAAACATCCCAATGATCCAAAATCATCAAATCCCGAGGCTCAAACGAATCAAAAACTCATCAATTCACAAAATCCAATTCAAAGCTTAGAAACTCTAAAAACTCAAAACTTAAAGCTTAGATTACCTTTGATTGGGTTGTTTCTCGTTAAATCCTTCGGTCAAGAAGCTTCTAATCTTTCCTAGGATCGTTATGCCTCGATCCTCGCTTGATTCCGACTCCTAGAACTCAAGATTTCTTCGAAATTGCCACAAACGTCACAAAGGTTAACGAGATAGAAAGAAAGGTGTTTTAAACGTACGGTTCTATCTGACGAACTACTTCAGGCTTAAGTAACCTCATATAAAACCTAATGCTCGGGGTCCCAAAAACACCACTGGGGACATAATAGTCAAAACTCCCAGAATTTCCTCCAGATCTCAATAACTCCCAATTTATCATCAAATAAACATTCCCATTACTCAATATCCCAATAAATGACCCCATTATGACAAAACCGCTAATTTACAATATAAGACTATCTCATGCTGAATAGCTCGAATATATCCCCATAATAATGGAATCTCATCCATAAATCACAATATGCACCAAAATACACAAATATGCCCTCAACGGGCCAAATTACCAAAACACCCTAACAATCAAATGTGGACCCACATGCATGCATTTAACATCATATTATAATATAATTCACATAAACATGCATATAATCATTTAATGGCATAATTAAACAATTATGGCCCTCCCGGCCTACTAATCCAGCCACTAAACCGCATTAGGGATTTCGAGGCATTACATCTACTTTCAGATGGCTAACTTTTTTGGTGGCCAACTCCTTCTCGATAATGGCACCGTAATAAGCTCCCCTGCCCCTCTTGGAGCCACCACCGGTGTCATTACTTGGTTCGGCCATTCTACATTAAAATATTCATTAATTAACTAATTCAAATTATGTATGTCTATTATTTTTTGTTATAAAATTAACATTTTTTTACTTATGGTCTTTCCCAACCTACCCTATTCCAACCTAGTGGATCCCTTGGAGATAGTAAGCAGTCATGTACTTCTCCTCATTTTTTCAAAATGTTTCTCAAACATCTTGAAAAAATGAGGAGCAGTACATGAATACACTGGCTATCCTCAAGGTGTAATGCCCCAAAATCCCTAATAAGGTTTAGGACCTTGATTAGGAGGTCGGGAGGGCCATAATTGATTTATTACGTTATTAAGTGATCATATGCATGTTTATGTGAATTATATTATAATATGATGTTAAATGCATGCATGTGGGTCCACATTTCGTTACAGGGGTGTTTTGGTAATTTGGCTCGTTGAGGGCGTAAATGTATATTTGTATGCATGTCGGTGACATATTGTTGAGACCACATTATAATGTGGATTTTTTCGGGCTATTCAGCATGAGACGATCATGGAATATTAATTAGCGGTTTAGTCATAACAGGTTTAAGTTCGGGGCTCGAGATGAGTCTCGGGGTGTTTTTAATGATTTGAGCGTTGCCGGGAATAAAAGGGTAATGGGATATAAATTATTGGTGTTTGAGAATAGCGGGAATTGGAGAGCGTTAATTATGATTAACGAGATAAGTGGGAAATACCAATTTTTCCCTTGGGAGCCTTTAGCAACCCTTAATTGACCTAGGGGTATTTTGGTCTTTTCACCCCTAAGATAGATATCAGCCATTAAGGCTGTAGAAGTTTGTCAAAAAACAGAGCATCTCTCCCTCTTCTTCCGTACTTATTTTTCCTTCTTTTTCTCTTTGAATTTTCAAGCTCTTCTTGAGGAACCAAGCCAAGGAACCAAGCTGGGATAAGCTAGGGTTATGATCCACCATTGAAGAGGGTGTGTTGCTGAGATTGAGGTGAGTTTTTAGCCATTAGAAGTCTTGCTTTTGCTCTGTTTTCTTAGTTAAGTTTCATCTGGTTTTTGAGTTAGAAAGTTGGGATTTGATTGGAGTTTTGGCTAGGGTTCGTGTGGTTGTGATGCTTGGGACATGTGAGGATGGTTTTTGGGTTCATTTAGCACCAAAATTAGGGTTTGGAAGCATTGGAATCGAGTTAGAATTTAAGGAGTCGAAGAAGGAGGTTTAAGGGGAGAGTTGTTCTGGAGGTAGCGTTAAAGCGCCCCCATTAGAGGGCGCTATAGCGCTACACAGGATTTGTTTGGGCGGTTTAGGGTTCTGAGTATAGCGCTGGGGCGCTATTGAGCAGAGCTGTAGCGCTACTCTGTTCCTCTAGAATTCTGTTTTAAGTGTTTTTAAGGGTTTTTGGCTCGGGGTTTCAATCCTTAAGGCCCGGGATCGAATCTACTCACTGTGTGGGTACATTTCGGGGTCCCGAGAGTGGGGTTTAGATCAAGACCATATTATTGTTGATTTTCATTAATTGGAGATTTTATTTGGTTATGACTAGGTGACCGCTAAAGGATTAAAGGATCGATCATTCTCAAGGGTCGTTCTTGTTCTAATTCTCGCTCGAACCAGAGGTAAGTAAACTGCACCCCATATGTGACATGCATAGTTATTCATGAGGCATGTTGAGTGCTCTATATGTGGACATTGGTTGCATTGAAAATGCATAAGATACACGAGATTAGGGCATGGCATGAATGTTGATTATGAGATTGATCAGAGCTTGAGTCTTTGTAATTGTGCATGATTATAATTATGCTTTTGATTACTGAATGAGCATGCCGAATGCCTTATATCTGAATATTTGACATATGATATATGTATGTTTGTATTACCTAAATGAGGAAGCACTGACTTATTAGTCAGGGATTGGCAATGGTGTCAGTATCAACTGTGAAGCTGTGACTCATTAGTCAAGTTCGGCAGTGGTACTGGGCACTGGTCACACAGTGCTGACTTATAAGTCAGGAACGACTTTAGCGTGCTCAACGTAAGCCAAGAAAGATTAGATCTAATCGACATCTGCATTGAATGACTCAAATGAGCATTAATGTCGGACTGACCCTAAGGTCGATGAAACTCATAAGCGCTTGTCTAGTCTAAGGGCTAGTTAATTAGGGCCAGAGCCAGAAAGGCTAAGGTAACCTACATGTCACATGGCTAGGAGGGTATGGGACCTCCAAAGTGTGACTCATTAGTCACCTATACAGGTTATGACTCATTAATCATCAACATAGAGATAGACTTATTAGTCATCTATACAGAGTGTGACTCATTAGTCACCTATACAGGGTATGACTCATTAGTCATCCACACGGAGATTGACTTATTAGTCATCTATACCGAGTGTGACTTATTAGTCACCAATACAGAGTGTGACTTATTAGTCACCTATACAGGGTATGACTCATTAGTCATCCACATAGAGATAGACTTATTAGTCATCTATACAGAGTGTGGCTCATAAGTCACATATACAGAGTGTGACTCATTAGCCACCTAGACAGAGATGGACTCATTAGTCATCTACACATGGTATGACTTATTAGTCATCTATACTGAGTGTGACTCATAAGTCACCTATGCAGGGTGTGACTCATTAGTCACCCACATCAGGATTGACTTACTAGTCATCTATTCAAGAAGCAGGTCCTCAGAGAATGACTCATTAGTCTTCTATTCAGATGCAGGACCCCATAATCATTTGTTTGAACTTATTTGCATGCATGATGGAAGCTATTATTGCTAGGCATGCACATTATGTTTCGATGACATGTTATTAATGTTCATGAGCATGTTGAGTTTTCTTATTGGGCTTCGGCTCACGGGTGCTATGTGGTGCAGGTAAAGGCAAAATAAAATTGGACCATCCTTGAGTTGGAGAGCTTAGGTCACGACGTGTACATATGCGGCTGCTCGACCGCCACGACCGAGGGTTTGAAAGAGGAACTAGGGTTAAACCTTATTTTGCCGCTTAGATCGGCTTGTTGTAAATATTTTCTTGTAATAGACCTTTAAATTATATTTTTGGGATCCCAATGTATATAGTAAACGTTCTAATGAAACATTACATCTTAATCAAAAAATTTAATCCCTAACCCGCTAATCATACTTAGTTACACAATTTTGGCCAAATGACTCGATTAGCAAGCTTAGCACTGTTTACAAGGCACACCGTAACGGTCCTTGGAGTTTAGGGCGTTACACAAGGCAGCCACTAGGTACATGTCTATTACTTTATATATATATATATATAATTAACATTTTATTACTTATTGTCTTTCCCAACCTACCCTATTCTGACTTAGTGGATTCTTTGGAGATAGTAAGCAAACATGTTCTAATACTCATTTTTTCAAAATATTTCATCAAATATCTAGAAAAAATGAGTACCAGTACATGAATACATTGACTATCCCAAAGGCATCCACTAGGTGCATGTCTATTATCTTTTTTATTTATAAAATTAACATTTATTACTTATTATCTTTCCCAACCTACCCTATTCTGACTTAGTGGATCCCTTGGAGACAGTAAGCAGACATGTTCTAATACTCATTTTTTCAAGATATTTCATCAAATATCTTGAAAAAATGAGTACCAGTACATGAATACAATGACTTGTAATGCCCCAAAATCCCTAAAGAGGTTTAATGGTTGGATTAGTAGGTCAGGAGGGCCATAATTGATTTATTATGCCATTAAATGATTATATATGTGAATTATATTATATTATGATGTTAAATGCATGCATATGGGTCCACATTTCATCATAGGGGTATTTTGGTAATTTGGTTCGTTGAGGGCGTAATTGTGTATTTTCATGCATGTTGATGAACTATTATTGAGGCCACATAATAATGTGGATTTTTTCGAGCCATTCAGCATGAGACGATCTTTGAGTAACAAGTTAGCGGTTTGGTCATAACAGGTTTAAGCTCGAGGCTCGGGGTGAGTCTTGGGGTGGTTTAGTGACTAGAGCATTACCAGGAATTAAAGGGTAATGGGATATAATTTTATTGGTATTTGAGAATAGCGGGAATTTGAGAGTGTTAATTATGATTAACGAGACAGGTAGAAAATGACAGTTTTGCCCTTGGGGTTGTTAAGAGAGGATTTAAGCATGGAGGGTAATTTAGTCTTTTGACATAGGCTATATATAGGTTGAAGGCTGTAGAAACAGAGCTTTGTTTCCTTCCTCACGATCCTCACCATTTCTCTTCTCCTTCCTTTGGATTTTGAAGCAAGTTTGGGGATTCAAGCTTGGAGGTTGAAGCTTGAGGTCTTAGACTAGAGTTCGGCTATTGAAGAGGTTTCAATTCAAGCTTAAGGTAAGGTTCTAGTTCCATTTTATAGTGCCTTGCCCTGTTTTTGTGCTGGTTTTAAGGTTTGTAGTTTTGATCATTAAAATGGAGAATTTGATGAAGTTTTGATTGGTGTAGGGCTTAGGTTTTGATGCTTATATGGTAGATAAGTTGTGGTAATAGTTGGTGGCTTTTCTTGGTGATATTGGGAGAGATTTTATGGGGTTTCGAAATGAGTTCGAAGGGGAAAAACTGGGGTTTTTGGCTGAGTTTCAGGTGGGGCCGCAGCTCTTTCTAGAGCGCCGCAGCTCAAGCTTGAGGAAGAGGAAGGGAGAAGTTGTTGGGTCTTTGGGTCGCGGCCCTTGCTGAGGAAAGGTTGTACGGCCACTTCTGGTTGAGGAGGTGGGCCGCAGCATGGTGAGGGAAGGCTGCGGCCCTTAGTGGCATTTTGGCCAAAAGTGGGTTTTTAGCTTGGGGATTCAAACCTTAGGCCTCGGGATCGATCCTACAACCCGGTTTAGTAGGATTCGATGTCTCGGAGGCTAGGTTTTGGTCCGGGAACCTTTGTTATTCATTTATTGATGGAATCTCATAATTGGTTATGACCAAGTGACCGTCAAGGAACTAAAAGGTTGATCGTTCTCAAGGGTCGTTCTTTTATTAATTCTCGCTCGAACCAGATGTAAGAAAAGTGCACCCCATATGCGACATGCATGGTTATTCTTGAGGCATGTTGAATGTTTAAATGTGGACATTGATTGCATATCGAATTCTTAGCAAGTCTTGCTCACCTGTGCATGGCACTAACTAAATAGTCAGAATTGGCAATGGTGTCAGTATTAACTGTGAAGCTGGGACTCATTAGTCAAGTTCGGCAGTAGTACTGAGCACTAGTCACATGGTATTAACTCATAAGTCAAGAATGGTTTTAGCGTGTTTAATGCAAGCCGACAAAGATTAGATCTAATCGACATCTGCATTGAATGACTCAAATGAGCATTAATGCGGGACCGACCTCAAGTTCGTTGAAAACTAAAAAGCGCTTGTCTAGCCTAAGGCTAGTCACTTAGAGTCAGGGCCAGAGAGCCCCAGTGACTATTTATTTACATGGCTATGGGTGTTGAGCCCGAGTGACTTACCCAGCAGTCACTCATTTGATTGGAGCTAGGGCCAGAAGGTCTAAGTGACTGAATTGTCACATGGTTATGGGTGCCGAGCCTCGTAGTGACTTGCTCGTCAGTCACTCATTACGGTTTACCAGAACCTCAAGTGTTAAATCACTCATCTGATTAGAGCTATACGCTCCTTCCTGGTTAACGTAATCACTAAGTAATAGTCACTCATCTGTTCAGAGCTATAAGCTCTGTATGATTATAATGATCATCATTTGATAATATTTAAATGCAATGTGGCGCAGGTAAAGGGAAAGAAAATCTCACCCAGCCTTGAGTGGAGAGCTTAGGTGGTGATGTGTATATATGCGGCCGCTTGGCCACCATAGCCAAGGAGTTTCTCAGAGGAACTAGAGGGTTTACCCTTCTTTTTTTTCTGCTTAGGTCGGCGGGTTGTAAATTTTAAACTCTAATGACCATTTTGGATTGTAAATAACTTATAAACGCTTTCATGGGCCCATGAACAGTTTTATGTTTTAAATAAAATATATATTTTCCTTTTAATTGATTTTTTCACCTTAACCTATTAATGACACCTAGATGCACATTTTTAACCAAAGAACTCGATTAGCGAGTTAAGCATGGTTCAAATGATCACAGTAACGGTCTTGGAGTAACCAGGGCGTTACAATGACTATCCCCAAGGCATCCACTAGGTGCATGTGTATGTATATCTAATACTATCATTAATTAATGATAATAAATAAATTTTTCATTGAATTAAATAAAAAGTTACAAATATTTGTTCAAATTACATATCACTGTCCTCATCATCACTAACTACAACATCATTACGGACACCGCTATCACTATCACTATCGACTAGAACATTGTCGTCATCCTCATCATCTTCATACTCAACCAACATGTCATCTTCAAATTCAACTTCATCATCGACAAAAAATTCATTTGACCCTTCACCAACCAAATCGTCGACATTGTACACTTCAGTCGAATTGACATCAAGCCGATCATATTGAAGATTGTCAAAAATTGGAAGTTCTACCCACAACTGAAATGAAGAAGAATTAACTTCTTGCAATATTGGTATATCATTTGTGGTCTCAGTATCATCAACATCTATTGATGATTCATAATTAAGTGGGAATAAAATTATCGTTTTACCATTTTTAATTATATCTTGATTCCTAGTGTACCATTGACTTTACTAGTGAAGGTTAATTCATAATCTGATTATGAATTTGACGTCAATAACATTTTCAGTTCCAAAAGCCCACCCAATAGGGAATCATCACTCAATATATAAGAATGTATAGATTCCATATTTGTTAAGCTATGTCTCCAGCCATATACATCATTGAGTTCCTAAAACAATAATTCTTAGTCTGATCATTCTGACAAACTGTAACGCATGAATCAAAGGATCAAGTGACATATATAGGAGTTCATAGTAACTTCAGAACTAAGATCAGTTTGTATATGATCATCAGTTGATGTGTTTTATAATACTACGAAACGATATTTAAATAAGTATTATTGAATCACATCTGGTCCAGTTCTACATACTCTCAGCATGCAAAGTACATCCACTAAAGTGTCCTACTACACTAGTAACCTAAATCTAGGTCACATGTATTCATAATACTAGTGAACCGTACTAGCAATAATTAATCTAAAGATTTCATAACTTTATTTTACTGCGAACTATTTAAGCTCATTATCTCAATGTCGATCCTCTCATACCAATATGAGATTGAGACCACATAGATGAACTTGGAAATTTTTATTAAAAGATATGTCCCAATCTCAAATGCCACAGATATGTTTCACTATCGAAATTTGTATTTTGTCTTTTAATAGATCTAGGATTTGCAGTTTTAAATCATTCTGAATTATAAACATGCTCAACGTTGGACTCTAACTTGTAAAGTCCGCCTTCATACTTTGCAGAACAAATATCAAAACCATATTTTGAAATAACAATTGAATTATTATTAAAAGAAACATTAAAACCTTGTTCATGCAATTTTGATAAGGAAATTAAATTTCTAGTAAATCCAGGAATAAAATAAACATTGTCCAACACAATAAATTTATTATTATCAAAATCTAGGCGAGTTTTTCCAACTTCAGTTGCCGAGATCTCCTGTCGACTTCCAACTCTCATGGTCACCTCTCCATGAGCTAGCTTCCTTGAAATACTAAGAATCTGCGAAGAAAAACAAACATGGTTAGTGGCTCCAGAATCAATTATCCAAGATGAAAAATCACCTTCCACTAAACAAGATTCTAAAACAAGTAAATCAAATTTATCTTTCGTCTTTTTGTCTTTCAGTTCAGCCAGGTTCTTAGGACAATTCATTTTCCAATGACCATCAACTCCACAATGAAAGCATGCTCCTTTCGGTGCCTTCTTTTTGGAGTTCTTTGCAGAATTATTCTTCTTGGAAGACTTGTTGGTCTTCTCTGGTTGTTTACCTTTTTCTTGTCCTTTCCTTGGCCACCCTTCCTCTTCTTTGAATTACCATTTGAAGTGGAATGCTAGGTTTCAGCAACATTTTCCTCCTCAACCTCAGTGGAACTATTGTTTAGAGACTCAAAAGTTTGTGACTCATTTAGCAGTTGGGTCATATTGTACTCCAATTTGTTCATAACATAGTTGGTAGTGAATGCCGCAAAAGTTGGTGTGATAGATTCAAGTATCACACTTACTTGAGTTCTTTCATCAATGGTCACACCACGGATTTCTGCATCGTGCAATATGTTGATCATATCTAGGACATGTTCTCTGACAGAAACATTTTTCTTCATTTTCATATTCATGAAGCTTCTAGTAGCATCATGTCTATACTTATCAGATTGTTGGCCAAACATGCCTTGTAGAGATTCCCAAATCTCATAGGATGTTTCAGCAGTTTCAAACTTTTTTCTGAGCACATCGCTCATACTAGCAAGCATATAATATTTGGCCTTATTGTTAGATAAGATCCAATTGTCATATTTCTCTCTAGCAGTTTTGGCAGCAGTGAAAGCAGGAACCTCAGAACATTCCTCATTAAGGACAAACATGTAGTTTTAACATATCAAAACAATGTTCATGTTTGATTTCCATTTCATGTAGTAATGACCAGTCAATTTCTCATTGGCAAGTAAAGTAGTTATAGGGTTTGGATTGGATATATTACTGAAAATTAAATAAATAAAATATAATGAATTAATGCATATAATAAATATCAAGTTATATTTTGAATAGTAAATATGATGCATGAATGCAACACATAAAATAACACATAAAAAATTAATTACTAGTCCACGATTTTAATTTGAAAATTAATGGACCACCTTAGGGAAGGTCAGACTAATCACAAATTAATCTTGAGACAAGATATCAACTCCATAAGTGAAAACTTAAAAACTCGTTTTTCTCTTTTGACTTATGAATTACCGTTAGTTTGGTCAAGATGCACTAGTCGCGCTTGAAAGCCTAGATACATCTTCGAAGTGTAACCCATTGTTTTTCGATCAATGACTTAACTCGAGAGTGTGCCTTAGGGTCAATCAAACTTGAAATACATCACTAATCTTATTCTTTTATGAGGATTCAACCTTGAGATAAAATAAACATATTCGGAAGTCCTTCCTTAGGGAGGCTGCAAACGGAGGCGACACGAGGCCCTTCCTATGCCTCTCGGTGTTCAACCAATAATGGGGACCATGGGACTTATTGTCATAATTCCCTCTCCCACTCACTATTTAAAATTGTGTTTTTCTCAAAATCAATATTTTTCAATTAGGTTGTAAAACTAATTAAATTAATTTTACCAAATGATATTCTAATAAATACTAATTATATTATGCAAAATAAATAACCGTGCCCTAGATTTTATTTTGCCTTTTTAAATAGAATACCATTTTATTTAATAAAACAATTTTATTAAATAAGAAAATAAACAACTTTAAATTCTTTTTACCATCTTAACTAATTAAGACTAAATTAATTATATGAATTATCAAATAAAAACATATAATCAATAATAAGCATGTTTCTTAAAAAAATGCTTAATATGTACTATGTGGGTAATATGTATGGCATGTTATTATGCATGATAAAGAATTAAACAATTTAATCATGTTCAAGCAAATAAATTAATAAATAAATGTGGGTTGCGTGTTTTGGGTATTTCTAGAAAGTTATAACACTTGCAAAAAATACACAAAAATAATTAAACTAACCAAGACCTAATAAAGAGAAACTCCATTTATCTTGGACCTTCTCTTTTAGTCTTTGGGTCATTACCATTTTAATTAACCATTTTGAATTAAATAACCTTTTAATTATTTTAAACAAATTTAAAATAATTAAACTTTGGGTTTTAATACCCAACAAGTTATTGAGACCCAATTGGAATTTGGACTCATCACAATTAACTCAAAATATATAATTAAAACACTTTTAATTATATTGGGCTTAAACATGCCCAAATGGATAATTACACATTCATTAGGGTTTGCATGACACAAACCCTAACGTGTGGTCCATGGTTGGGCTACGGCTGGCAGGGGTGCGGCTAGAGGCAGGTGCTGGCGCACAGGGTCGTTGGGCGCGCTGGGTGCGCAGGTGGCTAGGCGCGCAGGCGTGCGTACGGCTGAAGGGGCAGCGGCTCGGACCTCGGGGTTTGTGCTCAGGGCTCGGGCCATTACAGAATTTTCCAGAATTTAAAAAAAAAATTACAAAATTCTTATGCCCCAAAATGGATTACAATTTTTGTATATCTAGAAAATTTAGGAACTTTTCCTAACCCAACAACACCATGAAAACCAACTCTTAAGAACTAAACGATTCATACACAAATAGTAATTAACATATGCAGTGATTAAAGATGGCTTTGATACCAATTGCTAGGAATGGTTCCTAGTGCGCAACAAAAATTACGATAATGGTATATAACAAAAAAAATTCATAAAAAAAACTTTATATTAGGATCTTTTAATATGCAATATGTTAATCAATATATATAATATGTATATAAAAATAATACGAAATGATTTACCTCTTGTAGCCTATCAAGAATCATTGAATCTTTTCGTATGTATTTTGATCTTCCTATCCTTGCTAGAGTACTCACACCTAGATTTTCCAAGACGTTCTCTACACCTCAAGATGTGGGTGGGCACATAGAGAACAAGAATCAATTTTGGGAATCAAAAGTATTCTCAACACATGAGACCTTTGATTGTAGGCTAGAGAGAAAAGCTTTTTGATTTTGTGAAAAAGATGATAGATTTTTCTTCTCTATTAAAAACTTGTTGTTTCTATTTTCTATCATATAGAATATATAGGCATTATTAGCATAATAATAATAATAAAATCAGTTATCTTTTATAATGATAATAATAATAATAATAATAATAATAATAATAGACAAAAATCTAACATTCCATTTTAAAACCCTTTTTAAAAATGTTTTATTAATTAATTAAAAATAAAAATAAAAAAATCAATATCCGATAACATCATATGGGATCAGATGTGCCACACGCATAGAGCAATCCAAGCCCTATGCGTGTGGCATATCCCTAAAAAATGGGATTTTTATTTTTTCATGTGTTTTTTATTTTAATTAATGTTGACCCTTGATTTGGCCAACGACACGGAGTCAAAATAACAACAAAGAAACAAAAAGAAATCAAGAAAGGAATCAAATGGTAAAGAGGTGACACAAATGATTTATAATGATTCGGCCCCAACTATGTGGTAATAACCTATGTCCACTTAGTGTTATTATTGGTGTTGAATCCCAACGTCGTGATCAAAGAACTAGAGTTCTTGAGTTTCACAAGCCTTAGGAGAATTACAACTTTTCGGTGGACAATCACACTATGCTCTTTCTATGAGTATTCAAGCTCAAGGTTCAAAAGTCATTTCCTTGAGCTTTCTCATTCATATTTATAGGCTCAAGGGAGTTACATGGGTCAATGGGCCTTAATTATCCTTAATATCAGCGCATCAAGGTAATAAAGAGAAAATAATAAATGTAGTCATTACAAGATTACATATATTTAAAGGAAATAGATCGAAGCATGCGACCAGACTGGTCGCATCTAATCGCTAGATATGATGAAGCAATAGACATTTGGTCGATAGGCGAACAGCATCCCTTCACTTACGTTGCCATGTGCCAACCGCGTGTAATAAATTCTTGCCACGTCATCAGGAGCCAATTTTAGGTAAACAATTAGATATCCAAATAAGGTAACAACTTTTTAAGGAAAATATAATAGCTTAAATTTCAAATTTCAAATTTCAAAATTTGAATTTCCATTATCATCTTATTATTAAATAAATAAATATAATAATCAAAATCAATTTTGACTATCCTTAATTATTCATTCACATTTAAATAAAATAATTTATTAAAGTCAATTTATTCTAATTCTACACAATTTTGAAAATTGCATAAATGCATTAATAAATTGTGCAACCTCAATTATCACATAATTACACATTTATCCCAAAGAATAAATATTTTCTCAAATAGCTCATTCACAATTTAACTCTTGTATCAACTCTAACTTGATTAGTGTTGACAGAGCCGCCCAGGGGACCTATAGACCAATAATTCCAAGCTCTAATAAATAAAAGATTATTAACAAAATTTATTTGATTCAATAATCATATTTATTATTCTCATGATTATTCCACTATAAATATGAGAGTGAACTCTTGAGAATTAAAGACATATATTTACTAAGTACTTTATTGTAACCATAAAGTGTCAATTGATATAATCATTACATAAAAATTAATCGTCTATTGATGATTCATAATTAAGTGGGAATAAAATTACCGTTTTGTCATTTTTAATTATATCTTGATTCCTAGTGTACCCTTGACTTTACTAGTGAAGGTTAATTCATAATCTGATTATGAATTTTACGTCAATAACCTTTTCAATTCCAAAAGTCAACCCACTAGGGAATCATCATTCAATTTATAGGAAGGTATAGATTACATATCTGTTAAGTTGTGTCCCCTGCCATATACATCATTGAGTCCCCAAAACAATAGTTCTTAGCCTGATCATTCTGACAAACCGTAATGCATGAATCAAAGGATCAAGTGGCATATATAGGAGTTCATAGTAACTTAAGGATTAAGATCAATTTGCATATGATCATCAGTTGATATGTTTTACAATACTACGAAACAGTATTTAAACAAGTATTATTAAATCACATCTGGTCCAGTTCTACATACTCTCAGCATGTAAAGTATCTCCACTAAAGTGTCCTACTACACTAGTAATCCGGATCTAGGTCACATGTATTCATAATACGAGTGGACCGTACTAGCAGTAATTAATCTAAAGATTTTATAACTTTATTTTACTGCGAACTATTTAAGTTCATTGTCTCAACCCCAATCCTCTCATACCAATATGAGATTGAAACCACATAGATGAACTTGGGAATTTTCTGATATTTACTTAATATTATTAGCAATAATATGGTACATAAATTGCATGTATACAATAATTCAATTCATTCATTTATTTCATTAAAACCATTGTCAACTACAATTGCTTTAAGGGCACAATTCCCAACAGAATTGACATATGGTCAACGTTATGATATAATTAGATTAGATAATAATAATACTTACTTATCTTATCAATAATCAATATCGGTCAAGTTCAATATAACAAAATACACTCGTTCTTATCTACTTGCTCAATGTCCTAGATAGGACATCACACCAGATGTGTAAGTAGATCTTATCGTAAATTACTGAATCAGTAAAATCCAGTGTACTGATTTAAACTTTGGACAAAATGTTTTTAAACATATAATTACAATTATAATCCACTGTGACTGTAACTCTATCCTAATCCAGAACTGTTACACTGTGTAATTAAAATAGTGCTCAACTCGTTAAATGAGTCATTTAGATTTAAAACATGTAATCGAAACTAACACAAGGTTTATGTATTGAAAATTTTGGTCAAACAGTAACCACTTCATTAAAAGAGTTAAAAAAATTCTTTATTATTTTTAAATTTCAATTTATTAAGGATATTTTATTATTATATGGAAAATAATATTATTTTTATTAAGATAATTACAATAAATATATTTTTTATAACTATTTTTCTAATAAAACATACGGTAAATACCATTTTGGACCCTGTGTTTTGCAAAAGTTACCCATCGAACTCTATGTTCTGTTAAATGACAATTTAGATCTTGTGTTTTGCAAAATGGAACAAAAGAGTACCCTCGACCATATTTTGGTGTAACTTTTTTTAAATATGACCAAAATACCCTTGGGTTTTTAATTTTAAAAAATTAATTTTAATATTTAATTTTCTATTAAATTAATTTCTAATATTAAAATTTTTTAAATAAATTTAAATAATGTAATGTTTAATTTAAAAATAAAATAAAACAAAATTAAAAGTTTAATATATATGGTAACTCAATTAAAAAAAAAGTAAAATCTTAAACAAAAGTTAATTAAAACAAATGATCATCTCAAATCTGAATAATCAAACCCATAATCAAAATCAATGTTCAAAATCTCATTAATCCACAGATTTATTATTCCACAGCTTTCTTCTCAAACTCGAGCAAGATGAACACCACTGAAATTTATTCACAAGAACAAAACAAATATGCCCCAAAACACAATAACAAATCACATTCTACTGTGATTCAAAAGCACAAATCAAAATCTAAAAACCCTCGGAAATTTTTATTCCTGCTAGGAACCATAACTTCCCAGCTCTTCCAAACCCCATAAGTTTTTGCTCCCCAAGATCTACCTAGAAAATCGCCCCCAAAAAATTGACATGCTTCATTTCCAAGTTTTGAGACAACCAAATCAGAAAAATGAAAGAAAAAAAATCAAAGTCATCCTCATCTTGACTTTTGCCCACAAAGCCCTCAACAAAGCCAATATCCTCGTTGAAGACTGCAAGAATGTCGAAGTGTTTGCCTATCCGAAGACCTCAACTAAACGAAGTGTTCACCGCAACGAAGGGCACCAGGTCTGCATCGCGACAAAAGACAAAGAAGAAGAAGGGGCGAAGCAACCAGATATGAAGAATAAGGGACTTGCAACCAAATCTCAACGAACGGTTCACCGTGCCAGCAACGACTTGACCCCAACACACCAGCTGGAAAGAGAGGAGGAAGACCTGAGCTCACTACAACAATTTTTAGTATATATTACATTAAAAAATAGCATACATTTAGAAGTGCTATTAATGGTGGGTGATTAAAAATACACGGAATATATTATTTTGGCGCCATATGAATAAACCTCAGGCGCCAAATGAAAAAAAAAAATTGAGTCTCATCTGCCAAATTTTAATCCCTCAATCTAAGTTGCCCGAAAAATTTCTCTCAGCCTCCATCGCTCACTCTCGTCTCGTCTCTCCACCTCACGAAGTCTTCTCAACTCATCTCTGCCTCACGAAGACACACTCCAGAGTGGAGCTCTTTCTCTGCCTCACGAAGTCACGCTCCAGAGTGGAGCTTCTCTGCCTCACGAGTTCTTTCTCTGACTCGTAGCCTCCACCACTTCGACAACGGCGACAACAGAACCCCCGAAAGAGGCCGAAGAGACACCGCAGACAAAGCTTGAGTCCGAGAAGCCTGCTCCAATTTCTTCCAGAGTATCTTTTTTCTTCGTTATCTGTTATCTATATTCAGCAGTATTTTTGTAAGTATCTATTTCAAGATTTTTTTTTTTTTTTTTTTGTGTCGCTTGAATGGAATTATGGACTTAGCAAAATCAATTTCTACTTTTGTTATTCCTTATGGTCTGTTCGAAACGTGATTTTAAGGACGAAAGGGAAAAGCAAGATTTATGGGATTTTCATTATAAAGAGGGTTGAAGGAGGAAATTTAGGGATGTAAATTCAGTGAAAGTTTGGATTTTTCATTTTTCTTCACTGTTAGATTGACAAAGATGTAAGTGATGTAAGTTGCGAAAGAAACTATTTAGCAAAATATTTTCCTCGGTCATTTCCCTATCAATTTTTTTCCTAGAAAATAGTGCTTTGAAACATAAGGTTCTGAAGTTTCACTTTTAACTTATTTAGGAAAATTACTTGATAGCAGTCTAAAGCAAAACTATCTTATTTGGGAGATTGTTTGCTCTTTTTTAGTTTTTCTTATTCCCGAGAGAAGCATATGGTTGTAACTAATCTACCATATACTGCCCATGATTATTTCTTGCAAGGTAATTGATTAGAACTGAGCATCCTGATATGCCATGTTACTCTATGATATAATGATATCAATAATGAGAAATAGGACATTGGGAGAAAGAGGATAGCTGAATTTGTTTGCATACATCAACAAATATAAAACAATGGAAAAGTTGACCCTAATCTATCAAAATATTTCTTCTTCAGCCACCAACACCACCATCATTTGGACCGACTTACAGCAATTTCCAAGTTTACTCTTTTAAATTGATGGAGCTTCTTGGACCAGAGAAGGTTGATCCTGTAGATGTAAAGCTCATTAAGGACAAGCTCTTCGGGTATTCTACATCCTGGGTGACCAAAGAAGAGCCTTTTGGAGACCTTGGTGAGGGTGTTCTTTTTGTTGGGAATTTAAGGGGGAACAGAGAAGAAGTGTTTGCCAAACTCCAAAGTCAGCTGGTTGAGGTCACTGGGGACAAATACAACCTTTTTATGGTGGAAGAACCTAACTCAGAAGGTCCAGACCCACATGGAGGGCCACGTGTTAGCTTTGGCCTGCTGCAGAAAGAAGTCTCAGAACCAGGGCCAACAACACTTTGGCAATATGTAATAGCTCTTTTGTTATTCCTTATTACAATTGGCTCTTCTGTGGAATTAGGAATTGCATCTCAGGTATAACGATATTTTATAGACTTTCTGATATTTCTACATATTACCATTGGTATCTTTCCTTATCATATAAATGGTTCATTGAAATGGATATCATTTTACTAATTATTCTCAATAACATACCTTTTTGTTAAACATATCAATAGTCTTCCACCAGAGGTGGTGAAATATTTCACAGATCCAAATGCAGTTAGGCACCAGATATGGAGCTGTTATTGCCATTTGTTGATTCTGCTTTGCCCTTAGCATATGGTGTGTTGGGGGTTCTGCTATTCCATGTGAGTAGGATTTCATTTTCTTAAAAATAACTATAGAAAGGAAAAACACAAGTCTCATTCAATCTAGCTGACCATGGGCATAATAATGTCCCTGTTGTAAGTATAACTTTACTTCTTTGGTACATAGTGACATTGTAAAGGGACTTGACCTCCAATGCTTTATATTGTTGAGCTGCCGTATTATTATTTAAAGTTCAAACGACTACCTCCGTGAGCAAACTGGACTATTAATTTGTTATTTATCATCAATGAAGAAGCTTTAAATATCTGGGTCTGTCTTCTGTTCTGGTACTTCTATGGGTTAATGTGTCATGTATTTGTATTCGTAAGATAGTTTACAATGAAGAATTTTTACTTTAATCTCAATTACTTTTCCCTTCGGGATTAGCATGTATATTCTTAAAAAAAAAATTGCCTTGTATTTACTGCCTGCAAACATGTTTTCGTACATGCTTCTGCAGTTTTTTCTTCCCATAAAACATGCAGTTACATATTTCTTGGAAGTCTATGCTATTACTCATCAATTAAAATGTTTTTCTGTAATGACCAATCTTCAAAACTAGCTCTATGTTGGCAACTTTGGCTTGAAAGGAATGTTCAAACTTTTCAGGGTGTCAAAAGAGAATTGATGCACCAAACATTTCAACAGTTTTTCTTTTTCTGATTGACTAAGAGACTGGAATTTTGGGATGTAGTCATTGTAGTTTCACTATTATTTCTGTAACCAAAGATGACCTCTTAACATCTATTATAAATATTACAACTTTAATGAGTGCTTATGTTTCAGCAATTTAGTTCATGAAGACAAGCACAACCCAACTTTCCCTTGCCTTTTTATTTTTCTCTTTTTGCTATTCTAGTTGTCAATTATATTTGTTTATTCTTTTCTTTGTTGCACATTAAAGTATATGATATTGCATTTTGAAGACTTGGCACCCCCTTTGTACTGTTGTCATCAATTTATGTTTGCAGGCTTTGCTCATATTATGTCTGGATACGAAAGACATATTGCTTCATAGTTTCCCTTTCCATTGTTATTGAAATATCTAGGTGATGTTGTGGAAAGTTGAAATTATAATGTTCTTTGTTATTTGCTTCTTAAAAGGAAACAGGAGAGAGGGAAGGAAACTTTTCTGCTTATCTGTTTTGTTTCTCTTACATGTTAGTTATCTTCTATTTGTTTTCCCTTTTGCAGCCATCATTGTTGTGCCTGCTCTTATTATGACTTTTGTTTGTGAATGTGTTTCGATTATTAGGAAAGATCTCCTTTTGAAAAGTGTTCTCTCATATATATATATATATATTAATATATATACATCTATATATATTAATGACTCTCCTTGAGATTAATGTATGGTGCAGACATCAACTTCTACCTGATGATGATTTGGGTCCATTATACGACTTGCTTATTGACGAGCCGCCACAAATCAGGCATGCCATCGGAGCATTAGTGTATGATCACTTGATTGCCCAAAAGTTTAATAGCTCCCAATCTGGTGCGAAACATTTCATCATTACCTAGATCATATTCATTTGACTCAATTTATCTGTCTTCTCATGTATACAGTACTTTTGTTCAAAACATATTCTTTCCAGGTGAAGGAAGCAACTCTTCTGAGGTCCATCTGGGCAGAATGTTGCAGATACTGAGAGAATTCTCCACTGATCAAATTCTAAACAATTATGTGATTGATGATGTTTGGGAGTACATGAAGGCCATGAAGGTATTAGCTTCTAGACCGACCTATAGTAAGAGGTTAGAATTCAGGAGGGAGGAAGTTGTCACACCTGACCACTACTAGCAGCCTTAGGCTGAGTGCTTCAACTGACAGATTTTGTTATCCTCAAAATATATAGAGGCAGTTTCTTATAAATTTAATTTTAACCTGAGTTGTAGTTGAGATAGACTTGAGTAAAAATAAAAAAGATGACCTAAAAGTAAAGCATGGTACAAATTGTAAATACATGTTTGTGTTACAAGTGTAGTGAACCTTTTAGTGGTGAGAAGATGTAATTATATAATTAATTGATTTCATCTTTTTATAGCTGGATCATTTATAGGATCAAATTAAAAAAGGAAGAAAAAGAGCTAATTCTTGACTTTCTTTGTAATTTGTTATTTTTTTCATAGGATGTAGTTTGTGCTTGCAGGACTGGAAGTGTATTATATCTATGCTTTTGGATGAAAATCCTTTAGTTGAGCTTACTGATGAGGATGGAACCAACTTAGTACGACTTCTTAGTGCATCTGTCAAAAAGGTTGTTGGAGAGAGAATAGTACCTGCAACTGATACCTGCAAGCTGTATTACAATAAAGCTCAGAAAGTGAGTTATAAATTGGTTTTTATTTTGTTAAATTTTAATTCTCAAAAAGTTAGTTCATATCAATTATCATTTATAATGGTTTTTTGAAATTTTTATTTGGAGCCTTTTATACTGAAGAAGTTCCATTCAAAAGTTTTTATCCACAAGTTCATGTTTTATGATAATGATTCTCTAAATGTCAATTCTTCTTTTATAAATTTGATGAGGAAAGTTTATTTTAGTTTGTTTATCTAAATGTGAATTTTTTTGCTAGTTAGAAAGTGTATGATTTAGGAAGGACTTTTAGATGTAATATTTCACATGCTTTCTTCAAATTTTGTAGCCATGTGTTTGGGTTTACAGGACCAACTTCTCATAATGGTAAGTCTTTATTCAGGAAATATTTGAACACAACAGAAGGGATGTTACTGTTGCTATAATGAAGAACTACCCATTGCTTTTACGCAAGTTCATGGCTGACAAATCGAAAATACCATCGCTAGTTGAAATTATTGTGCATATGAATCTTGAGCTTTATTCTCTGAAGAGGCAAGAACAGGTGGGCATTGGTTTTTCTTTTTCTTACTCACTTTTAATTGATTTTAGATTATCTTATAAAAAGCTGGGTGCTTTTATGGTTTTGTTCCTCCCCCCCAGAATTTTAAAAATGTCCTCCAGCTCATGAAAGATGCATTTTTCAAACATGGTGAGAAGGAAGCATTAAGATCTTGTGTGAAGGCTATTAACTTTTGTTCTACGGAGAGCCAAGGGGAGCTACAAGATTTTGCTCGTTCTAAGTTGATATTGTCCAGATGAGGCAATTCTCCAAAAGTTTTGGAAACTTTGTGAGCAACAACTTAATATTTCAGGTACGTTATTTGGCTACTCTATATTTTACTTCCTCTGTTGTACTTAGAATTGGCTTCTTTCTTCTAAAAGAGGAAAGTAAAACTTCAGAACATCTGTTTTTTGGACATGTTTAACTCAAAAAACATACTTTGCTACATTATGCCGATTGGTTTTGCACTTTAAGAACTCTTGGTTGCATGCAAAATCTTTTCACAGATGAGACAGAAGATGATGATGTTAACAAGGAGTATGTTGAGGACACAAACAGATGCTGTGTTATGGTCGCTGCTGCAAAGTTGGTTGACAGTTAGTTAAGTGGTAGCTGATTGATCTGTTATGGTTTACTATGAATATGTTAGTCTTACTCTTATTTTTAGATCATTATAAGTAAGTGTTGTATTCTCTTCTGCTCTGATTTTCTCTCTTTCATTTCTGAACTTAAATGTTTGTTTTGTGGAAAAATCACTATTGCTTAGCTTTTTCTTTTTTAATAGGCTGATAGGTCTGAGATTGTTATAGCATGCCAGGCCATAACACCTCATTCCATCCAGATTCTTTGGTCATTTGTAGAAACCATGAATTTTAGCCACTTGATTTTAATTGAGTAAATTTGAGAACTATGAGAAACTTGGTTGGAGGTATACAACCAGTACTTTTTTGAAATCTTGTACATAATCCTCCTCTCTTTCTGCAGGTATGTTGTTAGACAGTACCTGAGGTTTCTAAGAGCTCACTGGAAGTTCGTAAAAACTGTTGTGAACAAATTGTTTGAGTTCATGCATGAGACACATCCTGGTGTTCAGGTTTTTGTTCTGTTGTTGTTTTCTTGTCTCATTAACAGTTGCAAAACATTTGCTTGAACTCTTATTTATTATAGTGTCACTAAGTGTTTTTATTTGTTATAGCTAGCTTATTAAGTATATTATAATTAAGGAATCCTGAATGGTGTCTCACATTTTATTTGCTTAATTGGTTGACCATTAGACTTGTTCAACACAGCTGTAGGCCATATTTTTCATGATTTTTGTTGAAGTATCTAATTTGCTATATGGTTTGAGCAATTCTTATAAAAATAAGCATAAACATATTTGGAGACAAATCGAACATTACAAGAAGCACAACCTCAGTATTTTTAGGTCATGTTTGGAATGTGAAATTGGATTGGATTAAAAAATATAAGGTAAAAAACATAAAAGAATGAATAAAATAATCATTTCTGAATGATAAATTAGAAGGAAACAAGTTAGGTATAAAGTTGTAATTTTTTTTTCTTATCGTTGAAATATATGAAGACGGGGATTAGATACATTGAAATGATCTCAAGATTTTGCATTTGATTTCTTGTTATTTTATATTATTGGGTATATATTAATGTATTCATTATTGATGAGATTTAAGTGTTGATCATATGTAATTATTCCATTCAAATACAATGTAAACCATGTCCAGCCACTGCTTAACTGGCATTTTCTTTTTATTTGCTCATAAGCAGTTGCTTCAACTAAATTGGGGAAGATATTGAACTCCTATGCCATATTGGCCATGAAAATGTAAGGACTGTTAAGAATTAGAATAGCTCCTTAAGCTCTTAGCCATTTGAACTCCTTAAGCGATTTAGCCATTTGAACTCCTTAAGCGATTTTCACCTTCTTTACTAATTTTGACCTCATTACTGACTAGTTCAGAAGAGAATTTGGGTTTAGTTTTACACTAATGAACATGACTATTTCATATATGTACATATCTTGCAAAGCTGCTTTGTTTTGGTTTATACTATACATATTTTTGTTTAATCTAACATTACTTACTTAAGTAGTGTTGGGTTTCATTGCTTTTTGCTTTTCATATATGTTTCATTGCAGAGTTAAATTGTTTGACATTAAGAAGAGATTAACAGTTGTAGGCTTTAAAAAAATTCAGAGCAACATCATGAGGAGGTTTGCCTTGGAAACCTGAGGAGATTTCAATTTAGAGAGCTTCAGATGGCAACAAAAAACTTCAGCAGCAAGTACTTGGTTGGATGATGAATTGAAGGATGGAGCTAGTTTCATGCATGATTTACTTTTATGTATCTTGTAATGTTTCTGTTTTTCATTTTGAAAGTAAAAAATGTTCAAGATTATAAAACTTTATTATGTTATGCTTTCAAATTTAAGTTAGAACTAAGATCTCATGAAGTAGACATATTTATAGTTTGAATTAGTTATTGTTTAATGTAATACTTGTGGTTTATCAATCTATTGAGAATTACATTTTATGATTAATTTTGATTTTTTTTTTATCAAAATACAATAATGAAAATCTTTTAATTAAAAAAAAACCTTATAAGTATAATTATCAAAATAAAATTTAAAATATATTATTCACACTAAAGTAACAAAATTTTATTACTAGACTTTTAATATGTTATGATTTAGAAACATATTATAAGCATAACAAATCGTTATGATTTATATAATATAACAAACTAAAAATGCTATCAAAATAATCAAATGTAACAGTAGAAAAATGTTATGCATAAAGTATAAGATTAAACTCCAAATTTATAATCAAATACTCTAACTAAATGTTATTATTTGAATATTATAGCAACTAAAAATGTGTTATTGAATAGTTTAAGATAACATCGAACATAACATTCGAATATTGTTATAGAAAAAACATGACTTTTAATAACAGGGGCTATGTTAGCATTTTCAGAAGTGTTATCAATACTCCCGGTTAGTAGTTTTTAAGTGTTATGAATACTGTTTTTTCTTGTAGTGGCTCGTCCATGCCTAGCTCCTCCGACGAAGTTCAGATCTGAAGAAGAAGAAAGATGGGTTTTTGGAATGAAGAAGATGAAGAATTGGGAACGAGAAGTAGAGAATTCTGAAGAAGATTTTAATAGTTTTTTAATTTTTTTATAATATATTAACTTTTTGATAGTTTAAATTTGTTAATTAGTTTTTATTAAATTGATTTTATTTATTTCAAATAAAATATATTAAATATTTTTATAAAAATTAAATTTAAATTAAAATCCCAAGGGTATTTTGGTCATTTTTAAAAAAAGTTTGACAAAATCTAGTTCGGGGTACTCTTTTGTTCTATTTTATAAAACACGTGGTTCAAATCGTCATTTAACAAGACACATAGTCCGATCTGTAACTTTTGCTAAACACATGGTCTAATTAAAATGAGATATTTAAAAAATAAAAGGCAAAACAACTAAGAAACTATTAGGGGTGTTTGGTATGTGGCAAAGTAAAGATGGAAATGGGAATCTAAATATCTTCTTATGTTTGGTTCAAATTTTAAAGAGTAAAGCTAATAATTTGTGTGAGCTCTACAAGTATTTTAAAAGTAAAATTAACCATTTTGTACACAATAATTTAATATTACTTCCATCCTTAGTCATTCTACACAATCTAAAACAAATCAACTACTCAAAACAAAAACCACTTCAAGTTTGCATATCTTATAGTAAAGTTGACAAGAAAAAAAAATTATTAAACGAAAATACCATTAGATACTAAATATTTTATATATACCAAGTTTGCATTTTCACATTTGCTTAATTTTATTTTTTTTACTTAAATTGCTATATAAATTTTAAACAAATAAACAATATCCTTTATTATAGAAGAACGACATAACTTTTTAAATAAGTTATAGTATTCTTCAAAGCACACATTATTGATTGGAAAATTAACTTCTTAATTTTTTAATAGAAATTATATGTTATTATACTTTCATATTTCTTATGTAACAATTAGAGTAAGACTATAGTACAACCACTTTGCTTTCTCTATATTTGTACGAGTCCACCACTTTTGGGTGAAATGCACAGCTTTTGGGCGTGTACCAATGAAACCAAATAGATGGAGTGCGAGATTTAGTTCCAACTCTTACAAAAGAAGTTAGCACATCATAATTACAGCCAATAAAAAGAGATTGAAGAAACATGCCCAATAGAGATCATGAAATGCAGAAAATAACACGCATCTAACTCTTCGGAAATTTAATGAGTATTTATGCATCACAACTCCAGAAAATTGCCATTAAAAGTCAAAAACAAAACAAAATAGGATTCAATCATATCCTGTAATCAAAATTATCCAATGCTATCCGTAAATCAAAGTGATTTAACTATTCCATAAATTCTGTACAGTAACAGACATCCCCCAACAGGAATAGGTAATTCCAAAAAACAATTATCAAATCCTTCAGAACCAGGGCCAATCTTAAGCACGTTCACCGCGGATACGACGAGCCAATTGAATGTCCTTGGGCATAATAGTCACCCTCTTGGCATGAATGGCACACAGATTGGTATCCTCGAAGAGACCCACCAAATAAGCCTCTGCCGCCTCTTGTAGTGCAAGAACCGCGTGGCTCTGGAACCTCAAATCAGTCTACAACATCAAAAGTACCAATTATTCGAAATGAAGATATTAGCAAAGTCTGAAACAAAAAGACCGACTTTATTCAAGCACTTATACAAATAAAAACTGGGCAAAGAAAGTTGCATGCCTTGAAGTCCTGGGCGATTTCACGAACAAGGCGCTGGAATGGCAATTTCCGGATCAAAAGCTCAGTACTCTTCTGGTACTTCCTAATTTCACTGTTAAGCAAGTACAGTTTTTTATCAGAGACAACAACCAGAACGATTGGGAACGAGAAAAAATTAACAGACAGAGCAAGAAGAGAAAGAACTGTGTCAGGTTATTGTCAGCACCAAGTCTAAAAGGGGAAACTGTAAATTTTTAGTCTCACCAACCAAAGCAATTCATTTTTTTTTATAAATAAAAATGAAAAAAAAAACTTATAAAGGTTGAAAAACAAAAACAAAAAATTGAAAGGAAAAAAAAATGAGCCTCAGACCGTCCTAGTTCATTACTTTCAACAATTATACAAAGTTTGGCACTTTGTACTTTCAGTCGCGATATAGAATAGCTTCACTGGCCGCCTCAAAACAATATAAATGAAAGACTAAGTGATGATGAATGAAAGACATCAAATCTTATAATGAATCAACATGCCCAGAAAAATCACCTAACCATTCATCCAAAATAAAGATTCATCATTTGAAAATCCAGAATTATGTGTATACCAACGTAACTCATAAATTAGACCAAAAAAGCGGACCCATAAAACTTGAACTCGAGGAAATAGACTGCGTGGGCATAGAACACATAAAGAAATAGACTAAAGAGGCGGCGAATAAGAATTAGGGTTTCAGAGAGATGACACTTCATAATTTTATTGGCTAGCGTTTTCAGGTGGGATAGGGAATCGGGAACTAAATCCAACAGCCAAGATTTCATGAGAACTAAACAAAGATATTTTTCATTGAGTTGCAGGTGCTTATAGTATACACGTGGCGATATATAACCAATGGTTTCAAGAAAAATTTGTGTCAGATTACAAGTTACCAGCACTAGGTCAGACAGGGATAACTGAAACCATTGGATCTCGTCATCCAGAAGTTCGGATATTTTTAATAAAATAACACATAATTGGGCATTAAATCATACTAGAACCCAAAATTTTGGAAAATAGGAAGTGTTCAATCGTTGGAGTTCATATTTTTCGAAAATAATACAGAGTGACCCTTTCCGTCGCGAAGTATAATCGCAGCATTGTTCACGACGTACGAGCAAACAATTATACAAGCCATATTCAAATGGCAATGCACAGATATATAAAATCAAGGATAGGCATCAGATTTTCCTATAAGTTCATCCAATTAAAAGACTCATCATTTGAACGTCTACAATTCTAAAATGCTAAAAATCATATAACTACTAAAGCCGATTGCGTCGATATTAAAGCACATATGAATTAGGGCTTAACAGAAGCACAAAAATTCTAATAAACAAAAAAATAGCAGAGTAAGTATCAAAAACAAAGATTGATGTAATGGAAAACAAAATTACCGAAGGGCAACTGTTCCTGGACGATAACGATGGGGCTTCTTGACTCCGCCAGTGGTTGGAGCCGATTTCCTTGCAGCCTACAGGTTGTAAATAGATTCAGAACTATAAACTTCGAAAGAAATGTGAACCCTACGTAATATTCTATGTGTGTATATACGAAAAATATATGCCTAAGTACATCCACACACCTTGGTGGCAAGCTGCTTCCTGGGAGCCTTTCCACCAGTAGATTTGCGAGCGGTTTGCTTGGTACGAGCCATTTCTTCACAGATCAAGATCAGAGAACGAATCTAGTACAATCTGCAAACCAGAACGAAGAAGATAAGACACCAAACTCTACAATCCTAAATCTTGAAGAAAATACTCGGGAAGAAGAGACGGTCTCACCTTCTACAGGACAGAGAAACGAAACGAAGAAAAGACGGGAGCAGAGAAAATTAGAACGTTAAGGTAATGACAGTGTACGGTTAAATATATAGTAGTGGACCCGGGGCTTGGTCGGTTTGATCCGGATACAAAGGGAAACTTGTACTTCAAGTATCTAGCGGCACTTTTGGAAAGAATCAACTCCTTGATCCTCATGATCACTTCTTATTGGTTGAAACCTGTGGCTGTAGATTGCCAGCGTGGCCGAGTTGTGTTTCTTTAATCATACAAACTTACTGCCAGAGACTGGATTTATCAACTCGAGTGACTCATCGCTTCTAGAATTATTAATTAGCGTTTAAAATGTAAATTTTAAATATTAAAAAAAAAACAAATTTTAAAAGCGTAGTTGACTTGCCAAACTTTTCTTTTCACAAAAGACTAATCTTATTATTATTAACCATGAATACAAAAACAAGCTAACTTATCATTTATAATAGGGCTCGTACTTCTGGAATATACATTTTTTGATCTTGTCTTTGTCAAATTATTTAAATGTTGTGTTTTATAAAATAGTTCAAATAAATTTTTAAATTTAATTTTATAAATAAAAAATTAATATGACAATACAGTGATTAGGCAGTATGATTGCGAGTTTATTTTAAATTATTTATTTAGTTAGTAAATTATTTGTAATTTTAGTTCAAAAAAAACTTAATCAAAATCAAGTTTAAGAATTTATTTGAATAATTTTATATCCAAAATATAATTAATTAAAATACATTGTTCAAACAGATAATAAAACAAAACTGATAAAAAAAATATATAAACTTTTTACCATAAATACATTTATTATTTATCAAATTTATATATTTATTCAATTCGTTGAAAGTTTATATTACAAAAATACAACACATAAACAAAACAAAAAAAAACAATATATATGCACACACAAATAATGAAGGTCAAAAAGAATTTTTACCAAACTATTAACACTATCTATCTTGCTTTCTGAAATTTTTTCGTTTGTTTCAAATCCTCGAATAATGGGGACTAAACATAAGTCATTAATACAATGGTAATATGGCACGCTATGTCAAGAGGACAAAACTATACAAAGTGAATAATTTGGGAGAAAATATCTTATTTGTACAAAAAAATATATATTTAAAGTTCAATTTTAAAAATAAAAACACAAAAAAATATATATAATAACTTGTCACAAGGAGATGCGTCGGCTTTGAGGCAACATGTCGTTTAGTGCCACGTAATATGTAACGTTCAAATTTCACTAACAAAACTTAGTGCATTGATTAGGAGGTCAAGAGGGCAATAATTGAGTTAATTATGTATTTATGTGTTATGGGTATATTATTATGTGAATTATGTGAATGGTATGATGATATGACTATGTTTGAATATTTAAGTGTATTAAATATGCATGTGGCCCCGTTTTTTATTAGAATAACATTTTCGTAATTTTGACTCGTTGAAGGTATAAGTGTAAATTGTTTACCGATTTTTTCGGAAACTATATTAATGAAAAATAAGTGAGATTAATGATATGGAATTTAGAGGGTAAAAACAGGTTTTTTACGTGGTTTTGGCGTTAATGAGCCTTAGTCCACAAGTTAGTTGTATTAGAACTTGGAAAGTCTCTTACAATGGAGTTTTTCTCTATATTTTGACAGAGTAAATGTATACAAGTCGAAGAGAGGTCCCTTCTCTAGTGCTCTATCGCCTGTATTTATAGGCTCATAGGAGCGCTGGGTTTGGGCCGGGCATGACCCGGGCCCATCAAAGATATGGGTACCCTTGGCTTCTCTGGTGAAAGCCCAATACAAAGGATAAAAATACAAAAGACTAAGAATTATTAAGGTCCAATGGGGCGGCCCAAGAACTATATTTCGCCCAACAAAATGGGGCTGTTGGTTTGGGCACTCCGAGTTACGAGGCAGATTCAGGGGACAAAGCCAGTCAGTGCACTGGCAGCGCAGGTCTGAACTAGCGGCGTCCAATCCCGAGGTGGCCTTTTCCGCAGGTGAAAAGTGGGGACAACCCCCACGCGTCGTGGGGCGGCTTCAGGGTCACGGATGCTTTTTCTTGGCAACCGGGAGGACTTGACCCGGGTTCGTTTACCTCTGTCCCTCTTCGTTTACCACAGGCCCAAACTGTTTACTAGGCTCCGGGACCGTTTTGCGTACACCTCGATCGTAACCCCAACTGGCCATACGTCTCCCGGACTATCGTCCTGGATCATCCATCCTGGCCACTGTCCGGGTCTGGACCCCACTTGGGCCATCGTTCCCGATCATTCCCCTGCTAAGTGGGCCTGGGCCGAGCCCAAATCCAATTGCCCAGAGTGTGGACCTGGACCACCGTCCCGGGCCCAAGGCAGGAAATGGGGATAACATTTACCCCCCAAGCCTTCGACTAGGTTTGCGAGGTGGAGGCTTGCCTTGCTCCCGGATACTCCACGGTTGCCTTCCCAGTTCCTACTTAGAATCGTGGGTTCATGGCAAAGGGAAACGACGCTGGCCGCACGCCGAGCAACCATTTACCAGTGTCCGGGTCCGTTTACCTAAGTCCTGCTTCGTGGCGAGGGATACACGTGTCGCCAAGCGACTGCTGCAAAGATGGCACTTGACCTCGAAAGGTCACCTAACCACCTGAAGGGTCGCTAGGCCTAGGCTAGTGCGTCAGCATGGATTCCGAAGCGTCCCATCCGCACGGGGGTCCTTCATTAATGCTTCTGCGCTGAGGTGGACCATAGGATGGGGCGACCTTTGACATTCGCCTCTCCTGGGCCGTTGGATTGAAATGGCGAGGATCCAGCTCCCGAGTGCTCATAAATGCCCCTGCACGATTTTGGACCGTCCGATGGGGGAATTTCTATCCGCTAGATCAGAGAGCAAAATTTGGGTCTCTATAAATACTCCTCGGACATTCATTTGAAACGTTTACACTCTCTAGCCATTCCAAAAACTGAGGAGTTGTTTATGTCTGATATAGCCGACGACATCCTTTAGCGCCTGCTCACCCTGCGCCGTCACCTGTTTCCAGCAGTCCCAGTATCTGCACCTCCACCTGAGCGCACGTCCTCGGCCTGCCCTATCGACAAGTTCACCAGTTCAAGAACGAGGTTCTGCCGTCCTTACCGTCGGACAACTACCATCTTTCACGGCCAACTACTCACAGTAAGTCTTCCTGTCCTTCCTGGTAAATACATGAATGTAGGCTATCTTTTGGCATAAGCTTTAGGCTGCTAAAACTTGCCTATGCTTAGGAGTAGTGTTAGGAAGGCCGCTTGGTCCGGGTTGCTCCGGGTCCGGATGCTTCCTGGGCAGACGGAGCCTATTTAGTAGCCCATTCCTCGTTCCTGATCTGGGTCCTATGGTTCTCTGGTGAACCCGGACCTGATCCGGAGGGGACTCCAAGCAGTCTGTAGGAGGTCCCCCGTACCTTAACCGACTTTCTTGGGTTTTGGTATTGACTGCTTGGTTTCTTTTCTTTATTCCCAAATCATCAACCATGACAACGGGCGTCACCCTTCATTCAGAGGAGGAAGTCAATAGGGCCCCCGTCGTCCTCTCCGGGTCCCGGACCCCCAAAGGCAACAGATGGGAGATGGACACGGTGCCAAATTTCTTCCAAAACTACCGGATGATGTACGTCCTGGAGAAGCGCCTGGGCATAGAGTCCACTCCCGGACTCTTCCACAACCGCCTGGCCAGAATAGAGGAATGGGCGCATACTTCCGTAGAAGGGTTCGGGGCCTGAAGCGCTGGCCACATCAGTGCGGGAGCCACGCTCCCGCTCCACGACTACTTTGTGCGATTCCTGACGTACGTGGGAATCACACCCTTCCAGCTCCTGCCTTAAGCCTATCGACTGCTTGCGGGATGGCATGTCTTCTGCACCACGAAGGAGATCGCGGAGCCGACCCCTGCGGAAATCTTGTATTTCTACAAGATGGAACCGCAGGTCAATGCCAAGGACAAGACCTTGGACGGCTTATATAGGCTGAAGCCGCGAGGTAGCTACCCCGCTCCCACAAGCTCCTGGAAGCATCCCCCGGACGTTCGTCATTACTGGTTCATGACGTCCGGGTTCCTCGTGGAGAAGAACCCCACGCTACTGCTGGACTTCCAGCGAGTGGGTAAGTGCTTCCCCGACCCTTAGCTGGCCGGTTTCTCTTTTCCTCTTTTTTTTTTCTTTTTCTCATCGTGTTACTTCAGGCGGCAGGACCTTTCGCTCAGACTCCTCTCACCCAGTTTATCCTGGAACAGAGGAGGTTTTACTCCGGGATGAGTGCGGAAGACCTAGACGTAGGGGGCTACGTCAACACGGACAACCTCCGACTGGTCGGGATGCTCGCGGCCCACCAAACTATTGTCATCCCGAACCTTCGGGGAATCCAGTGCGAGAAGGTTGCCACCATCAGGGAGCAGCTGGCCATTGAGCTTAGATGAGGGTTCGTCCCGGGTCACTCTTAATTTTGATTTCGATTTTCCTGTTTAACTGTACTACTCTTTTTTATTTGTGTTTGTTGTAGGAGACTCCGACATGTCTACCCCCGTGGGCGAAATGAGGCAACTCCTCGAGGCCTGGACCGCGAGGACGGCCAAGGTCGCGACCAAGAAGGCTGCCAAGAAGACTCCAAAGGCGCTGGGTCTGGACCCATCCCTCAACAAGGAGACGCCCGGGGCGGAAACTCGACCCGACGAGGGTGCACTTGTCGCAGTCCCTGTTACGGCCGTGGACCCAGCTGCTGTCCCCGGCCTTGCCCAACCTCCGGTCATCGATCTGGAGTTGGAACCCGCAGTAAGCCGGAGTTCTGGGAAGAGGGCCCTGGATCAGGGTGCTGCGGAGGCTGACACTGGGAAGAAAAGGCCCCGAACGAGGCGGGCTGGCTCAGCCGGTGAGTCTCAAGGGGAAAGTCGCCTCACCACGAAGGAGATTCCCGTGCCCTCCCCATACACCCGACACTACCTGAGGAGGGGAAACCGTCGTGCGGGATGAGTAGTCCCGGCTAATTTCCCGGACTTGGGAGAGTGGTCGGGACTGGAGAGACGAGACGTACAAGGCCCTGACGCTTTGTTGTCAGGTTGAGTTCGCTGAGCACCCGGCGGCTTTTAGCATCCCCCAACCGATCATGGATCAGCCAGCTGCTGAGACGGGCTTTCTCCCTAAGCTGGGGCAGGACACGGCCCCATTCGTGGCGGACCTGTTGGACCAGGTGGGGAACACCATGTCTAACCTCCAGCTCAAGCAGTACACCACCATCGCCAACCCGGACATGTTGTTCATCTCCTAGGCTCTCCGCCATCAAGCCACCGCTGTAGGTTTACTTTGTCTTTTTCTCCCTTCTTCTTATTTGTTTATAAGGATTCCTCTTAACTTTGCTTTGTTCCAGGATGCTTTGCTGTCCCATCGGAATGCCGACCTGGTGGCCGAGGCGGCCATGAAGATGGAGACGCTCTAGCTGGAGCTGGAGGCGGCCGTGAACCAGAGGGAGGCCGCCAAGGAGGCCCTGGCCAGGGAGACAGCCCAGGCTCAAGAGGCTTTGAGAAAAGCAATTGCTCAGGCAGACGCAAACCGCGCAGAGTTCGACCGAGTCAAGGCTGGGCTTGAAGAGGCCTTGTCCTGGAAAGAAGCCGAGGCCAATGAGAGGGCAGCCCTTCTGGAGGCAGCTGAGGCTCAGTCTGCCCGGGACGGGGAGAAGATCCAGAACTTGGAGACCTGGGTCCGCGAGCTTGACAACTCTCTTCGTGAGGAGATGACGGCGCATGGGAGGCTCGCCGCAGAAAGGAGCAGGCGGATGACTTGCTGCACGTCACTTTTGAGGAGGCCATCTGGATGGCTTGGCGTAAGGACAAGAGCATGAACCTCCTGATCTTTCCCGACCTAGAATCGAAGAGGGCTGAATTCGAGGCCAAGGAGAAGGAAGACGCGGAGCTTCTGGAGGATGAAGCCTAGGCCCGGATCTTCGCCTCGCCCTTTTTTTTTTCTTTTTTACAATTTTGTAAATTTTTCGGACGTGTCCGCGTCCAAGACAATTTGTATTGCTTTTTCCGGTTTATCTTATTTTTGTTATTCCTTAAATAGAAATTTCCTTTTATCACCGTGCCTGACTTTGGTCCCGGTTCCAACGGCCAGGACTAGACCCATTGACTTAACTTCGAAAACCTAATGGCCTGGGCCAATGAGGTTCAAATAGTTTACTGTGAAACCTAGTTCCCTCACTCTACCAGCCGTAAGCCACGGCTTTGCCCTGGGGCATACCAGATGCTCTTCTCTCCCGGACATCGTTCGTCCGGGGTGGGACCAGCCTTAGGCTTAGTCCTCTTTTAATTTATACCCCCGGACATCGTTCGTCCGGGGTGGGACCATCCTGAGGCTTGGTCCTCTTTTAATTTATACCCCCGGACATCGTTCGTTCAGGGTGGGACCAGCCTGAGGCTTGGTCCTCTTTTAATTTATACCCCCGGACATCGTTCGTCCGGGGTGGGACCAGCCTTGGGCTTGGTCCTCTTTTAATTTATACCCCCGGACATCGTTCGTCCGGGGTGGGACCAGCCTTGGGCTTGGTCCTCTTTTAATTTATACCCCCGGACATCGTTCATCCGGGGTGGGACCAGCCTTGGGCTTGGTCCTCTTTTAATTTATACCCCCAGACATCGTTCGTCCGGGGTGGGACCAGCCTGAGGCTTGGTCCTCTTTTAATTTATACCCCCGGACATCGTTCGTCCGGGGTGGGACCAGCCTGAGGCTTGGTCCTCTTTTAATTTATACCCCCAGACATCGTTCGTCCGGAGTGGGACCAGCCTTAGGCTTGGTCCTCTTTTAATTTATACCCCCGAACATCATTCGTCCGGGGTGGGACCAGCCTTGGGCTTGGTCCTCTTTTAATTTGTACCCCCGGACATCGTTCGTCCGGGGTGGGACCAGCCTTGGGCTTGGTCCTCTTTTAATTTGTACCCCCGGACATCGTTCGTCTGGGGTGGGACCAGCCTTGGGCTTGGTCCTCTTTTAATTTGTACCCCGGACATCGTTCGTCCGAGGTGGGACCAGCCTTGGGCTTGGTCCTATTTTAATTTATACCCCCGGACATCGTTCATCCGGGGTGGGACCAGCCTTGGGCTTGGTCCTCTTTTAATTTATACCCTCGGACATCGTTCGTCTGGGGTGGGACTAGCCTTGAGCTTGGTCCCACGGGGTTTGTATCCCCCGGACATCGTCGGTCCAGGCCGGGACTAGCCTGAGGCTTGCGCCCCGCCTGATATTTGCTCATACCCGGGATACCTTCGGCTTTTTACTTTTGAGTTGAAATGTCATGCGATCTTGCCTTGGTACATCTTCAGCTGCACTTACAAATCCTCCCGGATCTCCTCGATGAGATCTAGTGATTCCTGGAGTAAGGCGTGGTTCTGGGCGGGATCATACGTGTCTCTTCGGTGAGACAGGATGGTCGTTTCGATGGGGATGATGGCATAGACCATGGAGTAAGGAGTGTGCCCGGTGGAAGTCCTCTCAGTGGTCCAGTAAGCCCACAACACGCGGGGCAGCTCTTCGGGCCATTTGCTCTTGCAGGCCTGGAGTTTTTTCTTTAGCGTCCCTTTCAAGATTTTGTTGACGGATTCTGCTTGCCCGTTTGCTTGGGGCCTGGCGACCGCAGAGAAGCTTTTGACGATGTCGTGCCTTTCACAAAAATCTGTGAAGTGGATACTATTGAACTGCTTCCCGTTATCGGATACAATTTTGTAGGGAAGGTCGTACCGACACACTATATTGTTGATGACGAAATCTAGGGCCTTCTTCAAAGTGATCGTGTTCATGGGCTTTGCCTCAACCCACTTGGTATAGTAGTCCACGGCCACGATGGCGTATTTCACTCCTCCTTTCCCGGTCAGGAGCAATCCTACCAGATCGATCCCCCACATCGTGAAAGGCCAGGGGCTAGTCATCAAGGTTATCTCTGTCGGCGGGGCCCGCGGGACCTT
Organism: Humulus lupulus; assembly: GCF_963169125.1. Classification (NCBI taxonomy): domain Eukaryota; kingdom Viridiplantae; phylum Streptophyta; class Magnoliopsida; order Rosales; family Cannabaceae; genus Humulus; species Humulus lupulus. The sequence goes on from NC_084802.1 coordinate 201,356,172, forward strand.
CGAGTATCTTTGGCACTGTTCGCACTTGCGGACGTAATCGATACAATCTTTCTTCATGGTCGGCTAGAAGTATCCTTGGCGCAGAATCTTTTTGGACAGACTGGGCTCGCCTGTATGATCTCCGCAAAAGCCTTCGTGCACTTCATGCATGATGGCGCTTAGTTCTGTCCCGGACACACACCTTAGGTAAGGCATGGACAACCCCCGGCGATAGATTTTTCCATCCATCATGACATATCGGTGGACCTGGTACTGAAGCTTCCTGGTCGCGGCCCTGTCTGCTGGCATCTCCCCGGTTGTCAGATAGCGGATAAGAGGTCCCATCCAAGACGTGGAGTGGTCGATGGTGTTGACCGCGGGAGCTCGGATGCTTGGGATGGGGAGATGGTTGACGGGGACTAGCCCGGCCAGTTCTACTTCGGCGTCGGTGGCCAGCTTTGCTAGTGTGTCCGCGAAGACATTTTGCTCTCTGGGGATCTAGCGGATGGAGTGCTTTTTGAATGCCTACAGCATTTCTCTCGTCTGAGTCACATAAGCCGCCATTCTTTCTCCTTTAGTTTGATATTCCCCTGAGATTTTCCTGACGACCAGCTGGGAATCGCTGTAGATTTCCAGGTTCATGGCCCCTACTTCCCGGGCCAGGCGCAGCCCGGCCAGCACAGCTTCATGCTCAGCTTCGTTGTTCGATGCCTTGAACTGGAAACTCAAGGCATTTTGCAACTGGTGTCCCTGTGGTGATACCAAGATGATCTCGGCCCCGTTCTCATTCGAGGCCCCGTCCACGAAGACCTTCCATACGGGCGCCGCGGGGGCCTCGGGATCATCTTCCTGGGATATCCCGGAACACTCCACGATGAAGTCGGCTAGGGCTTGCCCCTTGATGGATACTCTAGGAACGTAGGCTATATCGAACTGACTTAGTTCCATGGCCCACTTTAGGAGTCTTCCCGATGACTCGGGCTTCTGTAACACTTGCCGCATGGGGTGGTTGGTCAGGACTTTTATGGCGTGGGCCTGGAAGTAAGGCCGGAGTTTTCGGGATGCCATCAGCAGGCAAAAGGTCAGCTTTTTGATTAGTGGATACCGAGATTCAGCGCCCAACAATCGTTTACTCACGTAGTACACCGAGAGTTGGGTCCTTTCCTCCTCCCGTACCAATGTGGCACTGATCGCGTGCTCGGTCACTGCCAGATAGAGGTACAGAGGCTCCCCGTCCACCGGCTTTGCCAGGATCGGCGCTTAGGCCAGGTGCTCTTTCAGTTTTCGAAAAGCTTCTTCGCATTCGACTGACCATTCGAACCGTTGGCTTCCTCGAAGGACGTTGAAGAATGGGATGCACTTTTCTGTGGCCTTGGAGACAAAACGGCTTAAAGTGGCTATCCGCCTGGTCAGACTTTGCACGTCCTTATGCTTCCGAGGAGAGGGCATATCAATCAGTGCCTTGATCTTATCCGGATTGGCTTCTATTCCCTGGAAGCTCACTATGAAGCCCAGGAACTTCCCGGAAGCCACGTCGAAAGTACATTTCTTGGGATTCAGCTTCATCCCGTACTTCCGAATGACTGCGAAAGCTTCAGGCAGGTCGTCTGACTGCTTCCCGGACGTCTGGGACTTGACCAGCATATCGTCGATATAGACTTCCATGTTTCGCCCCAACTGGGCCCGGAACATTTGATTGACGAGCCTTTGATAAGTTGCCCCGGCGTTTTTCAGTCCGAAGGGCATGATGACGTAGCAGTATATTCCCTTGTCGGTTTGGAAACTGGCGTGCTCCTGATCTGCCACATGCATGGAGATCTGATTGTAGCTGGAGTAAGCGTCCATGAAGCTTAAGATCTCGTACCCGGATGTCGCATCCACCATTTGGTCGATCCTGGGGAGCGGGAAACAATCCTTCAGACAAGCTTTGTTGAGATTCGTGAAATCAATGCACGTTCTCCATGCTCCGTTCGGTTTCGGCACCAGAACAGGGTTGGCCAGCCACACGGGGTATACAACCTCGTGTATGAAGTTGATTGAAGGCAGCTTCTCTACTTCCAGCTTAAGGGCCTCGGCCCTCTCTGTTCTCAAAGGCCTCCGTTTTTGGCGGACCGGGGTTGCGTTCGGGTCGATACTCAATGCGTGGCAGATGATGTTGCAGTCGATCCCCATCATATCCGAGTGAGACCAGGCCAGAATATCCTGGTTGTCCTTACCTTGGGCGATTATGGCGGCCCGGACCTCTGCCAGCAAATTTTTCCCGACCTGGATGACCCTGGCCGGATCGGTGTCGCTAATGCACACCTCCTCAATCTCGTCCATGGGCACCAGGATGCGATCGTCCCCTATCGTCGGGTCTAGATCATCTTCTTCCCCGATCACTCTCTCAGCAGGTGGGGGAGGAACCAGGTCGACGATGTCCTCAAAGGGCTCATCTCGGACCATGTATATTGGTCGGGCGGACACGTGATAGCATTTTCGGGTGCTCTTCTGATCTCCCCGGACCGTCCCCACCCCTCCATTGTCGCAAGGGAACTTCATGCACAGATGACGGATAGAGGTGATAGCCCCGAACTCCACTAATGCGGGCCGACCGAAAATGACATTGTAAGCAGTGGGGAAATCCACCACTACGAAGGTGTAGAACTTGAACGAGTGCTGCAACTCACTCCCCAATGTTACAGGCAGCTGGATTTTCCCCATGGGGAGTAACGCATCTCCGTTAAAGCCGTAGATCTGGGTTGGGCACGATGCCAGATCCGCTTCAGTCAAGCCAATCGAGTGAAGGCGAGCTTGAACAGGATGTTGACGGAGCTCCCGTCATCTACCAGCACGCGGGACACCAACTTGTTGGCAATCTGCACATCTATGACCAGCGGGTCATGGTGCGGGAAATGGACGTTGCGGGCGTCGTCCTCCGTGAAGGTGATAGGGAGGTTCATCAACTTTGGGCGCTGAGCTGGGGCCTGGACCAGGGCGCACACCTCCTGATCGTGGTCCAACTCGCTTAGGTAGCGCTTTTGATCATTCCTGGACGCCCTTCCCAGGTGAGGTCTGCCCGAGATGGTGGCCACATGTCCGTCCACGTGAGGGGGTGTTGTCCCGGATAGATAAGGCATTCCAGGGCCGGGTGCTTGCGCGACGGGGGCCCCTGAGGGGTTTGCACCATTGGACCCTGCGCATATCCTCCCTAGGCGCACCCTGAACCGCGGGTTGCCCGAGACCTGCTGACAGGCCTGTGACTCCCACGGGCATCCTGACCCACTGGTGGAGATGCCCCAGCTTGATGAGATTCTCGATCTCTTGTGGCCCACGTCCTTATTGTAGGCGCGCCGTTTGTTGGTATCCCTCAGATTTCTTCCCCCTTTGAACATGGGGCTAGGCTTCCGGTAGTGAACCACCCTCTCTATGGCCAGGAAGATGTTCTCCCTGGTGTCCACTAGATTGGTGTATTCTGAATATTGGGGCTCGTAGCCCCTTTTTTCTTTCTTGGCCGGCTCAGGCCAATTTTGGCCTTTTCCAGATCTCTTCCCCTGGGAGGGGTTTACGCTTGCCTCTGTTACTCCCGCCTGCGATTGCTGGGCCCCGACGGGGGCAACGCTGTGACCCGCTGGCGCGGCTCCATATCCAGAAAAGTGGGCGGACTGGACCGGGGCATACCCTGAAGAGGCAGGACCGTACACCGTAGGGGTGTAGGTGACTCCGGGCGTAATGGGCGATCCCGGGGCGATTGGGGGCGTGACGTAGGATTGCGCTGGGAACTGCACCCCGTACCCCGGGAACGCTTGGGCACTGGGCTGTGGTGCCGGAGGCCATCCGAAAGCCTAGATCTGAGCCTCTTCCCAATTGATAAATCCTTGGGCCCTCCTTATGAATTCTTCCAGGGTAGCCGCCTTGCTACGCTGCATGTCATCCCAGAGAGGGGACCCGGCCCGGATTCCGGACTGCAAAGCCACCAGGCGTTGTTCGTTGTCCACCTTAGTCTTGGAGGCTTCTTCAGTGAAACGCTGGATGTAGGCCCTCAGTGTCTCCACGGGGAGCTATTTAATATTTGCGAGGGCGCTGATTTGCATGTCCATCCTCATGGCGGCCACGAACTGCTTGCGAAACGCTGACTATAGTCCTGACCAGGATTGGATGGATCCCGGCTTAAGTCTTTTCCACCACTCCTCGGAGGGACCACCTAGAGTGATTGAGAAACAGAGGTACTTGCCGTCATCACTGACGTGGGCCACGGTCATAAGCCAATTATACCGGGACAGATGATCCCTGGGGTCGGTGTTTTCGGTATAGGCGGTGAGGCTTGGCATCTTGAATCCCTTGGGGAGCACAGCGTCCAGGATGAGCCTCGCGCAAGGTTCTTTGTCCTCTTCATCGGAGTCGGTATCCGCTCCTTCCTGCTTGCGAACCAAACGGTCCGTGACCTTTTTCAAAGCGGCCAGCTGCTCCATGAGCTGCTTGGCCATTCCATCCTCCAGGGGGATTCTTTCGTTCCTCCTGTCGTTGATGTTGTTCCTAAGGTTGCCACCTCGGGGGAGGATCTTTTCCTTACGGGCCCACTCTTTCCGAGCGTTCAGTCCGTCGCGTAGGTCTACCCGGGATGTGTCATCCCCTGAACTAAGGGCATGATGCTCCTCATTGCGTCGGGGTTCACGACGATTTTTGTTTACTGAGGCGCTTGGATGCAAAGACCTTTCCAATCCGTCTCGCCCTGGGGTGTGCCAGGGCCGCGTCCCCTTCGGATCGGTCGGGTGGCCCCGTCCTGGGACAGGGCACAACTTCTCTTTCCTAGGGAGTGGCCAGGAACGGGTCCCAGCTTTCATGACGGGGGTGTTTTTCTCTCGGGTCTTTCCACCGGCCTTCTTTTTCTCCCTATCTGGGTTTCTTAGGGATGGCTCAGGAAATTGTCCCAGGGGAGGGGCCAGCCTCACATCTTCGGGGACTCCGGCTTTGGCTTGCAGAGCGGGTTGTTGCGCTCCCGGAAGAGGGACAGCTGGGAGATTGGTCGCCGGACCCTGCGCGTCTATGAATGCCTGTAGGGCCTGGAGGGATTCTTGCATCCGCCGATGTGCCTCTGCCTGCTCAGCAATCCTGGCCTCCTGGTCCAAGACTTGCTGCCTGAGCCTAGACACTTCCAGATCCTGCTGGTTGGGATTTCCTCCTGGGATCTCGGGATCCGCAGCTTCGTCGTGGTATTCCCCCTCGTTCTCCTCCTCTTCATAATATTCCTCCTCGTTCTCCTCTTCGTACTTTGTCCCACCCTCATAGTTTTGTGACTCGTCAAGGTGAGATGTTTGAGGAGGAGCATTCTCAGGCGGATTCTGAGGAAGAGGCTGGGAAGGCAACGGCTCTCCATTGCCCTGCTCTGGGTTAGCAGGGTCGAAAGTGGTGTGTCTTGTATTCACCATTGTAGTATAGGTTTGACGTTAGCGCTAGCTTTCTTCAGCTCTCAATGAAAGCACCAAAATGTTTACCGAGATTTTCGGAAACTATATAAATGAAAAATAAGCGAGATTAATGATATGAAATTTAGAGGGTAGAAATAGGTTTTTTACGTGGTTGGGGCGTTAGTGAGCCTTAGTCCACAAGTCAGTTGTATTAGAGCTTGGAAAGTCTCTTACAATGGAGTTTTTCTCTATATTTTGACAGAGTAACTGTATACAAGTCGAAGACAGGTACCTTCTCTAGTGCTCTATCGCCTGTATTTATAGGCTCATAGGAGCGCTGGGTTTGGGCCGGGCATGACCCGGGCCCATCAAAGATATGGGTACCCTTGGCTTCTCTGGCGGAAGCCCAATACAAAGGATAAAAATACAAAAGACTAAGAATTATTAAGGTCCAATGGGGCGGCCCAAGAACTATATTTCGCCCGAAAAAATGGGGCTGTGGTCTGGGCACTCCGAGTTACGAGGTAGATTCAGGGGACAAAGCCAGTCAGTGCACTGGCAGCACAGGTCTGAACCAGCGGCGTGCAATCCCGAGGTGGCCTTTTCGGCAGGTGAAAAGTGGGGACAATCCCCACGCGTCGTGGGGCGGCTTCAGGGTCACGGATGCTTTTTCTTGCCAACCGGGAGGACTTGACCCAGGTTCGTTTACCTCTGTCCCTCCTCGTTTACCACAGGTCCGAACCGTTTACCAGGCTCCGGGACCGTTTTGCGTACACCTCGATCGTAACCCCAACTGGCCATACGTTTCCCGGACTATCGTCCTGGATCATCCATCCTGGCCACTGTCCGGGTCTGGACCCCACTTGGGCTGTCGTTCCCGGTCATTCCCCTGCTAAATGGGCCTAGGCCGGGCCCAAATCCAATTGCCCAGAGTGTGGGCTGGACCACCGTCCCGGGCCCAAGGCAGGAAATGGGGATAACATAAATATATGTGATTTATGATTGTGACCACATTATTATGTGGATATATTTGAGTTACCCGACACGAGGCAATCCTAGTGAGCAATATGGAAGAAAAGTCGCAATGGGGTCAAATATCCAACCTGAGGTGAGCTTAGGAGCATTTTGGTAATTTGGTAAATTACCGGGATTTATTGAGTAATGGGAATTAACTTGGTGAATATTTGAGTTTGATAGATTTAAGTGGGGATTTTAAGTGAAACCTGAGGTTTAATGAGAATTAATACCAAATGGCTAATTTGTCATTAGGAGTAAACTTTGGGGTTGAGTAGAGCAAAGGGCAATGTGGCCATTTGACCACATTAGCTAGTGAAGTGGGCAGAAACCTTTGGGGAGTGGAACTCATGTTCCAAACACTCTACTTCTCTTATCTTTGGTAACTCTCAAAAGCTCCAAGAACTCCAAGCACAAAGGCAATTTTCATTGAAAATTTGAGGAAGTTTGCGGGAAGTGGTAGCAGGCAAGGGAAGAGCAGCTGCTAGGGATTCGTTTTGGTGTAGAAGATTGTGAATCATGAATCAGAGATAAGCTTCCTTGGTGAATTTTTGGATTATAAGGTTAAAGTTAGAGTTCAAGATTCTAAATTTGCAATTTTGAGTTTCAAGGGGGTTTTGGTGTGTTTTTATGATGATTTGATGTTGATATTAGTTTACCTAGATTATATGGAGTGTTTTATTGTCTGAATCTTGTGGGAAGTACTTGTTTGGGTTGAAACTCTGGGTTTGGAATCGTAGAAATTGCAGGGTCACAAATTGGGGAAGAACACTTATGTTCTGGGCTGTTTTTGGGTTTCTGGCGACCTAGCGTGACCGCACTAGTGTCCCAGAAATAGTGGAATTGGAATTGGGATTGGTCTCGAGATAAGGGGCGCGACCGCGCCTGTGACGCTCCACGTCACTATGACTGCTTTCTGGAAAGTCGACTGGCCCTACAAACCAACACGAGTCTTTTCAGCGTGCTTTGTCCTCACTCACATGCTTCCTAGGAAAACTTCCCAGGAGGTCACCCATCCCTAGATTACCCCAGGTCAAGCACGCTTAACTTTGGAGTTCTCAAGTGATGGGCTACCGAAAAGAAGATGCATCTTGTTGATATAGGTAGTACCCATCAATCCATTTAAGCCATCTTCAACTGTGTAATCCCATACCTACACAGTCTTAGAATCATCACACTTGACCTTCCCCAGGCGGTGTGGGAATGCACAGTTTACCCGGTCTTTCCCCTTACGGATCACGGGATTCTGACTGTCACGAGTCTTTTCAGAAAGCAGCCATAGTGACGTGGGGCGTCACAAATGGTATCAGAGCCTTGACCCAGCCGGAAGTGTGGCCGACGGGGACGTCGGGCCCGTAAGGGGGGGTGATTGTGACAGTCAGAATCCCGTGATCCGTAAGGGGAAAGACCGGATAAGCTGTGCAATCCCACACCACCTGGGGAAGGTCAAGTGTGATGATTCTAAGACTGTGTAGGTATGGGACTACACAGTTGAAGAGGGCTTAAATGGATTGATGGGTACTACCTATATCAACAAGATGCATCTTCTTTTCGGTAGCCCATCACTTGAGAACTCCAAAGTTAAGCGTGCTTGACCTGGGGTAATCTAGGGATGGGTGACCTCCTGGGAAGTTTTCCTAGGAAGCATGTGAGTGAGGACAAAGCATGCTGAAAAGACTAGTGTTGGTTTGTAGGTCCAGTCGTCATTCCAGAAAGCAGCCATAGTGACGTGGGGCGTCACAGCGCCAATGACCTAAAAATCCCAAATTTTATGTGGGGGCGACCGCGCCAGGTGCCCCGAAGAGCTATTTTGCTGAATTTGAGAGTGAAGCCCAGGGGCTCGGGAATCTGATTTGGGAGCCCACTTAGGGGCTCGGGGGATTTTTTTAGCGCCCCATTAACTAGGAACATTGGTTCTAAGAGTAAGAGTCCAGATTGGAACTCGGGATCTGGGGTTGATTCATGATGAATGTATACTATTATTGTGACTAGGGTTTCCGCAAGGCTCAGGTCAGGGATAACACTCGGTGTAACACCCTACTGCCTTAGAGCTGTTATTAAGTGAGTTTAAAACATGCAATTAACTCGCTAATCAAGGTTTTAGGTTAAAAGTGTAGCTAAACTGTAATAAAAGTCATATACTTTGAACATGTAATCATTCATTGAAAATTATAAAGTGTTAAACATTTGGGATCTCAAAAGTACTGTTTGGAAATATTTACAACTCAAAAATATGATTAAACTCGACTAAACGACAAAATTTGAACTAATACAAAACATCTCCCAAAAATACCCCTGGTCGTGGCAGCCAAGCAGGCCAAACATGTACACGTCGCTTCACTCTCTCCATACTCATGGTTGGCCGACCTTCCCCTTTCCCTTACCTGCACCATAGAGCACTCGTGAGCTGAAGCCCAGCAGGAAAAATCCACACAAGCAATCAACATATGCATATCTATCAATCATCATATAATAAAACCGCCAACAGGCTAAACACATAACGGCTATGCCGTCCCGAGCGCTTTACCAGGCTCTGGGTTCGCGGTCTACACCGTGAGGATATCCCAGGTATCCAATAGGGGTCTCACCCTCGCAACTCACACTCCGTGTGCTTAATGCTGCTCTCGGCCCCTTGCCGTACTCAGTTTTGCTGTTCTCGGCCTTTGTCGTTCCCAACCCTCATCGTTCTCGGCCTTCACCGTTCCTAGCCCTTGCCATTCATTCACAACTATACACACATAATATAATTTAACAAATACTTAAACATACATAAACATAATCAATGAGGCTACGCCCTGCATCACAATCACATAGGGTCGTGCCCTGCAATACAAACTATAGGGCCACACCCTGCTCTACTGGTACAATAGTTTTCTTACCTGTGTCCCGAGCTTTCCGAGCACCGATGTCCCGAGCACAGTCCCCTAGTCTGAGCCTCACTGAAAACCTAGTCACAACGTATCAACAACATCCATTCATCAAGTTCTAATCCATTAAATAACTTTGGGTTATAATTCTAGTCTCCGAGACTTTGAATTCTATCAATTCAGGTGATAAAATCCATCCCGAGCCTTAACTATTGGATTCCCGAGCCTAAAACCTTCTTGGGGTCCAAAAACCCACTAACTGTCGCAGCCCCATAGCCCCATGCCGCGGCCCGCCTCAACTAGAAACCCAACCCCCAAAATCAACCTATGCGCGTCACGGCCCAGCCTATAGTGTGTCGCGGCCCGCCCCTCTTCCTAGCCTCCCAACTGTTCTAGAGAGCTGTGGCTCAGCAAGAACAATGCCGCGGCCCGACCCCTCGAACCCAGAAAAATCCACCATTTTCATAACCAAAATCAAGCCAATTTACCCCAAAATCAATCCAACAACCCAACTTAATCACCACAATAGCTCTACTATAGTCTCAGCAACAAAACCTAACAATAAGCTAGCTTAAAACTTCATCAAATCCCAAACTCAATCTTCAACCTCAAAGACTTAATAAAACTAAAACCCAGCCAATAACTTACAGAATTTAATGGTTAGAATCACAGTTTAAAGCATACATTTTCCTCTGCTTGAGTCCACAAGTTGAAACTGAGCTAATCCCCAAGTTTAAAGCTCCAATTCCTAGCTTAATCTTCAATTTTTCCCCTTGGTATGGTTTAGAGATAGTGAGAGAGAGAGAGAGAGAGAAGTGTTTGGGTCGGTTTACCAAGTTCTGAGGGTTTCCTTAGTTTTGTCTTACTTAACTTAGGTCTCTTAAGTTACCTCCAAGGCTCGGGGTACCGAAAATGTCCCCAAGGGAAAAATGATAAATTTCCCCGATATTCCCTCCTAAACGTTATAACTTCAAATATATCTCCAAATATTTATTTTCATAACCCGATAACCCAATAAAATGCCTATGCTCGAGATACCCCTCGACTCGCCCTGAGTCGGGTATTCGATCTCGTTGTGACTTTCTAGTTAAACTGCTCCCTAGGACTGTCTCGGATCGTGCAACACAAATATATCACAATATTCACAAATATTACATTTATGCCCTCAACGAGCTAAAATTACTAACATGCCCTTACTAACCAAACGAGGCCTACATGCATAATTAATTCACCTAAACATGCATCTCTAGTCACATACTCATCAAATTCACACATTAACATAATAAACCACTTATTGCCCTCCAGACACGCTAATCAAGGCCCTAAGCCTTATTAGAAAATTTGGGACGCTACACTCGGGGTCGTTTCTTCATTCACACAAAACCCAAGGTAAGAAAACTGCACCCTGGTTGTGATTAGGGCTCGGTCCCCTGTTAGCAGGAATGATTATAATTATGCATTCAATACCTAATTATTCATACATGAGTGTGTTGTATCTAATTATGTGATAGCTAAATTATATGTTTGGAGACTCCTAATTGGAAAGCTCGGTTTATAAGCCGTGGTCAGCACTATACGTGCAGAACGCAGGCCGATGTGGCTAGGCCACCATGGGAGTGCGGTATGCATTTGTCTGGTTAAGATGCCACTTGAATAAATAAAAGTGTGATATGCACTTGTGTGACTCTGTGGTCGCATACTTGTATAATGTGTCTGATTGAGTACAATTATTACTATTACATATGATGTTTATATTCTATGGACTATCTAAATCAGTTTAATTAAGTTTTCTTGCCGAGCATTTGCTCACAGGTGCTATGTGGTGCAGGTAAGGGTAAGGAGAAGCTTGGCCATGAGTTGGAGGGTATTAGGGGCGATGTGTACATATGCAGTCTGCTCGACCGCCACGGCCGAGATATCACAGAGGAACTAGGGTTGGACCCTATTTTGCCGCTTAGGTCGGCTTATTTTGTAATCTTTTGAGTTGTAAATAAATTTTAAACTTCTATTTAGGATCCTATGTAAAGACTAAAACTTTTTAATGAAAATGCTTATTCATTTGACCAAAAATTTTAATGCCTGAGTTATTAGCTAGTTAATCACACGTTTTAGTCCAAATGACTCGTTTAGCGAGTCCAGCACTATTTTAAGCACACGTCTTAACGATCCCTGATTAGTAGGGCGTTACACGATACGTCTTCTAGTATGTTAGTACAAGTTTGTACGATTACGTGGTTTTAGCTCCAAATGATGTGTTCAAAGCTATAAACCTACTAGTTAGACTTAATGACAATGCATACATTATAAATAAGGGTTATTAGAGTTGTAAAGACTTGATCACACTTTTCAACTCTCTCTTTAACCTCTTTCTCTCTCTAGTTCTCAAAGATCATAAGTTTTCTCCAAGAAACCCACAAAGAATTGCTTAACTTGTATAAGTTTCAAAGGTTTGTTAAATCCCACATATCATTCCATTTTGGTGAAGCTTCAGGCAACTAATGGAACTGCTTGGAATAGAGATTTTGGATAGTGATACTCCTCATGTATAAGTGTTACGAAAAATAAATAATAGGTTTGCAAGTATACAAATCGAACAAGTAATAAATTGGTCAAGAGATCGATATATTCCCACAAGGATTAAATTCAATTAAACAAATTAAGTACAGGGATTAATAAATCCTAATTTTATCTAAGCAGTCAATTTAGAATGTTGGAAGATGTTGACTGGTTTTTTAGCCAACTGACGCAGAGTCAAAATAATTAATTCGAGAGCTTTCAATTAGACAATCAATAAACCATAAATAAGCTGAGAACCTGATAATAATGAGCAATAAATAATAGGAACACCAAGTTTATAGAGGTTCGGCCCCAAGAAATGATAATGACCTACTTCCTCTTAGATTTGTATTAATCTTGAAGGTTTACACAAGATCACAAGGGATTACAAGTGGATTTCTATGTGTAAAAGACAATACAGTATGGTAGAATCGCTGCTAAGTACCAAGCCAGGCTACTCGGTATGTTTCTGATGCTAGTTGGTAGGCAATTTCGCTTAACCCCCTCCACTGTGGTGGAGGGTTCGTGTAATGCCCCAAAATCCCTAATAAGGTTTAGAACCTTGATTAGGAGGTCGGGAGGGCCATAATTGATTTATTGTGTTATTAAATGATTATATGTATGCTTATGTGAATTATATTATTATATGATGATAAAAGCATGCATATGGGTCCACATTTCATTATAAGGGCATTTTGGTAATTTGGCTCGTTGAGTGCGTAATTGTGTATTTTCATGCATGTTGGTGAAATTTTAATAAGAGCACATTATAATGTAGATTTGTTCGAGCCATTTGGCATGAGACGATCTGTGAATGCAAGTTATCGGTCTAGTCATAACGGGGTTAATTTTGGGGCTCGGGGTGAGTCTCGGGGTAATTTGAGGATTAGAACATTACCGAGAATTAAAGGGTAATGGGATATGATTTATTAGCATTTGAGAATATTGAGAATAATGGGAATTGGAGGGCATTAATTATGATTAACAAGATAGGCGGGAAAGGATGATTTTACCCTTGGTGGCCTTAAGAGGATTTTAAATGACCTAGGGGCAATGTTGTCATTTTACCTAAGGATATATATCAACCATTTAAGCTTAGAAGGCTATAGAAAATAGAGTACTCCTTCACCTTCTCCCGTTCATCATTTCTTCTTATTTTCTTCTTGATTTTTGAAGCTCTTTTTTAGGAACCAAGCAAGGGAGCCAAGCCTTGAGGGTTTTGGGTTGTGTTCCACCATTGAAGAGGGTGCTAAGCTGAGATTGAGGTGAGTTTCTAGCCATTAAAACCTTAGTTCTTGCTCTGTTTTCATTTGGTTTTTGAGTTGGAAAGTTGAGAATTTGATGGAAGTTTTGGCTAGGGTTACTTGGGTTATGATGCCTAGGACATGTGTAGATGATTTTTGGGTTCATTTTGGACTTAAAATGAGGTTTGGAAGCTTTTGGTTCGGTTGGAAATGGTGCAGTCGAAGGGAGGAAGAACCAAGGCATTTCTGCCTGGTTGTAGAGCTACAGCGCCCACAAGGGGGCGCTACAGTGCTAGCCAGGAGGTTTCTCATCTGCTTAGAGCGCTGGGGCACTAGGGGGGTAGCGCTACCCTGCTTTTCTAGAATCCTGTTTTGGGCATTTTTAAGGGTTTTTGGTTCGGGGTTTCAATTTCTAAGGCTCAGGATCGAATTTACTCACCGTTTGAGTACAATTCGGGATCCTGGGAGTGAGGTTTAGGTCAAGACCCTTTTATTGTTGATTTTCATTAATGGAGGTTTTATTTGGTTATGACTAGGTGACCACTAAGGGATTAAAGGATTGATCATTCTCAAAGGTCGTTCAATTGTTATTTCTCGCTCGAACCAGAGGTAAGAAAACTGCACCCCATATGTGACAAGCATGGCTATTATTAAGGCATGTTGAGTGTTTAAATGTGGACATTGATTGCATATCAAATGCTTAGAAAATCTTGCTCACTTGTGAATGGCACTGACTTATTAGTCAGAATCGACAATGGTGTCGATATTAACTGTGAAGCCATGACTTACCAGTCATGTTCGGCAGTAGTACCGAGCACTAGTCGTATGGCATTGACTTATGAGTCAAGGATGGTTTTAGCATGTTTAACACAAGCTGACAAAGATTAGATCTAATAGACATCTGTATTGAATGACTCATCATGAGCATTAATGCCGGACCGACCTCAAGATCGATGAAAACTAAAAGTGCTTGTCTAGTCTAAAGGCTAGTTACTCAGAGCCAGAGCCGGAAAGGATAAGGTGACCTACACATCACATGGCTAGGAGGGTATGGGACCTCCGAGATAGACTATCTGACCGAGACAGACTTATTAGTCATCTGACCGAGATAGACTTATTAGTCATCTGACCAAGATAGACTTATTAGTCATCTGACTGGGATAGACTTATTAGTCATATAATCGAGATAGACTTATTAGTCATCTAATCAAGATAGTCATCTGACCGGGATAGATTTATCAGTCATCTGACCGGGATAGACTTATCAATCATCTGACCAGGATGGACTTATCAGTCATATGACCGAGATGGACTTATGAGTCATCTGACTGAGATGGACTTATGAGTCATCTGACTGAGATGGACTTATCAGTCATCTGACCAGGATAGACTTATTATTCATCTAATCGAGAGAGACTTATTAGTCATCTAACGAGATAGACTTATTAGTCATCTAATCGAGATAGACTTATCAGTCATCTGACTGGGATAGACTTATCAATCATCTGACTGGGATAGACTTATCAGTCATCTGACCGAGATGGACTTATCAGTCATCTATTTAGAGAGTGACTTATTAGTCAACTGTTCAAAGAATGACTTGTTAGTCATCTACCTCAGAGAGACTTATTAGTCATCTACCTCAGAGCGAGAGACTTATTAGCCATCTACTCAGAGCGCAGGACTTCACAAACATGTATTTGTACCTACTTGCATGCATGACTAGGATTATTACTGCTAGGCATGCCTATTATGACTTAGTAACATGTTATTACTTGTTCATGAGCATATCAAGTTTTCTTGCTGGACTTCGTCTCACGGGTGCTATGTGGTGCAGGTAAAGATAAAAGAAAGCTGGACCATCCTTGAGTTGGAGAGCTTAGGTGGCGATGTGTACATATGTGGCTGCTCGACCACCACGGTCAAGGGTTTAAAGAGGAACTAGGGTTAAACCCTATTTTGCCACTTAGGTCGGCTGGTTGTAAATATTTTGATGTAATTAACCTTTAAATTATATTTTAGGATCCCAATGTATATAGTAAACGTTCTAGTGAAACGTTATATCTTAACAAAAAAAATTAACCCTAAACTGCTAATCATACTTAGTTACACGATTATGGCCAAATGACTCGATTAACAAGTTTAGCACTGTTTAAAAAGGCACACCGTAATGGTCCCTGGAGTTTAAGGCATTACGGTTCGTATTTATACTGCTTCTGTCGCCCAGGAATTGCGTCCGAGCGTAACTGATGGGAAATATCCCTATATTCTCGCAGATGGTTTCTTCCCTATTCTTTGGGAGCTTTGTTCGAGTCTTCAGGGCTGTTAAACACTCTTTGCGGATGGTCGGGTGATCCCTAGGAATGCTAACATAATTTCTAACTACTTTCTTCCGAGCAGGTATGTCTGTTCGTTATATCAATCAACTGCTCTTCTGGCATCCATACTGAGCAATGACCATTACACTAACCAGCACGTTTTCTGGGGGTCCTGTTGAGTAGCTGAGCTTTTTGAGATAGTATGTCGAGTAGTAACTTGTCTTATACCCGGCAGGTATACACCGACCAACCTGTCGGGGGGTCTTCCTGGCCTACTCCACGTGTCCAATTCTGGTGCCATGTCATACATGTCAATTTTTGGGATAACATTTGCCCCCCAAGTATGCAATGGTGTAAAGGCAGGATGGAAACTTTTCTTCTGGTACCATACCGTCCAGCCTGGTCAGGGATACACACCCCTTGCTACGTGGCATAACCTTTGGTGTAGTTAATAGTCTTAGTATTTCCAAGAAATGACCTTTCAATTTTTCCCGCCCTCTTTTTGGAACCATGAAGCGCCATAATGCTCCTCTACTAATTGTACCGTGCAGTTATGAAAAAGTGGCTGACGTACCTGACGGTTGAGGTGACGTGATTGGAAGGACATGCTGTCGTGTCTGGGGAGGAGTGCCTGCAGCAGTTGAAGAGACAACTCATCAATGCTGTGAGAGGAGAGAAGATGTGGCACCTGGCTTATAACTAGCCTTCTTCTTCCTTAATATTATTTTACACTCTCCCTCTTCTAGACATTACCAATACTCGGAGCTCTTCGAATCTCAAACTCCCACACTGACCATCGCTCAGTCGTGCTCTACCGAGGCTCTTCGCACCGCACTCACTCCAACTGCTTGCTACCAGTAAGTCTTCCATTTTCCCTTTTGTTATTCTTGTAAGTCATGCAAAATGCATTCTTTTTTCTTTACGTTTTTTTTCATTGTGACCGTGGGTAACGTTCTTGATAAATTCCTAGATTTCTTGAATGAGTGTTGCTTGAATCTGTAAATAGATTAATATTTTGAACAGCTTTAGGCCTGGGTAATCTATTTGAACCTCTAATTTTGTAAAAAATGGGTTTTAACGTCCCCTTTTTGTTGATTTATGCTCGGTGTTCTTGAAGAACACAAATAACACCACTAAAAAAACTTTTTTGGGGAAAACTCTCCACTTTCTCAGGTTCACTTGCTTTTAATCTGATCTGCCCGTTGTTCGGTATGTCGTCCTATGTTTGTTCTGGGATGGTCGGTATAACCTATGACATCCCCACCGACTAGTACTGTTCTGTGCTCTAGCCTCACCTTTCCCTTTTTCTTGTGTACACAGAAGGAAGGTGACCACCAAACCGACTTGTAACTCATTACTTGGAACAATTAATGGCCCGCATCAAACAAACTAACCATGGCGGAGGAGGAAGATCCCCATGTGGCACGTCGTGCCATTGTCGGGGATGCGCAGGAGGTCCCACTTGCCGAGGAAGAGCCGAGCACCTCAGGGCAAGAAAGGGAAGCTGAAATGGACTACGCCACGAAGATCTATACTGAGGCCATTCTTAACCCTACATCAGAGATAGAGGAGGCCCCCCTGTACGTAGCTCCTACTAGCACTATTTCTGACAAACAGTTGCAGAACATCAAAAAGCATTTCAATCTCAAAGGTGCTTACATCCTTCAAACCTACTGCTCTACAGACTGTCGAGCACCCTGGAGCCTAATACTGCGCCTGAAGAAGATTTCATATTAACGTTGGTGCCACCCTTCCACTTCTGTCATACTTCTGCAGTGTGACATATTATTTTGGGCTTTGCCCCACCCAAATCAGCCCTAAGAACATCTAGTTCCTCTCAGCCCTCTATGTTTTATACAAAT
The DNA here is from genome assembly GCF_963169125.1 of Humulus lupulus. Classification (NCBI taxonomy): domain Eukaryota; kingdom Viridiplantae; phylum Streptophyta; class Magnoliopsida; order Rosales; family Cannabaceae; genus Humulus; species Humulus lupulus. Next base: position 201,373,399 of record NC_084802.1, read on the forward strand.
CCTTAAACTGACCAGTATCGACTGCACATGAAATAAATTATCTCTTTGACCTCAAGTCCAGCCCTCGATAAGGCAAATCAGGGTATTTTTACTTTAGCCACCGAGACTCCAACATTTACTTAGCGAATATAGAAGGTATCTCCAAGGTTGGGGAGTATGCCAGCTAATACTTCGTCACATAAAACATTGTTGCTAATCACCTGTCCTTCCATCGCAACGGCCCCTTTAGCTAGTCGGCCCCCACCAGAGAGATGGAGATAAGGACCAAAGTACTAGCTGCTATAGACCTTTGTCGTAAAGATTTGGTGGCCTTGACCACCACAGAAAGACTTGCATTTGCTGTGTTCTACCTTGATCCCAAGACGAGGTCCAAGGGTGCCACCCCTACCAGGAAATCGACTAGGAAACCTCTGTCCAGCGCTAGGTCGACCAATCCACCACCTAGCAAGAAGCAAACCAAGTCATCAATTTCTCCGTCCAGACCCTGTGTAGCCCACCGAACAAGAAGTTTGGCTGGAGTCGCTATCAAGGAGCCTGCTGAGCAAGGTGCTCTCAACACTGTTGCTGCCCCCCAGCCTGGAAAGGGTAAGCATGTTACAGCAGAGCATATAGATTCAGACTCATCAAGCAGTGATGGGGATCTTTCGCTCAAGGCAATCGACTGTTTGGGGGGAGCCGAAGAGGGTGATCCAACTCTCTTCTCACAACTTGCTTTTACTTTTGCTTAATTATGATTTTTTTTCTTTCTCTGACCCTGCTTGGCACCTTTACTAATATTTTGCTTTTATTTTGCAGATATGTGGTCTGTATTTTTCAAGAGGTTTGCCTAGATGCATACAAGTGATCCTAGTAGTGAGGTTCCCTCAGCCAAGCGTCAGAAAGCTGACCCACCTGCTGAAGCTATCGAGCGGGTCAAGAAGACCCCTGATAAGACTTCCTCTCAGAAAAAGGCACATACACCATCGTGCAAATCTGGAAAAAGCAAAGGACTCTCTGCTGAGGAGGTTACCCATATGGCCACTGCACCAGAGTTGGCCAGCCCAAGCAAAGCCCCAGAAGGCGATATTTAGGACCCTACTGAGGAGGTCCATAGGCCTTTGAAGAAAGCCCTGGCCATCCAGCAAGGGCATATAAAAAGGGTGTCTACCTCCCAAGCTGAATTCATGGATACCCTCAGTATTAAATCCCTGGATTACATCACTAGCATCTGTCTTCAAGATGTTTCTAGGGTAAATAATTAATCTTCTCGGTGTTTAACTAATATTTCTCTTTTGTTACTTGTTCTAAATTTTTTCATTTCATATTGCAGGGTATGCTGGCTCTCAGCTATGCTTGTTATCAAGCCAAGGGGGTGAGCAAACATGTGGTTGGCTTGGTGAAATAGTCTGAGGACAAAGCCTCTCAGATTTCCTAGCTGACCGAGCAGGTCTGAAATCTTCAGCAGACCATCAAGCAGATTTCCAAAGAAAACAAGGGGCTCAAGACTAGAGAGAATGGTGAAGGAGTTGAAAGATACTTCCATGAGGAATGCTACCGAGGGGAGAACCGTTCAGGAAGAGATGGATGAACTAGCAAAGGTCCTTGATGAAGAGAAAGCTGGCAGGGTTGCTGATGTCGCTACCTATGAGGCTTTTGGCATGAGCATTTTCTATGACTTCTGGGTGCACAATAAGGGGATGGATTACAGTTATTTGGGGGAGGCTTTTGATGAGCTCATGCAATACTACACTAAGCGAGAACAAGTCGAGGCCCAGACTGTGTCCACCAAACAGATTCCAGTTTTCCAGAGTCCTGCTTTCTCCGTTGTCGAACAAGATAACCCTTCTGCTCCCAAGGATTCTACTCTGCCTTTTGGTCTGAATGCTTTAGCTGACACTTCTGCTCCTGTCGACCAGGCTCAAGACTTGCTTGTCGTCCAGCCTTAAGACCAACAAACCGATCAACTTCAAGAACAACTAACTCCCCAGACTCAAGACCCTTGACATACTTTATTTTTTTAGCTTTTCTTTATTATTGCAAAGACAAAAATGGCTGAGCCAAGCAGCTTTTAATCTCGAGCAATCTCTTACTTTGGTCAAAACAGCATGGTTGAGCCAAGCAGCCTTTAATCTCGAGCAATATTTTACCTTTCTATAAAATGATTTTCCTTTTAACTATATATCTGCTCGTGCCTTTATTTTTTCTTGCTACTCGGCGTATACTGTTTTTGGAGCTGTGCGACTTTGTAAATCGGAGTTGTTCAATTTTTTCGAATGAGTTGTAAACAAAAATTATTCAACCCTATCTGCAGAAATTATTTTATGGCCCTTTTTGTTTCCGGTATATACTGAACAATGCACAAGAACTTTAACATGTTGGTCACTTGCTAATTGACCAGAGTTGCTCGTAATAACCTGTTCAAGACCACTTGGGTTTGCCAAAACCTATAAAGGTTTCATACACTGCCGAAAATCTGTGAAATAAATCACTAGTTCGCAAGATAATCATTGTAAAAGTAAGGCTTGTAAAAATGGACAAAAATCGTGTCTTATTGGTTAAAAATTAACCATACAAGTTGTGTCACTACAATCGTAGCTTACATTAATAAATATTAATTATTACAATAAATGGGCAAATCGTGCCTATGCATAATAAATATAGCTAACTTGAGTTGGTCGGTGGTATGGACAGTTCGTTCCTATATCAGTCAGTCAACGATCACTTAAAAGTGATCTTTATTGGTAGTACTTCCTCAGGTGTTCCCCATTCCAGTAATGGGGGACAAGTACTAACTGGAGATCTTGGTCATACCATTCTAGCCTGACGTGTCGGGTGGTAATATCTCTGTGACCTAGTAAAGACCTTCCCAGCTTGGCCCTAGCCCTCATGCCGAAGCATCTCGAGTTTCTTGGAATACTCTTCATAGGACTAGATCTCTCACATCAAACTTTTGTTCTTTAACTCTAGAATTGAAGTACCGGGCAACTTTTTGCTGGTGGGCAGCCAGGCGTATGTTGAAATTTTTGCGTCTTTCTTCAATCTGGTCTAAGGACTCAACCAACAGTTGGTGATTGCAATCTTGGTATGCTGTACGCTGGTGAGATGGTGGAGTCACCTCAACTGGCAGCATTGCTTCATACCCATATGTGAGTGCAAAGAGGGTATCACCAGTGGTTGTTCACTCTGTAGTCCTGTATGACCAGATTACTTTAGACAATCTCTCAGGCCAATTTTGTTTAGCTTCTTCTAGATGCTTCTTCAGAGTGTCTTTGAGAGTTTTGTTGACGGCTTCTACCTACTCGTTTTCCTAAGGGTGCGAGACTGCTGAGAAACTTTTTGTGATGCCATGCTTGGCATAGAAATCAGTGAATAGTTGGCTGTCAAACTGGGTGCCATTGTCGGACACTATCTTCTGGGGTAGACCAAATTTGCAGATTATATTCTTCACCACAAAGTCTAGTACCTTTTTGGAAGTGATGGTTGCTAGTGGCTCGACTTCCATCCACTTGGTGAAGTAATCAACTGCCACGACTACATACTATACTCCCCATTTCCCTTTGGTAATCGACCAATAAGGTCAATTCCCCAAATAGCGGAGGGCCATGGACTTTGCATTTGAGTAAGCTCATTTGGGGCTGCTCGGGGTGTCTTGGCAAACCTTTGGCACTTGTCACATCTTCAAACATATGCAAATGCATCTTCATTCATAGTTGGCCAGAAGTAGCCTTGCCTTAAAATATTCTTAGACAGACTTTTCCCCCTGCATGGTTCCCATAGAAACCCTCATGCACCTCTTCCAGTAGTCGTCCTGACTCTGTTTGGGTGACACACCGAGTAATGGCATGGAAAAACCCCTTCTATACATAACCCCGTCCAAAATTAAGTACCTAGCAGCTTTCCTCATCAGTCTCCTGGATTCATTACGATTGTTAGGCAGGACTCCATGAATAAGCTGTTATCGGGGTCATCCAGGATGGAGTGTTATCTATTAGAAGGACTGGTTCTGGCAGGTTGACACTTGGTTCGATCAGGTACAGGCGACTAATAATAAGGCACGACACTACATGTTGACTAGTATAGTCGACATTCTCAAGACAAAGATGGAGACTGTCAAGACGGCCTACGAAATCATGGATTGGCTCCAAGACATGTTCGGTGCAAATTCGGTGCAAATTCTGTGCATACTCATTTTGAGGCCACTAAGAAATATGCCAATGCTAGGATGGCACCATCTCCACACATTCATGATCAACTCAACTATGGTCTAACGCAGCTCATGAACGAGCTTCAAACTTTTGAGTCTATCATGGGTGGACCAAGTAAGGGAGGAGAAAAGAAGACAACTACTACTATTGCTGCTGATTCAGCTAAGGTTGAAGCTAACCTAGCTTCATCTTCAAAAGCTGGAAACAAGAGGAAAGATGGACAAAACAACAACCCCAAGCCTGCAAAGGTTGCGAAGACGAGTGCACAACCAAATGCACAAATGCTTAAGGGGAAGAACAAGACAAACAAGAAAGGTAAAGGTAAGTGTTTTCACTGCAAAGAGAAATGGCATTGGAAACAAGATTGCCCCAAGTTTCTAGCAGCGAAAAACAAAGGTAATGATTATAGTTCATTTATCTTAGAAACATGTGTTTTGGAGAATGATAAATCTGTTTGGATTATTGATTTTGGATCTAGTAACCATATTTGTAACTCTTTACAACTTCTTGAATCATGGGAGGAAGTGGATGAAGGCAGCTTAAAGCTTAGAGTTAGGAATGGAGCATTCGTTGCGGTCCAAGCTAGAGGAAAAGCTCGCCTGAAGTTTGGAAATAAATTTTTAATTTTGAAAGATGTATTTTTTATTTCAAATTTTAGTTTCCATGTTGCAATTAGAACAATTTTTTATGACTTTCACAAGTTCTAATATATGTATTTCTTTCAATGGATCACAATTGTGTTTGCAGGATTGGAAAACGGGCTTTATATTCTGCGACCTAACGAACCCCTCGCTCTTAACAATGATTTATTTAAAGTAGCTAAACCTAGGACCAATAAATGTCAAAAGACCGATAACGATAACATGACGTATTTATGGCATTTAAGACTAGGTAACATTGGCTATGATAGAATTCAAAGACTTACAAAGGACGGGCCTTTGAGGGAACTCACCTTAGGTGAGTTACTTATCTATGAATCTTGTCTAGAAGGCAAACTGACCAAACATCCATTATCTACAAAGGGGGATAGGGCCAAGGAACCACTTGGACTTGTTCATTCATATGTTTGTGGACCTTTGAATATACAAGCTAGGGGTGGTTTTGAGTATTTTGTCACTTTCATTGACGATTACTCTAGATACTCATGTCTTTACCTAATGCATAAGAAATAAGAAACATTTTCAAAGTTTCAGGAATTCCTAGCTATGGCTCAGAACCAATTAGGTAAACGTTAAAGATCTTGTGATATGATAGGGGTGGAGAATATTTGGATATGCAGTTCCAAGATCATTTAACTGAACTTGGGATTTTATCACAACTTACTGCCCCAGGTACTCTGCAACAAAATGGTGTAGCGGAACGCCGGAACATAACTTTATTGGAAATGGTTAGATGCATGCTTAGTTACTCAACTCTGCCAACTTCGCAACATGTAATTGAAACCGTGAATGACATTCTCAATGTCGTGCTGTCTAAACCAATCCCCAAAACATCGTAAGAACGCTGGAATGGTCGTGAACCTAGTTTACGCCATTATAGAATCTGGGGGTGCCCCACCCATGTCTTGAGGAAAAAGGAAGGAAAGCTGGAAACTGCGAACTGAAGTTTACATGTTTGTTGGCTATCCTAAAGGTACTTGGGGTGGAATTTTCTATAGTCATTCAGAAAAGAAAGTGTTTACTTCTACGAATGTTACTTTTCTAGAAAATGACTATGTCCAAAACTTCAAATCGCGTATCAAACTAGTTTTAGAGGAGATGGTTGAAGAATTGACTCCAACCAATGTTCCATCGTCATCAACGTGAGTTGATGATGAAATTCCTATTTTTCATGTCCAACTGACGCAAGTCGATTTAAATGAAGAAAGTACCACTATTCCTGAGCAAACAGTCACAGAGCCTCGTCGTAGTGGGAGAGTTTCTAGGAACCCAATTCGCTATGGTTTGGATGGTGAAACCAATATGGTTGTTGGTGACACTAGTGATGATGATCCATTGTCTTTCAAATAGGCAATGGCTAGCCCTGAAAAAGAACTATGGCTCGAAGCCATGAAACAGGAAATGGAGTCCATGTACTCAAATTTTGTCTGGGATCTTGTGGAAGCACCTAGTGACTTTAGGGCCATTGGGTGCAAGTGGATCTACAAGAAGAAACAAGGTGTTGATGAAAATATCGAAACTTATAAAGCTCGATTAGTGGCAAAGGGTTATACCCAAAGAAAAGGTCTAGACTATGAGGAAACTTTTAGTCCGGTAGCCATGCTCAAATCCATTCGCATCCTCCTATCCATAGTAGCCGCTCTCGACTATGAGATATGGCAAATGGATGTCAAGATAAATTTTCTTAATGGGAAGCTTGACAAAGTCATTTATATGGATCAGCCAAAAGGATTTAAAGTAGCTGGACAAGAAGGAAAAGTTTGCAAGTTGAATAAGGTCATTTATGGACTTAAGCAAGCTTCTTGTTCCTGGAACCTTAGGTTTGATGAAATAATCAAAACCTATGGCTTTGAACAAAATATTGATGAGTCTTGTGTTTACCTACTGAATATGCAAATCAAATAGTGGTATTCCTGGTTCTTTATGTAGATGATATCTTACTCATTGGAAACAATGTTAAGAAATTGTCAAATGTGAAGAATTGGTTGAGCACTCAATTCCAAATGAAGGATTTGGGTAAAGCAAGTTATGTTCTAGGTATCCAGATCATCAGGGATAGAAAGAATAGACTCTTAGCTCTATCTCAAGCAGCTTACATTGATAAAGTGCTTGAACGTTTCTCAATGACAAATTCCAAGAAAGGACGTCTACCGTCTCGCCATGGAATTCATCTTTCAAAGAAGTAGTTTCCCCAGACTCTTGAAGAGGAAGATGCAATGAGAAAAGTTCCTTACGCATCTGCAGTTGGAAGTCTGATGTATGTTATGTTGTGTAGTAGACCAGATATTTGCTATGTAGTGGGAGTAGTGAGCAGGTATCAGTCAAACCCAGGACCGGAACATTGGATAGCAGTTAAGCATATCCTAAAATATTTAAGGCAGACTAGGGATTATATGTTAGTCTACAAGGGTGGTGTTCTGAACCTTGTAGGCTACACCGATTCAAATTTTCAAACTGATGTCGATGACAGGAAGTCTACTTCTGAAATGGTGTTTACTCTTGGGGGTGGAGCTGTGATATGGAGAAGTGTAAAGCAGTCTGCAATCTCAGAATCCACCATGGAAGCTGAATACATAGTTGCGTCAGAAGCAGCTAAGGAAATAGTCTGACTAAAGAAGTTCTATTCGGATCTTGGTGTTATTCTAGAAATGGATAAACCGTTTGTGTTGTTTTGTGACAATACATGAGCGATAGCCAACTCGAAAGAATCTCGTAGTCACAAGAGGAGTAAGCATATAGAAAGGAAGTATCACATAATTCGAGAATATGTGGCTAGGGAAGATGTGAAGGTTATGAAGATTGCATCTGAAGAAAATCTTGCAGATTCGTTTATGAAGACACTACTAGAAGCTACATTTGATAAGCATATCAAGGAAATGAGATTAGTAGAATTAAGGCATTAGGTTCAATTAGTACAAGTGGGAGTTTGTTGGGGTTTTATGCCCTAATTAAAACTCAATTTCTTTGTAATTTCATTTTATTATCAATAAAAGAATAAAAATCATTTTTTGACTTGGTCAATCACTTTGCTCACATGTTTTATTTTCATGATTATTTGTTTAATATAAACTTCTATTAAATCCCAAGCATATAGGTAATCATATTCATAGTGACGTAATCACAGTGGAATATAAATATTATTATATGTTCAAAATAAGTTAGCTATAAGATTAGTCAATGCACAGGATTTACACTAACTTGCCAATCTACGATATGATCTACTTACACATCATAGTGTTATATTATTTCCAGAACATTAACAAAGTAGATAAGATTAGATGTATTTGTTACATCGGACTGGACCGATATTTACAGTAGATAGGATAAGTAAACATACTGTTATTATTTATTCTAGTCATATCATATAGTTGACCATAGGTCAATTCAATCTCAATTCTGAGTGGTTAGTATTCTATCTGATTGTATTATTTGAGTTATTTGACTTGTTCGTTACCAGCTTACCCTACGGACTAGCCCATACTTACATCTTGGGAACTCGGTAGTATAATTGGGTGGGAGTGTTAATCATAGATATGAGCATCTATAGCTTCTGATGAAGAAGTGAAACGATGGTTTCCTTTTAGTTTGGTTCAAGGTGCTAAATGATAGAGATCTCATTTCAGTAATTAATCACTACAACATTTTTGAGCATATATTACGGTAAATAAATGACATATATTCAAAGTGTTATTAATAAAATAAGTAACTGAGTCCCATAAAAATATATATATATATATATATATAAAAACAAAAGAAATAACACGAAATAAAAATAAATAAAAAGAAAAAAAAGCTACGTGCTAACATGAAGCGCCAAATGAAACTTAATACACGAAAATTAAAATTAAAAATGAAAAGGAAAATAAACACATCCCCATCCTGTAATCATCTGAATCCCTAATCCTCATCTACCTGAACTAGTCCCAGCCGCCTCCTCTGCCCATCCCGTAAGTCTCTCATCTCCATTCCATTGAATCGCTGGAGCAGAAACCCAAAAGCAGCTCCTTCTCCCACAAGCGAGTCTTGCCATCACCCTCAAGCCGATATCTCTCCTGCTGGAGCAAGAACCCAGGCAGGAACCCTGGCATCTCCCTCACGAGTCGAGCGCTTGCTATCTCTCCTGCTGGAAGCAAGAACCCAGGCCAGAGTATTCGAAACTGTGAGGTAATTTTTAACTTTGATTTCAATTTCATATCATATCATCAATGTATATGTATATATATATTTGTGTTGTTTGGCCTTGTTAAGGAGTTAGTTACTTAGTTAGTTCTAAGTTTGTTAAAGTTGTTAATCTGTTTTACTGTTTCTTAACAGCTTTGTTAGCTCTGTTAGTTTCTAACTTCTCCTCTGTATAAAAGGAGTTGATTCCTCTTAATCAGTAAGATCAATAAATTACTCATGAAAGAGTTGGTAAATTTTTGGTCAATAATGGTTTTGTTACTAATACTGTGAGGAAATCGACATGTAACTTCAACTAGTCTTTGCCTCTAGAAGGGAACTTTCAACTTAAGTTGGTGATTTTGAGTATATCACACAATGCCTGAATTTATTTCCTGACTATCTTTTTAATTAAATGTTTTACTTGTTAATACTTAATTTCCCTTTCTTCTGATTCTGTTAATGGTCATGTCATATCAGAGAACTCTGTGTTTAAGTTGGAGATTTAGGCACCATTTTTACTAGAGAAAATCCTTATTGGGCAAGTTTTATCTCAAAGTTGGATTTTACTTTTGTTTATTAGTATTATTTTTATAATATGTTTAGTTAGAGATTAAAGCTTCATGGACTAGGTGATAACACAAAAGGGCATTTGGTATAGTTTTTCTATTATGTAAATCAAAAGAAAGCTTTTTCTCAAGTTCACTCAATCTTCAAATGTGAGCAAGACTTGGTCTCTGATGTGAACAAATTATCATGCAAGTAATTGTAAAATCTCTTCAAACGTATGAAAATTCCATTCTTTAACCTTTGAAGGAGTGGTTTGTTATAAATCTATGAATATAAAATATATATATATCTCATTTTTATATAACAAGACATTTCCATATTCATTCTCTTCTCTCTTTGTTGGGTTTTATTTGTGTTTGTTAAAAAAACACTTCTATAGAGCACACTTAACTAAATACAAAATTCTTTTCTACTGCATGATATTTTCCTTTTATTCATCCAATAATATGCTTTGCATACTCATTTTTGGAACTATTCTTCGAGACTGACATATTTTTGGTATTTTTGATACATTATTAGTACACTACAAAATTATAAAAATAAGTGTTACTTAATGACTATATAGAGGTTTTACTGTAATTAACTGCATTGTTTAAAAAAAAGTACAACCTTATTCAGTGGGTGGGCTAGTAATACTACAGGAAAATGATACTAGTAGAAACAAAAGATCATATGGACTAAATAATTGAAATATATTATTAAAAATTTGAGAAGAAAATACTCAAATGAGGAAAAAATATACATTAGAAGAAGTTTCACTTTGACAGGTTCTTTTAAAAATACTTGAAATATAAATTGCTAGTCTTGTAGACAGTGACATGAAATTAAATTAAAGAATCAGTCCAAGCATAAACCTTTCTGCAATAATTAATATCTGACAAATTAAGCAATAGATGGCATAGAAAGTGTCGCACCAGATAAATTTATTTCTAGTACTCGCATCTCAGACGTCATTGTTATTGAAAAATAAATTACTCTTTCATTCAAAGAAGCCAAAACCACGTTCTTGGCTATTAATAGTTCAACAGTACTTACTATGTATGCGGTGTATATATATACAAGTTCATTTTCCAGCTATTCTTTCTTTCTCTAAAATCTTAATATGGTATCAGTGCCCTTTCTTTGAACTTTGTTGTTCTCTTCAATTCTTCTTCTTCATCATCAATGGCCTAAGCTTCTGATGCCACTAATTGTGGTTCTTATTCTTCCCAAGCTACTTCCGCAACAGTTTCTCTTCCAAGAGCAGGTCCCGTTCAGTTTTCACACACTCTTTCGATCCAATTGGACAAGTATATATGTATATTTGTGTTGTTTGGCCTATACTTATTTTGTAGTTATTTTTTGAACTGTAGTAGTTATTTTGTTGTTTGGCCTATACTTATTTTATGCTAATTAGCTCTTCTCTCATCTAGTTACATCCAATATTCTGCTCTTCTGAATCATGAATGTTTGTCCTTTCTATAGGAATTATTATCTAATTGTGTGTCTGATTGTATACCAGAGGAATATAAGCACCTCTTTATCATTTACTACTTTAAATATTTATGCATTATTTTTTGCAGAATTTTTTTTCCGGAAGGGTTTGATTGTTTCTTTTATCTTGTGTTGTTTATAGTTTGACGAGTTTAATTGATTAATTTGATTGAAGTGAAACTGTGTATCTTGCTACTGTTTTTCTTTTCCCAGCTTTTTGTTTTTGGTTTTAGAGAGATATATAATCATTACTATCACTTTGTTCTACTATCTATATTGAAACTTTTTCATGGTTAGAGGTTATATAGATACATCTTTCTTCCATAACATGAGCTTAGAAGAAGGAAGAGATAGGAGAATATTTTGAGTTTGTTGGATCTTAGAAGTGTAATCACGATGATCAATTTTGATTGTTGTTATAACTATCATTTCGTATACTACATACCATAAACAGATTTAAAATTCGTCATTCATCACAAACCACCTCTATTTTCCTTTTAGATTTTATGGATTATTGTATTATAACTACTTAACTGCATATTTATAGTGAGTACTAATATATAGAAATCAAAAGTGAGTGATACTTGAAATGACATCTCTTATCTCAAATGTGACACCAACAGATTAAATGAATGAAAATGCAGTATAGATGCATTTGATGTTCTAATAATCCACATTTGTCAATTGATTGTTATACAATTTTGAATTTTAGCATTATTTAGATTCTACGATTGTCCTTAGGATGTTGGAAAAGGGATTATAGTTCTACATAAGAGTATGCTTAATTGAGTAGGTAGTATTAAGCTTTCTTTATTTCTTTGTAAGGTTATTTAAGTGAATATCAATATTATTGGAGTTTTAGGTCTGTCTAAGCCTGTTCATGTCATTAGTAGACTAGCTATCTAAGAAAGGTGATCTATGGTGGCGATCCTAAGAAATTTTCAGTATTAATTCTTGCTTGAGCTCTTATTTATTATAGTGGCACTAAGTGTTTTTATTGTTCACATCTTAGCTATATCTCTTACATCTATACTAATCCTAAATGTTACTCAATTTAATGCAATTATTATCAATAAAAAATATTTTGTATTTCAACATTTTGTGATACTATTCAAAGAATTTACCTTCATTTATTTAAGTTGCATGCATATGCATGATGCTCTAGAGTTGACACATACAAAAACTAAAGTAATAATCATCCTTATTAAACAATTTTGGTTTATGCTTGGCCTATAGTACTTATTTTCTGCTAATTAGCACTTTTCTCAGCTGGTAACATCCAATATTTTGTGCTTCTGAATTTGTCAGCTTAGCCTATAGCACTTTTCTCAGCTGGTTACATCAAAATTTGTCTTTGTTAATGATTCAATCTCAATTTAATGCATTATAAAAGTATATAATATAACATTCCTTATATAATGCATAACATGGTTGTGTAGAAAATTTGAAATCTCAAATTGAATATTTTAATTTATTATAATGCACTTAGTATTTTTTATTTCATAATTGGTTTTTAGGTATTATGTATGTAGGAAAAAAACATTAATAAGTTTTCTTATCAGATAATTTGATCCTATTCTCACATAATTGTAACATTAATTTCTTGCTGATCATTTGAGCTAATTGGCTGTGTTTTCTCTATATAAATTAAATAATTGATGGCTAGATTGTATAAGTAAATAAATAAATCAGTTTGAGCATGATAATAACTATATGGTATACCAGATGTTTGATAAAAATTGCAAGTAAAACACACATGTTAATCCATGAAACTCATTCTATGTTCATGTAATTTTTATATTGATCTTATAAGCATGTTGTTCTTTCAATATGAGATAATTGTGACATGACTTTTTGATATTTTGGGTTCTTTACACAAAAGTTTTAAATTTCTTTAGGACTCTTGCAGAAATTCAGAAATGAAGACAAGCAACTTTAGGGAACTGAGGCATTTATAAAGGGATCTCATATTTTCATCTCAGCTAGGTTTGGTTCATTTGGCTATTTTTTCACTTTCAAGGTATTCATTATTGTAGAGAATATGCTCAAGATAGAACAAACTTTCATGGATTTATCATTTTCCTTATTTTTATTAATAATAAATCAGATTTTTTTCATCCTTTTAAATTGGAATACAAACTGATTTTGGTTTTTTGTTCTTTTTATGTGTGTTGTGTCTGCTTTTCTTTTTATTGTTAGTTTTATTTCAAATTGTTGCATTATTGTTGGCCTTTGATATTAGTTTTTCTGGTTTGCTAGCTGCTTTTGCTGCCTCTTGTCGTTGTATTTATGAGTTTTGTTGTTCTTTTTCTTTTGCGAGCTCTAGTTTCCAAGGACTCTGTAGTGGGTTTGGATAGTTTCTTGGTTGTAAGAGTTGTATTTTTTTTTAATTATGACTCCTAATTAAAGGTCCAATGATGTTAATAGTTTATTAATTGGTATGTAATTTTGCTTTCATTTTAGTGGCTTCATTGGATTTCACATTGGAAGGAAACTTTATTTACAACAGTTTGCAAGAGGTATGTTCTCTTTTATTTTTGTTAAAATATTTTGCAAATGTTATAGGAGTTTGAATATCTTAGATATTCATCCATAGTGAAGTAGGTCCTGAGATTATTATTGTGTGTTGCGGTGATAACATAAGGTTGAGAACTTGTGTGTCCTAGTGAAGTAGTATCTGAGAAATTTGTGTGCTGCGGCGAGATAAGGAAGAAAACTTGTGTGTTGTTTGAATATTTTGAATTGATAATGGTAGATGGTTGGTTAATAAATATGGCTGGAATGTTTTCTAATTTTATAATAGAACCGAGGTGTTTTCCTCAACTGAGGCGAAATGCAGGTATAGTATTTTATGAATTGGTACTAGTGTAACTTTTAAGTATTTTTGCACATAGATAACATTAAATTGAAAAGCTCTATCTTTAGGAAATCTAGAGGAAGTCAATAAACACAAACAAATTTATATATAAGACATCTTCAAATAATGTAAAAATAAAGTTCGCTTTTACACATTAATTATTACCCTCACAAATCTTTGTAATATGCATATGGATTACAGGGTTAAGAAGTGATTTCAGTAGGCACCATCGTAGATCATGCCCAAAAAGAAAAAGTAAACCTCATGCAAATTTCAATAACAATTCCACAATCCCTTTTAGCTCTTGTATTTTTTTCTTACTTTAGATAAAAATCTCTTCACCAACATATTTTATGCGGTGTTGAACTTGTGAGTATGTTGAAGGGGATTGATCTAGCATGGTTATATATGTATATGTTATTAACTCATTGTTGATGTTGGGTTTTCAACCTCTAGAATTATCCATTTTAATTTTGATATTGAATTCATGTCTTGCTATCTTACTTGTAAATAGAATACATCTGCTTAGAGTGAGGAGCAATCAAATGCCAATGTTCAATCAAATTCTCATGTTCATTCCCCTCAGGTAATTATGATATTAATTATGTGAAAATGATAAAATTTAAAACATATAATATTCAACATAAAATCACTTGCTGCTGCTGAATTTGTTTTATCGATGTATTGTTAGAGTGTCAATAACCGCATATTTGGCTCCAAATGCAAAATATTAAATTGGATTGGATCTGGAGAAATTATTGCAGAATGCTATTTTATTTCAAGTGACCCAAAGGATGAGGTTCACCATGTTCCTCTTGGGCCTAGTGCTATGAAAGTGGGGATAGATCTTGTGAGAAAGAATGATGCATTTCTGTGGAGGCCTTCAACAATTATGTCTACTATAGAATATGCTATAGGTAGTATAATTGCATGACCACCTGATAAAGTCATAATTAGGTAATTAACTTTTTTTATGTACTCTTTTAGTTTACTATTAACTTTAAGTTAAAGCATTAATTATTTAAATTTTGTTGTAGCTAAGCAACTGGACTCACAACAAAGACAAGTGCACAAAGGATGATGAATTGAAGGATGGAGCAAGTTTCATGCATGGTTTACTTTTGTGTATCTTGTAATGTTTATGTTTTTCATTTTTGAAGTAAAAAATGTTCAAGATTATAAAACTTTATTATGTTATGTTTTCAAACTTAAGTTAGAACTAAGATCTCACGAAGTAGACACATTCATGGTTTGAATTAGTTATTGTTTAATATAATACTTATGGTTTATCAATCTATTGAGAATTACATTTTATGATTAATTTTGATTTTTTTTTATCAAAATACAATAATGAAAATCTTTTGATTAAAAAAAATCTTATAAGTATCCTTATCACAATAAAATTTAAAATATATTATCCAGAATAAAGTAACAAAATTTTATTACTGGACCTTTAATATGTTATGATTTAGAAACATATTATAAGCATAACAAATCGTTATGATTTATATAATATAACAAACTAAAAATGCTATCAAATTTTTTAAATGTAAGAGTTGAAAAGTATTATGCAAAAAGTATAAGATTAAACTTCAAATTTATAACCAAATACTCTAACTAAATGTTATTATTTGAATATTATAGAAACTAAAAATGTGTTATTGAATAGTTTAAGATAACATCGAACATAACATTCGAATACTGTTATAGAAAAGACAGGATTTTTAATAACAGGGGCTATGCTAGCGTTTTCAGAAGCGTTATCAATACTCCCGGTTAGAAGTTTTTAAGTGTTATGAATACTGTTTTTTCTTGTAGTGAATATTAGTTTATTGAAATATCATTTACAAGGAACTAAGTGTTTTAAGGATAAAATACAATGAGGGGTAAAACGATATTTTAGTCCTATCTCATTATAGACCGCCTATAGAGGATCGAGTGAAAATTATGGTTGTAACAATGGATAATTAATAACGTATCTATATTGCTTATAGAGCGTTCTACGAATTCAAGAGTGCAATTCTGAGTCTTTAGTGGACTCACGAGGAATTAATAAGTTAGTAAATTTATATGTTAGATTTGTGATAACTTATTGGAGCATGATTTCATAGGCCTATGGTCCCCACTGTACCTTAGATAAAATCATCTAGATAGTCTCAATTAATTGATTTAATTATCAAAGTTGACCAGGTTAATCTTGGATAGTTTCATAGAGTTATGTAATTTACAGAAGAAAAGATAAATTATGGCAGATTTATTAATTAAGATAAATTAGTGTCTAAATTAATAAATAAGTTTAGATTAAGGTTCAAATTATAAATAATTAATTTGATAAATGATTTAAATAATTATTTAATTAATTAATCAATAGAAAATAATACAGGTCTTGGTTTTAAGTCCAATGAGCTTATAATTAAATGAGAAATTTCATGGGTCTAAAGCCCATGCGAATTTCGACCTAGGGCTGATAATTGACTATTATTTTATTGATTTTTTTAATTAAAATAATGGCCTAATTGAGTCTATAAAAGGAGTGCTAGGTGAAAGTTGAAAACACACTTGTTTCTGAGAAGATCAAAAGATCTAGTAGGTTTTAGATTCTCTCTACAACATAAGTCATTTTCTAAGCCTCAATATTCTTTTATCATTTTCTCTCTGTATCTATCTCATGTGTTGAGAATTGCCCACCCTAGTCTAGGTGATTCTAAGGATACTGGAAGGCTGTGAAGAAAATTGAAGAACGATTCAGTTTCTTGGTGATACTCTGCGACAGAAAGGATACTAGGGTTAGAGAAACTGAAGGAAGGACTCAATCATTCTGTTGCACAATAATGTAAGTGTTCTTATCATTATCTCTGTATGAATTGAATTTTAGAAACGTGTTCTAGGTTATCTTATATTAATATGTTTAATATATGATTTGCATGAAAATAAACAAGATCTTGTATAAGTTTTCCCAACACTAACTTGGGTGATTCTTGTGCAAATTCAGGTTCACATAGTGTATGAACGAGAATCAAGACCCTGAACTACTTTCCCTTGATCCAGAGATTTAACGTACATTTAGAAGAAGGCGAAAAGTACAAAAATCCAAAAGGGAATTAGTAGTGATGGGTGCTGAGCAAGGAGCTCAACAAGGAGCCGCTCAAAGGGAAGCAAATCAAGCAGGAGCTGCTCAAGAAAGAGTAGCTCAAGGGGGCGGGGGGGGGGGGGGGGGCAGTTGTTAATAAAGGACATAACATTGTTATTGTAGCTGATGATCGAGATCGTGCAATTAGGCAATACGCTCTCCCCCCGAGCATTGTGAGACTAGAAATTCAGACTGCACAATTTGAATTGAGGCTAGTTATGTTCCAAATGCTTCAAACTGTGGGCCCGTTTAGTGGGATGCCAACAGAAGATCCTCACCTTCATCTTCGCTTGTTCATTTAAGTGAGTGATTCTTTCAAGTTGCCCAAAGTTACAAAGGATGCCCTGAGATTGAAGTTTTTCCCATACTCCTTGAGAGACAAAGCGAGAGATTGGTTGAATTATTTTCCATCTAATTCTGTATTGTGAGAAGAACACTCTCTCATGTGTTGAGATTTACGAGTGTGTTCTTGTGTATCCTACAAAATAGCAAAGACATCCACTTGTCTACTTCTCTATGTGCGAGCCATAGTATGAAAATGGTGGGTTAGGAGACTAAGACATTATTTGATCTACACGTGTTCTACATCTACAAAAATGTATTTATATTTGTCTTTTTATTCAAATTCATGTTGTATGAGAAAGATCCTATTCTAGTTATGGTTCCTAGAGTGATTCGATCTCGTGCTTTCATAATTGTTATTATTGCATTTGAATGTTATTACATGCTTCCGATGCACTGTCAATCACATGATAAAAAACCAACAATATATTAATGGATTTGTTATTTAAAGCTTGTTTAAATAAAAAATTTGAAATCTCTTGGGCCCACCACCTCATGCATTCTGTTGCGCACTCGTTAATCAGTTACCAACACACACAACACAAATGATCTACTTATGTGGCATCATGAAGAGACATGATTGTATATTTTTAGAAGTGGATATTGGTTTTTGGTTCATGAAAGAGGTATGGGACAAGCTTCCTCGTCTAGTGGATCTTCGGGGTGGTGGAAAAAGCTTTGGTCCTTATGGTTGCCTCCTAAAGTCAAGATGTTCATTTGGAAAAATTCTCATAATTGGCTACCATGCGTTGAGATTGGTTAAATAAAATGTTTAAGTTGTTTACACAATGTGGTGTAAAACATTTAACGATTTTCACTTAAGTTGAAGTGAAAACATGAGATTTTTTTGTAGACATCTATAATTGACTTTTATAGGTCTAAAGTGATGCAATGAGGTATCTAAACATGCACAAAAGGGTTGGGAACATTTGGAGGTATTTAAGGTCACTTTTGAGAAGTTAACATAGCCCTTGCGTTGCGCCGCCTGGGATCTTAAGCCTAGGGATTTCGTAATTGGCTGAAAAATGCTACAACTTTTTTCAAAATGTTGAAAGTTGCATTTTTTTTTGCTCCAAATGACTTGTTTAAAAGCTCTAACCCTATTGGTTGAGCCTAATGATAGTGCCTACACTATGGATATGAGTTATTAGAGTTTTAAAGTCTTGATCACACTTTACAACTCTCTTTAACCTTTTCTCTCTCTAGGTCTCAAAGATCATAAGTTTTCTCCAAGAAACTCACCAAGAATTGATTGACATGTGTGAGTTTCAAAGGCTTGTTCAATCCTAAATCTCATTCTTTCTTGGGAAAGCTTCAAGCAACTACTGGGAAGGCTTGGAATAGAGATTTTGGATATCGATACTCCTCGTGTATAAACCTTTAGATGTTCTCCAAATTAGAAGATTCAATTGCTCTATTCAAATATTGTATTTATCTAAATCTGACTTTTAATTGTGTTTTTATTGTTAATATTGATGATTAAATGTTTCTAAATTCATGATGTAATCATTTAATCACTTAATCTTTGATTATCAAGATTTGCATTCATACTTTGAATATGGTTATTTAATTATCAAGATTTGCAGTCATACATTGAATATGGTTCTTGATTAGAACCTATGTGAAATTCTGTTTTTAGTAATTAACAAATTAATTAAACCATGTGAATTAATTAAAGTACGAAATGGTAATTAACTGTTTACACAGATTACAGTTCTATCGGGACAGAAACCAAACTTGTCACGACAGATACTGAACACAATAAAAAAAACAGTGCAAAACAATAAAGAACACAACGAATTTTTACAAGGTTCAGAAACCCTTTCGGATAACCTACTCCTTGGGGCCACGCCTAGAGAATAAAACCAATTAATAAAGAATCACAAGTACAAAAACATTGACTTAAACAAAACAAGACTCCCTCTTGAGATTTGCCGCAACTTTGTTGTACTTCTCTTCACTAATCTGATTTTGATTGAAATGCTCAACCACTTGAACTCCCTTCAATGGCCAGCGAGTGCTTGCATCCACCCGACACAAGGCTTGTAAAAATCTTCTCCCGAAGACTATAAACGTTGTGTTCAAATTACAATGTGTATTCACTCATGAACATGGTATAAACTCACCACTAAAAAACTAAACACACATATTACAACAAGATCACGTGAATACTTATGATCTTGAATACAAAGAGGAACTCTCACAAATATTACAATAATGCTCACGAATAATGCACCAAATAGTTCACTTTTCTCACTGCCTTTAGAGCCCTATTTATAGTGTCCTTTTTCGTGCTCATAAAGGCTGAGAAAGAATTCTTCTAATAAAGGCAAGAATCATAGAAGATATTCTTGATTGATAAAGAGTTGCCTTTTTTAGAAGATGCTGATCCGACAGATGCGATATCGGTGGGGACAGCTCAGACCTGTGTCGGATAAAAAACAAGCTCAAAAAGGAAACAACAATAAATGACATTAAAGAACCAGTTTCCTGTTAGCAATCCTTGAGCTACACGAAAATATATAAGCAAATAATCCATAAACCACTTTGGGTAAGTACCGAATATTTGCAATATACTTTTTCCCTTTATAAACAAAATGAGACAAATAAGGAAGCACATTATTGTCCAAAATTCACAAAAAGGGAAAGTGGATTTCCGAAAATTGTAATAAAGGAAACCAAAAAATTCCGAAAATTATAATAAAGGGAAACAACTAATTCAACCAATTTTATCTTTTTAAGAAAAAGATATTTCTATAAAAATGCCAATTATAGGATTTACAATCTCCCCCTTTGGCAATTTTATAGACAAGGAATATCTATTTTTAAAAGATCCCTACAAAACACAAGTAAGTGCTAAAAATCATAAGAGTCACAAAAGGATCAAAAAATGACTCCCCCTGCGATAGATAACCAAAGCACAGTTAACAAAAATCAATATGAAACAGCAGGTCAACATAATCAAAGTGCCAAAAAATAGAGTTACTCTCTCCCCCTCATTGTCTGAAAAAATGCCAAAGAACAAGAAAATGAAACCAAAAGAAAGACACATTACGTGTTCTTTTACAACTAACAAAAGTAAAATAGATCAAAGGTACTGGGATCATCATGGGGCAGGAGAGTTGGATTCATTGAGAATGGCCAATGAAGCAAGAATTTTGCACTGAGTCTCCTCCATTAGAGGGAACCGGTTAGAAAGACTTGTAATCCCTGTTTGGACAGCAGCAAGATCAGTTGGGACAACAGGGGAGTCGGGCACAACACTGCCAGAAGCAGGACCAGCAAGATTAATTCCTTTGACTTTTCGAGCTATGGATGGAGCATGATCATCTTTGACAGTATAGGTGGGACCAACCAAGGGAGAAGTCAAGGTCTCATGGGACTTCTTCAGCGGACGTTGAGAGTCCAAAAGCTTGTAAATGACCTGTGGAAACATCAAGTGTTGCCCCTTGCGTTTGGCACCACTTAAAGACATGATTTGGTCAAAAATAACAGCTGCAAGATCTATGGCGACTCCAGTACCAATTTTGAACAACAGAAAGGCCATATCTTGAGTGATGGTGGAGGAATGTGTGGTAGGCAACCAATTAAACATAGCAAATTTGAAAAGAGCACCATAATAATGAGTGAGATCCGTGACTCGAAGAGAGGTGCTCGGTTCCCACACCATAGCTTGATCAACCAATTCAGACAAAACTTGGTCCTTTGCAAATTCAATAGAATCATCAATCTCCACAGGGACGAGATTGAGGGCCTTAGCAATTTCAGAAGGGCTAAACTTATACCAATGACCCATAACATAAACTTGATGGAACATAAAAGAAGATTGGTCTAATAACTCATCATTCAAATTTGCATAAAGTTCTTTAACAACCCAAGGCACAAACCCAGACAAGGATCGCAACCAACCTCTTTCCTCTAAAGTAAGTAATACCCCAAAAACACGACGAGGAGCAAAAAGAAAATTGCGCTCACTAATAAAATGACGATGGTCATAAAATTGCATGTTCTTTTCATTATCATTAAAATAGAATGTAAGAGAATGAGCTTTGAAAGAACCTGAGGTACGGACAGGAGCACCTTTTTGCTTAGCAAGTTTGGAAGACAATTCTGGAAATGCCAATGGAGTGGTGCCTTTTGGGTCAGATGCAACATGAGAGGCTTTCAGATAGGTCTTCTTTAGATTCAGTCTCCACAGCCAAATCATCAAGAGGAACTTTAGGATTTGGCTCGGTCAAAGAAGGGTCTAACTCAGGCTGAGAGTCTTCCGTCTCGGGAGAGACATCCTCCGATGAGGTGCATGGAGGAGGGTTGATTTTGGCCTTTAATTTAAAATGAGATAAAGGAGATGAATCAGAGATGGAGATGGTACCTTTAGATTGAGCCACTTTGGCCTTCTTCCCTTTCTTTGTTCCAACAGCTTTGGTCTTATGTTTGCCCTTTGCCTTGGGTGTCAACACATCAGGAGATAGCAAGGATTCCGAATCATGATCAGATGGATCAGACACAGGTTTAGTGGAGATAGATTTGGACTGACTAGTTGCCAAGGCCGATTTGGATTTTATTTGACCTTCAGGAGAGGCGAGTGAAACCACCGAGGTTGGGATTGGCTCAGCATCCAAATTCGGGAACGTAACTCCTTTGCTAGAAGCACCAAGAACAGATGAACTTATAGGACCCGAAAGAGCAAGAACCTTCTTTCTTGCTGTGGTTTTAGAACGATGGCCTGGAGTAGGAGAGACAACAAGGATTGATGCTGGGACCGAAGGAGTGGCAGAGGGAACTGATTCAGGAATTGTCTCCTGCTGAGACTTCACGGACTTGGAAGATGAACCACGACCTCGAGTCTTCATGGCTGCTAAGAGAGAAACAAGTGAAACACACAAAGAAAGAAACCCTAAACACTTCGGTTATATGTGAGAGATTTAACAAGAAAACACTGATTATAAAACAACCAAAGGGAATCCGAATATATAAAGTATTCGGTACACAAATAAGGCAAGTTCAAAAATGGGTAACCGGATTTTAAGTGATAAGTGCCAAAATATCTCATTTTTAAAACAAATTCTTTCACACCTCAAAATTGGAAACTTTTTGAATATTTTTAGAATATGTTGAGATAAAACAAATAAATTGCATCAATTAATTTTTTCAAATCCTTTTTTTTTTATTAAATACACGGTACAAAACAGATTTATTTTTCAATTTTTTTGTATTTTATTTTATTACAAAATTGCTGAAAATAGAGTGTAAATTGTCATACCATATATGTCAATGTAAATGCCAAGTCCTGTTCAGAAGAAACAAGATGACCATATTTTTTACAAATTAGAGAAATGAGTTATAATTTAAATACTAAGAGACCATAATTCGAAAAATATACCAATCACAAAACATATTTGAATCAATTCATTATATGTATGAGTCTTACAACTATCTTACACAGTCTAGTCAACAGGCATGTGTGTGTGCGTGTGTAATCAATTTGGCGTTTCTTTTTGGCCTTTTAAAGCTAGGTTCATTGCCCATATTTGGCGATTTTAGCCTTTTTCTAATTGTCACCATAATGGAGGCTATAACTCTTATACTGATGGCAGCCCTTTACGTTGGTAGAGTATCCTCCAATATAATTGCTAATTACTTGGTACCAACTTACTCAGTGTCGGCTTTCACACATCAGTATAGGTAGCTCTTTTCCAAAATGGAGCCTGAAAAAGAAACTGGATTTGGAATGCTCATACAATGATAATGATTTGATCAAATATGAATTGGATGGTCTAAATTTTTCAAATATGGTTTTTTTTTATTCCAACAAAGTATAGAACTTATAACAATCATTTTCTAAAATACAAAAAAATATCCTCATCAAATTTCTTCCAAACAGGACAAGAGATTTACGAAAACACATATGCAAGGCAAGATAATCAATTTATTGACAATTTCAAATAAAACAAACCCCCAAGGATTTCCTGAGGGAATCAAATCTGACCGTGTCTAAGGCTTTAGTAAAAATATCTGCAATTTGTTTGTTAGTCTCAACATATTCTAAAATCAATGTTTTGTTTTCAACAAATTCCCTAATAAAATGATGACAAATGTCAATATGTTTGGTGCGAGAGTGTTGAACAGGATTTTTGGAGATATTAATAGCACTTGTATTATCACAAAAAATGGTTAAAGTTTTAATATCAAACCCATAGTCTGCCAACATTTGTTTCATCCACAAAAGTTGAGTACAACAGCTTCCAGCAGCAATGTACTCAGCTTCGACTATTTACAAGGAGATGGAGTTTTGTTTTTTACTATGCCAGGAGACCAAATTGTTTCCTAAGTAAAAATAACCACCACTTGTGCTTTTGCGATCATCAGTGTTTCCTGCCCAATCTGCATTACTATAACACACAAGGTTAGAATTTGTTTCTTTGGAGTACCAAATGCCTAAATCAAAAGTATTATTGATGTAACGAATAATTCTTTTTACAGCAGTCACATGAGACTCCATGAGGTTCCCTTGCAAACGAGCACACACTCCAACACTGTAACTGATATCAGGGCGACTTGCAGTTAAGTAAAGGAGACTCCCAATCATACTCCTGTAAAGAGTTGGATCAACTTTCTTCCCATTTTCATCTTTAGACAATTTGACTGTAGTACCCATGGGAGTTTTAGCAGGTTTAGATGCATCGAGTCCAAATCTTTTCACTAGAATTCTTGCATACTTGCTTTGTGAAATGAAAATTCCTTCATCTGACTGCTTCACTTGAAGTCCTAGGAAGAAATTGAGTTCTCCTACCATGCTCATCTCAAACTCTTCCTGCATTTGTTTCACAAATTCCTGCACTAGAGAATCATTAGTAGAACCGAACACTATATCATCAACATAGATTTGTGCTATCATAATATTTTCATCAACATTTTTAATAAACAGTGTTTTGTCTACTCCCCCTCTCTTGTACCCCTTTGAGACCAAAAAATGAGTTAGTCTCTCATACCAAGCCCGTGGGGCTTGTTTCAGCCCATGCAAAGCTTTTTACAATTTAAAAACATGATTAGGATTGTAAGGATCCTCAATCCCTTTGGGTTGTTCCACATAAGCTTCTTCATTCAAAAATCCATTTAAAAAGGCGGATTTTACATCCATTTGGAACAATTTAAAACCAAGAACACATGAAATAGCTAGTAATAATCTTATGGATTCAAGTCTTGCAACAGGGGCAAATGTCTCATCAAAATCAATTCCTTCAACTTGAGTGTACCCCTGTGCAGCTAGTCTAGCTTTATTTCTTATTATGGTCCCAAATTCATCAGTTTTATTTTTAAATATCCACTTTGTACCTATAACATTGGTATGACTCGGTCTAGGGACAAGAATCCATACCTCATTCCTTGTGAATTGATTTAACTCTTCTTGCATAGCATTGATCCATGATTCATCATTTAAGGCCTCCTTCACATTTTTTGGTTCCAAAGTGGAAGTAAAACAAACAAATTGAACCAAATTTACATACCTCTTTTGAGTGACCATACTCTCTTCAAGATTTCCCAAAATAAGGTCAGAAGGGTGATTCTTTTTTACTTTGGTTGATGGTTCTTTTTGAACGGAGTCAGAGGAAGTAACTGGATTTTCCTTCTCTGTTTGCCCAGTTGTTGTTTCGACAGAATCAGCATTTGATACATCAGCAGTGGCTGTTGTCCCCTCCGAAGGCTGTGCTGTCGGATCTGCCATTTCTTTATGATGTTGAACATCAATGAGCCTGCCAATTTCCTCCTCATGGGAGTACTCAGAAAAATCTTTTAAATCATCTACAACCACATTAGCTGATTCCATAATAGTTTGGGTTCTCATATTATAGACACGATAAGCCCTACTATTAGTGGAATAACCAAGAAAAACTCACATATCACTCTTGGCATCAAATTTGCCCAAATTCTCACGATCTCTAAGAATATAACATAGACACCCAAAAACATGAAAGTAGTTAACATTGGGTTTTCTACCTTTCCAGATTTCATAAGGACTTTTGTTTGTACCTGGACGCAGAAAAACACGATTAATTGTGTAACAAGCTGTATTAATAGCTTCTGCCCACAATTTCTTTGTGAGTTTTTTGCTGTTAAGCATAACTCTGGTCATTTCCTGCAAGGTACGATTTTTCCGTTCCACTACCCCATTTTGTTCAGGGGTTTTGGGAGCAGAAAATTCATGCAAAATTCCAAACGATTTACAATATTCATCATAAACAGAATTTTCAAACTCCTTACCATGGTCACTCCTTATTCGTACAATCTTTCCAATGTTACAATTTTTTTCAACTCTCAATCTTGTACATAGAGTTTGAAAAGCTTCAAATGTATCTGATTTTTCTCTTAAGAAATCTACCTAAGTAAATCTAGAAAAATCATCCACACATACAAAAATGTATCTCTTACCATTAATACTTTCAACTTGTATAGGACCCATGAGATCCATATGCAATAATTCTAACACATTTGAAGTATTAACATCAGATAATGCTTTAAGGGAAATTTTCAACTGTTTCCCCAATTGGCATGATTCACACTTACCAAACGATTCTTTACCCAACTTGGATATACCAAGGATGAGACCTGCACTAGCAATCTTTTTCAAGTTTTTGAAATTTATATGACCAAGTTTTTCATGCCACAAGTCAGTAATATTAAAACTTGATGAAGATGCATGACATGTGAATTTTTGTGTGAGAATGTAACAATTATCCAAAGAACGAGAACCTTTGAGAACAATATCACCATTTTGATTTAAAACATTACACTCATCATGTGAAAAATTAACATAAAAACCTTGGTCACAAATTTGACTTATGCTAATTAAGTTGGCTTTTAGCCCATCAACAAGAAGCACATTTTTCAGTTTCGGTAACCCTTCAATGTTTAGAGTACCTTTACCTAAAATATTTCCTGTCATACCATCACCAAAAGTTACTACTCCACATTTCAAGGATTTGAAGTTGGTAAGTATGTTGGCATTACCTGTCATATGTCTTGAACAACCGCTATCAAAGTACCATGAACTAGATGCATGCATTTTGTGACAGGTAAAAGTAGCCAAGCAAGCAGAGTTAACTTTCTTGACCCATATTGTTTTTGATTTTGAATTTCTTTTGGTCAAGAATTGATTCATACTACCAAAGTGTTTATCATAATTCTTTTTGAACAAGTTTAACAGAGAAAAACACTTAGGTCTTATGTGTCCTTTCATCCCACAAAAATGACAAAATGGTACAAAATGTTCAATGTTTCTTTTTGGAGGAATTTTCTTTAGTTGTAGATCTGTTGCAACAGATGACAACTTTGTGCTCTCAGCAGAATGACTTGTTCCTGCAACATGGTTAGTTGGCACAACAGACGGATAATTCATAGATTTTACAAAAACCGTTTTTCTTGAGGACTCAGATCCATTAGATCCTAATCCACTGTAATCACCAACCTTTTTTCCTACAGAAAGAATATCATCCAATATTCCAGATCTAGGATTAAGCATTTTGACACCTTTTTGCAAAAATTCAATTTCTTTATTCAAAGAATTAATTTCATTATTTTTGGAAGCAATAATCATCTCAAGTTTTTCAAATTTTTCAACAAAATTTTTATTATTGCTAGCCATTAGACGATTCTCAAAACACACTTTCAGCCATTGATCATAAATTATTTTATAAGACTCTTTCAATGACTCCTCATCTAAGTCAGAATCACTGTCAGAATTCTCATTATTCTGAACAGAATTATTAAGGCATAACACATCCTTGTAATCGACTGAAGAGAAAACCATACCTTTGTGAACAGAGGTTAAGGCAACACTATTTTCCTCCTCATCACTCTGTTCAGAGTCTTGATCACTCCATGTGGCTGTCATGACTTTCTTTTTCTTTAAGGTATTTGCACACTCAGATTGAATATGTCCAAATCCTTCACATTCCCTGCACTGAATACCCTTTTTATTAGTCTCAAAGGGTTTAGAAAAATTACCTTTTGGGTTTTTGGATATGGCATTTTTGTTTCCCAATTTCTTTATGTATTTTTGGAAATTTTTTGTCAACAGAGCCATCTCATCATCCTCATCATCCGAACTTTCCTTCTTTTCTTTAGAAGATTTCAAGGCAATAGATTTTTCCTTGATTTTCTCTGTCTGACCTTTTTGTCTAATTTGTTGGTTTAGTTCAAAAGCTCGAAGTGAACCCATCAGTTCCTCTACTTTTATTTTGTTCAGATCTTTTGCTTCTTCAATTGTAGTTAGCTTTGTCTGAAACCTGTCAGGGAGAACTCTAACAATTTTTCGAACCAAAACATTTTCTTCAAGTTTTTCACCAAGAGCAAAATATTCGTTAGCAATATCTG
Organism: Humulus lupulus; assembly: GCF_963169125.1. NCBI lineage: Eukaryota > Viridiplantae > Streptophyta > Magnoliopsida > Rosales > Cannabaceae > Humulus > Humulus lupulus. The sequence goes on from NC_084802.1 coordinate 201,401,146, forward strand.
ACAATTTCTCATAAAATTCAGTGAGGGTTTCATTTTCATTCATTTTCAAATTTTGTTGTGAGCATAACAAGCCTAGAACGCTTGACATCAGCAGTTCCTTCAAATTGAGTTTGAAGAATTTGCTAAGCATCTTTGGCCGAAACACATGAAGAAATCAATTTAATGTAACCTTCACCAACACCATTAAAAATAGCATGTAATGCTTTATTGTTGTAACTGGATAGTTTATCTTTAGCATCAGTCCATTCAAGTTCAGATTTTACCTTAGTTATATCATCGCTTTCTGCTGGAGGAGTCCAACCACTTAAAACAGCTCTCCAAGCCTTTTCATCTTGAGATTTGATGAAGGCTCTCATTCTAACTTTCCAATATGGATAGTTCGAATTGTTGAGTAAAGGGGGGCGAGTTATGGAACCTCCTTCTGTGAAAAAAGACATTGCAAGAACAAGAACAACAAACGGAATAAACCAAGATCGCACTAAAAAATGAGTGACCCGCTCTGATTCCAATTGAAATTCCATTTTTAGTAATTACCAAATTAATTAAACCATGTGAATTAATTAAAGTGCGGAATGGTAATTAACTGTTTTCACAGATTAAGGTTCTGTCGGGATAGAAACCAAACTTGTTACGACAGATACTGAACACAATAAAAAAACAGTGCAAAACAATAAAGAACACAACGAATTTTTACAAGGTTCAGAAACCCTTTCGGATAACCTACTCCTTGGGGCCACACCCAGAGAATAAAACCAATTAATAAATAATCACAAGTACAAAAACATTGACTTAAACAAAACAAGACTCCCTCTTGAGATTTGCCGCAACTTTGTTGTACTTCTCTTTACTAATCTGATTTTGATTGAAATGCTCAACCACTTGAACTCCCTTCAATGGCCAGCGAGTGCTTGCATCCTCCCGACGCAAGGCTTGTAAAAATATTCTCCCGAAGACTATAAACGTTGTGTTCAAATTACAATGTGTATTCACTCATGAACATGGTATAAACTCACCACTAAAAAACTAAACACACATATTACAACAAGATCATGTGAATACTTATGATCTTGAATACAAAGAGGAACTCTCACAAATATTACAATAATGCTCACGAATAATGCACCAAAGAGTTCACTTTTCTCACTGCCTTTAGAGCCCTATTTATAGTGTCCTTTTTCGTGCCCATAAAGGCTGAGAAAGAATTCTTCTAATAAAGGCAAGAATCATAGAAGATATTCTTGATTGATAAAGAGTTGCCTTTTTTAGAAGATGCTGATCCGGCAGATGCGATATCGGTGGGGACAGCTCAGACCTGTGTCGGATAAAAAACAAGCTCAAAAAGGAAACAACTATAAATGACATTAAAGAACCAGTTTCCTGTTAGCAATCCTTGAGCTACACGAAAATATATAAGCAAATAATCCATAAACCACTTTGGGTAAGTACCGAATATTTGCAATATACTTTTTCCCTTTATAAACAAAATGAGACAAATAAGGAAGCACATTATTGTCCAAAATTCACAAAAAGGGAAAGTGGATTTCCGAAAATTGTAATAAAGGAAACCAAACAATTCCGAAAATTATAATAAAGGGAAACAACTAATTCAACCAATTTTATCTTTTTAAGAAAAAGATATTTCTATAAAAATGCCAATTATAGGATTTACACTATGGTTTGTAATATTTACTTATTCCTATTATTCATTATTGATTTAGAAAGTATAAGACATAAATTCCCAACACCATGTATATATAATTTGCATCATAGAGGGGTTCCGATGTTGCCAACATGTCTTTGCTGCCTTAAAGGCCTTGAAGATGTTGTCCATGCTCTTTCGGGTTGTGAAAGTTTAAAAGCTATTTGTGGAATCCTTGCTAGTATGGCTATTTCATCCCCCTCTGAATCTGATTTTTATGAGTTAATACTTTATTTAAATAGTTGCCTGGCAAAAGCTGAACTTGAAAAAATTCTGATGGTCTTTTGGTGCATTTGGTTTAGAAAGAACAAGTTTGTTAATGAAAAAGTTTTACTAAATGACGAGCTTACTATGAGTGGAGCTTTGGACTAATTGACCTAGTATTGGGAAGCTAATAAATACCACGTTATTGGTGAGCAACCTACAGTTGGCGGGGATAATGATCCAACATTTTGGTGGTCAGCTCCACCACCTGATCTCCTCAAAATCAATATCGATGCTTCTTGCAACACTCTAAATAATAAAGTGTGACAAGAATCATGGGATTCCTTCTAAAAACTAATTGGTGATTAGTGAAGTTACCCATGTACTTATTAATGTTTCAATATTCTTACACTTATTCTATGTGGGACATTACACCCCAATATCCCCCCTCAAGATGGTAGCTAATTTTTGCTCACCAATCTTGCATCATCAGATCACAAGTGGTCTTTCTCAGCTCGCTTACTATTTGGATCTTAAGTGTCTTGTGCACTATGCGGATCTCATGCAGCTCACTATTTGGATCGGTGTGGATTGAATTCCCGCTAGGGATATAACTCATGATACCATGACAAGAATCATGAGGTTCCATCTAAAAACCAATTGGTGATTAGTGGAGTCACACATGTTCTTATTAATGGTTCAATATTTTTACACTTATTCCATGTGGGACACCATAGTCTAATATCCTCCCTCAAGATGGTGACGATTTTTCGCTCACCAATCTTGAATCACCTGATCACAAGTGGCCCCCTTTTTAGCTCATTTATTTTTTTTGGATCTCAAGTGTCTTTTTGCACTATGCGGATCTCGTGCGGCTTGACTCACTCTTTGGATCGGCGTGGATCGAATGCCCGCTAGGGAATTGACTTATGATACCATGCCAATAATCATGTGGTTCCATATAAAAACCAATTGGTGATTAGTAGAGTTATCCATGTACTTATTAATGTTTCAATATTCTTATACTTGTTCTATGTGGGACATTATACTCCAATAAAGTGGGTCTCGGTATGATTGCTAGAACGTCCCATGGGAAAGTAAGTGCCTCAGCCACTTGAAATCACCACACGACTTTCAAACTAGAAGTAGTCGAAGATATGGCGGTTCTTTCCAATTTGAAGCTTTGCTAGCAACTGGGTTTCTCAAAAGGTTGTCATTGAATCTGATTGCTTTGTTCTTGTTAAAGCTATTAAGAAGAAATCATTGACTCATTCATATTTAGGATGCATTGTTAGTGATATCCTTGCCATTTGTAATGATTTTAATGTTATTTTTTCTAACATTGCCATAAAAATGCTGACAGTATTGCTCATGTTTTGACAAAACTAATAGTGTTTATGGATGAACATTATGTATGGGGTCTAGCTGCCCAATATATATTTTGACTTTCTATTGAAGCGGATGCCAATGATTAATGAAAACCCCTTTGTACTCTTTTTTCCTAATGAGATTTGCTTCTAAAAGGGTTTAATGAGGCCAAATTTCCTTCCTAAAATCATAATAATAATAAGGAAAAATATAATTTTGGCCTATGTATTTTTCTGAAATGCACGATCGGTCCTGTGTTTTGTTAAATAACAATTTAAATCTTATGTTTTACAAAATTGATCAAAATAGCACTCTAAATCTGATTTTGGTCAAAATATTTTTAATTATAAGATCATTTTTTGGGTCGTTGGCGATGCGATAAATTCAAAGAAACTGAAAAAGTAATAAAAGAGTTAAGAATGAAAAATTATATTTAAAAATATTCTGTTAAAAATAAGATATATTGTATATTTATCTATTTTGTAAATCACGGAGTTAAAATTTCATTCTCATTTTGATCGTATTTTATAGAAAATAATATTAATAAAAAAATTGGAGAGTATAAAATTGAACTCGTATAAATAATATCGAAAATTATTCGAAAAGGAAAAATACAATCAAAACGGTGATTTGCGTTGCGTTGCGTTGCTCGTGTTTATGACAGTCTAGTCGTCTTCTCCCTCGACTAGAGTAGAGCTGGGTTCCTCCTGCTGGAGATTCGAATCGAGTACGACGGCGTTTTGTAGTTCGGTAAGGATTGAGGATTGAGAATGAGGGGTATCAAGAAAGCAGGGTACGCCTGGGCAGTATCAGCGGGACTCAACGCCGCTCTAGCTGCCATATCCGCAAAGCTTTTTACCTCTCAGGTACTTTTTCTTCAAATCAGACTCCTTACTTTCATGTCATCTCATGCCGATCTGTTTCATTTCAATTCTTCCCAACATGTCAAAATTATACCTAAATCGATTAAAGTTGTTTCCATTTTTAAGATATAATACAGTTATATAAGCAATCAATTTGGGATTTATAACATACTGCCAAAGAAGAGTATATATGTGTACTGCAAAAAAAAAAGAGTATATATGTGTATAAATGGGTTTATTTATGGCCTCATATTAGAGAATGAAAGAAAAAAATCTCTTGCATTGACTGTAATTCTTACTTTGTCGGCACTCAATATCTACATTGCATTGCATAAATTATTGTTTTCTTCAAAGTTTGTAATTTGTTTTATGGTAATATTAATAAATATACAGATAATTAGGTATGGGTCAGTAATACTGTTCAACGTGACAATGTGGGGATGTTATGTCAACAGCCTTAAAGCTCTCTCATCTCTTCAAGCTACGGTGACCAATTTCGCGACTAATTTCCTCACTTCTGGTCTAGCTGGATACTTTTTGTTTCAAGAACCATTATCATTTCAGGTAAATCAATTGATGCCATCTCCACCTTACATTTTTGCAGGAAAAAAAAGAACTATGATATTTATTCTAATATTTAGTGGAAGTAGTTTTCTGTTCCTCTAATATCTTACCTATAAGTTTGATATGTTAAATAGAATTTTAGTTATAATGTCATTAGGAAAGAATGATGAATGGGGAAATGATTAGCTCCAGTAGTTCCATACTTGCATAAACATTTTTTTCTCCTTTTGCCATTGGAAGGACAAAGAAGAAGAAAAAAAAAATGAAGAGAGAACTTCATATGTTTAATTATATGTCTGACTCTTGTCATGTTTAAATGGTGGAGTGTATCATCATATTTCTTTTTCCTGCATTACTGAGTACTGAAAGATAGGAAGAAAGTTACTGATTTATTCAGATTTGCAAAGAAAATCAATACTAGAACACCCCAGGTTTTCCAGACCCCGTCTCTTTCAGTTTACTCTACAAATTTTCCCACAATCCCCGGAAACCTGCTTCCAACCTATTTATATACCAGCCAAGTCAGTAATCATAACAATCAGAATTAGAACATAACCGAAAATATCAATAATAAATCTAGTGGTCCATGTCATTAGTTCTCTTCCTACGTTTTATGTGCGTATATTTCAGAGATCGCCTATCATGGTGGTGTTGATCGATATTAGTTCAATGTGATGAGGTACGTATTGATACACCATTCAGAAGGATATGAAAAGTAGGCTTGGCTAGCTTCTTATAGTCTCCATAATGCTGGGTTGCTAAGGATATCGGATGCCTCTTCTATGCTTCTTATAGTTGTGTAACCAAATAATCATGAAAAGAATTCTAGTTAAACATTATGAAGTGAAACCAGTCTTTTTGGTTGCCTATTTGGAAAGTAAGCATGGTGGATACATGTGTGTTTGGTTGAAGGGTTGGTTTGTGATTTGAGTTGATTTAAGGGTCTCAAACTTCTTATGTTAAAGATGAGGCAAAATGAAACGTTTGTTTTTTCTTGATTCCCTTTTTGTACATGTGTTTAGGTATGTTTTGTTTTGGCCTATCTTGTGATCATCTTCCTCTGTTTTGCAATCGCGGTTCCTTGTGAAAATTAATTGTTGTTGGGGGATTTTAGTAACAACACAAATTATGCGAGCACTCAAATAAAGTTTCAAGTACTCAAATGATACATGCGAATACTTGAGAATAATGTAAATATAGTGGTCAATAAACAAAATGCCTACGTTCACTTGAGTTTGAATTGTGATGTTCACTTAAGATCGAATTGTGATGCACCCTTTCTCAGTTCTCAGATCACCTATATATAGGCAAATAGTGTGGCTCTTACACAATATATGGTCATCATGTGACCGTTACAAAAAATAATAAATACATTAAGTACAACAGTTATTCTATATTCGAAACCCTTGCATCAACTACACTTTAAGCCTGCTTGAGCATTTCTTTAACATTGGCCTAGACTTAAGAGTCGCTGGGGTTTCGCATACAAGGTGTGTGAGGTTCACTTACTACGTGAAGTAGTCGCACGTTCATACAAGATAGGATTTGTCTATATCCTCGGAAAAAGTGAGTTTTGGCATGCGTACTAATTATAAAGAAAGTAAGCTGCCCTGACACTTATCGCATATCACGAAATAAGATAGAGAGCTTGTTTTCTCATTTTATTTGTGAAGAGCTGACCGCGAGCTGTCTTAAACTTGTCTCGCGGATTTGACAATATAATTGACGACTTAAATCGCATAATGACGAGTGACAACGTATGGCGAGGTCGTACTCCCATAATATGTAAAAAAATCCTGTAACATAACATTAATATAGAATAAATATTAAATTGTTAGCGGAGTGCTAGCTTCTAAATCATATTAAATTGTGGAACTTTGGGGATTTTTGCAGCAAATCATTCCTTTCAGACACTAGAGTGACCATTCATTCATCAGCTCTCATATCCCTTTGGAGATAGCAAATGGTTGTTGATTTGATTTAATTATATCTTTCTTGCGAAATTTGAGAATTCTTTTGGCAAATTTATGTATCTGTTTTTGGTAATCCATTCACTAGGGTTGTATGATATGACAGTGGTTTGCAGGAGCTATGCTTATTGTAGTTGGGGTCCTCATCCTTAGTAAATCAAGCATTGAGAAGAAGGCTAGGACGGAGTAAAGCTTTCTGTCCTCAATCTGTTTCTTTCGAAAGAGAATCAATCACAACAAAATATTTTTCTTTGTAATTTATGGGAAAACGGAAAGATTATGTATGGGGTGGACAAAGTGTTATGGTTGAGGCTCTTTATAAATCTATAGTTTTCCACATGTATTCTGGAAAAATCTATTATGACGATAGAAACATAAAGCATTCTGATTGCATGGTCCAACTTCCTAAGACGATCTAACGTTTTAAATGATATAATCAAGAGTGCACTGTTTAGTGTTTACTATTATTATTAATATTATATTGTAACTTTTCTCATATATATGCACATTAATTTTATTTTATATTGATCGAATGATTTTCGGTGCTGTTCACCTAAGCAAGAGGAAGAGGTAGGTAAATAAGTGGACATAGGGGTACGGGTGAATCATTTATATGAAATGATGAAAAATAGGGTGATGCTTTTTGCACTCTATAATTAGGTACCTTATTTATAAAAAATAAATTCAAATTAAATTATTTTCTTAATCTACTCTTAACTTTTTTTAATGCTTCCAGGTTCTAATTCTCTCTCTCTTACTAAATATTCGAAGAGATTGTCACTAAATTGCATCCTCAACTCAATCCCTTTTAAACTAGTTAATATTGGAAGATCATGTTGAATGGAGTGTTATAAAAATAGTGCATTAGGGCATGTTTGGTAAAATTTTTGTTTTTGAATTTTTTTAAACACAAAAATATAAATAGTATTTTATTTTTGTTTCTTTATTTTTAAAAAATAAAAATATGTTTGGTAACTATTTTTGTTTTTTGTTTTTAAAAACAAAAAATAATCAACGTGTTTGATAACTTTTTTTTTTTTTTTTTTATTTAACATATGAGGTGTTGATTTGAAGAAGAGAAGAAAAAAAAAAGTGAAAACTGTTTAAAAAAATTTTGAAAGTGAAAAAAATTTATTTTAAAAATTTAATAAATTTTAACTAAAATTAAAAAAAATAATAAATAAAAATAGAGTTACCAAACATATTTTATGTTTAATTGTTAAATTTTTAATTAATTAAATAAAAAATTATTTTTTTAAGTGTTACCAGACAGCACCTATATTTTAGCACATTTAAGAAAAATATAATTTTAATGTTGTTGCAAAATGTGTGTCAAATTTGACACATGCTAAAAGTTGTGTCAAATTTGACAAAAAATATAGGAGAATTCTCCTATAGGGGCTTCACTTTAAGCCCTACCGGTGGGGCTCTCAGTGTTCTCGACCTGTGAACAGCTTTCGGCGTGATTTTTTTTCATGATCGTGTATATTGTAGCTATTTAGAGCATCCTGCAAATTTTCAAAAAATTCCGAATAGTTTACAGTACCGAAAACTAAGTTTAAACATGTTGTTGCACACGTGACTAATTTTTTTTTATGCGCGTGGAAAACAACATATTTGAAAAATTCTATTTTCAAAATTTAATGAATTTTAATTAAATTTTTTTAAAATTAATAAATAAAAATAGAATTACCGAACACAATTTTATGTTTAATTGTTAAATTTTTAATTAATTAAATAAATAAAATATTTTTTTAAGTGTTACTAAACAACACCATAGTTATTGTTGATGCAACAATTTTGTTCTTTCTGTTTCGGGAGTAACTTGCCGTCAAAATCTAATTCTCCGATCTCTTTCCGGTAGTGTGGATGGCTCTAGTGATTGTCGAACTGTCTGGGAGTACCTGCAAGAAAGACACTCCGATGCTTAAATCATATTTTTTCATTCATCTATTTTCTCTAACGAAATGATGATATTTATAGAGTAAAAAATACTAAGGAGTCAGTTGGTTTAGTCTACTCCCTGGTTGGTTAAATGAATAATTGAATTTCCTGCCAAAATGTCTTCGGACCCTCCTGATTTGAAGAGGACAGAGGCGGGGTTCGCCTCTGATCCGTGGCCTCTGACTTCGGCTCCTCTCTCGGGCCTAAACGCCCTATTTTACTCATCTTAAAATAGCAAAACATTTGGGCCGAATATTTTGAGCCCAACAGATGCCCCTCGACCCGAGTTTTGAATTTGATATATTCATTAGTCCGTTCAAACCTTGGGCCGACTCTTCGTCTTCAAAATCTTTTCCCAATGCCGTGACTTCCCTTCAACTGAAGACCACCGCGTGCGCATAATCATGGAAAATTCTGACAATTGTCACCTCGAATTAATGAGCTCCCAATTGCCGTACATTACACTTCGCCTGTGTGCATTTTCCTTTTTACTTCACTGTTTCAAATTGGTCCAACTGATTTTCAAACTAGTTACCTTCCATTTTTGAATTTCTCAGAGAAAGAAAGAAAGAACCCTAATCACATTCGCTCTTCCTCATCTGTAGATAATTGTCCACTTGATTTATGCAATTATGGCTTTACGCTCGTCTCTCGAACCAGTAGACCGTGAAGGATACAAGGTTGCGTTTGTTCATATCCGCAAGTCCTTCGATATCCCAGACAACGTCACAGTCCGAATGCTCATGGATTTTGAACTAAAAGAATGGCGATTCAAGGACGTGGTTAAGCCTGGGGGAAATCGTTATGAGTCTAAGGCACATTGAGTGGCTTTGATTCCCTCTTCCAGCCTTCCTGGTTCAAGTGATTTCGAACTCTGGAGCTCACATCTCTCAATTCCTCCCAAATGCCATTCAATCCATTGTCAGAGCCCAAATGATTAGAGATCTTCGGAATGTCGACATTCAATTAGACGACATTTATTCGTGCTTCATCAAGTCAACTAACAGGGCGGTGGAAGACAAACCCTGGAATAATTTTTACCTTTCCCCTAAGAAGGACTTACTATCTTTACTGATTTCGACAGTTCCCACAGGAATTGGGACAAGTATTTCTTTGTTGTCGGAGGTACATGGTACCCCGAATTTTCGCCAAAAGAAATATTTCTCCTTGCTAGGGTTTTCATCAAAGGTATGCCCTGCTCCTTCTTTGCTTTTCTTCTCTACATATACATCTTTTGTTTAAAATAAACGATTATCCATACGAACTTAAGTGATTCGATTTTTCCCTGTGTTTCAGATTTTTTGTGGCCTCGAGTCAGCATGAACCCTGAAAGGCAGGTCTTGTTGACAGAGAAGGGACTCCTTCATGAATCTAAGCAGAATGACATTAGCATCAGGGGAGTTCTGAACCCCTATTGCATGCAAATCATGACTCGCCTCTGCTTCTGAGACATAATTGATTTAGGCGCTATGCGAGTCAGGGCCCTGAGGGGTGACATGTCCCTTGCCAAGGTCACAGCTACATGTACGAAGCGGGGGATTCTTAAAAAGATCTACCCCATCTTCACTTACTTTGAGGTTGTCGCGGACCGAGTATGAAAGAGCGTGTTCAGAGACCTTTGTTGCGTGCACCAAGCGTCAGGGTGCCCCCAAGTACATGAAGGGGGACGGTTCAGAACCATCCCACTTGTCAGAGGCCTCCCCAGACAAATCCTCACTGGCTCGTAGATCCTCTCGCATACATGGGCAATCTTCCACGCCTTCTGCAATTCTATCCGTCCCGCCTTTGCAGTAGGTGCCCTTTTCAAAGGACACCCTGGGGAAGAGGAAGTCACAAGAAGAGTCATCTAAAGAGGATTCGGACGATGGCGAATTAATTTCGACCAAACTCCGAATCTCGAGAGGCTCTGCTTCTGTCTCTATGGGCTCTTCCTTGACGATTCTCAAACTTACACCTGGGAAGTTGCCCCTTGGACAGGCTCTGTCTCTTCCCAAAACATCCCTGGGATCTAGTCAAGCTGCTTCTCAAGCAAAACTGCTTCCTCCTACCTCCATGCCTGGATCCTCTCAAGAGGAGGGTCAGAACGTCGCCCGCACCCAGGCGCTTGGTGATAAATGAGTTTTAGGCTCGTTTGTGGTCTAGTTTTTAGGAAGGTTTTCATTAGTTTAGGGCTATTTTATTGCATAATTATGCTTGTTTGTTCATGTTTCAGATTTTTGATGCTAAGATGGTAAAAAGAGTGGAATGAAGTGAAAGTGGAAGAAAATGGAGTTATTTTGGAGAAAATCGAGTCATTCGGGAGCAAGAAGTCCAAGTAATGTTTCTGTGAATAGCGCTACAACGCTATCATAATGGCGCTACAACGTTAGAAAGGCGACCTTAAAGCTTTTGTTTCTGTCAATAGCGCTACAACGCTACAAAACTAGCGCTATAGCGCTTGAAAATCCTGAAGAGAAGCGCTACAGTGCTACAAAACTAGTGCTACAGCGCTAGTACATCAATTTTTGAGGCAATTTGGCACCGTCAACATCGTTACAGCGCTCAAAACCTAGCGCTACAGCGCTATCGACGTGGTTTTCAAATCTGAAGCCACTTTTAGAAGGACAAAATGGTCTTTTCACTTAGGAGCATTGGAAAACTATTTAAGGGAAATTAATCTACGAATTTAGGAGGCAATTTTAGTTTTATAAACCCTAGATCTAGAAAAGACTACTGTAATTAGATTTCTTTTTCTGGTTTTATGACTTTCTAGATTTCTTCTTCATCTGAATTCTTTAGGTTATTTTCTATGAATAATTATTTAAATTTTATTGTCATTATGTTATCTATGAATTAAATCTTTTATCTAGGGATTAATGTAGTCACTTGAATTTCAATTTAATTTTATTATGATGTTCTACTGATACTTCTTCTCTATTCTAATCTATATGATGTTTGTTTAATGCTAGTAAATACTTGATTACTATTTACTTGATTTAATGGTTTTGATTCAAAATTCGAAAGATGAGAATTGTATATGCTATCATTATATAAACATAGGTTGCACATTGGACGAAAGTAGCTGTTTGACTTGTGTAGTACCATGCTTAATGCCTTCGATATGTTTAAGTTTATCACAGAAATGTAGAAAACCTGCATATAGGCCGAGATCTTATATCTTGAAAAAGAATAGGAATCAATTTATGTTAACCTGCTATTAGAATAGGAAGAAGAGATTTAGAATTGATTAGTAAAATTAATAGAATGAAAAGTTGATGAAATTAATTCCTAGGCTTTTTATTAGTGATTTTTAATTCGTTAATTTATTATTATGTTACATTTATTTAAATTGAGTTCATAGTTTAGAATTTTTCATCTTAATTTTAATCACCAAATAGAAAGTGAAAAACAATTATTGGTAATTGGTTAATAGTCTCTGTTGGACGATCTCTGTTGTTACAGACTTTATTACTTGACACGACTATGTATACTTGCGTACATATTTTACAGATCACTTGGTGATACTCCCATGAAGGCAAAGTCTCCTAGCACCCTTCTTGGTTCTACAGGGGTAGCGACTTCTGCTTCTACTGTGTCTACAGGTTCTGACACCCGAACCGCTAATAAGCCTGGATCAGAAGGGAAACGTCCGACCTCTGCCTCATGCAAGAACCGCTTATTGGAGGATGCTTTTGGAGGTGATTTGGGGACCACGGTCAGTCATTCGTGCCTAGTTGAAGTAATCAGTGGCTAACAAGGCGTATCATTTCCCTCCAGCAGCCCTGGGGAGTTCACCAACTACATCCATCCCCCACTTCGCGAATGGTCAGGCGATAGTAGAATGCAGAACTTGCGTTGGTTGGTGTATGGTAGGTGCGAATCGCTGGCATCTGTCACATTTTTTTAGCATAGTTGCGTGCTTCTATCATCATGTATGCCCAGTAGTATCCCGCTGTTAGTGCTTTGTGTGCTAAGCTGCATCCCCCTATGTGGTTACCACAAGCTCCTTCATGGATTTCTTCTTATACTTTTTTCGCTTCTATTGGGCGCAACCATCGTAAGTAGGGCCCGTTAAACGACTTGCGATACAATGTCCCATTGATCATGGAGTAGCATTGAGCTCTAAGGCGCAAAAGCTTGGCATCTTTCGCATTGGTAGGAAGTTCAGATGCGGTTATATATCGGATAATTGGGTCCATCCAACATTCGGGTTCTGCAGTAATGGAACAAACTCTTAGAGCCTCTTGCATAAGGGTTGTGGAGATGGATGAGTGTCGTATGTATTCTCCCACAGAGGCTTTCTTGGCAAGAACATCTGCCTTCTGATTTAACTCCCTTGGTATCTGTATGAGCTCAAATTGTTGGAATTGGGACTTTAGTGAGGATACTTTCCGCAATAGGTCGGTTAGGCGGGGTGCCTTTGTGTCAAAGTTACCAGCCACTTATTCTGTCGTTAGTTTTGAATCGCCTCTGACTCGTAGTCGATTGATGTCCATGCTTTGTTCCAATTCTAGTCCGTAGATCAGGGCCTCGTATTCGGCTTTGTTATTTGTTGTGTGCTGTTTCAACTGTAGGGCTTCCTCAATTTTTAATCTGGAGGGTGCCTCTAAAACAATGCCAATCCCGGCCCCTTGAGAGTTTGAGGCCCCATCTGTATGCATCGTCCACATCCATTCCTCTTTTGAGTTTAGCAGTTTTGGGGCGGTCTCGGGTGTAAACGATTGTATTTCGACTAGGAAATCAGCCAGTACTTTCCCTTTCTTCGCTTTTCGTGGTAAGAAGCGTATGTCGTATGTTCCAAGGTCAATTACCCACTTGGACATTCTTCCAGAGAGGTCAGGCTTGCTTAAGACTTGCTTCAACGGATAATCAGTGTATACTACGATTGTATGTCCTTCAAAATATTGTCGTAACTTCTTCTTTGTTATGATTAATGCAAGGACCAGCTTCTCCATTATGTTGTAACGTGTCTCGGCATCTAACAACATCTTACTACAATAGAACATTGGCTTATGTTGGCCTTTTTCCTCCCTGAAGAATACAGAGCTTACAGCAAAATTGGAAACAAACAAGTATAAAAAGAGATCTTCATTGGGGACAAGAGAACTCAATATGGGCGGGGTACTCAGGTAAGCTTTCAGCTCCTTGGAGGATTTATTTTGATATGCTCCCCATGTTGTGCTGGTGGATTTCTTAATGCATTGGAAGAAGGGTTGGCAGCGATCTGACATGCGGGATATAAACCTGCTCAGGGCTATCACTTTTCCTGTTAAAGTTTGAATATCCCAGATAGTTCTAGGCTCCTTGATTTTTGATAGTCAGGCAATCTGAGTTAGATTGGCCTCGATGCCCCTCTTACTGACTACATATCCTAAGAACTACCCTGAGGATACCCCGAAAACGCATTTGGCTGGGTTCAGCTTCATCTGGTAGGTATCAAGTATGTCGAAGCACTCCGTTAGGTCCTTCACGTGTGTGACACCTTGTTGAGGAGCTTGTGCATCAGCCTCTGATATGTCGCTCTTGCGTTTTTCAGACCAAAAGGCGTGACTTTGTAGTAGTATAAACCAGGCTCTGTCATGAAAGCTATGTGGATCTGAACCTCTGCTTTCATTGGGATCTGATTATACCTTGAATAGGCATCAAGGAAGCTCATCCTTTCGTAACTTGTCGTGGCGTCTATCATCTAATCGATTTTTGGGAGAGGGTAGCTGTCTTTGGGGCATGCCTTGTTCAAGTTAGGTGGTCGATGCATACGTGTTTTTTCCTGTTCTTTTTCGAAACCACCACAGGGTTTGCTAGCCAACTTGGGTATAGGCATTCCTCAATCGCACCTATACTCAATAATCGTTGTACTTCTTCTTGTATTGCTTGGTTGACTTCGGGAGCAAACCTTCTTTGCCTTTGCTTGACAGCTGGGAAGTTTTCTGATATATTAAGGCTATGACACATGACTTCGGGGTTTATGCCAGGCATATCACGTGGGGACCAGGAAAAAGTCCCAACTCTGGTTTTGAGGAACTTAATTAGATCTTGTTTTTCTGAATCTAACAATCGGGTACTTACTAGCAATTTTTTGGATTAGTCATTTGTATCTATGCAGACCTCGTCAAGATCGTTGAGAGTTGTTTGAAGTTTATCGTGTTCTCCATCTTCTTCTATGCTTCTGAGATAAGTTGGTAATTTGTCTGCTGATTGCTATTTGGTGGGATCGTCGTCAGAGGCGGAGGTATCCCTCTTGTTTATCTCCTTCAGGGTCAAGTAGCACTTTTTTGCCTGCCTCTAACACCCTTTTATGTCGATGGTGTAGTGCCCATTGGGTGATTGGCATCACATAACTTGGTGCAAAGTGGAGACAACACCTTGCATTCTGTGGATCCAATTTCGTCCCATGATTGCATTGTAGCTTGTGGTAGAGTCTATTATCAGGAAATCTACTTTTAAATTGCGTTCTGCGGCGACTACGTTCAGCCTGATTGCTCTCTTTGGGTATACTCTTTGGCTATTGAACCCCAAGATTGGTGCAACAGAAGGCCTGATTTGACTTTCCTTAAGACCCATTTTCTGGAAGGCTTCCCAGAAGAGGACGTCGACGCCGCTGCCTCCGTTGACTAAAACTCTCCTCAACTGACAACGATCTACTTGCAACTTGATGACCAATGGGTCATCATGAGGAAGGTGCACCTCCCACAGATCTTCTTCTGTAAATATTATTGAAGCAGTGGGGTAACACCTCTCTTCTGCAGTGACAAAGTTGACAGTGTGCCCCAGTGATCTATATCGATTCGCTCTTTCCTCCATTCGTCTCTGGTATTTGGTTTTTTGCTCTTATTCTAGGGTCGGTTCCACGGTTCCATGTATCATGGGGTCTTGCTTCAGAGGCTCTTGTGAACTCGAAGAAGCCATGTTTATGGAGATTGGTGTTATCATGGGTGCTGGAGTAGGAGTGATATTGGGCTGTGGGATGCCTGTCCTATCAAATCCTTTGATGTACTGAGCCAATCGTCTGTTTCTCATAAGGGCCTGAATTTGGTTGTGGAGGTTGTGGCATTCAGATATCGTATGTCTGTGGTCTTTGTGGAAGATGCAGAACCTGTTCTTGTCTCGCCTCTCTAAAGGAGTGGTGATTTTGTATGGTTCCCGCCAGATGGGCCGATCTTTGTTCTCTTCGTAGATGACTTCCTGTGGGACTGTGTATTTGAAAGTAGAGAATCTTGATGGATCTCGGCTGGTTCTTGGTCTCTTTCCCCCCTTCGAAGGTTCTGACTCATGTCTTTTCCTCTTATCGTCCCCTTTAGCCGGGGGAGTGGGTTGTTTGGTGGTGGTGTGGAAATGAGAGCGGTTTTCTTCTGTGCGTGTTCTCGATATTCCAAAACTCTGAAGACACCTTCGGCACGAGCCTGTATTTCTGCCATGTCATAAGGTGGGGTCATAGTGAGATTCTCGTGTAAGAGGGATCCTACTTGCAAACTCTTGACGAAGAGGTTGGCTACAGTTGTTGGCTCTGCATCATGAATTTGGTGTACAAGATCGATAAAGAGTTGTAAGTATGGCTTTGGGTGTTCATTTTCACCTTGTTCAATTCGATAGAGGTATGCCATAGTTCTTGGAGCCTCACGGTTGGCGTTGTATTGCTGTAGAAAGGCTCTGCGAAGATCGCAGAAGCTGTTGATAGAGCCAGGTTTGAGCTGTCTAAACCACAGTAGGGTAGGTTCGGAAAAGGTTGTGGAGAATACTTTGCAGTGTATAGCTTCATTATTTACTTCCAAGGCCATTTTTTTGTTGAAACTGGAATAAGTGACTGAGTGGGTCCCCTTTCCCGTTGAATGCTGGTAGAAGAGGGATCATGAAATCTCTCGGTTTTGGCTTGTTCTGTATCCATTCTGCGAAGTGTGACCTTTCAACGGTTCTTGAAACCAATTCTACTTAGTCAAAGTTGTGCGCAGATCATCCATCAGAGAATTTTTGCATCACTTATTGTAACATTTCCTCTTTCCAGCTTTCCCAAAATCAAATAAAGGGGGTAGGGTCTTCGATTGCTACATCGTGTGGGACCTGTGCCTAGGTTTGTTGTCGATCGCGCTCTGCGGCAGTTAAGGATGTTCTTGATAGTTCTGTGTCGGCTTGTGGATATGTTTCGTACTGTTCGACCCATCGTTCGCCAGCCTTCTGATGTTGGCGTGCTGGGGACGATAGCATCGGGCCCTGAGATCCCTCTCCGGCACGATGAGTGTTCCCTTCAAGTGGGTCGATCTGGACGGCCTGAGTCTCCAATCCATTAGGGTTGGAGTTCTCCTTGTCTTGAGTTTTGCGCAGGGCTTCATTGGTTCTTCGTAACTCGGCAATTTTGGCCTGGGCTACAGTCAATGCTCTGATGGCCTCATCGGACCTCTGCTGGTTGGCTTCCAGTAGTTGACACATTTTGTCGAGTTGCTCACCAACATCCGTCGTAGGGGCGACCAGAACTACTGTGCTCGATGCCCCATTAGTCTTTGGCGGCATGGCTTTTCTGTTTGATGGAATCTTGATCGCTCAAGATTCTCTTGATTCAAAGATTGCTTGGTTTCCCACAGACGACACCAAATTGTTGATGCAACAATTTTGTTCTTTCTGTTTCAGGAGGTACTCGCCGTCAAAATCTAATTCTCCAATCTATTTCAGGTAGTGTGGATGGCTCCAGTGATCGTCGAGCTGTCTGGGAGTACCTACAAGAAAGACACTCCGATACATAAGTCAGATTTTTTTCATTCATCTCTTTTCTCTAACAAAACGATGATATTTACAGAGTAAAAAATACTAAGGAGTCATTTGGTTAAGTCTACTCCCTGATTGGTTAAATGAATAACTGAATTTCCCGCCAAAACGTCTTTGGACCCTCCTAATTTGTAGAGGACAGAGGTGGGATTCGCCTCTGATCCGTGGCCTCTGACTTCGGCTCCTCTCTTGGGCCTAAACGCCCCGTTTTACTCATCTTAAAATAGAAAAATATTTGGGCTGAATATTTTGAGCCTAATCGTTATTGTTTGTTTTTTATTTTTGCATTTTACAATTTTTCAATCTGTTATGTATATATACAATGTGTTGTTGAAAATAGTTGTGAATTTGTTGTTGCAATATTCAATCTGTTATGTATATATGCAATCTGTATACACCATTCATTATCAATATGCAATCTATTATCAGTTATGTGTATTTGTTGGATTTGAATGTATGCTATTCTTTTATTATTGAATATAAAGTGTTAGTTTGGTATGTTCTGGTTGTGTTTTGTTATTTTTATAATAGTGATGGAGAACTCAATTAGTGATTGTTGATTGAAGAATCATGAGATATACAAACTAGAAAATTATTTTTTCCTTAGTTTTAATTTAATTTCTTTACAATTTATATATTACTTATTGTAACATCGGCTTTCTTATATTGAACTAGAATATTTTATGTTGATTCCTAAATTTAAGCAAAATACAATATATTTTTTTTAAGGTGACTAAATCACAAAGAATGAAAGGAAGATAGCATAACATTGCCAAAGGACATGCAGATCAATCTATTAGCTACTTTATAAGAAAATCGGCTAACAAAGAGAAAGATGCCTCAAAATTTATACAAAAAAAGTTAAAACTAATTTGTATTTTTAATTCATTTAAAAAATAATATTATAAATCTGTTTTTAGTTAACTTATTTTTTTAAAATACCAAAATATCTTTAATTTTAATTATATTTTTAGGCGAACTGAGGTGTATGAAGAATAACTTGTAGGTCTCTTTCGTCTAGTGGTGATGACATTATCTTTTCATGTCAAAGACACAATTTTGATTTATGCAAGGGATAGGGTAATCATTCTTGGTCGTTTTCAATTAATATTTATTGCAAGTGATTCTTTGCTATTTGGCTGGAAAAGGAGGTCCTCACTAGGGTAAAATTATAATAAGGTGGTTGTTGAATTCTTCGCGATGGAAATGTCCTCTTCCCCAACACAACTAAGGGCAAACACCTACACTAACAAAATAAAAAGTGAAGCAAGCTTTTAGCTCATGTCAAATCAAAGCTTGACGAGCAGGGCAAGCTAGCCCCTAACCTAGGTTAGGAAAAACCATTTCTACTTAGAGCATTTTTAATGCAAGAGTCATTCTAGTTGCCAAAGATGTGGGTTCCAATATTTTTTTTATAATTTTTTATATTAAAGAGACAAGAGAGACATTGATAACATTGTCACTGTTAGGCAATGTTGCCTTCCATTTTAAAAAAAAAAAAATCATATTTTATTATATATTATGTACTTTTAGTAACTAATAGTGTCGCTATTATTGGAGTTGCTTTTAAAATTTATATTATTAATAAAAAATAATTTAAAAAATAAGAAGTAAAAGAAAAAAAATTATAAAAGAAGAGAGAATAAGAAAAATTCTAAACACACTTTAAATATATTAGGATCAAAGCAGAGGTCTTTTAACAAAATTAGTCTTGAGTTGGGTGTGTGGAAGAAAAAAGATTATAATCCTCGTTGTATAAAAAAATGGTTTGACTAAAATTAGACATAGAGTATTAGATTAGATTATTGTTTTTTATTTATTAAAATTGAGATTAATTATAAAATTAATTTCTTCTTCATCTTTTTATTTATTAACATAAATAGGAGAAAATCTCCTTTTTCCATTCTCTCACATTACTAAATTCCTTCCTAATCCCTCAAGAAATCTCAAATCTCCTTTTCATTAAAAAAAAAATTCCAAAATCTTATCTTTGTCAAAAAAAAAAAAATCATTTATAGTTACTTCCAAATTTAATATAGAGTAATACTAAATAAACATTCAAATTTCTCACAATTTTTACATATTATGATGTGTATTTAATTTTAAAATAGAAAAGATTTTAATTGACATACATATTAGTAATATATTATGTAAGTATTGTAGGACCCTACTAATCCTCTTTTATTAATACTAGTGAGAATAGCACATGCAAGACACATGCTGATTGATTCTACATTAATAATTATGAAAATGTGTTTTAGTTTTTAGTACATTTTTCTTGTTGTTACTACCACCTTTGTTAATTTTCATTTTCTTGTTAGCAACCTTTGTATGATCCTTTGTTCCTTGTAGAGATTTTGGACCTAGGCTAAGCAACTCGACTTCGTTCCTTGTATAACAGACTGTATACATAAATAGGTAGAATTCACAAATTGCTTCAATGTAATTTGTAAAAACTTTAAATTTTTTATTATCAATGCCATTTTTTTTTGCTGGAATTAGCCCCTTCGAGAGGGGCAACTTCATTGAAACGCCAAAACAAATGATACAAAGAGCTTGTAAACCAAGGACTCATCAGTTCAACCACACAAGACACGACCAAAATTACAGAAAACATTAAGGTGGACTAACCCACCGAACTAACAACAAAAAACAAAGACAACTAAAAAGTAAAAATAGAACTAACTATTGGAAAAAAAAAGAGTGAATGAGAAATTGATGCCTAAAATGGTAATGATTCAGCAAATCACTTTGATTAAAGATAAGATTATCTGAATATTGTGTGATTTATTTTGATTGATTTTGACAAATCACTCTGGTCAAAATTGAGATGTCAGAATATTGTGTGATTAATTCTGATTGATTGTCAGAAAATCACTTGGGGTAACTGCTAATATTACCAGAATAAGTGTGATTAATTCTGATTCATCTTCAGAAATTAAGATTCCAGATTTGTTGGATATTTGGACATTAATGCACTTGATTCTCACACATTTTCAACTCTCTATGAAGACTATAAAAGGAGGCTTCTCCTCTCATTCTAGGACACACAGATACAGAGTATCATACACTTAGTCTCTTTCTCTCTTCTGTCTCTATAGTATTTTCTGGTGATAGAGGGAATGTTTGTTTCGAGTTTGCCTAAGCAGATGCAGTGGTGCTTTCGTCCTACTTGATAGTTGTTGTATCCTGGGAAGTGGTTACTCACGAATCCTCTGGCACCGTTCAGATAGAGGGGGCAAATCTGCTTTAAGGAAAGCATGTTTCGCGTGCCTCGGCTTTGTATTTTTTGCATTTCTGTTCTTCAATTAAATATATTAATATATATTTCATTCTTATCTACTATATTATTTCTAACAATCTTAAAGCAAAACTTGACTCCTTAGAGAAGACGAACAGATTAAAGAACGGAAACCATTTTTCAAATTTTGTTGTTGTGCTATTTAATCGGTTCTGATAATATTTTTATTATCTTTCTATGCTCCCAATTTTGTTTAATATATTTGTCTATCTTGATTACTAAATAGTTGCACCGATTCTCTGCCATGATTCTTTATCTCATATATGTATTAATATGAAAGTTTTGCATATATTTTATAGATGATATACTCATTGTCGAGCAACGAATGGTAAAATCTACGAAAGATATGTTGAACTCAAGGTTTGACATGAAGGACATGAGATTGGCTGATGTAATTTTAGGAATAAAGATTATAAGGACGCCAGTTGGACTTAATTTGAGTCAGTCACACTATGTGGACACGATTCTTGACAAATTTGGTAAAAATGATTCTGGTGTGTCCAGAACACCAATTGACATAAGTCATCATCTGTCCAAGAATAAAGACGACAATGTCTCTCAAGCAGAGTATGCTAGAGTAATAAGTAGTCTAATGTACTTGATGAGTTGTACAAGACCATATATTGCTTACACTGTAAGTACTTTAAGTCGATTCATGAGTAATCCAGGTGTTGAACATTGGAAGGCAATTACAAGAGTACTTAGGTACTTGCGGTATACTCATGACTATGGGTTGAACTATACCAAAGATCTAGCTGTTCTTGAATGATACACTGATGCAAGCTAGATATCTGACATCCAAGACTCGAAAGGTGCTAGTGGATATGTGTTCACTCTAAGTGGCATAACTGTTTTATGGAAATCCTCGAAACAAATTGTAATCACTAGATCCACGATGGAATCTGAGTTTATAGCTCTTGATAAATGTAGTGAAGAAGCAGAATGACTGCGTAATTTCTTGGAGGATATTCCAGAATGGCCTAAATTTGTGTCTGCAATATGCATATATTGTTATAACCAAGAAATAATTGGCTTGGCACAAAATGTTTTGTATAACGGTAAGTCTAGACACATACGCCGACGACATAATATCGTTAGACAACTGATCTCAACTGAAGTTATCTCGATTGATTATGTGAAGTCAAAAGATAACATTGCGGATCCGCTAACCAAAGGGTTAAACAGAGATCAAGTTGAAAAGACATAAGAAGGAATGAGACTTAAGCCCAAAGGAAATTAAGGTTGATATAAAGGAAACCCAACCTAGTTGACTGGAGATCCCAAGATCTAGGTTCAATGGGACAACCTAGTTATTGAGACCGAGTAGGATCACTGTGGGGGATTACCCCTACCTGTTCCAATGGTGAAATAGTGATCCTCGTTGTAAAAGAGGTTAAGCTCAAGCTTTTAATGACCCTTACGCATCGGAAGTCCGAGCAGAATAATGTGGGATTGCTCTTAGATAAGAGGTCACCTATGTGAGAGAGAAGTAGGGCCGCGTCGAACGAGAATTGTGGGGGCTCAATTCTCTAAAACCTCTCACATAACCAGGCAGATGTTCACGACCAAAATGAACATAACCATGAGAACCGAAACTATGCTGGAAAGATATATGTGTGAGATATATCATCATTTACACAAACGACAATACAGTTCAAAGACATCACGTCTATTGATCAGTTAGCAAAGTAGATATATTCTCAAAAGGGAAGGTTCAAAGGCTAACACCCACCTATCCTACGAAGGTATCAATCAGAGAACTCTATCACCTTGTTGTGTCGGGTAGTTGTAATGACCCAACTACTGTAGACTTTGGACCATTAATGAAAACTAAGCATAGACACTAATCCCTAATAATACTTACAAGTGAAATAATCATACTTTATTAAAAACTTGTAAAAACAAATGTTAAACTTATATAAACTCAAAGCAGGATATGGGATCCCATTGTTTAAAAAAAAACATAAACTTAATTGTAATGAAAAGAGATTACATAAATAGGTGCGGAAAATACACATAAACCATAAATAAAGACTTCATCCTCGAAATCGAAACTCTCGACTCCTTGAATCCATTCCGCCTCAATTCACATTCCCCAAGCTTCCAAGAATCTTTCCCGCTACTATAGCTATTTTCCTGCACATATAAACATAAAAGGAATGAGCCTAATGCCCAGCAAGGAAAATCTAACATATAGCCATATACATAAAAATTCATAATGCAACATAAAAACATACTATAACACTTATGTCATATACATACTATAATGGTCATTATTACTTGGGGTCCTATAAACTAAACAAGTCATATGCCCATTAGATTAGTGGGGTCTTGCTAGCTAAGCAAGTCATATGCCCATAATCTATTTGGGGCTTGTTAGTTGTATAGGTCATATGCCCAAGTCTACAAACATACTTAACATAACATCTTACATAACACATATTCATAAGATAACATATAAAATCATATAACACATAAATCCTATCCTATTTTCCTTACCAAAATAACCGGGATATGAGAACTGATTTGGGACCTTGGAACACTCCTAAGAACCATTTATAATATGGTGAGTATATTGAAGAAAAGGGATGAAAGTGAAAAAAGGAACTATGCTATCAAAATATACTTACCAAAAACCTTGTGCTTAAGAACTTGGATTTCCTAACCAAGAATAAGAATAAGGTTAGAATGAGTAGAAGACTATGAGAATTTTTAAAGAACATAATACATAAATGGACTAGAGTTTGGAAATACCTTGAAGACTTGTATGACCAATCTAAATCTTGAACCGAAATGTGAATAAACCTTACTTCCCCAAGTGTTTGATAAGCTTATAATGATCAAGCTTATAATTCCCAACCCAAGTGTTTACACTCTCACACTAACCTAGCAACTTACAGCCTCTGAACTTAGAGTAATAGATGAATAAATGGCTGGGCACTAGGTCCTATTTATAGAGTTTAGGAATGAAAAGATCTTCATTTAACTTGAATAAAAATAATGGCTTTTTAAGTGATAATAATTTGAATTATCGTTCAGCAGAGGCTGAAGACTCGTTCAGAAAGGTGCTGGACTTATCAAGAGGTTGAAGGTTTGAATGGAGAACATTTTTGAAAACTTTCAAAAATATGTTGAAGGAGGCGATATATCGCCTGGGCCATTATGCCCAAGGCAATCGTGCAACGTTTCGTGTTTTCCGTATCTTCGTACTGCGATATATCGCCCCCTATAGCTGCGATATATCGACATACGCTGAATATTTAAACACAAAATTATACATTTTTAGCTTAATTTGAATTGAGTAAACAGCCTTGACTAAGCCCTCTAACGTTTTCAAAGCTGCTGACTGACCTTAGAGTATTCAAATTTTAACCTTAATAAATTTAATCCTCAAAATACTTAATCATTAATAAACCTATACATAACATGTGTTATTATCTAATTGGTTCTTATCTAAACCTTATAGTATAATAAATATTATCCTCAATATCAGTCATATTAATCAAACCTTAGGTTAAAATTAATATTCCTAAACTATATGTTAAACTTAAAAAATCTACAAGTACTACTATGAGTGTCCAAATAAATCCCGGTCTGAACCAAAAATCCACAGTCATAAAGATAATACTATTATTACTATTATACTACTATCTAACTTAGCTAAGTAAAGTTCTTTGGACTCTACAATTCTCCCCTACTAAAAAGAATTTCGTCCTCGAAATTTACTTACCAAATAACTCCGGATACCGGCCTTGCATGTCCTCCTCCAACTTCCACCTTGCCTCTCGTTCAGAACTATTACTCCATAGGACTTTTACTATAGGAAGGCTCTTGGACCGTAACTGCTTCATCCCCCTATCTAGGATGCTAACCGGTCGTTCCTCGTAACTTAAGTCTTTCTGGAGTGCTATCGTATCATACTTGAGGACGTGAGATGGGTCTGACACATATTTGCGTAGCATCGAGATGTGGAACACGTTGTGACTATCTGCTAGTGCTGACGGTAGGGCTAGTCTATACGCAACTGCTCCCACTTTGTCCAAGATCTCAAAAGGACCTATGAATCGGGGACTAAGCTTGCCTTTCTTCCCAAACCGCTTTACACCTTTCATAGGAGATATCTTCAAGAATACTTGATCTCCGACTTGGAATTCCACATCGCGTCGCTTGGCATCCGCATAGCTTTTCTTACAGCTTTGAGCAGCAAGCATACGTTGTCTAATAAGCGCTACTGCTTCTTGAGCTTGTCTAACAGCTTCGGGACCTAGAAGCTGCCTTTCTCCTACCTCGTCCTAGTGCAATGGTGATCGGCACCTTCTTCCATATAACAACTCATAAGGTGCCATACCGATTATTTACTGGTAGCTATTGTTGTAGGAGAATTCCGCAAGTGGCGTTCCTCGGGCACATCATATCGAAAGACGGAGTTGCAGTAGACCCATCAAAGGTAGAGGCCGTGAAGGATTGGCCCAGACCAAAGAACGCGTCTAAAGTAAGAAGCTTTCTAGGGTTAGCAGGTTATTATAGGAAGTTTGTTGAGGGCTTTTCAAAGATAGCCACTCCGCTCACCAACCTGACCCGGAAACAACAAAGATTCAACTGGAATGATAAGTGTGAAGAAAGCTTCCAGTTGCTCAAGGATAACTTTGCTCAGCACCAGTACTTAGTGTACCGACACCCAACGATAAGTTCGTAGTCTACTGCGATGCATCAAAGCAAGGATCGGGTTGCGTGCTGATGCAAAATGACAAGGTGATAGCCTACGCCTCACGACAGTTGAAGGAGTACGAGCAGCGCTATCCAAATCACGATATGGAGTTGGCAGTAGTGGTCTTTGCATTAAAAATCTGGCGCCATTATCTTTACGGAGAACGGTGCGAGATTTATACGGACCACAAGAGTTTAAAATACTTCTTTACTCAAAAGGAGCTCAACATGAGGCAGCGCAGGTGGTTGGAATTAGTGAAGGATTATGACTGCGAATCCTATACCACTCAGGGAAGGCGAACGTAGTTGCCGATGCACTTAGTAGGAAAAGTTATGGAAATTTAGCAGCTTTAGCCGGAATAGAAAAGCCGCTACAGCAGGAGCTGATCAGTGTCAGAATAGAAGTAGTTATAGGCAAGCTGGCTAACTTGTCTATCCAATCGAATCTGCTAGAGGATATACGGATTGGTCAGGGACATGACGACACACTAGCAGCACATATGGATGCAGTCAAAGAAGGCAAGGCTACAGATTTCTCAATATCTAGCCAAGGTGTATTGAGATATAAGGATCAGGTATGTGTGCCAAATGATCAAAGTATTAAGAAGACGATTCTAGAAGAAGCGCACAGTACCCCGTACTCAGTTCACCCAGGGTCAACCAAGATGACTCATGATGTTAAGGCCGTATATTAGTGGCCAGGAATGAAGAAGGACATAGCAGAATTTGTGTCCAAGTGTCTTGTATGCCAGCAAGTGAAAGTAGAGCATCAGCGGCCTGCAGGTTTATTGCAACCGCTTAGCGTACCAGAATGGAAGTGGGACGATATAGCTATGGACTTCGTGACGAGTTTGCCAAGGACGAATAAGCAGCATGATTCCGCTTGGATAGTAATAGATAGACTAACCAAGTCGGCTCATTTCCTGCCTGTTAAGACTTCATACACGGCAGACCAATACGCAGACATCTACATCCAAGAGATTGTATGGTTGCATGGAATCCCCAAGACGATAGTGTCAGATAGAGGATCGGTGTTTACGTCGACATTTTGGGGAAGTTTACAGCAAGCTATGGGTACTAAGTTAAGTCTTAGTACAACTTTTCATCCTCCGACAGATGGGCAGTCCGAGCGTACGATTCAGATTTTAGAGGATATGCTACGCGCGTGTGTACTTGATTTCGGAGGATCATGGAATAAGTACTTGCCGTTGATAGAGTTTTCCTACAACAACAGCTACCAGTCAACGATCGGGATGGCACCTTATGAGTTTCTATATGGAATAAGGTGTTGATCACCGTTGCACTGGGACGAGGTAGGAGAAAGGCAGCTTCTAGGTCCCGAAGCTGTTAGACAAGCTCAAGAAGCAGTAGCGCTTATTAGGCAGCGTATGCTTGCTGCTCAAAGCCGTCAGAAAAGCTATGCGGATGCCAAGCGACGTGATGTGGAATTCCAAGTTGGAGATCAAGTCTTCCTGAAGATATCTCCTATGAAAGGTGTCAAGCGGTTTGGGAAGAAAGGCAAGCTTAGTCCCCGATTCATAGGTCCTTTTGAGATATTGGACAAAGTGGGGGCAGTTGCGTATAGACTAGCCCTACCGCCTGCACTAGCCGATAGTCACAACGTGTTCCACATCTCGATGTTACGCAAATATGTGTCAGACCCATCTCACGTCCTCAAGTACGATATGATAGCACTCCAGAAAGACTTAAGTTACGAGGAACAACCGGTTAGCATCCTAGATAGGGGGATGAAGCAGTTACAGTCCAAGAGCTTTCCTATAGTCAAAGTCCTATGGACGAAATTCTTTTTAGTAGGGGAGAATTGTAGAGTCCAAGAACTTTACTTAGCTAGTTAGATAGTAGTATAATAGTAATAATAGTATTATCTTTATGACTGTGGATTTTTGGTTCAGACCGGGATTTATTTGGACACTCATAGTAACACTTGTAGATTTTCTAAGTTTAACCTATAGTTTAGGAATATTAATTTTAACCTAAGGTTTGATTAATATGACTGATGTTGAGGGTAATATTTATTATACTATAAGGTTTAGATAAGAACCAATTAGATAATAACACATGTTATGTATAGGTTTATTAATGATTAAGTATTTTGAGGATTAAATTTATTAAGGTTAAAATTTGAATACTCTAAGGTCAGTCAGCAGCTTTGAAAACGTTAGAGGGCTTAGTCAAGGCTGTTTACTCAATTCAAATTAAGCTAAAAATGTGTAATTTCGTGTTTAAATATTCAGCGTATGTCGATATATCGCAGCTATAGGGGGCGATATATCGCAGGGGCGATATATCGCAGCACGAAAAGAAAAAAAAAAACGTCGCACGATTGCCTCGGGCATACTGGCCCAGGCGATATATCGCCTACAGGGTGCGATATATCGCCTCCTTCAGGGCATTTTGAAAGTTTTGAAAATGTTCTCCATTCAAATCTTCAACCTCTTGATAAGTCCAGCATCTTTTTGAACGAGTCTTCAGCCTCTGCTGAACGATAATTCAAATGTTTTTCACTTAAAAAGCCATTATTTTTATTCAAGTTAAATGAAGATCTTTTCATTCCTAAACTCTATAAATAGGACCTAGTACCCAGCCATTTATTCATCTATTACTCTAAGTTCAGAGGCTGCAAGTTGCTAGGTTAGTGTGAGAGTGTGAACACTTGGGTTGGGAATTATAAGCTTGATCACTATAAGCTTACCAAACACTTGGGAAGTAAGGTTCTATTCACATTTCGGTTCAAGGTTTAGATTGATCATAGAAGTACTCAAGGTATCCCAAACTCTAGTCCATTTTTGTATTATGTTCTTTAAAGTTCTCATAGTCTTTTACTCATTCTAACCTTATTCTTATTCTTGGTTAGGAAATCCAAGTTCTTAAGCACAAGGTTTTTGGTAAGTATATTTTGATAGCATAGTTCCTTCTTCACTTTCATCCCTTTTCTCCAATATACTCACCATATTATAAATGGTTTTTAGGAGTGTTCCAAGGTCCTAAATCAGTTCTCATATCCCGGTTATTTTGGTAAGGAAAATAGGATAGGATTTATGTGTTATATGACTTTATATGTTATCTTATGAATATGTGTTATGTAATATGCTATGTTAAGTATGTTTATAGACTTGGGCATATGACCCATACAACTAACAAGCCCCAAATAGATTATGGGCATATGACTTGCTTAGCTAGCAAGACCCCACTAATCTAATGGGCATATGACTTGTTTAGTTTATGGGACCCCAAGTAATAATGGCCATTATAGTATGTATGTGACATAAGTGTTATGATATGTTTTATGTTACCTTATGAACTTTATGTATATGGTTATGTGTTAGATTTTCCTTGCTGGGCATTAGGCTCACTCCTTTTTTTATATGTGCAGGAAAATAGCTTAGTGGCGGGAAAGGTTCTTGGAAGCTTGGGGAATGTGTATTGAGACGGAATGGATTCAAAGAGTCGAGAGTTTCGATTCGAGGATGAAGTCTTTACTTATGGTTTTTATGTGTATTTTTCCGCACTTATTTATGTAATCCTTTTTAAATTACAATTATGTTATGTTTGATTTTAAAACAATGGGATCCCATATCCTACTTTGAGTTTTATGTAAGTTTGACATTTGTTTTTACCAGTTTTTTTTTTATAAAGCTATGATATTTTTCACTTGTAAGTTCTGTTAAAGATTAGGGTCTATGTATAGTTTTCGTTAATGGTCCAAAATCTAGAGTAGTTTGGTCATTACATATCCCTCATAAATTCCATGAAAATATTAATTAAAACTTAATTTATATTAAACATTTAAGTTCAATAATACAACATTTTTTTACCTCAAATTAAACAACAATAATTCAAATAATTAACTACAACATTTTACAACAAAATAACTATAAAAACACACAAAATTATATAAAATCAAAATAAGACTAATAAATTCAAAATTACTTAAAAACTTAATAAATCAATTAAAAACTCAAGAACTCTATTTTGTAGAGTTATCACCTATCTGCTCGGAGAACATTCTGTTTACAAGTCTTTGGTACGTTGCCCCAACATTTTTAAGCTTGAAAGGCATGACATTGTAGCAGTATAGTCCTTTATCGGTTACAAAGCTCGTATTCTCTTGGTCCGGTGCGTGCATGGCGATCTGGTTATATCCAGAATAAGCATCCATGAACGACATAAGGCCATGACCTACTGTAGCATCTACGAGCTAATCAATCCGAGGTAAGGGAAACAATCTTTGGGGCATGCCTTGTTAAGGTCGGTGTATTAGATACAAGTTCACCACGTTCCGTTGGGTTTCAGAACCAACACAGGATTGGCAATCCAATCAGGATAGAAGGCATCTCGTATGAATCGATTTGCCTTTAACCTGTCGACTTCTTCCTTGAGGGCCTTCTTTCTGTCGTCATCCAGGAGTCTTCGCATTTGATGCTTCAGGGGGAAGCTCTTGTCAATGTTAAGTGCATGACTCATGACATTTGGACTAATTCCCACCATGTATGAATGCGACCATGAGAATACATCCTAGTTTTCTTTTAAAGAAGCGAATTAATTGTTATTTTGCTTCTTCAGAAAGACTCTTACCCACCTTTATCATCTTTGTGGGGTCTTTGAGCTTGACCTCCTCGAGCTGTTCTAGAGGTTCGAGGTCAGCCCTTTCTTCTATTCTGGGGTCGATCTCTTCATCTATCTCGAAGACCATCCCATCCTTGTTTTGAGTAATTACAAGTGCCTGTGCACTTGCTTGCTTCTTTCCCCTAACGGAGATGCTATAGCATTCCCTCCCTGCAAGTTGGTCTCCTTTCAGCGTCCCGATGCCACTAGAAGTCGGGAACTTGATTGCCAAGTGTCTAACAGATGATACTGCCCCCAGCCCTACTAGGGCAGATCTTCCGAGCAGTACATTGTAGGTAGATAGGAAATCCACCACGACGAACTCCATCATCTTGGTTACAGAGAATGGATAGTCTCCCAAGGTCACAGTGAGTTCAATGGATCCCATACATGCAATCCCTTCTCCTAAAAAACCGTACAGTGTGGTTGCACAGGATTTTAGGTCACGAAGCACAAGCCCCATCTTTTCTAGAGTGGCTTTATAGAGGATATTCACCAAGCTCCCGTTATCAATCAGGACTCGGTGTACCCTCTTGTTCGCGAGCTGGAGGGTTATGACCAGAGGGTCGTTATGAGGAAATTGGACGTGTGATGCGTCGTTATAGGTTGAGTTTCAACCCTTTGTTGTTTTGGATTTCTTGGTTCAGGTTCGTAGGGGGAACCATCACTTGTCTTAAGCTCGTTTGCATATCTCTTTTGGGCATTCCTGCCCGATCCTGTGATATGGAGTTCCCTCGAGATGGTTATTACATCTTCTCCATCAATCGGAGGGGTCGCTCTTCCTCCCGAACTCGGGAGTTACTGTTTTTGGGCAAGTGGTACAGTCGCTACCCTTTGGTTGGTGGAAGGCTGATTGGGGTTTCGGTTTCTTACATATTGTCCAACATAAGCCTTCGAGATCAAACCTTCGATCTCATCTTTTAACTGTTGACACTCATCGGTTGTATGTCTGATATCTCGGTGAAATATACAGTATTTATTAGAATTCTCTCCTTTCTTTTTGGTTTCTCATGGGGTCAGGTTGTGTGAATGGAACCTGGTTTTCATTAGCCAGGTAGATGTTTTCCCGAGACTCGTTGAGCTCGGTATACACTTTGTATACGGAGAAGTATCTTTCCCCTTTCTTCTTCTTTCCTCCATCTGCCTCGGGGTTATTCCCTTCATTTTTCTTCCTTTTAGAAGGGTTGTCCCCGGGGGGTTTTGAAGTTGAGGGGTCTGCCGAGGTCAAAGCAGAGTTTGCGTTCGACGTTGTAGTTACGGGCTGAGAGGTCATGTTCAATACTGCCCTCGCCTCTTCTACATTGACAAATCTCTGGGCTCTTCAATTGAACTCGGTTAAAGACCTGACAGGTTTCCTTTGTAAGTCTTCCCAGGGGGGACTTCCCGGCATTACGCCAGCTCTAACTGCCATCAGGTGACCACTATCATCGACATCTCAAACTGGAGCCACTTCTAAGATAAACCTCGTGAGGTAACTTTTTAGTGACTCGTTTTGTTGTTGTTGGACATTAGTCATGGCTGAAGCCTCGGGCCTAATGCCAACCATAGCTTTAAATTGTTTTTTAAAGTCCCTAGAAAATTGATCCCAAGACGCGATCGAATGCCTTTTGAACTTCTCAAACCCGTTTTTTGCTGAACCTGTAAGTGTTGCTGGGAACATCATACATCTGAGCTCGTAGCCCACATTGTTGGCTCACATGATAGTGTTGAACGTGCTTGGATGGCTATATGGATCTGAGTTTCCATCAAATGGCGAGACATGAGGTATTCTAAATCCCTGAGGAAACGGGGTGTTGGAGATATGTGGGATGAAAGGCTCGAACTCTTCATTCTTCTCTCGGTTACGCTCGTTCTGTAAGAGCCTGAACGCTCTCTCCAGTTGTTCAATCCTTTCTTGGACTAAATCCATGGGAGGTCTAGCATGGACCTGAGGGGGCTGGTTATCGTTAATAAAAACTCCAGCTCCCTGTCTTGGTGCAGGATTATACACTAGCTGTTTGCAGCCATTCAGATGGTCTCGCAAATTTGGGTCTGGGGGATTGTCTCGACCCCGATTGTTGTTTAAGTGTTCCCGAAGATCAGGATGGTTTCCTCGATTCCTTGCATTCCTTGGTTCCGTGTTGTAAATTCTCACAGACCTAGTGTAATCCGAGCTTTCACTTACATGGCACGTATCTCGATTATTACGAGGTGGTACACCTGCTGGCCTCCTTGTCCCAGCAGTTTGTGATCGTGACATCTGGCTTCTAGTAGGCTAAGGAGCCCTGCGATCTCGGGCAGCTTCTCTTTCACTCCCTTCTTCGTGCCTAGCCTGTTGATTTCCATCTCAATGTGCAGGTCATGGAACTTCCTGGACTAGTGAGGGGTGCCTTATTGGTGATGGTGGGTGTCTTATGGGAGATGGTGGTTGTCTCCCATTGTTGGGCCTAGATGGTCTCGAATTTTCCCGGTTAGGCTCTGGGTCGTTCTGCACAGCATCAGGATTTGGGTTCCGAGCCACTGAGGGGCTCGGTTATTTCCCGTTCCTGTTTGTGCATCTGCAGTCAAGTTGGCAGTACCCTCAGCCCGGTTTCTCCTCCGGGGCCTTGGCTGAACAGGCAGGGATGTTGGTGGCGGTACCTGCTCTGCCCTCCTGGCAGTCGTGCTCCCACGAAGACGTCCCATAGGCCTTCGAGGAGGGGTCTGGGCGCCAGCAGTCTGCCTGGCTAACTTTTCATTATGTTTCGTTGCTTTTGCCAACTGTTTGCGCAGTTGACGATTTTCAAGTTCCACTATTGGAACATACCTTTCAGGGTTGTAATACATATCCTCGTCAGGCCTGGGAGCAGGCGACCCTCGAGAGTTGGATGAATCACTTCTTTCTTCCCGATTGGGGTCCACCATGGGCTGCTTTGTAGGTTGTCGTCGGTAATTCTCGTCATGAGGAATCTCCTCCTCGGGTATATTGGGCATTGGTCGCTCACTTGTATTGGGGTTACTTGTAGCGGCCATTGATGATTTGAGAGGCTCCCTAACTAAACAGGCTCACGTCTTGTTTAATAGCTCTCAATGAAAGTACCGAACTGCTGACGTTGTTTTTCGTCAACTTAAAGAAGAAGAGCAATTAAACAAAAATATACCAGAGGAAACTGAAAGCATAGACAAGATCTTTTACGTGGTTCAGCAGTTAAAATCTGCCTAGTCCACGAGTCTGTGTTATTAACTCTTTCGAATTCTCTGATAGCTTTCTGGAAGCAATTGTATAGAGCTTTTTCCCAATCTTAGTATTTCAATCCATACAAATGAATTATCCCACTCTATTTATAGAGGGGTTTTCTTAATCGCTTCCCATATATTTTAGGAAGTTATTCTACAAATCAAATCATATAATTCCATTAAATACATACAGTTATCTCGTATGCAGTAATATCCCATAATATGTGGGATTTAATAACAAATTACATCAGATACCTTAAACATAGGAAATTTATAACAATAAATACGTTCACACACAGCCGACGAGCTTGGACGCTAGATTCATGTGCCTTCGAGACCGTTTGCCTATCACGAGCTCGTTATCTTAGTTCGCATATGCTCCCAACAAGTAATTATTGACGAAACCATCTTCTTCGAGCTTACATCTCTCGAGCTCGAACTGTCTGGTCTGAGGGCAGGAAATGAATTAAGAAGTTTATACAAATGTTGAACCATTCCTACTGTGAGATGCGAACCTAACTTATAACCTCGGAGCACCTCCGAGACCACGTAGTTCCCGAGCTCACCAATCAGAGGTTGCCACTTGTTGCCTTAGCGAGACTGTCTTTGACTTGCGGGTCTCATGACGACCGTGCTAATCTCGAGCATACGCCTAACAAGCCTGATTTTCGAGATCAACGCTTCCATTCTCGAAATCTGGGTGTAACATTTTGCCCCCCCAAAAGTATCAGTTTGAATCCTATAAGAGAATGAGAAAGTGTGAGAGAGTTTTGTGTAAAAATATGGTAGTTTAATTTTTATATTTTATGAGATTCTCATATTTTATTATTATTTTTTTAAATTTCACCATTTTTGTAATATTTCTTTTTTGTCCATAAATATATAAACTCGTATTCTTTTACCCATATTTATTTATGTAAACTTCTCTTAAATATATGCTCTTTTTTTATTAACATAATTTATTTTAGTCATAAAATAGCAAATAATCATAAAATATATATGGACTGAATGGACATAATGATATACCAAATAATAAAATCATTAGGTATTATTACGTGCAATATAAAATTATAAATGGGCTTCTTGACAAAATGACCTATTTTTTAAAGTTATTTTGTACTCTAGCCTAATTTTAATAATTTTTTGCAAAATGACCTCTCATAATTTAGACAGCTAATAAAAAATTTAGACAGGTGGTCGAAAAATTTAGACAGCTGGTCGAAAAAATTATCAAAAATAGGCCAGAGTGCAAAACCACTTAAAAAAAAAGAGACTACTTTCTCAAATTTCTCAATATATAATTATCCCAAAGTATAAAATCTTTATAATACATGTTTCCATTTTCATATTAGTTATTTAGTTAATACGTACAGTACACCAAATTATAAAATCTTTAGGCATTATTAATAAGTACAGTATAAAATTATAAAATCTTTATACTATATAATATTAATTTATAAAATTTTTATAATATATGTTTCCATTTTCTTATTAGTTGATTAGTTAATACGTAGTGTCCATTTTCTTTTCTTTTGATTGCATTAAATTATTACAATATATGGATATATAGCTTACTATATAATATATAATTACACTAAATGATAAAATCTTCCCAATACATGTTTCCATTTTCTGATTAGTTAATACGTACATTGTCCATTTTTCTTTCAATTGCATTAAATTATTATAACATTTATATATAGATATAAAACATTAATATCATATTTTGCATGAAATTATTATAAAATATATAGAGATATATAGTATTTAATACGTACTATGTATAGTATTTAACACTGTTAAAATATTATTAAAACAGCAAAATAAAAAATAAAAAACCCTCCCTCTTGCTCTCTGGTTCATCTACAGCTTCGGCTTCATCTTCATCTTCAGGTATATATGTGTGTATATATATATATATATATTGTTTGATTTTTTTTTTTTTTGTCTTTGAAAATTTTCCATCTCGTATGCTGAATATTTTTGTCATTGAGACCTTCTGGTTGAGCAATTAGTTCAGATTTCTTTATCATTTTTAGCTCTTTTCTACTGATTTTTGGTTCTTTCTGTTGACTATTTCTATGGATGTGTAAGGAAAAAATTGGTCATGCATGATTTCGTTGTTTTTGTTATGGGTATGAGATATGCAGACATTTAATTTGAATATGGGTTTTGGTTAATGTATTCAGTCACTGAGCAAGACATTAATGATTATTGAACCTTGTGTTTTTAGTTTGTTTGATTACTAGCTAGGTAGCTAGGTTCATACTAATCGTTTTGTTTGGTATATGCTACGTACTTGAAGCAATGGAGATCGATTTCGTGATATGTAGGCTCAGTTAAGCATACATAGAATGCTTGTTGATACCTTTTTGCTTGTTGCATTTGGTGTGTTATCTAATTAAGTGTGCTTTTTAATGGTTGTACCGGTTTTGACAATATTATAAGTAGAACAGCCGATGAGATTTGGGATTCATGACTCTTCTCAATTGTACTCAAGAAATGGTTTTTACTTAACTTAATCAATGTAATCTAGATATGTTTTTTGTTTGATTTTTTCCCTTGCAGTTACCGTCGTTATCGTCGTCCCCTCCCAATAAACCTCTGGTCGGACCTCCTTGTCTCTATATCAGGTAATATAAATATATATAGGTGTAAAAAGGGAAGTTGAGAGAGACTTTGGGTGTTAGTTTTGTAACCAAGATTGTTGTTCTGATGGGTGTACTCTACTCAATATTGTTGCTTGTACTCGCATGATATAAGAGAAGAACTCTTTGTTGGAGAAAATGTATGATTTTTATTTTTTTTATTTTTTATTTTTTTATGTTTGATAATATTCTCATATGCTGTTAAATTTGAATCTGATGATTTGTTTTGGTCTTATCTCTCTATCTTTGAATGAGCTTTTTATATATTAATTTTTTTCTCTGTTTTTTTTTGTGAAAAGGGAAAGTTTTTGGATCTCTCCGATTTACCAGCTTTCTTTCACTCTAATCTCTCTATCCCTAGAGTGAAACAGGTAAATAGAAGAATTAAAATCTGATTAGTGTATAAAATGTTGTTACTGCATTACACCCTTTCAAAAAGGGGAAAATTTTGTGACTATATATGGGGTGAATTTCCATTACTCACAGACAAATTAGAGAAAAAAAAATCAGCTTTTGAAATCTCTTTCTTAATGCAACACCATACAATTTGTTTGACAAACGATTATGCCTATATATATATGGGGGGCTATTTGGAGCTGGACCTATTGATCCTTTTTAATTCCTTGCATTGATTGGGAACACAGAAAAAGAAATGTATTGGACAACATTTATGCATGTAAACTTAAGTTTGACTGGGTTAGGCCTAGATTTAGTATAAACTATGAAATTCATTTAATATGATAAAGTTGCATTTCCTGAGGGGAAAAAATCTTTTTCTCTATTCCAACACTGCCAGTTGGGAATAAGAGTAAGAGGAAATTCAGGATTACAGAATCTTTATGACATAGTGCCATATTGTCTGATAATGTCTTCTCGATGGCTTATGTATTTGGAATTGAGAAAATAATTATATTTTGTATTAGTTTGGTATGGTTTGGGAAATAGATGAGAATACGTGGGTATATATAGTGTAGTAGAGTGTTTGATAATAAATAGTAGTGCTAGCTAGAATAGGTATGATGGGCTAGTGACGGTGTTGATGGTATTGATGTTGATGGGACAAATGACTAAGAACACTTTATTTTATCTTTTAAAATATTTTACTAAAAATAGTTTTTTTATTTTACTATAAATTTTTACAATGTACTATTTATCAAAAATTTTATATTTTTCTTAGATTAATAAAAATTAATAATAAATATATATTAAATGGAAGAAAAAAATAATATTAAAAAATTATATAAATGTACGTAAATGTAACAGCTATGGTTTAATTGAAATTTATATGTAGTTATTATAAATATATATATATATATAAAAGAGTTAATGAAAGAAATTTTTATGAATATTAGTTAAATATTATAATAATTTTGTATTATGAAGGCATGGGACTGGAGTGCTCTAATAGAGTTAATTTATGTATATATATCGAGAGAGAATGGGAGAGATGCTACACGTTAGAAAGAGTTGTTTATTGGGTTTTTTGAACATACAAAAATATATATATATACTTGTTGAGGTCCGTTGGTAAACCGACTTAGCCCCATTTTTTAATATATTTTATTTTTAGTTTTTTTCTAGAATTTACTTATTTTACAATTACATTCTAAAAGTGCTACTCTCTTTAGATTTAACTACTAGAATACACTTTCTAGATTGCTATTGTTTTATTTTTCTCTATAATTTTCTAGGATAAAAAATCTTGAAATGTGTTTCAATACTTCTATACTCAATTATGTATAAAAAAGTATAAGTCACTTGATTCCAAGGCAACTTAAATGATATTAAAGATCAAATTTTGTGTAGATGGTAAATATATTCATAGTTTGTTATGCAATTGGGGTCATTTGTGTTTGGTGTCCTATAGCTGGTTCTATGTTGTGTATTAGCATTTAATGTATTATACAATAATTAAGAGTACAACTAATATTTTATGATATTTATATATTTATTGTGGAGCACCATGTGCTTCCTTTCATTTTGGACGGATTCCTTATTCATCTATCCAAATCTCTCTCTATTCAAATAGACCAAAATCTCATTTTCCATCATTGTACGGACACAACAAGCTATAATTATTTGCTCATCTTTATTTATTTATTTTTTGATAAAAGTGGAATTTATTAGCAAAAGTCTTTCAACATTACATCCCACACTCTAGAGGATATATCCTCCTTAACAAAAATACGATCAGCCACCATGGAAGACTCTCTTGCAAGAGCATGAGCAGTCCCATTGGCAGAACGTTTCACAAAAACAATTTTAACAGAAAATAAATCACTTCACAGGAGTTTACATTCATCGATTAAGCACCCAAAGTATGAGTCCAACGCCATACTACTCCTCAAGGCTTGAACGACTAACAAACTATCCGTCTCAACAATCACCTGCCTCCAATTCCTCCGTTTAATCCAACTCAAGGCCTCACGCACCCCCATAACTTCCGCCATCTCTGGTAAGACGATTCCCAGACGGCACACCGTGAAGGCTTCGACAAAGGCACCTGCGTGGTCTCGAGCAACTCCTGCAAAGCTGAAAGAATTGGCCTCATTAAATAAGGCAGCATCTACGTTGATCTTAAGCCAACCCATTGGCGGTCTGCTCCACTTTGATTAGCCGTCTTCAGGAGAAAGGAAAGATGGCAAAGGAGCAACTTCCTTATCCTGAGAATTAACCCAGTTTTGCCATGAAGAATCAGCCAACAAGAGAACCCCATAAGTCGAGATCCTTTTCTTCCTCCACACCCATTCATTGCGCCTTTTCCAAATTTCCCAGCTTAACATAAGCACCTTAGCTCTTTGGTCGGCGTCTAGCCCTAGAAAACTTCGCTGCAACCAACTGGCAAAAGATTCAGACTCAAGAGCCCCCAGCCAAAGCCCCAATTTCTCCCAGCAAGGCCAAACATGGTTGCACCCAACAAGGCAATGACCAATCGATTCTCTCTCTATTTCGCACAAAGGGCACATCGAATCCACATGCACATGCCTCACACGAAGCTGGGTATTTGTGGGTAAACAGCCAGAGGCGGCTCTCCAAGCAAAATCCTTAACCTTAGGAGGGACCCTAACTCTCCATAATCCATTCCAGAACGATTTTTCCAAATCTGAAGCTTCTCCATTTTTTTGCACCTGTTGAAGCCTATAGCAGCTCTTAACCGAGAAGAACCCAGAGGATTCTAGAGCCCAATACCATGTATCAAATGGACGGTTTGGACTAAGGGGTATACTATGAATACAACTCGCATCCCTCTCATTGAAAAGATCTTTGACCAAGTCCACATCCCAACCACTCCCTTCGGCATGCATCAAAGCCGACACCTTGGACCCCACAAGTGATGGATGCAACGTGGTAACCCAGGGATGATCCACATCTGGTAACCACGGGTCCAAACTTATATTGATGGTCTTCCCATTTCCAACACGGCAACAGGCACCTTGTTGAACTAAATTCTTTACCTCAAATAAACTCCTCCAAATGTAACTTGGATTGGAACCAAGAATTGCACTCAAATAATTTCCATCCCTGTAATACCTTGCTTTGAAGAGACGACCCACTAGGGAGTTTGGATTACTGAGCAACCTCCAGCCCTGTTTACAAAGAAGAGATCTATTGAAATCGTGGAGATCCCTAAAGCCCATACCCCCCTTCACCTTATGCACTGTTAAAGCCCCCCAACTCTTCCAGCGAATACCCCTTCTAGTACTAGACGAAGAATGCCACCAATATCGACACATAAGTTTCTCCATATCAGCACACAGATTTTTGGGAATCATAAAAACATTCATTGCATAAGACGGTAACGATTGAGCAACTGTTTTTATTAAAACCTCCTTTCCAGCTTTAGATAACAGGCGCCCCTCCCATTGTTCAATCTTCTTCCGCATCTTGTCTCTAATATAACCCAACATAACCGATTTGTTTCTGCCCAGAATGTTTGGAAGACCCAAGTATAGACTCGCGGACCCGCTTCAGGAATATTAAGAGTGCCACAAATCGATTGGCGCACCTCTACCCTCGTATTATTGCTAAAAAATACAGAGGATTTAGCCAGATTTATCTGTTGTCCCGAGGCAACCTGATAACAATAGAGAAGATCTCTAATATGAACTGCTTCCTCCACTGTTGCTTTACAGAAGAGATAACTGTCGTCAGCGAAAAGCATATGAGAAATCATAGGAGCCTCCCTTGCTACTTTACAGCCTGTGAGCCTACCATCTAGAACATATTTAGAGATCAATGCCGAGAGGCCTTCCGCACAAAGAATAAACAGATAGAGAGATAAAGGATCCCCTTGTCGCAATCCACGAGCTGACACAATAGACTCCAAATCCTTCCCAGCAATGTCAATCTTATAAGAAACCGAGCTCACGTAGGTCATAACCAGAGACACCCAATGGTCCCCAAACCCCATCTTCTTCATCATCGCCTCAAGGAAACCCCATTCAATTCTATCATAGGCCTTACTCATATCTAATTTTAAGGCCATAAAACCATCTTTACCAGAGCCTTTACGCTTTAAATAGTGCATAATCTCAAAAGCCACCATGATGTTATCAGTAATCAACCTACCAGGCACAAAAGCACTCTGAGTTTCTGAAATTACCGAATGAAGCACCCGCTTTAACCTATTGGCCATCACTTTAGAAATCACCTTGTAAGCCACATTGCAAAGTGCAATCGGTCTTAAATCTCCCATCTCCTCCGGGGTCGATTTCTTTGGGATCAACACTATGTGGGTCTCTGAAAGGTGATCAGGAAAAATACCATTGCTGAAAAACTCTTGCACCAAGCGAATAATATCCTCCCCAACTATATCCCAGAACTTCTGATAGAACCCAGGAGAAAAGCCATCTGGCCCCAACGACTTATCTGGGTGCATCTGAAAAAGGGCCTCTTTCACCTCCACAGCCTCAATGGTAGCCACAAGGTCCCTGTTTATCTCATCAGAGATCGTACACGGAATGCAATCAGTCACACTATGCCAATCTGTAGTAGAAGCTGAAAATAGTTTTCTGAAGTAGTCCACCATCACCGAACCTAGACCATTGTCCCAGTCTCTTAACGTGCCATTGTCATCTTTTAGAGCCACAATCTGATTTCGCCTTTTTCTTTTATTAGCCGAGGCATGGAAATATTTAGTATTGAGATCCCCTGCTTGAAGCCACAGCTGCTTCGATCTTTGACGCCAGTAGACTTCCTGTTGGGAAAGAACTTCAAATAACAATTCCTGGGTCTCCTTGTGTTTCTGAATTGACAAAGCATCACGCCTCCCATGAGTATTCTTTAATATTGCTTTGTAACGGGCTATGCGATGTTTAAACCTTCCAGTAATATTACGCCCCCATTCTGCTAAGGAAGTGCTACAACATTTAATCTTCTGCAGGAGAGTATCTGAATGGGGAGCTCCCCACCGATCTTGCACTATCTGACGACAGAGAGGATCCTTAGCCCAAGCATTCTCAAACCTGAAGCGGTATGTGTATGAGGAATTCATTCTGAGATCCAAATTCAACCACAGCGGGCAATGATCTGACGCAGAAGAACCAAGATTGTAGAGTCTGGCATTAGCAAACAGCGACCTCCAACCAAGCGAAACAAGAGCTCTGTCCAACCTAACTTCAACCCAGTGATCTGTCCCACGGCCCCTCTCCCAAGTGAATTGGTGACCCACCAACTCCATATCAATCAAATTACAATCCTCCAAAACCTCCTGAAAACCATCAATATTCTGATTAATTGCTTCTATTACTTTTTTTCTTCCTTTTAATCAGAATATTAAATTATGCTAGAATGGTTTGATTAATCAGTTTATTTGGGTTGTGCTTGCATTTTTTTTTTCCTTCCTTCTTTTTTTCTTGTGAAAAAGGGATCTGAATTTTGTTTCTCTTGCCATGTATAAAAAGACAAGTATATTGCTAGTTTTTTCATAGTACTTATATATATTGTCTATTAGTTTTGTGCTTTCTTAATAATGTTTCACGAAAGAATATGATATCTTTGACAGATTGGTTTGGAGTTGGACATTCTTGAGATTATTCACTTTAGGGTGATTTTGAGAGGTTGAAAAACAAAATTTTACAGGTAACTTACTATTTATTGATTATTTAGAGTGAATTGTATTTTTTGTAAATATAGATATTATATGTATAGTTGTAATAGAGATTTTTGATGTTATTCGTTTGAATTTTTTTTAATTCATTCTACTTCTTTTTCCCTTTGAATTCATACGTTTATAATATTTTATATCAAATTTTATTCTGTGCATTAGAGTATAATGTCAAATATTATACTAAATACTATAATATTTATACAATTTTTTGAGCTAAATTTGACATTATAATTTGGAGATAGTCATATTTTATTATCCATTTAATTTGGCATATTATCTTCGAGTTTTTTTTTAAAGATAATAATAATTAGTTACTCTGTTTCTCAAGTGTAATAGCTTCAAGATCTCATGAAGCTATCACCTATAGTACTGCGGAGACTTCTAGTGGTCACCCTATTGGTATTTATTTCTAAACTTATTTTCTAAAATAATATTATATATATTTATTTAGTGTAATTATTTTTTTCTTATTTATTGTTGAGAATTATATATTGTTAAATAAATGCAGGCGAGTGCATTGTTGGTACTTGTGGGTTTACTATTATCGTGTTGGTATGAAATGGTTGAAGGTGTTAAGGATGATGCTAACTTGAGTTCCAACAATTTACATTCAAGACTTCAATCTCAAATTGAGAGGACAACAAAGATGTTTAGTCAAACAGCTTCCTCTACACCTAAGTTAGCCAGATATATCAATTCCACACTCAATAATTCTAACCTCTCATTTTCAGACATTCAGAATAAGGTTGGTACAAATATATATATTGATCTCCTTCATACTTATTTTTGCTTTTTTCTGCGGTTTTTTCCTTAATATATTTAGGTTTTTGGGAGTACTGAGAACTGCATTGTATACGACCGCAAAAAAAAGTTTTAAAAAAACCGCGGAGAAAATACATCATTTTCTCTGCAGTTATAATAACATAACCTCGGAGAAGGTTTTTTTTTAATTATTTTTGGATGTGTTTCTATATATTTTTAATTCAAATTATATAATAATATACCTAATTTTATTAATTATTATTATATGTCTAAATTTTATATAATAATATAAAATACCTAATTTGATAAATTATTATCTAATTAAAAGATAATATATTGTTATATACATTCCCATATCATTTTTAATTAAAATATAACATTTTACATATATATATATATAGGTAGTTTGTATGTACATAATAAGAACATACAAATATTGAACATTTAACCTATAAGTCAAGTTAGCAAGTTACACATATGAAAAATTAAATTTCATAAATAAATGACATTA
Source organism: Humulus lupulus (assembly GCF_963169125.1). NCBI lineage: Eukaryota > Viridiplantae > Streptophyta > Magnoliopsida > Rosales > Cannabaceae > Humulus > Humulus lupulus. The sequence continues at coordinate 201,444,350 of NC_084802.1, forward strand.
ATCTTGCTAACCAATATCTTTGTAGTGGGAGTATCTTTGACATTGTATTTCTTTTTGTCAAACCACTACAAAATTGAAAAGTTAATGTAGATTAGAGGATTAAAACTGTATTTAGTTATTCTTAAGCAAAAAAGAGTATAAAATATAACATACTTTCTTATTGATAACTTCTGGAGGATTCGGTGTATTTACAAGATTATAAATGTATCTTAGTACATAATAGCTGCATTCATGACTTTCGGGTTGTTTTGGACAAGAACCTCTCAGTAATTTTGTAGATGTATTCATTTTACGAACATTGTGTGTATGCTCTACAAAAATTAAAATAAATTAACTACATATTGTACTCTCATCTCTTAAAAATTAACAATGCATTCAGTAATATTGAAAAACTTACTTTTCCATAATCTCATTTATTATTGGTGGAGGTTTATGATTTTTCAAAAAGTCAAAAATTATGTTCATCCCCCGCATTATCATGAGTACCAACATCCAATGTCGACTAAAACAATAATAAATTATAATTATTATAAGATTAAAATCCAAACGTAGTAGTGATAATATTTAAGTAGTCTGTTCTTACTCAACAATCCAAAGAATGAAATATATTTGGCTTCGTCTATTCATAATCATCATCCATTTGGTTATAAGATCCACCATAATATTATTTTTACTTTCATCATTGCCAATAGAAAGATTATCGGTGTCAAAAAATTTGTATAGTTGTCGTGAATTTGGGTGCATGCTTTCTCAAATGCATGTGTAGAATCAATCTTGCATATTACATATTCAAAAACATTTTCAATTAATATCATAAAAAAAAATTTGGCAAAGTTTCTTATGTTTCTATAGCATATCCAAAATTATTAGTACCTATAAATTCAATTCAAATAAAACATACAACAAACAACATGTATGTTCTCAACCATAAACCACAACATCACACAGAATTCGTAGAACCTATTTCACTAAGACACACATGTTCTCAATCTTCTGTTATCTCCGCAGCATACAATTTCATCTCATAACTTACTTACTACGGATGAATATCTAATATATTTAAACTCCTCTAACAGTTTGTTATCGAATAACAGATTGAGTTCAAGTTGAATTGATGCATATATTTAAACTCTGGGTTAATGGTAACTTGTATAACCCCATCTATTCCTTTAATGGAATAATACTCCTTCACTATAAATTTTAGACTAACATCAATTATGTCCCACTGGTCATCAGTTAACCAATTTGAAGGTTCTGATTGAGTTCTTTCAGCGGGGACAACAACTACATGAGATCCAGCTGATGATAAATGCGGGCTTTGTGATAGGGGTTTGCGTTTAGATGTCGATGGGCCCTACATAATATCATTTAACATATCAATACAGTGTACCCATGTAAAAATAAAATTAAACATCTGAGCAAATAATTTTACACCTGATGATTCATGATTAAATTTTTTGGCCAAGGCAGGAATGTGTCTCATGCGTCCCCAACATATCGTATGTTACCAAAGGGAATAGGGATCTCATCTTCTTGTAAGACATCTATAAGCCAAACCCTCGCAATGATAATACCCTTAGCCACTACATTGTCAATATTTTCGGAACACAATTGCACTTCATAGCTCGGCGGTGGCGGGGACTCATAAATTGATCGATCATCTTCATCAAAAGGATTCAATATGGTTTGGTGGACAGGTTGATAGATTCACCAATAGGATAATCTTCGATTTGTGGGACATGTGAATATACTTGATGAAAATGATCATCTGCGTAGGAGGCAGGTCGATAGATTTCATCATTTGGATTCTCATAGCATTGCCCTTCGTTATCGTTTGGATTCTCATAGTATTGTCCTTCATCGTTTAGATTCTCATAGTATTGTCCTTCATCATAGTATTTTTTCACTCATCGTTTTCCTCATTATATTCATCATTTTGAGTTAATTCCTCTTATGTTGTAGTTTTATTTCTTTTTAGCTCTTCATTCTCAGTTTTTAGCCGAGCAATCTCCTCTTTTGCAGTCATTTTCTTCAGTTTTTTTCCTATCATTTTGTTAAACATTTCAAGGTTGCATAGAGTTTCCACTATCTTACAATGTAATGCATCCAATTTTTTCATTTCTAATTCTTTACCGCATAAATAATTGAAGAATGTGCAAACATTTGTCAAACAATCTCGAATTTTTTTCGGTAAGACTGACTGGATGACAATCAGAAGTAATTGTTGCATTAACATATAACAATCATGTGTTTTCATACCCATCAGCTTCAAATCCCCCATGGATACCAAGTTTCGAATGTTGGATGAATAGTCATCAGACATTTTCATCTCTGCAAATGATTTACATACAACTTTTTTCTCTTCTCTGGACAACGTGAAACAATAAGAAGGTAAATATGTGCGTTTACCTTTCTCTTCAGATGCTAAATCAATTCGTATACTCATTTCATCAAGATCTAAGCAACTAGTTAAACCATCCTTAGTTTTATCGAGAATATCAAGTAGTGTACCTATAATACTTTCGCACACATTTTTATCTATATACATGACATCCAAACAATGTCGAACAAGTAAATCTTTCCAGTAAGAGAGACAAAAAATTGATTTCCCTTAAAAACATCCATTTACTTTCTTATTTTTCTTCATTTTTCCATACTTGAAATCAATTTTCTCTATTTCCTTAAGAATTTGTTGCCCCGAAAGTGGCAAAGGAGCAAGATCATGTTTTTTATCACCATCAAATGTTTTTTTTTTCCTATAGCGGTTATTTAGGAGCAAGTATCGTCTATGACCCATATAACACATTTTGTGCCCATTCAACAAACGAAGAGCCCTTGTGTTAGTGCAACATATTGGACATCCTTGGTAACATTTTGTGCTTAACCCTGATAGATTACCATAAGTCGGGAAATCATTAACAATCCATAACAACACAACTTTTAAGTTAAATACTTCTTTCTTAAAACCGACATATGCCTCAACACCATTTTCATACAAATCTTTCAAATCATCAATTAATAGTGCCAAATAAACATTTATATTGTGTTTCGGTTGTTTTGGGCCTGAAACCATTAACGTTAGCATCAAAAACTTTCTTCTCATCACTAACCATGGAGGAAGATTATACATAACAAGGAAGACAGGCCATGAACTATGCCTATTACTTAGAGATTTTTGTGGATTTATACCATCGGCAGCTAGACCTAGACGAAGATGTCTTGCTTCAGTTTTAAATTATGGATTTAAGTTATTAACTTTTTCCAGACCTGTGAATCTGTAGGATGTTAGAGTTTACCATCTTTCACTCGCCTAGTCTCATGTCATATTAAGTTTTCAGAGTGTTCTGCACTTCGATATAACCACTTAAGCTCCGGAATCAAAGGCAAGTACCACATCACTTTCTGAGGAATAAGTTTCCTAATCTCCTTACTCTTGTTAGGTTTGTAGCGGTATAATCACATTCTGGGCAAGTGTCCATGCCTGCATACTCTTTATGATATAACACACAATCATTCGGACATACATGGATCTTCTCATACTTCAACCCAATGCAATTTAAAGCTTTCTTCACTTCATACGTAGACTCAGAGAAGCAATTATCTGATGACAAAATCTTCTTAAAAACACCTAAAAATTGACCAAACCATTTATCGCTAACTCTATTTCCTGCTTTTATGTTGTGAAATTTCACCATCGTTAGTAATCTTTGTTTCATACAACCATTGAATAATGGTTTATCTGCATCTCTAACCAATTTATCGAATTTTGAAGGATCATCAACAAACTCTTATTGTGCTTCATTAAGCAATTCTATAGGATGATCGTCAAAATCACTATAACTCAAATCATCAACCCCTCGCCTCTCGAATGGATAAGGATTATTATTTTTCAATAATTCCCCATGCCAATACTATGTACGATAACTTGTATCAAATCCCCGACAAAATACATAATTCTTTATCATGGTAATATTTCATTTTGATCAATTACCACAATCTATACATGGACAATGAATTCTTTCCAGATCACTACAATTTGTTTGGCAAAATTCTAAAAATTAGTTGAATCTGTCTTGAAATTGTTGTGTTTCTCTATTCTCAAGAATCCATGATTTATTCATAATGATAATATCTACTTAATTCCTAAGTCAATGATGAAAAGAAAATTAATATTGTAATTGAACAAAAATATGTTCAATTAATAAATTCTAAAATGAAATGGGCAGAGTTCTCTCTATTTCTATAACATATCCAAAATTCATATGTATTTACAATTTCAACATAAACAAACATAATTATTACATATATTAACATATAAATATGTTAAATTAATATATTAATCTTAAAAAAAAATTGGGCAGAGTTTCCTCTGTTTTTATAGTATATCCCAAGTTATTACTACCTATAAATTCAAATCAAACAAAACATATGATAAACAACATGTTCTCAACCATAAGCCACCGCAACACACATAATTCGCAGAATCTACTTCACTAAGACACACATATTTTCAACCTTCGGTTATATCCGCAGCACACAATTTTATCTCAGAACTTACTTCACTACGAATGAATATCTAATATATTCAAATTCCTCTAACAATAGTTTGTAAATATCAAAAAAAAAAAAAAAAATTAAGTAGTAATTATTACTCACCTTCAAAATTAATCTTCAACAATTTCAACACACCTCAAATTCAAACAAATATTTCCTACAATAAAAGTTTAAACATTGGTTAGTAAATATATGGTAATTGAATTGATCCTCAAATAATATAATTAACAAAAATAAACTTTTAAAAAAATTATTATGTAAATAATATAAAAAATTATGTAAGAAATAATATTATAATATAAAAAATTATGTAAATAACTATATTATAATATAAAAAAAATTATGTAAAATACAATACATTTTAAAGATAAACTAATAAATTAGTTAAATAATATAAATAATACCCAAAAACTGAAATATATATTAAAAATAAAAGTTTTAGTGATCAATACTTGTTTTGAACAATGAAAATATATTCTAATCCTCTATAAACATTCAAAAACGTTAGAAAAAAGCTTGAAAACCACCCTATAAATATATATTAAAACCCCATTAAACTCACTCAATATTTCTTCATTTTTTTCCCTAAAACTTAAAAATAAATTAATATTAGGTATATTTACATGATTTAACCCGTTAATATGCAAGAAAACGAAAAAAAAAAAATAGTGAAAATGGACCTTACCCATGGCTGGGGACAAAGGCGGAGCTGTTCTCTTCTTTCTTGTGTGTCAGATGGAAAATGATGGGAAATAGGGTCTCTAGTTAGTTTTGCAAGGAAGAACACTTTTCTCCGCGGTTTTCTCTAAAGAACTGCGGAGGAAAGTCGTACACTTTTCTCTGCGGTTTTTTCTAAGGAATCACGGAGAAAAGTCCCCGCCTCCCCACGCTTCAAACTTTAGACTGCGTTTTTTTAAAAACTACAATAAAATAGTACGCGGGTATTAAATGCAGGTGAGTGCATTGTTGGTACTTGTGGGTTTACTATTATCGTGTTGGTATGAAATGGTTGAATGTGTTAAGGATCAGCTAACTCGAGTTCCAACAATTTACATTCAAGACTCCAATCTCAAATTGAGAGGACAACAAAGATGTTTAATCAAACAACTTCCTCTACACCTAAGTTAGCCAAATTTCTCAATTTCATACTCAATAACTCTAATATCTCATTTTCAGACATTTAGAATAAGGTTGGTACAAATATATATATTGATCTCCTTCATACTTATTTTATACATATATAATTGTTTTTTACAAGAGTATAATTTGATATATGACAAATATAACTTAATTATTTTTATAAATAATAAATATAGAATAGACATCATCCAAAACCTCAAAAAAAAAAAATATATATATATATAATTAGGTTTTGGATACTCTCTCTTTTTTAAAAAGAAAAGTTGGTACTCAATTACAAGTTTTATTATTTTGCTATTTAAATAAATTATTTATGTTTTATTTATTATATTTAATTTAGTTTAGTTATATGTATATTGGGCTGGATTTTGTCCTATTCATCTTACTATGGTAGGCTCACAATTATCCAATCAGTGAGGGTTGTTAATTATTTGAAACCTAAGAACATAAATCAAAATTCATTCTACATTAAATCTAAATATAACTACATAGAACTAAACCTAAAAACAAAGATAAATTCCATAATATATGTACGTAAATATATTTCAATTATACAATTATTGGTTAAATAATTATTTATTTATATATATATATATACATATTTTCAGGTGGCTCCACTTTTGTTCCAAACACTAGTGATGACCCCACACTTGAGTCAAATTTCCTATATAGGCTTGGAAGCTCAACTTATTTTCTCCTATGGCAAGGACAAACTCAACCAAGCATTTGCATTGCTCTCTAATTCATCATTTGATAACAATTCAAGTACTAATGCTTGGTACAAACAAAGTGTTGATCGTAGCACTGGAAAGCTACTTGGAGATGTAGTCAAATTCAACCCATTCATCGCTACTAATTCAAGTTGGTTTAGAGAATTATCCTTGAATAGCATGAATGACTCTTATGCTTTTTTGGGTACCAAATGGGACAATGGTCAAGATCTCTTGCTCCTAAAATCATCCACTATTAATCAAGGCAATAAAGGGCTCATCATTTTGGGATTTCTGGTTAAGGAGTTGATTGATGTGTACTATTCTGAGGTCAATCTTGTTGGTGGGAGCTTGTATTTGGCCACCAAAGATGACCAAGTGCTTGTGAATGATGGGATTAAAGGGACTCAGGTGAATTTTGATGTTGCAGTGGATAATGATAATAATACTAGTACTATTTCTGTTTCTTTTGAATTGGTGAAACCAAATGGTCCTGTTGGAAATGTTACATGTCATCCTTATAATGAGACTTCAACAAAAAAAGCTACTGTTGTGAACATTCAAGGAGCCAAATATAATTTTTATTGTTCTTCACTTGACTTGATCGGGGTTCAATCGGTATGTACAATATCTCTTGCAATTTATATATGAGTAATTCGTGGAAATAGATCATCTTTTTTTATGTCATTTTGCAAAATGATCTTATTTTAATTATTCTTGACAAGGTGTTGAACAAATTAACAAGGTATTAAGTGTATCTGACAAGATGTTGAATGTAAAAAATTATCAAATTTTGCCTAATTATAGATTTTGCTTGTAGTTCTAACCAATATTGTAGCATTGTCCTTACAATTCATGAATGAAATTATTTATTATATTATATAGTGATATTGTATTTTGACCTATGATTAATTAACTACCCATAATAATCATTGTACTAATCAACTTTATTTTTCTTTCTTCTCAATTTTCAGGTTTATGCACTAGCACTCCCACAAAGTGGACTGATCGAGTTTATTGATAAGCACATTATGGAACAACTCATTCTCCTCATATCAATAATGGTTACAGCCATAGTCCCCATTTTCTACTTTGTTTTCAAAAACTTCAGAGATTCCATAATAGAGAACTATTTGCGAGCAACTCTTATAAAACAAATGGAGGCAACTAAACAAGCTCAAAAGAAGAATGAAGACCAAAATCTAGTCTTTGCTAGAGCCAGCCATGACATTCGTGCTCCTTTGGCTGGCATTAGTGCTCTCATAGATTTGTCTTATAAGGAAGTTGCTCCTGGTTCTGAACTTGAAACTAATTTAAGACAAATGGATGCATGTACTGATGATCTTATAGGTAAACCAATTCATTCATATCTATATCTATTTTTCTTTTACTGTATATAGGATGTAGTCCCTTTCGGAACCTGGTCTCTTTACATATTATAAATAATTTCATTGCATATTATTTGTAATGTGTGAGACTCCTCGAAATACAAGTGTGAGGTCCACGTGCCAATTTGATATTGTAGGGCTTATCTGTATTAGTGTGTGTCTTGTAGCAATGCTCTAAAAAGTATACTTAACTAAATTTATTCCTAATAATGATCAAACGTTTCTAGTGTGACATTACTAACATATTCTCATATGACTATAGGTATATTGAACACCTTTCTTGACACAAGAAAAATTGAAGCTGGAAAGATGCAGTTGGAAGAGGATGAATTTGAAATGGCTCAACTTTTGGAAGAGGTAGTTGATTTTTACCACCCTTTTGGAGCAAAAAGAGAAGTTGATTTGATTTTGGATCCTTGTGATGCCTCTGTGATCAAGTTTTCACGTGTCAAAGGTGATAGAATAAAGCTTAAACAAATTCTACGCAATTTGCTAAGTAATGCTATAAAATGTACCCCAGAACATGGACATGTAGTTCTTCGAGCTTGGGCTAAAAAACCAAGTTTGACAAGTTCAACCATTACTTCCTCGAATAGAAAAAGTATAATTCAACTACTGCCATGCTTGTTTTACAAGAACAAAACTCATAAGGAAGACTCTGACCAAGCCATGGATACGGCCATGAATGATCCACATGTTATGGACTTTGTGTTTGAAGTGGATGATACGGGGAAAGGAATCCCAAAGGAAAAACAAAAGGATCTTTTCGAAAACTATGTGCAAGACAAAGAAACTTCTATACTTAAAGAAGGCACTGGCTTAGGACTTGGCATTGTCAAGTCATTGGTAAGTGATTATTGCACGACCTTTTTGACACAAGAATTATCAAATAGATTCTGAGTTTGAATTTTCAATTCATTCAGGTACAGTTGATGCGTGGAGAAATTGGTATTGTTGACAAGGACATTGGCGAAAAGGGAGCTTGTTTCAGGTTCAATGTTCTTCTCTCTGTTTGTGAGGATGCGTTTAACAGTAATAATAGTACTACAAAAGAAAAGCATGATGAAATGGACAGTAATGAGTTGATATCTAATGACATTCGAACTCCGAATTTCAGTCCTACTTTGAATATTCTTACTCAAAGTCCCAAGGTTGATAGATCTTATGTTATACTAATGATTCAAAGCCATGAAAGAAGAAGAGTTTCACAGAAGTTCATGAAGAGACTTGGGATAAAAGTTTTTGCAGTGGAACAATGGGAACAACTTCCTAGTATTCTAAAAAAAGTAAGGTTTATCAAGTATGGGAACAACAATTCTGATTCAAGCAATAATTCATCAACAAGCCAGAGTCCTTATCTTGGTGTTGAAGCAACAAATAAGGATGCGGCGACTTTGAGTAACACTGTTGTAGATGGAACAAATTACATACTTTCTCTCTTCAAAAGGAGTACTACTAATCATCATTATCAGCGTAAAACAGGCGGGTTAGCAGTGATGGTGATGGATGCTACTGCTGGACCAATTTCTCAACTGTCTAAGATGGTGAGTGAATTCAAAAATAGCCTTCGAAACATCAGTTCCTGCAAAGTTGTTTGGCTAGTAAATCCACTGTCTCATACCAGTTACAACTTTCTCTTTCAACAAGATGACATTATCATGCACAAGCCATTTCATGGGGCTCGTTTGTATCAAGTGGTGGGACTTCTTCCTGAGTTTGGAGGTTCTTCATCATCACCTACTAAACAACTTAGAAAAGTTTCAACCAAGGATCGTTCTAGCTGCAATGCTGAATTTGAAATTCAAGAAGTTGGTAGTACAAGTAAAGTGATCCCATCTTGTTTTAGATCAAAGACTCAATTTCAAGGTGAAATACAAGAAGAAAAAATAAAATTGACCAAGATTGGTAGTAGTAGTACTACTAGTGAGAATCAACCACCATTGAGTGGGAAGAAAATTTTGGTTGTTGATGATAGTTTCTTAGCTCGAGAATTGGCTAGTCGGATAATCATAAAGCATGGTGGAACTACTAGTCTATGTTCAAATGGTAAAGAAGCTTTTCAACTTATTTCCAAAGAACTGACCAGTTCATTAAAACATGGAGATTCTATGACTCTGCCTTTTGATTTCATACTGATGGATTGTGAGGTATGTATACAAAGTTTAGCATGCAAGTAGTTTCCATAATTATATCAATATCAAAATTTTGATTTCATGAAAGTATACTATACTAATATATGTGTACTGGGTTTAATGCAGATGTCTATAATGGATGGATATGAAGCAACTAGGGAGATAAGAAAAGTTGAGAAATCATATGGTGTTCATATACCAATTATAGGACTAACTGCTCATTCACCAGGTTCTGAGGAAGCTAATCAGACAATACAAGCTGGAATGGACGCTTGTCTGAGTAAACCCTTGAAGCATGACAATCTATTAGATGCCATCAGATACATTAAATGAATTATTCATCTCTTTTTTTTTTATTATTTGAAGTGCCTATGAACCATTAATGATAAAATCTCAATAGGAAACTACATATTTACTTCTTTTCTTTTGCTTGCTTAGTCATTCAAGTACAACACATAAAGATGCTAACACAAAGTCAAACAATTTCTTCAAGAATATGAAAAGTTTGATAGTAGAATAAGAATAAGAACTTTATTCCAATATTTGATTGACAATTAGTTTTTTTTAATATAAAAAAAAAACAATTAGATGAAAGAATAATGATTTTCTTTTTCTTGGAAATACCAAATTCTATTAGTTGATTAAATGTAATGCCCTAAAATCCCTAATGAGGTTTAATGGTTGGATTTGAAGGCCGGGAGGGCATAATTGATTTATTATGCCATTAAATTATTATATGCATGTTTATGTGAATTATATTATAATATAATGTTAAATGCATGCATGTGGGTCCACATTTCATCATAGGGGCATTTTGGGAATTTGGCCCGTTGAGGGCGTAATTGTGTATTTTCATGCATGTTGGTGAACTATTGTTGAGGCCACATTATAATGTGGATTTGTTCGAGCCATTTGACATGAGACAATCTTTGAGTGCAAGTTAGCGGTTCGGTCATAATGGGATTAAGTTTGGGGCTCGGGGTGATTCTCGGGGTAATTTGGTGATTAGAACGTTGCCGGGAATTAAAGGGTAACGGGATATGATTTATTGGTATTTGAGAATTTTGGGAAAAACGGGAATTGGAGGGTGTTAACTATGATTAACGAAATAGGCGGGAAAAGACGGTTTTACCCTTGGGAGCCTTTAGAAGACTTTAAATGACCTAGGGGCAATAACGTCTTTTCACCATAAGATATATATTAGCCATTGAAGGTTGTAGAACCTTGTCCAAAATAGAGTAAGTTCTTTCTCTCCCGTACATCTTTTCTCCCCATTTTCTCTTTGGATTTTTGAGCTTCTTTTGAGGATTCAAGCTAGGGAAGTGGACCTTGAGGGCTTAGGATTGTGTTCCACCATTGAAGAGGGTTCTAAACTGAGCTTGAGGTAAGGTTCTAGCCATTAAAACTCTAGTTTGCTTTGTTTTCGTTTTGGATTTCAGCTTGGTTTTCTAGGTTGGATAATGGGAATTGATGGGAGTTTTTGGCTAGGGTTACTTGGGTTATAGTACCTAGGACTTGCGTAGATAGTTTTTGGGTTCAATTGGGGGTTTAAATGAGGTTTGGAAGTTGGTTTTTCAGGTTGAAAATGGTGGTGTCGAAGGATGGGAAAACCAGGGTTGAAAACCCTGGTTGTAGCGCTACAGCGCTAGCCATGGAGTGATTTCACTCTGCCAATAGTGCTGGGGCGCTAAGGGGGTAGCACTACAGCGCTACCTTGCTTTTCCAGATTCCTGTTTTACGCATTTTTGAGGGTTTTTAGCTCGGGGTTTCAATTCCTAAGGCTCGGGATCGAATCTATTCACAATTTGGGTACAATTCAGGGTCTTGGGAGTGAGGTTTAGGTCAAGACCATTTTATTGTTGATTTTCATTCATGGAAGTTATAATTGGTTATGACTAGGTGGCCGCTAAGGAATCAAAAGGTTAATCATTCTCAAGGGTCGTTCTTTTACTAATTCTCGCTCGTACCAGAGGTAAGAAAACTACACCCCATATGTGACATGCATGGTTATTCGTGAGGCATGTTGAGTGTTTAAATGTGGACATTGATTGCATATCAAATGCTTAGAAAATCTTGCTTACTTGTGAATGGCACTGACTCATTAGTCAGAATCGGTAATGGTGTGACTCATTAGTCAAGTTCGGCAGTAGTACTGAGCACTGGTCGTATGGTATTGACTCATAAGTCAAGAGCGGTCTTAGCGTGTTTAACGCAAGCCGATAAAGATTAGATCTAATCAACATCAACATTGAATGACTCATAATGAGCATTAATGCCAGACCGACCTCAAGTTCGATGAAAACTAAAAGCGCTTGTCTAGCCTATGGCTAGTCACTTAGAGCCAGGGCTAGAAGGTCCAGGTGACTGCATCGTCACATGGCTATGGGTGCTGAGCCCACGTTAGTGACTTGCTCATCAGTCACTCATCTGATTAGGGTTATAAGCCCCATCATGGTTAACAGAACCTCAAGTGTTAAATCACTCATCTTCTTAGGGCTATAAGCCCAATCATGGTTAACAGAACCTCAAAGTGTTATTCACTCATCTGTTCAGGGCTATAAGCTCTGTATGATTATCATGATCATCATTTGATATTATTTACATGCAGTAATGAGTTTTCTTGTTGGGCTTTGGCTCATGGGTGCTATGTGGTGCTGGTAAAGGGAAAGAAAAGCTCACCCAGCCTTGAGTGGAGAGCTTAGGTGGTGATGTGTACATATGCGACCGCTTGACCACCACGACCAAGGAGTTTCTCGGAGGAACTAGGGGGTTAACCCTATTTTTGCCGCTTAGGTTGACAGGTTGTAACTTTTGTACTGTAATGACCATTTTGAGTTGTAAATAACTTGTAAACGTTCTTGTTATCCCAAAAATCAGAAGTGAATGACATGGCAGACATTAATTACATGTGGCTGACACCTGGCAGAATCTGTGCTCGACTATCGACCAGGAAAACACCCAGTGTCATGTGACCGGTTTCTTCATACGACCAGCATGGTCGTATGCGCATTATACGCAGAAGAGATCTTAGGCAGTTAAGATGAATTCTGAAATTATCTCCCACGATTTCCTGAGTATCCGACTATTTAGGAAATCATATCTGTAACAAATAAATGTAAATCTTCCCTGAGCTTATAAATAGAAGAAGAGGGCTCAGGGATGGGGACCCGAGACTTTTTCTTTTGCGCAAAAAAGGTCATTTGAGATAAAAGAGAGATTACACTAGAATAATTTTATATTTCTTCTTCAAAGGTTAGTGAAACTCATTGAACCCTAGTTCTTTGATCACCCATTTGGATCTTATTTCAATAACAATTCAAGTGGACGTAGGTTATTACCAGATCTTGGGGCCGAACCACTATAAACTCTTGTGTTCTTATTATTTTCGTCATCACGTTCTTTCCAACGTTCTTATCCACATCAAGCGTATTCTGACTCCGTGTCAGTTGGCCAAAATCTGGGTCAACATTCTGGTGCTTTCATTGAGAGCTTGATATAGCATTGTTGAGAAAACCAATGGCGAAAACTACAAGGAAAACTGGGTCGGCCGCCGCCGCTGCACCATCTAACCCGCCTCCTCCTCCTCCTGCAAGCGTGGCTGAGGATGAGCCACATTTGGACTTTGATGAGGAAGAAATGGACGACGCGACGCTGAAGAGTACCCTAGGGGCGCTGCATGAAGAGCTGGCCAATCTAAGGGCTAGCCAGGAAGGTGCTGCCGAAATCATGGCGCGGCAGCAGCAGGAAATTGAGCGGCGGCGTCTGGAGTTGAGTGAAAGGCAGGCGGAGATGGACCGTCGCCAGAGGGAAGCCATGGCAGCCCTCGAGGCAGCCCTACAATTGGCTAGGAATCAGGCTGCGCCTGCTTCGTAGCCTGATCAACCTGCCAGTGGGCCACCCCACAGGGGCCCCAATCCTAGCCCACCTGTCCAGCCCTCGAGCCCACAAAGGCCCGAACAGCCGCAGGTGCCCCATGATGATGTCCCACTGATGGACCCCGAGGAACAGCCTCCATCCCAAGCTGGTCGCGGCCATCCCCCGCAACAGAGGCAGAATAGGAACGAGCAGCAGCCTCGAAGTCCTAGGCGCCATAGGGGTGATGGGCCAAATCTTTCGAACAGAGGACAACATCCTCCTGGTAACAGGAGGAATTCAGAGTTAGGCTCTACGGTCCGAGGACCCCACGACATGATAGCGCATGGGGACCTAACGACCAACGCAGACCACCCTCTAACGCTCAGGAGGTTCTAGCCCGGGAGGGCCATCGAGGGAACAGCCGATCCCACCATAGCCAATCAAGATTCAGAGATGGCCATGGTTATAACGAAGCCGACTTAGGCAGAGGAAATGCCGGTCGGAGAAATGAAGAAAGAGGTGGAGGTAGGAGCCAGCCACCTCAGGATGACCAACCCGACAGACGGGACGCTGGGGGGCAGCCCAGACACAATAATGTCTTCAACCGGCTCGGAGCCAGCGAGCAGTAGAGAAGAGATGAAGACTTGAGAGACGTACTCAACGATCATCACGAGCGGCATGGTGAGTACGTCCCCCCAGCAGAGGCCCCGGCGATTCCTAGCGCCGTGCAAGCCCAGATAGATGCCCTCAACCAGGCAGTACATCAGCTAGTCGGGAGAAGAACGTCTTACATCGACCACGATAGGAGAAAAGGTACTCCTTTCATCCAGAGGATAGCCATGGCTGAAACTCCTATTAAGTTTAAAATGCCTACGCTACCAAACTTTGACGGGTATGGTGACCCGGTATCTCATGTCAACAAGTTTGAGATACAAATGGACATTTAGAAAGTGTTCGAAGACGCACGGTGCAGGATCTTCCCTGCAACACTTTCTGACGCTGCACAGGAGTGGTTTTTAAATTCCCTCCTGCAAGTATAATTTCCTGGGAAATGTTCGTGAAGGATTTTTACGGACAGTTCTATGCGGGTCATGTGCACCCTACCGAGGCAAATCAGCTGGTCGAGATACGCCAGCAAAATGGAGAATCGCTGAAAGACTACGTTCAGCGTTTTATGCGAGCCGCCGCCGGAGCAAAAACGGTGGGCGATGAAGGCAAAATGATGGCCATAACAACAGGAGTTAAGCGCCGTGCCCCTCTCTGGGAGAGCCTCAGAAAGCATGGGGTTAGGACAACCCAGGAATTTCTAGATCGAGCTGATCATTATATTAAGCTCGAAGACGCCATTTCCAATGAAGGGAAACCCCCAGGCAAAGATAAGGAGGCAGCTGAACCCGCCAAAGCCGCCAATGGGTCGAAACCCAACGGCAAGGGCAACGAGAACGGCAACGGCACTGGCAAGAATGGTGGAAAATGGCCACACAACAAGCCTTCCACCTCTGATAACAAGAGGACCAAGGATAATCGTTATGAACCTCGGTTCACTAACTATACTGCCCTTGTAGAGTCTCGGGGAGAGGTATATCAGGCCACGAGTTCCAGTGTGCCTTACAAGAAGCATGCCCCCATTCGAAAGGACATTTCGAGGAGAGACACCACCAAGTTCTGTCGTTACCACAACGACTACGGACATGACACCAATGAGTGCAACCAGTTGAAGGATGAGATCGAGTTCCTTATCAGACAAGGACACTTGAAGAGATATGTACGGGCCTCGAGAAATTCCCAACGAGAAGCTCCAGGTGGCAACGAGCAGGCACCCACACGCCAACGCTCGCCACCTTTGCAGCCTGATCCCGTAGCCGGCACCCTATTAACCATCTGCGGAGGCCCGCACCTCGCGGGAAACAACGGCAAGGCCAGGGAACGATATGCTCGGACCCTGCGCCACGACCAGGACATTGAGATGATGACTGTGGAGGACCGCGCGCCGAAAAAAGCTCGATCAGAAGAAGGCAAGATAGCCTTCTCTGATAGCAATGCCCAACATGTCCGGTTCCCACACTTTGATCCGCTGGTTGTGGACATCCAAATGGCCAATATGATGGTGAAAAGAGTGCTAGTCGATACAGGAAGTTCAGTGAACATCTTGTACAAGTCTTCTCTGGAACGCATGAAGTTTTCCGTTAAGGACTTGGAGCCTTGCAACCAAACAATATATAGCTTCTCTGGCGAGGGAGTTGCCCCTGCAGGGTCAATCAGACTTCCAGTGATAGCATGTACAGCGCCTGCTACCAAGACATTACTCGCTACTTTCATAGTGGTCGATTGTCCCTCGGCGTACAATGCCGTCATTGGAAGACCTGTGCTGGTAGACCTACGAGCCGTCACCTCCATATGGCACCTAGCCATGATTCCCGACAGACGCAGGGGTAGGACGCGTGTTGGGAAACCAGAGGGAGGCCCGGGAGTGCTACAACGCCTCGGTCACGAAGGCAAAGAAAGGAACGTCAAGAAGCACTCCCTCTGAGAGGTTGCAGATGGCAATTGATACACAAGCCCATTCCGGTGAAGGAGTCACCAAATAGGGTGTTGCCCAAAGTGGGGATAGAGATTTAGATCCTCACTTTGGGGATTTTGAAGATACTGTTGGACCCGTTGAGGACCTGGAAGAGGTCCAACTCAACGAAAAAGACCCGACCAGAGTAGTAAAAGTGGGGAAAAATTTGGAAGCAATCACGAAGCGTACACTGGTAGAATTTTTGCGACAGAACCAGGAAGTCTTCGCCTGGTCACATAAAGACATGGTTGGAATAGACCCTGCGGTTATCAGCCATGTCCTGAACATAGACAAAAAAATTTCACCCGTACAACAAAAGAGAAGGCTGCTCGATAAGGATAGATCGAAAGCCTTAAAGGAGGAAGTCGAAAGACTGAAGGAGAATGGATTCATCCGGGTAGCGTTCTATCCGTCGTGGGTTTCCAATCCAGTGTTGGTTCCCAAGCCAAATGGAAAATGGCGAACCTGTGTGGATTTTACAGACCTCAATAAAGCCTGCCCAAAAGATTGCTTCCCACTCCCAAGAATCGATCAGTTGGTCGATGCTACTGCAGGACACGAGATCCTCTCTTTCATGGATGCATACTCAGGCTACAATTAGATCAGTATGCATCCTCCTGATGAGGATCACACCAGCTTTCGGACCGATACGGGATTATACTGTTATAAAGTAATGCCCTTCGGACTGAAAAACGCAGGTGCGACTTACCAACGACTGGTTAACCACATGTTTAAAGAGCTGATCGGCGTAAACATGGAGGTATATGTGGACGACATGCTGGTAAAGTCGAAAAAAGAGGAAGGACATGTGAGGGATTTGCAAGAGTGTTTCGATGTATTGAACAAGTACCAGATGAAGCTAAATCCTCTCAAATGTTCCTTCGGAGTTGGATCAGGGAAGTTTTTGGGGTTCATTGTAAATTCAAGAGGAATCGAGGCCAACCCCGACAAGATAAAAGCCCTGATCGATATGAAATCTCCAGAAAAGATCAAAGATGTGCAAAGTTTTTCTGGGAGAATCGCAGCCCTAAGTAGATTTATTTCCAAATCAACGAACAAATGCGTCCCTTTCTTTAATCTACTTAGGGGCAATAAGAAATTCGAATGGACAGGAGACTGCGAGCAAGCTTTTCAGGCCTTGAAGGCCCATATGGCACAACCTCCCATTTTATCAAAGCCAATCGAAGGAGAAAATTTGTTCATTTACTTGACGATCACTGAAGTTGCTGCTAGTGCGGTACTAGTACGAGAGGAAGAAGGCGTACAAAAAGCGGTTTACTATGTAAGCATGAGGCTGATCGGAGCAGAATTGAGGTATCTGCCCATCGAAAGGTTAGCATATTGCTTAATCTTGGCCTCTAGAAAGCTACGTCCTTACTTCCAGGCCCATCCTATCACAGTCTTAACCGACCAGCCCCTTCGGCAAGTCTTCCAGAAACCAGAGGCGGCTGGGCGTCTATTAAAATGGGCAGTCGAACTAGGGCAATTCGATATCACGTATTCACCGCGAGCAGCAGTAAAGGGATAAGTCTTGGCTGATCTTGTTGCAGATTTCACCGAACTCCCAAACAGCGAGCAGTGCGAACAGCCTAGTGCACCTGAGCCTCAAGATGAAGCTCCTTCGTGGAAGTTATTCACGGATGGATCGTACAACGAATCTCACGTAGGAGCGGGTGTGATATTGATAACGCCAGAAGGGCATCGATTTCACAGCACCATTAGGTTCGACTTCACCGCGTCAAATAATGAAGCCGAATACGAAGCCCTCCTCGCTGGATTACGATTGGCAAAAGACATGGATATAAAAGTGCTCAATATTTACAGCGATTCACAGCTGGTGGTGAATCAAGTACTAGGGGAATATCAAGCACGAGGCCTCAAAATAGGAGCCTACCTAAACAAAACTAGAGATCTATTGGCACAGTTCCAGAAGTATACCCTCTAGCAGATACCTCGAGACCAGAATTCGAATGCAGATGCCTTAGCTAAACTGGCAAGTGCGAAAGATGCTGACACTTTGAATATAGTGCCAGTAGAAAGATTGAGCGAGCCAAGTATACGGGCAGATGTAACTAGCATGGAAATCCGGGTGGAAGACACATGGATGGTACCATACTTGGAATACCTGACCAGCGACACACTGCCGACAGATAGGAACAAAGCCAGAACTCTCCAAAGGCAGGCAGCGAGGTATATACTGGTCGATGATGTTTTGTATCGAAGAGGGTATTCCATGCCATTGCTCAGATGTATTACATCCGAGAAAGCTAAGGAACTCATAAAGGAAGTACATGAGGGCTTTTGCGGAGATCATGCTGGGGGGGCAAAGTTTGGCGAAGAAGATCCTAAGGCAGGGTTATTTCTGGCCAACTATGAACGAGGATTCTGCGGAGTACGTGCGGAAATGCGACAAATGTCAAAGGTTTTCCAAGATCCCACGAACAGCTCCAAACGAATTAAAACAGATGCAGAGTCTGTGGCCTTTCGCAGTATGGGGTATTGATTTGATCGGATCCCTACCAACAGGAAAAGGTGGGGTGAAATACGCGATTGTAGCAATCGACTACTTCACCAAATGGGCCGAAGCTGAACCACTCGCCACCATAACGACCAAGAAAGCTCTTGACTTCATCATCAAGAACATTATCTGCCAATATGGTTTGCCCCGAAAGATCGTCTCAAACAACGGCACCCAATTTGATAGCGATCTGTTCACAGACTTCTGCGAAAGATACAGAATTATCAAAAGCTTTTCTTCAGTTGCTCATCCGCAAGCGAATGGACAAGTCGAAGCAGTGAATAAAATGCTTAAAGACACCCTGAAGAAAAGACTTAAGGACGCTAAAGGAGCGTGGCCAGAACAGCTGCCTGAAGTCTTATGGTCGTATAGGACTTCTCACTGAACAGCGACAGGGAATATTCCGTTCTCGTTAGCCTACGGATATGAAGCCATGTTGCCAGTCGAGTTGGATCCGCCCTCTCACCGTCGGATTACGTACGACCAAGATCATAACAGCCAATTGATGATGGAGTCCCTGGACTCAATAGACGAAAAACGAGAAAAATCCCAACTCCGAGTAGCTGCGTACCAGCAAAAAGTCGCCTGGTACTTTAACTCAAAAGTAAAAGAAAGAAAATTCAACGTCAGGGATCTAGTGCTATGACGAGTTTTCTTGAATACCCGCGACCCCACTGCTGGAGTACTCGGACCAAACTGGGAAGGACCGTATCAGATAGAAGAAGTCCTTCCTCCAGGCACCTACAAACTTGCACGCTTGAATGGAGATCTTGTTCCACGCTATTGGAATGAAGAACACCTGCGCAAGTATTACCAATAAACAGTCCTTCTTAAAGGACTGACTTGTATTAATTTTTACTTTTTACAAGTTTTGAAAAAGGGATTAGCCACGTTGTATGGCTAATCGCTTACTAAGTGTAAGATCTTTTTTAAGATCACTCGTAAAGACATGTTTAGTCCATTTTAATACGAGATTATAAGGGACTGTGCGCAGCCAGTCATTCTTGCCAACCTTTGTAAATTTATTTTTACAAGTATTTGTTCATTACGTGTGTTGTTTTGCTGTATTGCAAGTGTTAAATTACTATCAAGCAGTAATGTTCGCACAGGTCGTGGTCAAGGCAAGTGACCAAGGACCTAAAGCTCCTCGATCATATAAGGTACATCGATAGCAAAGCATACTGTGACGTATGTAAACACATGAACAAAATAAGTGAAAGCATGCTATGGTACTTAGAGCATTTTTCAAAATTCGTGTTTTGAAAAATCAAACCAAAGTACTATGCTAAGTTCGGTCATGCGAACAGGTATTATAATAAATATTGTAATATCGACAAGGTAATCGTTTACACCGCGAGCATTAATGCTCGGATGTAAATATGTGATTAAAAGAAAAAATCTTTTACACCGCGAGCAGTACTACTCGGATGTAATTGTTCAAGTATAAGTAAAAAGTTGCCCTCGCAACAATGAAAAATAAATTGTCTTTACAAATAAGCCCGTGGGCCATAAAAACTGAAAGATAAAAGAAAATTACTAGGGAGCAGGAGGGTCTTCTGGGTTAGGAGCGCTCTTGTCAGTCGGAGGATCGGCCTTAGCATCAGCAGCAGGGGTCTTGGCCTTGGCTCTCTCCTCTGCCTTCAACCGAGCAGTGCACTGCGCCATCAGCGTTCTTTGCAGCCGCTCAGAAAGATAGTCGATGTTGACCACTCGGTTATGCTTCCAGAGATCGTAGAAACTGAGGAAGGTGGCTTCCTTGTACTTCTTCAGATTTCTGGCCCCATCCTCCTCGAGCTCCTGAATGCACCTCTCAAGCTCCTGAACGCGCCCCTCAAGTTCCTGCACCCGTTCCTCGAGCCTTGAGCCTCACCTCTGCTGGCGATCAGATCAAGACTGAACTGCTTACACTCTTGGGTATTGAGGATAGCACTCTCCTTCCATTTTTTCTGCTCCTCGATGGCTTTCTGCGGGGCCTCTTGACTCTCCTGAAGCTCCATGGTAAGAGTGGCTTGGTCCTCGCATAGTTGCTCGTTCAGCTTTGACAACTCCCGGTTCTCCTCGATCAGCTTGGTGTTCTCATCCTCAATCGCTTACTTAGCATGGGCAAGCCTGGAGTCAAAGTTCTTCTCTCGAGAGACCATTGCCCCAGCACGGCGCCAGCTAGCAGTCAAAGAAAAAAACCCCTGAAGAAAAAATGAGTTAGGAAAGGAAGTTTAGCATAAATGAAAAAGCAGCAAAATATGACTTACACTGGCTATCTCATTCAACCCTCTGTTAATGATTTTGTTGATGTCCATTGTGGCAGTGTCATTGATAGCGGTCTGGCTGCGTTTGTGCTTCGAGAGCCAGTATATTCTCTCCATGGCCATGCCAACTATGTGGCTGGACAGGGGGCCTTCGGACAGGTGGTCCAAGGTCTCTTTGTCTGCGGCCTTTGAGGAAGACCGAGGATTGGCAGGCGCGGAAGTCTGCTGCTCGGGGGCAGGCGGATGTGGTAGGTCCTCCTTGGAAGGGGCTGTGGCAGGGGTATCTTTTGTCCGTGCCTTCTTTGAAGGGGTTTTGCTACTTTCCCCTCGAGCCCTTTTACTGTCCTTCTTCGGGATAGACGAATTAGCAGCGGCATGGTAGTGGTCGAAGAAGTCCCCGGAGTCCATACCTGCACAAAGAGAAACAATTCAAAAAATGAGATTAAAGGGTCGCGAGAAAGCAGAGATTAGAATAGAAGAATTACAAAAGTAAGATACCCGAGCTACACCTACTGGTCGTAACATTATCTACTCGACTACCTAGTTCCTGGAAGAAATCTGAATTTAAAGAAGGGGCGTTCCTAAAGTTGCCATCCCCATCAAATAGATGAGAAGGGATTGGCAGATTATTAAAAAACGAGAATGGTGTACAGTATACATCCGACGAGTCGTCAGACTGTTCGGCAGGCTCAGTAGCCTTTTGTTTCCCCTTGCCCTTGGGGACCGACGGTTCTGCTGCTCGGTGGGGAACAGCAGGTTCCCTGATTGTAACCCCAGTTGGCCTCCTACTAGGGGGAGGCACCTGAGGTTGCTGCTCGGGTCCCTGCTCAGGTCCCACATCAGCATGAACACCACCTGCCACGGGTTCGCTGGTCGCAGGTTGGGAGCCCTTAAGGCCAGCCAACCTAAGGTTAGCCTCATTGATCAAGTTTTTTACACTCTTAGCATCATTGGACGTACTGGCTAAGAGTGCTACCCTCGACTCCATTCCCGGAGTGAGGGTCGGGCGTAACCATGGACCTGGAACACAATGGAACAGTGAAGCATTACGACAAGAAAGATTTCAAGCGTAGGAACTACTATTTTAAGGATCATTATTTTCCTTACCTCCTCGAGTGAAGGCCAGATTGTCCGCGGCGATGTCGGGCGTCAGGAAGTACTCCATATGATACTTCCCCACGTTGGAGATATGAGTGGTCTCGGACAAAAAGGTGCGACCGGTCTCCTGGTGGCAAAAGTGGAAAAACCCCGTACCATCTTGGTTGGGATTGGACTTGAGGTCAAACATATTATTGACCTCGTAAGGAGAAGGAGCTGGCCATTTCTTGAATTTATAAAGGATATAGAGCGCGGCCAGCATCCTATACCCGTTCGGGGTAATCTGAAAAGGGGCCACCCCAAAGTAGTTCGCCACCCCTTGGAAAAATGAATGAAAAGGCAGGGTGGCACCCGCCTCGATATGGTATCTCGACCAGGAGCTATAAGCCCCCCCTGGCAGGTTGGCTTGCTGGTCGATGGAAGGTCTGACTAGGGTTACCCCCGTCAGATTGTATTTATTTATATAGTTGTTGATCATGCGAATTGTCACCGTACTTGGGGACACCACGTGCCACTCGAAAGTCGGATGATCGGCATGACGAGGACGGGCACGTCTCTGAACTTCGGTTTCAGGAGGGAATTCACCTCGACCACTGGTCAAGGGAACATCAGCAGGAGGCTGACTTGGAGAGTAAGGGTTGCGTCTTTTTCTAGCCTTGGTTTTTGTTCTTGCCATTTCCTGGGTAGGAGCTGGTGGAGGATTTGGGTTAGAACGTGAAAATGGAATTTCTGGAATCAGCATGGATGGATTCTCTTCGCCCTCGAGCAGTTGGGCCAAAAGTTCGTCTTCGATAGGTCTTTCTCCCCCCCCCCCCCCCAAGGGTCTTGCATATGAACTGCAAACAGACAATGGAGGAGATAAGACACAATCCGCGAAGTAGTGGGAGGAGTTGGGATAACGTTGCTCGTGCCTAAATAACCAACAACATCCTAGTCCAACACTAACTTCAACGTGGGTAGTTTAAAAGACGGATAAAATCAAGAAGGAAAGAAAAATGTTTTCTGAACAGAACTTTTTCAACTCCTAAAGGGCGGGAAAAAACTTCAGTTTTTTTACCTGGCTTAAAGGTTGAATCTTTCGTTAACCTAACGTCCTAAAACAGAGATTGTATATATCAAAGTATCGACCTAACCTATACAAGGCATAAAGACACACTTTTACCAAACAGTAGGCGGTTCATACCAAAAAACCCTATTCAAGAATGCAGAAATATCATAGCATAAAGACGGCATGCATGGCGTAATAGAGAACTTAAAGGATGGAGTCCTTACCTGAGAGAAGATGGAGATTCTGAAGAAAATGAAAACTCAAACTAGAAAACCTCCGGCTAGGCGTCGGACTAGTATTCGAAGCTCTGAACTCTGGTGCAAGTTCTTGAAAGTTTTGGCAAAAATGGTGACTAAAATTTTCTTAAAGGGGAAGAAAGGCCTACTTATAGGGGTCGAAGGGATAGCCAAAAGGCAGTAATCATCACTTCCCACTTTCGAAACGTGGGGGAGTGCATCAGCCGTCAAAAGTGTCTTTTTGGAAACTGAAAAGGCTTGATTAGACATAATTATGTCACGATTTTCGAGAATGCACGGAGATTCTGACAGACATCATGGGAATGTGAACGGTTGTTCCTTTAAGTTTCTTTATTGATGGTCGCAATAAACAAACTTGGGGGGTAAATGTTATCCCAAAAATCAGAAGTGAATGACATGGCAGGCATTAATTACATGTGGCTGACACCTGGAAAAATCTGTGCTCGACTATCGACCAGGAAAACACCCAGTGTCACGCGACCGGTTTCTTCATACGACCAGCCTGGTCGTATGTGCATTATATGCAGAAGAGATCTTAGGCAGTTAAGATGAATTCCAAAATTATCTCCCACGATTTCCTGAGTATCCAAATATTTAGGAAATCATATCTGTAACAAATAAATGTAAATCTTCCCTGAGCTTATAAATAGAAGAAGAGGGCTCAGGGAGGGGGACCCGAGACTTTTTCTTTTGCGCAAAAAAGGTCATTTGAGATAAAAGAGAGATTACATTAGAATAATTGTATATTTCTTCTTCAAAGGTTAGTGAAACTCATTAAACCCTAGTTCTTTGATCACCCCTTTGGATCTTATTTCAATAACAATTCAAGTGGACGTAGGTTATTACCAGATCTTGGGGCCGAACCACTATAAACTCTTGTGTTCTTATTATTTTCGTCATCACGTTCTTTCCAACATTCTTATCCACGTCAAGCATACTCTGACTCCGTGTCAGTTGGCCAAAATCTGGGTCAACAGTTTTTATGGGCCCATGAACAGTTTTATGTTTTAAATAAAATATATCATTTCCTTTTGAGTGGTTTTTCACCTTAGCCTATTAATAACACCTAGTTGCATGTTTATAACCAAATGACTCGATTAGCGAGTTAAGCATGGTTCAAAGCTCACAGTAACGGTCTTGGAGTAACCAGGACGTTACATTAAATGTGTTTCCTTTGCTTTTGATAAGTAATCATCTTTCCTTCATTTAGTGTATTATTTAAATTAGGGATATTTGCGGCAAAATTACCTAAATTATTGTGTTTGTAGCACTCAAGTACCCAAGTTATTTTTTTGGCAACTAAAGTACCTTCTGTCCATGTGTTTGGTGTAGTTTAGTGTGGTTGTCTATTTCGTAATTAAGTCCACCTACATGGGCAATGCTTGCTGCCCAGAAATTTTATTTCTAGATTCTAGGGAAATCTTTGAAAAATCATATCTCTTATACCTTAAAATATTTTCCCTTATAATTTCACAGTGACCCTTATACATGTCTAAAATAAACGTCTTACAAAATTTCATAGCTTTTTTATTAGAAAAACCCATTCAAAAGTCAAAACAATCTGGGCAGTGCATGTTGCTTAGAAATTTTCCAGATTTACATCAAGATGCCAAAAAGTTCATAACTTTGGTTTGAAAACACCTTTTTTTGATTTTCAAAAGCCTCATCTCAAGTAATCATCTATAACTATTCAAAAATACAAATTATTTCCACAAACAGAGGTAGTAGGGTACAATCTGACCCATTGGAAGTCAGACCACGAAAACTTGGCAACATGCATTTTTACACATTCTAGCAAAACCCTAGCCACATGCATGCATGCAAATCAACCAATCTAACCCTCAAGCATAAAATAAACTTCAAAAACCAACAAAACAACCTATACAACCAGATCTAACATCAATAACCAAAAACAACTCAAAACCAACCAAAGATCTACCTTTGATGGTTCTAGCTTGGAGATGATAGTCCTTAGCTTGTCCAAACTTCCTTCTTAGACTCTATACCCTCAAAAAAAGCCCCATAGGTTTCACATGCAGATTTTTAAGAGAGTGTTAGAGCAGGAGATTTTAGATGAATGGAAAAACACAAAAAAACTCTAAAACTCTTACCTTTGTTTTCACTAAATCACCAAAAAGCTTCAACTTTGAGATTCTCCTAGAACAACCTCCCTGAACCCTAGAACGCAAGATCCATGCCATGCATTGCTATTAGATCACATGCATGCATATTCCACCCCTTAGGGTTTCAGATTTGAAGAAGAAAAGAAGTGAATGGACAAAGTTCCATACTTATTTCTTCACTAGTCTTCCCTTGAGCTTCTCTTTCCTTCAATGGAGAATGAGTGAAACAATCTTGTGAAGAGAAGAGAAAGGGAAGCCAAGGGGCTCAGGGCTTTCAGTTTTGGGAGTGTAGAGTGGAAGAGAGAAAGTTGTTCGAGTGGACAAAATGATTTTTGAGGGAAGTGTGTAGTTTTGGTGAAAAAGGATTAAGGACAAAAATGTGGAAGAGCACTAATCATTAGGGTAGTCTCTTAACCTTCCCTAGAATATGTGTCATAAGACACTTGAGTTCATAGGCATAGCCTAGCCATCCACCCTTCTCTCTCCTCCCTTGTGAAAAGACTTTTATGCCCTTGCCAAATTTTACCACACTTTAAGGCATTTTAGGATCCTTTGGTAATTTCACTTCTAATTTTTAACCAAAATTTTTTCTTATAGTTTTTAAATATCCCAAGCTAAAATTAATTAAATAAATTGTCACATAACACAGAATTTTGGTAATTTACTCAAATTGACCAAAATGCCCTTAGGGGCTCGGGCAAGAATTTCTATTCTTAAACCCGATCAATTGGAATTAAATCTTCAATCAATTTTTCTTAAATTTATTGGCTTGACTATAAAGTCTCAGAGTCAGACAAAATTAATATTTTTATGCCATAGTACTTCCTATTTAATTAATCCGATATTTTTACCCGATTAGGGATTTTGACCCGATCCATGACCAAGGGTCTCGGTTTATAAAAAGAAAATCGCACTTACCACCGCATGGCAAGCATTCACGCATCACAACTTCTTGTAACATAAAATGTTCACCTAACATAATACATAATACCGGGAATTAAAATACCCGAACTAGGGTTTTACCCGGTGCCCTAAACGCGGGGCGTTACAATACCTAGAATTTATACAAGTTTCATCCTCGAAACTTAGAATAACTTTGGGTGTAACTCTCTCATCTAGTCTTCGGGTTCCCATGTTGCTTCTTCTACCTCGTGGTTACACCACTACACCTTTACCAAAGGTATTGTTTTGTTCCTTAACACCTTGTCTTTCTGATCCAGAATCACGACCGATTTTTCTTCATAGCTTAGCTGAGGATCTATGCTAAGTTCATCGTAACTTAGCACATGAGTCTAGTCATTCACGTATTTTTGTAATGTTGACACATGGAATACGTCGTGAACTCTAGAGAACGTTGTTGGAAAAGCTAGTCAGTAAGCCGCCTTTCCAATGCGTTCTAGAACCTTAAACGGTCCTCTGTACCTAGGGATCAACTTGCCCTTTTTCCCGAACCTCATAACTCCTCTAAGTGGAGCTATCTTTAACAGTACCTTGTCCCCAACTTTAAATTCTAATGGTCTTTGACGACGATCAACATATTTGTGTTGTCAATCTATAGAGGTCTGCA
This sequence comes from Humulus lupulus, assembly GCF_963169125.1. Taxonomy (NCBI): domain Eukaryota; kingdom Viridiplantae; phylum Streptophyta; class Magnoliopsida; order Rosales; family Cannabaceae; genus Humulus; species Humulus lupulus. The sequence continues at coordinate 201,471,546 of NC_084802.1, forward strand.
ACCTTTGACGGATTGATCTAATGTCTTCCGTATCTTGGTCTACCTCTTCTGATCCCAAGAATTTCCTCTCACCGGTCTCATGCCAGTGGATTGGAGATCAATACTTTCTTCTGTATAGTGCCTCATACAAAGCCATTTTTATCAAGTCATGATAGCTATGGTTGTAGGCGAACTCAGTTAATGGAAGTTTTCCACTCCACGATCCTTGAAAATCAAGCACGCAAGCTCTCAACATGTCTTCCAAGGTTTGAATCGTTCTTTTGCTCTGACCATCTATCTGTGGATTGAAGGCAGTACTAAACTTGAGTTTAGTTCCCAACCCCATTTCCATTCATCTCCAAAACGCAGAGGTAAAATCGTCCATCACGATCGGACACTATAGAGATGAGAACTCCATGTAATCGCGTTATCTCAACGATGTACCAGTCTGCCAACTTATCTGCACTTTCTCTTGTCTTAACGGGTAAGAAATGAGTGGGTTTTATCAATCTATCCACGATAATCCAGATAGCGTCGTGCCCCTTCAGAGTGTGTGGTAACCTCGTAACAAAGTCCACGGTGACCATTTCTCATTTCCACTCAGGAATGTCTAGCGGCTGCAATGACCCTGTGGGTCACTGATGTTCCGCCTTGGTTCGCTGACACATCAAACAATGTGCCACGTATTCCGCTACATCACTCTTCATTCCTACCCGCCAAAAGTATCTCTTGAGATCTTGATACATGTTAGTGGTTCCTGGATGCATAGCATAAGGAGTATTGTGAGTGTAGCGTCCCAAATTTGCTAATAAGGCTTAGGGCCCTGATTAGTGTGCCTGGAGGGAAATAAGTGAATTATTATATTAATATGTGAATTTGATGAGTATGTGATTAGAAATGCATGTTTAGGTGAATTAAATATGCATGTGGGCCCCATTTGGTTATTAGGGGCATGTTTGTAATTTTTAGCCCGTTGATGACATAAATGTAATATTTGTGATTATTATGATCTTTACCACATGTGAGTGGTGATTTATTTGAGATGCACGATTCGAGACAGTCCTAGGGAGTGGTTTAGCTAGGAAGTCACAATGGGACCCGATACCTGACTCGGGGCGAGTCAAGGGGTATTCTGGGCATAAGACATTTTATTGAGGTTATCGGGTTATGAAAATAAATATTTGGAGATATATTTGAAGTTAAAGCATTTAGGAGGGAATGTTGGGGAAATTTACCATTTTTCCCTCAGGGGCGTTTTTGGTACCCCGAGCCTTGGAGATAACTTAAGTGACTTAGGCTAAGTAAGACAAAGCAGAAACACTCAGCATTTTCCTAAACCGACCATGTCTTCTTCTCTCTTCTTCTTGTTTCCTCTAGACTTTTCCAAGAAAACCATTGAAGCTTAAGCAAGGAACTGAAGCTCTAGACTTAAGGATTAGCTCAGTTTTAACTTGTGGATTCAAGCAGAGGTTAAGGTAAGCTTTGAATTGTGATTTTAGCCATTTAAATTATGTAGTTCTTGGCTGAGTTTTAGTTTTCATGGGGCTTTGAAGCTAAAGATTTAATTGGGCATTTGATGAGGTTTTAAGCTAGCTTTTTGTTAGGTTTTGTTGCTGGGATCATTCTAGAACTACTGTGATGATTAAATTGAGTTGTGGGATTGATTGTGGCTTAAATTGGCTGGGTTTTTGTTGTGAAAATGGGGGATTTTTCTGTGTTCGAAGGGTCGGGCCGCGGCATTGTTCTTGGTGAGCCGCGACCCTCTAGAGTAGAAGGAAGGCCAGGAAGAAGGGCAGGTCACGGCGCCCCTTGGGTTGGGGCGCGTGTCTGCGGAATGGGAGGCTGAGCCTCTAGATTGAGGCGGGCCGCGGCACAAGGCCTTCGGGCCGCGACTCTTAAGGGGTTTTTGGACCCCGAGGAGGTTTTTGGCTCGAGAATCCAAAAGTTAAGGCTCGGGACGAATTTTATCACCCAGATTGATAGAATTTAAGGTCCCGTAGACTAGAGTTGTGTTTCAAAGTTATTTAACGGATTAGGGCTTGATGGATGGATGGATGTTGTTGATACGTTGTGACTAGGATTTCAGCGAGGCTCGGACTAGGGGACTGTGCTCGGGAAGCTTGGGACACATGTAAGAAAATTGTTGTACCCGTAGAGCAGGGCGTGGCCCTATTGTTTGTATTGCAGGGCACGACCCTATGTGATTGTGTTGCAGGGCCTAGCCCTATTGACTATGTTTGTATTTGTTAAATTTATGCTATGTGTTGCATATTTTTGAATGAACGGCAAGGCCGAGTACAACAAGGGGCCGGGAGCGGCGTTAAGAACGCGGAGTGAAAGTTGCTAGGGTGAGACCCTTCTTAGATGGCTGGGACATCCTCACGGTGTAAATCGCGAACCCAAGGCCTAGTAAAGCGCCTGGGATAGCATGGTCGTTATGTGTTTAGCCTATTGATTGCTTTGTCATATGCTGATAGATAGTTATGCATATGTTGATTGCTTGTGTGGAGTTTTCTTGCTAGGATTCGGCTCATGGGTGCTCTATGGTGCAGGTAAGGGCAAGGGAAAGGTCGATCAACCATGATGTAATGACCCAACTATTCTAGACCTTGGACCATTAATAACTACTATACTAATCTTAAGAGAACGTACATATGAAATAAACATAACTTTATTTAAAAACTGTAAAGTAAAGGTTAAATACATAAAAATTCATTTATGATATGGGATCCCATTGTTTTGAAAATAAAACAAAACATAACTTAAATAAATTGGTTACAAAATTATGTGTGGAAAAATAATACATAGAAATCATAACTAAAAGACAAAAAAAAACTTCATCCTCTAATCGAACGCTCAGTCCATCGATTCCATCCTGCCTCAATACACATCCCCAAGCTGCCAAGAATCTTTCCGCCACCATAACTATTTTCCTGCACATATAAAACAGAAAGGAATGAGCATAATGCCCGGCAAGGAAAATCTAACATATAACTATACACATAAATTTCATAACGTAACATAAAACATATCATAACACTTATGTCACATACATACTATAATGGCCATTATTACTTGGGGTCCCATAAACTAAACAAGTCATATGCCCATTAGATTAGTGGGGTCTTGCTAGCTAAGCAAGTCATATGCCCATAATCTATTTGGGGCTTGTTAGTTGTATAGGTCATATGCCCAAGTATACAAACATACTTAACATAGCATTTTTCATAACACATATTCATAAGATAACATATAAAATCATATAACACATAAATCCTATCCTATTTTCCTTACCAAAATAACCGGGATATGAGAACTGATGTGTGACCTTGGAACACTCCTAAAAACCATTTATAATAGGGTGAGTATATTGAAGAAAAGGGATGAAAGTGATGAAGGAACTATACTATCAAAATATACTTACCAAAAACCTTATGCTCAAGTTAGGGGCTGAGTAGAAAACTATAAGAACTTGAAGAAAATAATACCAAATGAACTAGAGTTTTGGAATACCTTGAGTGCTTTATGACCAATCTAAACCTTGAACCGAAATGTGTTATAAACCTTACTTCCCAAGTGTTTGGTAAGCTTAAAAATGATTAAGCTTATAATCCTCAACCCAAGTGTTTACACTCTCACAATAACCTAGCAACTTGCAGCCTCTGAACTTAGCTTGATGAATGAATGAAGAATGCTTGGTGCTAGGTCCTATTTATAGAGTTCTAGGAATAAAAATCTTCTTTTTGGCTTTGAATAAAAATAATAAATTTAATTGAAAATATTTGAATATCCTTCAGCCAAAGTCTTAGGAATTGGTCAAATTTTTCTGAGATTTAAGGATTCAAAGCATGATTTTTAAAATAATAAAAACAAATAGAATCCTAACTTCTAACTCCCTAAATCTCGTAACTCTAAAATCCCCTTTAGTAAAATTAACATATCTGGAGCTGTATAACTCCGATTTGAACTATCTTTATACCTTTAGAAAGCTAATTAAATTATCTACAACTTTCTAGAAATACTATTTTTCGAAATTCATAACATAACTAGGTCAAAAATAGGTCGGAAGTTACAGTACCCTAAAGTTACGAAAAATCTATTTACATCCTAATCAACAAATAAATAAAATTATGACAAATATCATGCTCCTATCAGATTTTGGTGAAGACTAAGTCTTATATTTCTCTTATTTTATCATTAAAATAATAATTTATTAATAATCATACATATGACAAGTGTTACTATCTTATTGGGTCTATCTAAACCTTATAATATAATAAATATCACCATCAATATCAGTCATATTAATCAAACCTTAGGTTAAAATTAATATTCTTAAACTATAGGTTAAACTTAGAAAATCTACAAGTGTTACTATGAGTGTCCAATTAAATCCCGGTCTGAACCAAAAATCCACAGTCATAAAGATAATACTATTATTACTATTATACTACTATCTAACTTAGCTAAGTAAAGTTCTTGGACTCTACACATGAGTACGGAGAGCGTGAAGCGGCGTGTACATGTTCGGCTTGCCTAGCTGTCACGGCTAGGGGTATCTTTGGGAGATGCTATGTATTAATCCGAATTTTGTCGTTTAGTCGACTTTAAACATATTTTTGAGTTGTAAATATTTCTAAACAGTATTTTGGGATCCCAAATGTATAACGCTTTATAATTTCAATGAATGACTAAATTTTCAAATTATATGACTTTTATTATAGTTTAGCTACACTTTTAACCTAAAACCTCAGTTAGCGAGTTAATTGCACATTTTAAACTCACTTAGTAACGGCTCTAAGGAAGTAGGGCGTTACAGTCAGCCTCATAAAATTTTTGCCTCTTGATCTCCCCATCATTGGGCATGCATACTCTGCCCTTGAAACCCAACATTCCATCCTCTGAGATGTGAAACCCTGGTTGCATGTCTTTCATCGTCTTATGCACCAGTCGTTGGATCCACGGATCTGCGAGCTATCCCCCTTGGATCGCTTCCATGATCATGGGTTGCACGAATAACCTTGCCAATCTTCCCACTACTATCTCCAAATCCAATTTGGATATATCAGTTTGTAGTCCTTGGGGTATTTCTTTCACTGAAATTACATAAGCCATTGGCTACCGACTCAATGCGTCAGCTACTTTATTAGCCTTGCCTGGGTGGTACAATATATCCCCCTTCTTTCTTTTCATTGACGAATTTCACCTATTTTTACATCTAATCTAGGATTTACATATACAACATATATTACTGTCAAAATTTAGAAAATAATCTTATTTAATAATTCGAATATAATTAATGTAATTCATTTGCATTTTACAATCGTAATCATTGAACAATTCTAACCACCTCTGTTGTCTCATGTTTAACTCTTTCTGGGTGAAGAAATATCTCAGACTCTTGTGATTCGTGTATATGTCGTAGTGGATCCCATAGAGATAGTGTCTCCAGATCTTCAATACGAACACTACTGCTACTAACTCAAAGTCATGAATTGAATAGTTTTTCCCAAAAAAAATTAGTTGTCAGGAGGCATATGTGATCACTTTCCCGTGTTGCATCAATATTGCCCCGAGCCCCTGACGTGATGCATCACTATAAATGGCGTAACCCTCTATGCCTTTTGAGATAGTGAGCACTGGAGAAGTTGTTAATTTGGTTTTTTAACTCTTGACAACTTTGTTCACACTTGTCTGTCCACTCAGAATTGATGTTCTTCTGGGCCAGTACGGTCATAGGCGTAGCTATTTTGGAGAAACCCTCCACAAAGCGCCTGTAATACCCTATCAGACCCAAGAAACTGCTGACCTCTCGTGCGTTCTTTGGGGCTTTCCATTGTTTCACCGCCTCGATTTTGGCCGGATCAACTGCAATCTCGTCTCTTGAAACTACGTGTCCTAGAAAACTCACTTTAGTCAACCAGAATTTGCACTTGGAGAACTTGGCGTACAACTTTTCTCACTCAATCGCTGTAAGATTAGTTCCAGGTGTTGAGCGTGTTCTTCCTGGTTTCGTGAGTATACGAGTATATCGTCTACTACCACGATCACGAATTTGTCTAGATACTCCCCGAGTACCCTATGCATAAGATCCATGAATGCCACGAGCACATTGGTTAGTCCGAAAGACATCACCATGAACTCATAGTGGCCATACCGAGTTCGGAATGCGGTCTTGGGAATATCTGATTCCTTGAATTTCAACTGGTGGTATCTGGATCTCAAGTCGATCTTTGAGAATACCGATGCTCCCTACAATTGATCGAATAAATCATCAATTCTGGGCAATAGGTATCGATTCTTGATCGTCACTTTTTTGAGTTCGTGGTAGTCTATACACATTATCATGGAGTCGTCTTTCTTTTTCACGAATAGTACCGGGGCTCCCCAAGGAGAATGACTTGGTCGTATAAATCCTTTATCCAAGTATTCTTGTAATTATGCTTGCAGTTCTTTAAGCTCTGAAGGTGCCATCTGGTATGGTGCCTTTGAAATAGGTGTGGTGCCTGGAATCAACTCGATCTCGAACAAAACTTCTCGATCTGGGGGTATCCCTGGAAGATCCTTAGGAAACACTTCCGGAAATTTGCACACCACTGCTATCTCAGTTGGTTGTAGCTTAGACTCCCCATCATTGTCTATTATGTTCGCCAGGTAGCTGATACATCCATCGTCCAATAATTTTCTAGCCTTCATCGTGGAGATTATAGTGAAATTATTCTCGTGGGCTGTGCCTTGGAACACAAACGGTTCTTCCCCAGGTGGGTTAAAAGTCACCTTTCTTCGTTTGCAATTTACCACCGCCCCATATTTGGTTAGCCTATCCATACCAAAAATAACATCGCACTCATGTAAATCTGACACTAACAAATCCATGGTCAACTCCCGACCTTCTACCCAGACGGGTACGGCTCTAACCCAAGACCATACCATCATATCCTCCCTTGAAGGTAAGGATACACCACATAAATTTTCCATAGGCTCAGGACTCCTATCTATCTTATCAACATAAGATGCATCAATAAAAGAATAGGATGCACCGGTGTCTATTAATGCATATGCTGAGTTATTAGCCATAGGAAGTTGACCTGACACCATGTCGAAAGTCCCAACTCCTTTATCAGCCTCGTTGAGTGCATAGACTCGTGGTGCAGTTTCTACTGGCTTTGGTTGGTCATTTCCTCCCTTTTGACTATGAGTTGAGCAGTACCTGGAGAAATGACCCAGATTTCCACAGGTGAAGCAGTTGTTGTTGTTGCACTCGCCTGGGTGGCGCTGATTGCATTTGTTGCACTGCGGCCAATAGTTGTTTTCCCTCCTTGGCTATTTGTTGAAGTTCGAACTTCGTCTTGGTGGCTCCATTCTTCGTTTATTATCTCCACCATTGGAAAACTGAGAGTTTCCTGGAAAATTGGTCTTCCCCAAACTTCGATTACCTCTGGATGCAAACCTCCTAGAAGATCTGCTATGGTTGTTAGAGTATCTTCCTCAGTCATTTGGAACATATGCTCGTTCTTTAGCCTTGTAGGGCTTCTTCTTTTCTTGTACTAACCAAGATTCTTTGCGGTTTGCTCACTCTACGGCTTCATCATAAGTATCTGGGCTGGTCTTCCCGGTGTCCACGAACTGAACTATCTCTTTTCAACCCCTTCATGAATTTGCGTACCCAATTGGCTTTAGTGTGTACCAAATCCGGAGCGAATCTTGAGAGTTGGTCAAACTTGCGCACATACTCCTGTACGTTGGATGGCCCTTGGACTAGGTTGGCGAACTCAACCACCTTTCGATCTATCATCGTCTAGTTGTAGTACTTAGCTTTGAACAGAACTAGAAATCCTGCCCATTCCATTCGTGCCACGATACGTCCTTTCCTAGCTATATCCCACCAGATGTGAGCGTCCTTCCTTAACATATACACTGCACATATTACTTTTTTATTTTCAGTAGCCGCCACAAAGTCAACGATTCTCTCCAGCATGCTGACTGTAACGACCCAAAATTACTAATAAGGCTTAAGGACCTTGATTAGTGTGCCGGGAGGGCATAATTGGAGGTTATGTGAATCAATAGTGTGAGAATGCATGTTTATGAGTATTGGGTGAGCATGCGGGCCCTGCTCGACTGGTAAGGGCTTAATCGTAATTTTGGCCCGTTAGGGCATAAACGTAATTGTGTGTGATAAATTGTTGAGACCACATTATTATGTGGATAGGTAGATATATATATATATATGTATGTGAAATATGTGAGGACCACATTATTATGTGGATAAATATGCAGCTGGTGACTTGGGGCGATCCTAGGGAGCTAGATAGCAGGAAAGTCACAACGGGGCTTAATGCTGGACTTTGGGCAAGTCAGGGGTACTTTAAGTATCGTGTGGTGATTTGGATTATCGGGTGATGAAAATAAATATATGGAGATATATTTAAGGTTAGAATGTTTAGGCGGGAATACTGGGGAATTTTACTATTTTGCCCTCGGGGACGTTTCCGATACCCCAAGCTTTGGGATTAGTCTAACAACTTAAGGATATACTTGGAAAGACTTAGAGAATACTAGATAGAAATGTAAACCGACCTTTCAGTCTTCTCTTCCTTCTCTCTCTTTCTTCTCCCTCTTAAGGAAGAAAAAACTCTTATTTTGTAAAAGGAAACCAACCAATTTCTGGGAATTGAAGGGGATAAGCCAGAGGATTAGCTCAGGAACTAATCAAGGACTGGAGTAGAGCCAAGGTAAGCATTGATTTTTGCTCTGTGGTTGGGAACTTTAAGAAAAATGGCTGAGTTTTGAATATTTGTGGTTTTGGCATTTAGGGTGGAATTTGAGGCTGGAACTTTGAAGCTAGGTCAGGGAAACTTGAGGAGAGGTGGTGTTGAAGCTAAGGTAAGTTTCAATTTAAAGTTTAATGGTCGAATTCTGGAAATTCCATGGCTGGTTTTGAGTTTGTGGGTTTGAAATTTCAGAAGTTGGAATTGGGATTTTGGTGAGTCTTAGGCTGGATTTTTGGTTGGGTTGTGTTGTCTAAATCATTCTAATCTTGTTATTATTAATTGGTTTTGAGTTGGGGGCTTTGGGATGGTTTAAGGTGAGGTTTAGAGGTTGAAAATGGTGGTTTTTTCTGGGTTCGAAGGGTCGGGCCGCGGCATGGTTCTTGGTGAGCCGCGGCCCTTCGAGGTTGTGACATGCTGAGGAAGGAGGGCGGGCCGCGGCATGGTCCAAGCAATGCCGCGGCCCTTACTTGTTTTTGTGCCCATGGAGGGTTCTGTCAGGGTCCATGCCGCGGCATGGATGGCCCATGCCGCGGCGCTTAAGGGATTTTGGGATTTTGAGAATTTAGGCATGGGAATTTAACCTAGGGTGCTCGAGGTTGAGTCTTTTACCATATTTGGTGAAGTTCAATGTTCCGAGGACTAGAACTTGGTTTAGAAGCTCATTTAAGATTGTTAATGGTATCCTTTATCTTGGTTGTGACTAGGTGGTAAGCTAGGGCTCGGGGATCGGATCGCGCTCAAGGAGCATCGCTTATAACTAGCTCGTTTGGAAGCCAAAGGTAAGAAAGCTGCACCTGAGTATGTGGTTAGGTTGGGACTAAGTGTTCCCTATGTTTGTATGCATTGTTATGTGAATGTGATTAACCATGTGGACACGATGGGACTAAGAGCTCCCAACATTTGTATATCATGTCGTGAGATGGTGTTATTATGCCATGGGACATGCGATTACCGGCCTAAGGGTGTCGGAATCAATATTTGCGCACTGGGGCGCGGCTCGGCCACTGGGAGCTGAGGCAGCTTATTTGTCACTGAGCTCGGTTAAGCTGGCCAGAGTCAGTGAGTATTACACTGGGGGCGGCCCTAATGATCCGAAGACAGTGTGTTAAATAGAGGGTGCGACTAAGGGCGCCAACCCTGAATGTTATTTGATGGATATGATAACTTACTGATTATACATGTGAATATTGTGTTATGGATATAGTTGGTTGACTGTCTGGATGACAACTGTTATCACTATTTGGATGAATGTTATGAAATATTGAATTCTTGGTTGAGCTTTGTGAAATATTTGATAAGTGTTGCTGATCTTGCTATGTTATTATGCTTTCTTGCTGGGCCTTGGCTCACGGGTGCTACGTGGTGCAGGTAAAGGCAAGGGCAGGCTGAATCGACCATGAGTTGGAGAGCTCTGGGGGCGAGGTGTACATCGTCAACTGCTCGGCCGCCACGGTCGAGAAATTGTACAGGAACGGAAACCTAAAATGTATATTTTGCCATTAGAGTGGCTTGAACTATTTGTAATTTCTAGAATTTATTGTAACTAAGACATCTAAACCCTATTTTGAGTCTCCAAGTATTAAACCGTCATTTTTAATGAAAATAGCATGTTTGTGACCAAAATCTTTTTATTCCTACTCTGATAATGGTATAGAGTCTACACTTTGTCTGAATGACTTGATTAGCAAGTCTTGCACTATTTTAAACACACAGTGTAACGGTCTTGGTTATCCAGGGCGTTACAACTTGATATCAGAGCCGTCTGGGTTATGGGTTCCTGAAGATTAGCTGGACATGTACACTCGCCGCTAAAGACAAGCTCGACTCAAGGGTTTGTAGTGGAATACATGAAATTGTATGCTTAAGTGCTTGAATGAGATATGGGTGTATTAATTGGTATGATTAATAGGGAGCATGAGATACTGATAGGGCCTGGCCCTTGACTGCTGTGTGATGCTATTAAGGCATGCTGTTTAGCATTGCTCTTGCATGTGGATGAATACATGGATAATGATGATATATGGATTGCGGGTTATTATATGTTTAAATTGAACTTATATGTTATACCTATTTATTGGCATGGAGGGCATAAAAGGTATGAACGCGTCTAGTGATAAAGAAATTTGATAATTTATGCATAATATGGGTGTTTGATATGTTTTATGTGTGTTTGATTGTTATGATTATTTGGATCTGCCCTTGAGATGGTTTTGGGTATAAACGTCAGGGCTGAGGAGTTTAGTCGGTGAAGACAGATTAATTCAGGGTGTATGTATTGAGAATGGTCAATCAAATTCAGTTTTGGTTTTGGTAAGGATAGAAGATGACAGGTGGGGGTTGGAATCCTCCACCTGCCCTTGAGATTCGTAGCAGATGTTTGCTGATATAGGAGTTAGGCTGTGGGGTCTGGTAGAATGGATTGGATGGATGAAAAAGGCAAGTTACTGAGGAGGAACAGATAAGAATTATTGAATGGAAGTATTATCCTCTAGTTTTGAGGAAGGTTTGGGTTTGTTCAGGAATTAATTAATGAATGGGTGTGGTTAATCCCGTTCTTAGTGATATGAGAAGGATGAATTGGGACAAAATAGCCGTACTAGGTATTTGTGGTAAAAGGATGTTGAAAGTGGCAAGATAGCGGTAGTACATATTGCCGAGTTTGGTGGGCTGGTCGATCTACTTTGGGTTATGGTACAAATGGATGAAGCCAGAGAGGATAAGTCATTTGTGGGTTAAACTCTGAGATGGTTGTCTGTGCTTGGGTAGTAGAGAGAGGGCCTCATTATCTAAGATGAAAGGAATACAGGTGATGATATTTTTCGTTCGTGGAAAGGTAGTAAGTGTGGCTACTTAGTGATCGGAGGAATGAGAACCTTTGGTGGTTTTATGGCTCCTGGTTTGGACAAGAAGGGTTCAAATGAGTATTTGTTGAGGAAAATTAATATGTTACATAAAGGACAACCCTGGACAGTCATGAGTATCTCTTGAAGTATATTGATTGGACTGAATGGGAATTAAATTAGTCAGTAGGGATGTAGAAGAGGATGCAGCTTTCGGGCACAGCTTGGAACTTGGGTATGGAAGGAGTTGGTATCAGGGACACAATGAGGGATAATATTAGGTTGGCTTAAGGAATTGTTGAGTCACCTGGAAAAGTATGCGACTTATAAGTGAATTGGGTAGAGTGTTGTGGCGTGGGACTCGTGGATGTTGCCTGTTAGGGATGAAGAGTTTAAATGCCTCGTTACAAGATGGGACAATGTCTTCAGGAGTTGATTATCGATCTGGTTATTACTAGATAAGGATCAAGGGAAGAGACATCTCAGGAATTATTACTTGTACCGAGAGAGGTGTGATGTATTAACAGCAAGGAATCCTAATCGCTTGGTACTTTAACAACATGGGCAAGTCTGACAGGCAGAGAATGGAGAAATGACATGAATGGGTTGTATTCAGAGTTATTGGTGATAGGGTAAACTACTCCCCAGCTAGAGGTAGAATGTGAACGACTACTATACTGATAATATCGTGACTGAAGCAGCAGGGTCAGAGGTAAGTTTTCAGAAGATATTAACTTCGTTCTTCAAAGGTATTCAAGGTTAAGCTACAGGAAAAGAGATTTGATTGAAAGTACACTAAGACCAATGAACATATCAGCTACTACTTGGAGTATCCTCAAAGAAAGTCATAACGTAAGGATTTTGAGTATGAAGAGTTGGTCAAGTATGGGGAACAGTGATGGGTTGTAAGAAAGGAGCAATAACTCTTGAGTTTAAAAGGGGAGATCCTCATAGTGATTAGCAGCTGTACCTGGAGTGGGGAATCTGTTGTAGGGGAAAGGTTAGAACCTTAGCTAGTATGATGAACACTACTTGAGTTGTATCAGTGGGACAAGACAGACTGGATTAGTTTGTGGGATTCCAGATGAGTATCCAAGGAATTTGTCAGGAAGTACGTCTGCGTAAAGAGATGGAATGGTGATAAGATTGGTATCAGTGATAGAATTAGATCTAAGACACTGTATTGAATGATTTTAACAAAGCGGTGAGAGTTAAGGTCTCAATTGTTGAGTAGGATGACATTCCTCAGGAAGGATCTTTGATCTGGTTATTACCAGCTAGAGATCAGGAATAGTTAAGGATCTTTGATCTGGTTATTACCAGCTAGAGATCGGGTGCAGTTAGGGATCTTTGACCTGGTTATTACCAGTTGGAGATCAGGGAAGAGTATAGGCAGGAAGTTGCTATTATATTAGATAAGGACACTGGAGATGCTGAGTTATGTGTTGAGGGTTTGGTCAATGCCAAACTGTTTTTGTGAAATAGGTGAAAAGAGTATTCAAAGATTATCTAAATTGGACTTGTAATTGTCTTGACCAATGGCACAGTGATAAGGTTGAGGAATGCCTTGGAAGTAAGAGTTTCCCTAGGCAAGCATGATGGTACATGTAGTTGAGTTGAGTTCCACGTCTTTTTACAGATTAGAATCAATTGCTGTGTTGCTATGACACCTCAAGACAGGAGGAAGTGATGGTCTATGCATGATGTTGGTTAAAGGATCCGACTAAAACTAGAGTGGAGTTTCTAGTAGGCTTAATAGCCAGTGGATACTTGGAATTATTATCGTATACAGGAACAAGAACGACAGTTAAGGAAATCCCAGATGAAAGGAATTAAAGGCAAGTCTTAATTGAGTTAGCTAAGGATTCTACCGTGTTATGTATAAGTTTATCGTGATATAAGGACCAAATCTGGACTCTGATGAACACCAAAATTACATGAAAATTCTGGATGAATCTCATATTACTCTCTTGGTCTTTTCATCCAGACATTAGGAAAAAGGCACAATAATTTGAAGGTTTTGTATTGGAGGCCTAGGTGGAGAGGAACAAAATTCTTAACCTGATGGCAGTTCGTGATAGGAATTACAGCCTTTGAGTATGTTATAATGGGAATAAGGAAATATCGTGATAGGTATCGCAGAGAGGCTGCCAAGACAGTTGGGTCGTCATGGATCAGCATCTGGGGAGAACTTACTTTTATCAGTAAGGATAATTTATACAGCTGACCACTATTCAGAACTCTAAGCGAGATGAATGGTAAGCCTCCATGGAATTCAGGGATTAACTTCGTTGAGTAAGGGCTTTATTTGAAATTACTGATTGGTTGCAGATAGGATAGCAATCTGAGGATTTAACAACTATAATAAAGAATTGGGTGCTAAGTGTGTGAACACTTAAGACACTAAGGACAGTGTAGTACTTGAGAAAATAGTTACAGTGATGAATGCTGGAGTACAGCAAGGGTGACACGGCTTAAGATTTGGTAAGATAAAGAGCAAGGAATACCATGCAAAGTAAAGAATTGAGAGTGAGTGGATACTATGAATCAGTATTGCCTTAGAGGATGTTGGAATTCTTAAGGCGGGAATGTCTGCCTATCTGAAAATATATGGGAACCTGTAAATTGTTAACTCTGGAGTATGGAGTTCCAGGATGAGAAATTTATATCTCTGCAGGTGATGCGACAAGGAAGAGTATGATAGTTTGGGAAAGAAAGGGGGAGTTCTGACCTCCGATTCGTCAGGAATTCTAAGGTCGAACTAAGGATTGGGCCGAGGGCCTGTAAGCTGATCTCGCCCTGGTAAGGGTGATGATTCATAAGTATTCCTGGTATTGAGAATAGATCAATGAAGTAATTGTTGTGATCTAACAGACTCCGAAGTTTTAGCGGATCTGATATGCAGGTAAAAGTTAAAGAGAGTGTAGTTATTAGACAAGATCTTGTGGAGCAAGATTGTATTCACGCATGGGTATTATCGAAGATTAAGAGTGAAGGCGTTGGACCTTGGGAAAAAGAAATTATAGTTAGAGGTATGAGGTTTACAGTCTGATGTGTTCAAATAAATTTCGAGGACGAAATTATTTTAAGGAGGGGATCGTTGTAACGACCCAAAATTACTAATAAGGCTTAAGGACCTTGATTAGTGTGCCGGGAGGGCATAATTGGAGGTTATGTGAATCAATAGTGTGAGAATGCATGTTTATGAGTATTGGGTGAGCATGCGGGCCCTGCTCGACTGGTAAGGGCTTAATCGTAATTTTGGCCCGTTAGGGCATAAACGTAATTGTGTGTGATAAATTGTTGAGACCACATTATTATGTGGATAGGTAGATATATATATATATATATATGTATGTGAAATATGTGAGGACCACATTATTATGTGGATAAATATGCAGCTGGTGACTTGGGGCGATCCTAGGGAGCTAGATAGCAGGAAAGTCACAACGGGGCTTAATGCTGGACTTTGGGCAAGTCAGGGGTACTTTAAGTATCGTGTGGTGATTTGGATTATCGGGTGATGAAAATAAATATATGGAGATATATTTAAGGTTAGAATGTTTAGGCGGGAATACTGGGGAATTTTACTATTTTGCCCTCGGGGACGTTTCCGGTACCCCAAGCTTTGGGATTAGTCTAACAACTTAAGGATATACTTGGAAAGACTTAGAGAATACTAGATAGAAATGTAAACCGACCTTTCAGTCTTCTCTTCCTTCTCTCTCTTTCTTCTCCCTCTTAAGGAAGAAAAAACTCTGATTTTGTAAAAGGAAACCAACCAATTTCTGGGAATTGAAGGGGATAAGCCAGAGGATTAGCTCAGGAACTAATCAAGGACTGGAGTAGAGCCAAGGTAAGCATTGATTTTTGCTCTGTGGTTGGGAACTTTAAGAAAAATGGCTGAGTTTTGAATATTTGTGGTTTTGGCATTTAGGGTGGAATTTGAGGCTGGAACTTTGAAGCTAGGTCAGGGAAACTTGAGGAGAGGTGGTGCTGAAGCTAAGGTAAGTTTCAATTTAAAGTTTAATGGTCGAATTCTGGAAATTCCATGGCTGGTTTTGAGTTTGTGGGTTTGAAATTTCAGAAGTTGGAATTGGGATTTTGGTGAGTCTTAGGCTGGATTTTTGGTTGGGTTGTGTTGTCTAAATCATTCTAATCTTGTTATTATTAATTGGTTTTGAGTTGGGGGCTTTGGGATGGTTTAAGGTGAGGTTTAGAGGTTGAAAATGGTGGTTTTTTCTGGGTTCGAAGGGTCGGGCCGCGGCATGGTTCTTGGTGAGCCGCGGCCCTTCGAGGTTGTGACATGCTGAGGAAGGAGGGCGGGCCGCGGCATGGTCCAAGCAATGCCGCGGCCCTTACTTGTTTTTGTGCCCATGGAGGGTTCTGTCAGGGTCCATGCCGCGGCATGGATGGCCCATGCCGCGGCGCTTAAGGGATTTTGGGATTTTGAGAATTTAGGCATGGGAATTTAACCTAGGGTGCTCGAGGTTGAGTCTTTTACCATATTTGGTGAAGTTCAATGTTCCGAGGACTAGAACTTGGTTTAGAAGCTCATTTAAGATTGTTAATGGTATCCTTTATCTTGGTTGTGACTAGGTGGTAAGCTAGGGCTCGGGGATCGGATCGCGCTCAAGGAGCATCGCTTATAACTAGCTCGTTTGGAAGCCAAAGGTAAGAAAGCTGCACCTGAGTATGTGGTTAGGTTGGGACTAAGTGTTCCCTATGTTTGTATGCATTGTTATGTGAATGTGATTAACCATGTGGACACGATGGGACTAAGAGCTCCCAACATTTGTATATCATGTCGTGAGATGGTGTTATTATGCCATGGGACATGCGATTACCGGCCTAAGGGTGTCGGAATCAATATTTGCGCACTGGGGCGCGGCTCGGCCACTGGGAGCTGAGGCAGCTTATTTGTCACTGAGCTCGGTTAAGCTGGCCAGAGTCAGTGAGTATTACACTGGGGGCGGCCCTAATGATCCGAAGACAGTGTGTTAAATAGAGGGTGCGACTAAGGGCGCCAACCCTGAATGTTATTTGATGGATATGATAACTTACTGATTATACATGTGAATATTGTGTTATGGATATAGTTGGTTGACTGTCTGGATGACAACTGTTATCACTATTTGGATGAATGTTATGAAATATTGAATTCTTGGTTGAGCTTTGTGAAATATTTGATAAGTGTTGCTGATCTTGCTATGTTATTATGCTTTCTTGCTGGGCCTTGGCTCACGGGTGCTACGTGGTGCAGGTAAAGGCAAGGGCAGGCTGAATCGACCATGAGTTGGAGAGCTCTGGGGGCGAGGTGTACATCGTCAACTGCTCGGCCGCCACGGTCGAGAAATTGTACAGGAACGGAAACCTAAAATGTATATTTTGCCATTAGAGTGGCTTGAACTATTTGTAATTTCTAGAATTTATTGTAACTAAGACATCTAAACCCTATTTTGAGTCTCCAAGTATTAAACCGTCATTTTTAATGAAAATAGCATGTTTGTGACCAAAATCTTTTTATTCCTACTCTGATAATGGTATAGAGTCTACACTTTGTCTGAATGACTTGATTAGCAAGTCTTGCACTATTTTAAACACACAGTGTAACGGTCTTGGTTATCCAGGGCGTTACACTGACACATTCTTCTGTCATCAAGGGGGTCCGAAGTCCCTTCAAACACAAATGAGTTTTGCCTGCTAAACTGTTCCAAGATCAATTTTGACTGTTCTGTTCTAGATGCATCAGTTAGTAAGTTTGCTTCCACCAGTGGTTCTTCTTGCACTGAGAATTCCTATCATTCGAAAATGTCTTCCCGAGGTGCTGGGGGTGCTGGGTTGTGTGGCACTTTTGAAAATCTTTACATCATTGCCTCGAACATCTGAGCGTTCGTCGCATTCTGCTCATGCACAGTCCTTCTCAGATCCTCTATCTGAGTTGTCAGATTTGGTGTTGGTTGTGCTCTTTGTCCACGGCCTCTCCCTCAGCCTAGACCCCCTCCTCTGCCTCAGCCACGACCTACTTCTTGGTCAACGACTGCTCTCTCAGCCGGGTCTGGTGGATTAATAGCTCGACCTCCCCTAGCTCGAGTGCTAGGCACCATCGGCAGTCTCTACACAACAATGTATAGTAGGGAAGAATACTAACCGAGCAATAAATGAGCATACAATTTTCTTGCGCACAAGGAAAAAGGAAAGAAAATCATAACGATTCAACTCAAAACAGGTAGTCATAACATTCAAGGCGATAACCTAGCAATACAAAATGATCATGACAGATCATGCCATAAAATTTTAGTTAGCAGAACGATAAATACAAAAGAGAACCCTAGCTACACATCGGATTTCTACATACGCTTGCTAAAACTATACAAAAGTCCTACAACCTAGTAGGTTTGCCAGGACTTTACCAAAAAGTATCAACAAGACCTTCACAACAAAATCTAATCTACCCTATCCATCAGCATATCTAGCTCTATGTCGGAACCCTCGTTCGACTGCTCAGAATCCTCCTCAGGCTCTACTGTCTAGCCTCAAGATATGCCATAAACCACGAAGATAAGTCAATCCATGGCCCAAACGCCATCTCGAGCTCCATACAGAAGTCGTCCCACGTGATGAGCACCATCTGCCAACGTCGGTGGCGGAACCACACTTGGGTCGCACCTCTCAGACAAGTACTAGCAAACCGCGCTCTCTGTCGCTTAGGTGTGTTAGCCCTATCAAAAACCTTGGTCATGTAGTGTGGCCATCGCCAAACGGCACGATGATGTCGCTGATCGTACTCCAAGTGTCGAGGATTCTCGTTGGGAAATAACCTATAATAGTCAACCCTAGGTGTAGGGATTGCGGGTAGGTTTTCTATCACAAGGTCATCTATCTCAGGTATATCAGCCATAACCTACAATTTATAGGATTGTGGTAAATAAAAGAAAGTAAAGGAAACAGATATGAAAAGACAGTACTTACAGTGAGTGTTGGTCTTTCTTGCAGAATGTACATGTGGGTTTGTCTACAGAACCGGTTTAGCCCGGTGCTCTGATACCAACTGTGACGTCCCGTAAAATCTCTTAACATAATTTTGCGGAAAACATAACTATTTTCTAAAATAAGGTAACCGAAAATCCATATAAATTTTTTTTTTTAAAACATACAATAGTTCGGAAGTATGCACATACTTAAAAGTGAATTACAGTGTCATAATTTTAAACCATTCAATAAGCCCAAAATAAAATATTAGTTATCATATGGCTTCTAATCACCAAAATGTAAATTCCCAAAAGGTCGATCCACATGTACATTCTCGCAGATAAACTCCAGCGCTCATTGATCCACTTTGCCATTGAGCTTACCTACAACACTAAACAACTAGGTAAGTGAAACACTTAGTAAGAACAACTTAACAAACATAGCCACATAAACAGAGCAAGAACTTAACTAACAGTAACTAGGCAGATAATCAACCAAGAATAGGATTCTGATGAAACTGAACCCTAACATACATTTTAAGAATGTGCGAACGTCCTGGAAAACTTATGGTCATGCCTCATAACCAAAATTTATAACCTGAAGGTACACCTACACGCAAAAAATCCTAGAGCATACATACAATCTTAACTGGTAACATACATACTTACTTACTCAGTCGTATTATATCATACATACTTACTTAGGGTTTTGGAGGAACCTTCAACATAGCTTAACATATCTCAACATATCTTAACATACTTCACCATTGCGTCGACGGGTGTAAACTAGTTACACCGGTTACACAGACTCCTAGAGGAATTTGGCATACCTTCAAAGCCATAGAGATTTGATTCCAGAATTAATTTACTTACGTGTCACGGAGTTTAACCAGACTCTTATGTCACGGGTGTTAAGCCAAACTTCTTTCATATCGCAATGGCCAATCGACTTTAGCCACGCAGGCATCAATGGTGAATCGGACTTCTTACATATCGCAATGGCCAACTGACTTTAGCCACATAGGCATCGATGGCGAACCAGACTTCTTACATATCGTAATGGCCAACTGACTTTAGCCACACAGACATCGGTGGCGAACTGGACTTCTTACATATCGCGATGGCCAACCGAATTTAGCCACACATGCATCGGTGGAGAACTGGTTTCCCACATAGTTCCCTAGTGGCTAGCCGGAGTTCATAGTTGTCACGGTAGCTAGCCGGACTGCTTACCTTAGTCATGAGTATGTGAATTCTCTAGGACCACAGTCTTGAGTAACCTTCTAGGACTAATTCAAATTATTAACTAATAACTCAATTATCTAAACTAGTCATTAACGTATTGTAGCCAAGTATATCATAAGTTTTCTTACTTGGATTCCTTAGCGCTTGCTTGTGAAAACCTTCTATCCAAAAGCGAGCCTTCACGCTTAGATAACACTGTAGTGAAACCACATAGTGACTCGGATTAAACTATGGCATATTCTTATAGTTAATATTCCACAATAGCTACATGAAATAAATTCTTAGGGACTCTATACTATAGTCTCTTATACACTTCACTGTGTAAAAGGTCAAATTTTGTTTCAGTCTTAACAGTATCATAGGAAAATTGGTCTCACCGCGACACGCTCACCATGCCATGCATTTTAAATATTATTTAAATGAAGAACTCACTTATCGGATAACTCGTATATTGGTTTTTTGGAAAAAGGAGTTATAGTCAACTCATATCTTTATAAAACACCAACTTGCCGCCTTCTTATGAAAATCTACCGTTTTCTATCATTTACCAAAATACGGCTTATTGATCCGTTTCAAATAATATCTAACAATGTCATATCGCTCTCTTAAAGGTTCTACAAAACTCAAACTCCCATTCTTACCAGTTCTTACCCATAACCTAGGATCTCTCTTTATATTGTTTTTTGAAAAGAAGGGCAATTGGACCCTTAACTTATAAAATGGTAAAAAATCAACTTTTCGTTAAGGTTCGAAATTGCTACCTTTAAGTTTTTTGGGCAAACTTAGAAAATTTATTTCTCTTAACCGTAACACATTTTTTTTCAAATTTTACAGGAGTCCTTGTACACATCTTAACTAATTCACTTCAAAATTTTATAATTTTTAGGATGGAAAAACCCATTCAAATTTTTAAAACAATCTGGCCAGTGCTTGTAACGCCCCAACTCCAGGGACCGTTACGGTGCACATTGCAAACAGTGCTAAACTCGCTAATCGAGTCATTTGGCCATAAACGTGTAACTAAGTATGATTAGCAGTTTAGGGATTAAAAATTTCGGTTAAGATTTAACGTTTCACTAGAACGTTTAATATATACATTGAGATCCCAAAAATATAATTTAAAGGTTTATTACAACAAAATATTCACAACCAGCCGGTCTAAATGGAAAAACAGGGTTTAATCCTAGTTCCTTTCCTTCAAACTTCGGTCATGGCGGTCGAGCAGCTGCATATGTACACATCGTCACCTAAGCTCTCCAACTCAAGGATGGTCCAGCTTTCTTTTGCCTTTACCTGCACCACATAGCACCCGTGAGCCGAAGCCCAGCAAGAAAACTCAATATGCTCATGAATAGTCATATCATGATATCAAATCATATCTGGCATGCCTAGCAAACATAACTTTATTCAAGCATGCAAATGAATTCAGACAATGCTGGGGTATCCAGGATAAGAAATCCTGCCCTTCTGATTGGATGACTATCAAGTCAATCCTAATCAGATGAGTGTTTCGACACTTGAGGTTCTGGTAAACCATGCTGAGTGACCAACAAGCAAGTCACTATGGGGCTCAGCACCCAAAGCCATGCATATGATGATCAAAATGATCATACAGAGCTTATAACTCTGAACAGATGTGTGAATATTACTTTGAGGTTTTGTTAAGCCATAATGAGTGACTGTCAAACAAGTCACCATGGGACTCGGTGCCCATAGTCGTGTAACAAAACCGTTACCTGGGCTTTCCTGCAATGGCTCTAACCAGATGAGTGACTGATGGGTAGTCACTAGCTTAAATAGATGAGAGACTGATGGGTAAGTCTCACAGGCTCAACACCCACAACCATCTGACTAAATAGTCATCGTGGCTCTAAATGACTAGCCTTTGGCTAGACAAGCGCTTATAGTATTCATCGAACTTGAGGTCGGTCCGGCATTAATGCTCTTTGATTCATTCAATGCAGATATCGATTAGATCTAATCTTTATTGGCTTGCGTTGAACACGCTAAGGCCGTCTTGACTTGTGAGTCAGCACCGTGTGACCAGTGACCAGTACCACTGCCGAACCTGACTAATGAGTCACAGCTTCACAGTTGATACTGACACCTTTGCCAATTCTGACTAATGAGTCAATGCCACGCACAAGTAAGCAATGCTACCAAACATATGTCATATGTCGAATATTCAAATGTAAGGCATACAACATGCTTACTTAACAGTTGCTAACACAATTATGATCATGCACAAACACAGAGACTCAAGTTCTGATCAATCTCACAGTCAATATTCATGGCATGCCCTAATCACATGTTTCTCGTGCATCACATGCATCACACTTAATCATCCAGCATGCCTCAATAATAATCATATGCAAATGAGCAAGATTGCTAAGCATTCAATATGCTATCAATGTTTACATTTAAACATCCAACATGCATCAAGAATAACCATGCATGTCACATATGGGGTGTAGTTTCCTTACCTCGGGTTTGGGCAAGAATTAGTAAAAGAACGACCCTTGAGAACGATCAATCCTTTGATCCTTTAGCGGTCACCTAGTCATAACCAAATATGGAATCCCATCAATAAAATAAATCATAAAAAGGTTTATAATCTAAAACCTCACTCCAGGAATCCATCCCACACTCTCGGGTCTCTCAATCTACCCAAACGGGGTAAAGGAGCCAACCCCCGAGCCTTAAAAGTCCTCCCGAGCCCTAAAAATAGGTTGCTGTAAAATGCACTAGCGCTGGGGCGCTGCCCCAAACTCAGAGAGGCTCAGAATCTGCCCTGCCTAGCGTTGGGGCACCATCAGCAGACCAGAAACTTTTCTGGTCTTCTCCCCGGCGATTTCCCCTGAAACCAAGCCTTAAAATCAATCCCAAACATCATCAAAACATCAAATTCAGCCCCTAAACCTCATCTACATCACACCCTCATCAAAACCCAAGCAACCAACCTCAAGAACTTCCATTAATTCCCAACTAACACATCAAAATCCTCAACTGAAAACTAACAAAAAAAATAGAGTATACACCAAAGATTTTCATGGCTGAATTTCTTACCTCAAGCTTGATTTAGATCCCCTTTAATGGTTGAACCAAGTTTCTAAGCTCCCACCTTTGATCTTCTAGCTTGTTACCTCAAGTTGGCTCTCAAAAATTGAAAGGAAGAAGGAGGGAAGAACATGTACGGGAGGGAGAGAAAGAGATGAGGATGATGCTCTGTTTTCTTATAATTCCACATCCTTCTAAACTCGAAGGGCTGATACATATCTTAGGGGTGAAAAGACCATTTTGCTCCTAGGTCAAATAAAGGCTTCTAAAGACTCCCAAGGGTAAAATCGTCCTTTCCCGCCTATCTCGTTAATTATAATTAGCACCCTCTAATTCCCGCTATTCTAAATATTCTCAAATACCAATAATTCTTATCATGTTACCCTTTAATTCCCGGCAACGTTCTAATGACCAAATTACCCCGAAACTCACTTCGAGCCTCGAACTTAATCCTGTTATGACTAGACCGAAAACTTGCATTCCATGATCGTCTCATGCCGAATGGCTCGAACCAATCCACACATAATGTGGTATTATTTATAATCCACCCACATGCATGAAAATACACAATCACGCCCTCAACGGGCCAAATTACCAAAATGCCCTTATAATTAAATGTGGACCCATATGCATGCATTTATCATCATATAATAATATAATTCACATAAACATGCATATAATCATTAAATATCATAATAAATCAATTATGGCCCTCCCGGCCTCCTAATCAAGGTCCTAAACCTTATTAGGGAATTTGGGGCAAAGGTATCGTCTTATTCCTGAGGACCTTATCCTTTCTGTCAAGTATCTGGACTGGCTGCTCCTCAAAGGAGAGATCTGCCTCAAGCTCCAGATCTTCATAACTCAAAATATGATTCACATCAGATACATACCTCCGAAGAGCTGAAACATGAGACACATTATGCACGACTGACAACGCCGGAGGTAAGGCCAACCTATAAGCCACTTGGCCAACCCTCTCCAGGATCTCAAATGGACCTACAAATCTAGGGCTCAGCTTGCCCTTCTTCCCAAACCTTCACACCCCTTTCCATGGCGGGACTCTAAGGAAGACATAGTCTCTCACTTGGAACTCCACGTTCCTGCGCTTGGGATTTGCATAACTCTTATGTCTACTCTGAGAAGCGAGCATCCGAGCTCTAATCTTCTCAATGGCCTCACTGGTCCTCTGAAATGCCTCAGGACCCAAGTATCTCCTTCCACCTGTCTCATCTCAATGAATGGGAGATCTGCACTTCCTACCATACAACATCTCATAAGGTGCAACTCCAATGGTAGACTGATAACTGTTGTTGTAGGAAAACTCTATCAAAGGTAGATACTTGCTCTAGGATCCACCAAAGTCCACCACACATGCTCGCAGCATGTCTTCCAATATCTGGATTGTCCTTTCAGATTTCCCATCTGTCTAAGGATGATAAGCAGTACTGAACTTCAACTGTGTACCCATGGCCTTCTGTAAACTCCCCCAGAACTTGGAAGTAAAAGTGGGGTCCCGATCTGACACGATCGACCTGGGCGCTCCATGAAGTCGCACGATCTCTCTCACATAGAGATCTCCATACTGATCAACTGTATAAGTAGTCCTCACTGGCAAGAAGTGAGCTGACTTGGTGTAGCGATCCACTATCACCCAAATAGAATCATGCTGACCAATAGTCCTGGGTAAGCCCACCACGAAATCCATCGTGATGTCTTCCCACTTCCACTTTGGGATATCCAGAGGCTGCAATAACCCTGTCGGCCTCTGATGCTCAGCCTTGACCTGCTGACATGTCAAGCACTTAGCCACATACTCTACTGCATCTCTCTTCATCCCCGGCCACCAATGCAACGATCTCACATCTTGATACATCTTCGTGGTGCCTGGATGCAAAGAGTAAGGTGTAGTATGAGATTCATCCATAATCTCTTGCGTCAAAGCAATGTCTAACGGAACACATATCCGCCCCTTGTACCTCAACAAGCCTAACTCAGACACTATATAATCTCTGGATGCTCCAGCCAAAACATCTTCTCTGATCTTGATCAACTGTGGATCACTCAATTGACCCTCCTTGATTCTCTTCAACAGTGTAGACTGTAGCGAAATATTAGCCAACTGGCCCACCAGCATCTCTATACTAGCTCTGGTCATATCATCAGCCAACTCTCTGGCTATCAGCCTCGCACCATAAATCTGTCCTGAACCCTTCCGGCTTAAAGCATTAACTACCACGTTGGCTTTTCCTGGATGATACAAAATCTCAGAATCATAATCTTTTACTAACTCCAGCCAACGCCTTTGTCTCATATTCAAATCCTTCTGAGTGAAGAAGTATTTCAGGCTCTTGTGGTTTGTATAGATCTCGCACTTTTCTCCATAGAGATAATGCCTCCATATCTTTAAAGCAAAGACCACAGGCGCCAACTCCAAATCATGAGTGGGATATCTTTTTTCACACTCCTTCAACTGATGGGAAGCATAAGCAATTACCTTCTCTTACTGCATTAGAACACAGCCCAAACCCTGATGAGAAGCATCACAATAACCCACAAACTTTTACTGATCTGTAGGGAGGCTCAAAATCGGAGCTGTAATCAATCTCTGCTTCAGTTCCTGGAAGCTCTTCTCACACTTATCTGACCACACAAATTTCTGACTCTTGCGTGTCAGTTCAGTCAATGCAGTATCAATCTTTGAGAACCCTTCCACGAAACGCCTATAATAACCTACCAATCCAAGGAAACTTCTATCCTCAGAAGCATTCTTTGGCCTTGGCCAATCTTTGACCGCCTCAATCTTTGCTGGATCTACCTTAATCTCCCCCTTACTGACAATGTGCCCAAGAAAGGATACATGAGATAACCAGAACTCACATTTCTTGAACTTTGCAAACAATCTGTGTTCCCTCAGTCTCTGTAGAACCAACCTCAGATGCTACTCATGCTCTGACTCAGACTGAGAATATACGAGAATATCATCGATGAAGACGATCACAAACTGATCCAGATAATCCTTGAACAGTCTATTCATCAGATCCATAAAAGCAGCAGGGGCATTAGTCAATCCAAATGACATAACTAAGAACTCATAATACCCATACCTGGTACGAAAAGAAGTCTTCAGTATGTCTCCCTCCTTGACCCTCAACTGATGATAACCAGAATGAAGGTCGATCTTTGAGAATACCATTTTACCCTGCAACTGATCGAACAGATCATCTATACTTGGAAAAGGATACTTATTCTTGATTGTCAACTTATTCAGTTCTCTATAATCAATGCACATCCTCAGAGAACCATCCTTCTTTTTCACAAACAGAACTGGCGCACCCCAAGGTGAGAAACTAGGTCTGATAAAACCCAAATCTAACAGCTCTTGCAACTGTACCTTTAATTATTTTAACTCAGCTGGAGCCATTCTGTAAGGTGCTCTAGACACTGGCTCCGTCCCTAGTGCCAATTCTATCACAAACTCTATCTTTCTGTGCGGTGGCAACCTTGGCAAATCTTCTGGAAACACATCCAGATTCACAAACAAGTTTGGTCTCTTCTGGTCTCACTAGCACGACCTGAGTGGTATCAACCACACTGGCCAAGAATCTAATGCAACCTCCTTGCAATAGATCCCTAGCCCTCAATACAGAAATCATAGGTATGCGGGGTCCATGCACAGTACCAACAAACACAAAAGAATCCTCACCTTCAGGTTCAAAGGTGACCATCTTCCTTCTGCAATCAATGGTTGCCCCATACTTTGCCAACCAATCCATACCCAATATCACGTCAAAGTCAGTCATAACCAACTCTATCAAATCCACTGATAACTCTCTACCCTCCACTGTCAATGGCAAAGATCTGACCCTTCTCCTGGATACCACTTACTCTCCAGTGGGTAACAAAGTTCCAAACCCCACTGCATAAAAATCACAGGGTCTACACAATCTATCAATAACACTACTAGCAACAAAAGAATGTGTAACACCAGAATCAATCAAAACATTATAAGGGGTTCCAGCACTAAGAAGCTGACCTGTAACTACTGAGGAAGAAGCCTCAGCTTTTGCTTGTGTCAATGCGAACACTCGAGCTGGGGCCGAGCTGTTCGCTTTCCTAGGTTCTTCTTTTCTTTCCTTAGGGAAATCCTTTCTAAGATGACCCACTGCTCCACATGAGAAGCATGCTATTGCCCTACATTCTCCCAGATGACGCCTCTTGCTTCTAGGGCATTCATGATAAGACTTCCAGGCTTCATTACCACCTGGACGACCCATTGAAATACCGCGGGGCCGCCTATCAGGACCTGGAACTGGGAAGGTGTCAGGAACCTTCCTCTTCTGCTCACTGGGGCCTCCACCCCTACTTAAACCCACAAATGGAGGACCTATCCTCCTGAACTCCTTTCTGGTTGCACTGTCTCGCCAGATCTTGTTCTCTGCACTCTCAGCTGTGAGTGCCTTCTCGACCACCTGTGCATAGGTAGTAACCCTAGCCACAGTGGTAATACGTACATCACGGGCTAATCTGGGTTGTATCCCCTGCAGAAATCTCTCTCTTCTGGTCCAATTAGTGGGCACCAGCTCCATGAAATTTTTTGCCAAACGATAAAATTTCAAGGCATACTCAGTGACTGACAAACCTCCCTGAAGTAGCCTAATGAATTCCTCAGCTTTAGTTGCCCTGATGGCATCGTTCTAATATTTCTCATTAAACAGAGTCTGAAACTCTTCCCAACTCAAGGCATTAACATTTCTGGTCTGGGTAATAACCTCCCACCAAATTCGGCCATCCTCCCGAAACATATAAGTGGCACAGGCGCCCTCTCATTACCAATCACCCTCATGAAATCCAGGATGGTGGTAATCATACTCATCCACTACTCTGCCTTGGCAGGATCTGCACTGCCCTAAAAAACTGGAGGTGGTTACTTCCTGATCCTTTCATAAAGAGGCTCCCATTTATTTCCAACCTCAGGCAGCTGCCCAGCTACTGGCACCGACACAGGAGGTGCCTCTAATACACTGGCCACTGCAGGTGCTTGCTGTTGTCTCAGGAGACGAAGTTCTTCTCCATGTCTCAACACTGTAGCCTGTAGATCACTAATTATCTGGTGCCAGTTTACAGGAGCTGGCTATGGAATCTGTCCTTGGTCATTCTCTTGACCCTGATTGTTATTATTCTGGCCTTGATCACTCTGGCCAGCTGACATATCTGTCTGCCCTGGATTCATTCTTATCACTGATACCTTGCTAAAACAATGATCAATACAGCCAGTCAGGTAGTAATAAATAAATCTCTTGCCGCCTTACGGTCCAAGAACAAACAGACAATTATCATATTCCACGGTCATATAGATATACAAGCAGATACATGCTTATAGCATTTAGCACTTAACATGTATCACATAATAATCCACAATCAACAATACTAATAAGTATGTTCCAGCAATTTCAGTACTATTTAGCACACGGTTGCTGAGAATGTATTATTCAGGGCACATGTTTAACATGGTGTCTCATGTATACAGATAAAGCATACATGCTATATTTAAACAGTTATACATATAACTACATAAATAGTTACCAAACCATGAGTTGAGCTTGACTTCAGTGATGAGTGTACATGCCCAGCTAGTCTACAAGACCCCTAACCTTGGCACGCTCTGATACCAAGTTGTAACGCCCTGGTTAACCCAGAACAGTTACGATGAACCAAAAATTTAACTCATTACCCCAGTTCTTTGGTTAAAAACATGCTTCTAGGTATTATTAACAGGCTAAGGTAGAAAACCAATCAAAAGGAAAGGATATATTTTATTTAAAACATAAAATTATTCATGGGCCCATAAAAAACATTTACAAGTTATTTACAACTCAAAATGGTCATTACTGTTTAAATTTACAACCCACCGACCTAAGCGGAAAAAATAGGGCAAACCCCCTAGTTCCTCTGAGAACTCCTTGGGCGTGGTGGTCAAGCGGCCGCATATGTACACATCACCACCTAAGCTCTCCACTCAAGGCTAGGTGAGCTTTTCTTTCCCTTTACCTGCACCACATAGCACCCATGAGCCAAAGCCCAGCAAGAAAACACAATATAGCATGAATATAATATCAACAATGATCATAATAATCATTCAGGACTTTCAGTCCAAAGCAGATGAGTGACAGTTGAAAAGTCACTAAGGTGGGTTATGTTCCCTCTAGCCATGTGACGATAGGGTCACCGGGGCTTTACAAATAAATGATCCTTTCACTAGCTTAAACAGGATAGGTGCTTGATGAATAGTCACCAACATAACCTACCTCGTGACCATAGAGTCACAACCATGGGATTCCACTCCCTAGCCACGTGACAAGCTGTCACCTAGGCCCTTGGCCCTGGCTCTAAGTAACTAGTCATAGACTAGACAAGCGCTTATAAATTTCATCGACCTTAGGGTCGGTCCAGCATTAACGCTCCTAGAGTCATTCAACGCTGATATTGATTAGATCTAATATTTTATCGACCCTGCATTCAAGACGCTTATGTCGTTTCTGACTCTCAGGTCAGTAATACGCGACCAATGTCGTCCCTGACTAATCAATGCCATACACAAGTAAGCAAGCTCTGCTAAGCATTTAATATGCAATCAATGTCCACATTTATCAACCAACATGCCTCAACAACAATCATGCATGTCATATACACAGGGTGCAGTTTTCTTACCTCTGATTCGAGCGAGAATGAATAAAAGAATGACCCTTGAGAACGATCTGACTTTTAGCCCTTTAGCGGTCACCTAGTCATAACCAAATATGGGACACCATCAATAAAATAAATAACAAAGGTTCCCAAACCAAGATATAGCCTCCGGGACATCAATCCCCACTAATCCGGGTAATAGGAACAATCTTCAGGCCTAAAAACAAGTTCCCGAGGTCAAAACACTCAAACGGCCTCAAAACCACCAAAGAGTTGTGGCCCTAGAAACTTAAGCCGTGGCCCCCAGCCACATCAGGAGCAAGGGTCGCGGTGCCTCTTACCTAGGGCTGCGGCGCCCAGCACAAGCCAAAAGCCTCAAGCTGCTTCTTCGAGCTTGGGCCGCGACCCCCAGCCAGAACCAGCCAAAAGCTCAATTTCCTTCATCCCAAACCTTCCAAAAACACACCTAAACACTTCCAAATCCAAAAATCAAAGTTCCCAAAATTCCCAATGATCCAAAACCATCAAATCCTGAGGCTCAAACGAACCAAAAACTCAACGATTCACAAAATCCAATTCGAAGCTTAGAAACTCTAAAAACTCAAAACTTAAAACTTAGATTACCTTTGATTGGGTTGTTTCTCGTCAAATCCTTCAAACAAGAAGCTTCTAATATTTCCTAGGATAGCTATGCCTTGATCCTCACTTGATTCCGACCCCTAGAACTCAAGGTTTCTTCAAAATTTCCTCGAACGGTAAAATGAACTAACGGGAAGAGAGAAAGTGTTTTCTAACGTACGGTTCTATCTGACAAGCT
Source organism: Humulus lupulus (assembly GCF_963169125.1). NCBI lineage: Eukaryota > Viridiplantae > Streptophyta > Magnoliopsida > Rosales > Cannabaceae > Humulus > Humulus lupulus. The sequence goes on from NC_084802.1 coordinate 201,501,916, forward strand.
ACTTTAAGCTTAAGTAACCTCAAATAAAACCTAGTGCTCGGGGTCCCGAAAACACCCCCAGGGACATTATAGTCAAAAGTTCCATAATTTTCTCCTGATCTCAAAAACTCCCAATTTATCATCAAATAAACATTCTCATTACTCAATATCCCAATAAAAGACCCCGTTATGACAAAACCGCTAATTCACAATATAAGACCGTCTCATACCGAATAGCTCGAATATATCTCCATAATAATGGGATCTCATCCATAACTCACATTATGCACCAAAATACACAAATATGCCATCAACGGGCCAAATTACCAAAACACCCTAATAATCAGATGTGGACCCACATGCATGCATTTAACATCATATTATAATATAATTCACATAAACATGCATATAATGAGTTAATGGCATAATTAAACAGTTATGGCCCTCCCGGCTTACTAATCCAGCCATTAAACCGCATTAGGGATTTTGGGGCATTACAATGCGACTAGGTTGGTCGCCCATAAATATGATGCCTGATAAGCAAATGATCTTTTGATCTAGGATCGAGCAGGATACACTCACTTAAAACTGTCACGTGCTTCCCACGTGTAGATCAATTCCGCCACGTCACCAGGTAGTATATTTTTGGGTAAACATTTGCCCCCCAAGTTTATTTTACTGCGACCAACATAAAGTAGACTTAAACGACCAACCCTTCGCGTGACCTGTCAAACCTGTCAGAGCCGCCAGTGCCTTTTCGGAAAAGTTAACCAATCATGTCATTGCAGTTTTCCAAAAGGCAATTTGACAGTTCTCACACTTTTCCATGCCTCGATAAATCACCCCCCATCATTACCTTATTAATCGTGCCTCGACCAATATAAATAGCCCCTCAAATTCACTTTTTACTTTTTACTTTCCTTCTTTCCTCAAGAACACTGAAGAACAGAGCACAAAGAACCCAGAAAACTCAGACAACTTCGGTGATCCGTGGAGTATCTATCCAACCACTCGAATCAATGCTCCGTAAATTTGCATCCATTTTTATCCAAGTAAGTTTTTTGAACTCCATTGTTTCTGATATGCCATGCGATAACTATTTCTTGAGTTTTCTGGTGTGTTTTTTATTTTGAGTTCCTGAATGTTCTTGAAAAACTTATTTGGGGGTAATCGGGCATGTAGGTTTTAACATGATAGGATAAGGAAAAAAAAAATGAGGTTTAGGAATTAGTTTGGGGATTGGGATTATTGATTTAGGGCGTAAAACTGAAGTAAAAATTTGATTTTTAAGCACTTGGAAAAAATTGGGTTTTTCCTGCCCTTTCTTAGAGTCGAAAAGTTTTTCCTGCCCTTTCACTTCTGCTTTTTAATCTGTTTCCCAAACTATTCGCATACTATTTAGTGTTTACGTTAGAATGTTGCTGGTCGTATAAAAGCTTAACTTTTATACACGAGCAACGTTATCCCAACATTTCCACTTCTTTTGTCTATTGGCCGTAGATTCTCATCTCCCTTTCTCTATTCGCAGATTTTCATGCACGACCCGTGGGGAGGTGAGAGGCCAATCGACAACAACTTGCTCGCACTATTGCTCGAAGATTAAGAATAGGCATCGCTGCCATTCTCGGAAATTCCCTTTTCTCAACACAACCCTACAAGTAGACCTTCGACCAGCTCAACCAATATGGGTCGCGTAAAATCCATTGCACAAAGAAAAAAGAAAACAACCAATCCTCCTGCTAATCAGCCTACTCCTCGGGCTGAAACTCCTCCGACCAACCCTCAACCTGCAAACACTTCCTTGCTAAAAATTCAAACCAAAGCCCGACCATGCGACGTCCTTCGACCAGAGATCGAATGGTACGTAGCGCCTCCTAGTATTATTACAGCTAGGATGGTAGGGAATTATCTCAAGAAGTACGGCCTTCCTGGGATAACCCTCATCAAGCCTTCGATCGACCAGCGGGCAAACCTGCTTGGGGGTGCCCTCAGCGCCTGGTTGAGGTATCACATCGAGGGAGGGGCAACCTTGCCTCTACATCCATTTTTCCAGGGGGTGGTCAATTATTTCGAGGTCGCTCCTTTTCAAATCACCCCAAACGAATATAAAGTACTTTTCGCTCTTTATATCCATTACAATCACAAGAAGTGGCTCATCCCTACGACACATGAGATCGATTACTTGTTTGATCTCAAATCTAACCCCAACCACAACAACACGGGGTTCTTCCATTTCTACCACCAGGAATCTGCTTGCACCTTCCTGAGTGACACTACCCACAAGTCCAATGTGGGGAAGTACCTCCAGGAGTACTTTTTAACAGCAGACTTGGTCGCCAACAACTTGGCCTTCAATGGAGGTAAATCATTTATTTACTGGTCATTTGGTTTCTTTTAAGTTTTCTATACGTATTTTAGAACTTCGGTGTCGTTCAAGTCCATGGCATCGACAAGTCCCCACTCCAGACATGGAGATACGGGTAGCAGCCCTGGCCAACATGACAGACATCAAAATGAGTGTAAAAGAACTGATCACGGAGAATAACCTAAGGTTGGTCGGCCTTCTTGCACCTCACCAGGATGTGAGAGAGTCGATAGCGGGAAGTGCTACTAGGGGAAAAGATCCCGAGCAGCACCAGGATGTGTCACAACCCCCGAGGAGGAGGGTAGCGGAAGTGACCATCAGGGAACCTTCCAGCACTCTGCGAGCAGCTACTTTCCCTGCCCCAACATGGGAAAGGCAAGGAGAAGATTTCTGATCATCCCGAGCCTATACTTGAGTCCTCGAATGAGAACGGTACTCACTTCTCCCTCTTAGACAGTTTGCTCATTCCCTGTCATTTATTTGACGGGGACGGGAACTTTAAATACGCGACTAGTTTAGATTCAGAATTCTTCAAGGCAGAGAGTGAGTGTAGCAGTACAATATATAATGTAACGACTAGTAGTTGTAGCTCGGGTATTTTACTTATAAATTCTTTTCTCTTCATTTCCTTGTCTTTTCTGGATAACAACTTGCCTTGAATGATCGTATGCTTCTTTTCTGCAGACATGCCTACCGAGAAGGCGTTCGATTTATACACCAATCCCACTACCATAACTCCTGCGAACAGGAAAAAATCGAGCCGGCGCCAGCCCGGAGAAGGCTGCAGTGACCCTTCCGCAAAAAGGGCTCTGACGGAGGACCCTCCTATACCAACTCCCTCAAAAGAGACGACTCCTCCTCCAGGTCCTGTTGACCAGAATCCTCCAGCTTCCTTCGGCCAGAATCCTCCAGCTCCCACCGACCAAAATCCTCTAGCTCAGCCAGATAAAACTCTGGTTGAGGCTTTGCTGAACTCTTCCTGCACTTCGGCCAATGACAGGCTGAAGAAACTGTCCAGACATCGGCGCAGTTTGGATTCCTTTAGCAGCGCTCCCACCATGTCGGTCTACCAGCTCTTCAATCGTGCGCTGAATGAATTACTCACTGTAAGTCACCACTTTCACTGTGGTTTGATTTCTTATCTCTTTAATTAATACTAACAGCTTTTCTATTTTTTCTCTGATCGCATGGGATATTGACCGTGAGTACCGGTTGGTGTCGCTTGGAGGAGATGGTCTCCAAGCATACTGAAGAGATCAAGGCAGTTGAGGAAAGGCTCGCCGAGTAGCACAAGGTGGTTGTGGCTAAGCATGTTGAGGAATTGCAAACAGCTTAGGCTAAAATCTCCAAGCTTGAGGAGGAACTGAAGAAGGAGGAGGAATCAATTGACAAAATCACTGTCTCCAAGGAGAGGTACAAGGAGGCATCGCTAATAAACTATCGAGAAGCCAACAAACTTCAAACAGAGTTGGAGATCAACCGTAAAGAGACTGCCGACCTCGAGGAGACCAACGCCCACAACCTAGAGAAGTATGAGGGAGCGGCGTTCCAGTGCTTCTACATGTTCTGGAAAAGCAACCCCAAGGCGGACTTTACCTATCTACAAGACCATATAAGGCAGGCTGAGTTGGTGAAGTGTACTGCTCACCTGGAAAAGGAGGAGAAGGCTCAAGGATCCCCTGAGATATCTCTGGCAATAAGTATCGAGGATGCCAATGAAGATGCTGGGGCTACAGTCGACCAGTAGATCCCACAAGATCCTCCAGCTGCTTTATAATTTCTCTTGTTTTTTTTTTAATTTATAACTTGGGACACACAAACCTCGGTTCGTGATGTCAAGACAATATATTTTTTGCTGCGCATGCAGCTTTTCCTTTTAATTAACATTTACATCTGAGCAGAAACTGCTTGCAGTGTAAAGGATTTTACTTTTGATATTATAATATTTGCACTTTATTATAACATATGTTCGCATGACTGAACTTAGCATAGCACTTTGTTTTGATTTAACAGAATTTAAACAAAATTTTGAAAAATACTAAGTACCGCAGCATGCTTTCCCTTATTTTGCTCGTGTGTTTACATATACTTGTTAATATGTTTTGCTTACTTAGTACCTTATATGCCCCCAAGTGATTGAGGAGGTTAAGGTCCTCGGTCACTTGCCTTGACCAAGACCTGTTCGAACATTTCTGCTCGTAATAAATACTTATGAGAATGATAATATAGCAAAACAACACACATAATGAGCAAATACTTGTAATAAATACAATAATTGACAAGAATAATTGGCTGCACACAGTTCCTTTTATTTCTCGTAATAAATGGGCAATCATGTCTGTACGAGTGATCAAAAATTTGATTTTACACTTATAAGCAATCAGTCATATGACTGACTGACCTTTGTTTATAAACTTGTAAAAAGTGAAATTAATACAAGGCAATTCTTTAAAAAGAACTGTTTATTGATAATACTTGCGCATGTGTTCTCCATTCCAATAACAAGGAATGAGATCTCCATTTAAGTGAGCAAGTTTATAGGTGCCTGGTTTAAGGACTTCTTTGATTTGGTATGACCCTTCCCAGTTAGGTCCAAGCACTCCAGTTGAAATACCGAATCTCTTACATTAAATTTTCTTTCACGTACTTTAGAGTTAAAATATCGAGCGACCTTTTGCTAGTAAGCTGCTACTCGGATTTAGGCTTGCTCACGCCTTTCATCGACCAAATCCACAGATTCCATCAATAACTGACTATTGACGTCTTGATCTTATGCCAACCTTCAATGCGATGGAGGATCTAATTTAACAGGCAACCTGGCTTCATACCCATAGGCCAAGGAAAATGGAGTATGGCCTGTTGCTGTTCGATGGGATGTTCTATACGAACAGAGGACTTCAGGCAACTGCTCTGGCCATGCCCCCTT